>NC_073640.1:10048571-11252142 GCF_029407905.1 Bubalus kerabau | reverse complement strand
CAGTGCATGAAAGTGAAATTGAAGTCGCTCAGTTGTGTCCGACTCTTAGCAACCCCATGGACTGCAGCCCGCTAGGCTCCTCCGTCCGTGGGATTTTCCAGGCAAGAGTACTGGAGTGGGGTGCCATTGCCTTCTCCTGGATAAGCGGCAGCTGCCATTATTAATAAGACCGTTCAAGACAGAAGTCAATTCTGTGTTGTTTGGGGACAAGAGGACCCAGTACCGAGAGGCACCTGGGCAGCAACAGGGAGTCAGAGCAGCCCAAGATGACGAGCTGGAATCCAGCCTCAGCATTCCTCACCATGGGGTCCTGGGCACCGTGAGCAAGGTGAGGGGGCTGCTCGGGTCACACTGCAGCCTCGGGAACCCTGCAGAGAAACACCGAGAGGGCTCGGCACCAGGGGCTGCCCTGAACTCTTGGCCTGGGAGGACACCAGCCAGCGCCCCTCTCTAACCCACTCTTTTGACGCTGGCTTCCTGCAGGAAGTGCGTCCTGCTTGTTTCTTCCCTGGGGTGAAAAGAGGGCCATTCGGCCTTCCCCTGGAAAGCTCCCGAGGGGGCCAGCCCTGCCTGCAGCCCCACTCCTCTCCTGCCCTCTGCATGTACGGGGCTCGGCCCCGGCCCTGCCCCGCACCTGCCCTGTTCTCAGCACGTGGCGGCAAACACCCCCGGACAACCGGACCCACTGCGGGTGCCCCGTGCAGGACCGGGGACGAGGAAGAGGGGGGCCACAGTTTGAGGGGGGCCAGACCAAGGTCGGGGCCAGAGACGGGCTGGAGACGCAGGAAGAGGCGGCCCCAACAGCCTGGTGCCAACCCAACCCAACCCTGCTTCCCCAGGCGAATGAGGACAGCGCCTAGACACAAGCTTCTGGAACCTCCTCACCCAGGCGGCACGGCTGCAGCCTTTGGGTCGGGAACCCTGGCTTCCACCCTCAGGTCCCACGTGGGATCACGGCTCCACAGACTCACAGACCTTTTTTTTAAATTAAGAGATGAAACATGGCTAGTAAGGAAGCCAGCTCTCCTAAGCCTTCCTGAAAAGCTCCAGCTCACCGGCTCTGGGCCTGGAGATGAAACCAGCGCCCGGAAGGCTGGGTGCACCCTGCCCAGGTAGGCCCCAGCCCTGGGTGGCCGTGGGGCCGCAGCGGCCCAGGCTCCCCCTGGAGCTTCGGTTTGCTTGTGGGTCAGTCCCACGGTTTGCAGGATGACAAGCAGCATGGGCGCCGTGGGATGGGGGCCCACAACCACAGCGTGCTGAGCGCCCAGGCACCCCGGCCACAGGGCCCGCGCCTGTGCGCTGCCCCATCAGCCTGGCCTCTGATGCCACGGGGCGTCCGGGAGCACCAGGCGGGGGGCGCTGTCACTGGGAAGCAGGCGTGCCTGTGTGCTGGCTGCACGGGCCCTGTCACCCTGCGGGGACGATGCCATCACTGGAGACAGGACTGGCATCACATGCCTGGGAAGGGGCAGCCTGGGGCAGAAAGCGGGTCCCAGACACAAGTTATGGCACAGAGCTCCCCATCCAGTGCCACGGGGATGACACGGGGGTCCCAGCCCCCGTCCCCCCGCCCCCCACCCTGACCCCCCCGCAGAGAAAGCGAGCACCTTGTAAGAAACAGGGGTTTCTATCTCCCCAGCAGCCACCTCTCCCTGCATTTCAGCCCTTCTCACGCTGTTTCTCTCTTCACCCTCCCTCCCTGCTCCTCCCCTGGAACCACCCGACTGTCCCGCACCACCGTCCGTCCTGCACCCCGCCTCGCCCCGTGCCTCTGTCTCTCTCTCTCTCACCCCCGTCCATCCCGCACCACCATCCGTCCTGCACCCCACCTCGCCCTGTGCCTCTGTCTCTCTCTCACCCCCGTCCACCCCGCATCACCGCCCATCCTGCACCCTGCCTCGCCCCGCACCTCTCTCTGTCTCTCTCACCCCTGTCCATCCCGCACCACCACCTGTCCTGTACCCTGCCTCACCCCGCACCTCTGTCTCTCTCACCCCCGTCCATCCCGCACCACCGTCCGTCCTGCACCCCGCCTCGCCCTGCGCCTCTGTCTGTCTCTCTCTCACCCCTGTCCACCCTGCATCACCGCCCGTCCTGCACCCTGCCTCGCCCCGCACCTCTCTCTGTCTCTCTCACCCCTGTCCATCCCGCATCACCGCCCATCCTGCACCCTGCCTCGCCCCGCACCTTTCTCTGTCTCTCTCACCCCCGTCCATCCCGCACCACCGTCTGTCCTGCACCCTGCCTCGCCCCGCGCCGCTGTCTCTCTCTCACCCCCGTCCATCACACACCACCGTCCGTCCTGCACGCTGCCTCGCCCCGTGCCTCTCCGTGGTCCTCGCTGCTGCCCGGGGCTCGACTCCTGATGCCCTGGGCTCCCCTCCTCAGGTCTCTCCGGGGCCCTCCCTGCCTGTACGCCCTCCTCAGGAGCCACCGAGCCCAGACCCTCTACTGCACTCCTCCGCTGCTCGGCCCCCCAGCTCTGCAGGCGGAGGGGAGGGGCCCAGGTCGGCGGCGGTGCTGACGGCTGAGCATCGAGGGGTAGGAGGAACACGGGCTGAAGGCCCAGGAGCAGGTGTCTCAGGGCCGGCGGCTGGCTGACGACACAGCACCACCCCGCTTCCCACCACGGAGTCAATTTAAGACCAAAAAAAGAAAGAAAAAACGACACCTGAAGAAGACTCAGTTGTGGGAAAACAAGGCCACGTCGCCGTCGATGGTGTTACAAATAGGATCAGCTCTTTGGAAAGCGACAGAGCCTCGTCGCTATCAAAAGCCATCAGAACGCTCATACTCCTTTGACCAACTAATCTCCCTCCTGGGAATTTTTCCAAACAATTATTCATCATCACAAGGAAAACGGGGAAAGAACTAGGAGCATGCAGATATGCACGGTGACAGACTCCAGTGAAGAAGAAAGGCTGGAAGTTGCCTTAACGTCTCACCAAAGGGAGAGGGTTTCATAGAGACATGGTGCAAAGACTGTTGCTGCTGCTGCTGCTGAGTCACTTCAGTCGTGTCCGACTCTGTGCGACCCCATAGACAGCAGCCCACCAGGCTCCCCCGTTCCTGGGATTCTCCAGGTAAGAACACTGGAGTGGGTTGCCACTGCCTTCTCCAATGCAGGAAAGTGAAAAGTGAAAGTGAAGTCGCTCAGTCGTGTCCGACTCTTAGCGACCTCATGGACTGCAGCCCACCAGGCTCCTCCATCCATGGGATTTGCCAGGCAAGAGTACTGGAGTGGGGTGCCATCGCCTTCTCCAGCAATGACTGAGGAGCCACTAAAAACAGTGACTGTGGAGAAAAAATTAAAAGGAAGCTGGCACGTTCAACCAGCAAAGACATCAAAACACACGTATATATGTACAGAAACCAAGAGGAATAATTAGAAAATCGATACAAGAAATTCTCGATGGCCAAATCCATTCGGCTCCAGATCAGATGGGAGAGGATACCAGATAAAGGAAATCCGTGCGGTTCTGAGCGGGGGATAGGAATGAGCGCAAAGTTTGGTAAATACAGAATTTATGTGAAAACACATCCCATGCTGTACAGCTGGGACATGTTTGGGCAGGACAGGATATTCGTGGCTATGCTGAGGTGGTAGAACTGTAAGTAAAGGATTTTTCTTTTCCTTTTATACTCTTTTTAATATTACTTTGATACCATTTTTGCTATTAAATAAAGGAAACCATCAGAATTTTCACGTGCCATCTTGAGAGCTTAACAAAGAGCTTCCTTGTCTATACTCTCTCTTGGTCCTCTGGAAGGGGAGGCAGGGCAGGGAAGTTGCTGACCCTGGTTTTTACGGAGATGAGAGCGAGGGCTCAGAAACGGAGTGACTTCCCCAGCATCACATGGCCACGTGATGGCAGAGACAGAGCTCCAACCAGGGCCACCAGGAGGGAGGCGCCAAGCCCCACACCAGGCCCCCGGGCCCATCCTCAGACACCAGAGCTCCAGCCCCTGGACGTCTCTGGCCGTGACCCCACTCTGAGCCAGACCCCCCACAGAGTAACCCCCTGGCCTGCGGCTGACCATACACACAGGGGAACCTCCACCACGCATCCCTCACCTCAGCCCTGCAGCCGATGGGCAGGATGGTGTAAACCCATCCCGCCCATCCAGCGGAGCTGAGGCTGTGAGTCCGGCTCCTCCGCTTGCTGAGCTGCCCTGAGCCTCAGCGTGACCGTGAGCAACGTGGTCAGGACCCCAAGGGTCGCTGACGAAAGAGGGCAGTGCGCCATGTGCCTGGCCGCAGAGTGCGCTCCTCCACGCCTCAGGGCCTTTGCACGTGATCCCTCTGTCTGGGACGGTATCTGCGTGACTGCCCTCTTCATGGCTCAAGGGTTCCCCTGGCACAGAGAGCCTACCCCGTGCACAAGATGCGCGTTCCTCCCCATCACCTGCCTCAGTCTCCTTCGTGGCCCTCGTCCACACCCGACATGCAACGTGTTGACAGGTTAGGGTCAGGCTCCGCCCACCATGAGAACAGAGATCGTTTTTGCTCTCTGTGATGTATTTTCAAGCACGTAGTAGGAACTCGACAAGGGCTGAGCTAAGGATGAAAGAAGCATGGACGGTGAGAACTTTGCCAGAGAAACAGGAACCTTCATTCACACTTAACTAAGGGCTGACATGGCCTTTACAGCCCCCAAGGGGCACCAGACTCCCCAGACGCCACGGGCCTCTGGCCAGGCCACCACAGTGCCCACGGGCCTACGCCTTCTGCTTCCCTGCCCCCTCCCTAGGGACCGAAAGGGCCTCAGACCAGAGGCTGCCACTGAGAAGGTGTCACTAGTCCCGCTGGCCAGAAACATGAGAACTGCCTTGCTGCAGCGGGAACGTCAGATTTCAAGCGCTGCATTCCGGAGCTCCTGGAGAGGCCAAAGCCAGGCTCCTGTTGCTGGATGGTTGGGGGAGTTCCCCATGGGTGGCGCCCCAACATGACTGCTGCTGGGGGAAGGGGCACCAGGCCAGGACCAGGGCCGCGGGTGCTGGCGTTTGCAGAAGTCTTCCCTGTGCGGGCACTTCACAGTCATCCCAGCTCTGCCCCTCCACAGCGGCATGGACAGGCGTGGAGCAGGCCTGACAGAGCCAGGCCACAGAGCACAGGGCTCCAACCCAGAGGGAAGGACCACCAAGGCCACCCCAGGGGCTGCGTCCTGGGAGAAGAGCGCTGTGGGGCTTGCTCTGGTGACAGAGCTGTCCCAGAGGGCCACCAGACCTCTGGGGACAGTGGCATCTTGGGGATGAGGGACCCACAAACCAGATCTCACCTGCAGGTCTAGCACCTCAGCCCCTGGACCCAATGGCAGTGCCTCTCATGACGGGCGGCATAGAGAGCATGGCCCCCCTGCAGCTCTGGAAGCCCATGCTCGGCCTCAGGAACCCTGAGGCTCTGCAGGAAGGTCCACTCTACATGGAACGAGCGCCACCTCCCCTCCTCACATGGCTACCTCCAGCCCCACCCCGGGGGTCCACTGAGATGCTGCCTCCTCCAGGAAGCCTCCCCTGATCCCTCTAGTCGGCCTCTGAGGGTCCCCAGAGCCCCTGTGTGGGCCCTGGCCACATCTCCCACACCTGAGCATGAGGCCAGGACACAGCACACGCTCAGAAAGGGTGAGTGAGTGACGACGAAAGAACAACGAAGACAGTGAATGAGCAAAAAGAGTGGGAACAGGGCGAAAAAAAACCACGAGCGAACGACAGACAGAAGCGTGAATGAAACGCAGGAACCACAGAGGGGCCCTCTCCCAAATGAACGACAGACTGAAGCGTGAATGAAACGCGGGAACCACAGGCGGCCGTCTTCCACCTCAGCGGCCGCCCAGAGTCAGGAGCCAGCGTCGAGAGTCTCACAACAGTGGCGCCAACCTGGGCTGGACAGTCCCCTCCTCCTCGTCCCCTGGAGGTCACTCTGGGTCACAAGGATGGAGTCGGGCCCAGGGCAGAGTTCCCAGAGCGGGGTCTGGGGGCTCCGGGGCCCACCTGAGGCACTTCTGGGCATCTCAGGGGACACGCCAGGGCTGAGGTCAGGTGGGGGCAAGGGGGAAAGAGCCCACCGAGAGGGGACGGGGGCGAGACTGGCCCCAGGCCACCCAGCTAGGAAGCAGACGAAGAGGAATTTAAAACCCACGCAGGCTGGCTGTGGAACCTGAGCTCGTAACCGGTATGGTCGACATCTCTCAGCTTTAAGGTGCTTTGGTCACGGAGATGATGGTCAGGATAATCTAACAATACTCTCAGCGTTAGTGTGCAAAGGTCACATGGCCAACAACAATCATAATTAAAACAGTGCAACAACGGCTCCTTCAGAATGTATACGAAGAGGGACTGCAGGCAGTAAGTCAGTGAGACAAGGGCTATCACGAGACTAAGAACGGTCTGCAAAATTAGCACCTTTTTTGTCTGGATTGCACCTCAGCTGGGGCGTGGCTCGTGCCTCCCCCTACTAACTACTGTTCGATACTGTAACTCTGGAGCCAGTCACTTCACTGCAGATTTTCTCCTTTGAAGGTGCAGCAAATTAAAGCAAACTGAGGCTCAGAGAGGTCAAGGGACTTGCCCAGGGTCACACAGGTAGGAAGGGACCTCGGAACTGAGCCTCTGTGACCCCCTCGCCTGGCCCCTGGCCCCCAGGGTCCAGTCTCCTTCAGTACGGAGGGGAGGAACTGCCGGAAGCCAAGAGAGACAAACCCGGTGTGCCCCTTCCCACCCAGTCGGCCCCTCAGCTGCCACGGGACCCAGAACCCCATCACTTCAAAGTGATTCACCCTTGAGGGCTGTGGTCTGGTCTGGGCCGAGGGCAGGGAGAGGAGGAATCGGAGCCGTTCTCACCCCTGACCACCCAGGCTTGAACCGGGTTCCCCAGGACCTCAGGAATCCAGGTGCAGCCCGTGCGGCCGCCCAGTGGGAGCAGCAGGACACCACCGTGGCTCAGGAAGTCGGGCTGGGGCTCCTGCGCAGATGTGGGGGTGTGGACGGGAGCCCCCAGGCGCCCCCACACCCAGCTGCCCAGGCGCTCTCGCCTCTGCTCCAGCAGAGAGGGCCTGGGCGCTCTCCCTGGACCCCCCGCGGGCCTCCCCTCGCCTTCTCCCGCTGCCCCCACCCCGGGTCCCACGCTCCCTCCAGGCACGCCCCTCTCAGCGCCCCCGATGGGGTCACCCCTGCCTTGTGCCCCGGCCCCCAGGAGGCCGGGGGAGGCTGGAATGTGCGATGCCTGAGGTCACAGCCCGAGCCTGATCTGAGCTGGGCCGAGATGAGGGGAAAACAGCCAAGAACAACTCACTCATTTACTGCATTTCCAGACTTGGCGGCTGCCGGGGCCGGGCTTCCAAACCAAGCTGGCTTTGGCCAGGACATGTGCAGCAGCGTCGGCCACGAGGCGCATCTGGATCCGCTTAGGGAGTTAAGAGCCACCAAGTTCTCTTAAGAAATTAGTTCCTGAGGAGCCTGGGTCTCTCCGGGGGTTGGGTGAGGGGCCCGCTGGGCTAAGGCACCCGGAAACCGCTTCCATGGGGAGCCTGGAGTCCCGGTGTGCACTCACCCGCACAGCGGCTTGAGAGGGCGGCAGGCCCAGCCCGGGCACTGCCTGCTGTGTGCCCCTGGGCACCTCTCCTGCCCTCTCTGGGCTGCGGGGCAAATCATCTCACCTCTCCCGATGGAGAATGAACCCCAGAAAGGACCCAAAATGCCATTTCCTAAGTGGCCCCTGTGTGCTGGGGTCCAGCGAGGGGAATGAGTGGAAGAGCCTGGGAATGAACACCCAGGCCTCGGTTTCCTCATTTGTCCAATGGACATGATCATTTCTACCCCCCAGGCTTCTTGAGGGCAGACGGGGAAACAGACGCAAGGCCCCGGCAGAGCATGTCAGCACGCTCGCCCCTGCATTTCTCAGTCCGTCTACTCCAGACCTCACGGCCTGAGTCCTGGGCTCCTGAACGCCCCCGAGAAAGCCTCACCCACACAACAGCCACCGCACCCACTTACGTGAGGTCTGACACACATGTTCGCTCTGACCAGGCAGGTAATGAGAATGCACACCCAACGGGCAGAGAACACAGGGTGACAACCTTGACCGTGACCTTGGCTGAGCGCCCCCAAGCCCCAGGCATGGAGCCAGACTCACACCCAACGCCTCGCTTCTCGGCAGCAGGCCTGGGAGCTCTGAGCCCCGTGACGCGGCTCAGAGCAGCGGGGTGACCCGGTGGAAGGAGGGGCAGGTGCAGACAGACCCCAGGGCCCTGCCTCTGTGTGGCGGCCCAATTGCTGATAGCACCTCCAGCCACTCCTCCTGCTTCGACTTCCCCGTCTACACCAGGGGTCACGGGAGCACCACCTGTCTCACCAGGTCGCTTCTTACCTATGTAAGACGGCACCCACACAACTAGACAATACCCCAAATGCTCTGGGGTAGTGTAAGTGCACAGCAAACAAGAACTCTTACTATCATGTCCACTGTTTGTCAAAACCTACAGCAAAACAAGTAAGCCATTGGTTCCCATCAGGGCCAGAGGGATGACACGAGTCTGTGGCTGGAGATGACCTGGAACCGTCTAAGCTGGAGATGCCCACTCTGGATGCACAATAAAGTCACCTGGGGCGTGTTTACAAACGATGGGGTCCAGCAGTAACCAACTGCGTTCCATGGGCACGCTCAATCGGCACTTCTATGAACAAGAATCATTTACATTATCATCAGCTTTCTACAATAGAGTTGTAAAATAGCTCGAAGACAATGAAAGGCAGAAAATAGCTCAGATGAGTGAGCCAGACAAGACACCCAGGAATCTTTTCCCCACCCATTTCAAACTCATTTACAGTGTTTCTTGACAGACACGATCTCAGAAAAAGATGGATGTAAAACGTACTATAGTTGGAAATTTCAGACAAATGAAACGTCTGTCAAAGGAAACAATGCTGGTACATACGTGAGAGAGACGACTCCGCAGCTGTTAGATGAAATGATGTCACCATAACGACCGATGCCTGGGACCCACCAAACACCGCAGGAATCCCAGTCCCCGGGGGTGGGGCCAGGCATCGGCACAGTCTCCTAAACCCCCAGACATTCTGAAGGGCAGCCCAGGATGAAAGCTGCCGCCTTGGACAGAAAAGGGAGGCCGTCAGGGGCCGCCTGCAGGCAGGAGGGGAGGGAAGAGGGTGTCCTGAGCAGAGGCCACTACCAAGAGGGGACAGAGGAAGAAGGAAGCTGGGAGTCAACTGAAGGCCCGCGGGCCGGGGAGCAGGAGAAGGGGGTGAAGTCCCACACGTTCTAGAAGCCACCTGGCATCTTCAATGGCATCCAGAACCTCAGGGGATGGGGTCTGCCCAGTATCTCCATCACTTACAGGTTCTGAACTGTGGTGTTAGAGAAGACTCTCGAGAGTCCCTTGGACTGCAAAGAGATCCAACCAGTCCATCCTAAAAGAAGATCAGTCCTGAATATTCATTGGAAGGACTGATGCTGAAGCTGAAACTCCAATACTTTGGCCACCTGATGTGAAGAGCTGACTCATTGGAGAAGACCCTGATGCTGGGAAAGATTGAAGGTGGGAGAAGGGGACGACAGAGGATGAGATGGTTGGATGGCGTCACTGACTCAATGGACATGAGTTTAACTAAACTCTGGGAGTTGGTGATGGACAGGGAGGCCTGGCAGGCTGCAGTCCATGGGGTCACAAAGAGTCGGGCACGACCGAGTGACTGAACTGAAAGGTCTGCAAAAGTGATCAATGGCCCTTAACTAGCTGCTCTGTGTACATGCCTCACCTCCAGCTCCACTCAGACCAAGGGGGAGGGAGATGGTTTTTACCGTGAGGGCTTCTAGAAGCAAGTAATCTTTTTTCTCACTAAAGTCAAGGAGGACTTGCACCCTCTCCAGGACCTCGGGGAGGCAGGGAGCCATGGCAACTGCACCCTCAAGACCTTGGCCCAGGAGGAGGCCTGCTGAGCGCTGCCGGCAGTTTCTGCTCCTGCACCCACAGAAGGTGCCCCAGGCTGGCAAGCGCAACCGCCGGCCAGAAGGAACGGGGGCCAGCAAGGCCCAGGAGGGGAGGATGGCTTCCGCCAGAAGGGCCTCCAAGCTGACCTGGGGTGATGACATCGAAAAAAGACAAAAATCATTTTGACTTGTTTTCTCGCTTCCTATAAAGCCACTCAGAAAAAGAGAAGGGACCCTTCCGTCCACTGTCAAATCTCGCATCTACCAGAAAACTGCGCGGAGGGTAGATGCTCAACCAACGTTAACCAATCCAGTAACCCTGAAATGATTACACACAGACTTGAGCTAAACCACATGCTACCTTACACGAGTCCACTGCAAGTCCAACGAATAAGGCAAAACATAATGGGTGGGAAGCATGAAATGCAGACAATTCTTTCTGTGGTCGTTGACTTGGAGAAAGCTCGCCGTTATGCACCTGGAGAGGGAAGGTACTGGAGGAGAGACTGTGACGTTCTAGAAGCAGAGCTTGTAAACCACGTGCTGTCTAAACAGCAAAAGCCATGTCAGATGGGTGGGAGGCTGGCTGGAGGAGCGGACAGCTGAGTGAGGTCCCCAAACCAGAGAGTGAGTGAGGCTCAGCTCGGCAGAGCAAGGCCTTGACGGGCCAGCCCTTCTTGCGCCGCAGAGCGGGTGGTGGAGGAGGGGACGTGGAGGGGCAGGGAGGCCAGGAGGCAGGTGCTCAGGCCTTGAGAGCTGCTGGGCTCTCAGATGTCTGCTCCTGCACAGCTCTCTTCTCCCCGCAGTGCCCTAGGCCATCTGGCCCCTCACGCCCACCACCCTCCTCAAGCTGAGGGGCTCCATCTCCACCACACTAACCTCCAGGCCCCACCAGGGTACGCCAAGCTCCCACCCCAGGGCCTTGACACGTGCTGAGATGGCTGCACAGCTTGCTCCCTTACGCCCTTCAGGGCTCTGCTCAGGTGTCCCCTCACCCCCATCTTCCCTGGCCACCTTATCTCAAGTGCCATGACACGCAGACCCTGCCCCACTCAAGCCGGCACTCCCGTGCCCCTTATCCTGCTGCATTTTTCCGAGGCGTGTTTTCCAGAAGCTCACAGGGTTCTCTGTTCTCTCCTCCTTCCTACCATGGCCGGGCAGCCCCGTGGGGCCCAGGCCCCCATCTGCTCTGCAGCCCTACTGTCCCGAGATGAGCCTCATCTGGCACCTGTTCACAGGTGACCCTGGGAGACAGCCACCGCCGCACCCCCGTTTTACACTAGAATGGGCTCGAATTAGAACGCGGCGGATCCCGCGTCCAGCCAGCTCCGGGCTCCAGGGCCCGGGCGTGTCGCAGCGGATGACGTACGTAGCACGTGGCGCCTGCCTGACCCCATGGAGCCAGACACCGTCCTGTCTCAGAGGCCAGGGGCACCCGGGGGCACTGACGCCCTAGCTCTCCACTCTCTGGGCCGGAGACCACTGGGTGAAGGGCCCCCTCTCCCCCGGGGCCCGGGCCAGCCTGTGGAAGGCACAGCAGCGAGGTCCCTGTCCTGGGAACGTGCAACAGTCGGTGGTAACGGGGACTCTGCAGATGCTGCTAAGCCAAGGATCCTGCCTTGGATCACCTGGGTGGTCCCAACATCATCATGAGGGTCCATACGAGAGGGAGGCGGGAGGATCATGGAAGGAGAAGTGACAACAGAAGCAGGGGCTGGACTAAAGGCACTGGGAACCAGGAAACGCCAGCAGCCTCCAGAGACTGGAAAAGGCGGGAAACAAATTTTACAGCTGCTAGGAGAGCAAGCACCTTCTGCAGCCCGCATGAGAACCATTTTTGGACTTTCAACCTCCGTAAGCATATGAAGATAAACGGGTTCTGTTTTAAGTCACCAAGTTTGTGGTCCTTTGTTACAGTAGCCATAGGAAAGCAACACACCCCCCCATCCTGTGGTCTGACGCCGCACAGGCGCTCTGGGGACTTCCTCTTTCACAATGATCCATCAGCAGTGGGGAGCCTGAACCAGGAGGCCAGGCAGCCCGATCAACTTCAGCCTCCACCTCTCGTAAGCCGTGCAACTTTGCAAACGGTTTCCCAACTTCTCTGCCACCTCCTCATGTCCCACACGGAGCCACCCCAAGGGCGTGTCCCCTACAACGGCCGTGAGAACCCACGCAGAGATGGTCCCAGCTCGCAGACCTGGCGAGGGTCTCCATGACCATCTGTGTCCCAGGAAGAAGCCCAGACTGCGGAGAATGGCAACTGTGCCCAGCCTTCCCACCACGCACCCAGAGCCCCCCTCAGCGCCAGGCTGTCAGGCCTTAGTACTATTTGGTGAATGAATGAACAAGTGACTGAGGCCCACAGCATCAAAAGAGCTAAGACACAAACCACAGGACCTGACGCTCCTGAAGGAAGCCAAGCCAGGCCCTTGAGGTCACAGTGACTTCTCCTGGGTTGATGCCAGTGGCCCCCAAATATCTCCGACTGGGCAGAGGGAAAATCGACCACCAAAGCCCTCCTGTGAAAACACCGTGCCCAGCTTCAGGACCAGGCTCAGACTGCCCTCCCGCCGAGACAGTTGCATGATGGCTGGCAGGGTCCCACCTGGCTCTCCAGGAGTGTCTCAGCAAATCACATGCCCTTTGGCTTCAGCTCCTGGGAAATGTGTCCCTGTGATGTCTCTTCAGCCCAGGGCTCCCGCAGGGGTGAAACCAGGGAAGCTGAATGAAGCGCGTAGTGTCTGGCATACAGTTGGTGCTCCACAGATGCTAGCGAGAGAGTTTTCAGCTATTTTAGCCCACAGTACACATTTCGGTAGCTACAGGTCCCCCTTTCAAAATCGCCTACGATAGGGTTATAATCAGGGGAGGGCGAGGCAGCAGAGAGGCTCGGGTCAGAGCTCTGGACTAAAGACTGGAATCTGTGTGAGCCTAGGTAAGTTGCTTAACCTCTCTGAACCTGTTTCCTTTTCTATAAAATGGAGAGACTGTACGTAGCCCCAAAGGAGGGCTACCGCACAGTGACACGCTGCATTATCGGTCATTCTCACACCGCAACACTCCAGGAGCGGTCTGAAAAAGGCTAGTGCCCAGGCCTCCCCTGGACCAACGCACTCGGTGTCTCCAGGTTATGAAGACCGCCTGGGCAGTTCCACAGCACAACCAGGGCAGAGAAACACCGATGCCTGCATGGACAGTGCTCAGGAGATTCAAGCTTCCTGTTTCATCAACTGGCAAGGCTTTTCCTTCATTCATTCAACATACATTTTGTATGTAGGGAGCCAAGCACACACCTAGATGTAAACTCAGCTTTAAAACCGTCTGCTGGTTGCCAAGGGCTGGGGGTAGGGGGTAGGGCAGCGACTGTGAGTGGGCAGGGGGTTTCCTCTGGAGGTGGTGAAACAGTTTGGAACTAGACAGGGGTGCTGGTTGCACAAGACCGTGAATGCACTACATGCCACGGAACTGTTGGCTTTAACATGGCTGGATTGTGTCAATCTCACCTCACTAGGACACAAAAATCATAATCCAGACACACAAGGACCAACACGGTGCAATATACGATTCCACCTTTACGAGGTACCCGACGTGGTCAAACTCAGAGACAGAAGCAGAAGGGTGCTTGCTGGGAGCGGGGCTGCTGCGGAAGGGTGGGGAGGGGACGGGGAGTGGGTGAGTGGAGGGGGCAGTGTTTCTGCTGGGGAGGGGAGAGAGTTCTGGAGACGGGTGGTGGTGATGGGAGCACCACCACTGAATGTACTGAGCACCGCACACACGTACAGATGGCTGGAAGGGTAAAACTGTATGTCCTGTGTCGTTAACCGCAGTGCCAGAAGTCACAAGCTGACTGTCCAAGACGTGGATGCACACAACTCACTTCTGTCCGGGCGACACTGTCCCAGCTTCTCCAGGCCCTCGACCTCGAGTGCCCGAACGCCCTTTCTACAAACAGGATGGAGACTGTGCATTTGTTTTCTCTCCGGGGCAAGGCCAGATTAAGTAAAGAAAACAGCGCCTCCCTCCCCTCCCCCCAGGAAAGGCTCTGCCGGGTCAGTAGCAGAACTAAAAGGGCCGGCGTACACTTTCACTTCCCGCTCGTCCAGCCCAGCCTCGGCGTGGGGGCAAGTGCGGCTTTCCAGCCGGCTACGGGGGACAGGGCTACACTGGGCCCCGGCAAACATGACCCAGCCATGCCAGCCCCTGGAGGCACTGTTTGCAGGCCTGGGTTTCACCGAGGAGGCACACAGCGGGGTTGATGGGGGCCTGAATCTGGGCGTGCTGGCCCGCACTGCGCACCACTGGGCACATCATGGCCCTGTCTCGCCCTCCTTGTCCTCAGCTGACAGACTGGACTCCTGTAGGAAAGGCGACTGAGCCAAGGCCAGCAACGAGGGGCTCCGGGAGAGGTCTCAGGTGGCCCATGGCTCGGCGGTGCACTGGGGAACCAGTGATGACCACTGCAGGCGGGATGGGGGAGGGAGGTGAGCACGCATGGTCCAGTCCTGGATGAGATCCCCTGGACAGCGATTCTTCCATGAGGTCCCATGAACCTTCCTTCCAGATCTGGAACACACTCGGTGGCCTCCCTGACTAACACACATCCATTCAACTTCCACTTGCGTACTTCCTCTCTCGGGGGAGCTCACTACCTCACCTGGTAACCTACTGCTCCACATACAGGAAGCCAAAATCTCTGCCTTCAACCCTTTCTCAGGGATCTTAGCTCTAATCTCATATACCATAAAGAATAAGACAGTTCTCTGGTCTACTTTGCTTTACCAGTCTACTTGACTTCTGTGGTCTACTACCCTTGATGAAGAAAACTTACTGCTCATCCTGGGACCCCGAAATAAGACTTCCTTCCACTGCTCCACGTGTAAGCAGGCTTCCCAAGGATGGCCTGAAACATATGGGCGTGTCTGTGCCCTGCTCGCCATATGCCTTCCTGACTCATTTCCCAGACTCCCTCGCAGCTAGGAATTGCTGTGTGACTCCTTATGACCAAAACATGACAGCAGAAGTCTCGTTAAGAGAGAAGTCCTTTTCCACTCTCCCCGCCCCCACTCCCTGCTATTACAAACTGGAATGCGGACGTGATGGCAGGAACTTGAGCAGCTACTTGGACCATGAGACAAGGTGCTAAGAACAGTGAAACAGCAAGATAAAAGCAGCAGAGTCCATGAAGAGCAAAGAGCAACCACACTAGCTCTAACATGATAGCCTGTCTTACTATGATAGCCTATACCCTAGACTTTTATATGAGAAGGGAAAAAAAAAAGTTTCAGTTTATTTAAGCTGCTGGGAGTTCTTTAACATTTTATGAACCCTGAATCCCAGTGCAGGATAAACCAAGTCTTACTGCAGATGATGAAAGAGCCTGGCTGCCTTCACACAAGACAAGCACCCTGCCATCTTCAGCAGGAAGGGAGACAGCCCCAGTCATTAGGCCCTTGTGATTTCGACATACAGCCCCCACCGTGCCCTGATATCTTCCCCTCAGGAATTCAGGGCCAGCGTTTCCAAGGTTGACATGTTTCTGCCAAGTCAGTGGATGGACTGGTTTTACCAGTGAAGGGTAATACAACTAGCCACCATTTAGCAAGTACCTACTGTATGCCCCTGGTGCTCTGCTCAACTCTGCAAGAATTCTCTTAGCCCCACAAGATGGAAACAGCCCTGTTACAGGTGAAGTCCAAAGACATCCAGAACTTTGGGGCGAAAACCAAAGACCCAGCCCTCTGGCCTGGAGTTCTTTCCATTACTCTTCACTGTACCCTGAGGATTTCCAAGAGGCCCAACGGGCCGAACTTGGCTGCCTCTGGGATGTGAAGACGTGAGGAAGGGAGGCGTGGGGAGAGGAGGAGAGGATGGGTCAGCAGGGGAAATGCCTCGCTCTGTGAAGGGGGATATTTACAAGAATTCAGGGCCTGGAGAAAGGCCAAGGAGGGAAGGCACAGAGGGGCTGTTCCCAAACACGGAAACAGCGGGAGTCGAAGCTGGGAGGGTTTACTGCTTATGCTGGGGGGGCCGCAGTCACAGAACACTTTACACACTGCTTCGAGCCACTGAAACTGTTCAGCATCTTAAAAGGAGAGGGACACTGTACAGTTTATTGTACGCCAATTACACTGCAATAAAGAGGCTTTTTTTTTTATAATGTACCCAGAGAAGAAGAGCGCGGGGCAGGGGGTGGGGTGGGGGGGATAGGAAGGAGGGAGGGAGGGAAGAGTTAAGGCCTCCAAACACAGCGGCTTCTCATCACAACACACGCTCCTCTCTGCCCCGGGGAGGGCTAGCCACGCTGACCACAGCAGCTCCATCCACGAAGCCACAGGCTCTCTGTGAAAAAGGCCACTTCACCTCCATGTTGCTGAAGCCTCCTTAGGTGCAATGCCATCTCAAAACTTCCAGAATGAGTCAGCTCGAGCCTGGCCACCCAGAACCACGTTCCGCCCACCAGCAGTTTCGACAAACAGTGGCGGTCCCTCACTGCCACCCCCCCCAGCAGCAGGACAGGATGGCCAGGCTGGCAGGGCCTGGGGACAGACACCACCCTGGGCTTGCTCCCTGGCACCGAGGCGGGGGTGGGGGTGGAGGAGGCCACCCCACAAGGAGGCGCCCCCCAGCACAGCCCCCATGCAGCTCTTTCCACAGGTGAGCCACGGATTCTCGGCCACCCTGCCAGCTCCCTCTCTAGGAAGGCTGGGTCCCTGGCCCCTGGGACTTGACTCCGGCTCACCCTGGAGATCCTCACGGGGCACCTCCCCCGGGGGTGGCAGTGGTGTGCGATCGGCCGGTCCAGGTGGCCCGGCTGACTTGCCAGCTCATGGGCAGGAGGGAGGGGTTGGTGATGAGTGACTCAGTGCCGAGATGAGCAGCGTTCCTCCCCAACCCATCCTGACCTCTCTACACTCAAGAAGGTCCAAGTCCAATGACCCCCAGGCCTGGGCCGGGGCAAGGAAGGAACCCGAGTACAGAGAGCGGGTGAGGCTGGGGTGAGTGGAGGGCACGTGCCCAGGCCACCTCCAGCCCGGGCCCATGGCCACCAGGCGGGCACACACACCACCAGGAGCAGCCTGGGTCACCGCCTCAGCTGCCCCAGCTGCAGAAGGCAACTAAGAGCAAGACGGACGCCTGCAGCACAGAACCGTCCCAGGGAGTCTGGGGAGCAGAGAGACGTGAGCCGTTCAGCGCACCACGCACAGTAAGCGACACAGAAATGTTTGCTTTTTTATTATTATTAGAAAATGGAAATCCGACTTTTTTTAGGGGAACTCTCCCGAGTTTTAAATGTGGACAACTCACTGGAGATTTTTTTCTTTTTTCCAAAATACCGTGTGAGCCAAACAAAACAGATCGGCAGACTGGACTTGGCCCACAGATCCTCGCCTGTAACCTCCGTGTGGCGGGCTCCCTGCTTCCCGCCCAGGCAGGCCGGTCGGCGGGCATCGTAAACCACCAGCCAGGCCTTGGGATCGCCCCACTTCCAGCACCAGCTTCCAGCCCGTGAACCTCTTAATGGGAAATAAATGTTTAAATCAGCACTCCCCCCGGCCCCCCGCCTCCCACACCAAAAGGACAGAAACTACTAATTCCTACCCACCACATCCAAGTCACCCGATTTTTTTCATGGCAGGGGGGTGGGGGAAGACCTCTTAAAACAAGAAGAAGAAAGAAAAAAGGAAACCAACAAAGGCAGACCGGGGGACGCACTGCTGTTGACTCGGGCGACAGCCACCCCGTCAGAGCAGAGCAGCTCGGAGCGGGGCCCGTCCCAGACATGAAAATTACAGAGCGGTGGTGCAGACACGCCCCTGCCCTGTGTGCCATTCACGCAGCAGGAATGCACCGCGACGCCCTCCCCCGGGACGGACGGGAACGGAGCTGACCTCAGGAGAGGATGCGGGGGCAGGGCCCCGGGCAGAGGGGTACTGGGCTGAAGGCGCCCACATTCGGCTCACTGCACAGGTCAGGACGCCGAGGACACAGGCCTGGCCCATCAGACACCCAGGGACCGTCTGTGCGCAAACCCTCGGGATGAGGGCTCCACTGGCCTGGGGCAGCCGCCGGGCAGCTGCCGTGTGGCCAGATCCAGGCAGGCCCAAAAGGGCAGCAGGAGAACAGGACACACGGTCCGCCCTCAAGCCCTCTCCCACCAGCCTGAGAAAAAGGCTGACCTCACCACGCCCCTGCTCCCCAAGACACTGGGAACAAAAATCCCAGCTCCTTGCTGAGGTCACCGTGCTTGCTCCACGAGCCTGCCACCTCAGGGCCTTTGCACCCGCTGTTCCCAGCCCGGAAACGTTCCTCCCCAGACCCCACAGGACTGGCTCAGCATGGGCGTCACCACCTCAGAGAGACCCTCCTTGACTGCGCTGCCTACCGTGTGGCTCCTGTCCCGTCCTGCTTCTGCCCTAGCACTCGGCGCCCTGAAGGGACCATGGTGACTGCTGCCTAGTTCGGCTGCTGTCATCACAGCCCCACCATGAGCTCTGAGCTTCCTGAGAACAGAGGCTATGCGTGGCCCTGGGACAGAGCGGGCACGGAGCAGCCGTCTGGCGGTGCTGAGTGGGTGGCGGAGGCACTGTGCAACCAGGAGAACCACAGGCCGGACGGGCCAAATCCTCCAGCCGTGGGCAGGCCGAGGGCCATGCGAACAGCAGAGAGGACGGCCAAGGAGACGCGGAGAGACGAGGAACACAACAGCTCTGCACTGAGCCGCTTCCAGGCCCTGGGCCTCATCGCAAGCTTGCTACGTGAGTGCTTTCACTGCATCCTGACCACAATCTCAGGTCATCAGTAGTCCTGCCAACCTCCTCACAGAGATGAGGACTCATCAATAGTACTGCCGATCTCGTCACAGAAACAAGGACTCAGGGCAGAGGTTGGACGACTTGCCCCCAGTCACGCAGACACCCGGTAGATGTGAACACAGGAGTGAAACACCAGACAGTCTTTGAAGATGTGTGTATAGGAGCGTGTGCACATGTATGCATGTGCCCACTTGTGTATACGCCCGTGTGTGTATGTGTATATACATGCTTGTGTACATGCACGTGTGTATCTACACGTGTATACGTACATGCATAAGGACACCAACCATTATGTTCCCCATTCCTCCCCAAGAAAGGGCCTCCTCCTGTTACTGATCTTAGGAGTCTCGGGGCCACAGCCAAGAAATGACACCAGAAAGTCAGGAATTGAGTTGACTTGCAAAGTTGTAGTTTGAACTTTGTGAAACCAATCTTCAATCATTTCTGCCACCAAGTCGCAGTTCCCTGCAGTCTCCCCAGGCTCCCAAGAGTACCCCGTGTGTGCAGTCTTAGCAGGCGGCCAGGGGCTGAGGGGACAAACCCAGGCTAGAATCCCAGGGGGCCGGCTGGTCGCTGCAGGGTGGCCCAGCTTAACTTCAGCACCTTCTTCAAACACTGCGAGGGGAAAAGAAAGCTGCTTTGAGGTCAAACTTCTAAAACATCATCTCCGCGACCTGACGTCTGTGCAGATACCACAGCGCACAGGACAAGGAACCCGGGGCAGAGCCCTGCAGCCCTGGCCTCTCAGCCAGCAGCCCACACACAGAAGGCTCCCAACTCGTACGGCCTCTCGAACCCGAGGGCATCCCCGCAGCCTCCCACAGATGGACGCCCTGTCCAAAGGCGGGGCGCAGGGAGCAGAAGCTGGAGGCCGCTGTATTTATCTAACACTTCTCAACATCGTTGCTTGCGTCGTTTTCCTTTTTTTTTTCAATTCTCTTCAAACTGAAACTGTCAAAAGTTGAGCCTGATAAATCTGAAGGCTGTAGAGGAAGTGGTTTGTCCTTCCTCTGGCTCATGACTTCTGCAAAAGATAACACACAGCTCTGGGTGAAATGTCACGAGGCCAGCGCTCCCACAGGGGCTGAGCCTTGGCTTCCCTGCCCCCAACCGTCTGCAGGGGGTTTTCGGGAGACAGGGGGAGCTGCAGAAAGCCCTGCTCAATGCCATCCCCTCAAACGTGGTTCAGACTGGAGCCTCCACCTGGCGGCTCTCGCCCCCACCGTGGCCTGGGAGTAAAGGGTTGTCATCCCATTTTCCAAGCCAGGCAACTAAGGGGTGAGGATGAGGCTATAAATAACGTGCTCAACTTTAGCTCAGGGATTTGCCCAGGGTCACACACAGGGCAGAGCCTGTCTCCAAAGCGCCAAGTTACCTGCCCTGGGAAGCCATCTCTGGCCCCTCCCTCCCAGGTGCAGGAGTCAGACCCCCCCTCTTCATCTTGGGGAGGAGAGGAGTGCTAAGATTCCCTCTTTGTCTCGGGCACCGTTTACGTGCCGGGCATAGCTCTAACTGGATGTGCACTGTTCTCAGCAAATCCTCTCTGGTGCCCAGAGGATTGGTACCGAGAGCCACCCTACTGTACCAGTGAGAAATGAAAGCTGAGAAAGGCTAGGACACTTGCCCAAGGTCACACAGCTGGAGCCTGGAGGAGAACTCCCAACCTACTGCTCTGATCACTGGCCCCGGGATTCCCTTCACCCTGGAAAACTGATCCCAGCCTTTCAAATACCAGGCAGTTCCTCCACCGTCTTGGGCCTAGAAGCTTGTGGCCCAAGGAGATCTTAAGGGATGGCCCTGTGAGTCTCCCCACCAACACCAAAGGTTCAGGGGGAAAGGCCACTTCCTCGCTGGCAATGAATCAAGCCCCACCCCGGTCACCAGTTGGCCTTCCCCAGGTTCTCAGGCCTAAGGATGACCAAGTGGGGGCAAAGAATGAGGTCCCTG
Source organism: Bubalus kerabau (assembly GCF_029407905.1). NCBI lineage: Eukaryota > Metazoa > Chordata > Mammalia > Artiodactyla > Bovidae > Bubalus > Bubalus kerabau. Next base: position 11,231,433 of record NC_073640.1, on the reverse strand, counting down.
CAAGGCTGAGCATGAAGGAACAAGATGTTCAGGGACATTCCAGAGATTGGGCTTCCATGTCCGAGTCCAAAGTCCTGAGCCCGGCACATGGACAGCTCGCCTGGGCCCACCCCGCTCACCACAGTCCTGGCACAAGGAGCATCTCCCTCTCCAGCTGGGCTGGCCCTGCCACACCTCCAGGCCTGGAATGCTGCCCCTCGCCTCTTCCAACCGGCCAGAGTCAACTCCTTCTCTGATCAGCAGCTCTCTCCTCGGGGGACCCTGGTGCTCCCCCCGAACCCCCAGCACACGGGGCGTTAGCTCCAGCTGTCCTCAGCTCTCTTTCTCTTGAGCTCTTGTATTCCTGACCCTTGCCACCACACCTGGTATCCAGCAGGCGCTCCCTAAGTGCATGCTTCGGGCACGGACACCTAAGTGCCAAGCGGGAGCCCCCAGCACACAGGCAGGAGGGTCTTCTCACGTGGTTCCCGCCTTCCCTCGTGTGGAAGGCTCCATCCCATGAGGAAAGGCGGTGCAGGGCTGGGGCTGGAAGCCGCCCTTCCCCGCTTGGCACAGACCCGCGGCCGGGTGGGAGAGGCGGGCGGGAGGGGAGGGGGTGAGCCCAGCAGAGCGTCTTTCAGAGCCGACCTGGGAAGGAGGGAGCAGCTCCCCATGCACCCCTCGCCCGCCTCCCCACCCTCATGTCATCTCGGACTTGAGAGCCACCACGCGGCCCCAGTATGGACCTCACGGTCTTGTGGGGCAGGCCAGGCCCGGGACCCCTCGGATTCGAAGAAGAGCACAACAAGGAGGCCCAGAAAGCAGAGCCCTGTGTCCATTCTTTCCGGACCTGAACCGGGGTTCAAGTGGTGCTCCCAAGGGGACCGCATCCACACGGCAGGCATCTGGGGCGCCCCTACTGGGGCCGCTCTGTCCCCCACCCCGTGCTGCACCTCCTGCGCAGGCGAACCTGAGGCTGGACTCTCAGAGACACTGAAGGGCTCACCCAGGGCCCGCAGTGAGGGGCCATGAGGGTTCAAGACCGACGGCCACACTGGCTGGGCCCACCTGGGCCAGGGGGGCACCCTGCGATCTTGCTAAGCACTGCCTGATGACCTGGAAACTGGCTCAATTTAGAAACCTCTCTGAACCCAGGGAGGCCCCTGTCCACGCCCTATGAGGATGGGGATGCTTCCAAGGGCATTCTGGGGGCTTCTGCTTATTCTCCTGTATGCTCTGAGCATCCCAACCATCTAACCAGAGAGCCCTGGCCCCATCTGAGGCAAAGGGAAAGGGCTGGGCCCTGACGCAGAACTCCCGGCGCCGGCTTCCCCAGCTTGGTGAGGCCCGGGGCCCGTCACGCTGGACCCCTCTGTCCCTGCTCCCAGGGAGAAGGGCAGGCTGGACAAACGTGATTCAGCCTCACATCCAGGGAAGCAAAGCTGTGTCGAGTCCCCCACACTCAATGCTCCTCTGGCTTCTCTGCTCCGGATGGGCTGGTTTTGTCGTTTTAAAACCACACAGCTGGCAGCTTCATTCTGGGATCGCAGGTTCGTGGCGAGAGCAGCTGCACGCCAGGCACTCACTGAGCACAGCGCACTGTGGGCCGCGTCGCCCCCGGGCCGCGCCACAGCCCAGGGAGCAGACACACCACTGTCTTTCCAACACAGACAGGAAGACGCAGGCTTGCCAAGTGTAAGGGCACTGCCAAGGGCACTGCCAGCAAGAGGAGGAGCTGGGATTCGAACCCAGTGAAGTGCACACAACCCTGGCCTCAAGCAAGCAAGAAACTGCCAGACTGGATTAAAAGAAAGAGGCGGGAGGAGAAAAAGACGTGTTTTTCTTCTTCACACTTAACGACTATCTGAAGTCACCGTGTTCTTTTGCACACGGATGTCCCCCTACCCTGGAATGTAAGGTCCTTGAAGGGGCCCTGTGTTGGTCACCCCACACCCAGCCACTAATCAGGCACTTGATACACAGGAGACCCGCGGCAAGCACGTGTGCAGGGAGGGGACACGCACAGAGGGCGTAAACGGGGCCGTGTGAAGGCAGCTTTGGGGGAGAGCATCCACAGCAGGGGACACAGAAGAGGGACGACACAGCGTGAAGCGCGCCGGGCGCAGGGTGCGGGCGGAAGGGCCCCCCCGAAAAGCCCTTCCTTTATCTCCGTGAGTCTCAAGTCAGCAGGCTTGTCCGTCTCACCCATCCATTCATTCAGCCCCTTCGCTATGGAACAGGAAGCACCACCAGGCATGGGGCTGGGCGGACTGGCCAGGGGGCAAGTGACAGGAAGCGGATTGGGTGAAGGAGGCCCAGCAGTCACAGGCAGGAACGGGTCCCCGAGAGGGGCTTCCTGGAGGGAATGCACGTTCAGCCCGTTTCAAAGGCTGGCCGGCGCCTCCTCCCTGCTCCCGGCGCCTCATGCCGAGGCCTTCCCATCCCTGCACGAAGACCTATTCACAGCACCAAAGACTGCAGATATAGAGTGATCCTGTGTGGACGGAAAAAACAGCCCACGCCAATGACCGACCTACCAAAAAAACACAAATTATCATTCCTGGATGTTCTCGTTCTGGTTATTTTATTTTTTTTCTCTTGTTTGACTGTATCGACTAAGTACTCTACAGTGCACCTGAGGTCCCTTTGAAATGGGAGAGGTGGAGATGACCGTCCTTCAATAATAAACGTCTACAACGAGGTATATAGACAAAAGAACTGCAATCAACCGCACTTTCCATCTGGGGTGAACGCTCAGAGGCCCAAGGACCCCTCCGTGGTCTGGCCTGGGCCTCCATCCTGCGTCCCTTTGCTGGGGAGGAGGAGCAGGTCTGGTTTGTCCTGCGTGGGGAAGGGGAAAGAAACATCAGAATCCCTCTGGAGCTCAAGGCTACCCACCAACCCCAGAAGAGAATCGTGTCTCTGATAAAGGTTTTGAAGTGAATAACATTTTAAAAACCAAAAAAAAACTGCAATCAACAGCCCTAACCAACATTTGCCCCCATGTTCACAGCATCATCAATCGTACAACAAAAAGTTCATGGAAACAACCCAAGTGTCCATCAACAGATGAATGGATAAACGAAATATGGCCCACCCATACGACAGAGTACTATTCAGCCATGAAAAGGAATGAAATTTTGATATATGTTACAATATGGGCAGGGGCTTCCATGATGGCTCAGCTGGTAAAGAACCCACCTGCCAACGCAGGAGACGCAAGAGACTTGGGATCAATCCCTGGGTCAGGAAGATCCCCTGGAGAAAGAAATGGCTACCCACTCCAGTACTCTTGCCGGGAAAATCCAATGGACAGAGGAGCCTGGCAGACTACAGTCCATGGGGTAAAGAGTGGGACATGACTGAGTGCACGCACACACAACATGGGGAGACTTTGAAAACATTAAGCCAAGTGACAGAAGGCAGACACAGGAGGACAAGTATCATGTGATTCCACTCACATGAGGTACCTAGAAGAGGCAAACCCACAAAGACAGAAAGTGGGATAGCGGTCGCCAGGAGCTGGGGGGAGAGGGGAAGGGGGAGTTATAGTTTAACAGGGGCAGGGTTTATGCTGAGCGTGATGAAGATCGGGGTACAGGTGGTGGTGATGGCACCATTACCCCAACAAACAGCTAGAGTGATAAATGGCGTGCGTGTTAAAGCACACACACACACAGAACTCAGATGCCTAGGTAAGGCCGCAGCAGTACACTGTAACTAAAGAGAGAAAACCAGAAGCTGTGCGGGGAAGGAATGGTGACTCCGTTTGCCCAACTGCAAAATGGAAGCACCAGCCCAGATGATCCCACCAGACCAGAGATGGACTGAGTGACCACACAGATCCGTTCCTTCCTGCAGTGACTCAGAGCTGATTCAAGGAAGATGCTGGCAGGTATCTGCCTCCAGGTCCTGACACCAACCCCCAAGAGGCATCCGTTCCAGGTAAAGGGGTGGTGCACGCCTACCAGGAACAACTCAGGCTCAGCCTGGACTCCTATCTGTCTGTCTGAATGGCCACGCCCAAGCCACGCCCCCAGAGCCCAGGCCTCTCCGTAAAACAGGGAAACTGATGGGAAAGCTACCTCCTCTGCCCTTTTTACACACCAGCCCCGGCTGCCAGGAGAGGTCACAGAGGTGAGGCAGACGGAGCCCCAACTTCACCCCAGAGCTAGTTACTTGGAGAGGGGTGGCCTGGCCAGTGGCTGGATGGCAGAGACGACCCCAGCCACACCTGAGCTCAGCGGGGAGGCGGCTGAGCTGGAGAAGCAGAACTCTCCAGACCCTGCCTTGTTGTCCAACCGATGCCTACTCATTTTTCCTCTAGTGGAATCTTACCAGGGTGGAGACAGAAAGAACACTCAGCAAGTCCCTCGAGGTCATAGGAGAAGCGTGGGACTCAGGGAAAAGCCCACGGACTCAGGCCAGCCGGACCAGGGTGTGACTCCCAGCCTACAGCTGTGTGAGCCCAGAGGCCAGGGGCTGTCCACAGCCCTGTAACATGGGGACACTACCCACCCGGGGGTGGGGGGTGCTGCAAGGGTGCAATCAGGTGCCCAAGCGCCTGGCACACAGCAGGTGCTCAAGAAACGGCAGATTCCATTGTTATGCCCAGCTGGACAGTCGGTTTGGAACTCCCTACGAAATCTTCAAGGATGCGAGAGGCCTCCAGGCGCACAGCACACTTCTAAAATCGAATCTGAGAGTCATAAAAAAAAAAACACAACCACATCCCACCCAAACTGCCAAATGTGGTGGGAGTGATGAAGCAAACAAGAGGGAAAGTTCAACTCTTCTCTCTGGCTTAAGAACACGCAAGTGCAACATCGTGGCAAAGGAACCAGCCCGGCAAAATTCCAGGTCTACGTGTGAAATGCTCCCCTGGAACCTTCTCTCTCTAGTCACCTAAATCATGCTTCTCCAGGGCGTGGCTACAGAGGGTACCCAGGTTGGGGGAGGCGGCATCGAAGAGTCAAAGACAATGAGGAAACCCATTCCTGGGGTTCCTCTGCAAGCTGCCAACCAAGGAAGACCCTGGCCTTCTCCTCAGTCTGCACGTCAGCCTGCCCGAAGTCCCCCGCGTCCAGGGGAGGAGGTGCTAGAACTGTACCCACCCTGCAGCTGATAGAGGAACTCAGTCCCCTTCAGCTGAATCTGCCAGGCAACCTCCATCACACAAAACACCATCCTTTCAGAGCGCAAAGCATCCACACTTCTGAGTCCAAATTCCAAAAGCAAGTGAATGCAAAACCCACTGCGGCCCATTTGGAGGTCCTCCAGGCCTAGACTGTCAGGCTTACTCTTCTTTAGTTCTTGACCTCCAGGGGTTGGGGGTCATTCTGTCCCCAGCTCCGCAGGTCAGAGAGGTGAGGGGTCCCAAGGTCACTCTGTGCGCTGGGTGAGCTGAGTGCTGGGCTGCCACCTGCGATGCCGGCGCAATCGGCCTGTGCTTGACCACAGCGTGCCTGCAGGGATGCTGTCTGCCTTATCAGAGAGTAAAGCTCTGTACTAAACCTTAAAATAAACACTTTAGGGGCAAGAAGTACCAACCTTGAAACTCCAGACTAGGATAAAAGAAAAAATGTTTTACCATAACCAAGAAGACTAAACATAGCTTAACGAGCATACGAAGTGCTACGTGGACAAACCCATGGGCCCAGCCACGGAGCGGAACTCCAAATAAAAACCTTGACCTTTCAAATAAAAACCTTGACCTTTCATAATGAAACGTCCTTCTTTTGTCACTTACACGTTTATTTCTGGGCAAAGGTCCATTTCCTGCTGGTGGAGTCTCACAGGCCCCCTGGACTGGTTTATAACCTGGGGGGGGGGGGGGGGGGGTCCATGAATCAATTCCTAAAAATGCCTATACTCTAAATGCCAAACTTTATGATCCTGCCTTCTTACCATTTTGCCTGAGGAAGGGTCCACAGCTCTCATCAGATTTCCAAGAGGAGGGTGTCCCTCTAAACAGTCTAAAGGACCCAGTATCCTGGCCCATCCATTCGGTCTCCCTGACCCAACCCGCCTTGATACAAGGACAACAACGAAACTAGGGAGGAAAGAAAAAAATAAATTCCCTCTGATGCATAAACAGGCCAAATTTAAGTGGATGTGACGGAAGAGTTGTTAAAAAAAAAAAATAACCATAGAAGTACAATCTCACAGGCTTCCAAGAAGCGGAGGGGGAGAAACCCAGCGCTACTTGAGTCAGGCCTGGTCTCTGAGGTCACGGAGGGCGGGGCCTCGTCCACAGGGCTGACACCACATGCCGGGACCAGAGCAGTCCCCGTGCCGCCGGGCCCACAATTGGCCTCTGCAGGAGGCTGAGTGAACCCTCCGTGGCATTCGCCCCCCACAGCCCCGCGACGCCGGCCCTATACTTTCCAGTTTCAGAGACCCGGGCTCACGGAAGCCACGTGGCCTGCCTCAAGTTGCAACCAGAAGCAGAAGTGGGATTTAAACCCAGATCCACACACTGCTATGCAAAAGCCAGGTCCTTCCCCCACACTGGCAGGCTTTCAACCCCAAGTCATCTCCCAGCGAGTCCCCTGAAGAGTGAGCTCCACAACCCCAGTGGCTCCCATGAGGGTCATGTGACTTCTCTGGGCCTTGGGTTCCGAATGTGTGCAGTGGGACACATGCTGCCTGCCAACAACGACTGATTGGTACTGACTGTCTCCAGGTTTAAAGGGAAGGAGTGATTCTGCCAGGATCGATCAGTAGTATCTACCAGGGGCAAAGCAAAAAGGAGGGGCTACACATGTGTCACATGCATTTGCCATCCCAGAGCTAGATGACCTGCAGACTCGCTTTCAATTCTGACTGCCTCTGATTTTAATTACAAAAATTTTAAAAGTGGGGAGGGACGGAAAAGGAAAGAACAGACTAACATTTTCCAACATTGGCCATAGCTAAATTCAGCAAAGCCAAAACCGGCCGCCCAGCCAGTCCTGCATGCTCCATGCACACAAGCCCCGCCACATGAGAGGAAGTGGAAAACATCAGATCTGCTGCCTGCACACCCAGCGAGACAGCCCGTCCAAGCCAGAGGAGTGCAACCGTGGGCTTGCCTGGGTCGGCCCAAGCTGCAGAACACCTCATCAGCGGGCACAGGGACCTCACGGGGAGGGCCTCTGGGGTTCAGGCCCTGGCCCGACCTCGGGCCCATCCTGAGCTCCGGCAGATTACTTCATCTCACTCAGCCTCAGTTCTCTCATCCTGGAAAAGCTGCTGAGGGTTGTCATGATGATTAAACACATCAGTGCATCGGGGTTCTTAACACAACAACAAGCTCGTAGTAAGTGGGCACAGCCACTGCCTTCACCACCACCACCACCACCACCGTTTGTCTTTGAAGGGGCACATTTTCAGAAAAAAAAGGTCTAAGTGCAAAAGAGGAACTTCTTTCCCCACGTTCAGCAGTACAGCCCCTTTGGTCACTCCGAACTCTAAGGGGAGGGAGGCTCTGCAAACAGCTCCATCCTCCTGGAGCTTCTGGGGCCTCAGTCGGGGCCCTGGAAAGAAACAGATGGCAGACACAAACTGGTGTCCTCTGAAGAAACTGCGACAAGAGGCCAACACAGCAAGGTGTGGGCAGAGCACAGGGAAAGCACGAGAGGGGGTTTCTACCTGGGGCGACCCACTGTCTTGACCGGCTTGGGGCTGGGGCTTTCCCGGGACACAGGAGCGAGTGAAAACGCGTGGGACAGTGCCGGTCGCCTAATTCCTGCCCTGCAGTCCGAAGGGACACGGAGAAGCCCCAGCTGCAGAAGCCGGGACAGGGGCAATGGGACAGGGGCTGTGGCTGAGGGAAGCTGCCTGCCCATGGCAGCCTGAGGGAGAAGCTAAAGGGCCCATCTCCCTCCAGGGTCCCTACCGATGGGCCAGACCCACCTGGAGGCTGAGGGCATGGAAGCCCGGAGGTGAGCTGACACACGGAAGAGTGCACGAAGGGGGAGCGTCAGCCTTGGAGCAGCCAGGACCACGCCTCCCCTCTTAGAAGGCTCCACGGAGGCCCAGTGGGGACGCAGAGCTCCCAGGCCTCGACCGATGGGAGAGCACCCAGTTCCTGCTCCGAGATGGGCACACTGGGAGTGAAGAACCAGAGGCAAGCCCCGTGAAGCCACTCAGCAAGGGGCTCAGTTCTCGGCAGGGGTCCAAGGGAGGTGCCCCCTGCCCTGGCGGCAGGGTTACTGCTGACGCTGTCAGCGAGGCTGAGACCACACGGTGAGCCACCTCCAGAGACAAGGGCCTCCCAGGGCCCTGTCTAAACCACACATCCCTGCACTGCAGACCCAAGTGGGGGGATCGCAGGTGGGAAGCCGGGGTGCGGGGGTTATGACGTGTGCACAGGCATGCCTCGCAGAAGCACCATGCGTGGTCTCCCCACCAGCAGGCTCAGCCTCAACGCCAACATTTAGGCCCTGTGCATGTGTCAGGGGCAATCTCGTTGAGAAAATAAAAGCAACTTTCATTTCTGTTTTTAAATCATATTTTCCAAGATCAAAATCTTATTTCCCAAGCACTGCTGCTGAAAGCTGAGGTGAAAACCACCAATAATAGCTTAATCCTCCCAACTGCCGGTTTCCATCTTGCCCGAGTCGGTGACGCGGCAGCTGGGGTTGAGTCCAGGGCTGAGGTCCATTCCAGGTCCCAGGGTCCGAGGTCACAGGCACACCCTGGAGGTTCTCCCGACAGCTCCTGGGTCACCAGGCAGGGCTGGGGTTTCCCACAAAATCTGAGACCCATTCTGTCCCTTCTCAGCCTGCGATGCCCGGGGCCTCTACACGTCAGGCGACTGGATCCCACCAGAAGCCAGCTCTGATGTCATCGGGTGTTGCTGGATGAGACCTCTGCCTTCAAGAAGTTCCCAGTCGAGCAGAAGCAGGAGCGCGGCGGGCAGAGCGGGACAGGCTCGAGCTGGCGGTGACGACGCAGGGGTGTCTGCTGAGCGCTGCTCCCAGCATGACACCACTGGGCACTTTCCATGCGTGCACCGTGTCCCTTCATTCTTTAGAGAACCCCGGGGGCAGCCCCCCGTAGCCCCAGCCTACAGACAAGAAAACCGAGGGCTGCATCATGCCACTGCTCCTGTGGCCTAATTAAGAAGTATCTGGATCCAAAATCACTGAGCAGCGGTTGTAGACAATGAACGTCCCCATCAGGGAAGGCTGGACCCGGGAGGCAGGGTCATGACCTACCTCTTCCCCGGGGTTTCGCTCTGCAGCGGGCGCCCCTTCAATCAGGACCCGCCGTGAACGCCGAGCGGGTTGTGCCTGACACAGGACCACCTGGCCAGGCGCTGAGAACCACCAACGCTTGGCTGTCCCAGCCCAGAGGGCGCCCTGCTCACCACTGGGGCATCAGAGGGCCCCAGACCACTGCCCTCCACAACAGTCTCTGGCCAGAGACCCTCACCCCGTCACTGCACCTGCCAGCAGAACCCACAAAGGCTCCAGAAGCTTCCTCTGGGTATCCTTGCTGGTGGTGTGGTCACCCAGCTCCAAAGAGCAGGGGAACCCAAAGCACAGCCACGGGTGGGGCTTGATTCAAGCACAGGAGGCCTTCACAGGAGAGCCACAGAGCCGGCCGCCCAGTGCTCCCACCCCCTCCTCTCTGCGCCCACCACCCCCTCTGCGCCCCGTCCCCCTAAAACACAACTTAGACAGGATTCAAGAAGCGAGTCTCAAAGTCGTTTTCCCCACACCAAAACTTTCTAATGCTAATTTTCTCTTCTTTTTTTATTGGCATGATGCAATTCCCCTTCCAACAACCCAGATCTCTGAAGTCCTGAGTCATCAGGCGAAGGCAGGGACAGTGGGGGGGTGCCCCGCAGCAGGGATCAAAGGTGTGGGGAGCTCGGGGTTTCCTTCCGGGGCCCTCAGCTCTCGGCCCTGCACCACAGACGCCGGGGTCAGGGCTCCTGCGGCCCCGCACAGCTAGCTCTTGGCCCCACCATGTGCCAGGTTCCAGGGGGGGCAAGGTGACTGCAGACGGGAGTGCAGGCTTCCAGCTCCGCCAGGGGCCAGCCCGCAGCTGGGGCCGCTCCTCATGTGGGACCTCTGGGGGCAGAGGAGGCCCCTGCCGGGTCACCACGGAGTTCTCAATCCGCCCTGTGCCCCCCAGGGGACTCCCGGCAGCATCTGCGGGCATCGGGGACTGTTCTAACTGTAGGGAGCAGAGCGCTGGCATCTGGTGGCCCAGGGCCAAGTGCGCAGCTCAACATCCACAAAGCCCAGGACAGTCCCCACCAGTAAGCAGGATCTGGGCCCCGAGACCCAGGGAGCCAGAGCGCACACACACTCTGAGATGGTGCACGAGAATGGCTCAGCACCGGTGACTAAGAGGCCTGGCCCAGCTCGCTGTGCACACAACCGCGTGTGTCACACGGACTCATCCAGGGGAGAGCAGAGATGCCTCTACCCCAAAGCGTCCACCTGGGTGGTTTCTGGGTGGCGGGGTTATGGGAGAATGATTTCCTTCTGCATTTTGTAAGATCATCGTCGTCCCCGTGGGATTATTTTTGTTTTATTTTACAAGTGTGGAGGCGAACAGCTGACAGAGAAGATAGGTGGGCACAGACGCCATGGTCCCCAGCTGGGTAAGCACCGGGCCAAGTTTCCCCTCACCCCACCAGCGGTCGGGGAAGGCTCTGGGGCCCGAGCCAGAGCCCCAAGGGCTGTGGAGCCCAGCCACGCTCCACAGTGGGCTCTGGACCCCAGGCTTGCCACCACCGAGCCATCAAAGTCAGCTCTAGGGAACAGGCCATCTCAGGTGAGCAAACAGGCTCTAAGAGGTTGAGTTCATGATCCCGACACCTTACCAGGGGCAGGTGAGAAGCAAACCTCCACAGGCCTGCAGGGAGACAGCTGAACCACCCAGGGTGAAACGCTCGCTCAGTCCCCACCCTCCCCCACTTCCACGGGCACCACCCCCTTACACAGCCTTGACCACCCTGGGCTTTTCTCAGCCTCTGCTCCTGAGCCCTGCTCACCAGCGCTCGCAGTTATTCTCTGGAGCCAGATGCCCTGGAGGCAAATCCCAGCTCCAGCACCACTAGCTGGGTGAACAGTGACCTCATCTCTCTAGGACCCAGTCTGACCATCTGCAAAATGGGCGCAATGAAGGCGGCACCTCACAGGGGCATCGGGAAGTTTAAACAAGTTCATCTACATCTGACCCAGCAGTTTCACTCCTGGGAACATACCTGGAAAAAAAAAAAGACAAGTCTAATTTGAAAAGATAATGCACCTCAATGCTCACAGCAGCACTGCTTATAATAGCCAAGACGCGGAGGCAACCCAGGCGCCCTCAACAGGCAAACGTAATGAAGATGGGGTGCACGCGTGCGCTGGAGTATCACTCAGCCATAAAAAAGAATGAAACTCTGGCATCTGCAGCAACGGACGGAACCTAGAGAATATTACGCTTAGTGGAATAAATCAGACAAAGGAAGATAAATACTACATGATGTCACTTATGTGTGGAATCTGAAAAACAACACAAATGCATACATACAGCCAAACAGATATAGACGCAGACGTGGAAAACAAACCAGTGGTTACCAGCAGGGAAAGGGCAGGGCTGAGGGGCAAGACAGGGGCACAAACTACTGCGTATAACATGGATAGGCAACAAGGACATGCCGTACCGCACAGGGAATTCCAGCCGTTACCTTATAACGTCTAACTGAGCAAAAGTGGTAAAAACATCGGATCACTATACCTGATACACCCGAAATGAATACAATGCTGTAAACTGACTATACTGTGATCAAAACAATGAAAGAGAGACGCGCTCGTGTACGTGAAGGACTCAGCACACAGACAGGGTGGCTGCCAGCCGCAGTTCTCGCTGCCCTGCGGGCGCCGTGCTATGGAGGAAGGAGTCTGTGGCTGTGCAGCCAGGCCGTCTGGGTCCCAGTGTCGCTGAGGCTCTCGGGGCCTCGGTTTCCCCACAAGTAAACAGGCGCCTCGGGGGCTGGTCTGAACGCGCAGGCACACCAAGGGCTCAGCGCCACTGCTGGCCGGCAGTCCCCTCCGCCGTCTGACTCCGGAGGCCCCCCTGCTGGGACCCCCAAGCGCAGGAGTCACCAGATGGCAGGGACGGGTCAAGCTCTCCCTTTTCCCATCCCCAAGGCAGGTCGCCGGGTCAGGAAACACAAACCCACGGGAACAGCAGACAGACGTCAGAGAGGGGCTGTTCCTCCTCCCAGCGAGCGGCCCTGCCCCCGCCACCGCCTGGCCCGCTGGCCTGAGGGCCCACGATGGCCCCCGGGGGCCAACACGGCTGCCCGGCCTCGGCTCGATGGGACCCCCTTCCCAAGCGCCCCAGGGCCGGGCTGGGCCTCCCCCACCAGGCCTCCAGGAAGGAAGCTTCCAGAAGGGGAGCCCTAGGAGCCACAATGCCCCGTGGAGGGCCCAGGCCCAGGATCTGGAAAGCACCCGAGGGCCCTGGGGCCTGCAGGCCAGGAAGCGCAGGCCTGTCCAGCCCTTTGTGGGGCAACTGCAGGGCACACGTGCCCTTCACTGGAGGAGATGGAGACAGGCAGGGAACTCGATGGTGGCAGTCTTCCCCGCCCCACCCACACGAGGGCCCACCCGACCGGACATTCGCTCCTTCCTTCACTCGGTCATCCACCCGCTCAGCCACAGAGCATCTACTGAGAGGCCTGGCCCCGGGGCCCCCTTGTGAAAAGGAGGGGTGACAGCAGTGTGGGGGGTGCCTAGGGGTCAAGGCAGTGCCCACCCAGCCCAGCTCCTGAAAGTGAACCCCGGGCAGTGATTGCGGTCCAGCAGTTGCTGCTGGGGCTGAAGCCTGGCCTGCGGACACAGACCCCCGCTCTCTCGAAGCTCCCACTCAGGGGCACCTCGGGCGTCGTGATACAGGCCCTCCCACCCCACCCGCGCCCTGGTGAGCGCCCCCACACTGAGGAGCAACTCTGCCTGTCCTCATCCCCACATGTTCTCACACTGCCCACCACCTGCAGAGGACAGCACAGTGTCTCCAGGGTGCCCCCACGGCCCTGGCCCCTACCCCCTTTTCTGCTGCTGCTGCTAAGTCACTTCAGTCGTGTCCAACTCTGTGCGACCCCATAGACGGCAGCCCACCAGGCACCCCTGTTCCTGGGATTCTCCAAGCAAGAACACTGAAGTGGGTTGCCATTTCCTTCCCCAATGCAGGAAAGTGAAAAGTGAAAGTGAAGTCGTTCAGTTGTGTCTGACCCTCAGCGACCCCATGGACTGCAGCCTTCCAGGCTCCTCCGCCCACGGGATTTTCCAGGCAAGAGTACTGGAGTAGGGTGCCATCGCCTTCTCCGACCCCCTTCTCTGCCAGTCCCCAATCCCACTTCTATCTATCGAGATGAGCCTCTCCGACGAAGTCCTTCATGAAACCCCCTGTCTTCCAGCAGCAGCACCTCTTCCTGCCTCCAAACAGCAGGACATGGCACAAACCTCTCTGAGGAGGCGTGCTCCTATAGTGCCCCCTCATTTGAAGTGCACCCCAATCTGACTGTGAGTCTTTAGGGGGGCAAAGGGTGTGTCTGACTTTCTACGTGCGGTACCAGTGAACACCCACCTTGTCCGGCCAGCGCCTGGGGTGGGGGGGACCTGCTCCCAAGGGCAGGACCTGGAAACCCCTCTGCACACACAGTAGCTGGTACTGCATCCAAAAGCCTAGTACCTGGCGCTTACTCTGTGCAAATACTTGGCATTCACGTTCCAACACCAGTTCCCTGAACTCACTTGACAAATTCGCCAAGGGATGTCTGCCAAACACGAAACTGATAAGCGCGCTGGTTCCCAACTGAGAAGCTTCTGCAAGAGGCTGAAGTCATTCTGGACCTCCAGCAGACAGACGTGTGGACATTCACGGACAAGCACCCTCAGGTGTGGCGCAGACCCGCCTTTGCCTCGCCACTCCACGTCTCCCCAGTTCTCCCCATTTGAGTCTCCACCGCGGCATCTGTTCGGAAAATCCACTGAGCATGCTGCCTGGTCCTCGGCGCACGGACGGTGAGCCTCACGGTGATCATGAGCGCACTGCTCAGCCCGTGCGAGAGGTTTACCTTCTCTGTTTTATTCCCCACCAGACAGCAAGACTGCAGACTTTCCTGACTGGCCCCCACGCTCAAACCCAGGAGCCAGACGAGACCAGGCCGTGTGGATTTCCCTTCCAGGGCAGCAGCTCCACTCCAGGTATCCTGGAGACCCCCAGACGGCTGTCGCGTCTCCAAGGCCCCGGGGCAGGAGTCACCATTGATCCAGGGGCTCCTGTCTCCCACATGTGACAAACTCTGCTCCTCAGCTTCCCCCGCCCTCCGGGGTCACCCTGTGACTGAGCTGTGGCCCACAGAGTGGCCAGACTCACAGACCGAACCTCCGCGTGGCGCTCGCACCCTCTCCCCAGCCCCTACTCCATGAGGCCCTGGACGGGGCAGAAACCCCCCACTGGCCCAGGACAGGAGCCAGAAGTGACCCGTGCTTTGGGAAGCACAGGCTGACTCTCCCCCACCCCCTACAGCACCCCAGGCTGTCCACGGTGAAGCCCCAGCCCACGGTGAGCCTCACGCGGGCACGCGGAGGAGACCAGACTCACCAGGGCTGGACAGTGAGCCGAGAGAGACAGCAGACAGGCCGGGAGGCAGTCTGGGCTCTCCCCAGGCTGTGCGCTCCTACCTGCAACTCTCCCGGACCTCTGAGCGCTGGGGACCAGCCCAGGACCCCAGGAAACATGCCAGGGCCATCTCCTCTCCCCTGATGACCCCAGCCCCAGAAGCCTCTGCTGCCCTGCCCCATGGAGTCCCACTGGTGACTGGAGAATCTGGCCCTTCTCCTTCCCTCCGAAAGGAGTTTGCTCAGCCTCCTCTGTGCACGCTCTGCCGGTCTCATCATTTCTGACAGCAGCCTGAGAGTAGGAGAGCCAACGGGAAAGGCAGGCAGCATCAGCCTGGGGTGCTGGGGGGTGGGAGCCCCAGGGTGAGTGCCAGCCCAGCTGCTGGGTCAAGTGCAAGGGTCTTTGGGCAACACGCTGGCCCTCAGCGCTTACTCAACGGAAAAAAAGCCTGAGGCGAATTCAATGATTAGTAGGTTCTAGGTCTGAGAACCTCTGTAATGCAGTATGGACAAAGGGAGCTGGTTTTGAAGAGTTTGGCTGGGTTTTGTACTGAATAATTTTTTTAAGAGTCTCTTAGAGCACTGCCATTCTCCACTAAGGGAGGGAGCGGGTTAAATAAAACACACACACCCCAGAAGTGCTAGAAAGAAAGGAAGGAGCTCCACGGGGCAGGGAGCTGCTGGTGTGCCCCCTCTGAGCACGTCCGATGCTCACAGATATGTTTTAATAGACGACGGCAGCTCCTGGAAGGCAGGGGTGGATCGCTAAGCTGGGCCAGCCTCAGGGCCTTTGCACCTGCGGTCCTCTCTGTCAGGAATGCTCTCCCACCAGACACCGCCTCCTGCCCTGAAGGCAGCATGCAGATCAGCAAGGCCTGAGCCCCACACAGCTCGCCCACCCACCGCTGCTGCTTTCTCAGGGGCTGGACAGACTTGATATTTCCTTACTCAGTGGTTTCTTGTCTGTCCCCCACCCCACTGACACACGCTCCAGGAGGGCAGGGACTGGTTTTCCTCAAAGTGCCTACAGACAGTGATATTTATCTGCTAAATGAACTGCCAAGCCTTAATTCACCTAACCCTGACATCATGCTAAAAGGAAGTCCCCATAATGTGAACTTCACAGATAACGAGAGAGGGGAGGTGGCCTGCCCGAGGTCACCCACCATCCAGGGCGCGGCAGGGGCTGGACTCAAGCCTGCCCGTCTGACCCCTCTGCTGCGTCTGGCTGCTCCCCTTCACCCACCCCACTGACACCCCAGACAGCGGGATGTGCCAGGTATAAAAGCTACTGGACATTCACCTTCAGCACAACAACCCATTTCCGCAGCAAAAAATATGTTCTCCGTGATCCCCTTAGTCTCAACAGATGCGAAAACCACCCGCATGTGCGCGCACACACACACACACGCACACGCGCGCGTGCGCACACCCTTCATAGGGCCCTGCTGGCATCAGCCCAGCTATGCGCACGCGCACACACACACACAAGCACGCACGCACGCACACCCTTTGTAGGGCCCTGCTGGTATCAGCCCAGCTATGCGCGCACACACGCACGCACACACACACACCCTTCGTAGGGCCCTGCTGGTATCAGCCCAGCTATGCGCACGCGCGCACACACACACACGCACACAAGCACGCACGCGCGCACACCATTTGTAGGGCCCTGCTGGTATCAACCCAGCTATGCGCACGCACACACATGCACAGACATACACACACCCTTCGTAGGGCCCTGCTGGTATCAGCCCAGCTCTGCACACACACACACACACACACACACACACACACATGCATGCACGCATGCGCACACACCCTTGGAAGGCCCCCCTGGTATCAGCCCAATTATGCGCGCGCGCTGACATACACACGCACGCACGCACGCACACATACCCTTCATAGGGCCCTGCTGGTATCAGTGCAGCTATGCACACACACACACACACACACACACACACACACATGCATGCACACCCTTCGTAGGGCCCTGCTGCTATCAGCCCAGCTCTGCACGCACACACACACACACACGCATGCACGCGCGCACACCCTTCGTAGGGCCCTGCTGATATCAGCCCAGCTCTGCACGCACACACACACACACACACGCATGCACGCGCGCACACCCTTCGTAGGGCCCTGCTGGTATCAGTGCAGCTATGCACACACACACACACACACACACATGCATGCACGCACACCCTTCGTAGGGCCCTGCTGGTATCAGCCCAGCTCTGCACGCACACACACACACACACGCATGCACGCGCGCACACCCTTCGTAGGGCCCTGCTGGTATCAGTGCAGCTATGCACACACACACGTATACACACGCATGCACGCATGCACACCCTTCGTAGGGCCCCGCTGGTATCAGCGCAGCTATGCACACACACACGCACGCACGCGCGCGCACCCTTCGTAGGGCCCTGCTGGTATCAGCCCAGCTATGCACACATACACACACGCATGCACACGCGCACACCCTTCGTAGGGCCCCGCTGGTATCAGCCCAGCTTCAGCCTCACACGGCCCCCCTCAATGCCCCACTGAACACACTGGGTGCCTTGTCACCAGCACCGGGAGCCGGGAAGAGACACTGTCACTTCCTGCTTTTCTCCCCAACGGGGCCGGGCAGCCTGGCCTCCATCCTGGGGAAGCAGGAAGCCGGGGGACAGCAGCGATGCTCACAGGTGGAGCAGGAAACGGCCCGCCTGGCCACACAGACCCTTGTCCTCAGGGCGGAGGTCAGCAGCTCTGGCCGGGGCCGGGCGGCCAGGCGCTCAGGAGGCTTGCTGGCCACTGAGAGTGAGCCAGACCCAGGCGTGACTCAAGACAGCAGTGACCCCAGGCTGCACGGCCTGTCCCCCCCATGGGAGGGTCAGCACACCCTCCCAAAGCACTGTGAGCCTGAATATTTTAACACTTGCCAGAAAAACAGGCAAAGAGCACTCAAATGATAAAAACAGAGCAACTCCGCTCCATAAAAATGGCAAGTTGTCTGTCTGGAAACAGCAGAAGCCTGGCACTAAGCTAAGTGTCCAGTGGCAGGGGATGGTCTACTGACGCCGTTGCGGTGCCCCTCTGCCATGCCGCAGAGAGGAGCAGCTCGGCTGGGACGGATCTGCACAGAACGACCGACAGAGAGCACACCGCCCGGCCAGGAACGGCAGCACAGGACCCTGTGAAGACACCCCGAACACTCAGCAAGGACGCAGGGCCAGCCTGCATGCAGAACTGGGGACTGTAGGGACGCATCACCTTCCCCATATGCCCTGCCGTACCATCTGAAGGTACTCGACGTGCGTATTAGTATTTCAGTTTTCAGGAAAAAAAAAGGTGGTGGGGGGAATTCTGTATTTAAAAAAAAAAAAACTAGACTGTTCCCCTTGAGGAACTGTTCACAAACTGCTTCCAACAATTTCTCTTCCTTCATACATCCCAGATCCACTAAATAGCCCTAAGTCTCCCAAACACACCGCTCGTCCCCGGAGACTTTCCTCTGGACTCGGCCCGTTTCTAAAGAGCAGTCGCCCCTGCATCCATCCAGGGTTTCACGACGCTCTCTCAGGCTAAAGAGGAGAACCCCAAGGGGATCACGGGCCCCCTGTCACACCCCTGCTGCATGCTGGAACATGCCAGGTGCCAATGTGACCGATCTCCAGTACTCACAGGAGCCCTGGACGTGAGGCAGGCTCATCCCCTCTTCTAGGGGGAAAGCAAAGCCCAGCGAGGGAAAGCAACGTTCCCAAAGTCACACAGCCAGGAAGTTTACAATCCAGACCCTAAGCAATCCCTTCTGTGCTGCTCTGCAGTGGAGACGCCTGAACCGTGAGGCTGCCTTGCTGAATCTCATGTAAGCCTTTCATCTAAGGCGTAACTTGACCACGTCTGGAGGTCCATTCCACCAAACAACCAAGTGGGTACCACGCTCGCAGGCCAAGCTGAAGCCAGCAATGAGGTACCCTCGGGGAGCTTCAGTTTTTCAGGGTGACTTGGCTGCCAGGGTCCCCCTAAGCCTGGCTGAATGCGGTGCCCCACAAATGCCCTCTCCCACTGCCAGGTGAGTCAGCGGGCACCCCAGTTGGCATTGAAGAGTGGGCACGCCGGGCATGGCCACCTGTGGGCACAGAGCCCACACTGGCTCAGTAGCAGAGCCCAGTCGTGAGTGGCAGGCTTGACACCTTCAACCTGGACCAGCGCGATTCTGCCTGTGGCCAGAAAGGGCACCTCAGATCGCACCAGGTGAGTGGCAGCATCAAAACTATCCCTCCTGAAAACGCACTTATTTACTACAGCCTGGGGGGCAGACCACCTGTGCTGTTTACAGAGAATTCAGATTTTCTCCTCCTCTTCTGTCTCTGCCCCTCCCCTCCACCCCCTCCAATCAGACAAGTTACCTGGGAAACAAATTTGATATACTCCAAAATCTTATGACAAATGGCACCGAAAGAAGAAAAAAGAATTCTCTGTGTTTACTCACGCCACGAAAAGCACCACAGAAATCAAAGCCCAGGATGGGCCCAAGGAGGAGGTGCAAGTGACAGGAGTGGAGAAACGAACACATGCGTGCATGCACACGCAGGCAAGTTCCCACGGGACCTGGGACTTACTCGGGAGGACGCAGAGTTTAACTCCCAAGAGAAGCCACCATCCAGACGAACCTGGCACTCGACACCCAGTAGGTGCTTAGGAAGCGTGAGTCCAAGCTCAGAAGGTCGGGCCCCGAAGAAAACATCAGGCCAAAGAAACCAACAAAAAGTGTAGGGACTCCTCTTTTCCCTTTCGCAGTAAAAAGCCCAGAGAGATTTCAGTCAAAGCAGCAGAATGGCTGAGAATTTACAAACAAGCCTCATCGATGAATCGAGGCTTAAGAATAAAGAAGGCCACTGTTAACCTGTGCTCTGACCCCTCTTTGGTCAGACTAGACCACCTGCCCCAATTCTAGACCTCCTCCCCCAATTCTAGACCACCTCCTCCAATTCTGAGATGCCACATGCTACATGTTATTTAAAAAAAGAAAAAAAAGGTAGAATGAAAGGTTAGCAGCTGACCCGCACTTCTTTGGTGCAGGAGACAAAGCGCAGGACAAAGCCCTCTTCCCGCGGACAAACATGCCCAGCAGGTGATCAAATTCAGCCCAGGCAAGACAACAGCAAAATGGATTCTGGTCCCTCAGACCCGAATCCTGCCTGCTTCTGCAGGACTGCGAGCCTTTGGCTACCACCGACGCCGTGGGCAGCAGCCACGAGAGGCCCAGGGAGGCGGGGGACTGGGAAGTCCCGACATGAAGCGGCAAGGAGGCGCCGTGTGCAGGCCACAGCCTGGGCAGATGGGCCCTGCCCCCGCAAGGTGCGGCCATGTGTACCCCAGGGAGGGGCAGGCGCCTGGCAGGCACCCCGCCCACCCCTCGGCAGCCGGCCGGGGCGCTGTGGCCTTTGTGTTCCCCTCTTTGTTTCTGAATCTTCCGGATCCAAAGTCTCCTGCACGCAGGGCATCAGGCCTGGCGCTGTCACCGCCATGTCAGGCACACTGTTGACTCTGCAAGGATTTAATCAGTAACCGGCCCAGCAGATAGGCGCGGGGGCAAGCTCCAACCTGACCCCGCCGAAGGCAAAGTTTACAGCCAGGCCAGGGGAGGGGGCTGCCACCATCCAGCCCATCCTCCGCCCACCCCAGGAGGCCCCGGGCTGAGCCCACCTCCCCAGCAGGGAATGGAGAGAGGGCCGTCCATCTGGGGGGTGGGGGGCACCCAGCTGGAGCTGCCGCCAGGTGGGACGGAGAGCCTGGACGCCTCCCCCCGGCCTAAGACAGCTGTGGTCCTGGACGCCTGGTCTGTATCTCTGACCACCATCCAGCTAATTGGATCGTGTAGACAGACTACAAAGAGGGTTTGGGCAAAGAGTGTATTTGGTTTGTTTATTGGTTTGAATCCAGATCAATCACTCTGAGTCTTGTGCCTGAAGCCCACACAGTTAACCAGATAATCACCAGATGGTTCTGAGAGGAGCCGTGTAGACAGCTTAATGAAAGGACGATGCACATTTTAGGGAAGGCTGTGACCGATATGAAACACTGCCCCACCGGCCCCTCGAGGCTGGGCCGCATGGGGCTTTCCACCGCTGCCGTGAACTACACTCAAGTTCACCTTTGTTTCATTTGGGCTAACGTTTCTCAATCGAGGGCTTGGGCCGCGCTCTAAAACGCAGACAGATTACATAACGCCCGGGGCCTCAGGGAAACCCCTTGGACTGCTTTCCTTCCCCGGGGCCTGGACACCAGCACCAGCCAGGTGTCTGGTGATGGGATAAGGTGCCCGTCAACCCCACCTCTGCCCTAGAGGCCGCTGCCGTGGCCGGGCCTGCTTCAGCAGCCCCAGTCCGTGCCCACGGGCCCTGGCACACAGAGACCCGTGCACCCCCCTGAAGCCCACCGTGGCCAAAGTTAGGGACAACCCTTCCCCTGCCAGTGGGGCCTGCTGACAGGGGAAGAAGGGGGGCAGCCCATGGCACACCGGCCCGGAGTACCCCCCTACGTGTTTCCCAACGCCAGGGCAAGGCTCTGCTGAGACGCATCAGGCCCTCGGCCCCCAGGCCCAAAAATCACGGCTCTTCTCCGGAGGGGCCTGGGCAGGGGAAGGTGCCACCCACTCCAGCTGGGGAAGGTGGTGTGGGGCTGGGGGCGGGGGGCGGCGGGGAGGAAGGCGGGCTGCTTGAGAAGCCCAGGGCGAGTAGCTTCACCCTCGCCTCCTTCCCTCTCTCTCCAAAACACACCTCTTGAGCAATCAGAGGTAAACTGGGGGAGGGCGGGGAGGGGGAGGGGCACCCTGCGCCTCCCAAGCTGGCTCCCCTCAACCGCGGGCAGCACAGCACAGTGCCCGGCTTCCCCAGTGGGGCACAGGAGCTGGGCCCGTCCTTCCCACGGAGGGCCACTGTGCCTCCCAGACGCTTTCTCCTCCCCAGCTCCCCTTCATGTTAAGGGGTGGCAGAGAGAAAGATAACGGTCCCCCACTATGACCTCCCCCCACCCCCACCCCCCACCCCACACCCCCCTGCCAGCCAGGGGAAAATTCTGAAGCCAGATTCTGAGGCTGCAGCTCCCAGGCAGGGGACCACTGAGGGCTGAATCTAAAACGCTGTGTGCTGGCGGGTTTTCCGAGGCTCCCCCTCTGTCAAATGAAAAGCCCAATGCCGCGGCCAGGGGCTTGGGACAGGGTTTGAGAACGTGTGTGAGCCTGAAACTGGGGCTAGAAGGCTTCACGGCAACCCAGGATCCTCCCCGAGAAGGCGGTCATTGCAGATTGCACCAGCGTGCCCACAGGAAAGAAAAAATAGGTGTTCTGAGCACGTCGGACCCAAAATTCAGAATAAGAGTCCTCGTGTGTTTCAATGCTCTCGGGGAAGGGGGGGGAGCTGTTTCAAAGAGTATGGTTTCTTCTGCTAACTTTCCCCCTCCCCATTCCTTGGAGCATGTGTCATGGCCTGTGACACAGTGCCAAGGGAACATGGACGCAGGGGGGATATCTGCACACGCTACACGTTTGTGACATGTCGTGTAAGTGACACCCTGCTTCCTGGCTCGGTGTTCTTGGCACAGGTGTGGGCAGACATTGGATTCAGCACACCCCCACTGCCCCACAGGCTTAGTAAACAGGATCACGGATGCCCCTGGGAAGACTGCATTCTGGGGAAGACCTGCCACCTCTCCAGAGAGGATGGGACACCCCCCACCACACACCACCCTGCACCCAGCAAGACTCAGGCCCAAGCAGAGCTGGTGCTTTAAACCGTCCTTGTTTCAAAACACAAAGCATCCTGTTCACCTCCTGCCTGCTACCCTCCCCCGCAACGACCCCACCACAGCCTTCTCTCTCCACCTTGCAGATTTGATTTCAGAAACCAATCCGCGACTTCTCTCCCTCTCATCAGGGTGACCCAGTCCCAACCATACATTTTAAAACAATAACATAAATACAACCTCCAGCAACAAAACACACGTACCAAATACTACACAGACAATGCAACACCAGAGCCCCACAAGCCAGCTTC
The DNA here is from genome assembly GCF_029407905.1 of Bubalus kerabau. Taxonomy (NCBI): domain Eukaryota; kingdom Metazoa; phylum Chordata; class Mammalia; order Artiodactyla; family Bovidae; genus Bubalus; species Bubalus kerabau. The sequence continues at coordinate 11,208,782 of NC_073640.1, read as the reverse complement.
CGCACTGGAACTTGACCGCCCTCGGTGGGGAGGAGATAACCCAGGACCCCCGCCCCCTCCCCCTCACTTCCACCCTCCCTGTGTTGCTAACGATGTGGGGTTTTTTTTGTTTGTTTGTTTGTTTTTCAGAAAGGGAAGCACCCAGTTTTGCCTGCCAGCCCGGGCAGGAAAAAGACGGGTAGAGCAAAGAAAGGAACTGGCTTCTGGAAATTTTTGGGGTTTTGGGGTTTTGAGGTTGTTGGGGCCTTTTTTTCTTTTTAAAAAAAATTGTTTTGTTTTCCTCTCCGGCGCAGATCCAGATGTGCCTTCAGAAAGGGAACCCTCACCACCATCGGGGCCCAGCCTCGGGTCTATCCCAAGGTCCCGGCCGTAAGGAACACAAGCGCTGGGCCCGGAGGTGCCCGAATGCTCAGTCTGGGGACAGGGCCAGATCCTCTCCAGAATTCCAGGGTCTCCCCGGGCCCGCCGGAATCCACAATGCAGCCAGCAGCCCAGCCGAGGAAAGGGGTGCCCGGTTCTCCCGGTGCCCCCACCACCACCCCCCCGGCGCCGGGCAGGCCCCGAGCTCCAGGTGCAGCGGCCGGTGGGAGGGGGCGCCTCCCGGGCCCCGAGGGGAGGCGCGGGGGTGCGGGCGCGCCGACGCGAAGAGCGACTCACCGTGGCGGACGCCAGGCTGTTGTCGGCCAGCGTTAGGTGGTGCGGCTCCCAGCGCCTCAGGAATTTCGAGGTGAGGATCTTGCTGAGAAAGGTCCGCGGGTGCCGGATGACACAGACCTGGATGTCGCCCTCCTGCAGCAGCTTGTACCTCATCCCGTTGCACAGCAGCAGGGCCCGGCGGCAGGGCACAGCGCCCATCTTCGTGCCCTCGGGGGCCGGCACGTCGCCCCCCAGCAGCGGCTTGGTCTCCTCGATCTGCCGAGGGTCGCCGCCGCCCGAGCTGCTGGTCAGATCCATGGCCGAGCCGGAGGGAAGCGGGGAGAGGGGCTGGCCCGGGCTGCCGGGGCGGCGGGGCCCCCCGGGCGGCGGCCCGCACCCCCCCAGCCCCCGGGAAGGCGGCGGGCGCGGGGCTGGGGGCGCCCCGCAGGGGCGGGGCCCGGGCGGCGGGCGGCGCGGGGCTTCCTGCGGGGCTCCGGCTTCCTCCTAGCTCGTCGGGTGCATGCTCGCTGCGGCCGGACCGGCTCGGCGGGCGGCGGACGGGGGCGCGGGGGCGCGGGCGGGCGGGGGGCGGCGGCGGCGGGGGCGGGCGGCCGCGCGGGCGGGCGTGTCTCGGGCCCGCCGCCCGCTCGTGTGCACGGTGTGTGTGTCCGGGCGGCCGTCCGCGGGCGAGTGTGCGGCGGGGCCGCGGGGGCCGGCGCGGCGGGGAGCTCGCGGAGCCGCGCGGCGCGCGCGCGATTGGTCCCCGGGGGTCATGTGCCCGCCCTCTGACGTCAATGGCGGCAACGCCGGCCGCCGCCGCGGCTTCGGCCTCGCGCGGGCGGGGTCCGCCGGCGGGGGAGGCGAGGGGCGGGCGCGGCAGGACAGGAGCGGCGGCCCCGGGGCGGGGGGCGGGGGCGGCCTGGCCCGCGGGACCCCGGCGCCCCGCCCGGAACCGGGGGCCGGGGGCGGGGCGCCTGACGTCACGCCGGGCCGCGCCCCCCCCGCCGCCGGTGCCCAGGCGGCCCGGGCCCGAGAGCGGTCCGCGCGGGTGGCGGAGGGCCGGCTGGGTGCCAGCCCGAGGGGCCAGTGCCGGGGCCAGGGCGGGCTGGGCCGGAGGTGCTGGGGGAGGGCCGCCCGACCTGGGACCCCCGCCCAGCTCTGGCCGCCCAGCTGGATGGCCAGGTGACTCCCCCACCCCCGCCCAGCTCTGGCCGCCCACCTGGATGCCCAGGTGACCCTCCACCCCCGCTCAGCTCTGGCTGCCCACCTGGATGGCCAGGTGACACCACCCTCCTCGCAGCTCTGGCCACCCACCTGGATGACCAGGTGACCCTCCACCCCCAGCTCAGCTCTGGCCACCCACTTGGATGGCCACTGGACACAGATATTCCCTCGAATTGCAAATGTCCCATCAGGTATCCAAATAGTGAGCCACACAAACACCCTGGCTCAGCAGGTCGGACCCCACGGGCTTCTGGTCATTTACAGATGTCTGTCTGCCCTTGGGGTCCTCAAGCTTCTGCCGGGGGTTCGGAGACAGCCTCCCCAGCCACCATCCCTCCTTCTTTCCTTCTCCTCCTGGAGTCTGATCAGTTCCTAACAGGAACCTAGACACAGAATCCCTCTCCAGCGTTATGGGCACCCCCTCTGCCTGCACCCCAGCAGCCCAGACCTTTTTTCCTCTCCCCTTCAGGCCGGGTCATTTCTCTCTGCATCCCCAGGCCCTGCAGGGCTGTGAGAGAACTATATTGGAAGCACCCTCAAAGAACAAACTGCCATGTCACAGGGGCACTCCAGCTGTGCAACAAGAAATGGTCCCTGTGTGCCATCGGGAGAAGTACCCAGAGCTACCTAGCCAGTGCTCAGCTCTGGGTTTGGGTTCCTCACATCCACACTCTTCTACAGTCAACAGCATTAAAACCCCCCAGATCTGTGCCTTTTTGTTTAGTGAAGGTGCCTCTGTAAGTGGACACACGGGTGTGTGAGCATCCATTGAACTGCATCATAAATGCCAAAGTCTGTCCACGGCAGCCCTTCAGTGGGGATTGTCCCTTTCCCCTGCTCCAGAACACAAAAGATTAGGGCTCCCCAAAAGATACTCACCCAAGCCGGGCCAAGGCTGGCACCTGGGTGGAAGTCAGGGCCCGATGTGTGTCCCTCTGCAGAGAAGACATGTGCAGGCTGCCCGGGAGATAGATGTGCAGAGCTGTTCTCTCATGAGCCCTGGGGAGGCAAATGAGGTGGGGAAATGGGGAATTCACTGACTCCCTACAACCTGCTGGCAAATTCTCTTCTTCAAGTTCTGAACTTCAACAGCATTGAGAAAACCATCAAACAAGGAGTCAAGCCGGAGCCCCTAACTGATGACACCGCCCCAGGCCATACCTTTAAGAGGGTTTGTGCGTGCTCAATCGCTTCAGTCGTGTCTGACTCTTTGCAACCCCGTGGACTGTAGCCTGCCAGGCTCCTCTCTGTTCCTGGGATTCTCCAGGCCAGAATACTGGAGTGGGTTGCCATGCCCTCCTCCAGGAGATCTTCCTGACCCAGGGATCGAACCCACGTCTCTTACATCTCCTGCATTGGCAGGCGGGTTCTTTACCACCTGGGAAGCCCATTTAAGGGGGTTAGATCTGTTGTTCAGACCTTTATTGAGCTGCTGTTTGCCAATTGCAGGAATAATTCCTAGCGTCCTAAGCACACATACAACTTTTCCTTCTCACAGCAACACTATGACACAGGGTTGACCCATCACCATCCCCTCCTGCAGGTAAGGATACAGAGAGGCTGCCAACCTCATGTGGCTAATCAGGACCCGGCCCAGGTGCGAAGCTCAGCATCTAAGGCCATGTGAAGACAATTACCATACTACTCCTGGCACTCCAGGAATGGGGTTGGGGGTGGGGAGAGGTGTGCGGGTGTGTGCTCTGGCACTGTGGACATGTCCTGACTCCATGTGGTCATTAGGAATCAGGGAAGACCCTCAGCCCGTGCAGGAAATGGCAGGCGTTTGCCACGGCATACAAAGAGCCCGGGGGGTGCAGGGCAAAGGCCCTAGAGGTGAGCAGGGGTAGAGCAAGCAGTGCCCTGAAGTGCAGGCCCAGGGACCAGACTCTCCCCTGAGAGCAGTGGGAAGCCACCACACAGGCCATCCAGGGGAGTGACTTGTAGATGTCACCTTCATCCAGGTCACTGGCCATAGCACGACATGGACAAGGTTTGCAGAGCAGCAGCCTGGAGGCCAGGAGGCTGGTGGAGAGGCTGTCAAGGGTACCCAGGAAGGAGGTGATGGAGTGCAACAGGAAATCATGAGTGGGGAGACTCAATGGCAGACAAAGCGGCTGCTGTCCACTGGAGGGACATCTGTGGACCCTCCTCACCCTGTTCAGGGGCAGAACTTCAGCAGAATGAGATTTACCAGGATGCAGTTTCAGATTTCATCCAGACCTCCTCAGCACTGCTTGGTATGGTGCTTGATCTGTAAGCATTAAATAGGAACAGTGTGATAAAGTACCAGGTACTATGCTGGGGGTGTTATATATTTGTTCTCTTTTCTTCCTCTCAACCAACGCAGAAGACAAATTACCATCTCCATCTTAAGGATGAGGAAGTTGAGGTTTAGACAAACATGAGGATCTTAGCCCAGATTTTCACCCAAAATTCTGTCTGACCATGTTTTTCCCAGTCCTTTTGTAATGTTTTCCTGAGCAGAGGCTCAGGAAGAAAAGTGCTGAATTTGATCAATATATCTTTCAATAATATTTCTTGGTTTGAGTTTGAGGTCAGTGACATGGAGCCCACAAGATACTATAAGAAGTTCCCTGGAAATTGAAAGCAGGAGTTCCTGGTCAACGGTAGCCCTCCTGCTTGCAAGCAAATACACAGTGACCTGTGGTCAGCCTCACCTGTCCCCTGTTGCTTAGGCCATAGACTGAGGTCAGTGAGCGAGGCTGCGAGGAGATGGGATGCGCTTATACTCAGTGATACGCAGAGTCCCTCGCCTCCCAATGGCCCAGGTTCTTGACCTAAAAATGAGTAAGTCCAGCTGTCAGATTCCATCAGAAGCTCTCTCCCTGCAGCCCCCCAGCCTCTGTAGGAGACACAAGCCCACTGAGTTTCCACCAATGCCTCAGGTACCCAGGTCATCCTCGGTGCCACAGGAGTCCAGATTCTGCCAGCAACAGTGCAAGTCCCTTAGAGGTCACCCTCCTAGCATCAAACCTGAGGGTCATGGAGCAGTAGGAACAACAGGCAAGGTCACGAACCCATCACTCTCCCAGGGCTCGTGGGCCAGCTGACTCACAAAGATCACCAGACAAAGCTTCCATGTTCTCCGATCTTTGCTGGCAGCCCCTCCTCGTTTGAGCCCGTCCCAAAGACCAGCGTTCTGCTCTCACCGGCTCACTGCAAATTCCTCTTCCACTCGGATCAACAGCGTACCACGGATTCACTCGGGGCCATGTTGGTGAAGATGCTACTCCATGCTAGACGCTGGGGACATGTAGTGAGGGAGCGGGAAACAGCTCGCAGCTCAACACTGAGGTCCCTCAGGTCACCCCCTGGAGCCAACTCAGAGGGGAAAGACAGACCTGCTGCCCTGGCAGCCCACAAAGGGACGTGAGGAAGTGGGGAGGAGAGCGTGAGAGCCGATGACTAGCCCTGAGAGAGGGCCACCTCTGCTTCTACCTACCACCACAGCCATAGGTAGGCTCCACAAACGAAATGCTCCACAAACCCAACACACTGTATCCTCCAAGACAGCAGGATCTGTTCCAGTTCTGCCCATCACTGTGTCCAGCAGTGTGCTGGTGAATGTTTAAGCATCAGCTTGCGGTGGGGTAGGGGGAAGGGGTGCTGATTCATAGCATTTGACAATCTCCGTGGTGGAAATATTCCCACCACGGCCATCTTCAGGTTTTCAGCAGGCCTCACTGAACATGGAGAGTTGGGAAGAGACGTACCCCATTGCAGAGTGTTTCCACCCTACAGATACAACATTCCAGGGGACATGAAACGGGCGGAGGGGTCTCAGCTCAGGGCTTGCAAAGCCTAAAATATTTCTATCTGGCCCTTTTACAGAAGAAGTTTGGCAACCCCTGAAATAGGCATAAATAACATTTCGGAACAGAAATGCTAGTAAAATAATTAGGAAGTGGGGAGCTGGTGATGGACAGGGAGGCCTGGCGTGCTGTGGTTCATGGGGTAGCAAAGAGTCGGACATGACTGAGCAACTGAACTGGACTGAACTGATGAGTTTTATTACCTTTTTAAAGATACAATTTATTTAAATGTAAGTTGATATTAATTCCATCCTGTTTAATGGCTCTGACAACCAGCTTTCAAAATTCCTGAAAAACAGTCAGCTCTCATGGGCAAGCATAGGTCAGCTCCAACAGGTCCCTGCCTGTTCTGGACTATAGAAGCTGCATGATGGTTATCTGTTGAATGGTTGGAAATCAAACTGCAATGCCAACATTCTAACCATTATGCAACACTGCCCTGCTTCCTGCCTGCCTTCATTCAATTCCATTAAACCCTTGTCAGCACCTACTAAGGGCCAAGGACTTTGCTGGGGCCTATAGGTCCAGCTCACACAAGATGCTGCCCTCGCGGGGCTCATAGTTGAGTGAGGGGAATCGGACACCCCTCCTCCCGCTTCACCCCCTCAAAAAAGTGTGCCGAGAAGAAAACAAACTCCTTGCCCTTCCATTTACCAGATGTGTGTATCTTTGGTTGATTTGCTGTAAAATGGGATTATAACAGCACCTTTTCCCAGAGTCATAGGGATTAAATGAGCTCACAGCCCAGCACTGGGTGAGCACGTAGAATAAGCATTGTGTTTTCATGTTGCCACTGTCATCTTCGAACCCGTGTTCCCAAGGCCCTGATTACAGCCCTTCTCAAGCTCATGTTGCCAACAACTGGAGCACGGAAACTCAGTACAGCGTCTTTGCAGGGGTTTCAACATTGGCCGCCATGAACATTTAAGGGCTGGGTCATTCCTGGCAGCAGACAGCTGCCCAGGGCACTGGAGGTGTTTAGCGGCATCCTTGGCCCTAACCATAGATGCCAGGAGCAGCCACGATCTGTGACAAACAGAATGTCTCCAGACGTTACCGCATGTCACCTGGGAGGCAGAATCAGCCCTGATTGAGAACCCCTGGTTTAAAGGAAAATGTTTTTCCCACCTTCTCAGCCGGTACAGGCTGCTCCCCAGGCATCCTGTGGTTCACAGTCTGGGGGAGATTATATTGTCCACACTCATGCAACGGCACGTCCCTCCTCAGATGCCACTTCCCAGGGGCCGGAGGAAACTCACAGCCAGCTTTATCAGGCTGTCAAGGAACACAGGAACTCACAGGATGAAATGAGATGCAACCTGTTTGGAGTCATGTTTCTGGAGCCCCTTAATGGCATGAAGCTACGCCTGTAATCATATGCCAGGTGCCAGAAGCAGAATTATTTGTTCTTAATTTCATAGCTGCCCCATGGAACTGCTGCTTTGGGGGAACACTCCCAAAGCTCCGACTGAAAACTCCATCTCAAAATCACATCATCCAGGAGAGTATTCCTGAGCCTCATTTTTAACAGGCATGAGACACCAACATAATGGAGCACACACTCTGTACTGATGGCATTTAACGTACCAATCAAATAATGTGCTTATTCTCCTGGTGTAAGGAGAGGAGTCATGTTTTCATCCTGAAGTCAGGGAACATCCCCCTCCCGCTTCTGAGCTGATGTGAAGTCAGCCCATTTTCTAGGCTCACAGGTGGGGAGGGAGGGAGGGGGTGTGGAGCCCCGTTTCCTAGTTAGCAGCCTGTGTACTGGGTAGCTGAGCGATGACCTGCCACACCCCCTACTTCTCTAGTTTGGGAGATTTGGAGGTGCAATATTGCTGCTGTTTTTTTTATTTTTTGTTTTTTTTTTGCCCCAAGGTATATGAGATCCCAGCTCCCCAACCAGGAATCAAACCTGTACCGGCTTCGTTGGAAGGTGAAGTCTTAACCCCTGGACTGCTAGGGAAGTCCCTGAGGTTAATTAAAAAAAAAAAAAAATGTATTACAGAGGACTGAACATTTATCTAAAACTAATCTTTGTTACTCAATATGCCAGCAAATTTGGAAAACTCAGCAGTGGCCACAGGACTGGAAAAGGTCAGTTTTCATTCCAATCCCTAAGAAAGACAATGCCAAAGAATGCTCAAACTACCACACAATTGTACTCATCTCACACGCTAGTAAAGTAATGCTCAAGATTCTCCAAGCCAGGCTTCAGTAACACGTGAACCGTGAACTTCCAGATGTTCAAGCTGGGTTTAGAGAAGGCAGAGGAACCAGAGATCAAATTGTCAACATCCGCTGGATCATGGAAAAAGCAAGAGAGTTCCAGAAAAACATCTATTCCTGCTTTATTGACTATGCCAAAGCCTTTGACTGTGTGGATCACAATAAACTGTGGAAAATTCTGAAAGAGATGGGAATACCAGACCACCTGATCTGCCTTTTGAGAAACCTATATGCAGGTCAGGAAGCAACAGTTAGAACTAGACATGGAACAACAGACCGGTTCCAAATAGGAAAAGGAGTACGTCAAGGCTGTATATTGTCACCCTGCTTATTTAACTTATATGCAGAGTACATCATGAGAAACACTGGGCTAGAGGAAGCACAAGCTGGAATCAAGATTGCTGGGAGAAATATCAATAACCTCAGATATGCAGATGACACCACCCTTATGGCAGAAAGTGAAGAGGAACTAAAAAGCCTCTTGATGAAAGTGAAAGAGGAGAGTGAAAAAGTTGGCCTAAAGCTCAACATTCAGAAAACGAAGATCATGCATCTGGTCCCATCACTTCGTGGGAAATAGATGGGGAAACAGTGGAAACAGTGTCAGACTTTTATTTTTCTGGGCTCCAAAATCACTGCAGATGGTGACTGCAGCCATGAAATTAAAAGACGCTTACTCCTTGGAAGGAAAGTTATGACCAACCTAGACAGCATATTCAAAAGCAGAGACATTACCTTGCCAACAAAGGTCCGTCTAGTCAAGGCTATGGTTTTTCCAGTGGTCATGTATGGATGTGAGAGTTGGACTGTGAAGAAAGCTGAGTGCAGAAGATAATTGATGCTTTTGAACTGTGGTGTTGGAGAAGACTGTTGAGAGTCCCTTGGACTGCAAGGAGATCCAACCAGTCCATTCTAAAGGAGATCAGTCCTGGGTGTTCATTGGAAGGACTGATGCTAAAGGTGAAACTCCAATACTTTGGTCACCTCATGTGAAGAGTTGACTCACTGGAAAAGACTTTGATGCTGGGAGGGATTGGGGGCAGGAGGAGAAGGGGATGACCGAGGATGAGATGGCTGGATGGCATCACGGACTCAATGGACATGAATTTGAGTGAACTCTGGGAGTTGGTGATGGACAGGGAGGCCTGGCATGCTGCGATTCATGGGGTTGCAAAGAGTCTGACACGACTGAGTGACTGAACTGAACTGAACTGAATCTTTGTTACACACAATCAGTCAATTGATTTACATACACACACCAAAACCTTAATAGCAGTTATCTCTGCAGTGGGTGGGATTATAAGTCATTCTTTTGCCTTTTGAAATCAACATTATCAAAATACAATTTACATGAAATTAAAGTCACCTGTTTAAAAAGAACAGGTTGATAAGTGTTGATGAAGGTCTACACCCAGGTAACCACCACCTGAATCAAGACACCAATAAAGAACATTCTCACAACCCAAACAAAGCTTCTTCTGCTCCTCTGCTGTTGATCCCAGCCACCCACTTGCTGGCCTAGACATCCCCCCATCCGCCTTCGGTCACTATAGATAGTTTCACCCCTTCTTGAAGTTCATATAAATAGAGTCAAAAGATGCACCCTCCTTTGGGGCTGGCCTCTGACGCACCGTAACACTTTTGGCGATCCATCCATGTTGGTGCACGTATTGCGGTCTGTTCCTTTCGTGGCTGGCTAATCTATCCGTTACACGGCTGCAACACTTATGGGTAAATACTGTTGTCTTCTTTCTGCTCTCTTCCCACCCCCCAAGCCCAAATTTCCTACAATAAACATGTATTGATTTGTTTTACTTTTGAAAAAAGACAAATGCCATTCATTTTTTTAAAAATTCACAGGGACTTTATGAAATGCCAGGCTGCTGCTGACGCGTGGAAATGGATGCCTGGCACAGCCACACAGAGGTTTGAAGGCCACGGATCATATTTTTAAAAATAAAAACCACTGTGTTTTTCAGATTAATTGCATCTCTCTCCCACACCAGCCTTTGCGGTGAGCTGCTCAAATTGACCAATTTAAATGTGACCTCACTTCTTTCCCCTCCATCCGCTCTGAGTCAGTTGCTAAGAAGCAAGGAAAGGAAGTATGGCAGGGGGCGGGGCGGGGGGTGGGGGGGGTGGCAGCGTGTTAACATGTGTGGAGTATGTGTGGCTCTTCCAAAACCTAGCCACACCCCCTTTCATCAGCCGAGACATGATCAAGGTTCTATCCAGGATCCCAGTGCAGGAGAACAGGAGGTGAAATCCAGGGGCTCCAGGAGGGATGGGAAGGAGGCTGAAAGCACAAACTTTGGATCTGGATCCCAGCTGTCCACCTGACTTAGCTGGGTGACACTATCCGAACCTCTTAACTTCTCAGAAGCCTCAGTCTCTTCATCTGTGAAACAGAGATCCAATCTGATAGTCACAATCAAGCAAATGAGACAATGCATGTAAAGTGCTCAGAACGAGGTTTAGGAAGAAGTGCCCAATGCATGGTAGGGAAGCCAGGTTGCTCAACTCCTGGTTCCTTCTTTCTTCAGTCACGAAACTGAACTTCATGGCAGCCATGAAACTGAAACTGCAGTCTGCCTGGGCTGAAGGGAAAGGAGTGGACATTTTCTTGTAGCTCTGGTGAGCAGACCCTCACAGATTCAGAGAAACGAGGGGAGAGCAGGCTGCAGCATCAGGGTGCTCGCCGAGACCCCGGCTGCAACAGAAACCAACCAGGGTAGCTTCAAATAGAGTGGAAATGGCTTAGAAGGAATCAAGGGTGTCTCACAGGACCCCTAAGGGCATAAAGGTAGGCAGGTCTCAGAAACGGCCAGAAACCAGGGCATTTCTCTCGGCTCTGTGTGCCGGCTTCTCTCTGCATCTTCTTACCCTGCATCCAGACTTCCTCTGCTGTGTCACTTCAGCCTGACAGAAGGGGACCCCTCAAGAGATCCGCGGAGGTCAACAATCTACAAGCTCTTCCTATCTTTTAAATTATGAAAATATGATAATGCATTTACAGGAGACTTGAAAAATTACATATACAAAGTTATATATAGTTACTGGGAGTTCTTTCTTTGGTCCAGGGTCTAAGGGAAGAATTTAGTTGGTCAGGTGGCCCAGATGCCCACCCCAGCCAGTGTCTGAGCTAAGCTGTCCAAATATGGATGCTGGCGCCCACTCCTTAGAGGTGAGGATGGTCAGGTGGGTCATTGTGAGCTGGACAGTCTCCCAAGAAACATCTTATCCCAAATAATAACCACTTCTTTCACTGTGTTCCCCAACCTTGTGCATTTATTTTATTAACAATAGCAAATACCTACATATGTCTTACTCTGTGCAAGCCACTGGTATAAGTACTTTGCCTGTGTTGACTCCTTCAAATTAATCCTCACAAAATTGCAGTGGGGTTATTGTGTCCATTGCATGGATGAGGAAGCTGGCGAGTAGGGAGGTTCATTAACTAGCCCAGGGTCACACTTGAGCCTGGTCAGTTTAGTACCAGACTCCCTCTCTTAGCCACCCTGCCATGTTGCCTATTTTATTTGTTTTAAATATTTATTTACTTACTCATCTGTCTGCGTCAGGTCTGAGTTGTGGCACTCAGATCTCCGCTGTAGAGTGCAGAATCTTACAGGATGCAGGATCTTTAGTTGCGGCATGTGGGATGGGATCTAGTTCCCTGATCAGGGATCAAGCCCGGGCCCTTGGCACTGAGAGCCTGGAGTCTTAGTCTCTGGACCTCCAGGGAAGTCCCTGCCTATTTTATTTTTCTGGGTCATGCTTCATGGCATGCAAGATCTTAGTTCCTCGACCCGGGCCCTTGGCAGTGAGAGCCTGGGCTTCTAACCACTGGACGGCCAGGGAGTTCCCAGCGCTGCCTGTTTTAGCCCCAGTTATGCTTTTCATAATTTTGCTGTTAGCTCACGTTTCTCAAAATGAGAAAAAAAGATGGGGAAGGGGATGAATGCCGTCTTTGACGTCTCACAAAACCTCTTCTAGTCGACAGTGAAAAACACTGGAGCCCTGACGGCCAGCCTGTCCCATTCTGAACTGGGCGGGGGCTGGGGGCAGGACGGCACTGCCACTGCCTCCCCATGCCGCCCTGTGGCACCGCCCTGGCCTGGCCCACCTAGGGCAGGACTTACAGCTTCTTTACCTGCATGCAGCAGGTGTTCAATAAGGTGGCTGTTGCCGAGAAAACGTGTTCCCCACTTTACAAGTTTCAAAGCACTTCCAAAGACAGGCAGAGATCAGCTAGCGTGCTGTTCTGTGACACCTCAAGGAAGGAGAATCTTCAGAAAGGACATACACGTCAGAACCCAGCCAGCACGGAACAGCCAGGCCCCGGGAGGAACAGGAGGGAGGGTCTGCACAAAGCCTCCTCTCTCCTCCGTCTTTTGTCCTGATCTCTCTGGAATTCTGTTTCAGTGCCTCATGGGATTCCAGCTGCCTCTGCTGTGTGTCTGGCATTGGGCCCAAAATGGGCAACTCAGTCCAGTCTCCAGAGCTAAGGAAGGGGGCACTGCTTCCAGTTTCCCACTACCTACAGATGTCCAGGTAACGCATCCAGGGGACCTGGCTGGGCTTTATCCAGACTAGCCCCCTGAGTCTCGGGTTCTAGGCCCCAGACTCAAAGAAGGAAAGTAACCTGCCCCAGGGCTCCCAGAGACAGGCGGCAGGCCCGTCGCCACCCAAACCCCTGTCCGAGGGTACTGTCACAGAGCACCATGAACTGGGCGGTTGCACAGCAGCGACATCTTCTCTCACAGCTCTGGAGGCTCAGCAGGGTTGCTGTCATCTGAGGGCCGAGGAAAGTGTCTGTTCTGCGCCTGTCTCACTCCCGAGGGTTTGCTGGCCATCTCTGGCTTGTACACAGGGGCATCTTCCCAAGCTCTGCCTTCAAGTCCAAGGCATCCTCCCTACGTGTGCCTGTGCCCCAACTTCCCCTTTTTATTTATAAGGACACAATCTTACTGGATAAGGGGCCCACCCTACTCCAGCATGACTGCATTTCAACTTACTACATCTGCAACAGCCCTATTTCCAAATACAGTGACAGTCTTTATTTGGAGGTACTGGGGGCTAGGACTTGGACATGTTTTTTTTCCTTTCTTTCTTCTTTTTTTTGGCCATGATTGTGGCATGTGGCATCTTAGTTCCCCAATCAGGGATCAAACCCGGGCCCCTGGCAGTGGAAGTACAGAGTCCTAACCCCTGGACCATCAGGGAATCCCTCCTTGGCCATTTCTGGAGGGGCACAATTTGACCCATTACAAAGCCCAAAGCGGGCCGCGTTCAGTGCTCCTCTGTTCTGCCCTAACCAGCTCTGGCCACGACACCTCACTCCCGGCTTCTACAGCCCCAGGGGGCATTGCTCATCCTGTTTTCCCTGGAATGAGCATGGACACAAGTCTGCCCTTTGTCCTCAAGCTCACCTGGAGCAGTTCCTAGGGAGCCGCCGTGATTCAGGAGGACCCACTGGGGCACCTTGGGTGGGGCATGACTCAACTCTGGGCGAGGCACTTGGGAGCCTGTATTCCGGCTCTGTGGCCTGAGCTTCCCCACCACGCACCAGTGCCATCGCTGGACCTGAGTAGCGCCAGACCTGGCTCACAACTGGCTGGTGAATCTCATTAGCGTGGATGGCAGCGACCCACACATGCAAGTTGGCCGGCATGACCTCGGGCCTTGTGGTTTCACAATGGTGCTGGTTGACAGGTGGCTGGGTTGTGGGCCAGGGATTCAGGCAAGTGGTTTATTTCTATATTTATTCACTTTTCTGTTTGGTTTGGCTAAAAATATTCAGGTTTTCCTTGGAGGTGAATTAGCCAAATCTACTCCAAGAATTAACTGCTTTTCAGAAGTCTGGGATCTGGGTTCAGGAAAAGCCGGCTGGGCCTGTTTCTTTAGCCTTGACGGGCATCACCAGTTCTTTGTGGAACGCTACCTCAGATCACAAGCCAGGAAGGGCAGGGTGAGGAATGGAATCCAGGATGGTGTACGCTATAGCCTGAGCTCACTTGGTACTTTGACTTGGTGACTCGAGGTTTTGAGCCTGGACTTGGTGTTTCAGTTCAGTTCAATTCAGTCTCTCAGTCATGTCCGACTCTGCAACCCCATGAAGTGCAGCACACCAGGCCTCCCTGTCCGTCACCAACTCCCGGAGTCCACCCAAACCCATGTCCATCGAGTCCGTGATGCCATCCAACCATCTCATCCTCTGTTGTCCCCTTCTGCTCCTGCCTTCAATCTTTCCCAGCATCAGGGTCTTTTCCAATGGGTCAGCTGTTCGCATCAGGTGGCCAAAGTATTGGAGTTTCAGCTTTAGCATCAGTCCTTCCAATGAACACCCAGGACTGAGCTCCTTTAGGATGGACTGGTTGGATCTCCTCACAGTCCAAGGGACTCTCAAGAGTCTTCTCCAACACCATAGTGCAAAAGCATCAATTCTTCTGCACTCAGCTTTCTTTATAGTCCAACTCTCACATCCATACATGACCACTAGAAAAACCATAGCCTTGACTACAAGGACCTTTGCTGGCAAAGTAATGTCTCTGCTTTTGAATATGCTATCTAGGTTGGTCATAACTTTCCTTCCAAGGAGTAAGCATCTTTTAATTTCATGGCTACAATCACCATCTGTAGTGATTTTGGAGCCCAGAAAAATAAAGTCAGCCACTGTTTCCATTGTTTCCCCATCTATTTGCCATGAAGTGATGGGGCCAGATGCCATGATCTTCGTTTTCTGAATGTCGAGCTTTAAGGCAACTTTTTCACTCTCCTCTTTCACTTTCATCAAGAGGCTTTTAAGTTCCTCTTCACTTTCTGCCATAAGGGTGGTGTCATCTGCATATCTGAGGTTATTGATATTTCTCCCGGCAATCTTGATTCCAGCTTGTGTTTCTTCCAGCCCAGCGTTTCTCATGCTGTACTCTGCATATAAGTTAAATAAGCAGGGTGACAATATACAGCCTTGACGTACTCCTTTTCCTATTTGGAACCAGTCAGTTGTTCCATGTCCAGTTCTAACTGTTGCTTCCTGACCTGTATACAGGTTTCTCAGGAGGCAGGTCAGGCGGTCTGGAATGCCCATCTCCTGAAGAGTTTTCCATAGTTTATTGTGATCCCCACGGTGGACGTGGTGTTTACCTTCTTGAAAGAAAAAGTGCCAAAGGAGTCACCAACACATCCAGATCCCAGCAGTGACCCCCTCCTTCACCCCCAGGGAGCAGTCAGTGAGATGGGATACTGGCCTTGCGTGAGCGAAAAGAAAGCCCTAGGGGGCTTCTGGTTCACCCCTATTTTGCAGGTGGGGAAAACTGAGGTTCAGGGAAGGGAGGGAGCCCTACCCAGGACCACACAGGTGATGGGGGGCGGGGGCAAAGCCTGGCTTGGCGCTCCTGACCCCTCCTCCTAGAGCTCCCCACCGCCAGTCTCCTGCTTTTCCTCTCCAGCTGCTCATAGAGGATGCCGGTTCCTGCGTATTTCTCATCTGTCTGCCTGGTGTCCGAGTTTGTGGAGTCAGATCCCTGGAGAGGCTCATCTTCGTCTTTTCCATCTGCCCCAGCCCCTCGAAACCAAGCTGTGTGCTCCCTCTCAGTCCTAATGATGTGTGCCGTTGCTTCCACGCTCTCCTGAGATTTCTGCAGCTTTTCACACTTTGCAGCGTTTCCTTTGGGCCTCCCTCCTGGTGTCACTGCCCTCAGCCCAGGGGAAGGGGCTGATCCAGACTCGCCCCCCCCGCTCCACGGCCTTTCCTTTGAGCCCCTCCGGCTCTGTCTCCCACTTCCACATTCCCTCATTCTGCCACCTTCCATTGCCCAGCACTGGTGGTCCTTCCTGAGGGCCTAGGGGGTGGGCGAGCCCAGCAAACCAAGTGAAGACAGACCCCCTTGTGGCTACAAACCAATGTAGCTTTGAAAAGTCTAGCAGCCCAGGGACGCTTTTAAAACTCCCTCTCTCTCTTTTTTTTTTTTTAACAAAAGGATATATTTTCATTGAGAAAAACCAGAAGATACAGATACAGAACAAAACAATGAGTAATGAATATTAATTAGGCACCTACTACATTTTAAGCACTACGCACGCAGTGCATCTAATCTTCAAATGAGAAATTCTACAGGACAAATGATATGATTTCTTCAACAGATAAATGGCAAGGAAAAAACATGAGAGCAAGGACAGTGTTTAGGTCAAAAGACTTAAAAGTACTACTGACTACAGAGAGACAGGGAGATGGGTGAGCACGGGACAGCAACACGCCAGTGGTTGAATCTGGGGGCTGTGCACGCGCTCACTGTAAAATCCTTTTGCCTCCCCTGGACATTTGAAAACTGTCCAATTAAAACTCTGGGGAAATGGATATATCAAGCAAGTGTAATGTGTGAATCTTGTGGATCCTGATTCAAGCAAATCAAATTAAAAAGCATTCACAGGACAATCAAGGATGATTATACACTGATTAGATATTAGGTAATTTTTTTTTAATTTTCTTATTTTTTAAAAAAATTTTTGGCCACACCACACAGCATGTGGGATCTCAGGTTCCTGACTAGGGATGGAACTTGTGCCCCCTGCCATGGAAGCATGGAGCCCTAACCTGGACCGCCAAAGTCTCTATGCCTAAAATTTTTTTAAAAATCAATTTTTTTAATTACCTAGGGACTGAAACTCCAGTACTTTGGCCACCTCATGCGAAGAGTTGTCTTATTGGAAAAGACTGATGCTGGGAGGGATTGGGGGCAGGAGGAGAAGGGAACAACAGAGGATAAGATGGCTGGATGGCATCACCGACTCGATGGACATGAGTCTGAGTGAACTCCGGGAGTTGGTGATGGACAGGCAGACCTGGCGTGCTGCGATTCATGGGGTCTCGAAGAGTCGGACACAACTGAGTGACTGAACTGAACTGAACTGAGGGACTCCCTGGCGGTCCAGCGGTTAAGACTCTGAGCTTCTACTGTAGGGAGCGTGGCTTCCAGTCTTGGTTGGGGAACTAAGGTCTTGCATTCTGTGTGGTGTGACCAAAAAATTAAGCAAAAAAAAAATATATATATATATATATGTATATATTGGGGTGTGATAATGGTATTGTGGTGATTTTTTTTTAAAGAGTTTCTTTGTTTGGGATTTGCTTTAAAATAACCAGCAGGAGAAGAGGTAGGGAGGCAGAGATGAAACAAAATTGGCAATTTATTGCTAACTCTTGATTCTTGGGTAGTGGAGTTCATGACTATTTCTTCTTCTTTGGTGAAGGCTTGAACATTCCCACAATAAAGCATTAAAAAGAAAAAAACATTCTTATTTTGCATCTGAGAAAACCAAACTGAGGTTTAGAGGTGTCAGGATATTTGCTCAAGATCTCCCTGAATTGAGATTAAGGAAAAAAACTCCTAGCTGCCATCCTATCACCCGTTCTTCACACCTTGGTGAACATCCTGCCAGACCTTCTGGGCATATAAAAGGATAGCACATGACTTAAAATACCTGGATATATACTGCCTGAGTCCATCCTGGGCAACACGAATCATGTCAGCTCTGTCCACAGGCGTCTCTTTCTGACGTGGAACTCCGGAAAAGGAACTCACCCCTGTGGAGGGCCTGCTCAGCTAAGCACTCCCGCCTGGGCCATTCAGAGGACATTCATGCTTTATCATCAGTCATGTGACTGTCCCTGTTCCTACCGACAAGGAAACAGGCTCAGAAAGGAGAGGCAGCTTGCGCAAGGTCACAGACCTAATAACTGAGGGGAAATCCATGCCCCTATTTGATGATGTGACTTGGTGAAGGCCTGCTGCCCACCCCTGCTGCCTGGAGCCTGCCACAGGGCAGAGGACCCTCACCGCCACACAGCTCTGAGCAGGAGAAATAAAGCCAGACAAAAGAACACACGAAGAGGAGGGGCTGGGATTTGAACACCCCCTCCCCGCAGCCAGTCAGCTACTATACTAGGCATCCTTTCCCTAAAAAATTGTGGTGAAATACACATAATGTACTCCACCTTAACATGCACAAAGCTCTGTTACATGCACAAAGCTCTGCAGTGTTCTGTTTTTCCTTGTGACACAACCATCACCACCATCCATGTACAGAGCTTTGTAACTTCCCAAATTAAACACTAACTCCCCTCCCCTTCCCACCAGCCCCAGCGACCACATTCTGCTTTCTGTTTCTATGAATAATCTGACTGCTCCAGGTCCCTTGTATCAGGAGATTGTATACTATTTGTCCTTTGCGTTTGGCTTACTTCATTTAGAAGTAATGATCGAGGTTCATCCACGATGTAACGTGTGTCAGAATTTCCTACCTCTTTAAGGCTGAATGATATTCCACTGCATGGATAGACCACACTTGGTTCATCCATTTATTTGGGGATAATGGACGTTTGGGTTCTTTCCACCTTTTGACTATTGGGAATAATGCTGCTATGAACACAGATGGACACACATCTCTCTGAATCCCTGTTTTTCTTTACGGGTAGATACCCAGAAGTAGGATTTCTGGATCATAGGGCAATTCTGTTTTTCTAGGCACTTCTCTGACTCAGTTTTTATGCCGTACTTTTCACTAATCAGGCACCCTTCCGTGTTGCCATGTTTTTGTGATTTTGGTGGCCGGTCACGGGTCCCAGCAAAGTAAGGAGGTTCCTGCACACTTCATCAGGGTACCCTCCTCCTGAAGCCTCCTTCCTGGCTCAGCCGGGTCCACCAGAGAAGACTTATGGATTAGTCTCATGGATTCAGACCAGCTTATCACACCCAAGACTTCCCTGGGTGTCCACTTCCTTACTGACATCATGTGACCTTCCAGACCATCACAAGTGGGACGTCCCCCTCACCAGGGAGGCGGCAACCGTCCCCTCTTATCCTGCTCGGTCCTCTCCCCAGCTGCTTCTAAGTCTCTCAGTCAGTCGGGGTGACGAACAAGTATTACTGAAGTAATTAAGTAATTACCTCCTCTCCTGGGGGTTACGTCCAACTTTTCAGTATTATCAACAAGGCAACAACAAGAAGATCTTTTTTCTCATGCTGTTGAGTCAGTTCCTTAAGACACATTTCCAGAAGTGGGATAACTCATCACTGGACCGGGGAGTCGGGGAGGAACAAAAGAAAAACTGCAGACCGGGATCCCAGATCACCCAGCAAGGGAGCCAGAAGGCAGTGCACGTTGGTGAGAGAAAGCGACTGCTGAAGGAGGGCCACTTTTGCTGCCCCGGTGAGAAGAAACTCACCTTCGCACTGCAGTTAAGACCTAGAGTGGGCTGAACAGTGGCCCCCAAAAGCCATGTCCGTTTAGAACTTGTGGATATGACCTGACTTTCAAAAAGGTTTTGGCAAACGTAATACAGGATCTCAGGGTGACGTCCTTGCAGATTAGGGTGGGCCCTAAATCCACTGACAGTGCTTAGGAGAGAAGGGGAAACTGACATGGACCTGGAGGAGGAGACCATGGGAGATGAAGCAGAAACTGGACTGACCCATCCACAGGCCGGTGACTGCCAAGAACCACCAAAGGCCACAAGAAGCTCAGAGAGCGGCCTGGGACAGATTCTCTCTTGCAGCTTCCAGAAGGAATCACCACTTCTGATGCTGTGACTTCAGAATCCTGGCCTCCAGAGCTATGAGAGGAAAACCTGCCATTTCAAGGCACTGAATTTGCAATCATTTGTTATGGCCACCCCAGGAAACTAGAATCCATCTCTGCAGCCCCGTCCAGCAGGACACAGCCACTGATGCAGGCTCCAGCTCAGCTCCTCCTGGGAGCAGGCACAGACAGCCCCACTCTGAGCACTGAGCCCTTCAGAGGAAAATCCCGGTGTGTCATGGATGTGGGCATCAGGGATCAGGATGCTGGGGCCTTGGCCCACCAGGGAAACCAGCTGGGATGAGTCCAGCCATCGGCAATCCAACAGGGAAAACAAAATTATATATATTTTTTTCATCCATTGCAAATAAAGCCCGGATTGACCAAGGCCAGAATGTGAGAAACAAAGCTTAAAATTATTTAGTAGAAAATATAAGACAGCATTTCCATGACGGTGACATAGGGGGAGATGTGACAGTGTTTGGAGATCGTTCTTTAAAAAGGTAAATAAGTTAAAATGAGGTCCCTCATCCAATAGGAATGGTATCCTTATAAAAAGGGGGAAATTTGGACACAGAGACAGAAAAGCACAGAAAGTGGCAGGAAGACTCATGGAGAATGCCATGCTCAAGGCCAGGGGCGCCTGAGGCCACCAGGAGCTGGGGGAAGGGGCTTGGAGTAGATTCGCACCACCAGCCCTCAGGAGGAGCCAACCTTGCCGACACCTTCACCTGAGACTTCTGGCCTCCAGAGATGTGACAGAATACATCTCTGTTGTTTAAGCCACTCAACCTGTGATATTTCATTATGGTAGCCCTGGAAAACCAATACAGTTCAGTTCAGTTCAGTCACTCAGTTGTGTCCGAGTCTTTGCGACTCCATGGACTACAGCACTCCAGGCTTCCCTGTCCATCACCAACTCCCGGAGCTTGCTCAAACTCATGTCCATCGAGTCGGTGATGCCATCCAACCATCTCATCCTCTGTCGTCCCCTTCTCCTCCTGCCTTCAATCTTTCCCAGCATCAGGGTCTCTTCCAATGAGTCAGTTCTTTGCATCAGGTGGCCAAAGTATTAGAGTTTCAGCTTCAGCGTCAGTTCTTCCAATGAATATTCAGGAATGATTTCCTTTAGGATAGACTGGTTTGATATCCTTTCAGTCCAGCAGATTCTCAAGAGTCTTCTCCAAAACCACAATTTGAAAACATCAATTCTTTGGCGCTCAGTCTTCTTCAGGGTCCAGCTCTCACATCCGTACATGACCACTGGAAAAACCATAGCTTTGACTCTACAGACCTTTGTCAGCAAAATAATGTCTCTGCTTTTTAATATGTTGTCTAGGTTGGTCATAGCTTTTCTTCTAGGGAGCAAGTGTCTTTTAATTTCATGGCTGCAGTCACCATCTGCAGTGATTTTGGAGCCCCCAAAAATAAAGTCTCTCACTGTTTCCATTGTTTCCTCATCTATTTGCCATGAAGTGATGGGACCAGATGCCATGATCTTAGTTTTCTGAAAGCTGAGTTTTAAGCCAGCTTTTTCACTCTCCTCTTTCACTTTTATCAAGAGGCTCTTAAGTTCTTCGCTTTCTGCCATAAGGGTGGTGTCATCTGCATATCTGAGGTTATTGATATTTCTCCCAACAATCTTGATTCCAGCTTGTGCTTCACCAACCCCAGTGTTTCTCATGATGTACTCTGCATATAAGTTAAATAAGCAGGGTGACAATATACAGCCTTGACGTACTCCTTTCCCAATTTGGAACCAGTCCATTGTTCCATGTCCAGTTCTAACTGTTGCTTCTTGAGCTGCATACAGATTTCTCAGGAGGCAGGTAAAGTGGTCTGGTATTCCCATCTCTTGAAGAATTTTCCACAGTTTGTTGTGATCCACACAGTCAAAGATTTTGGCGTAGTCAATGAAGCAGAAGTAGATGTTTTTCTGGAACTCTCTTGCTTTTTCGATGATCCAGCGGATGTTGGTAATTTGATATCTGGTTCCTCTGCCTTTTCTAAATCCAGTTTGAACATCTGAAGTTCTCAGTTCACGTACTGTTGAAGCCTGGCTTGGAGAATTTTGAACGTTATTTTGCTAGTGTGTGAAATGTGTGCAATTGTGCGGTAGTTTGAACATTCTTTGGCGTTGCCTTTCTTTGGGATTGGAATGAAAACTGACCTTTTCCAGTCCTGTGGCCACTGCTGAGTTTTCCAAATTTGCTGGCATGTTGCCACCAACCAAAAAATGGCTCATTAATTGTGGGACACCCACCCAATGAAATCCTATATGAAATGAAAAGTAGTCAGCACCAACTAGCTGCAGAGTGAAGCGGAGGGCATCACACTATTTACATACAGTCGGGAAATATGCAAAATGCTAGATCTAGTTTTTGCAAGCATAAATAAACACCAACAGTATGAAAACAGGCATAGGAAGAGAAACAACAGACAGTGGAGATACACCTCCGGGAGGGAATAGGAAACCTGGATACAAAAGGGCTCCCTGAAGATGGGAGCTTCAGTCACATCTGGAGTATTTCTTTACAAGGATCAAGAGAAATCAGGTAAGACTCCTGCGTTCAGTGAATGCTGAGTGCCCAGTAGGTGAGGGGCAGGGGTGGGACCCATGCAAAACTACACCCAAGAGTCTGGGGAAATGCTTCCTGATTCACACCCTTATCTGGCATCCACCCCCACCTTCTCCCCAGCACACAGCACAACAGCACACAAGGTGAGCTTCAGAAGGCGGCTTCTTACCCACATCTGAGCCTGCATGCACGCAAACACAGACTTCAAAAGGAACAGAACAACATAGCAATTTTCTCTACTTTTTTTTTTCATAAAGAAACAGAAAAATTCAGATCCATCTTTCACAGGATGATAAGAAGAAAAAAAAGAACAAAAATATACCAAGAAAAAAGCTACCAGCAAGACAAGAGAAACCCAGTTTCCAGCAGGAAAAGGTATGCAAATCCCAAAGCCATAAACCCACAAAGGCCCAGGAGGAAATTCAAACAGGAAACAAATGTATGGAAAATGGTTAACCTCAGGAGCAGCCGGAATCCCCACTCCTACCCCCCACCCCTGCACACTTGGGGGAGGGGGTTAAGGGGACTCCTGGGGGCTGAGGCGGGTCTGGGGGTTCCTACCCACTGGCTTCACAAATGACAGGGAGCAAAGGACCATGAGAGAGGCCAGGTGTCTAGAGTGAGAGATGGGGAGCAGGCCCAAGAAGGTGGGGGACACTGGGCCATGTAGGGGAGGCCGGGGGCTCCCCAGAGACTGTCTCAAGCACAGATGACTTGTGGGTGTCTCAGCCGCAGCAAAGTATCTGTCACAGAAACAATGAAAGCACCACTTTATTCTATTTCCAGTTTTTTAAAAACGCCCAGTCCCGGGAGTATGGGGACCAGGAAAAGCAGAGCTCCTGGGCACACAGGGTCTGAGCCATCCGTGAGTCACACACAGCGCCACTCAGTGTGTGCCCGTCAGCTCGGGACCCGCGGGGCCCGTGCATTCAGTCGACTGGTTTCCTACTTACAGCAAGTCTCTGCAGGGCCCTGGCAAGATCCGACCACCACCCAGCCTGTCTAGGTTTGCCTGGGACATGCCTGACTCCAGCACAAAAGTCTCACATCCCGGAAAAACTGGGACAGTTTGGTCACCCTACGCTTTCCAGATGAGGAAATCTGATCAGAGAGGTGAAGTGGTCAGACCCAGGCCCAACTGCCAAGACAGAGTTCAAAGAATCCACAGCAGCACAGAGAGATCAAGGGCAGCCAGATCAGAGCAACTCTGAGGCTCCACAACACGCTCTTTTGGACGAGAGTGGCTAAGGCTCAATGCTGGCTCAGGGCTGGTGAGGCGGGCAGACCCAGCTGCCACCCGAGTCGGCGTCGAGAGGACTGTCTCCTTGGGAAGCAATTTGGCAACTTGCAGTTTGTGCCGTGAAACTGTTCCTAGCCTTTGACTGAATGATACTATGCTGGGAAATCCAGTCTAAGGAAATTATCCCTCTTTTTATTATTATTAAAAAGCTACTGGAAAGAAAATGTTCTCTGCAATATTATCTAGAAGAGAAAATAAACCTGAACAGTCCATAGAGGGTAATGGCTTCGTACATCATGACCCATTTGCCCAGGGACACTGTTGCAGAACCACAGAGCTGTAACATGGAGGGCTGTACAGCAACATGGAAAACTCGGACAATGTACGCTGTGTTTTATGGGAGGGAATAAAGATGTGTCTACAACTTGGCAAAATGCTTGACTGAGGATCAGGCTGGAAGGGAATATGCAGAGTGGTGGGTGTGGTAGGGATAAGGGAAGATTTTTAAAAATTAAAGCTAGTTTTTAATCCCCTTGTATCATCTTTTCAAAAGCAAGAAAGACACAGTTTTCCACACAGATAGGTGCATATAACTGCTTAGAAACATCACCAAGGTGGTTTTTATGGCACTGGTGGAACTAGCAAATGGTAGGAGACAACCTGAATATCTATCAAGAGGGCAACAGTTAAATAAAAACTGGTACATCCATACAGTGGGGTTCAAATAGCTGTTTAAAAGAATGAGGCAGCTGTAGTTACCAGACCATCATTAAGATGCACTGCGTAAGAAAGGCCAGATGAAGACGTGTGTAGAGAATGTGACTATTTGTGTCGAAATGACACACACACATACAGATATATCTATATTCCTACACACACAGAGACTGTTTCAGGAAGGAACTCGGTGGAGGGCTATGGGGCCTGGATGACGAGGGTGGGAGGGCGCTCCCCTCCCCTCCACACAGTTGGTATGGGTAGTGGGTTAAATGGTGTCCCGCCCCCCAAGTACTCACAGCACCATTCTTCATAACTGCCCCAAATTACAACTTAAACTTCTGTTAAGAGCCCAGTAGAAAAAAATCAACTGTAGTGCATTAATACAATAAAACATACTCAGGAATACAAACAAACTAGTGATCCATCAAAATGCGTGAGTCTCACAAACAGTATGATTGTTGAGTGAAAGCCAAGCCGGACACACATAAGACACCCGGTGTAATTCCATTTACCTGAAGTTCAAGAACAGGCAAAAATGACCTGTGGCGGTAAAGGCAAGAGTGCAGTTACCTTGGAGGGTGGTGACTTGGAGGGGGGCTGCGGGGCTTCGGGTAAAGTTCTACATGTTGATCTCAAGGGTAGTTTCTCAGAGTGAATATGTGTAAAATGTCATGGAGCTGTACCCTTAAGAGTTGTTTGTTTTATAGTATATAAATTAAACTTTCACTTAAAAAAATTAAAAGCAAAGATTAAAAATTATGAGGGAACAAGAGATCCCATATAAAGAGCTAGACACCTCATTTTAAAGTACTTTGATGAGGAGTAACCAAAAAAGATCTGTGTACAGCACAAAAAGTCAGTACAACAAACTCCCAGGAACTTTCCAGAAGCACATGGGGTTTTGGCAGTGACATGCCCACCTTCATACAGCAGATCACTCACCAGGAGCTGGTGGCCAGCCGGCCTGTGTGCCTGCCAGCTGGGGGCCTGTGTCACCCATGCCTGCCATGGGTCCTTGGTACTGGAGCTCACCTTGAATTGCTTTCAGCCTCCACGGCAGTGAGAAGGACAGCAACCTCTCTGTGGGCACAGGAGCCCTGTGGGAGCAGCCAGCCAGGTGCAGAGAGCAGGCACCACCTGGTCAGTCACAGGGCCGCCGTGCAGGAGTGGGTGGGGTCCAGGACACTGCAGGGTGGTCAGAGTTAAGGTTTGAAGGAAGAACAGGGATGTGCCAGGCATGAAAGGAAGGGTTAGGCAAGGGTTTCCCCAGGCAAAGGGGGCCACATGTGCAAAGGCACAGAGTATGGAAAAAACAAGAGATGCAGAAGCCCAAAGCAATCCACAGACTCAGTGCAATCCCTATCAAACTGCCAAGCGCATTTTCCACAGAATTAGAACAAACACAGTTTTTACATTTGTTCTTGTTGTTCAGTCACTCAGACGTGTCCAACTCTTTGCAATCCCATGGACTGCAGCACGTCAGACCTCTCTGTCCCTCATCATCTCCAGAAGTCTGCCCAAGTTCATGTCCATTGCATCGATGGAAACACAAAAGACCCAGAATAGCCAAACCAAATCCTGAGAAAGAAAAATGGAGCTGGAGGAATCAGGCTCCCTAACTTCAGATTATACTACAAAGCTAGTCATCAAAACAGCATAGTACTATTTGGATCCACCTCCTACAGTAATAAAAATAAAAACGAAAATAAACAAATGGGACCTAGTTAAACTTAAAAGTATTTGCACAGCAAAGGTAACCATAATAAAACGAAAAGACAACCTATAGAATGGGAGAAAATATTCGCAGACAAAAGAACCAACAGGGATTAACCTCCAAAATACACAAGCGCTCAGGCAGCTCAAGATCAAAACAACAAACAACCCAATCAAATTATGGGCAGAAGATCTGAACAGACATTTCTCCAAAGGAGACACACAGATGGTCAAAAAGCACAGGAAAAGATGCTCAACATCACTCATTACTAGAGGAATGCAAATCAAAACTATAATGAGGTATCACCTTACCTAGGTCAGAATGTACATCATCAAAAAATCTACAAATAGTAAATACTGGAGAGGGTGTGGAGAAAAGGAAACCCTCCTACACTGTTGGTGGGAAAGTAAATTGGTACAACCATCGAGGAGAACAGTATGGGGGTTCCTTTGAAAACTAAAAACAGAACTACCATATGATCTTGCAATCCTACTCCTGGGTAAATATTCAGAGAAAACCTTACCCTTATGTTCAGAGCAGCACTAGTCACATAGCCAAGACATGGAAACAACCTTGATATCCACCAACAGAGGAATGGATAAAGATGTGGCACATATGTACAATGGAATACTACTCAGCCGTAATAAAGAATGAAGCAGTGCCATCTGCAGCAACATGGATGGACTTAGAGATTATCACACTAAGTGAAGTAAGGTCAGATAGAGAAAGACAAATATCATATGATATCACTTATATGTGGAATCTAAAGGAAAAAATGATACAAATGCGCTCATCCAAAAAAACAGATACAGAGTCACAGACTTCAAAAACAAACTACAGTTACCAAAGGGGACATGTGGGCGGGGGCATGAATCAGGAGTTTGAGATTAACCTACATATACTATTGCAAACAAAATAGATAATGAACAAGGCCTTACTGTACAGCACAGGGAACCCTACTCAATATTCTCTAATAACTTATAAGGGAAAAGAATCTGAAAAAGAACAGATATATGCATGTTTTATATGCATGTTTTATATGCATGTTATATATATTTATATTTTATAAAATATATTTTGTAAAATAAAAATTAAATTTAAAAAGATACAGAATATCCAGGGAGCTGTTGCCGTGGCTGGGCGAATGGGCTGGTTGTAGGAGTTATCAAGGTTCTCAAAGTCTGATGGGTGGTGCCTTAGGGCAGGAAAGGGTCCTGCCCCAGCCTGGTGGCATCAAGGTGAGCTTCCTGGAGGGAGAGTAAATGCTCCCTCCATGAGAAGGAGGAAAAACAACATAAGCCAAGACCTGGGAGGGATGGCTTCGCCCACTAGCCCGCTGTGCTCCTGGGGGCAGACGTGCCCCTGCCCCTGTTGGACATGTGTCCTCAGAGTGCGTGGGGAGCCACTGGCACTTGGTGGCAGCAGGGGGTGGGGAGGCTAGATGTCCTGCAATGTCCTGTAGCCTCCACGACAGAGATGAGCCCACGCACCCCGTGACAGTCCAAAGGCTCATGGGGCATTCATGTAGGCGAAAACCTGGCTTGAAATTATCTGCATCTAGAATCTAACTTCACCTAACATGTAAATGCAAATTTTCTTTTCCTGTCCCATTTTAATAGTCACTGAATTTTCCAGGAGTGCAACCACTGTGTCAGTCGAGGGAAGGCTGTTCTTTGTTTCATTTGGACGGTAACCAAGAGCTGGTTACCATTTCGGAAAACCGCGTCACCAACGGCCTCACCCACAGGGCACACCTGTGACCGTCTGCACTTGTGGCTGTTGCCTTCCTGGTGATCCTGGTACAGGACAAGATTCTGATTTTCTTCATGTGATTTTATGACAAGTTACCTTCCTTTTAATTCTCCTCCTTTGTATTATAATGAGGGCATTGTATTGCTGTTTTGGAAATCACAGGTACAGGTGAATTACATACCTGTGAATTCAGCTTCAGGAAATAGAGGAACATTACAAAATAAAAAGTTTTACAAAAGAAGCATCGGGTCTGAATGTTTGTGAGCCCCTGAGTCAGGAGGAGACACATGGGGAACTGGTTTTGTGATGGTGTCATCCAGGCTGAGTGGAGGGACCAGCCTGCCTGGGGCACCCACCATGGAGCATGCAGACCTCAGGAATGAGTCAGTGATGTGGGAATGAGTCAGGATGGGGGATCAGAACCTCGTACCATCCTCTCCAAACAGTGCCCTCAGGTGGAGGTTTCGAAAGGACCTCTGTCTGGTGCTGACCCATCTGTGTTCTCATATGACCTAGGTAAGGACTGTGGTTCTGAGCACTGCCCCAATTTGGAGAGGCAAGGCAGAGACTCCTTATGGCAAACAAGACTTTGAGACTAAATCCACCTGAGGTACAGTCAGCCTTTGAGGAGGGTGAATGACCCACCAATGAGGGCAGGAAATGTCAAATGAGACACCTCCAGATCAGCTGGCAGGTAACTTCAGAGGACGGCATCTAAAGCCGCTGGGTTCACCAGGAGAGAGAGGGAAGGCCTTTAATATTCATTAAAAACGCAGTTTCCTTTTGGGAAAGTGTGCATATATTTAAGAACTATCAAGTGTCAAATTTCCAACCTGCCTTGGACCCCCAGGGATGGACCCTGGCTGTCCCTTACAGGGATGAGGCTGGAGCCCAGGCATTGGCCAGATGACCAAAGGCCTCATAAATCATGTCAACGAGTTGAAACTTAATCCCAAATTTAATGCGGAGCCTTTGGTGGATACTGAGCAGGGAGCAACATGACTAGATTTGCATTTTAGGAAAGTCAGTTTGGCCACAGGGTAGGTGGTAGGTGGGAGGGTTCAAGACTAGGTTGGGAGTCTGGCAGGGGGAGATTGTTTGGGGGACAGGAGACGACAGTGGGGTCCATGTAGGGAGGAGATGAGGTGGATTAAGTACTCTGGAGAGTGTGGGGTAGAAAGGTGGCCTGAATTGTTCAGGAGGGAGATGACGGCGGCAGTGGGCATGTGCAGCCCTTTTGTAGCCCATGCTTGAGCCAGGCATTGCTCACCCATCCTCCCAGCACACCTCTATGGCAGGTCCATTAGGATTATCTCTGTCATTTTTACAGACAAGGAAACTGATATACAGACAGCTTAAGCCCTTGTGGTGGTCACCTGGGTGGGATCCCCCCTCAGCCACCCTACTCTCAGATTCCAGGACTCTCTCCGAGGCAGCAAGGCCAGAGTCTCATGACTGACTTGTGCTAAGGATGGCTGCTGTCTGCTTGGGTGGACAGATCAGGGCGGGGTGGGGGTGAGGTAGGGAGGTGGTGGGGAGGGCACTGCCCAACCTCATTCAGGAACAAAGAATGCAGGATACTCTGTCCAGCCCGCAGCCCCTAATTCAAACCTGCTCACACTGAGAAAGCCACCCTGCAGAGTTGCTTCCTTGAGAAATAGGTGGAAGAGTGTTCTTGGAGGGCAGCTGAGCTGGGAGGGTGCACCCAAGAGCTTCTTGTCTGAATAGACACAGCTCCCAGACACAGAGGAAGGACCAGACCCTCCTCCCACCACCCCCAAGGTCATGGGCAGCTCTGATCGGGGCCAGAGAGGATGCAGAACGCCCCTGCCTTCCTGTTTCTTCATCGTCACCAGCGAGTCACCTTAGCCTCGTCCACAGTCCGGAGGTCCTTCTGTAGAAGACCTGCCACACCCAGCTCGAGGCCCAAACCCAGAACCTCCCCTCCCCCCACGACTCCCTGGGCAACCCGCAAGAGCAGAGCCGTCGGCCCTGCGGGTTTGGGGCGCCCTCTGCTGGTCGTTCCCCATCGTCCGCCGTGTGAGGCCGGACCCACCTCTGGATTGGGTATTGGGGTGTTTGTGGCGGCGCGGATGCCACTCACGTGGGGAGAGGATCTCCTTTCTCCTCAAGTCGGGAAGGGGAGCCAGTCACAGGGGGGAGATGGCTGATCCCCAGCCGACCAGGGCACAAGGGCCTGCTTTTCATTTCAATTATTGTGTTCCCATCAATAGCGGCCTGCCAGGCTGGGACCCTCCCCGACTCCACCCTTCTCACAGGAAGTCTTTGATCACAACTCTCATTTCGGATTCACAGTAGCCCACGATAATCAAGGTGTTAAAATTATTTTAATGAGGGGCTTCCCTGGTGGCTCAGTGGTAAAGAATCCACGTGCCAATGCAAGAGGTACAGGTTCGATCGCTGGCCCAGGAAAATCCCTTACGCCTTGGAGCAGCTAAGCCCGCGCGCCACAACTACTGAGCCTGTGCGCAAGCCCAGGCTCCACAAGAAGAGAAGTCCCACACTGAGAAGCCAGCGCCCTGCCACCAGAAAGCAGTCCCCGCTCTCTGCAGCTGGAGAAAAGCAACAAAGCCCTAGGCGGCTGCTGCTGCTAAGTCGCTTCAGTCGTGTCCGACTCTGTGCGACCCCATAGACGGCAGCCCACCAGGCTTCCCGTCCCTGGGATTCTCCATGCAAGAACACTGGAGTGGGTTGCCATTGCCTTCTCCAATGCATGAAAGTGAAAAGTGAAAGTGAAGTCGCTCAGTCATATCCAACTCTTAGCGACCCCATGGACTGCAGCCTACCAGGCTCCTCCATCCATGGGATTTTCCAGGCAAGAGTACTGGAGTGGGGTGCCATTGCCTTCTCCGAAGCCCTAGGCTAGCACAGCCAAAAATAAAATAAATTCTAAAAATTGCTTTAATGAATATCACTGCTACTCTTCATTTCAGTGGGTATTATTTACTGGCTACTGGATTCACAATAGCCCATGATAACGGTATTAAAATTATTTTAGTGGATATAATTATTATCCCTACTTATTTATTAGATATTATTTGAATGAATACACCAATTCTTAGTTATGGATATTTTATTCAATATTATTGTTGGATTTGGATATTTACTGATATAACTTACTGTTATCAGATATTATATATTGGATTTGCAGTAGCTCAAGATATCACAGCATTAAACTCATTTTAATGGCTAGAGCCACTCCTCCTATTTATTGCATATTATTTGAAAGGATAGACCCACTACTGCTAATAGCTACCATTCAATGAGTGGCCATGATATGCCCATGAGGCATCACCTACATGGAGTTTCAACTGCAATTCTGTTATCAAGCCCCCTTTTCTGAGGAGAAAACTGTGGGCCTCAAAGATTAAGTCCCATGACCAGGTCCAGTGGTTGCGAGTAAGCGGGCCGATGCAGGGGACAGAGGTTCGATCCCTGGTCCGGAGCTCCCACGTGTCCGGGGCAGCTGAGTCCCGCGAGCCGCAATCACAGAGATCCCGCCCCACAACAAGGGGAGGCACGGGCCTCCGTGCAGCGCGACTAGAGCGCGGGCCCCACTCGCGGCGACGAGACAAAGGCCGCAGAGCAACGAAGACTCAGGGCGGCCAAAAAGAAATAAAATGAGATGGTAAATAATTGAAAAAAAAAAAAAGCCCCATGCCTAAGCCACCTTCACCTCGGCGGCCCCCCGCCCCGAGGCGGTGGGAAAGCGCTCGCTGGGCTCCGGCTCCCTCGGGGAGCCGCTTACCGTCCCGGCCCCCAGCGGCCGTGAGGCGGCGGCCCCTGAGGCGAGGGCTGGGCCTGACGCGTGCGCACGCCGCTCTCGCGGGCCTCCGGCGCTGGGGCTAGGCTGAGGGGCTCCGGTCAGCCCCCGCTGCGTGGACGCGAAGAGGGCTTGGCCGAGTCCAGCCGTGTGATCAGGCGTGTAGATTAAAGAGAGCTCACGTCTTGGCTGGGCAAGAACAGTCTCTTGTAAGAACGTTCTTTCAAATCTAATCCACATCGGCCCTGTTGGGGGGGGGTGAAGGGGTGCGCCCCAGGCTGCCGGCGGTCCTAAGGGGCCCCTCAGGGTTCTTTCCGGAGACTCGTGGGCTAGACAGGGGGCGGTGGAAGTAGCAGAATTAGCCCTCACTGAACACCCTCGACGCCGCCGCCGCCACTTTCCAGGCCCTGTGCTGGGTGTTTCCATTTGCCATCTCAGAACAGCTCGGTGTTCACCCGTGGCGAGACTTGAGGCACCGAAATGTTAAATGACTTCCTGGCCCAGGGTCCTGCAGAGGAGGCGTGAAAGCTCTTGGATTTGAACTAGGGTCTTTCTCACGCCAAAAAATCCCATGCATTCCCACTAAAGTGACATCTGTATTTGGCCCGTGCCCCGCTTTGACTTCCAGATCCTTTTCTCCTCCACATCCACGCAAGACCAGGCTTATCCCACCTGGTAACACTGCGGTGTTCAAGTGCACGGGCCCAGGGATCAGTCCATCTGGGCTTTAATCCTGGGCCTGCTACTCTCTAGCACCAGGCACTCCAGCCTCAGTTGAAGTGAAGTCACTCAGTCGTGTCCGACTCTTTGCAACCCCATGGACTGTAGCCTACCAGGCTCCTTAGTCCACGGAATTTTCCAGGCAAGAGTACTGGAGTGGGTTGCCATTTCCTTCTCCAGGGGATCTTCCCAACCCAGGGGTCAAACCAGGGTCTCCCACACTGCAGGCAGACGCTTTACTGTCTGAGCCATCAGGGAAGCCTCAGTTTCCTCATCTGTGAAACAGGGATAATGACCGTAGTATCTACCTCCAAAGGTCACATGAAGAGTAAATCAGTTAACATTTTCATATGTAAAACTCTATTAAGAGTCTGATGCAAGATAAAAAAGCTCAACAGACATGGGCTTTTAATCACTGATGTAGTTGCTCTTGGCCTTGGCTGCGAATCAACCTGGGAGCTTTAGAAAAATGCCAAAGTGTGGGTCCCACCCCAGAGATTCTGATTTAATTGGTCTCAGGTGGAGGCCAAGTGCAGGTGTTTGTCAGAGCTCCTCAGGTGATGCCAATGCTCAGGCAAAGGTGAGATGCATCAGGACAGAGTCTCCACAGCACAGCCGGGGCAGTCCCAGGCACCCGGGGCAGTGGGTGGCAACCAGCAGGTGTCAGGAAGTGCTGGAGGGCTGCTCAGATGCCTTGTGGGTCTATGTCACTAGGAGTTTGGATCTTATCTCCCATCAGTTAGGAGGGAGGTCACCCACTCAGACAGAGAGGTCATCAGCTCTGAAATAAAGACAGGCTTTGTCCCATCCTGAAAGTCCCTAACCCTAACATGAAGTCATCCTGGCCCTGGCCCTGCCTCTGCCGAGGGCAGTGTGAGCTCCGCCCGGACCAAGCTGAGTCCCCGGAATTTCTGAGAAGGGACCCGCCCCGTTTCTTTCTAAGTCACATGTTGCTGGCCTCTGGCTTTCCTGGGTTGTGCCAGGAGAAATTCAGGTCCAGTAAGGATGAGGGGGCAGGGGGCAGAGGCTGCTGAACTCCAGCCCCGGGCTCTGGTCCCAGCCGCACCCCAAGTCCCCTTCCGCCCAAATACCTCTCCTGCAGAGGAGGTTGATACATGTTGGCCTCCTTTATACCATTTTACAAATGACTGCAACTCTCTAGGTCTTTCATTTGTCTGAAAACATTTTTTAGGTTTCAGTGAGGGTTCAAATGACTGAAGACACAGAGCAGGGCTGCACTGAGTGGTGGTTACAGTAAATAGTCACAGGCTGTTGTGTCAGGGGTGGCCTGGGAAGCAGCCAGAGTGACTTCCTGGAGGGTGGACTGTGGTCGCCTCACCTGATGAGGGGCAGCTGGCTGTGCTGAGCTGGGAGAGGGGCGTGCGGGTTACAGACCCAGGTCTGACCCCGAGAGGGCAGGCCAGAGGCTGGCAAACAGCAGACAGAGACAGTGAACCTGGCACCCAACCTCCGCTGCCTAAAATGTTCCTAATTGGGACCTGACTGCGGACAGAGAGAACATACTCAGGGACCAGATGGGTTCTGTTTGCAGCTCTGGAGCTGAGCATCCTCATCTCTGCTCTTCTGGCTCCAGCTGCGGACCCCAAGCTTGGGAATCAAGTCAGAAAATGCTCCCCAACCCCAAGACAACGTTTCCCCAAAGATGTTAAGGGACTCACACTTCCTGAGTTACTCTAGGCAAGGAGCAATATCCCTCAAAGGCAGTACGCACAGCTCAGGGAAGCCTCCCAGCAGCCTTTCAGGGAGATCCCTGCCTCTGTTCCCATTTAAAGTCAACCATGACTCGGAAGGGTTACATGCGCCAGAATCCACACCCAAATTTTCTCAAGTGTGAAGCCATACCATTTCTATTCTGCATGCCAGAATTGGATGTGGCTGAAATATCAGCCAGGGGTCTAAGCGACCTCCCTACATTTCCTGGTTAAAATTATATGATGGAAGGTAAGTCCCAAGTCTACGATGCTATGAGTTCCCTCCTGGGGGAACAGGTCACTTTCATCTCCAGCTTGGTGTTTTGTGACAAGAGGTTGGTATCACAAATCTTTGTTGACTTAAACATTCGTTTCTTCATTCCTTGAGCAAATATTTGTTGAGCACCTCCTGGGCATGACATGAAGCACTAGGGACCCCACAGGGAACAAGACAGACAAGGTCCATGGGAGGATGGAGCCGGGGTTACAGGGTGTGTGTGGGGAGCTGGATGAGCAAAGATGGGAGACAAAAAGGTAGATAAACATCAGTGATGAAAGACTGTGATAAGGGCTATGTATCAGTTACCTGCTGCTGGCTTCCCACGGGCCACAGTGGTAAAGAATCCGCCTGCCAATGCAGGAGAAGCAACAGAAGTGGGTTCAATCCCTGGCTTGGGAAGATCCCCTGGAGGAGGAAAGGACAACCAACTCTAGTATTCTCGCCTGGGAAATCCCATGGACAGAGGAGTCTGGCGGGCTGCGGTCCAT
The DNA here is from genome assembly GCF_029407905.1 of Bubalus kerabau. Classification (NCBI taxonomy): domain Eukaryota; kingdom Metazoa; phylum Chordata; class Mammalia; order Artiodactyla; family Bovidae; genus Bubalus; species Bubalus kerabau. Next base: position 11,174,294 of record NC_073640.1, on the reverse strand, counting down.
GGGGTCGCAAAGAGTCAGACACGACTGAGTGTGCTCACACAGCACCCACGCCTAACAAACACTCCTATTCATATGACTTAAAGGACCATCATCTACTTCCTCCCATTCTGCAATTCAGGCTGGGGGCAGCTGGGCAGCTCTTTTGCTGGTCTCTCCTGAGGTCATTTGTAGCCTCAGGTGTCACTGTGTGGCTTGACCAGAACTAGAGAGTTTCAGCTGGCCTCACTATTGTCTTCTCTCTCCAAGCGGTCTCTTATTATCCAACAGTCTAGCCTGAGGGCTTCCTTACATGGTGGCCAGAGGGTTTCAAGAGGCAAAGATAGAGGCGTAAGGCCATTTGGGGTGGAACCAGTGCAGCGTCACTTCTGCCTCCTTCTTTTGGCAGAGTGAGTCTCCAGACCAGCCTGGATTCTGGAGATGGGAAAGTTAACTCCCTCCCTCTTTTTTGTGGGAGCAGCTGCAAAATGATATGGCCATGTTTTTCAATCTACTCCAGGCTAGGAGAGATATAAACCAGGTGATAAAATAGGGCAAAAGTCAGAAATCAGGCCCACAGACATTTGCTTGGTCTCCACAGTGTTATAGTCTGGCCTCCATCGGATGGGCTGTCAAAGTTCTCACCTCTCCTTATTGCTCTTTCTTTAAATATTTATTTATTTTGCTATGTCAGGTTCCAGCTGTGGCATGCAGGATCTTTTTTATTTTTAAGTTGCAGCATGCCAATTCTTAGCTGAGGCATGTGGAATCAAGTTCCCTGGCCAGGAATTGAACCCAGGCCCCCTACATTGGAAGTTCAGAGTCTTTGCCATTAGATCACCACGCAAGTCCCTCCTTATTGAATTCTAACCTTGAGGTCAAGCATTTGTGGCTGCTTAGGACCCTTCAGCTATTGTGGTTCTGACAGTAGGGCTGGGCTAAGGAGGAAAGTGCAACACTGCTCCTACCTGTGGAAAAAGATATGCTTTCTGAGACTATGGCACTGAGAAGAGCCCAGGCTTGGTTATTTGTAATGTGTGTTATTTCTAATTTGCAGAGAATCAGCAGTTGGTTCTCTACACTTCTGCTTCACTTTAGCTCTTAGACCCTTTTGGCATCTTTCACCCTTTCTGATAGAGTCGGAGGAGAGAAGCAAAAAAGTTCTCCATAAAGGCGAGCCAATGATGCTGCACCTGAAGGATGAGAAGCCAGGATGAGTGAAGGGAGGGGGCACAGCAGGTGCCAATGCCGTGTGGTCACAGAGGGCCCCTGGGGCTGAAGGGTGAGGTGTCGGGTGACACAGAATGAAGCTGCAGCAGTAGGCAGGGGGCCCTTGCAGTGGTTCAGGGGCCATGATGGTCAGGTCTCATTCTCAAGGCAGTGGAACATCAGCAAAGGGCTTTTCAGCTGGGGAGTAACATGGTGGGATTCCCGAAGGCTGAGAAAGCATATTGTGGAAGGGGTGGGCTGCAATTTGGGGGTGGGTTTTTATAGAAGTTGAGAGGGACTACTGCAGAGGGCACTGCTGAAGACAAGAAGGTCTGTCTAGACTCTCGTCTGTCTGAAGGAAGCCTGGGTAAAATAGAGACCACCAGTGACTCGGGTGGCCCAGGGCCTGCTGCTGTAGCCTGTACAGGACGGGAAGTTGGAATGGCTCAGACCTCGAGGCATAGGACTGGCAAGCTCTGGTCAATGAAAGCCTTGGCAGTGTCCAGCTAACTGGAAGCAGATGCATCATTTATGCAAATGCAAGATCTATGCATCATCTAGGCAGACGCCAGAAAGACGTCTGGGAGATGGGTGTGCCGAAGCTCTGGCTGATCATTAGAGTCACCTGGGTCCTGTGGCTGGGCCCCTCCACCACCAATCAAAGTGGAACTTCTGGAGGGTGGGGTTGAATGAGTTTCCTAGGGCTGCTGTAACAAGTCACCACATGCCAAATGGCTTCAAACAACACACATTTATTACCTCACAGTTCTAGATGTCAGAAGTGGTATTACTGGGCTAAAATTGAGGTGTAACAGGACTGTCCTCCTTCTGGGGGCTCCAGGGCAGGATCTGTTTCCTTCTTTGAGCTTCTAGAGGCTGGCGATAGTCCTTGGCCTGAGGCCCTGCGTCACTCCAACCTCTGCTTGTGTTGTTACCTCTCTCTGTGGCCCTCCAGCCTCCCTGTCCTAAGAACCCTGGCTGTGACAGGGCCCTCCGGGACCATCCACAATCATCTCCCATCTCAAATCTGTAACTCAGGTCACATGTGCCACGTTCCTTTTGCCAGGTCAGGTCACAGATTCACTGGTTCGGGGATTAGGACATCAATGTACCTGGGGGCCCAGGAAGCATCGTTCCGTTGGCCACAGGAGTTAAGGTATCTCAGAGATTCGGAAAAGGCAATAGCATCCCACTCCAGTACTCTTGCCTGGAAAATCCCATGGACGGAGGAGCCTGGTGGGCTGCAGTCCATGGGGTCGCGAAGAGTTGGACACAACTGAGTGACTTCACTTTCACTTTTCACTTTCATGCATTGGAGCAGGAAATGGCAACCCACTCCAGTGTTCTTGCCTGGAGAATCCCAGGGACAGGGGAGCCTGGTGGGCTGCCACCTATGGGGTTGCACAGAGTTGGACACGACTGAAGCGAATGAGCAGCGGCAGCAGTGATTTCTCTGCAGGGTAAGGATGACCAAAGGGAGGCCCCAGAGCACAGCTCTTCTGGCCATGTCGCCAGGCCCGTGCTGTGTGGACCCATCAGAGTGGAGACCTTGTTAGTGCAGAGCCTCCAGTGTTGTGTCTAATGACAAAGAGAAACAGCCTAAAGGTGAAATGACAATTGTCAGAAGCAGCCTAATAAACAGGCCTGGGTCCAATCCCAGCCTGGCCTCCGACCAGCCACGTTGACTTGCAGCATGTGACTCAAATGGCTTGTGACGTTCTAATCTGTTAGGCGAGGGTCACGCTCTCAGGAACGTTGTGAGGGTAACCAGCAGCGGAGGTCCTGCCCCCGGACGGCAGGTGTCTGATGGATGCTGCCCCCCAGAAGTCTCTGGGCAGCTTAGAGAACTGGAGGGAAGGCAGCTGAGGGGCACCAGAACCCCAGGCAGGTGATAACCTCATTCTCCCTCCTCCCTCCCAGCAGCACTGGGGAACAGAGCCATTGCAGCGATGGGGAATCTGGCGGGGCTGGAATTGTTAAGTCAGTTTCCCCTTTCCTGGCTGTAGCTGATAAGTATATCCTGCTGGATAAAAATACACCCACCCTTACGGTAAGATCCTCAGGCTGGGAATTCTCAGCACCCCGCCTCCAGCCTGAGGGAGCGCCTGCTGCCTTTCCCTGCAAACATTTTAGGAGTGGCCACTGTTCCTGGGTGAGGGGTCTGACAGGCCTGCCCGGCTCTAGGAGGGGGAGGAGGAGGCTGGGGCTGCCGCTGGGGAAGCAGCAGCCCAGGCCAGGCAGCAGGGCAGGCATCCTGTTTATAAGCAGCAGCCCCTACAGAGCTGAGGTGAGAGCCCTGTATCTAGCGCAGGGTCCTGCTGTGCATCGGCAAGGGTGGGGTACCACGCCGCGGTCCCTTCAGCTCCCACCACATGCCAGGATGAGGCCTCTGGCCCCCAGGCACAGGGGATAAGAAAGTACCCCAAGGAGGGGATGGTGGTGCCGACTGGCTTTGTATCCAACAGTCTGGTGTTTCACAGGCAGACTCGTTCCCATTGAATCTGAGAAAATCTGTTCAGATTTTCAATTTCCTGATGGTGAGGAAGAAGTCGGTGGATCACCCCAAACACCAGGGGACACACACAAGGGTGGCTGACTCTGCACACACCAGACACGCAGCCCCCCAGCCTGAATCTTGCCTGTCCCGGGGGCGTCTACAAGACACACCACTCGGGGCTGGCAAGTAGGTTCTCCTCTTTCTCAATCTTCCCAACGACCCAGCATGTAGTGGTGATCTTTTCTCTTATTTGCTCCCCATATTCGATCCCTCATTTTTTTTTTTTAATCGAGGGAAACTTCAGACAACACAAACCATTTAAAAGTGCACAATTCAGTGGCATTCAGTACATTCCGAATGCCGTGCAAGCATCATTTCTATCTGGTTCCAAAACCCTTTCTGCATCTGCAGGGAACCCATCATAGGCCGTCACTCCCCAACCCTCCCCCCTAGGCCCTGGCAACCGTGAATCTGCTGCGTGTCTCCAGGGATCTGTCTTTTCTGGACGTTTCAGATAAATGTAATATGTGGGCTTTTGTGACTGGCTCCCTTCACTTGGCGTGTTTTGTGGACAGGCCACAGGAGGTGGATCCACTCATCTCCGCGTGGGCCGGTGGGCGGCCTGCACCTGTGGGCGAATGTGAGCAGTGCTGTTGTGAACACTGGTTTGAGCCCGTTTTCCTCCCTCTTGGCTGCTCGCACCTGGAAGTGGAGGTGCGGGGGCACATGGTAACCCTGTCGAGCTTGTGGTGGAGACACCGAGTGGCTCCCCATAGTGGCTGCACCGCTGCCCCTCCCCACCAGCAGAGCACGAGGGTCCCAGTTGCTCTACAGCCTCAGCAACACTTGCCATTTTCTGTTGCTGTTGTTTCACGACAGCATCCCAGTGTGTGTGAATTATTTTCAGGGGGGCGATGAGGAGCATACCCTGCTCACACCCAAATTTCAGAAGCTGCTCCAAAACCCAACAGGCAGTGAACACAAATGAATGAACTCAGTTCTTTAGAAAGCTACAGGTTTAAAACGAAACAACACGTGTACGCATGCACGCGCGTGCACGCGCGCACACACCCCCACACACACCCCCACACACACCCACCCACCCTCTTCACTCAGAGTTGGTCTTGGCACTCATCAGCTTCTATTCTAGCTTAACAAATAGTGGCAGTATCACCAGACCTCCTAATTTGCCTCCTATCCAGGAAGTCTTCCCTGATTGACCCCTTTGGCCACAAAACTATTTAATTTTCCATACTTGGCCATTAAGCAAATACATGAACAGCTTTCAAGAAGGTCTGTCCCCTTTCTAGAGAGGGGCCACGGACCACCTGGCCTTGAATCCAGTTCTGCCTTCTCACCACTGAATCTGTGGAGTCTGGCCAAGTGCCGATCTCTGGGCCTCAGTTTTCTCTGCTGTGAAATGGGTTGTTCTGAGGATGAAGTGAGTTAACATGTGAGGTGCTTGAAGCAGCCCCTGTCCGCAGCTGGTCAATACGACGTGTTACCCTATGATACCAGCAACAGTTTCAGGAGGGTGACACGGTCAACCCCTGATGTCCCGTCTTCACCTGTAATGAAAACTAGCAAAGTGCCCCTGCCCCCACCAAGAACAGGCAATCCGGGGTGTATTCCCCCAGAACTGGGTTCCTCTGTAGGGCAGGCTGTGAGCAGATTGACACCTCAGGTAATGTACATACAAAAGGGACCTGGTGATGATCTAGTCCAGGGTTTTATATAAGGAGGAATTACATCCTTGCCCTCCAGACAAGGAAATCCAGTGACTTAAGTCTCATTTTACAGACAAGAAACAGAGGCTCTGAGAGAGCAAAGACTGCCAAGGTTTCCCAGGAGTGGGCACAGCATGGACCCCTTGGAGCTGCTGGCGGAGGCCTGGACATTGAACGGCCAGGCTTTAGGATCTGATGGCCCCGACCACACCCTTCCGCAACCAGCCAACTTGGGCACTGGTTTCTGGCCAAGGCTTTGTTTAAATAAAGGGTTCCACAGCAACCTTCCCACCCCCCAAAGATAAAAAGGCTGACAGACCACGGGCCATAGAACCTTCTCGTCATTGTGGGAGGTGGAAAAAATTTTAAGCCAACTTCCAAACCTACCTAATGCTACACTGTGCAACTGAAGAGAAACATTCCGTTTCTTCTCCTTTCCACGTGATTTCAGGAGCACTTCTGGCAGACCTTACATGTGTACCTTTGGCCTTGCTGGGAAGTCTCTCCACCTCACGCCTTCGGTGGAGATCTGCCTGTGACAGTTTCCCTGATCTCTGCAGCTTTGCAGTCTCTGGGCAGGACAGCAAGAAATGACAGAGAATCCTATCTGTCATAGAATTCTCCAACCTATGACTAGACCCTTGATGTCAAGACCCTCTGTTGCTCGTTAAGTCTAATGTCTTTCTCTCCTCCAAGGAAAGGAAATCTGAAACTGTCTTTTGGGAGACCAAATGGAGACTTACTCTGATGGAGAATGGAAGACACCAAGGCAAAGACTGTGGAGTGTGGGCAAGGAGCGTGTAGCTTACACTGTGAGCCAGGATCCAGGATTCTGACACTCAGACCGTGCAAGACACAGTGTAAAAAGACCACATTCCGTTCAGAAGCCGGGTCAAGCCAAGCTGTACAGACCATGCTAACTTAGCAGGAACCACTGTAAAAATGAGAATCAATTGCAATGCCTTCCCCATCAAATTATTTTATTAGGTTAATTAAACAGCTTAAAGACAATTCATTTGTTCGGTACCCTTCTAGAAAATATTTCAAGTTTTAAATGAACTTCCAATACATAAAACAAAATTACTTTACCATAGACAAATTTCAGATCAAAATACAACACTCTGTTTCTGTTTTCTTACAATTATAAAATCCAGTCAATACAAACTACATAAAAAAGATAAAACACTTTCACTGATCCTTAGTATAAGAGAACAGCACATTTGCAGTATGCTCCCAAAGCACAAATCCTGTGCTCGTGAGACGGGGCGACCCCGTTGTTACCCCACAATGAACCGAAGCAGATAAACAAAGTGCGTGCTACTTAATTTAAGAAAGTTAACACAGCCTCTCTGCATGAGGATTACTTGTAAACCATAGAGCAACTTTGTAAGAAAGGTTACTAATTCAAATTTACTTCAAGTTCACTAAAATTTCATACCAGCAACGGAATAGAAAATTACTCCACGGAACAAACGAGTACACTTGGACCACAGAATGTTTGAGACGTGACATTTCAATGAAATCACATTAGCACAATTTCTCTGCTAGCCTACTGAATTCGGGGAGGATAATTCTACAAGTTGCAACTTCCCGGTACTTGAAATACTTTGAACTTTCTCTAGAATGTCTTTTGTCTAACTTATATATGATTCATTGCAAATCTCTAGTTTTTTTCCAGCAGGTCTCTTTCTAAAGATCAGGATACCTTCTCACACACAATGTAACCTCATCTGAAAACACGTCTAAGTAGACTGGTCAACTTGGAAGCTTACCAGGTAATAAAAGCGGCAGGATTTAAATGAGAAACTCTACTGTATATACCATGTCAGAAAATGTAGCTACATTAAACAAAGATCTGCATTTAAAACAGGATGAATTTTGATATGGTATTTTGGGAATTTGGTATTCGTGGACTTTGCTTTGTGGCGTTGAAAGCATCAGAATGACAAGTCAAGAGTGTGCTAAAAATGGGTCCTGGACAAGGGTGGCTGTCACATATGGTGGCTGGTGTTGCACAGGCAACCAGCCAACAGAACTGTGTTTTGCTTTTATTTTAATCAGAGGATGATCACTTTACAATATTGTGATGGGTGTTTGCCATACAGCAACGTGAACTGGTCACAGGTGTGTCTGCGGGTCGTTCTGTCGGGCCAGGGCCCACTGTGAGGGTCAGCCCTGAGTCTGGGAGAGCCACACTGAACCTGTGGCCCTGTTTCAAGAATTCTCTTGGCAGTCTTCTCTCACAGTGGGAGCCGGGGGTCAGTGAGAGAAGACGTGAACCTACACGTTCAGGACGAGTGATGGATGGACCCCATCTACAGACAGGGACAAGCATCTCCTGTCACCGGGAACACAGAGTGAGAAAGCAGTCTGCTGGGGCCTGCTGGCGGTGCTTCTGCAATGGCTTCTGATGCGGGTGCGGGGAGTGGCTGGAGGAGGGAGGTGCTTTGGTTACCACTGATCACTCCCAGCTCTGTTGGTGCAACTGCAGGATGGGCTGTGATGGGAGTTCAAAAGTTCTGCTGAGAACAGGATTCCTTTTTTCATGGTCGTACCAATTCACAAGGGGTATTATTAAAAACAAAACAAGTGTTTCTATGTCACTGGCGACTTGAAGGGGCACAGGAATGAGGAAGCAGACAAAAGCAGTGTTACAGATGAGTCAAAATGAAAAGAATTCCATCAGCAGAAAAAGCCACTGATACTGCTTTTTTTTTTTTTTTTAAACTGAGTGCTGCTAGGAGAGCCTGTGCTTTTTTCAACTGAAGGCCACTTGAGACGTTTCCCACCATAAAATCATCTACCCCATGGAACGTGGCTGATCTCTGTTTCCATGTAGCACTTGACTTCTGAAGTCCCCTACAAAAAAACAATGCTAAACCCACCGACACTGAAGGTTTGTTTTTAAGCTGATGATACCCTTTTGCCCCACGTTACTACGTAATTTTTTTTTTACAAAGCATAGTCAAATTCAATGAGCATATGCCTAGGTTAAGAATACATTTATGTTCTGGAGTTTCTTCTGAAGCAAAAATTCCTTTTTTAAAAAAAACCCAACAATATGAAGAGATGGGTCTCTTTCTTATTGTAAACGAGTAATTCTAATTTCCAATCCTATTCACCATTTAGAGTGCAGTGTGTTTCTAAGCAGAGCTAAATAAGAGAAAAGGAAGAGGTGGGCCCTGCATGGTGCCAGGTGGCTGGGTGCTGAGGTAGAACTTGTGGCACGGGGACCCCTTCCCCGGGCTCCAGGAGGAGCCGAGAACCTCCAGGGCAGGCGTGGAAGGTGGGGACAAACCGGGCCCCAGGGAGGCTGTTCTCGTCTAGTTGCTTAAGGAGCTGCTGAGATATACCTGGCCACGCCTGGGGCAGCATGGTGGGGGGACTTGAGGCTCTGCTCCCTGCACCCCACCCTCCCGGCTATCACGTGGGAGGAGCAGAATGGTGCAGACCCTGGAAGCTGCTCAGCCTGGGTGACCACTCTGGCTCTCTGGCTGTGGAAAGTGCTGGTCACAAAGGCCAGGTCAGGGGCTCCCAGAAGAATGCCTTTTCAACACATATTGTTAGACTAATGGTCTGGGGAACCAGAAGAGTCCGCCCCCGCCCCCCGCCCCCACCACCCCGCTTCAGTACCACCATGTGCCCCGCCCCCACCCCCCACCCTTTTCTTGGATACTTAAATCAAGCAGCTAAAAAAATCAGGCTGGGAGAGGCTATGGGATGAGAATAGAGGGCAGAGCGGAGATGCAATTGCAAAAGTACATGACTAAGGGTACACTTGAGAACATGACCAAAATAACCTCCTTCTACCTTGATTAAAGTTCTTTGACTGCCCAGCGAGAAGTTGTGGGAAGGGCCTGCGTCCTCGGAGATCCTGCCCGCAGCCCGTGTGGGCACAATGGTGCACAGGAGATAAATCAACACTGGGTCAAACCAAGGATTATTAGTGAGTGAAGATGACCAAGGGCATGGACAGAAGACACAGATCTGGAGAACAACATGGACAGCACCCTCCTGACGACCTGGGCTTGAGTGCCCGGCCCAGCCTCTGCTCCGTTCCTGTGCTTTGGGGCAGGTGGCATCGGGAAGGACACAGAGGGAGTGGAGCCCCCGCTGCATGGCTTTCATGGAAGAGGGATAGACAGAGCCTGGGAGGAGGCAGGTCCTTTGGAGGCGCTTCCCAAGGGATGACAAAGTGACCCACTAGTGAGCGGACCCGTTCCTGGAGCCAGAAGGTGCTGGAAGAGGTCGGCCAACCCAACTCTCCCCACTGCACGGTCCCCTCGATGGCATCCCAGGCCATAGATCACCTAAGCCCTGCTTAAGAGAATACAATTTTGACTTATTAGCTTTCTTAACTCTGCAGAGATACTGAGAGATTGACAACCAAAAGTATAGAAAGAGCAAGAATCGCTGTCTAGTTGACAATTACGGTTTTAGGGAAGTCTCTAGAGATTTGTCTGTTTACGAAGGTTCTGCTCACGCTGGCTGTGCCTCGGGCCAGCGGCCACAGTCACGAGGTGGTGAGCAGGTGGCGGGCAGGGAGGATGGGAGCAGCACACATGAGAGGAACAGAGGCCTCCTCCCCCAAAGCAACATGAAAGCTGAAGCACAAACATTCCCCCTCCTCAAGCTCTGGAGCCTGTGACAGTATCTGCACACCATCCAAGACTCCCCTAGCTGACTCCATCATCCTCGCGAGACACAGCTGCAGAGGGCAGCTTTGGGGTGATCCTCAGAGCCGAGCACTCAAAACCACAGGAGGCACCCAGTTTATCCTGAGGCAATTCTAGAAAGTTCTACGAGTGACAGAAACATTCTACCTCTATAGTTTCTGCTTCCTGGCCTGAGCCAGGAGGCAGTGCTCTGGGACACGCACACCTGCTTCTTCTAAAGCCTGGCAAGGCCAGAGCCTGGGGCCTCCAGAGCTTCTTGTTAGAGCTTCCAGAGCGCCCACCAGCCTGGCTGTTATCCTCCTGGATGCTGGTTCCCAGGGCCCATCAGTGCAGCGGGTGGACAAAACAGACTTCCTCGTCTGACTACCAGCCCCTACACACAGACAAGGGCACTACTTTAAACAGCTAGCTTACGTTCAAATTATCAACGACTCCCACCCCATCCCCCAGTTTGTTTCTTTCCCTTTCAACTGGGATCTGTCTTCTGTGAATCTGGACATAAGACTATATTTAGCCATGTTATTAGACTGTAAAATAAGCACCTAACACCCAATGCTTCTGTCATCTATGTTTTTATACATGTTATTAAGGAAAACATTAAGAATGCACACTGCTAGATTATTCCCATCCGTGTGGACACAAGGGCCCATTCTCGTCAATAGCGCCTATTTCTCGGCTCCTTTAAACCTATTTCTACTTCCTTTTCTCAATCACAAAAATATCAAGAATGACTTTATAAAATGTCTTATTGAAATCAAAACAAGCTGGATAAGTCACGTACCACTAAATCCAGAAGTCCATAATCTGAACTGGAAAGGAAGTGCCTTTATAAAAGGATTAAGTAGCTCACTTTTGATATCACTTTGTTAAATAACCCTTAGTTGAAGGTAAAGAAGTTCTACACACACACCACAAAGTTTGTCTTTAGGTTCCACATAACATCCAAGTTCAGAGAAGTAGTTTAGGTCTAGTGATCTCAAACTGAGACATAGAAAATATCATTTATTTGACTAGCATTGACTACTACCTTTTATATTTTAGGGAAAAAAGAAAAATTCAACTTCCAGAAAGTTCTAAATATTATTAGAATACTTCACGGAGAAGGCAATGGCACCCCACTCCAGTACTCTTGCCTGGAAAATCCCATGGACGGAGGAGCCTGGTAGGCTGCAGTTCATGGGGTCTCTAAGGGTCGGACACGACTGAGCGACTTCACTTTCACTTTTCACTTTCATGCATTGGAGAAGGAAATGGCAACCCACTCCAGTGTTCTTGCCTGGAGAATCCCAGGGACGGGGGAGCCTGGTGGGCTGCCGTCTATGGGGTCGCACAGGCTCGGACACGACTGAAGCGACTTAGCAGCCGCAGCAGAGTACTTTATCAGGCAAACCCTAAAAACAAAGGATATTTGTAACCACTCTAAATATCCTAAACACGTATCTTGGGGTGTTTCCACTGTCTAGAATTATCCTGAATTCCAGGTTTTAGAGAAGCGGGAGAGTGGTATCACGGATCCAAAAAACAGGCATCTTGTAAAAGCGAACGTGTGTGTTTGCTTGTGTATCATGTGGCGGCAGATGCGAGCAGAAAGCTCTGAGGCCAGGATATTGAGCAAGGGGCGGAGACTGCGGCTGAGACAGGCGGCAACTGCAGCCGAGGTCCCAGTCACCCCCAATTTGTGCTCGAGGCGCCAAGCTCTCCCCTTCCTCACTCCGCTGGCTCTCCACAGGAACCCCGGCAGGTGAACACCCATCCTTTGTTTCGGGGTGATGGGCTTCGAGGGGCACGAGGCAGTGGGAGCCATCTTTAAACCCAGCATGCACCGGGCCCCCAAAGCCCACGCATGCTCACAACCACTGGGTTCGCCTGGCCAGTACAGAGAATATTTACAATTTCCTCAAAATCATTACAACCAAGGAAGCCTGGGGCCGCCCGGGGCTGAACCCTGGCTCTCTTGGGAACCAAAAAGTGGGCATGGCCCACGGCTAGATCCACCTGAGAACTTTGCCAGAATCCTGATGAGGGGAGCAAGCCCTTTAGTATGAAAAGCACAAGCCTAACCATTAAATCTTATTAATGCACAGGGACAGTGAAGGTTTTAGATTTTACCTGGTATGTAAGTTATTCCTAGTATGCCAGGTTTTTAGGAATGGGCATAACTCTTTTTGGCCAACAGGGGTCCTAGGTAATTCCTAATAAGAAATCACCCCCGGAAGGGAAGGTCTGTTTACAAAAACTGAAGGACCTGTGAGCTGCCCCTAACTCACCAGCCAGGTGAGCTGACCAGTGCTGGGGAGGACAGCGCCCAGGTGTACCCTGTCCAGGAGGAAGTTGGGGACATTCCACTGACACACCAGACAAATCCGATCACTTGTGATTTTAAGTATAATGCAGTTCTGTGTTGTTTGGTCAACTCAACTCCACACTTTGAGAGTTTCACTGTAAAACCCCAGGTTATCAGAATAGACGAACTTCATGAGCCCTATACTTTCATCAAAGGTAAGATTCTTGGGAAACAAACTCATGAAAATATACCTATTAGATCCTTAAACTGCTCCCACTAGCAGTTTATCGAATATGAAGAACAGTAACCCCAAGCATCTGAATCCCAAACATTGGGTCAAATTACAGACAGACATGTTTTCCTATCTGCTGTGAATGACTATGGCAATGAAGCCTACTATTTTACATAGCAGTGGTGTTTAAACATACTACTTTTCTATGCTACGAAAATACAGCCTTGTAAAGATTCTTTAAAGTTCAAGTCGAGTTTCAAGTAATCACTATGCAGCAGCTCTAGGAGAATTATTGTTCCTCCTGATTAAAAGTAAAATGGAAACTACGCCTTAGAGAATTGTATTCCTCAAGGCCGCTTACTGCTTGCTTCCAGGCTTTTGTTAAAGGACAGAATGTGTTGAATTCTTCTCAATTGGCAGGGGATCAAGCACAACACTACATAATGAGGTAGCTGAGAACAGTTTTTCCTATAAACACGAAGAACAAGGGAATAAGTGCATGTGTGATTCTCATCCAATTAAACAGGAAACGTGATGAAGCAAACTATTTGTACAGTCATCTTTGAACCAAGTTCCTCTGTGTAACCTGAAGAAGTGTACTTCAAGGTTCTAAGGTACACCTTGTAACTGATGAGTGAGAGGAATACAAATAAAGTCCTTAAAAACTTCTACTGAAATGCTAAAAATGAAGTTATAATAAACATAATTCACCAACCAGAAAGATGAACCTATAGCCACTTGGGGTCTGAACTATTTGAAGTGGCCATTTACTTGGGTCACAGGAAGTGGCTAAGTCTTCCCCACGTTATCTTATGCAGTGTGTACCCAGACTCTGAGGGCTTTCATCCCTTGCATCCCCTCTAATTCAAATCACAGTGATTTAAGAATTTGTAACAATTCTGTTGGGCCTTGGGGACACCAATATCAAAATCAGCCCAAATTTCAGTTGAGTAGCAATTTTAGAAGATTATTTTTTATCTCAACAGGACAAAGAAAAGGCAATGGATATGTCTCACTAGCTAATTAAGCAATGTTATTAGATATTAAATGTTATTAGAAATTAAAAGATACTTTTTCCTTGGAAGGAAAGCTATGGCAAACCTAGACAGCGTATTAAAAAGTGAAGACATAACTTTGCTGACAAAGGTCCATATAGTCAAGGCTATGGTTTTTCCAGTGGTCATGTATGGATGTGAGAGTTGGACTATAAAGAAAACTGAGCACTGAAGAATTGATGCTTTTGAACTGTGGTGTTGGAGAAGACTCTTGAGAGTCCCTTGGACTGGAAGGAGATCAAACCAGTCAATCCTAAAGGAAATCAACCCTGAATATTCATTGGAAGGACTGATGCTAAAGTTCCAATACTTTGGCCACCTGATGCAAAGAGCCGACTCATTGGAAAAGACCCTGATGCTAGGTAAGAAGACCAAGGGCAGGAGGAGAAGGGGGCAAGAGAATGAGATAGATGGTTAAACAGCATCACCAACTCAATGGACATTAATTTGAGCAAACTCCGAGAGATAGTAAAAGACAGGAAAGCCTGACACGTTGCAGTCCATGGGGGTTGCAAAGAGTCGGACAAGACTTAGTGACTCAACAACAAATTAGATATTTAATTTCATAAGAAAGGGTAGGAGTTTAAAAGTCCTTCCACTTAGAGAACTTCAAATGTAGAACTGAGCAAGAACTAATTTTCCTAAAGGGTATGAATCAGACCAGAGGAGATATTGTTACATGTGAGGTTCTCACATGTCACATATTACATGTGACAAAGTTGAGACATGTTTAAAATTAAAATAATAGAATTACCTCTGAAAAAAAGACACAAAATTTAGAAGTTTTACTAGGTGGTGTGCCCTGCCCCCCACCAAAAAAAAGAATAGATGAAGCCACCAGCTCAGTCTCACTGGCAACAGGCAGGGCCGGCTCACCTGCGCTCACGTTCTCCTCAGACGTCAGCAAGCGCGCCACACTCCTCACCCTCGTAGCGTAAACTTCTATCATTTCTGAACCAGCCCCAAAGAATACTTCATGGATTGCTAGAAAACTAGAAAAATGCTTTCCTCAACATTCTAAGACACAGTATCTTTCCCCTTAAATGTGGTAAGAAAGCGAAGGGTAAGTGAAGCTTCAGCTTTTCAAAGTAAAATCAGCTTTTCTCTCAAACGCAAATACTTATTACCTCTGCTCCTACGACTTTAGTAAATTCTTAAATTTCCCACAGCTAACTGACAAAGAAAACCAAAGATCTTTTAGTTTATATTTGTGTAACTTGTAAAGGATATGTTTGGGAGTTTAAGTTACACTTAAATACTTGCCTGCCTATAATATTAAGTGATATTCTAATGGGCTGAACTGTGAAATGCTAGTCCAAAGACTGGATCCCAAATTTGGTTTCCATTCACATCTGAAGTGGGGAATGAAGCTGTATCTACGGGAGGCTTTCTGTCCGCCAGAGAGCAGTGCACCTATTACAGGCAAGTCAGGGTCAAAGAGTATGTTCTGGGAAGATTCTGAGCCCCATATAAAAAACAATGAAAAAAAAATTAAATGTGATAGACATTATTAAATTCTGAGGATAGGGTCTCAAAAATCCTATGGCACAAACAGACCACAGAGCTGTGCATAATACAGGTCAGGCACTTTGCTTTTTTTATTCTCTACAGGTTTCCGGCTCTATGTTAGGAGGCCGGCCCATCTGTATACAAAGCTTCTCATTTAAAAATCTCACTTAAAAGCAAGTCACTTTCAATCCTGTGAAGAATGTCACTTGGATCACAAGGACACTATATTCATTGGTCATAATAAATGACTACCTACTGTGTGCCGAGCACTGGGATTAGCAGAACACTAAGGCAGGGTCCCTCCCACGAGGAGTTTACAGTCTAGAGGGAGGGCCGTATTTCACCTGCCTCGCTGTGATGCTCCTCAGAAGCCCAAGCAGAATTCTGAATAGGAGCTCAATCAACACTGGTGATTAAACCCAGGGCGGGCTTTTCTGTGCCAAGCGGGATCACTTCTCTCAGAGCACAAAGGGCAGCCCCTGAATCCAAGCAGCCTCACCCTTCCCTTCCCTTCCACTGGGTGCTCTGTGAGGGGGTTCCAGCCCCTTCAAAGTTGATGCAGTCGAAGTGCCACCTCATTCTTTCCCTGGACAGTTGCATGTCTTCATCTGACCACAGGCAGCCTCCTCTTGAATCAAGAGAGCCAACATTCTAGAAGCTAATACTGTAGTGTTTTTAGAGCTCCTTGGAAAATTTTTGGGGATCCCTGGTCTGGCACACTGTAGTAAGAATGCACCAGGCAGAAAGCCAATGGACCAAGGCAGCTGACACATTTGTCTAGAGCCCTAACCTGCTACCCTGAGTAACTGCAGTGCTGCAGCAAAGGAGCCCTGTCTTTACCCGTCAATACAAAGGATGCATCTCCGGTGCATCGCCCAGGGAACTCCCCGCTCATAAAGGACAAAATGGCACTTCCAAAGTGTCACTGAAGAAAGTGCCATCACTAAAGTGGTAGTGCAAGGTGAGACAATACTTCAAGACAAACAGTATACTGTCCAACATCCCCCAATATTCCTTTTTGGTTGCTGCACAGTTTGAAAAAAGCCTACTGTTAACTATCAACTCCTGACGGCGATCAAAGAGTGGATTAGTGAAAGGAACGATGAATTTAGAAATTTCTTAGGCCAAATTTTTACAGTATACCAACTATGAGTTGGTCAGCACTGTTTTTACTATGCTAAAAAAAAGAAATGCAAATGGCAAGTAAAACTTACTACAAACTACAAATACATCAATATATTCACTCAACATGAGTTTAACACAGTAGTATAAGCTGAAGGGCCAGAGGCTCAAGAATTTCTCTGAAGCACCAGGAGACAATAATATATGTAGTTTGGAATGACAATTCCAAAAGTAAACATATATAAACAGACATACCAAATCACATCACACACACACACTCTCTCTCTCCCCCTCACACACACACATACACACTTTTATCTCTCACAGGATATAAGCACTATCAAAAAAAATTTTTTAACTTCATTTTAAATTAAACACTTAAATCTTTGAAAAACAACAACAACAACAACTATGTTTGGATGTATTAAACAAAGAAACAAACAAACCTACTTTAGACTGTAGCCTAGAAGAAATCCTTTCAATATTCACTTACTCTAACCTGAGACAACTTGGATAATGAAAATAAATTGCACTTCCCCCCAAGATATGGTATTTAAAATTTTAAGATCTATCTTTAGCCGCTAATTTCAACATACACCTGGTAAAAGTGCCTTCTGTTAAAAGAAGTATCAAAAATTTACCAAGAAAGGATGTTTCAAGGCATAAGTGGATGGTTAAAACACAAACCTGTGTGAAATGAGTTCAAATTTACTTCACAATACTGATGTAACCGTGATTTACAGGAAAGTCATGATTCATTTTGGAACATAATAAAATTAAATACATCCTGAAACTTCAATGTGATATTTTTATATTTATATATAATAAAATAACAGTTTGGCACTTAGCAGCTTTTGTTGGTTATTGCATCCCATATTATGTGGCAAATTTACTTTTAGAAAACATTACCTAACTTTTGCAGCTACAGTGTCAACGAACTAAATAATAAAACTTTTATAAAATGAATTGACCAAGTCATGCAGGCACTGATATATTGCAACAGGGACTCATTCACTCCTGAACAATGAACTGTCTCCTTGGAGAGGCCTGGCATAGCCTGGAAAGAACTTTAAACTTCAGAAATTAAAGAAAAGAGAACTGCTGACTGTCACAGCTTTACCAGGACATCGGTTACCACTTGAATGTACCTCAGTGGTGGCTTCTGAAGGCTAAGGTTCTGTTCTGTACGGGGCATTTTACCAAAGAAAACCCACTCTTTCGGCAGTTTATTTCCCATAAAATTAACATCTAGTTGTACAAAGAAAGTTTTCTTTCTTTGTAGTGGCCATGTAGTTTGCCTTGATTAAAAGACATCCAAGACATCCTGGGGAAAGCGTGCAGACAACAGCTGACTGGTACACGGCACGAAGCAAAGAGGCTGGCTTTGACTTAGGGGTCAGATCTGCTACGTGAGTGGCCTAGTGCCTCTGAGAGAGGAGATGGAAACCCCGTGCCTCTGTGACCCACGTCTTCTGCCAGGATGGAGAGTGAATGTGCGCACACAGCGTTCTTCAGAATCCCCACAGCAAGGCTGCTCAGCGACTTTTTCTAGCACTGGATTGACTTCTAACAAGTAGAAGAAAAAAAACTGCCCATAGGTGCCCCTTCTACTGCCCCTGGGTGGAAGAACACAAGTGATGTTTCATACGCATGTGAAAAGCATACAAACATTCTAGGCAGGAAATTTCCGGAAGAAATTCCTATCCTCAAATTTATAACCAAAGGATACATTTGTTAATCTTTAAGACTAAATGCTGCTTCTTATAGCCACATACTAAGAGGGAGGGGAAAAAAAAGCTGTAGAAAACAATTAGAAATAAAGACCTCTATATTGATTAGAAATCTGATATTGCATAAATTTCAAATGATAAAGTCACTTTGAAGTCCCTGGCTTCACATGAAAGTGGCATAATTCAAATGGAAAACAAAAGTATCTTACAAGGTTAAGTGCCAAGAATGACTAGACTTTTTTCCCCCACGGGAAGTGGGGTCAATGTGGGTTGACATGGAGAGAGAGGAAAGGAGGAAAGGATTAATTTGCTCTACTATGAACAGAATGAAATTAAGTTGAGGTAGTTTATTCTACCAGCCAAACTTTACTTGTTATGTAATTTGTCAGAAACCTGTACTAGTGAACGGCATTGAGAAAATTCTGCTACAAAGGCTTCTTACCATGGATTCGCATTCTAAGACATTTTCAAACCCTAGACAGTAGTAAACAAGACTGTGTGCTTTCAGGCAGGTTTTTTTTTTTTTTTTTGTAAGTTTTTGATCCCTATGTTTTCTCTGGACCTTTTTTTTTCTTTTTGGTCATAGCAGACCTTTATTATTTGTCCGACTCGGGTCCTTCTTTTATAAAATCTCCTACTTACTAATGTCCTCAGATTTATAAAATGGTTCTGCTTAGTTGAAAAGGAAGAATGGCACTGCAGGAGATCCTTCTCAACCCCAGACATGACAGCATGACGCATCTTCATCTGAAATCACACAGAAGTTACAACTTCCTTTAAAGTCACAGGAGTGCTGCCACCTGACTCCTTAATTTACTGACCCTTTAGATTACTAAGATAGAATGTCATACAAGAGAAATTTTATCTTAGTTTTTTGATTCATCATAATTTAGTTCAAAAAAGATTCTTAGGATGGAGAACTAGTAGTTAAGTGGAGACTAACTGGCATTGAGTCCAAACTAACATTTTTAGGCACAAACCCTTAATGGTTGGGCAGAGTTAGGCATAATATCTCCTTCCAAGTGCAGTGGAAAAGCAATTCCGGTATGTTTGGATATGTTGATTTGCATATACGGATTTTTTTTTTCCCCCAAAGCCAGGTACTTGAACACACCGGTCAGTCAGAGAGGAGATCCCCTCGGGGAAAATGCACCTTAGGGCTTTAACTTCCATATTTTACACGATAGGATTCCCACTTCCCTTTTCCTCGGACACCGACTAGCCCCGGTTGGTCTAGGGACACACCTACGGGAGAAAAGGATTCCCCCCGCTCGGTAGTTTTCTTTTTTCCAGCAGTTTACGATTTCTTCGGAACAAGAGCTGAAGCCCAGGCTTCAAAGCATTAGAAAACCACCCGCGTTACCGCACGGAGGCCGGCGCGAGGTCAGCAGCTGCGCGTCCGGCGGCTACGCGTCACGGAGAGTGCACGCGGATGCGGAAGAGGCCCTGCTGCAGCTGCAGGCGGAAGAGCTTGCAGTTGGCGATGCGCAGGGCCGCACAGCCCGTGCGGCGCAGGTCGGAGGGCAGCAGGGGCTTGGTGTGCTGCCAGGTTCCCGTACTCCTTTTGAACTCGCGCACGTAGTCATAGTTGGTGCCTGCGCCCCAGGAGAACAAGCAGAGGTGACATACCGTGCCTGGGGCCCCCGACCGCCCCGCCCCCCCTCCCCCTCTCTCCCGGGAAACGGCTCCCGCGAGATCACCCTTAACACGCTGACCTGTATCGAGATCTCCGATGACGTAGATACTGGCGCCTATAGGGACGGCTCCGTACACGAAAGAGGAACTGGCCGGGATGCACAGATTCTGGTCGTTAAGATAGATCCACCTGAAAACAGAGGGACAGGATGAAGGAGGCTAAGAAGATGGCCCGTGACATCCGGGCCGGCTGAGATGACAAAACTCGGGGCCGCCAACAGGAGGAGGCACAACCCCCACACCCCTTCTTGGGGAAACGCTTATCTCCCTCCTGTCACTGAAGATTGAAGCCTGTCTGTTCCGGAAGGTGGCGTGTACTGAATCAGAGACTGCACTGTTCAGTGTCCTCCTGTCCCTCAGCACAGTGTTCCTGAGATCACCCATGCTGTGGCTTCATCATTATCTCATTTCTTGTTATTTTAAGTAGGACTGCCCTACACTGGTGTAGCAGAATTTGTCAACCACTGACCTGTTCAGGTTCACTGGGGCAGCCTCTAGTGTCAGCCTTCCCTTGTGGTTCAGCTGGTAAAGCGTCTGCCTGCAATGTGGGAGACCTGGGTTCGATCCCCTGGGAAGATCCCCTGGAGAAGGAAATGGCAACCCACTCCAGTATTCTTGCCTGGAAAATTCCATGGACAGAGGAGCGGGACAGGCTGCAGTCTATGGAATCGCGAGTCCGACACGACTGTGGGATTAACTAACTATCCAGTGTCTGGCTATTTTGAACATTAGAGGGCAAAGCTCTTTTGTGTGCTTATGCTATGGACTTGCTTGTTTATACGGTTAAAGGTGTATTTCCTTTGATAAGAAAAGGTGTATTTCCTTTGATAAGAAAATGCGCACTGTTTTCCAGGGTGTTGTGTCCTTTTGCATGTCAATGAGCAACGTGTGAAAATTCCAGCTGCTGGGCATTTCTGCCAGCTCTTGGTACTGTTGGTCTTTTTTTTTACTTTAATGATGCTGAGCATCTGTGTGTGTGCTTACTGGACACTTTGTGTATCTACTTTGGTGAAATGTCTGCTCAAAGATCTGTTCATTTTTCAAACTGGGTTTTCTTACTGAATTTTAAGATTCTTTTTTATTTTATAGTTACAAGTCCTTTTCTGGATATGTGTATCACAGATCCTTTTCCCCAGCATGTAGACTGTCTTTTCATTATCTTAATGGGGGCTTTTGAGAACAGCGGTTTTTTAATTTTGGTGAATTCCAGTTTATCATTTTTTTTTTCATTTTATAGTTCACACTTGCTATGTCCTTCTAGAAAATATTTGCCTATTCCAAAGTTGCAGAAGTTTTTTAAATTAAAATTTCTGGAAATTTTATTGTTCTAGTGCTAACATTTAGGTCTTATGATACATTTCAAGTTACCTTTGGTATATGGTGTAAGGTATAAGAGTCAAGTCCTTTTTATCCCTATATCTAGGCATACAGATAGCTAGTTTTTCCAGCATCATTTGCTAAAAATACATTTCTTTCCCCGCTGAATTGCCTTGGCTCTTCTGTTGAAAATCAATTTAATAACCATGAAAAGGAGCCAGGGCTCCATGAAGAAGTGTCTGATTCCACAGCTGAGACAGAAAACACAAGATGAGCCTGGACCATCTTGTGCTGCCATGGAGGAAGCGCTGCAGAAAGGATGAGGTGTGTCAGAGGACACAGAGCCAACATGCAGCTCCTGACGGCCAAGCGGGACCAGCTGGAGCAATGCAGTAAACACAGTCCCGGCTGGGTAACTCAGAGAGTAAGATAAATATCCGTGAGTCCATACTGATATAAATAAACGGCCAAATCCATTAAAAAAAATACAGAGAAGGGACAGCTGTTCTTTACAGAACTCCAGCTGACATAGGGAGAAGGAATGAGGGAAGCAGAAAAATCCCCAGGAGGCAAACACCATGGTTCTAACTGCCGTGAGGCCAGTCCATCGAGGACGCTCCATTAGTGGTGAAAATTTAAGGAGAAACAGTATATTCGCATATTCTCAAATTATCTCTTCCAAGATATTCATGAATTACAAAGGGAGAAGCAGTGACTTTACAGTGGGGGAAACCCCACAGATGGCACCTTAACCATGTCATCAAGATTAGCATCACCAGTAATGGGACAAAGTGTCTCTCCCCCTGACACCAGGCAGAGAAGGGCCCAGAAGCACTTATGAGGGATCCCCACCTCAAATGCACAACCTCAGCCTCATCACAAGACATCATCAGACAAACCCAGGTGGAGAGACATCCTAGTAAAAAACCGTCCAATAACCTTCAAAGACTCCCAAGCACAAGGGCGGTGCCCCATCGCATCCCCACTTAATTCACTTAGAATAAGTAGAAAATACAGCTGCAGTTTGGGTAAAAGATATTAGTGGATGAACTGGTGAAATAAAGTCGAATAAAGTCTGTAGTTAATAATACTGTACTGAAGTGAATACTACAGCAGGTAAGGTGTTAACAGTAGGAGAAGCTGGGTGAGTGGCTTATGGGAACTCTCTTCTTGCTACTTTCCTACAGGTCTAAAATTATTCCCAAATAAAAGGTTTTTTTGTTTGTTTGTTTGCTTTAAAACAAAACAAACTAGACTCTGCTATATAATAATGTTCACTTAAGTAAATTTGATCAATTCCCTTTCATAGCTAAAAGCAGAGCCAGGTCAGAGCAGACCTCAGTTAGAGGAAACGTATGTAAGCCCTTTAGCACCACCAGTGTCCAGGCCTCCACTCACTACTGGAGCACGTACAATTATTTCACTAAGAGCAGCGCTTTCTTTTTTCCCAATGCACACTCTCCCCAGACTGTTACAGAGTGGTACATTCCCTATTTTGAATCCCAAGAAATGTAGAAGCAGAATGTTGTCCAAGATCATGGAACAACTCAAGAGGCCAAGCTGCTATAAAGCGAAGATCCGATTCCTCTAATATCTGAAAGCTGATTGGTATCAAGCAGTTTGTGGGACTGGGAATACAGCTTGGCCCCTGCCTCTGAGCTGCCTCTAATAAATAGGAAAAGGGAAAAACTAAGAGCTCTCCCTGCAAAGTGAAATCCGGCGATCGCTGACCTCATGTCTTATGGGCACTGGACCCACGAATGCTTGCACCTGAGGCTCAGCAAGTCTGAGCACGCCCACTGGCTACAGAACGCTGGGAGCACCTCTCTGGAGTGCCAGAAGAGACCTCAGGTCCTCAATAGTGTCCTGCTCACAAAGCCGGGACGTAATCCAGACGTACTCAGCAAAAGAGCCAGATAAATGAGAGCCCCTTCTCGGGGGACTAAACAATTAACAGACGCCAACTCTGATGACTCAGATGATGGGATTATTTACTAGGCAGGGATGTGGACACAGCTAGCACAACGATGCTCAGTAAGTGAAAAAGGAAAATAGGCTTATGATGGAAAGATAGGGGACTGCGGCAGAGAAATTTTAAAAATCTAATATGCTACCTGAGGAAGGTAGAAAAGGAAAAACAAACCCACAGTAAGTAAAAGGAAGGAAATAAGACAGGAGAAACCAATGAAACAGATCACACAATGGAGAAAATGAACTCTGATGTGCAGCAGGCTCTTTGAGAAGGTAAGTACAATGCTAAACTTTGTTAACAGAGGGCGCTGGAGGGACTGCAAGGCTCGGAGAGGAAAGGGCTTCTTCCCTGGTATCGGTGGTCTGCTCTGCCGTCTCCAGTGTGCAGGGGACCCGGAGGTGCTCACCTGCAGGGAGGTGCTCTGCTGGCCAGCAAGCAGCTTCCTGCGCACCAGCTCTGGCCCTGGTGTCCCAGGGCTCTGCTGTATCCTGGGCTACGGCACCCCCTGCTCTACAGAGGTGAATCCCAGCCCTGCAGGGTGGGGAGCAAACTTCCAAGTTTGTTCCTTCCTGGGACACTTTCCCTCGGTCCTAAAGGCTGTAGCTGAACTTCTTTCTTGACTATTTCTGCTTTCATCGGAGTCTCCTCTCACAGGTTAGCAGTTAACTCCTCCACTTAACTCCTACTAGTTAGTCATTAGGTCGGTGACGACCTAACCACCTGTTAAGTTTATGGAACGCTGACAGCTATTTTCCACACTGCAGCTGACTTTTCTACTTATTCTAAGTGAATTAAGTGGGGATGTGTGGGGCACCACCCTTGTACTTGTGAGTCTTTGATGGTGGCACTGAGGTCTGCATGTTCCTCAGGATGCAGTACTGCCCCTGGTTCTCTACCTTAGCAGGGGAGGAATGTTCTGGTGACTTCCACTTAACCCTTGCTCCCGTAATGGTCCCTGATCCGCAGGTCAGAGAACCATATGGGGATGTGGCCAGTGGTCAGAGATGTCTATCCAAGTATATGTTCATCAAAAGATGAAGCTGACAGGTCTTGACTTTAGAGAATAGTTAACTGATTTATCTATTAAAAACGAGAAGGGGAGGGCACGTGGCCTGAGCAAATGCACAGAGGCAACAAGACACAGGATGGCTGTAAGAAGTGAGCTGCACTCCAGAACACGGGAAAGGAAGAAAGTGGAAAAGGCCGGACATTTTTCTCAACCTCAGATCACAGAGGGCCCTGAGGAAGCGGCTAAATCCTAATGTCTTTACTTGGTAAGCAAGGGGTAACTAGGAATAATCTCCATCTGAATGAAATGACCAAAGGCAGATTAATCTTTCAGAAGCACAAGTAGGTGAAATGTATCCGAGAGACTGACTGGTTAGAAGGCTAAGGACACCGCACGTATGACAGTGAACTCGCTGGAGCTGTGGCAGAGAAATAAAGGTGGGTATGTGCGAAAAACACTATAGAGGTTAAAAAAAATAAGATTTGGCAACTCATGAGATGTGAAGCATAAGAGAGAATCAAAGATGACTTTAAAAAACATACAGGCCACTGGGAGGATGGCAGTTCTAGTGTAGCACAGTACTAGAACCAGGAATGCAAAGAGCAGAAATAGACACACTTGTCTTTCTGGATATATGAAGTCGTTACTGTGACTTGGTATAAATAAGGGCAATTTAAAAAAAATTTTTTGCTTTCCTTCAAACAGTTTTGCTTTTAGTCAGAAACACAGAAAATAGTAAGATGTGGCATTTTTCCAGGAAACTTTTAACCTAAAAATAGGGAACAAAGACAGGAAAGACAAGAGATTACTTAAAAACAATAAATAGTCTTCAATCTAAGGCAGGTTGTTCATTTGGCAGCAGCTTCCAAAGTATGCAAATACCACACACTTAGAAACATCTGAGCTTTAAAGAGAGAAAGTACTCACAGATGTTGTCCCCCTTCTATGGGTTTTCATGGGAAAGACTAAGCTTTGAGGCACTGTTGTGTGGGGTCTGAATTGGCGGTCTCTGAGGCGGCCACATGCCAGCTCTGCCACACGCTGTCTGTGTGTTCTGGGGCACATGACTCAACCTCTCTGTGTTTTGATTTCCTCATATGCAAGACAGGAATGAAAGAGTACCTGTGTCTCAGAGGGCTGTTTTGAAGATTAAATGTGTTAAGTGAGGTAATATATGGCACTTAGTATTGTATGTTTATGTTTAGCTTTATTTAAACAAGAGTCCTATATACTGACAACAGAAATCAAGCTTTCTTCATTTGTGAACAAACACTGGAGAACTTGAATATAAGCAAACTACAGATAAGTGAATTTTATTGGGAAGTACTTTAAATAGCAACGAAGAAGTAATAGTCATGTTTAACAATTATGAACGAAAGCAACTAATACTCTTATTGAAAGTGAAAAGTGAAAGTGAAGTCGCTCAATCATGTCCAACGCTTTGTGACCCCATGGACTGGAGCCTACCCAAGCCCCTCCATCCATGGAATTTTCCAGGCAAGAGTACTGGAGTGGGTTGCCATTTCCTTCTCCAGGGGATCTTCCTGACCCAGGGATTGAACCCATGTGCCCCGCATTGCAGGCAGACACTTTACCATCTGAGCCATCTGGGAAGCCCAATACTCTTATTACTTAATACTCCATAAACAGGAGACAACCTGAGAGAAATCTAAAGCTTCTAATGATGATAGCATATCAAGGGAGATTGAAAACTTCACAGCCAGCTTCAAGTCCTCTACAATCAAAACAGAAACAGGAAATGGTAAAACCATAAGCAACCCTGATTATTCCAGCAAGTGAGATACAGCTCTCTAGCTCACACTGTCCCAACAGTAGTTCAGTCATTATGGGAAAGGCTTACATCAATATTTCATCAGAAACCAAGTGTACTGACCCCTGCTTGTTAATGAACTTGGGCAACTGTTTTGAGATTCATTTGGGAAGGAAATTCATATACTACTTTGTAGCGTGAACAGTCAGCCCTCACAGTAACACGTTATGGAAGAGAGGTGTAGAAAAGTCTTTGAAATTCTGCCCCTGTCCCAACCATAGTAGCAAGCATTCTCAAATTGCTCTCACACTTTATCTAGTGAATTTTCGTAAGATTGTCTGCCCCCAGTAACTGAAGGGGAAAAAAAAAATAGGCTATGCAAACATCATAAAATTAAAATACATTAATAGATAACATACATATTTCTAAAATCTTGGCAACTGTGCATTGTTTACCCTAAAATACTGTGAAATGAAACATTATATTCTGGCACCCCCTTCTGGCAACACGATCGAAATGCTATCACAAGATTAACTTGAGCACAGCAATTTCCCTGTAGGATGTGAACATATTACTGCAAGAAAAACGCTGTTGGGTGGTTATAATAAAACAGGTGAGAGGAGCGAAGTGAGGGGGATTGGACCGATGCTGTGACTCCACCTCACATGTATGGCAGCCCGTCAGATGATTCAAGAATCTCCGATACCATGTTTATTGAGTGTCTGATACAAGCTGGGGTGAGGCCAGAAGCTAGGACCCAAAGCTGAGCTGGAACTCGCCCCGAAGGAGCTTCAGTTCACAGTCACAATCCAAGAGACAGGCATGGGACCACAGACTGAGGAGCCCAACTCAGACCAGGAGACATGAGAAGGCCTTCTCTTGGGGGTGATCATTAAGCTGAGTTTTGAAGAAGCCAAATTAACTGGATAAATGTGAGAAGGGAAGTTTTAGGCAAAAGGAAAAGTATGAAAGCACAGAGCTGAGACAATGATACCATGTTTTGGAGGGAAGATACCACCCAGTGGGACTCAGGTGAAGCACCTGGGTTGAACCGTAGCAGAAAGAGTACACACAGGTCATATCACAAAAGGCCATATCTGCTAAGTTAAGGAGTTTAAACTTTCTCCTAAAAGCTATCAAAAGCATCAAGGTCTGCTCTGCACTTGAGAAACATTTTTCTCTGGCTTTCCTATGAGTTACCAAGACTTCTGAAGTCACTAAATAAATATCCGGTATGCATTAGACATAAATAGGTAAGTTCAGTGAAACAATTTGAAAGCAAAACTAAATGAAGCTAAGACACGCCTTTGAAAGCATAGAGAGAGAGCTGCAGAAGCCACACGAAGCCGTCCACATGTACCTTTTAAACTCATCGTGGTAGAACTCCGACTTGCAAGTCACCATCTCGCCCCCCTGGATGTCCTCGCGACTTCTGACACCCCCGAACACATACAGTTCCATGGCGACTCCACAGGCCACCGCGCCAAACCTGAAAGGCCACACAACACACACATACTGAGCACTGGATTCATCAATATATCTCAGGACTTGATTCCCTAATTCCTCTTTTGCTTGTTTTAGCTCTGTGACATTCAGTGTTTCACAAATACATGAGTTTTCCTTTTTCAGGGTGTGGATTATTCATTTAGCGTTATATGAACCAAATGGCAAGTCAAATAAAAGATCCGTTTAAAAGAAGGGAGAAGCGAGAGCCAGGCGAAGGGGCCTCTGCGCAGCCCACACCCCGTTCTCTCACCTCCTCTCTTTCAGGGGGCAGATGGCGGTCCACTGCTGGGTCCGGGGGTCATAGCATTCCACAGACTCGAAGAGCTTCCCATAGGATCCTCCACCCATGGCATAGATTTTCTTTTTCATAGCTGCATAGCAGCCAATCTGGAAGGAGGAAGCAACAGTGGGGGAGGCAACGTTTATCATTAAAAGTTGGCTGAGTCAACACCAGCTTGGCTGGAACCCTGGGAGATGTTTGGAAGAGGGTCTGACGGAGGCTGGCTTTCAAAAATGGGAAAAGCATGGGTAATACATATACTGTCCTCAGGGAAGGATTAGCTCCACCTAACACTACTCCACTAAGTGAGATAAGCACACAAGCCTTGCTTTTAAAGGAGCTTTCCAAGCTCTCTTCTTTCACCACTATTTGAAGAGTCCAAGATGCCGAGTCCACAGAGCAGCAAGATGTCACTCAATTCTTGCCCCAAATTAAGTCAGCTGGAAGGGCACACACAGTGAGTGATCATATTACCAGTGAGTCCCAGTACCTAGGTGTGAAATACCCAGGGCACTAAAAAGGTTCTGGCCTGATGATGAAATGCCCGTCTCCACCAGGGAACAGAAATACAGACCAAGTCCTGAACAGCTAATGGGAGCCCTTAGTTTTCATTCTTCTCAGAAACCAATGGCAGTTCTTCACCTCTGGATCAATGGATTAATGTTTCCGCCCAAGTGTGCACAACGATTAAGAAAACAGGTTTGGGAGATCTGGTTCCTGCCAAGGTTAGTGGCATCATGGAGCAGGTGTGGGCCGCAGGCACAAGAGCACTGCCCAGAGCCCACTGCCCCCGTGAACTCGCTCACACAGCTCCCCAGCTTGGTATGTGACTGGCAACAGTGAAGGCAAGAAGCTACCAGCAAAGACAGACTTCCGTAATGTTAATGCTTTAACACTATCAATCGCATTAAAAGGCATCCGTGGAAATGAAGACACAGTACCTTTAAAAGCCAGTGTGAGTTAGTCATCACGAGCTATAGTTCTCACCTTTCTAACCATGGTCAAATCAGGTTGCTTTGTCCAGGTTTTAGAATAAATATCGTAACATTCCATGGAAATTAGCTCTTTTTCTCCATCTTCTCCTCCTAGAACGTACAGCATGCCATCTATCTCCACAATTCCAAAATTATGTCTTGCCTGAAAAAACATGAAAGAACTTTGTAGACAAAAGGCCGACTCTCATACTGAAAGCTGATAATCATACATTTAATACAAATGACAGGTTTTCATTACATTCCTGCAAAGAAATACAAGACTCAGAACTGTGTCTCTCAAACAGTTCTGCTTTCCCCAGAAGCTCATTCTTCTATCACAAGAGATAGAGAACCCAAGTCCAGGAATTTCCCGGAACAAGGGATTTCACACGAGGTGGATTCACGGGTAAAATCCTTACCTTTCGCTCAAGTCAGCTCATGACAAGAAAAAGAATGATTACCGCCTGGTTCCATAAAATGATTTTTGCTCAGCATGGGTGGCAGTGGCTCCCAGCTGACGTG
Organism: Bubalus kerabau; assembly: GCF_029407905.1. NCBI lineage: Eukaryota > Metazoa > Chordata > Mammalia > Artiodactyla > Bovidae > Bubalus > Bubalus kerabau. The sequence goes on along the minus strand of NC_073640.1, from coordinate 11,145,231 downwards.
TGAAATTGTGTAAGAGCCCCAGCAACAGGCCTGCCCGTGGTCGTGGTGGGGTGGTGCGTACGGGCCTGCACAAAGGCTGCCCGCAGTGTGACACTCACCCCCTCACAGCGCTGACCACGCAGACAGAAGCCCTGCCATCCAGAAGTCTGCGAGAACAATTTAGAAAGGCCTAGTGTGTGAGGAGGGGCGATGTGGTATGAACAGAAAGAAAGCAAGGGAGGCGAAAGGGGAGCTGAGGGCCAGGGGGAGGCCTTGCTGAGAAGGAGGCAGGCAGCGTGCCACGTGGGTATCTGGCAATGGAGGGCACAGGCATGCCAGGCAGGGGTCTTGGCGGGGCTGCTGTCTCTGTCATTTCACTCAAAGGCAGAAGCAAACAAAAGTGCTAACGGGGGTAAAAAGAAACATCAAACAAAAAAAGCAACCCTTGATTTACCTCGTTCATCGGTGGTAATGCGGTCCACATATTTGCATCTGGGTCATACTTTTCTCCTGAGCTCAGGGTCTGCTTGTTTTCATCTTGGCCCCCAAATACAAACAAAAACCCTTCTGAAAAAATCAAAGGAGACGCACAAGAAAGTTGAAGCGTAAGTTTTCAATACGCATTCCCAGGCAAATGCAAATGCCGTGAGGGCAGAGATAGTACGTGGAGGCACCTTTTTGATGACAAGGGATTTGAGATCTTTGTCACACTTCACTCAATCCTTGATGACACAGTTAATCTGTCAGTCACTCCGACCATTTCAGTTCACTCAGAATCTCTGAGCAGATTCCCACTTCTCTGTGGCTTAAAAGGGAAACTGACACCACCCATCCAGTCATCAAATGACTCTTAAGTTATTTCAGTTTGTCTGTTCTGTTCCCCAGCCCGTATTTTAAAATAAAATAGTTTTCTTAAAGAAGAAACAGCCAGAGAGACACTGGTAAAACTGAAGGGAAATGTAGGCTGGAGAGGTTACCATGCATGGAAACCATTTTGCTCTGAGGGTATTAGAAATGTGGGAAAAACACAAGCTTTCTCTTAATGGCTTTGAGGGCATGAAGAAAACAGAAATCTAAATCCCAGGCCCACAGAGAGTGTGGTTTCTGGCAGGAAAGCCTCTTTGAAGTTCTAACCCTCAGGAGGAAGGCCAACCAGAATGAGAAGCCAAATTTAAATATCCTTGCTTATCTAGGAAATCTCAAAATTTGAATTTGATTTACAGTAATTACAAATTAGTATTTTTAGGCAACTGGCAGAAACAAATGCAAAAATTCTATGTAAGACAGTACCTTTATCTAAGTTTTAGAATCTAATATTCTAAGATTTTAAATCATTAAAGTTTTCCTACAAATAATTTTTAATAAAATGATCAGCACCCAGCCAAGATACTCAGGTATACAAAGGAACTAGACTCTATGAAGATGAAGCAGTAGAAACAGACAATAGGAAGTAATCTAGAAAAAGACTGCAAATTTCAAATATTAGAGTAATAAGAGAGATGATAAAATAAAAATGCTCACTATGTTATTTAAAGATAACTCTATATGAAGGGATGGACACAGCAGGTTTGAAAAAAAGAAAATTCTAGAGGAAAAAAAAGGATGAAAAACATTCAATGGATGGATTCAATGGCAGATTCATCACAAAGAAAACAAAACAAAAAGAAGGCAGAAGGCAGGGGATGGAGTAAAAAGGTCTAGCCATGTTTAATCTGACTTCCAAAAGCAGAGGGACAGAGGAAAATGAGCAAGGACAACATTTGAAGACATAATAAATAAAAATTTTCCAGATTTGATGAAAGGCAAACCTTCAGAGTCAAGATGCCCAACAATCCCCAAATATGGTAAAATTTCAAATAAAATGTTCACCTAATACTGAAATGACAGGCAAAAAAGACAAAAAACAACAAAAAAGTTAAATCTAGTCCAGAGAAAAGACAAAGTTTTATATCTGATAACTCACTTAACAACTAGGAATAACAGAGGTCAGCAGAAAAATATCTTCAGTGTGCTGAACAATAATAGAGGCCAACCTAAAATTCTATACCCAGCAAACACATCCTTTAAGGATTGAAGGCAAAATAATGACATCTTTAGACAAATCTTAGAGTTTGCCATCATTAGACCCATGTTAAATTCAGAAGGATGAACTTCAGAGAGAAGGAAAATGATCCCAGATGGAAAGTTTGAGGAGTAAGAGGGAAAAAACAAAGAAGTTGGTAAATATGTGGATAAATCTAAATGAATACTACCTATAGGTGTATATATAATATACATTAACAAAACACATATATGTGTAAATATTTATTTGTAAATAACCACATATTTTAATACTGTAAAACTGTGGAACATGAAAAATAGAGTATAAATGTACTGATTAACTCTAGACTTTGTTAACAATACAGGCTGAGGATGCTAATGTAACTTTCAAAGGGACAGAGACATAGAATATAACCTCTAATCTGGTAGAGAGGGAAAAAATTGAATGACAAAAAAAGTCGATCAAGTTTTTTTTGAAAAAAGGCAGGAAAAGAAGAAACATGGAATAGGCTGGACACATAGAAACTACTCAATCGTTTCACAACTTTGGTCAACATGATTGGAAACAATTCCTTTCCTCACTGCTTCAAGTTTCTGAAACAACCACCCCTCTAGGAAACCTGAAAGTTAGTGATACAGGAACCTTTGTGGTAGGTGTGCATGTGCGAAAATTATGAACAACTATACACATTATGGGGGGAAAATTTAAGGAAGATAAGTCTGAGAAAAAGAACGAGAAATCAGACCCACATTCTGTTGCCTACACCACTCCATTCAGCTGTCTCCCGTTGATGAAAACATCAATAATCGTGGAACCTACAGTTTCATTTCTAGTCCACAGCTTTAGCCATACCTACAGTACAGTACAGTGTGGAAGAGCTTAAAAATGTTAACGTAATGTTAGTGGGCAAACAGAGACTATGAAAGAAGAGTTCCAGGAAGACTGCAGACAATAATTGGAACGAAGTGAAACGGCACCTGCGGGATGAAGCCAGCAAGTTGGCGAGAACTTCCAATAAGGCTCCAAACTAAAACATACTTTCTATAGTAAAGTAACTTTAAGCCGGAACCAATTTAGGTACTATTTTCTCAAGTCTCCTATGAAATGCCTGCTCTTACATGACACTCTTACTTTGGCTGTGTGTTACGTGCTGTAACTCGACCCTGCCGGGCTCTCCCAGACGGGCACTAGCATGGCTCAAGGAAATCTGCATCTCAGATGTGCTCATCCGGCCAGGGGGTGGTAAGAGGCACTCGGCTCTGCTCCTCCAGCAGTTAAGTCATCCAATAAAAATGCTCCGCTACTGACATCTTAAAAACAGCTACATATTTAAGACTTGGGAACAGTAGGGACGGGTCAGAAGACACTCTTCTTACCACAGTCTTGAAAGCTAGAGCCACGCTGAACATGTCCCCATAGAGGGGCAATATCTTTAAGAGGTTCTGCGTCATCCTGCACAGCACTGAAATTACGTCTCCCTTGATCTTGTGTTTAAGTGAAGCAGATGAGGGCACGGTACCTGCTGAGAGGACCCCGTGGTTGATTCTGGGCATGCTTAGAGGGGCCAGTTCGATCCACAGCTGCCGATTGGGGTCGTAAAGGGGGCACATACATCGCATCGCTGCCGTTGGCTTCCGCGAACTAAGAGGAGGCAGACGATCAGTTAGCAGTTGATATGTTTATATGCTGCTTAGAAAAACTATGACGAGTTTTACTGCTCTCAAGAATGTTTCAAACATTAAAAAAAAAATCGATTGCTATTTAGGCTTTAGATACTGAGAACTGTCCTGAGTTCTTGTGCACATGGAAATCTCTCTTCCCTTACTTAGACCACAGCTCACGGCCATGCTTACACTCTCTCCTCTCCACCCACGGTCACGATGCACTCCGAGTAGCCGCGGGGCTTGAAGCTGGCCAGCATGGCCTCCCCCTGCTGTGGCTGGCTGAGGGGGATGTTGCTGCATTCCTTGACGATCTCGCGGACCAACGGCTCGTTGAGCATCTGCTCCCGTAAGTAGCTCGAGTCCAACCCTGAAACCCACAGTGCTGACATGACATCCTTCATGTGGACCTGCAGAGCAGGGTGGAAAGCACAGGAAGAAAGGGAGAGTGTGCATTTAGAAGGGACATTTTCCGACTCACAGAAAACTACAAGCGTTGATGAGTCAGAGGATCAACAGGCAAGGAGTAAGGGCCAGTGCTGCTTGAATGTGTGAGGCAGCCCCTTTCCTTTCTACTTCCTCTGGCCTCGATAAACACAAGTTTAACTTAAAATAGCATCACTTCAGCATCACTTTGCTGGATCACTGCGAAGTTTCAAGAAGCTTCCATTACACCCTACAGGGTTCCCATAGCAACAGGAAGACCTATAAGAACTCTGCTATGATTTGCTTTATCTCAGTAACTTGGATGTGCTATGAATTATACCCCATTTATACAAATATTGGTTACAGAAAGAGCTTGACACAATATGTCAACTAGATACTGAAAATGTACCAACATCAAAATTATAAGAAAAATCTGAAAAAGCCCAAGTTCCACGACAAAAGTCGCGACAACTGTGTAATCATTTCTTCAGGAATTACTACTAGAAATGATCTAACATGTATAATACGAATTACATGCCTTTCATACTCAGTCATTAAATTTGAACCAAATGACTACAGCACTGTACGTATGTGGGGCGACTAGTTTTTCTGGGCTTTGGAACCGTCATTTTAAGGTCCACTTGTCTATACCCTGGGCAGCAAAGGCCAGCAGTCCTTACAGCGTCAAGCTGGGATTAACCACAGAATGAGGAACTGCCTTTTCTTTCCCAGCAGCCACCCTCATCTCTTTAAGGCAAGAAGAGGGTCACAGAGAAGCTGTCTCAGTGGTGCTGTCAAGTTGGAAACTCTTCTTCCCTCTTTCCTAAGCTACCCCACCCACCAACGTGGACAACAACACTAACCGTACCAACCGAGCTGAGGCTAAGAGTGCGGTTTCCCAGTGACACAGCTTATGGACCTACGGAATTTAAAAATTACAAGCTGATTGTTAACATGTAAATCAAGGATTACTAAGAACAATTAACAACGCACTTATGCATTTTGAAAGCCTCTCTGTAATGTAATATATTTATTTTGGAGCTAGCCTCTAGGACATACACATGAGATTCAAAGCCCTGTAATGTAAAGGCTAAAGCACCCTCCCTGAGTGTGTTAATGATCTCAAACCTGATATCCTCTAACACATTTCCCATTAAAAACAACATTTGAAGGATGTCAAGTCACTTTTAAGTGTTAATATTTTCATTGCTATATGATGAATTACACTCACTCTGGTAGACGGATCTGAAAAAAACCAACTGCTTTAGAGAGCCTATGGGAAGATGTTTAACAGGTCATGGTTTAGATCACAACTCTGTAAGTTTTTCAAGTTGGAGGAGAAAGATAAAACATGTAAAACTGGGGTGAAGAATAGACAAATACGAGTAAGTGGAATGTCAAAGTCAGAGCGTGCTAGAAGGTACCTTCCTTATTTCTGTATCGTGCGCTATCCATCGGATGACCGCTTCAAACACGTATCTTTCGTTGCCGACGTTTAACTTCTCGAGAGAAATCACCTCCTTCAGCTTCTGTGGACTCAGCTCGAGGAACTCCTCGGTGCTGCTGACGTCCCGGAAGTGGGTCTCCAGGTACTCGGTGGCCAGGTAATGCACGTGGTGCAGGCAGTAGTGGAGCGCGAAGTCGCGGATGCCGATGCAGTTCTCGGCGGCGATGCAGCCCTCCAGGAACTCGCAGCACAGCGCCTTGAGGTCCGTCAGCAGCAGCAGGTCCGCCGCCTGCACCACGTCCTGGATGGTGTCCTCGTTCAGCCGGATCTGGAAGGACCATCGCAGACAGTTTGTATCTGAGCATGTACATCTAGAACCCACACCACTAATCTAGCAGGCCAAACCACGGGAGCTCCACTTTTGCAGGTCAAAGGCGACTGAGGATTGGCAGATTTCACTCGGTTCAACTTTGCTTTCAAGAGCAGACAGAGGGCCCCAAGGTACCTGGGGACGACACAGACCGTGCGTGGCTGGTCAGCTCCTCCCCGTTCTTCCCTCGCTTTACCCACATGAACCACCACAGCCCTTCTGAGTGAACTGTCCACGGTGCTCACGCTTAACTCGGAGGAAAACCTTAAATGACTGAACTGCTTATCAGGAAGTCGCAAGTTCTGCAATTCTACGGTAAACGGAAAGGGATTTCTATAAATGCAAGCTCTTCAACTAATGAAAATCTTTCCTCCAAATAAATTAGGGTCCCTCCTCTTGCCACACGGTATTGGAAAGATACCATGTGGCCCCTGGAGAGAGGGAGAGCCACGCTGCCTGAGGTGCTGCCTTCGGGACACCAAACTCCACACTCGGTGCGAAGGATACCATTTGCTCTCAAAGCTACCTTCTGGAATAAATCCCCCCAAAGTTCCACTGCGAACATTTGCTTTTCCTTAATCTTCTTCATTGTCTGATTGATGCTTCCTCCTCCACCCCCTTCACAGTTTTTCTATGCCATGGCGAGGCAACATAAAGACACAGGCCCCTAAAATACTGCCATGATCACAAACGGTCCACACTCGCCTACGGTATGGGTGCTTATCCTCCACAGGGAAACATGGAGGAGGGATCTCATAGTGAAGTGCAGCAAGAAACATTTTACCACGATTTGAGATGCACATGTTTGGCACCACAGGTAAGTAAGATCTCCAAGTTTCAAATGCAAGCCTGAACATGAATACGCTCTAACTGGCTTCTAACCTGTCATAACTGTTGCTGAATTGATTTTACAAGCTAGCTAAGAGTTGGGTCCTATATACAGAGCATCGCCAGTATTTTAAGGGCTGTCCCCAAACTGATTTGAGTGCATTTATTTTAAATAATCATATACATAACCTTACTTCCACACACTCACCACCTAGTGTTTAGAGAAACGAGAAAGTGGTAACATTGTGAAATGAAATAGAAAGCTTCAAAGAGGATGATGGTCACTGAGTGTGATTCTGGACAGAATGAACGCTGAGAGAAAAGTAAGGAGTGTACTTAGAATACTTATGCAGGAGATAGAGCCTTTACAGATGGAAAATCAGAATGAGGAGAAGGAAGGAGAGAGAGAGAGCAGGACACGCGCCCTCAAGAGCAGAGAGAAAACGCACTCTCACATAACCAGGCACAAAGTACATCAGCATCCTCCTAATTCAAACCCAGATAGTTAAGTCTTCATGCTACCCTTTAAACCACATGAACAGCGGGGTACGGGGGGACAGAGGAGGGCAAAGAAAAGGAAAGGATCCCTAGCCACTGATCACTTCCTCCTTGGGTTTCATGAAATTCCCAGAAATGTAAGTGGGTACAGAGAGTAAAGGGAAATGAGCAGGAAAGAATGAGGGGGGGACAGGACCGAGGCAGTGAGAACAACGCAGGCGCCCATCACCTGAGTCTTGAAGTCTTTACCTCTAGAGAATAATCCCCACCGCCCACAGAGGCTCCTGGGTCCATGCCATGGAGACAGAACGAGTTCCCTGAGAGTGTGGGTCCAGGGCAAGACTAGAATGGAGGTTTAAATGCCAGCAGTGAGTGAGGGGGCATCCCACATGTACACGTCTCAGACTGGAAGGTGGCGCTCAGGACGGGAGAAACAAAGCCTGGATCTGGGTAAATCAGCCTGCTTTCCTTTCAAGGGCAAACCCCGGAAGAAAGCGCTTGGGTGCCACGTGTGGCAGGAGATGCAAGTCAAGCCCGCGGTGACGGAAGATGGAGGGGACGCGGCTGCTCGGCCTCACCCTGAGCCTGAGGGTCTACTCGGTCCTCCTTCCTCTGGGTCTCAGCATACCTGCCCACTGAAGATGTAATCCAGGATCTCTCTCATAACCATTACCGATATCCCTTCAAGTTCAATCTTATAGGTTGATCCATCATCTTTTGGAGGATTATAGTTTAACTTTGTCCTAAGAAAGGGAAAAAAATGTAAAATTTCTATGAAAGAACAGAAATAGCTAGAAATATTTATGCACTAAATACTCTACAAAGTATATGATACTTATCGATATATGAATCCCATCTAGAACATTTGGCTTGTTAACTTTGGAACAACATATGTTCTATGACTTTCAACTGCAAAGTACTTGTTCAAGGGTTCAGTGCTTCCTCTTAAAATACAAGCGAAACAGACAACCAAAGCACTGAGGGCGTGTGAGTAAGGGTCTCTATTTCACCTGGGGAACCCAGGCCCTTTAGGCTTATGTTTCCTTAATTATCCAGCTATTTTCAATGATGTAACAAGGACCCCACACATCCACCACCCAAAACAAAAGCTAGGACCTCAGCAATAACCTGCTTCTAACCAAATCATCCTCCCCATCGGTTCATTCCCCTCCTTCTTCATCTGAGGTAACTATTAAACCAAATCCTGTATTCAAGTTTCCCGTTTAAAGTTTTCGATTTTATAAAAGTGTTTCGTGCTGTCTGTAATCTTCTGGGGCTGTTTTCATTTACTATTATATTGCTGAGTCATTCATCTTGCTGAGTATCACTTTTTTTTTTTTTTGGCTGTATAATATGCCCCTTTCCTGTTGATGGGCCCCTGGGCTGTGGCTCCAGGTTTGGGGTGTTGTAAACAGTACTGCTAGGTATTCTTGTGTGTGTCTCCTTTTGTAATATGCTAAAGAATTTCTCTTGGGTTTATCCCTGGGAGTAGAATTAAGCTAAATTCTTTTCCAAAGTATGAGCTAATACTCAATTTATTCTGCCCAGTAGCTGGAGCAGTTTTCGGCCTCATCTGGTGTGGTTAAGGGGACTGTGTGGACCCGCAAATTCTACGACACTCGTCTCTGTCCCACTTCCTAATCCTGCCCGTCGATGAGTGAAGTGTGGTCTCTGGTGTGGTTGTGACCCGTCTTCCCTCACTACCCAGGTGCTGAACATCTCTTCACAGGTCCGTGGCCACACGTGGCTCCTCTTTCATGAAACACACGTTCAGTTCAAGTGTCATTTTTTATTGAGTTCACTGCCCTTCTCATAATGAGGTGCAGGCCTTCTTTAGTAAACTCTTAGTAAACCTTGGCAGACTTGATCCTTTTTTTTTCCCCTAAGGTGATGAACAACTTGAAGAATAATTTTTCCCAGTCAATGCTTTCTGGGTCTTGTTTAAGAACAGGTCCTTTACCCAAGGTCTAAAAGATGCTCCTAATTTAGCAGCGAGGGACGTGAAGACACACTTAAGCCACACTTAGGAACCCGCCCAAAGGCTTGGAGTCGGCAGGATGAGGCAGCCGTGGAAGGAGGGTGAAGGATGAATTAAGTGCAGAACAACGGATGGACAAAGTCTTAGCAAACAGGTTGAGTTCCCAGACCCTTGCTCCACGTAGGTAACTACTCCCCTGCCCTGCTGAGGAAGGCTGCCCAGCTCCAGTGGAAGACGGCTGATGTACTCTAAAGGGTGTGCAACGGAGAGAGTAGTTTAACCGGTCAAAATGCCGACCAAATATCAGGACTGAATGGATATTTTCATCTATACAAAGTCTCAAAACAAATGATCTCCCATGCAACACTTCTCAGAATGTTGTTCCATAAACTGACCCAGAAAACATCCAGAAAGAGGGAAGATTTTGAACAAAAAAAGACATGATCCAACACAGGAGAGCAGGGAAGGGAATGGTGAAGGGATGACCCTAAGGATAACAGACCTGCACCAGCAGAAGGAAGCTGGTTCATTCTGGTGCAACAAGAGGCCTTGGGAGGCCTTTAGGTAGGCGGAATCGATGGAATACATACCGCAGCAGAAGGTAGAGAGAGGATATTTAGACAACTCTGCTTCCCCCCTACATTCCGTATCTGCTGTTCCTGCCTCTGTAGTTTCCCCTGAACTAATAATTTTACACAAAAGGCAAGTCTTTTCTGCTCGCTGCACTCTAGGTGTATCTATACAAGTGACACTTTCATTAAAAGTGAAGAAAAAAATTTTCAGTCAATTCTCAATCAAGAGAGACAGCAGAAGTGGTAAGAATCACACTGAAATCACTAATATTGGGCTCTACAATCTACTGTACGCAGATGCGTCCTCAGGGAATGTTTCACTGAGGATGGAGTCAGTATTTCTAAGTTGCTATGCTGGCCATTACCATATTGCCTCTTTGGCGCCGAGTCCACCCTTCTTGCAGGCTTCGTGAAAACCGATCTGAGCCTTCTGAGGGGTGAACTGGCAGGGTGCGAAGCGGAGGGTGCGAAGCGGAGGGTGCCAGGGAGACACCGCAGGGGGAGGCTCTGCCGCCTGGCCGGCTCCTGGGGCTACGGCTGCCCGTGGCGCCCGGCAGCTTGCCCTGGCACTCCTGGAGGCAGTTTTGCAGTAAACTGTCTCTGCTGAGACTCCTCCCTGTGAGCAGCGTTCCCCGGCACCACAGTGGACAGATTTCTGGCGCGTTCCAGAGGGCTGACTTCAAGCAAATTCCACCAGCGTGGCTTCTCTGCCACGCGTTGATCTGTCCTGGCCGATCAAGTCTGCATCTCAGCTGCTCCTTATATCAGCTACGCCTTGAATTTGTAGAGTTTCCTCTTTGTGGCCAATCCCTCATTACTCTATAATCTCTTATAGTTAAAAATTCTTTAAACTTTTGTTGCTCAGATTACTATGTGCTTCTTAATCCTGACTAGATGCAGTCTTGAACATATTTAAAGGCACTAGCTGCAAAATGTGTTCACACAGAGGAGCGCCACCTAGAACTCGAGTGGTTCCAACCAGAGCTGGCTGTGCTGGCCCACGGGCTGCGGACAGCCTGGGGGGAGGCGGGCCGGGCTGATGGGGAAAGAGGTTCTGAAGAGGCTGATCAGCGTGCCCCCTTTCTACTCTTCACCCATGTGACTGGACTTTTTTTTTTTTTAGATGATTATACAGTCATCTCTTGGTATCCTTGAGGGAATGATTCCAGGACCCACAGAGATACCACAATCTGCAGACTCTCAAGCCCCTTTGTCCAGCCCCCTACACCTGCATCTACAGGTTCAACCAACCATGGATCATGTACAACTGACCTCTGAACAACATGGGTTTGAACTGCATGAGTTCACTTACATGTAGATTTTCTTCAATTAACCCGTGTATCAGTAAATCCCTGCAACACTGAAAAAAAAAAATCCACATATATGGACCTGCACAGTTCAAACGCACATTGTTCAGAGGTCAACTACTGCTGCGTGTTTTCACAACGAAAAAGAATCGCTTTTAAAGAGTACAGTTTCCTGGGGCTTCCCTGGTGGTTCAGTGGTTAAGAATTTGCCTGTCAAGGCAGGGGGCATGGGTTCGATCCCTGGTCACGGAAGATCCCACATAGTGTGAGGGAACTAAGCCTGTGTACCACAACTACTGAGCCCACACGCCACTTATCGCATCTAGAGAAAGCCTGTGCATAGCAGCAAAGACTCACCACAGCAAAAAAATTAAATTACTAAATATATATATATATTTTTTAAAGGTACAGTTTTATTTCAGCAGCTGGCAAGGTATAGTCAATGGCTAAGTGAAGTGAAGTTGCTCAGTCGTGTCCAACTCTTTGTGACCCCCTGGACTGTAGCCCACCAGGCTCTTCCATCCATGGAATTTTCTAGGCAAGAGTACTGGAGTGGGTTGCCATTTCCTTCTCCAGGGGATCTTCCCGACCCAGGGATCGAACCTGGGTTTCCCGCATTGCGGGCAGATGCTTTACCATCTGAGCCACCAGGGAATCCCAATGGCTAAGAGAACAGAAAAAAAAAGACTTCCTTAAATATTGACCATTTCAGATGTCTATAAAATCTGACCCTTTTCAGAGTCCGTGAAAACTGAATCACTGTACTATTGAAGTCCTTAAATGTCTGAGGGTCAAATCACAAAACTTTAATTACGGTTTAAATTCAGATCCAAAATTTCCCACCTTCCTGTCCCTCTTATATTATCACGGCCAGGTGAAAACTCACAGACCATCACCAGTCTGCAGGTTCCAGGAGGCTGATGTCCATTTGTCTGTCAGGAATGTAGTCAAAGTTGGCTGTTAGTCCCTTCCCATCTGAGACGCTACGAGTCGCTCAGACCGGTTGTGAAACTGCCTTGCTTCACAGCCCATGACCATTCGCAATGACTTCCTTCTTTCATCTCTTAGATAGTCACCATCCTTTCTCACCGATAAACCTTATAAACTTGTCTTATTCCTCCTCCTTTTGTCTTCACTTCCCTATCTCCCAACTAAATCTCTACAGTTTTTGTTCCATTGTTCCACATTTGTCTCCTCAAGTACCCTCATTTTCCCAATATCTACCAACATATTTCCTCCATACTTTCCCTTTTTAATCTAGAACTTTCTCACCTTGCACATCGTTTCTATCTCCCTTGCCACATATCGCATATAACCGAGAATTCAATGAATTGGACTGAATGAGTTAATTTTAAAAAAGAAAAGGCTAAGCCAAAGAGCTAATAACTGACAGCTTTGTTTCTATAGTTAGTCCATATATTTGTTGTTGTCGTCTAGTCGCTCAGTCGTGTCCGACTCTTTTGCGACCCATGGACTGTAGCCCACCAGGCTCCTCTGTCCATGGGATTCTCCAGGCAAGAATACTGAAGTGAGTTGCCATTTCCTTCTCCAGGGGATCTTCCCAACCCAGGGATCAAACCCAGGTCTCCTGCATTGGTGGGTGGCTTCTTCACCACCCACCAGGGAAGTCCAGTCCATATATAATAGCAGGTAAATCAATTCCTTTTTTAATTGAAGTACAGTGGATGTACAGTGTTATAAGCTACAGGTGCACAATATAGTGACTCACAGTTTTTAAAGGTTACAGTCCATTTACAGTTATTATAAAACACTGGCTATATTCCCTGTGTTGTACAATATATCCTTGTGGATTACTTTACAGATAATGGACTGTACCTATATTGCTGCTCTCCCTCTTCTCTTGTTTTCTGTCTCTGCCCCAGGTTTGGAATCATACATGAATTCATCCATCGGAAGTCACAATATCCTTGCTTTTATTACTATGTGACGTCAACTAACTAACTCTCCCAGAAGCTGCAGTAGTCTTAAAATATCACTTTGAGAGTTTCATAAGACTCTTTACAACAAGGAATAGTGGGGAGTATTCTAAGACGGGGCTGCCGGAGCTCAGATATAAACATCCATGCCTGTCGCGTTCTTGCCCAGTTTTCTGTTTCCAGGGCAAGGCGCTCCCCCCTCACCATCCCTGCTCTCCTGTTTGTAGAGAGAAGAGGTTAAATGAGGTGACTTGAGAGCTCCCCCATCCCTGAACACTCCTGGGCTGAACTGCTGAAACAGACCCAAGAGTTACTGTGGAGACTCTGCTCTGGAGACGCATCTGTTGAGTCCTAGATGATACAGTCCAGCCAACTCAATCTGTTTCCGAGGATTTATAACATGCCTCCTGTGGGTGACGCGGTGTGAGTTCCTTTTCCCTCCAATTACCTACTCTCTGGGCAAGCACATATTTTCTGTTCTATTAAACAGAAGTGAAATAAAATCAGCTTTGCTTTCTTTTGACAACACTGAAAAGAGGTATAATAAGAAAAAAGTCATTGCCTAATAAAGAAGCTGGTATTATTCAGTTTTACATCTATGAAAGAGGTCCATGACTTTTAAATAAGTGTAACAGAGCAAAGTCCTCTGCTGGTTATACACTGTCCTCTTCTAACTGGCTTCCAACGGCTGGGAAAGTTCAGTTGAGCCTAGATGTCCAAACGAGCACCGGGATCATCAGGTCTGGTCCTCCTCCTCAGCGCAGACATTACTGACTCTGGGATTTGAGGGGACAGTGACACAGAAGACATCTAAGTGACTTTTCTTCCCCTCAGCTGCAAAGGCTAGTCTCCAATAAGAGCAAAGAAACCTACTCAGGATACAGGAGAATGCAATGCTCAGGGAGTCATGCTTCACAGGAACTCCAGGGAGGGCAGTTCACGGGCATTACTCACACTGTTTCCAATGATTCCCGTCAAACCGGGCAGCTCCCAAGAGCAGAGGGTGGCGGGCTCAGCAGTGCATAAGCCCACGGAGGCCCCCCTGATGACGTCTGCACTGCGGGGAGTCTGTCTTACGGACACCCCCTCTCAAGTCTTCATGAGCTCCTAAAAGCCATACCCAAAATGGGCCTTTTGGGCAGAGGAATCTCAGGGCAGCGACACTGGTCAGTACACTACCATGATGGTAGACACTGATCATCTTGCGTCTGCCCAAACCCACAAAATGCACACCAAGGGTAAACCCTAGTGTCAACCATGGACCCTGGGTGGTGATGGGGAAGTGGAGGGTCGTCGGTCGTGACCGAGGTTCCCCTCTGGTGGGGGAGGATTTGCACGTGTGCCGGTAGGCGGCTATGGAACCTCTCTCTTCCTCAGTTTTCCTATGAAATTCACTCTAAAAAGAAAGTCTACTTTTCAAATGATTTTTTTTTTTTTAGTCCCAGTTGACTTCATGAACTACGTATGTGCAGGCAATATTTCCATCAACCGACGGCATCCTCTCAGGACAAGGCTTGCTTTTTGGCGGCTGGGAATGCAGGAACCTGTCTATCTCCCAGCTCCCACCCGCTGAGAACTCCATCCACCCGGGAGACATGCATTTACACAGACGCCTGACACGTGACCACGTGTCCCAGAGGGAGGCCCGAGGAGATCCTGGGGTGCACAGTGGGATACGAAGCAGGCGCAAACAACAACCTCTAGTAACTCCCTCACACGGCACCTGGACCTACACGGGCCAGCTGATCCCCACGACGCTCCACCTACAGGGCCCTGCAAAGGCAAGGGGCAGTGAGGAGAAAAACCAGAGAGCGCTCAGGTCATGGTATTGTGTGACCCGTCTGGGAACTGCCACCGGCGCAGGGGGTGCCATGAAAAAAACCAGAAATGGGGAGCAGGGTCACATTTCCCTATTACTCTTAAGAACTGAACATTATTACAAGAGTGGGTCCAATGTTATTTCTTTTCCTTTGTTATTTCCTTAATTTCTACTCATTTCTCTCTGTATCCAAGTCTTTTTTTTTTTTCACCCAGAGAGAGTGTGGTTTTTATTTACCATCAAAACTTTTCCCCTCATATAGATCCTGGCATGACTCATAATTTTAATGGATTTTAAGAGCAGCTCCCCAACCTGCTTCCCAGAATCTTCTGGAGAGCTTTTTACAGATAAAGCAGGTCCTAGACCGATGATGTCAGGTCCAAGACAGTGTATATTTTCAAAGTTTCCCAGCTTAGTCTGATGTGTGCCCTCCTGCCTGGAATATTCTGTCTGCCTCCCACTTGCCTGATTAGGGGAAGATTTAATCCTTCACTGACTTTAGGTCTCTGCTCCAGTAACACCCACAAAGAGCGGCCCAGGTACTGTGTTATCTAAAATAACACCCCTTTCCCCTCCCTGCTTTATTTCTCTTCCTAGAATTGCCACTATCAAATAGATGGTGTTTGTCTCATGCCTACGCCTCTGAAAGCAAGGACTCTGGCTCCCTGCTCTACCCCATCGAGCGTCTGAAGGGGCTGTGGGAAACATCAGGGATTTGGTAACAGCACACAGCCAGGGCTTTCGGCGCTGCAGTGATCAGCTACTGTGCTCATCTGGGTCTAAAACAAACGCAGCACCAGTGTTCAGAAGCGGCATTACCCCCCAGCCACGCAGCTGGACGCTCCCCGCACAGCGCCCGCGGGTTGGTCCACACTGGGGGAAGGCGGCGCTCTCGCCAGCCTCCGACCCGGGTGTGCTGCACTCAGCAATTCAAGAACTGAAAGCTCAAATGTTCCACCACCCAGAGGCCCCCGAGGAAATCATCGGCCTTTGTACTGAGGCTCAAATGGACACTGGCTGAAGGGGAGGCCTGTACTCTGTGCATAAGCCTGACTGCCTGCTTCAGTGCCATCCCCGCACAGCTCTGGTGCACCGCGCAGAAAATTAGCAGCTATGGAGTGATGGGCACGTGTGAAGCTTAGAAAAGGATTCCAGGAAACCAAAGGTTACTGTTTGGGTGTCTGCCCACCCACCCAGCCCCTAGTAATGAGGCCGAAGCAGAGCCACTTCATCGCAGAGGATGCCTCCACGGTCTCCACCCGCCCTGACCACCGCCCCGACCCAGAGCCTGCGAGGATTCACAAAAACGCTTTCCATTTTCCTCCTCTTATCACATCATCCGCTCTGAAGACGAAATACAGTGTTTCATATTTAGATCTGCTCTGAGTAACCACATCCAGTGACATCAATATCTGGAAGAAATATGAAAACACAAAATATCTGCCTTCCAGAGTCGTGTGATTTGAACAAAAGAGAAATCTATCTTAGGGAAGATGATGTCTCCTGAAATAAGAGAATGTGGAAAAGTGTGAAGTGGCCCTCAAACAGGGACAGCTCAAGGGAACTGCGGAGTGTGAGTCAGGGTGTGAGTCTGGGGGACAGGGAGGGCGGGACAGTGGGTGCACATGACCGTGGGGGACATTAATTATTCCTGCAGAAATGCAGCAATTGCCAGAGGGAAAGATGTACAGACTACAAAAACCAAACCCATAAAAATGGTGACTCTGTTTTGCACGGCATTCAGCACTGGACATGGATTTAAAAACTGGACCTCAACCAGCTGGTGGTCCCCACCCTTGAGAAACTGACCAGCCCCACTTCTAACCATGGTTTAATGTCAGTGAAACGAAATGGTGCCGGCCATTTCTAGGAGTCTTGAGTTTTAAACTTGCTCATCTGAAGCCTCTGGATAAAGTACCCGTTCCTTTGTTCTACAATAAATGCTTTGTCCCAGTCTGCTGAAAGCCTGTTTCTCCCTCCACTGTCCTTATCGTGGTAATCGTTTGATTTCCTGCCCAGCTGCTTACCCCTAAAATTTAGGAGACTTGACTAATAAATACAGGAGGAGTGACAGTAACACAGGGTACTCGGATGCTGAAACTAGGGAGGGAAAGTTGGTGGGGAATAGAATGTTCACATAACCTCCAAGTCGCACCCCTTAAGTTACATGTTAATTACAACGAGGCGTGAGATTGACCCAGGAGACACCATCTCTAACCATGTGATCAAACCAACACTGACGACGTCGGGACAAGTGGCTATCCTGGGCCTGATACCATGCACCCAGGACACGCCACTGCCCTGTGCTGTTCTGGACAAAAACACGTAGTAACGTGAGGAAGAACTAAAGAGCCTCTTGATGAAAGTGAAAGAGGAGAGTGAAAACGCGGGCTTAAAGCTCAACATTCAGAAAACGAAGATTATGCATCTGGTCCCATCACTTCGTGGGAAATACATAGGGAAACAGTGGACACAGTGGCTGACTTTATTTTTCTGGGCTCCAAAATCACTGCAGATGGTGACTGCAGCCATGAAATTAAAAGACACTTACTCCTTGGAAGGAAAGTTATGACCAACCTAGACAGCATATTCAAAAGCAGAGACATTACTTTGCCAACAAAGGTCTGTCTAGTCAAGGCTATGGTTTTTCTAGTGGTCACGTATGGATGTGAGAGTTGGACTATAAAGAAGGCTGAGCACCGAAGAATTGATGCTTTTGAACTGTGGTGTTGGAGAAGACTCTTGAGAGTCCTTTGGACTGCAAGGAGATGCAACCAGTCCATCCTAAAGGAGATCAGTCCTGGGTGTTCACTGGAGGGACTGATATTGAAGCTGAACCTCTAATACTTTGGCCACCTGATGAGAAGAGCTGACTCATTTGAAAAGACCCTGATGCTGGGAAAGATTGAGGGCAGGAGGAGAAGGGGATGACAGAGGATGAGACGGTTGGATGTCGTCACCGACTCGATGGACATGAGTTTGACTAAACTTTGGGAGTTGGTGATGGACAGGAAGGCCTGGCAGGCTGCAGTCCATGGGGTTGCAAAGAGTCGGACACAACTAAGCGACTGAACTGAAACTGAACCTCAAATGAATTTTAAGAAATCAAATAGACCCAAGTTGAAAGACCATGCGGGAGAATCTGCACTTCACCTGGAGGGGAAATGGAGAAACCTCTTTACTTGAAATAATTTTAGACTCACGGGAAAGTTTTAAGTTGTAGGGTTCTTGTATACCCTTCATGGAGCATATCTACTAATGTTAATAAACTTACAGTATCTTTAAAAAAAAAAGATTTTATAAAACAAACTTACGGCTGCCAGGGGGAAGGGATAGTTAGGGAGTTTGGGATGGGCATGGACACTGCTGTGTTTAAACGGATAACCAACAGGGACCTGCTGCACAGCACAGGGAACCCTGCTCAGTGTCACGTGGCAGCCCGGATGGGGGCTTGGGGGAGAGTAGACACGTGTACATGGGTGGCTGAGTCCCTCTGCTGTATTCTGAAACCATCACAACATGTTAGTCAGCTATGCCCCAATACAAAACATTCAAAAGAAAAAAAGTTTTTATTTTTAATTTTTTAAAACTGAAGTAGCATTGATTTACAATGTTGGGTCAGTTTGGGGTGTCCGGCAAAGTGATTCAGTTATTCATACATATATTTTTTTTTCAGTCTCTTTTCCTTTACAGGTTGCTGCAAAATACTGAATAGAGTTCTATACTGTGCTATACTGCAGGTCCATATTGTCTATCTATTTTATATGTAGTAGTGGTATACGTTGATCCCAAACTCTTAAATTTATCCCTCCTCTCCCCTTTGGTAACCATAAGTTTGTTTTCTATTTCTGTGGATCTCTTTCTGTTCTGTAAATAAGTTCATTTACATCCTTATCTTTTAGATTCCACATATAAGCCACATCATTTGACCTTTGTCTTCCTCTGACTCACGTAATCTTAGTACAATGACCAAAGCTAAGAAATAAAGACTGGCACAATACTATTAAGTTCATTCAGATTTAAGCAGCTTTCCCCATGTCCTTTCTGTGTTCTGGGACCCAACCCAGGGTTCCAAACTGCACTTAGCTGTTGTGGCCCTAACCTGCGCCTCTTCCTCAATCTTTCTTCACCATTCGAGACCTGACACTTTGGTGAGCCCTAGTCAATTACTTTGTACAATGTCCCTGAACTTGAACTGAATTTCTTATGATTAGACTGAGGTTGAGCATTTCTGGCAGGGACACTACCAGACTGCCACTGTGTCCTTCACATCAGGGAGAACATGATGTCAATGTGTTGTTACTGCTGACCTTAACCATGGCCACTTGGTTAGGTGATGTTTGTTGGGTTTCTTCACTTTAAGTTACCATTGTCCCCTTTGTAATTAATAAATACATTGGGGGAGCTAAGATGAGAATATGCAAATATCCTTTTTCTCCTCAAACTCTTGCCCACTAATTTTAGTTGCCACCGGTAGCTCTTGCCGGCAGCATTAACGTGGTGTTCAACTGGCAGTTTCTGATTCTCTTATTCCTGCTTCTACATCTACTAATTGAGCTTCTTCTATAAGAAAGGACTGTCTCTTCTCCCCCATTTATTTCTTTATCCATCCTCAGATACATCAGTGTTTCTTTATTCTATGGATTATAATCCAACGTTATTGTTATTCATTTTCTTGCTCAAATTGTTCCAGCTTTGGCCATCAAGACTTCTTTCACGGCAGCTCCATGTTCCTGCTAAAAGCCTCTATGTTCTTTTGAGCCCCTCCTTACTTGCTGGCACAAATACTTTAGGCACACAGTCTATTTTTCCTGCCCCAGTGCCTGAATCAACCACATCCCCAAAGACACTGGAGTTTCGAACATTATCTAATTACACTCTAGAAACATCACTCTGGCGGCAGCTTTGGGAGACGGGTGGAGCCTGAGCATAGAGGCAGACAGGCCAGCAGGGAGCCTGCCACAACTCAGAAACAGTGGAAGCTCGAACCCAAGTGGCGGCGATGGCAGAGAGGAGACGGCTTCCAGAGACTTGAGAGGATGACACGACAGGTCTTGGCGTTGACTTGACGCTGAGGGAAAAGGGAGGAGGTGGCCTCCCTGAGGACTCCCCAGGTCCTCCTGGAGAGCCTGGTAGGACAGCAGCCACCACAGCGGACGAAGGACCACCCGCCTGGGGGGAGAGGGAGCGGGCCGGGCTGGGCTTGGGGCGGCTGCGCGCCTGGCCGTCAGATGGACACGCTTGGGGCTCAGGCCAGAGGAGGAGATGAGACAGCGGAGGGGAGAGGGCAGGGCGAGGACACAGCCGGTGCCGCACCACGTCTGGGGACAGACGGGGGACCAGAAAAGGAGGCTGGGGGATGGGACAAGAGGTGTCGAGAGCATGGTAAACCAAGAATGACACACACAGCAGACAGGTCGAGGAGGACAGGCACTTAAAAGTTTTCACTTAAGTCAGAAAGAGAAAGAAATGCCATAAGGTATCAGTTACACGTGGACTCTGAAATAGGACACACACGAACCTATCTATGAAACGGACACAGAGACAGAACCGACTGCTGGTGGCTGAGGGCGGGGCGCCGGGAGGGTGGAGTGGGCGGCAGGGGCTAGCCGACGGAAGCTCTAATCCATGGAGTGGGCACACAGCAAGGCCCTACGGAACAGCACGGGGAACTCTACTCACTACCCCATGAGAAACCACAGTGAAAAAGAACGTCTGTATGTGTGTAACCGAATCGCTCTGCTGTATGGCAGAAATTAACACAACAGTGTAAATCAACTCTAAAAAAATGTTGTTTTTTACCTGATTTGGCCATTATATTTAGTAATTTTAGAAGAACAGTTTTAATGGAGTGAGAAGACAGGCGCCTACGGGCAGAGGGGAGCAGGAGGTGAGACCAAGGACGAGATACATACACACTTCCTTCACAGACTGTCGGCACAAAGTCAAGAAAATCGTGCACTTGTTGGAAGAGGATGCAGAGTGTGTTTGCTTTTATCAGAAGCATTTATTTAACATTTGTGCATTGCCTATTACTGGGTGCTAGGAAGGACTTAAGCATACTTTTATGTTCAGGAAAAGGAGCCAGAAAGGAATGAAAATTACCTTTTTTTTTTTTTAAGGACAAGGAAAAGGATACACTACAGAATGTCCTAGAAGGAAGAGATGAATATGGGGGCAGGGGGAGAGAGCCAGGGAAGACTAACCTTGACTGTCAGCCTCTGCTCTCTAAAGACTGGCATGCAGATCATCACACAATATGTAAAGAGCACTAAAGACGATCTCCAGAGTTAAAGATTTCATATCCAAATTTTAAAAAGATACTCTAGATCATGGCTGACACACTACAAACCACAGCCTGTTTTTGTATGCCCTTTCAACTAAAAAATTTTTTTTTATATTTTAAAAGATTGTTGTTGAAACAAGAAACAAAGAATATGTGACCAAGATTGGATACAGACTGGAAAGCCTAAAATGCTTCTGACCCTTTAGAGAAAAGTTTGCCAAACCCTGCTCTAAATATTTTCACAATAGCAAACATATAACATTTAAAAATTCAGCCTAACAAAATAGTAATGTTATGCAAAATAGTAATAACTTTGAGAAACAACCTGGAAAAGTGACCAGGCAGTGGCAATAAATATAAAGGAAAAAAAAAAAGTCAGATACATACTGTCAGGGTCTTGATATGATAATCCAGTCTTCCTGGACCGTAATCTGGTCTCATATAACAAGAACAAATCTGCTCTATCTTCAGATACAGATATGCCTGGGACAAAGTCCCTAAAGTGGGTTTACCCACAAAAAATACAAGAAAAAAGAACCAAGAATTTTGTTTTTTTTCTAACTTGTTTATAGTGCTACTATTCAGGAGAGAAAAAAAAAAGAACTGAAAATTAAAAGGTCAAAGGGGAATGATGAGGCCAATTATATGGAACAGCAATGATGTCATAACAGCTAACTGTTAAAAATGATTATGGGCATTACCTTGAGATATAAGAGGGATACAAAATGACTTCAAATGAAACGATGAATCAGAAATTACATATGTACGTGTGTGTAGAGAGCGCACAACTGTGACACTGGATTAGTGCACTGATCGGAACCGGAGCTCTGGGAGATGTGAAGAACTGAACTCTGATGTGGTTTCCCATAAGACCTTTTGTATAAAAAAAAGATTCTTAAAATGTAAATCCAGTTCTTATATGTTTCAAAGTAAAGCAGTCAATAAAAATGTACCTTTTAAAAGACAAGGTTTGAAAACACATGTTAAAACTTTAAGATGAGTTCAAAGACAGAACCATGACGCAGCAACTTAAGAAGCAGAAAATTCTTCTAGGATGAAACAAGCCTGATTCCTTGTTCTGGTCACACCCTGGCCTTCTAGAAATAAAAGAAAGACATTCATGCCTCAACCTGTCAAACAGTTCCAGATTTTCTACTCGGGTAGGATTTTTCAGGTGCTGCTTAGAAGAGGCTCCTCCTGTAACCTTTAAGAGCCCATGGAAACGGCCATCTCAAGAGGAAACCCCTTTGGTTTGGGGGCACTCTTTTTTCTTTTTGGCTGCACCACATGGCTCGTGGGATCTTAGTTCCCGACCAGGGATCGAACTCACAACCCCTGTGTTGGAAGCTCCGAGTCTTAACCACTGGACCACTGGAGAGTTTCTTGGGGGCACTCTCACAAGTCTTCTCTAATTAAAAACTGGTGGATCTGGTTCTTCTTTGCTGCTGCACACAAATGGCGC
Organism: Bubalus kerabau; assembly: GCF_029407905.1. Classification (NCBI taxonomy): domain Eukaryota; kingdom Metazoa; phylum Chordata; class Mammalia; order Artiodactyla; family Bovidae; genus Bubalus; species Bubalus kerabau. Next base: position 11,122,620 of record NC_073640.1, on the reverse strand, counting down.
TGAATACTACTGAAATTTCTTACCACAGAAGTAGGTCCGTATTTCTCCTCACTTTCTGTTCCCTCTTCTCATAGAGTCAGAATGAAGGTCTGCCTTTTCCAAGGCAAAATGGAACTCCTGATTTAAATTCAAAGGAGAAGTAAGAATTTATATGAATGTATTTTCATGTCTTTGTATTCTTCCTTTCAAAGCAGTTCAAACCAAAGCATTAAACGATGCTTAAGAAACTTTTCTTTAAAAAAAAAAAAAAAAAAAAAAAGATAGTGGGAGTAGGAAAACAAAAACCCACTATGGCCTGAAATACACCCCCACCCCACCCCCGCAGCCCACCACTGCCCTTTCAGTTCCCTTTAATAAATGAGAGACAGCTCACGATGACTTTCACTTCAGCATCTCAAAATGCTCTTCTGTTTCTGGCGCCTCCTTCATTTATAATCTGTTAATAAATGTCTCTAAACAACCTGAGGCTGAAAATGCCTTCCAAAATGTTGTCACGGGAATGAATGCTTCTCTATTAATTCTTTAGTCGTGTTGTGACAAAAGCGCTCTCTCTGGAGCTACTACTTTTGAAGAAAGAATTTGGTTCCTGCTCCCAGGTTTCTTGGCACCAGAAATGGGACTTTGTTGAGCTTGATTGCGCCATCTAAAGCGGTACAAAACTCAAGACTCTCTTCTGGGTTAAAATCTGTCCTAAGATGGTTTATTCTGCCCCTCTCCCCCAGTCCCCGATACACGTTCAGTTATATAGTAAAACGCCTCGGCCAAAAGCTTCATCTCACTTCCAAGTAAGACGTAGCATCCTGAACTCTCATCTCCTACTTCCTCATCGGCCCTTAGACTGCAGGCAACTCAATTCTCTTACCTACAGACTTACTAATGGATCTAGCGCCTCTGGCCCTGGAGATAAAAGACGCTCTAAGGGCACCCAGTCCATCTGTCTGTTCTGTTTCTCCTTACTGAATAAGACAGACACGTGCGGCACTGAAGGTACACACCATCCACCACAGAGAAGCCTGTAGGAGGGAGTGATTATTTGGCAGAACGGGAAAAATATTACAAAAGAAGGGATACTGGGTCCTGAAGGATGGAAAGGAATAAAAAGCGAGAGGTCAAGAGAGGCAGAGATGAGAAACGCATATATTCACAGATATGTCACCCTCTGTAGAAGCTGCAACTAGAAGAGCCTGATTAAAGTGTTTCTACAGCAACGCTACCTTGAACTGGATGCCTCAGAGACAGATCGTAGTCTTCCCCATTCTTCACAGGCAGCTGGGCTCAAAACTTGTTAGCTCTTCCTTCTTCCTTCAGCCTAATTCCTGCATCCAAATAGCAGTCGGTTGATTTCTCCTTTAACGTCTACCTTGGCCACGACTGACATGGGGGCCTGGGTGCTGACCTGAATCAGTCAGCAACTCTGTGGCCCTGGGAACAAACCACCACCAAACTACCTTCTCAGAGCACAGCCCTGTTCCCATTACTGGTGTAATACCACTGCTGAACGACTGAGTAAAACTCTAGACGAATTGGCTGGGCTCTGGAGAACACCATCTCAATTGGCCGTCTACCCGCACTTCCCACCACTCCAGTCCAGCCCCCAGTCCAGCCCGCGCGGCGTGCTTACCATCGTGAGCACACACCTGAGCCCCTGCACGCACACCTGTGCTAACCGGGACCCTTCTCTTTGCCCCTCTCTTCACCTGCCCCACCCAGCCCTCTACCTCTAACTCATCCCCAAGGCCAGGCTCCACTGTTTCCTCCTTGGCACCTTTAGGGTCAAGAAAGCGGCCCCTCCTCCTCGGAACGCCTGTGGCTGGAAGTATCTGTACCATTAAAACAGCCTCGGTTCCACACTTTGTCCTTTCACACCTGAGCTGTAACCTCTGAGGACGGAGCCTGTACTTGCCAGAGTCTTTGAGAGCTGTCCTTCATATGCCCAGTAAATGACGACCAGCATTGTTCACTGATAGGACGTGAACCTGGGCTCTCCTGGCTCTTCCCTTTTTCTCACCAAGTCCTACTGCTAATCCCTCTACTCCAGCCACTCCAACTCCACTGATGAAGCCAAGCCCAGGGGACTCCTATGTCCTGTCTGAACCATTCTCAGTTCAGTTCAGTTGCTCATTTGTGTCCAACTCTTTGTGACCCCATGGACTGCAGCACGCCAGGCTTCCCTGTCCATCACCAACTCCTGACATTTGCTCAAACTCATGTCCATCAAGTCAGTGATGCCATCCAACCATCTCATCCTCTGTCGTCTCCTTCTTCTCCTGCCCTCAATCTTTCCCAGCATCAGGGTCTTTTCCAATGAGTCAGTTCTTCATGTCAGGTGGCCAATGCATTGGAGTTTCAGCTTCAGCATGAGTCCTTCCAATGAATATTCAGGAGTGATTTCCTTTAAGACTGACTGGTTTGACCTCCTTGCAGTCCAAGGGACTCTCAAGAGTCTTCCCCAACACCACAATTTGAAAGCTTCAATTCTTTGGCACTCAGCCTTCTTTATGGTCCAACTCTCACATCCATACATGACTACTGGAAAAACCATAGCTTTGACTAGATGGACCTTTGTCGGCAAACTAATGTCTCTGCTTTTTAATACGCTGTTTAGGTTGGTCATAGCTTTTCTTCCAAGGAGCAAGCATCGTTTAATTTCATGGCTGCAGTCACCATCTGCAGTGATTTTGGAGCCCAAGAAAATAAAGTCTGTCACCGTTTCCATTGTTTCCCCATCTATTTGCCATGAAGTGATGGGACCAGATGCCATAATCTTAGTGTTTTGAATGTTGAGTTTTAAGCCAGCTTTTCACTCTCCTCTTTCGCTTTCATCAAGAGGCTCTTTAGTCCTTCACTTTCTGCCATAAGGGTGTCATCTGTGTATCTGAGATTCATATCTGATTGCGTATTCTCCCAGCAATCTTGATTCCAGCTTGTGCTTCACCCAGCCCAGCATTTCGCATGATGAACCATTCCAGCACCCTCCAAAATGACTCTCATCAACGCCTGACCTAAACTCTTCTGATAAAATCTAAACTATCTCACACAGACTAAACTATATTGGAAAAAAAAGTTTGTGGTCCCTTTCCTGTATCTGCCACCTGCCCAGCCAGCTCCCAACATACAGCCCTCTGGGAAGTGTTCCAGCGGGAGCTGGGCCTTGGTGGGGGCAGTGTGCACACCGCTCTGACCTCGGCTACGAGGCCCTGCTGCCCCCTGTCTGGATTCCTGCAGCTCCACCAACTGCGCATCATCTCCTCGGGCTGGTATTCCAATCCAATCGTGACTCGGATCACAGCACTTCGGTTCCCTGTGCTCTCCCTGTGGCCCCCAGCTCTGCCCACACTGACTCTCCGTCCTCCACACCCCCTCCAGATCTCAGGTTAGACAGCTCTTCCTCAGAGTTGTGCTCCCCACCCCACCCCGGTCCACCCCTCACATCTCTCTGTAACGAGATCTCTTCATTGTCTGCCTCGCCAGCCGAAGTCCACGGATCCAGAGCCCTGGAGGCCCAGGACATGGCAGCACCGTGCATAAATGCAGTGCTCAAGAGAAGTTTAATGAATGAGCAAGCATTTAGGAAACTTTTGACCAAGGATCTATATTCTCTACTTAAAAACAGCTGTTTCTGTAAATGTAATGAATGGGGGTTACTAACACAGTAGCGAATGATTAGATGAGTCATTTAAGTACACTTTTTAGAGCAGACTTTCAGAAGTAACTCCTCTGAAAATAAAATCAATCTCTTCTTTTTCCGTTCTTGAAATTCTGGTACTACCACACCACACAATATCGTGTAAAATTAAGTGAACATCAAAGATAACTTAAGAAGCTCACAAGCACATGGGTTAAAGGGTGATGGCATTTCTAAAGAATGTTCTGACAGCTGTGACGGTGATGCCCATTTTCCTCCCGCTTCATCAACAGGTAAAAAGACAGGAAGTAAGGCAGCAGAGCCTCTCCTTTGCTTCTGCTCCACTGCAGGACTGAGAGAAACGAGAATCTTGGTGTGTCTGCAAGCAGCAGGCCTCATTCCTTCCAGGCAAAGGCAGCTCTGTTCACATGGGCACCAGTGTTAAGGAGCCAGGCAGGAAAATAAACCTAAGGACCAACCAACCAACCACCTGCAGGAAGTCTCTAATCGGCAAGAGTTAAGTCTGAACTTCCCACACCAGCTGGAGCACAGGAGGAGGAAAAGCTGGACGGCTGTGGGAAACTCTTCCTGTGACTAACAGATGAAACATTCAAGACAACGATGGCTTCTGCTGGCCTCCAACTCAGCCCACTGAAGCAGAAGTGGGCTCTAGCGAGGACAGAGCAGCAAACAGTGAGCACTGACTTTGCTTTCTAAGGATTTTCTTGCTCTTCCCAATCCCACCTCCTCACACTGCCAGCCACTCACAGTGAATGGGCTCAAAGTGGTAGATAAGATGCAGACCAAACTCACACCTTAAATGTGAGGTTTCTCCAATTCAGAGAACTGACTGTTTTGTACAATTCAAGTGACAAAGGTCTGAAAATATTTTGAGCTCAATAATACATGACAATTTAGAATTATTCAGAGGCAGAGGCACTTGGTTACTGATGAATGTGAATGTGACTATAAAACTATGTTTTACAATATTTCTACTCATGTTAACACAAAAATTGCAAGTGCCAAATGGTCTTTAAAAAGAATCACAAAATACTTATGAGCAAAAATGTACATTTAAAGTTCTATATCCATTAGCACATTAACTATAAAAAAAAAAAAGCACATTGTATTGGTCTATACCCCATTACAACAGTCTATTTTTAAAAAGCAGTCTTCCCCACTTCCACTTTGATGCGCGCTGCCTCTTAAAGCTTTATTGCCTGAAGGCCAACTCTTTTATCTAACAAAATATTTCCCTGAGATCTTATTTTCCCAGAGTATTCTATTTTCCTAAAATCTCTGAAAGGAAGGGGAAAAAATCACAATTTATTCCCATAGAGAATTGAAAGCAGCAAACATTAGACCATCATTCTACGGTGAAGACATTCTTTGGCAATAAATGCTTAGGAAGACAACTTCAGTCTCCGCTCTTCTGAGCACAGGGGTCAGGAACTCCAGCTGAGCGATGAAGGACATTTAGAAGGACACACTACCTTCACCCTCCACACAGCTGTGCTTGCCAGCTTTACTAGAGCCTTTGATCGCCTTCCTTCTTTGGACCCATCCTGTTTTAGGAGGCAGACAACCCATGGGAAGCACTCAGAATTCAAGGTTGCAACCTAACCTGCTCCTTGTCACACTCACACCCTGCATCTCCACCCTTAACCTAGAATCCCAACTTACAAATTATTCATTTATATCATAGCTCGAGCATACAAAATGATAGACTTGTGTTCTTCCAAAGGATGATGCCACTCCCCAAAGGACTCAGAAGCAAAACGACTCCTTATTTGTCCTAATTATGTTTTCTTTATGGAATATAAATAGAGTTTAAGCCTCACTTTGATATCATGAGACAGACTGATTAATAGTTTAAACAGCGGATAAGGTGGTTTTATAATCTGGATGCTTGGTCTGTATTATCCAAACCTAAATCCTTGGATAGCAAGGAGATCAACCAGTCAATCCTAAAGAAAATCAACACTGAATATTCATTGGAAGGACTTGCTGCTGAAGCTGAAGCTCCAATACTTTGGCCACCTGATGCGAAGACCCAACTCATTGGAAAAGATCGTGATGCTGAGAAAGACTGAAGGCAGACAGAGATGGGGGGCAGCAGAGGATGAGATGGTTGGATGGCATCACCAACTCGATGGACACGAATCTGAATAAAGTCCAGGAGATTGCGGAGGACAAAGGAGCGTGGCATGCTGCAGTCCATGGGTGGCACAGAGTCAGACACCACTTAGCAACTGAACAACAAAAAATCTGTGAAGCCAGAACTCCTATGTGGAAAAGCACTTTGCTCAACTCTCTAAATTATATAATAAAAATTACTTTAAGAACACTGAAGAGAACTTGCAGAAGAAAATGGCAACTGGAAGAAGAGGCAGAAGCCAGAGGGCACAGTTAAGACAGGGAGAGCTTACCAGCTGGCATTCAATGGCGCTCAGATTTAAAGATGCACCTCTGCCACACTGCTTTTTACTCAAAGTAACAAGTCTTGGGCAAGCTATACAATAAGTCTAAACATTCAACACTTCTCTTAATGTTAGATCCCTTAGTCTAACAAGAATTTTATTGATCTGTTTCATCATTTGAAACCTTCTGAGAACCTGTCCAGAATTAGAGCATTTGCTGCTACTAAGAGTGACAACCGCTGCCTTGTATATATACACGTGTATCTTTCAGCTGAAATAAGTAATCTATGTTAAACTTAGACCTCCAACTTACAAGCTCTTGGTTTTCTTAGGAACCCTGAGAAAATCTTTCTTTGATCTTCTGAAAGAGAACATGCTTCAATATTGGTTTTGGAAAATCTCACATTAAGAACAAGGTTTAATCCAATACTAAAGGAAGAAGAGGAAGAAGAGGGAGGAGAGGCGGAGGAGGGGGAGGGGGAAGAGGAGAATGGAGATGATCATTTTGAACCATGTGACTGAAGCTGTTCAGGGCAGATTTCATCTTTTTAAGCAGTTGTTAGGGATGCCTTACAGTAAACGGATAGAAACAAACAAGGCCAAACACGGCTTAGATCCATTAATAAGATGTTCAAGCCCAGTTTATTTTCCATCACCATCAGAGCGCAGCATGAGTAGGTACAGTTGATTGAAAGATTGCTCAGGATCAGTAAGCATCTCAGAACCTGGAGTTTCCAGCTGAACCCGTGAGGACTAAGAAACCTAACAGGTCACAATCACTATGCAAAACCCTTTGTAATCATTCATGAGCTGCTTTGAGACTCAAGCACAAGTGAAAGAAAAGAGACTTCAGGACTGAAAGCTTGCTCTGCACATAGCAGACAAAACTAATAGACATCAGTGCTCAGAAACTAAAGGGCGGGTTTCAAGTACCCAAGGAAAGGATGACAACAATTTCCACATTCCCATGAAACTTGGACTCCCACAGGCATCATATTAGTCTCGTTAAGAAGTTTCACCAGCATCATCTATGAGTCAAATTTTAGATTTAAACGGCAAAACAGGCTCATCAATACTTAGGCCTTGGAACACATCCAAATTAAGAGCATAAAATAAACGCTCGTAACAAAAGAACTCTACAGAGCTACATTTATGCAGCAGAATATGCAACCAAGTCCTGCATGACAAGGCAAAGGGAAGGCTGTAACATCAATGTGCAATAAAATTAAAAAAAAAAATCTTTTTAGCCATATTGCATAGCACGAGGGATCTCAGTTCCCCAATCAGGGATGGAACCTGCACCCGCGGCAGTGGAAGCTCTGAATCTTAACCACTGGACTACCCAACAAAACTACAGATGGCACAATAGAGCTGTAAGACAGAGACAGACGCACAGAGCAGAGCAAAAACAGCACAGAGCCCGATCAACCTCACTTCATAGACGAGAAGACCAGACTAAGGCCCACACAACTGTCCAAGATGATCCAGGCTGGAGTCTAGGCCCAATGGCTCCACTCCACACCCACTAGACCAGCTTTTTCTCAAAACACAAGGGACAGAAATCGCCATTCTTACTGTTGGCTAACTTATCACAGGGTCCAAATTCTAGGGAATCTTTCTTTCCTTTACTCTCTGGGACTAAAAGCTAAACAAACTCCTGTTCCAACAGATTCCCTAGAAAAACCAAAATTCCCCAAAGTGGATATGGGACTGGAACCTGTACAGAGCCCTATTATACCACCACAGAACCACACGGCAATTCACTTGCAAATTCTTTCACAGACATCACACCCGAAGAGCCACAGTTTATGAAAGAGAGGAGGGCGAACTCCACACCAGATCAAGGGAATTGTGCCAGAATGAGAAGAGCCTAAGACATGAAGCAAAGCAAACTTTGCAATACTCAGGAGAAAAGGAAATTTCCTACAAGCCTCAGGGAACCTTTCCCAGAAGGTCTCATGGTTGCTGAGAAAGGAAAGGGTTGCTGTGGGTCGTCATTAGAGCTCTGAATTCAATGTCATCATTCTTAAAGGTCGTCAGCTACGTTTAGATTGGTTTTTTTTTGCCAACAAAGCGAAGGGAAAATGCCATTCAGGGATCATGAGAAAGTGCTGGGCAGAGGGCATGCCGGGAAAGCAGCATCCCACGGTAAGCTGTGGGGAGTGACGAGCTCTGGGAGTCTCTGCCCATCCTCCCTGGAGCGCCTCAATCTTGGGCGGTGTGACACATGCCCCACCCAGCCTTCCTTCAGGTGATCATTAGGAGTTTGTTGCTGAATTTAGGTTTTCCTGCCTTTTTCCTTTTACAATGAAAGTCTTCTGGTGCTAAGACGATCAGGAGGAAAAACAAATGCTAAACCAAAGATAAAGCACAGGAAAAGATTAAAACCAAGTTAGGCTAAAAGACTTTTTATATGGAGTAAAAACTATGCCAAATGATTTGCTTCAATTCCTAGTGCCACAAAGTTGGATTGGTTCCCTTGGCTGATGATACAGAAACAATATATAACATTGTTTCTAAGCCACACAACTTCAGACACCTATGACACTTACTAAAACCAGGCAAACCGGAGACTTGAAACAAAGCTCAGACTACCAAATTTGCAAACACCCAATCCTTTCATTTATGACATCGCAGACCTAAGTGTTTACGCTTCAAAAGAGAAAGTAAGAAACATCAAGTTCTAGAACATACCAATTCATTTTGTTTCACTATAACTCCTTCAAGTTTCACTCAAACAAAATGGAGATACTATAAAAGCCCAATAAAATCAGCATCAAAAATTAAACAGTTCGTATCTAAATACTAATACAAAGTAGTCATATTACTTTGAAGAAGCCTTGAGACTGATAATTTTAAAAGAACCCCAGGAACAAATATACAGCTTCAATGACCAAATAAACCTACAGCAGTCAATCAATCCCTGAAAAAACACATACTGACCAATTCATATTTACCTAGAAAATGTTAAAAATAACTGCCCTACCTACTGTGCAAGATGGCTGAAAATAAAAATCAAAATGAGACAGTATGTGAAAGTACTTAATAAACAAAGTCAGTAAGAGAGTTTACACAAAGACTAGTTAAACGCAAATAATGCTATAACTTGGTATGGTAAACAAGAAGGAGACTAGGTATCACTAACCTGGAGTCTAATCCTAGTTGAATCACTAAGTGCTGGTAACCTCACTGTAATATAAACCACTAATGCCCACCGTGTTCCATTTTTTTAATTGGAAGGTTAACAGAATTGGACTAGAGGGTTTTAAGTCCCTTTTGGCTCTGCTACTATGATCACTAATATTTCTCACCTAAATTACTACTAGTATAAACTAATATTACTGAATATTATCATATGTGCCACTATGTTACAAGCAGATACCCCATCTTTCCTAACTTGGCAGATACAGCAGTGATACCTTGCCAGTGATACTTCTGGAGACCTGTGTGCAGACCTGTGAGGGGTTTAAAGCCCAGTTACCTATTTCTGCACAGGGTTGGTCCAAGATTAAATGAGAGGAAGACACATTTTATCCCTCATTGATCAGACTAGTGGGCTGAAGCCGAGATGAAGTCATCTACTGACAACTCAAAAAAGAGTGAAAGCTGGGAGCACAAAGCAGGTGCAGGGCTCTTCTCCATCAGAGACAACTGAGCGTCTGAGATGGAAATGAACCAGAACTGGTCCCCTCGTGTCCAGTCGGCTGTGGCAAAAAGGAAGGCAGTCCCTGCTTCCACTCATCTGCTAACCACCAGGCACTGGTCTTTCTGCATGCCAGGGATGTGGAAATGAACAAAAGCAAAGTCCCTGGCCTCATGGAGCTTACACTGTGGTTGGGGAAGAACCACAAAGTAAATGAGTAAAATGCAGGGTATATTATCTTGGTAAGGGCTATGGAGAAAAATGAAGCATGCCAAGGGAACAGAAAGCATGTATTTGGTGATTCACGGTTTTCTTTTAAGCCAGCTGGATGCCACTTACAGAACGACAAGAATGCATCTAAAGTAGTTTTCCTCAGCATTTCCTCAAACAAGGAGTTCTCTGTACACAGGAAGATGCTAGCCTGCTGATCCCAATTTTATATTGATTGCTCAAAAGCTCTAAACTGCCAGCCGTGAGCTATCTGTCACGTGAGCAATCGAAACCCCACACTAAGATGAACTCATCCCAAGCCCACCTTTGAAATCCACACAGTGCAAATAGATTTTAAGAAAGCGAGCCAGGAAGAGCCAGAAGTTACCAGAAATTAGTTGAAATGCTTCTGACGAGGCACAGATGTCTCTTAACGCACAGGTTAAAAGGCAATTTGTGTGCTGAGGTCTGCTAGGACAAGGCATTGAGTCTACAGCACACATCATTTTCCTTTTTTCTGACCTGTCAATTCTAGTGACATTCTCTACTATTAGTCTATATTTAACCAGTTTACTGGGTAGTTTCTCCAGCTTTTAGCATTTTCTCCATCTTTTATTAAAAGAGCAACTCAGTCTGCAAGGAAGTTCCTACAACATACCAGCCCCTGCAAGATGTGATACCCTTGTATGAACACTGTCCTATCCACCTTCAAATCACCTCGTTAGTTGAGCTGACAAAACAGGCTGATCTTCGTTTTAAAATGCCTTCTCTAAATCGCTAAAATCTCATCATGGTCCTCGGATTGTATAACAGCATCCTGAGAATTACAATAAGTCTTTCGAAATGTGCGACAGCTTACTGTAACGTCCGTCTAAAAGACACTGCCCTTATTTTTAAACGAGGACCCACAGGGGTGGCAAAGTCACTTCTGCGAAGAGCCCGGGCCTGGAGTGGAGGTGGGGCGGGGGTGGGGGGGGGGGGGGGCGGGTCGGGCAGTCCATCCTAAGGAAAACATCCCATGGGTTTTCCCTCTGCCCGCACCGGAGGGGAGGCGTGTGTTCGGCTTCTCCGTGGGAGGGGCGCTCCCTGGCCGCGTTCGCGGCGCAGGGCCCGGCCCACCGCCCGTCGATTCCGAGGCGAACGGCAAACTTAAGCCGGGATCCGCGGGCCGGGCCCCGGGCGAGGGGACAGGCTCTCCCCAGCGCCGCCCCGCCCTGCGCGCGGGTGCGGGCCCGGGTCCGGCCCAGCACGGCGTCTGGGGGCCTCGGAGGCCGAGCGGCGGGGACCCGAGGAGCGAGGGACGGCAGCGGTGGGGACTGCGGTCCAGGGTCCGCTCCAGGGAGCAGGGCCGGGCCTCGGGGCGGCTGTCCTGGGCGGGGGTGAGGCCCGGCGGCCGGGGCGTCTCCCGGGAGGCACAACGAGCCGAGAGCTGACCACGGGGACCCCGGCGACCGGCGGGGGTTGGGGACCCGGGGCTCCGCGCCCCGCCCCCGGGCCCGGGGCTGCGCGGCTCCGCCCGGCCCCCGCCTCACCTGATGTACGGGCTGGCTGCAGCCAGGATATTCTTCTGCACCGGGATCTCCTCCCCGTCGAGGACCAGGTGCGCGTCGCAGAAGCGGGACTCCTCCCGGAACGAGCTCAGCGCGCGCAGCAGGCGCGTGGCGTGCTGAGGGTCGGACACGGCGCTGCCCTCGGCCATCGCGGCACCCGCTCCTCCGCCCGCCCGTGGGGGATCTGGAAGTCGCCTCGCCGGACCCCGCGAGCCGCCTGCGCTCGGCGCGCGCCCAGTCCGCTCGGCCCCGCGCTCGGCGAAGCGAGATCCAGCCCGAGCCTCCGGAACGCGCTTGCGCCGTCCGCCCTGCGAGCGGCCGGCGCCTTTAAGGAGCCGCGGCGTTGCGTCATTTCTCTGCGACGCCCCTGTGCCCTCCTCTCTCTCTGTCCCGCCCTCCGTCGCCGGAGGCGGCCAATCAGAAGCCTCGTCCCCCTTCCGAACGCCCGGATCCCGGAACTGGCGCTGCCTGGGCGCGGGTCGGCGGCTGAGAGCTATCTCTGCAGCGCTGGAAGGGTGTTCGAGTGCGCTGGCGCTCCAGGGTTAAGTCCGTGGCTCTGGCGCCGTGAATCTGAATCCGAGCCTCGGTTCCTCCGCTCACTAGCCGTGTGACCATGGGTAAGGTGCCCATCCGCAGTTTGTCTTTCTGCAAGATGAAGATGATTTCTTAGGTGTTGTTGCGGGCTGATGTGAGACAACCGCACGTAAAAGAGGGCGCACTAGGTGTAGCTTTCATTATTTACGAGAGAAAAGGCGCTTCCCAGGTAAGAGCACAGAGATCCGAGAAAACCAGCCCCGAAAAGAGCGTTTGGGTTGCGGGCCCGGGAGGGAGATGCAGCGGATGAAGCTTGAAGACGTAAGCGAGACTTCTTTGGCTTACGGTCGGGAGGTTGGTCTTGATCCCATAAATGGTAGGAACCGTGATAGGGTTTTTCACGAAGATCGAGCTGCTGCGTGGAGAACTGGAGGGTGGGATTGGATGCCAACGGTAGAAACGTGGTTAAATATTGCCTTACTTGAGGGAAGGGACTGGTGGCCTAGATGGAAGGGTGATGATGGAGGTGGGCAGTAGCGGATGGCTTTAAAAGAACAGGCAGAATTAGGAGGGGGAGGGAGTCCTGGGTGATGTTCTGGATTGAGTAGCTGCGTGATGTTGGTACCTTTCAGAGAGAGACAGAAACGCTGAAGGAGTGGAAGGTAGAGAGCCCAGACAGAGGTGGGCTCTGTACAGGTGTGACCAGGCTCCCCCACCCAGTCAGGATCAAAGTGCTGACAGGAAGCAAGTGTGGGACAGCTCTGTCTGCAGAGCAAGCCCTACACTGTCAGATTTCTGGGAAGGCTGCTAAGGGCACATGGGAACGTGAAATGTAGCCCCCGTTTTGTCCAAACGTTAGGGACTCCACAAGCTCCTAAGGAATTAGCAGTTTTACCAGGGCCAAAGGCCCAAAGAACATGGTCAGTATTCCAGATAGGCTGGGATAGCGTTTTCAGTGGATCAGCTTAGGTTTTTCCTTCAGCCAACTCAAAGGCCCCAGTAAAGTCTGGCATCTTTACCCTGAACCAGCCAGGGGTTTGGGGTTACTGGCAGGAATCAGGGTATTTAACTCTGGTGGAGTCACTGACTAAAGAATAGATAGGGAGAAGGAAGTTACTAGAGGGCTTCCCTGGTGGCTTGGCTGGTAAAGAAACAGCCTGCAACACAGGAGATCCCGGTTGGATTCCTGGATCAGGAAGGTCCCCTGGAGAAGGGATAGGCTACCCACTCCAGTATTCTTGGACTTCCCAGGTGGCGATAAAGAATCTGCCTGCAATATGGGAGACCTGGGTTGGGAAGATCCCCCTGGAGGAGAGCATGGCAACCCACTCCAGTATTCTTGCCTGGAGAATCCCCATGGACAGAGAAGCCTGGTGGGGTATGAGTCCATGGGGTCGCAAAGAGTCGGACACGACTGAGTGACTAAGCACAGTGGAAAATCCAGACATTTCTAGATCAGTATTATGGATAAAATGATTAAAACATCTAGGATTGGCTACAAAACAATATGAAGGGAAGGAGGGAAGTAGGTGGGGGTATAAATGAATCAAAAGTGGCTATGAGTTACTCCTTTTAAAGCTGTGTCATAGATATGTGGAGATTCATTGTGCTAGTCTCCGTATTTCTTTGTATGTGGTAAAATGTCATAATGCAAAGTCAACAAGATAAGCGGCTAGAGCTTATATCCTCCATGATATCTGCCCAGTATCCCTAGGAGCAGTTGAAACACTTCTTCCTTGAAGTTGTTGCTGTACTTTGGACATTGCTCTGGCAGGAAAATTACTGTAAGGGGTTTATTTGCCTATCTTGCCTACTAGCTTGTAAATTTAGTGCATCTCCATTTCCAGGTGCCAAGTCCACCGCCTAGCCCTGTTAGTGCTCAGTGGATGTTGGATGGATGGAGAGATTTTAAAAATTGTGAATACCGGGCATTTAATAAATGTTTTCTGAATTGCAATCTGTTTTTAGTTTCTTTGTGTTTGTCTTCTTTCTCAGCTGGGTTGTTGCTGGAGTCAAAAATGATACATATGACAGAAGGCCTTCATATCAAATATGTAGGTACTTGATAAACACTTACTTGGAATTAGTTGGAATGCTGATCTAGTCTTCGAATGTCAGCGGTTCCAAAACAAAGAGCTCAAATAACAGAATCACCCTCAGGTAACCAGTTTTCCCAGAATGGGAGTGTTGCCTTAGTTGAAGTAACTGGAGGTAAATGGGGATTAATCAGGCAGGTTCTTCTTGGTAGAGGTGAAACTTCTCTGATGTTTTGACAGAAGGAAGGTATAGGAGGGCCTGGGCAGAGGGTTGTAGACAGACCAACATCAATCAGGGCAGCCTCCCACCTGACACCGGACAGGGGAAAGGCAGTTGCTGGCTTGAGAGGTTCCCCTGTGCAACAGGCAGCAGATGGACAGAAGACCGTATAAATGTTCTCCATTCCATCCTCACAGTTGCAGTATTCCCCACCAACCACCTGCCTGAATCACTCATATTCACCCTTCAAAATCCAGCTCAGTGACCTTCGGAAGACCTCCAGCCAGCTTCTCGGGCAGAGTCCCTGTGCTGCACCGTGTTTATGCCTTCTTTTGTTCTGCACTTAGCTGGCAACGCTGTAGTTCACTGGTATATACTTGGTTTGCGAGCTCCTCCAGGGTAGGAGCTGTGTTGAATGTACCTATTTTGAGGGACTTGCACAGTGCCTCGTGCTTCGAGGGTGCCACTGAATGCCTCACATAATCAGAGGTGGAAGGTTGGGTGAAGGAGCATGGGCGGCAGACTAACACAGTAGGGGCAGGTGGTCCCACAGGGAGCTGAAGAGCACACCCTCGGGTCAGGTGGGAGGCCGTCCTGTACTGCCAGCTGATGGCTCCAGGAGATAAGGGGCCAGTGGTGCCAAATCCAATAATTTTTCAAAAGATCTGAAAATTCAGATCCATATGTGCAGTGTCCCAGTTTTTCAACATTAGCCACACATTCCATTTGAGGAAAAAAAAAAAAAAAAGATGCTGCACTTGTCTGCAAACAAGATCTGGCTTCCGTTCATTTCCAGAGGCAATCAGAAGTCCATCTTGGTTTACTGAGAAGGGAGTTAACGATCCAAAGGGTTCTTGGATCCTCAATAAAATTGTTGAGTTGAACTCGGGTGCCCCCACTAAGCCTGATCCTGATGCTCTAGGGAAGGAAGAGGGCCCACGTGTGGGAGGATCTGTCGGGCAGCTGCTGCCGGAGCCACTCCTGGTTAGACCATGAACTGTCTTGCAGTCTATTGATACTGCTCAAACCGAGCCACCCTTGACGTTGCTTATGGCCATCAACACGGTGTATGTAGTGTTATTGTTTCTCTACATTCCATGTATATCAGACATCAAGCTGTTGTGAAACATGTAATCTAAGAGATTTAATAAATGTCCCCGCAGTTTCAGTCTGGTGACTATCAGTGATCCCTTTTAGCGGCTAAAGAGCCCCATAGGAAGGATTCTTTTTTGGGTCTGAAGACGGAAAAGGATATTTTCACAAGGTACTAACAGTGGTCATTCACTCAACAAATATTTATTGAGCACCTGCTATATGATACATGTTGCAAAGGTGCTGCTGGTGAAAACAAACAGTTTCCTCCCATGCCGTCATCCAAGAGACTTTTACTCTCTTCCTGCTTTTCTGATTATGTATCATTTTACCATCAGGAAAAAACAATTTTCATTTGCAAAAAGAAAATACTTTGTTTCCAAAAATGAACCCTCCAAGTAAAGAATCACTTTGGGGTTTTCTTTTAAAATAAATGTTAGAGGAATGAGTCCAGTAAAAGAGATAATGCAAAGCAAAAGAATTAATAGTTTAGAAGCTTTTTAGAAAACACTGACTTGAGTGGATTCATTTTATTGAAGTGAAAACTGAAGCTCGAGAAGTAAAGGACTCAGTCAAGGTCATACATGTGACCTAGTTGGGGCAGAACAGACCGGCCCCAAGCTTCTGCCTTCCAGCCCTGTAAGCTTTTCCATTACACCAAGTTGACTCTTCGTAAACATTAATTTGGTTGAGACAGTCTCTTCTGATTCATTTTAAGGCAGTCTTCAGATATTTTATTAGGTAAATCTGTCTTTGGTCCAAATCTATATATGGCTCCTTTCCGAAAATCTGAGCTCTTCCAAATCGCTGAGTCAGAGAACATCTCAGTATTTATAACTCTTGAGAGTTGATTCTACATATTTACACAACATTCAGAGAAGTATCTCAGAACCAGTGAACTAATTAAGCTGTGATGAAGATAGTGACTGTTTCCGTCCAAATCCGTGCTGTGTTGCCAGCACCTGGCGCTGTGTCTGAGACACAGTAAGCACTCAGTAAATATTGGCTGAGTGAATAAATCTTAATAAGTGGGGAGACCTGGGGTCTTTCTATCCACTGAACGGGTTACTTCAGTTGTTACCACGGTCCCGCACTGAACTCCAACTAGTCTATGCAGCAGCAGGCTAACATCTCCGGTTCAAAATAAGCTCCTGATTTTACTCTTTAAACCCAATCATTCCCGGACTTCCCTGGTGGTCCAGTGGCAAAGAATCTGTGCTCCCAAAGCAGGTTTTGATCCCTGGTTGGGGAATGGGATCCCACATGATGCAATTCAAAAAGATTCAAGCTGAAATTTAAGACCTGGTGCAGCCAAATAAATATGTAGATAAAATATTTTTTAAAAACCCTAATTGTTCCCCAAATAAACTGGCAGCATTATTCACTTAACCACAGACAGAGATTTCTTGACATTCTTGACCTTTTTTCTCATGCCCTTCATCCAATTCAGCAGCAAAACCCTGCAGACTGTCCTGAGTCCAGCCTCATCTGACCCCCGTCGGTACCACCCTGTCCAGCCACTAGTCAGTCCCCCTGGACTCCTGCACCAACCTCTTAGCTGTGCTGCCTGCTTTTCCTCTTGCCCCCTTCTGAGTTCTTTCACTTCATAAGTTAATCAGATCCAGTCACTTCCCAAAACAAGACCCTCCAAAGGCTTCCCATCAGACTTGAGGGAAAAAATCCAAAGCAGAAAGTCCTGTGTGATCAACCTTGTACTTCCTCTTCAACCTCATTTCCCATCACTTTCCTCTCCCCTGATGTTCACTAACCAAATCAGCCCTTTTGCTGTTCCCTGAACAGGCCTCACATATGCCCACTCCAGGGCCTTTGCATTGGCTCATCTCAGGCTGGAAATGTCCTTCCTCATATTCTCAGACCTTGTTCTTTCCTTCTTCATAGATCAGAGCTCAAATGCCAACTCCTCAGAGAGGACTTCACTAATCTTCCTGTATAACGAATGCCTCACTCAACTACTTCATTTTTTCTCACTGCATTCAGTCACTACTTAACATATGTTTATTTGTATATTAGGTGTCTCCTCTGACTTTAAGCTTCATGAGGCCTGGCAGGAACTTCCTGTTTTATTTATCAATGTTATTCCCTAGCCTCTAAAACAATGCATAGGAAATAACAGATACACAGTAAGTTTAGACTTACTGAAAGAAACAAACTGATGGAAGAGAGAAAATATTCCTGGATCTTTTCATCCCTTGTTGCCTAACCTGACCTTGCCAACATGGAGGAAGATGAATAGTCAAGGAAGATGAAGATTCAAGGACATGAAACTTCCAAACCTCAGAAGGTCACAATATAACAGCTCTGGACAGATGTTGCTTCAATTACTTCTTTCAAACCAAGTTCTGTGTGAGAACCTTCAAGCCAGGCCATTTTCCACTTTGTATTCTTTAAATTTAGTTTGAGTATTATATATTGTTACCATACCTAAGAGCATGTAAAAGATACTCAATTTCTGTCCTCCCTGTAGAATTCTAGCCAATACACTGCAAGGTGTATGAGCTGATTTATTCTGCAACATTTATATCATGTAAGTAATTTGCCTGCTCCTTAGACTTATTTAAATGTAAAGTCACCTGAATTCCTTTAAGTCACTGGACTTCCTCTATACCTCCCTGTGGGTCTCATCCTCCTATTCTGGGAGGCTCCAGGGTTCATTACTCCACTGCTTCAGTTTCTCTGGCATAACCTTAGTAACTTCCCAGAGCAGTTGAGAAGCTCTGACACAAGGGTCTGCCACATAGTAGGCTCAACAAACGCTCAACAAACGCTAAGTGTTGTTACGTTTCCTATTGCGATCATCGCCACAATCATCATCCTGGTTTATAATGGCATCTTTCCCAGCTCAGGAATTACTACCTTTTAGTTGATTTTCAAGTCAAAAGTCTAGCCTCATCACTTCTACAATCAAGGCCGCACCAGCTTCATCCTCTCCATCCGGGTTGACAGCTTCATTTCTTGTTTCTCTCTGATGTTAATGCTGGACTATAGTGAACTTAATTATTTTCTGACTCTATCTGCCATCTTCCCTTCTTACTCTTTAAACACTCCATTCTACTCCTTTGTATTTCATGCTCCATGCCTTTATTTTTTTACCTTTAGATTCATTCTTTATTTTCTGAACTATGTTAGATCTCTTTAATGAGCAATGTTTGACCCAGTTAACACTTTAATATATTTATTATCTTTGGAACACATCTTGATTGAGGTATAATGTAAAGCATATGGACTGATGAATTGTTTCATATGGATACCTCTGTGACCTCACCAGGTGGATGAAGATAACACTTCCAGTAACCCAGAAGGTTCCTTCAGACCTGTTTCTAATCAGAACCTCCCAGTGGAAACCACTGCTCTGACTTCTATCACAATTGATTCGTTTTTCCTGTTCTTGAACCTTTGCATTTGGCTTATTCCACTCAGGACGATGTCTTTGAAATCCTTCCGTTTGTGGCTTGCAGCTGTAGTTAACCAGCTGTACCACTGTGTGCATATGCCACCACTTATGTGTCTGTTTCCCTGCTGGTGGACACTTCAGTTGTTTGCAGTGTGGGGCTATTACAATGAAGCTGTCATGAACATTCTCAAACAAGTCTTAGGGTGGGCGTATGTACGTTTTTCTCTGTGGATGCGCCCTAGCTCCGTTGCCAGGTCATAGGAAAGGCATGTATTAAACTTTAGCAGATAACTGCCAGTTTTCCAGAGTGGCTGTACCAAATTTTACTCCCACCAGTCTTGCACGAGAGTTCCAGTTGCTCCGCATCCTTTGGTAATTGGTGGTGTCTGTCTTTTAATTACACCCATTCCTGTGGGTATATAGTGGTATCTTGTTGTTTTAATTTCTATTTCCTTAATGAATAATGATGTCAAGCACCTTTTTATATGCTCTTGGTTCACTTGGATATAGCTTTTGTAAGGGCTGGTTTAACTTTTGTTTCATTTTTTAAAAAGTTGATTTCCACATCGATTTTCAGGAGTTCTTTTATTATCTATATGGGAATGCAAATGTCTTCTCCCACCCTGTGGCTTGTCTTTACACTCTCTTTGTCTCTGATGTACAGTCTTAATTTTAATGAAGTTCAATTGATCAGTTTTCTCTTTTATGGCTAGTGATTCCCATGTTCTGTTTTAAAATCTTTAAACCATGATGACATTCTCCTGTGCTCTCTTGTAGCAGTTTTATTTTCTCTTTCACATTTAGGTTTATGATCCACATCAGCTCCATGCGTTTTTCTTAAATTCAGCTTAAAATTCACTTCTTCAGAAACTCACTCATTCATGCTTCTAATCACTCCTCCATTTAACAGAATTTTTAAGCACCTACCATATGCCAGGTATTTGTGGGAGAACAAAAGCAGTTAGAGTCAACATTTAAGGAACTTACAGGCTAGTAGGAGAGAGGGTTAGATTTGCACATAAACAATATTTAGAAAGTAGTAATTTAGCTGGAAATAATGATACGGCCTAATTATTTAGACACACCACCCAGAGTAATTTCCCCTTTGAACATCGGCATAAATTCCATTCCCTACAGGCCATGATGCTGTCTTCCTCATCCTTTGCTGGTCCCCCGAGTCCCTGTGCCTGGCTTGCGAGGCGTCCCACCATCTGGCCCACCCCTCCCTCCTCACCCTCACCGTCCTCTATCCCAGGCCCTCCCCACAGACCCAGCTGTTGGTCCTGCCACCTCTTACCTCCTGCCTGGACTCCTTCTCCCACCACTTCGATGCCTGAAAAACTGCTCACTGCTCCTGCACCTCCTCTGTGAAGCCTCTCCTGGCTTTTTTCCTGTCTCTTTGTGCCTTGAAATCTGTCCCTGGAGCCAGATTTCTGGGTTCAAATACTCCTTCTGTCCCTTACCAGCTCTGTAACCCCGAGTGTGTTACTTAAACTGTCTGAAACTCTGACACCTCATTGGGAAAAATTGTGGTTCCTGCTATATAGGGTTTTGAGCAAATAGATGAGCCAGGTACAACTGTCCAGCACAGAGTCTGACACAGAGTTAAGTACTCTATAAAGTGTCACTTTTTAAAAAAAGAGCAAACAAAACAAGACAGTCATACCCAACACACGAATGACATTTATCTGTTAACATATTGGTCTTTTTCACTAGACGGGGTGTTTCTTGAAATCAGAAGTAGTCTTTTCCTTCATCTTTCTACAGTTGCCACTTCTCCTAGGACCCACTTGTGGAGTCCTTAGTGCAATTCACTGTGCAGGAAGCTTTACATACATTTTCCCAACAGATCTTTACAAGAACTGCAAGGTAAATATTAGGATCTCCATGCCATGGTTCACAAAGCCGTGTCCCTCAGCTGATTGGTGGAGGAGCCAGGATTTTCACTCCCTGATTTACTGCAAAGTTTTCAGCCATTCATTATCCTGCCCTTCCCTCCACGTCCCCGGCACCTACACAGTGACCTTGGTAACCATCTGATGAATAGAACTGAATCTAATAAGCCCCACTCTACCCAAGTTTGTCAGAAAGGAACTGGATTTATCTGTGTTGCCAAAGGTCTGAACATGACCCTCAAAGGTCAAGCAATCAGGGACTGAGACCCTTCTGGCAAAACAGACAGCTCCTAGAACAGGTGGCTGTTTTCAACTTTCCCTCTTGGGAAACGGCAGTTTCAACATCAGTAATTTGTACTTTGGGCTTGAAGGCGTGCTCTTCAATTGACACAGTGCCGCCTTTCCAGAGGAACAGGTTGTTGCTTTTCACAAAATTTGTCCTATTTAACGAAACTTCTTGTCTGCTGTCTTAATTACCTACCATCTCGCCTACTGCTCTATTACTGTGGAAATGTACCAAGCTTTTAAACTGCTGTCCCAAGAGGCTTGGAAAGATCCTTTTCAAGCAAATTCTGGAAGCTTGGCCTCTCCAGTTCAATTGTAAATATCATGAGAGCAGGAACCACCTCATATTTGTCTGTATCTCCCACGGCACCTGACTGGGTTAGGCAGGAATTCAGTATTTGCTGAATGGGGTCACCATTATCTGTCTGCTTATTTCATGCTGGAGACTGGGTTAAGCCTTGGAAAGGAGAAAGGAGGAATCAGATTCAGGGATTACCCTCCAGGAGCTTCTAGTCAATGCAGGAGATAAGATTCAAACATAAATAATGTGCATCTGATATGGAAAATCGTGTTTGTAATAGTGATTCCCCGGCTCAGCCAGTAAAGAACCTGACTGCAATGCAGGAGACCTAGGTTTGATCCCTGGGTCAGGAAGATCCCCTAGAGAAGGGAATGGCAACCCACTCTAGTATTTTTGCCTGGAGAATCCCATGGACAGAGGAGCCTGGTGGGCTATAGTCCATGGGGTTGCAAAGAATCAGACATGACTGAGTGCCTAACACACTACACTGGGGTCCCCCCCAACATACACACCCAAAGCATCACTTGTACCTAAAGATTGATGGGAAGTTCTCTGCTATTAAAGCAAGCAGGGAAATATTGTGGAGTACACCCTAACATGTATATGCATTTTGGTGAAACCACAGGTTTCAAGGTGCTTTATTTGGTAGACCTGTGCCCCCACTTTCTTTAGGAATGTTATGGTGGGCGTGAAGTTGAACAGTGCCACGGGATTAGACAGAACTGGGTTTTCATTCAGGCTCTGCTCCATTACTTTGTAGCTGTGTGATTTTGAGCAAGTGGTCTGAGCTCTCTGAACCTCAGTTCTCATGATTTTTATGAGGATTAGTGTTTTATGTAAAGCTTTTGTCACATGCACAGTAGCTTTTATGCTCATTATGAGAATACAGGTGTGGGATGGGTGGATGGATGGAGTAGAGAACAGGCCAGTCTTGCCACAGCAAAAAAGGCACAGGTTCCCTTTGACATGAATACTTGGCAATTCTGTAGCATTTTGTACTCTTGAAGCACTTTCATAATTACACAAAAATCAAAGAAAGAAGAGTCATCCCAGTTCTACCTATGAGAAAAGCTGACGCCTCAAGAAATGCCCAGAGTCTTGCAAGAATCGGGACTGGTCATCTTGAGATTTGAACCAGTGCCTGGTTCAGTATCTTTTACACAGGATCCTGGAGACTTGTTAGGGGGTGGGGTGGGGAAAAGGGGGCCTGCCTTTCAAGCTGCAGTCTTTCTTTGCTGAGCCATGTAGGGCCTGTTAACCTGACCCACATGTTTGGAGACAGAGCCATAGAACCCGCGTGGCTGGGGCAGCACACAAGTCCTTCACTTTCCCTGGTGAGAAGCTGGTTCAAGCGATGGACTCCACTCTCCTTATGGACATACAGATGTACAAAACCCCACATACAATTGCAGGAAGCCCTGGGCACCCTGAAGCCCCTCCACCATGCCCCCTCATAGAGGACTCAAGGCCATCGCTCAAGTCCTCTACAGCAACCATTCTGAACCTGACCCACTGCAGAAACGCAGACTCATTTTCTCCAGCAGACCAGTAGAAACAGTCTAATCCAACACAACAAACCCTGGCAGTGTCAGCCAGGGACAGCTCGCCCTCCCAACTCTGCAATCATCCAGATTCCAGAAAGTTTATCCTTCAAAAATGGCCAAAGTCAACCCATCCATTTCCCTTCCAGACTTTCACAAGTCTTGGTGGAGATGAGAATTGAGGTTATCTGAGTTTTAGAAATCGGAATTGCCAGTGTTGATGGAAGGGAGTGGAGAACAGGGATAATACGTAGGTTACCTAGAATTGATGGGCTGCACCACAGCCCAGTGCCTTCCTTGTCGAGAAAGTCAAGATCGAGCACGAGAGATAAGAACTCGACCTGCAGCTGAGGGAAACTTGGTAAGGCGTTAAGAGTGTGTGTTCATTCAGCACTCATTTATCAAGCGCCCACTACATGCCAGGCCCTGTTCTAAACACCCAGGAAACATCTGAGACAAGAACAGAAAAAAAAAATCCTTGCCCTGAATGTAACCTCTGAGCTTACATTCTAGTGAGAGCTGGTCTGCTGGAGGAAATGAGTTTGCGATTTCTGCAGTGGATCAGGTTCAGAATGGTTGCTGTAGAGGACTTGAGCGATGGCCTTGAGTCCTCTATGAGGGGGCATGGTGGAGGTGCCCAGGGCTTCCTGCAACATCCCAAGTTTGGGATGATTTGTTACAATACGCATAATAAATAAGTTAATTTTATAGCATTCTAGAATACAAAAAGTGCTACAGGGAAAAAGAAATTAAGTAGGATAAAGGGATTGGGTGTGTGGGGATGATAGAGAAATCAATTTGCAATGTTCAACTACATACAGGAAATGTGTATTGAAGGTGACATTTGAGAAAACTTGAAGGTGAGGAGACCA
This sequence comes from Bubalus kerabau, assembly GCF_029407905.1. NCBI lineage: Eukaryota > Metazoa > Chordata > Mammalia > Artiodactyla > Bovidae > Bubalus > Bubalus kerabau. The sequence goes on along the minus strand of NC_073640.1, from coordinate 11,098,984 downwards.
CACACATCTTGAAGCCCAGACGATGCCAGTGAAAACAGTGAGTGGCTAACATTCACGCATTCACTCACCAAATATTCACTGAGCGCATTAAGAGCTAGTTGCTTGCGGTAGGCTGAATAAAGGCCCCTGCAGACACCCAGGTCCTAACCCCTGGAACCTGTCTGTGTCTGTCAGCTATATGGCAAAAGGGACTTTTTGGATGTCAGGAAGTTAAGGATTTTAAAACAGGGAGATGGTCCTGGATTATCCAGTGGGCCCTAAATGCAATCATGGGGGTCCTTATACAAGGGAGGTAGAGGGAGATTTGACTTTATAGAAGGGAAAAAGTGAGGTGAGGAAGACAGTAGAGAGAAAAAAGTGGTGGGAGGCAGGACCACAAGCCAAGGAAGCTGGAAAAGGCACTCTTGCCTGGAGACTTCAGAAGGAAGCTGCCCTCGGACACCTCGAACTTACTCCCATGAAACTCCTTTTAGACTTGTGACCCCTAGAACTGTAAAAATAGATCTGTGTTGTTTTACACCACCAAGTTTGGGATGATTTGTTACAGAAGCCACAGGAAACTAACACAGCACTATTTTAGACGAGGATATAGTGAAATCAAAACTGATGAAAATCCCTGCCACGTGGATCCCTTGGCCACTCATTCTGCGCCTGGCACTGGCCTGTGTCTTCGATACATAGCATTCTTTCAATGATCACATCCATCCTAGGAGATGGCTGCTGTCTGAGCTGAGACCGTGTAACTCGGAGACCCTGTTCTTTACCCATCGGATGGTCTTCTGGTCATGCCGGATTAGACTGTTTGTTGTGTGATGGCTATTTTGGGTGTGCCAGTGATATGCTTCTGCCATATCTGATGCCACTGGTCACTCTGGGTGCCTGGCACGCGGTCCCCTTCTTCTCTCCCCAGACCATGAGTAAGGCCCCTCCCAAAGACAGGAGGACCAGCAACAAGTAGCACCCTCTGCATGAACTGCCCCCACAATCTTCATTAAATCAAATTGTGACAGCTCAGAGGCAGGCACTTCTTCTAAGGGCCAAAAGGACATTATTTCATCCTCACTGCAGCCCTGTGAAGTGTGTTCCAATGTCATCCCCATTTCGCAGGGCAGGAACCAGAGGCACTGGGAGTTTAAACAACTATTAAAGGTCTTATGACTCATAAGGTTTGGGAGCCAAGATTCAACCTCTTAACTGTTTTTAAGGCTCATCGGAGCTAAAACTTATTGAGCAACTGTTGTGTGTAAGGCAACCTTCATTTAAGTTTTGCAACTCTCTGGATGAGGGACATGTACTGTCTCTGTTTTATGGATGATGAAACTGAGGCATCATCAGGTTTCGAGAGGATCAAAACCCAGGCGGTAAGGCTGGAGCCCCTGTTCTCACCTCTCGCGCTGTCCTTTAATTATGCACCCACTTCGTCCCAGGTGCTATACGTAGTCCCGAGGGTGATGGAGTGAATGAAATTAAGACAATAAAAGTAGTGGTGGAGCAGTTTGACTTTGGGGTCCCAGGAACCACCCGCGTGATCTTGGGCAAATCACGTAAGTGTTCTAAGACTCAGTTTTCTCACCCATAATACGAGAATGGTACCAGGCCCGACCTCAGGGCTGCTGCAAGGATGATGTGGGAGCCAGCACCTGTGGTGTCAACACATGTCACTAATGTTATGCTGTTGCTACCAGCATCATGAGCTCCATTTCTGCCCTTAACTAGAGAAGAAGCACAGTGTGGCCATCCCTGCTCCTCCCACACTAATTCCGATGATAATTTAAGGAACCCTGAACTAGGCTGAGACCTCCTGCCTGTCCAACCCAAATGGCAGACTGAAGACAAAATCAGGGACCCCGTGCCTTCCACTGGTCCCAACCTCCCGGAGGGGGTCAGCATCTTAAGAAACACCAGTCCCTCTCAGCCCTCCAGGAACACAGTGGATGCCCTTAAGGAAAGAAAGTGCTAGAAAATCCTACCAGGGCATGTGATTCTGAATTGAACATGCATATGCTGGACTTTCCTGGAACTTTGCCAGGCCCAGAGGTGAAGATGGAGGAAGACGCTACATCTCCACTGACTGAGGCTTCCATCTTGGCTTCCTCGTCCCTGGACTAAAGCCTTGCTGGCACCAGCAGAGAGCTGTCCTGCAGTCTCTTCCTATTAGTTGAAGGCACCCTCTTCTAGGGGATGGTGGAGGAAAAGGACATGCTTTCGTTTTCTCTGTGTAGATTTATCAACCCTAAATGGTGACTTCTATACTTGGACAATTGTATACCTGAATGCATAAGAATGAAGTGGGACCCCTAGCTCACACTGTCTACAAAAATTAACTCAAAATGGACCATAGACCTAAATATAACTGCTAAAACTATAACATTCACAGAAGCACACATAGGCATACATCTCTGGGACCATAGATTAAATAATGTTTTTTTAGATACAACACCAAAAGCAGAAGAGATAAAAGAAAAATTAGATTAAATTGGACTTCATCAAAATTTTAAAACTTTTGTACCTCAAAAGGCACCATCAAGAAAGTGAAAAGACTGCCCAAAGAATGAGAGAAAATATTGCAAAGCATAAATTTGATGAGGGATTTATTTCTATAATATATAAAGAACTCTTACAATTCAATAATAATTAAAGAAAAAAACTCCAAATACCCCAGTTTAAAAGTAGCAAGGGATGTGAGTGGATATTTCCTCAAAGAAGATACACAAATGGCCAATTAGCACATGGAAAGATGTTCAACATCATTAGTTATTAGGGAAGTGCCAATCAAAACCACGATGAGATACCACTTCATTGTATCTAGGATGACTAAACTAAACACAGCAGACAATAACCAATTAGGGGTGTAGGCACACTGAAACCCTCAGATGCTGCTCGTAAGACTATAGAAGGGGGCAGCCACTTTGAAAAACAGTTTGGCAATTCCTCAAAATGTTAGACACATTCATCCTAGGATCCAACAATTTCACTCATTTAAGAGAAATGCAAACATACGTCCACATTAATAACTTGAACATGCATGTCATTCATGACAGCCAAAAACAGGAAACAACTCAGATGTCTCTCAGCTGATGAGCAGATAAACAAAATGTGGTTTATTCATACAATGGAATATTATTTATCCACAACAGGAATGAAGTACTGATTCATACAACGTAGGTGAAGCTTGAAAACATGCTGAAAAATCAGTTACCAAGACATGCCCATATTACCATATGATTCCATTTATATCAAAACATGCACATATGGTATGATTGCTTTTGTATGAAATGTCCAGACTAGTCAAATCCATAGAGATAGAAAGTAGGTTTGTGGCTGCCTAGAACCGGGTAGGGGAGGGATGCAGAATGAGGGGTGGCTGCTCATGGGTATAGGATTTCTTTTATGGGTGATGAAAATGTTCTAAAATTAGACAGTGGTAATAGTTACACAATACTGAAGATGCTAAAGGCCGCTGAATTGAGTACTCTAAAGGAGTGAATTTTATGCTATATGAATTAGATCTCAAAAAAGCGATTATTAAAAAAAAATTACTATCAGTCCTTGATTGTCCTTGAAGAAACCATCAGAGACTTCTCTTTAGTTAATGCCAATTCCACTCCGTACCTGAGTATGGATAAACTGGGGTTCTGGCTGCAACTTGTCTTTTCTGTCCATCTTCTTCTGTGCCACAGAAGCTCTTGGTAAATGTCTACCCCAAGTTTACCAAGTTCTCTCCTGACTCCATGCCCTTTTCTTTATCTGCTTTGCCCATTTTACCTAGTTACCTACTACCATCCTTCACACGTCAGCCGTCTCTGGCTCCCAGGACATGATTAGGGGTCCCTGGGGGTCCCTTTTTTACTGCTACTCCATTGAGTTGTGTTGGCCTGTTCCTTGGTGCTGTGTCCTTCACTGTGCTATACGATCCCTGAGGACCGAGGAGGTACTGGTTCTGCTGATCATTATATGCCAATGTGGTCCTGGTCATCACTGAGGGAGTAGATGAGTCCATGAGTGAGTGAGTGCATGAGTGACTATATGCCTGAGAAGAACAAGTATCTGAACTGAGTGGAGAGATACAGAGCATAAGAAAGAACAGAGGAAAGGAAGATGGGAGGATCTGCACAACAGTTTTTTCGCATGCAGCTGCTTTTTTCCCTGTTTGCTGAGAAGGTTGGATTTCTCAGCTCTATAGCCACGGTGACCATTTGAGCCTCTTAGATTGTAGAATGGCTTCTCAGTTTTCTATGAATCAATCAAAACCTCTGGCCTTTGAAAGAACATCCAAACCTCATTTTTCTACTCTTTGGCTCAGAAATCCAAAGTTGGGAATCTGGCCAGTGCACGTGTGCTCAGTCACTCAGCTGTGTCCGACTCTTTGCACCCCCATGTAGCCTGCCAAGCTCCTCTGTCCATGGGATTTCTCAGGCAAGAATACTGGAGTGGGTTGCCATTTCCTCCTCCAAGGGATCTCCCCAATCCAGGGATCGAACCTGCATCTCCTACTTCTCCTGCATTGGCAGGTGGATTCTTTACCACTGAGCCACCTGGGAAGCCTAATCTAGCCAAAAAAAAAAAAAAAAAAAAAAAAAAAAGATGACAATAACAAGAACCTGAATATAGAGAGAGATGTGGGGTGGGCCCTGGAAATACACACATGAGGTCACAGATCTTGTGTCAAAATGTCCACCTGCAGGCTGGTACATATCACACCATGTCCCAGAGATGGAATAATTTGCATCCCTTAGAAGAATTTAGTGATCTGGGAAAAATACTTGTATAGTAAGGGAAAAAAGCAGGTTATAAACTGGTGGGTTATAAACCTATTGCCAATATGTAAACTGTGCATCAAGATTTTTTTTAAATGGGGGAAAAATACACCAGAAGGATTTCAGGGGTTTTCTTTTTTTTTTTTTTTAACTTTAAACTTTTTATTTTGTGTTAGGGTATAGCCGATTAACAGTGTTGTGGTAGTTTCAGGAGAACAGGGAAGGGACTCAGCCATACATATACGTGTATCCACGCTGTCCCAAACTCCCCTCCCCTCCAGGATGCCACGTAACACTGAGTAGAGTTCCATGTGCTGCACAGTAGGTCCTTGTTGGTTTAGGGGTTTCCTTCTGGTAATGGGGTTATGGGTATCTTTTTCATTGCTTGGTTAACAACACGAGGGGTTCTACAATGAATATATATGAATTTTATAATCACAGAAAGCAATCCCCTTAATTCTCTCTCTTTCCACTGCTCTCTTGGGGAATCTACTCTGCACCTGCTTTGTTCAGTCAACCCACCTCTGCTCCACACCCTCATCGGGAGCTGCACCCTCAGCATCTTGCCAGGTGCTCCCGAAGGCCACTCAGCACGACCCTCCTGGTCCCAGGAGGAAGGCAGGCTGGCTCATCCCCACCTGTCCCAACACAGGGCTCCCACATCCCTCCCCACTCGCTGTGCGCAAGGAAACTCCAGCCTCCTGCTGGTGCTTGACCTCGAGAGCCCACTTCCAGCTGCAGCAGGCGGCCCTGTGTCTGCACCTGGTTCCTACTCCTGGAAGGAACCTGAAGAGCAGAGGCCCCGGGTCTCACCGCTGTTGGATGAAGAGGAAGTTGGCGGCGACTTTTCTGTCTGCATGTTCTGATTTGCCGTGAGAAAGACTTTTCCCGGCCATTTAAAAACCATCCAAACTGTCTCTAAATAGCATAAGAAGTGATCAAAGGTGTTTTCATGTAACCTGGACCCGCAGCCATCTCAACAGTCAGTCAGATGCTTGGTGACTTTCAGAGGAAATGAGTACAACCCAGTAATGCGGATACAGCTGGAATGCACTTATATTTTTTGTGAGTTGATATTCCCTGGTAGCTCAGCTGCTAAATAATCTGCTTGCAATGCAGGAGACCCCGGTTCAATTCCTGGGTTAGGAAGATCCCCTGGAGAAGGGATGGGCTACCTGCTCCAGTATTCTTGCCTGGAGAATCCACATGGATAGAGGAGCCTGGCGGGCTACAGTCCATGGGGTGCAAAGAGTTGGATACAACTGAGCGACTAAGCACATGTCCACGTACACATCTAGCTTATTCCTGGGGTGGGATCAAATTAGAGAAAACCTGGATGGAAAAAGTTAGTGGGTCAAACATTTGCAGGCTTACCACGTACCTGATACATCCTTAGAGCGCTTGTGAAATACCGTGGCTTTATCAAAGCAATAAACAAATCCCCGGTGATTTTTCCTGCAGAACTTCCTGGTCACACGTTACACCCACATGAAGCATAACAAGGAAGGCTCCCAGGGTAAGACAGACGGTCTCGGCTTCAAGAAAGGCGCATGCGTCTTGGCTCCTGCAGCCTTTTGAGCTAATTACCCTGGCCTGTGTCTGAAACACAGGGGAATTCAGGATCGAGATAAATCAGACGTCCTACCACTGACCTTTGGTGTTTTTGAAACTGAGAAGAAAAGACGTGGTATGCCAGCCTTCCTCATCGGTCTGGTATTTCACCTGTCTTCCTAAGCAAGGCAAATAAACCACGACATACTTTTCTTCCATGCCGAACTGCGCCCTTTTTTCATGGCCATATCTGGGTAGTGTTTGACAATGAGAATTGAGTAGAGGTGGGGAAGCATTTTTTAAATACCACCCTCTTCTCAAATATTTAAAGTAAAATAATGAATAGGTGAGTGACTGTCCCATCTGTCAACTCTTTTCCGTTCCTGCCACCCAAATGCAGGCCTCCATCACGTGTTTCTTAGGCCACCATGGTTGACATTTCCTCCCAATCCATCTTATCAATACTGGAGATGCTGAGGTCCCCAGAGGAGAAGAGTAGATGGTCTTCATTCTGCCATCCCCAAGGTTTATTTATTTATTTTGCCATCCCCAGGGTTTGAGTTTTTGTCTGATGGGCTCCATGAGCTGAGCTGAAATGGAAATAATGGAATGGTACATGAGCTTTTGAGGAACAACAGGGGAAGAAAGAGAGACCAAGGATGGCTGGAAGAGGAACCTGGGCGTCATCATTGGTCTCCATGTGAACCACCTTCCTGGTCTTCCTGGGACACCTTCAGTAAAATATGTATTTCTTTAAAAAAAAAAAACCTATTTCTTGAGGGTACATTACAGTTGTATTTCTTCATTGGTGGAATTCATTCATCCAACAAATATTTAATTGAGAGCCTGATCCTCCAGTCAGTTTTCCAGGTGCAGCGGGTAGAGTAGTGAATAAAATACACCCAACACAGGACAACTTGGGTGAAAACAAACGACAGCGTGGCTGAATATCCAGGGAACACTGCCGAGGGGACTCCTGTCCTGTATGGCTCTGATGCACCTCACTGCCCTGGTTCTCAGTCAGGCAAGACAGGACTCAGTCCTGGACTCCAGCCCCTCCACGCCCTGCTGCAGTGGGGGACCCCACACCAGCCCTCTGGCCCCCTGGGTGTACCGTGAGGCGCCTGTCTTTGCCTCTGTTTCTCTGCCTTAGAAGATCTTCAGAGGAAGAAGCCATGTAAAAAAATAAAATTAAGGTCTGACAGGGCTTTAAAGTTTTAATTTATATTATGCCATGCCTTGCATGGAATGACCACAGAGCACACGCCTTCTGGGTCCGCTGGTTGAGAAAGCTGGAACTCACGACCAGGTCCACTCGGAAAGCAGAGAGGGAGCAGGGAGCAATGATAAATCTTTCTGTGTCTCTTCTCCAATGGGTCATAGGTCCCCATTCTAGGGACAATGATTATGTGACAATACAGTTTCTGATTCATGGTCACTGTCTTTGTACTCAAGGAAGGGGGCTTTCTTACAAGGGCTAGAGCTAATCAATAAACGTTTGATTGACTTTCAAGCAAGGTCCTCATGGCCAAAATAAAATGAAAGAAAAGATACCGATGAGTTCTGTTTTCAGAACGTTGACTCAAAGCAGCTGCGGAAAGAATAAGTGCGAAATGGAATGAAGGACCACCTCTCCTGCACCTCCCCCGGGGCGGGGCCAGCCGGGAGCTGGGCAGAGCTGGTCCCCAGGACCAAAGCCTCCAGGCTGTCAGGTCCGTGGGGCCGCACGTCCGGCGGCAGCCCTGGCCGGCGCCTCCCAGGAAGGGGCCTGCTTCCCCGGGTCCCAGCCTGCGTCTGGGATGAACAGCCCGTGGATATCCAGGTGCATCTCCACATCGACGGATGCGCGGGCCAGTTCCGTAAAAGTTCTGGCATCGAGAACCAGCAGAAAAGGCGACTTCTGGGGATCGGTAGAGACTATGGCCGATAAGATAATCCCTTTGGGGAAACAAAGAGAGACATTTTGTAAAAGTGCACACTCGAACCTCTTCCAGCTGGGGGGGCTAAGTTTCTCAGCTCTGTCTCCCTGTTCTTTGTACCTAATGCGAAGAGTTGACTCATTGGAAAAGACCCTGATGCTGGGAGGGATTGGGGGCAGGAGGAGAAGGGGACGACAGAGGATGAGATGGCTGGATGGCATCACTGACTCGATGGACGTTGAGTTTGGGTGAACTCCGGGAGTTGGTGATGGACAGGGAGGCCTGGCGTGCTGTGATTCATGGGGTCACAAAGAGTCGACTCGACTGAGCGACTGAACTGAACTGAATCGAAACAGAAGGGAAGTGAATTTGATATTCTGTGTGAGCTGAAGGGAAAGGCCAGGGAAATCGGAAGGCTTGGCTGGGCCCGTCCCCTCACCTTTCTGAGCCTCAGTCTCTTCATCTGTAGAGTGGGGATAATCTCCCCACTCTCGGGGGCTGCTGAGAGGATCTTGCACAGTCAGTTATGAAAGCACTTTGTGAATTACTGCACATACAGAAGAATGGCTATTTTCCTACTATTTAGAAATTCCAGTTACAGTGAATCAGCTTCAACACTGCACTTAGCCTAAACTCAGACCTGCTGCATTCAAATGGCATTTGAACAAGTGCAACCCACCTCATGTGTGTGCAGCTTTCCCCTTTGTGAAATGAGAATAGTCTAAATATTCACTCTCAAAGGGACAGAGGGCTAAACAAAATAGAGCAATAAACTTCCAGCAAATATTCCTGATTCTTCCTGAGGCCTCCTGGGTTTCAGAGTGGCTAAGCACAACTGAGGTCAAATCAGCTTGGACTCAAACCCTCCCCTGTGTATGTACTGGGCGTGCAACCGTGGGTAAGTGACCGCAGGCTCCGAGCCTTTCCTCTGGTGGAATGAAGACAAGGCTGCTTCCTGTCCACAGGAGAATATGCAGGGCGTACATGCCCAACCCGGGGGAGGCCAGCCTCGGCAGGAGGTGGCACCAACCGTCCCCTACCTTAGAGGCAACAGTGACTGCTGTGCCAGGCAGGTCAATAGGAAGACACTCCCAGGTAGAAAACCACTCCCTTCTCGCCCGAGGGAAGCAGCTGGCAGGCTCAGCGGGCAGCCTGCCCTCCCCCCAGGTGTTGGCAGCCCCACCCAGGCTTCTAGTTACCCTCCTTGGCATCCCCAGGGGGACGGGCAGGGCATTTCTGGGGCAAAATCAAGGAGGGAAAGGACCTTTTGGTCAGGTGCAAACCTGGACGAGAGAGGAATCCCACAAGCTTTTTGAGGGGCTCCCTGGAAAGTTTACGTGCTCAGAGGAGTTACAAGTTCTGACCCAGCCACCGCAATGAATTTTAAAACCAAGATTCCACACTCTGGGCCAGGGCAGTGTTGCTCTGTAGAAAGGAAGTGGGCTTTTGTGTTAGTCTCCCCCAAAAGGAGGTCTCTCCTTCTGCCCCTGGGAGATGACGCCCGAGTCCTTGGACTGTTGGTCTGACGAGAGGGTCTTTATTTACCTGAGGCCATGCCATCCAACCCGGCCTAGCAAAGTGATTCGGGGAGGCCTTGGGCCGCAGGGCTTCCCAGGAGGCACTAATGGTAAAGGTCTCACCTGCCAGTGCAGGAGATATAAGAGATGCAGGTTGGATCCCTGGGTAAGGAAGATCCCCAGGAGGAGGGCATGGCAACCGACTCCAGTGTTCCTGCCTGGAGAATCCCATGGACAGAGGAGCCTGGTGGGCAACAGTCCATGGTGACGCAAAGAGTGGGACACGATGGAAGCAATTTAGCACTTGGGCCACAGCCGTCAGCTCGACCTCCAGAGGGGCGAAGACTAGAAGTCAGCGCGGTCCGCGCGACCACGCCCCACACGGGCTCTGAGGCTGAGGGAGCACCCCTGGTTGGCCGCGCTCCGTGGAGCTCGTTGGGGAAGTGGGAGTGGCCTGTGACTCCCGCAGGGAGGACCACCGGAGACCACCCATGGGATTCTCCCGGATTCCATCCCACTCGCCTTTTCTCTTTCAGTCTGTACCCTTCCGCTGAGATAACCGTCCCCACGAGTGTAACAGCTTTCAGTGTCTTCTGTGGGTGCTCCTACTGAAGCTGAGGGTGGTCTTGGGGACCCCTGAACTTGCAGCTGATGTCAGAAGTGGGGGTGGGCTTGTTATCGCTTTGCACTCAGAACCGCCTGGACTTCAAAGCATGGCTGCACCAGCTGTGTGATGAGGGCGGAGTCACAAGTCGAGACCCGAAAGGTGTCTGGGTTTGAGGGGTGACCACAAGCACAGTGCAGCAAGCAGGTTGCCCTTCCCAGGCCTTACCATCATCCTCGTCCTTGGCACCCGGTGTGGGCACGAACAGGGGCTCAGCCGGCCAGCAGTGCTCCTCTCTCCACTTCAAGGAGGACTTGGTGAGAATGTCATATTTTATTATCTGCACATGCAAAGGGGACAAAGGCGAAATGAGTGGTTGCAGGGCATGCTCATTCCCGGCGAATAGGAAGGCGTCAAGGCCCCAGAGAAGGGGTGAGCGCCTCAGATGGGGACCTCACACTAGCGAGCATAGGCCCCAGATGACACCTGCCTTTGGTCAGCACAAAAACAGGAAAGCAGCTCCCTTCCTTCTCCGACTTTAAGCTAAGGTCCCCCGGCCACAGCAGAGCTGATATATACTCTGAATTCTTTAAGAAATAAGAACCCTGGATTTATCTGATATTGGGCACTATATTGCAATTTTTATACATATCAGATAATCTAACATATTCAATGCCCAGCCTTTAAAGCATAATGTGCTTTCTTTATTGCTTTCCAAGCGTGCTTCCCTGGCCTTCTCTCTGTCTCTAATAAGCCTCTTTCCTCTTAGGGTGTGGGATTAATGGGGAGTGGCTCGGGGTGTGTGGATGCGCGTGTGGGAACCTTAATTTTTCTCATTGTACATTCCTGCACTGATTGCATTTTTTAAAAAAAGATTTTCCATTTTCTTACTAAAAACTGAAGCTACTAAGGAAAGGTGATGTCTGTACAGCACTCAGCATGGTCCCTGGGAAACAGCAAGTGTTCAACAAATAGCAGTTTAAGAACCAAAATATGAACCGCTGTGCTGAACACCTGAAACTAACGTGATATTGTAAATCAGCCCTGTTGTTACAGCTGTTTAGTTGCCAAGTCATGTCCGACTCTGTGACCCCATGGACTGTAGCCTGCCAGGCTGCTCTGTCTATGAGATTTCCCAGGTAAGAACATTGGAGTGGGTTCCTATTTCTTTCTCCAGGGGATCTTCTGGACACAGGGATTGAACCCTCATCTCCTACACTGGCAGGTGAATTCTTTACCACTGAGCCACTATACTTGAATAAAAAAATTTTAAAAAGCAAAAGAAATCCTCCAAGTTTCAGCTCTACCTTCTCTGCTTGAGACTATGAGTTCCTTGAGGGCAGGAACCAGGATCCTCCTGTTCACTTGCTTTTCCTGGGTGCCTAAGCTGGTGCTCAATAAACATGCATCCGATAAAGAAATCAGTGGATAAACTCCGGCCACCACGTCTTACCTGAGTGAAGCCCATTAGGAGCAGTTCCCTCTCCTGGATGCTCCGTCATTGCTTCCAGCATATTTTGTCCCAAACTGACCTCTCTCTCTAACCTACCCCCATCCCCAAGGGCATCTCAGTCCTGACATCCCTGAGAACTCAGCTTTGCAGACAGACATGACCATCCCAGGCTGTCCCCCGCCGGGGACCAGTACCTTGGTTGGGATGGGGCTCCACTGGACTCCAGCAGCAAAGATATAGCGGTATGGCTTCCCATTGTGGGCATAATTGATCCGAGGCAGTTCTAAGCCTGGAGAGAGATGACACGGCTGACAGAGCCCCCTTCAGGAGGGCTGGGACCACCCGCCCTTCGTGGCATCCAGGCCAGGCATCCTTTCTACAAAAATGGCTCCCAAGCCAGGATCCCTGAACTTCACTCAGGCCCTGAGTTGGATCAAGGGTGGTCAAAGGGCAGGAGGAGGGAACCTTGGATAATTACCCCAGCTCTATTAGAAGCTTCGGGAGCAAGGTAAGATAGACCTTGGTTTTTAAGTGTATAAACATCTTTAATTATCCAAGATAGAAATCAAAGAGAATTACATGATTAAAATCAGAGGCCACTGCAACTTTTTAAAAGCTCTTTAAAAAAAAAAAGTACGTGCGTGCAAATGTATGTGGGTGTGAACAGAAACTTCTGAAGTGTGGAGGAAGCATCAGTGGGGAATAGTTAGATAAATCTAATGAAATCATATAATAAAAAGTAATATTTTCAAAGAATTTTAGTAACATGGGAAAATGTCCCCATGATAACATTAGATGTAAAAGGCTGCTTAGAGAATTATCACCACTATGTTATAAATGTAGAGGAAAAGTTTAGAAGTGCTGCTGGGGTGATAACTTCCTTATTGTGGCTCATAGTTAATATTGTCCATTCTAAGTTTCTCATGTGAAAATTTCATTATATCTATCACTTTTGTAATCCAAAAAAGCCTTCAAATTTCATCCATGTCCATGTATACATATTTACATATGTCTGCTGTGTCATATTAAATTTCCAAGTCCCCCCGCCGTGGCATGGGGCAGCGATGCAGGGAGCCGGGCCCCTGGAGCCCTGCCCCTGCACTCCCCAGCCGTGTCCTGGGCAGGCCAGTTCGCTCCTCACCTACGCACTGAGCACGCCCTGCTCTGAGCCTGCTTCCGTCTCGTGCTTAAGACAACACTGAGCACGGGGCGCAGGCCCTGCTCCACAGGCTTCTGCTCTAGGACGGTGGTTCCCGGTCGGGCTGCAGGCCCCGGACGCTGCTCAACACAGCCGCAACGCCCAGCGCCGCCCCCTCCACCCCGCGGCCGCAGCGCTGGGCAGGGAAGCCTTGCTCAGGGGGCTGTGGCTTCTCTCCGAGGGGCTTTACGTTCTGCGTGGCGCACAGCCTTTCTGAGGCCCAGTTTTCTCCTCTGGCCAGCAGAGGAGACAGCGCCTGTTCTGCAGGGTGCTCAGTGTGCCCAGGTGGAGACCCGCGTATGCTGTGCTGTCCAGCACACGGCAGCATCGGAACTGTGGTTTCCTCAGGGTGTAGGCCCTGCAGTGGGATTGCTGCGTCACATGGTAGTTTTATTCCTAGTTTTCAAAGAAATCTCCATACTGTTTTCCATAGTGGCTGTATCAGTTTACATTCCCACCAACTTTGCAAGAGGGGGTTCCCTTTTCTCCATACCCTCTCCAGCATTTTTTTTTTATAGATTTTTTTTTGTTTTTTGGCTGATGCTGGCCATTCTGACCGGTGTGAGCTGATACCTCCCTGCAGTTTTGATTTCCATTTCTCTAATAATGAGCAATGTCGAGCATTTTTTGCAAATGCATGGCAGCATTTGAGACAGAGAACAAGTTAGTGGTTACCAGTGAGGGGGGAGGAAGGGGTGATACAGGTGTGGGGAGAGGGAAGTACAGACTATTGGATGTAAGACAGGCTCAAGGATGATTGTACAACATGGGGAACAGAGCCAATATTTTGGAATAACGAAGTGGAAAGTAACCTTTAAAAAGTGTATAAAAATTTAAATGCAATAAATAAATAAATGTTTTAGAAGAAAGCAAAAAAATAACATGGCAGCATTCAAAAGGCCAGCCGTGAAAGTTCCCGGGTCTAGAGACCACCCCAGTGCTGGGAGGGGTGTGAAGGTACATGAGAGAGAAGCGTCTCCAGTACAACGCCTAGAGTCCCACAGCCTTCCCTTCCCTCCCTGGTCCACACACAGCTCCTCTGCACTGGACGGAGGCGTTACGTAAAGAGGACATTCAGCCCTTCCTCTGACCACAGGAGAGAAGATGCGTTTTACCTTCATAGAGCAACTCCGGCTGACAGTAGACTTGGTCATCTTTTTCCTTTAGGGCTCGTGCTGTTGTAGACGACAGTTTGATTAAATTGGAGCCCACTTCTGCATTCTGAAAGAGATCAGTTTTTCCAAATAAATCAAAACGTTGTCCAGAGCAAACACTGGCTTTATGTGCATATTTTTAAAAGAACGCTTCAGTGTCTATCATCTTGTTTTGGCCTCACGCTAGCCACCAGAAGCAGCTATTACATGATTGGTGTTCTCAGTTAAAAATGAGAATCGGGGACTGGAGGTGACTCCCCGAAGAAGGCAAAGCTGGTGGGTTGTGGAAGGGGGCTCTGAAACCTTGGAACTTTTCTCCTGCTCTGGGCTGCCTGATCCCTCACAGGTGAAATGGGTAAGTTCTCGCTTTTTAAATACTGTGTGAGTCATTTGTCAAAGGCTGCATCAGTTATTAAAAAGGTGTTTATAAAGAGTTCATAATGACATGGGGAACACCGAGTGAAAGAGCAGAGAGAACCACAGACACGGTCTGAACTCAGCCAGGTTAAAAAAGAAAAGAAATCACATTGAAAAGAGCCTGGGAGAAATGTGCCAAATAGTAACAATAGAGCATGCAGCGGGTGATGCAGACTTTAATTTCTTTGTCTATGTTTTCTAGATTTTCAGTATTTTCTCTTATGAAAAAATAGGAGAAAAACAAACAAGCAGGAAAGAAAAACAAACATGAGAAAAAAATTACTTGGGAGGAAAAAATATCTATGAAGGACATCTCTTGGTCTTAAGTGATAGTCAAGACTTGGTTCAGTACTTTAACCCGGGAGAGAGACGTAACACAATTAATTAAATATCTATCGAGCAGCAGTTACTCCCTGTGTCCCCACACACTTGCCATGGTACTTGAACAAGTTACTTGACATCTCTGAAGTTCAGTTTCCCCACCTGTATAATGAGGTATAGCACAAGCATTGTATAAATAGCATATGCATCTCCGAGTTATCATGCAAATTAAATAAAATAACTAACCCATGCTGTTGGCTTACAAGAAGGCCAGGTTAACAGTAAGTGCTAAACAAATGTTAACTGCTGTTGATCACATAATTGTATTATTATATTATTATTATTGCCACTACCCCTGGTGGGTGAGTTCAGGTGGGGCACTTGGGAGGGGGATAAGGAACAAGACCACCAGCATCTGTGAAATTCCAGGAGGAGAATTACTACCATGCCTGACTTCTCATTTGAACTTTTCTCGACTTTCCAAATGTCTCCAAACAAGTTTTTATAATTAAATCGATAAATGGCAACCCACTCCAGTATTCTTGCCTGGAAAAATCCCATGGACAGAAGGGCCTGGTGAGCTAAAGTCCAGGGGGTCACAAAAGAGTCGGACACAACTTAGCAACTACCCAACAACAACAGATTTGAACAACAGCAGCTTTTTGCTAGGAAAGCAGGACATTTACTGCATCTTAGAAGCTGAAGTTTGAGATGTGTTTAGTGCAATCCCAGTTGACAGAGGAGGAAACTGAGGCCCAGGCTAGGAAAGTGGCTTGCCCAGGGTCACACTAGGGGAGCAGAAGCTGAGCCCAGACCTCCACACTGTGGTTCTTCTGCTCAGAAGCAGAAGCACTGCAGGCAGCAGGCAAAGCAAGTGCAAAGGCCCTGGGGCTGGCCCATTCCCCTCCCACAGGTCTCAGCTCCAGCGTCCCTTTCCCTGACAGCTCAGTCTGCAGTGTCTCCAAGGCGTCTGTCCCACGCTGTAATTATCTCCTTTATGGACCTGGCTCCTTCTTCGATGCTGTCTTCCCTGTGAAGACAGGACCACATTTCACCCTGTGCATGGCACACAGGCAGCTCCTAAGAAGCAACTGCTAAAGGAATGTGTGAACGTATGCCTTAATGAGCTTTTCCTTCGACTCTCAAGAGGCAGAACATGTGCTTTGCAGGTGGTTGTAAGAATCAGACAAAGGGCGTGAAACAGTCGTCCAGTGCCCGGCACACCGGGCGTCTTGTTGGGAGCAGCTCGTTTGCCTCCGCCCGTGCACACAGCTGCACAGATGGCGAGAGGCCCTGCCGGTTGCCTTGTAGTCACGAGGCAGCAGCCACGGGCCTCTTGTGCATGTCCTGGGCTTGATTCTCAGGGAGGCGGTCTGCGGACATGTTTTCTAGCTCCAGCATGAAACTGGTCAGACTGGTTGAGGCATGGACCGTGAGTTTTTCCACACACAGCAGTAACGAGCATGACTCGGCTGCTTTCTGTGGCCAGTGTGCATGGCTTTGGGAAGAAATCGCTCTCCAGCCAGAATTCAATAAAATCTTGCAGACTGGCTTTGAAATTCTTCAATGCGAGGGACCTCCCAGGAGAAGCAGTTAATCTCAGTCATCCCCCTAAAACACTGGCTTTGAAGTTTGGCAGTCCTGGGTGTGAAATCTGACTCTATAGGTTTCTTCGTGAGTTCCAGCAGGCCTCCCTGAGACTAGGTGAACTGGAGCCTGCTTCCTTGTTTGTAAAACTGGGGGCAATCTGTAACTTCTGGACAGATGGTGAGTGCAAGCGAAGGTCCCTTCGACCGGCATCTGAGCACCGTGGTTAGGATTAAATTAAATAATGGTTATGAAAACACCTGGTCCAGGGCCAAACCCACTGTAGTTAGTAACTTGGAATGAGACAGACAAGCACGCAAATCCCAGCTCAAATCCTACGATGATTCTGCGACGTTTGGCACGTTACTTTCTCTCTCATCTGTTGTCATGGGGATGACAAATAACTTCAAGCACTCACATGCAGATTCGGTGAGGAGCATGCAGACCATTACACACCCCACACGTTTGAGGGGGGCATGGCAACCCACTCCAGTATTCTTGCCTGGAGAACCCCCATGGACAGAGGAGCCTAGTGGGCCACAGTCCATGGGGTCGCACAGAGTTGGACATGACCGAAATGACTCAGCACTCACGCAACATTTGCAGGACCCAGGATGAGCGCAGAGGCCCACCAACCCTGTGTCCACATATATTGAATGGTTAAGTCAAATACCATTTTATCTTCCCTTCCTTTATACACAGAGCTTCAACGTGTTGTGGAACTGTGCTGTCCAGGGTGAGGCAACCACCCCCAGCCACAGGTGGCTATTTAAATTTAAATTCAGTAAAATTTAAAATTCCATTCCTCGGCTTCACTGGCTGCATTTCAATAGCCCAGGCATCCAGTCCAGCGGCTACTGCGTTGGACAGAGAACATTGCTTCATCGCGGCAGGTTTCTAGTGCAAGGTGCTGGGTCTGGAAGCACGCATGTGAATTTAGAATTCCAGGACTCCTTGGCCTTCTGGAGTGGGCTGCAGGGGAGAATGAAGGCCGGCCTCTGGGCCCAGGCTCCCCACCCCCTTTTCTCCCCGCTGCATGGAAGCCCCAGCCTCCCTGCCTTCCTTGTGGGCCTGAGGCTGACACACCAGCAGCACTGTCTGCCCTCAGGAGGACAGAGGCAGGCGCTGGAGGCAGGTGTGGGACATCTGGGCAAGGAACTCAGGGATCCCAGGTTACAGCTGGGGTCGGAATGGTGCCCTTCTGGGTGGGCATCCTGTGGCCCCGTGGGTTCCTCACTCTGTGGAGAAGGGCCACTGGAGAAAAGCCAGATCAGGGGCCCCTCTGGCCTGGGTCTACGAGAAGAAAAGGCGTCCAACACAGGGCCCAGCGCAGAGGGGGCCCTCGAGGAACAGGGCTTCTCTTGCTATTTGAACACAAGACAAACCAAATTCACGGAGCCAGGAGTTGGAGCCACCCCTTCGAGGTCAAAGATGCCACCCCCATGGCAGCGCACGGAGCCCTGCAGGGTGAGGGCAGGGCAGCTGGCACAAACGGGCCACACCACCCAGGCCCCTGGAGGCCTAGCCCCACCTTAGACAACCCCCATGCCACCCTAACAAACAGGCCAAGGGTACCAACGGGCCCCTCCTTCCTCTGACCCCAGCTGGCCCAAATGCCAGAGAATCTGGGACAGCTGGGAGGCCTCAGACTTCTGAACACACTTCATTCACTTTAGCCCATTCTACGTGGAAGGCGCTTTCCACTTCGGAAGTGTTCCAACTGCTAAAGGAAGGCCTTGTGTCCTTTGAGAGACCTTGCATCACCTTTCTCATTCATTCATTTAAAATATCTAAGGGCTTCAAGAGAACCTGTGGAGAGCCAGACCCTGTGATGGGTACAGGGGATAAATGGCTGACAAGACCAAGAGTCCGGGCCCCCTGGGAGCTTTCACAGGAAGAGGTGACCCAACAAGCTCATTACTCCTGAGATCAATGTGAGCAAAGAGTTGTAGGTGCCACTGGGATGTACAAACCCACTGAGGGAGTCAGGACGCCAGACCTGAAGGATGAGCAGGAACTAGGATCCTGGGGTGGGGGTGGGGGGTGCCTGGGAGCCATGCCCACCCCGACCCCTCCCCTGGAGGTCCTGCCTTCACTGGACTGGTGGTCCCGGAGCCCCCAGGCCAGTCCGACCAGCGGCCAGGACGAGAATGGAGGACTCATGGAAAGAGGACGACAGAGGGACAGCGACGCGCAAAGGCCCCAGAAAGAAGGGCATTTGAGAAAAGGTGGCATCGCCCGCCCCCAAGGCCCCTCTGTAATGTAGATTGCGGATGGGGTGGAATTGGAGCTGCTGGATCTGAACACACAGGCCGTGTCTGCCTGCTCAACCTGCCCCTGTCCACATGCAGTGAAGCAAGAAGACATTTTTTTAAGGGACAATAAATAGCAATTAAAAAGCATGGCCAGAGCTACCCTTCCCAGCGCTCAGTTTTCTTTGCAGATGGTTCACGCAGCGCCTGTTTAAACTGTACAGGCTAAACTTCTTAGCTTGGTTCCAAGGAAGCAGATTGTTTCTCGAGCTTGTTAAGAGGTGACAGAATCCTGCGGTGCAGCATCAGAGGAGAGTGCTTCCTCTCTGTGCACCACCCCAGGCTGAGGTCTGTGAGGCAGGGGGAAGGGTCGGGCCTCCGGACTCGCCCTCTGGGTGACAGCCCCCCACCCCGCCCCCATTGCACCCTGGAGCCAGGAAATGCTCCAAGCACTGCACTGTGGAACTTCCCAGAGTGGGGGGCGCAGAGGCCAGGGGCTCAGGTGGAGATTCTGTGGGGCCCTGCTGTTCACTCGTTAGCCCTGAATCACACTGGGAGAAAGTTAATCCCTTCTCTTCCAATCTTCCTGACCGGGTCAAGGAGAGCGTCTCAGTTACGTGCCACTATACCCTTAACACCGAATACTTTCCCAGTGTTCTCTTTAAGGGAGAGATCGGGTCTTGGCAAGAGCAACAGCATCAGGCCAGTGCTCGGGACCTGTGCTTCGTCACAGCACTTGGTGCTCATCGCTTCCTCCTTCGGCAGCACGCAACGCTGGCTTTGCCCTGGGTTGTCATAGGTTCCCTTCCAAATGAGTTAGGGAAAGAGTGAGTTGATTTAAATGAAAACGTGATTTTGTAAATTTAACAGAAGTGGTAGGAAATACAGTGAACATCATGACAGAGATACACAAGTGACTGCAGATGGGGGGAAACGCTGGAGAGGAGAAAGGACCCAGCTCTGTGGTCTGACAAAGCTGGGCTCAAATGCAGGCCCCAGGGCCTCTGGCTGGGAGGGGTCTAGGGGGGGTGGCGGAAGCCTCCCTGGGCATGTAGGAGTGTCTCCTGTTCCCTAGGCCTGCAGGGGGGACCCTGTGAGGGGTCAGGGTGACCCCCTGGGGCGATCTGCAGAGTTATACCCCTTACCAGCTCCAAGGAAGGGCTCAGAGCCAGTCTTGGCTTTGCTACCAGGCTGTGTGATCTTGGGCACATTCCTTAACCTCTCTGAGCCTCAGTTTCTTCATCTGTAAAATGAGGCTAACGTGTGGATCTCTCCCATAGGTTTTGATCACTAAGTGAGGTAAAGAAAATAAAATGCTTAGCAACGTACCTGGTACATAGAGTGTGTTCAGTACAGATGAGCCATCAAAATTGAATTGAACTCAATTGGGTTCCATTTAAATTAATTAAGTCATGAAGTAAGGAAGTTCTGGAGCCAGAAGCCTCTGTAGCCTTTAAAACCAAGCCCAGAGCTTAGGCAGCAGCACCCTAATTGACGGTAATGTCTGGCCTGGTGGTCATTTTGAATGCAAGAACAGGACTGTTGAACAACAGGGAAATGGGTAAGCAACTGGAGATGAATCCCCACCGCAGATTGTCAGGCAAATATTTAAAATGATGTCACAGAAGAATGTTTAATGTCATGGAAAGATGTTTAGATATATGAGGAGGACAGAAAAGCAGTACAAAAAAGAGTATGTACATATTCAGTCATGAAAAATAGAGGCACTGATACATGCCACGGTACTGATGAACTTTGAAAACATGCTAAGTGAAAGGAGCCAGCCACAAAGACTGCTTACGGTATGATTCCATTTATATGAAATATCTCAAATAGGCAAATCCACAGAGATAGAAAGTAGGGCAGTGGTTACCTGGGGGTGGAAGGAATGGGGGAGGCTCTTTTGGGGGAAATGAAAATATTTTAAAATTGATTGTAGTGCAACTCTGTGAATATACTAAAAGCCATTGAGCTGTACACTTTAAATGAGTGAAAATGGGTGAATAGTATGGTACGTGAGTTATATTTCATTAAAGCTGTTAAAAATTATGCACAGTGCAATTTTTTCTCTAAAATTAAGAAATACATATTTATATGCTATATATTAATTTCAGAAAAGAAAATCATACTGTACATACTTTTTAACAGCTTTGATGTATATATACAATATGCATATGTTATATGCATATATATCATTATATACTAATATGTATGTATATCTTCCTGTCTATTTGCCTGTCTATCTACAGAGAGAGAGAGACTTGGGAGGCAATACAAATATATTTGCAATGGGCTTATGGTGATTTTTTTTCCTTTTCACTTAATCTATATTTTCTAAAATTTCTACCCTGAATATGTTCAGTATTTGGAAAAATAATGAAAGCATTTTCTGCCTTTCTCTAAGAACACCTTATTTTGAATTTCAATGTCAATGAAATCAGAACCAAAGCCACCTCCTGAGTGGGCTCACCTCCCCCAGAACTCAAGCCGTTACCTTGTCCACGTGGAGGGGCAGCACGAACCTCTTGAGGGTGGGCATGGAGGTGAGCCTGGAGTTCTCCTTGAAGTCCTCGTTCAGGTTGGCCAAGTAGAAGAGCTGGTAGAGGCTGCCGTCCTCATAGGCGATAACGTCGAACAGGAGGCAGCCGTCCTCCTCGTAGGCGTTGACGTGGTGAAACACCACCATGGGGTCCGTGTGATACTTGGTCGGCACGGGCTTCCGCGTCCTTCGGTCGATGATGTGGATGTGAGTCTGAAAGGAGATGCAGCCCGGGGCTCAGCTCTCCCTCTGCCAGCCCCATGCTGCAGCACTGGGTGGGGGACAAGCCCCAGCCAATGGTTCACCTGCTCGGGACCCTGAAGCAACCCCTCCACTTTCTGAGCCTCTCTGTCCCACTCCAGGGGGCAAACCTCACCAGAAGCCATGGGGAGGAGGGAAGCTTTGCCGCATGGGGTCTCAGCCTCACGTGGAGGACCGGACTTTTCAGGGAGGCCCCTGAAAGTGCAGCGTCTCCCCGACTTTCACTCAACTGAGATCCAGGTCGGCGGCAAGCGGCCAGCTCCCCAGCAATGGCCAAGTTGGGGAGGACCAGTCAGGGCCAGCCCTCTCAGCTTCCTCAGGTCCCACCCATGGCCAGAGCCCCTGAAGCCCCGTCCTGGACCCCCCACCAAAGCCCCGGCCCACTGCAGATTGTCCCAGCGACCGGGCTGCCCTGGAGGGCTGCGGTGCTGAGTGACCGGTCTAGTCAAGCTGATACCAGCCCAGTAGGCTCCGTACACACCTCTGGGCGTCACAGGCTATATCGCTCTGGGTGGCAATTAGCCGTATCTACAGCCCTAGTTGCTTAATCCGAGGGTGAAGGGGTGTTTTCTTTCTTTTGGCAGTTCTGGCCTAACCATCCTCCTCTGAAAGGAGGGAGGGGCAGCTCCAGCCACCTCCTCTGGCTCATCGTCTCTTTCTCTTTTTCCCCAAAATCAAGCTCTGAAGTTAAGTGGGGGTGATGAGGGCTGAGTGTTGCAGAGGAGGAGGGACAGTGGGAGATGAACACAGGGTGACGTGACAGGCACTTCTTTCCCATAAACCCAATCCTGGGGTCAGCTGTAGGGACAGCTCAGAAAACTCTCCAAATGCATTCAAAGCCCTGCCAGGGCTCAGGGGCTCTCACTGTGGGACTCTCTGGGGCCAGAGATTCCTGGGGGATCCCTGGAGCCTGGAGGCCAACGGGGCCCTGATGCTCAAGTCCCCCAGAGCAAACCCACTTCCGCCGGCCCCCTGATGGCCCCCTTGCCCAGCTCATTCGTGCCACAAACACTAACATATTTTCGGGGGAACTAGAGAGATAAACCCTCTACACTTTCGTGCAGTTTATAGTCCAGTGGGGGTGAGGCCAAGGGTCAGTGACCAAATGTACAACATGTGAAGGATGATGGCTGAGCACAACTGGGAAAATGAGGTGGGAGGTGGAGAAAGCCTGGTAGTGGGGAGGGATCTGTGACAGCTAGGGGGACCTCGGTGATAGAGCTGCGGGGGTGGGGGTGGGGGGGTGGGGGAGCTTAGAGCCAGACCTGGATTCACAAGGGGAGGGAGCCGGCTGGGAAAGAACGTTCCAGTGGAGGGGGCAAAAAGTGCAGAGGCCCCGAGGCAGGAACGCTTGTGCGGCAGGTCTGAGGTGTAGGAGGGAGCCAGAGGCTGGGCTGAGGGCATGATGAGGGCCTTCCCAGGCCGGTGAGAGAGGCCTGTGGCTCCGATTCTGGGGAAGACGGGGAACCAGCAGAAGGTTCTGAGCAGGGGAGGGACCTCAGGGAGCTGCTTTGCTTCCTCTCCTCCCTGAGAATGCAGGCATTAAAGAGGGGGCGGCCACAAAGACACCTCTGTATGGGTGCCCGAGGATGCTCGTGGCGCACAGGAAGGGGAGCAGAGCGCTGCTGAATGGACAACAGAGGGGCCCTCTGGCAGGGCTGGACGGGGAGAAGGAGGGGACTTGGCCGCTGCTTTCTACACCCATGTGCTGTTTAAACAGATGATGCTGAGCCCCTTGCCCTAACTCGGGACCCCTGTGAAGGCCCACCCAGCCTCAGAAGTCTCTGGAAGGCCGGCTGGTGCCTCTGGGGACACTGCCTGGGAGCTCGCTTCCTCCCCCACTGAGCTGCCCGCCCCTGCCTGCTGACCTCCGGCTGGCTCTGGCTGTCCTGGGGCTGTTGGGGGGGGTCCCCGGCTAGGCCTTACCTTGTCCTCCCCGTGGAAGGCCAGGCAGGAAGCCCAGCTCACGCCCCGAATGTAGGCCGTGGCCATCTTGAGGATGTCCAACTTGAAAGGCTGCTCAAGGAAAACGATGTAGTTCTCGGTGACTCCGAAGCTGTGGTAATAGCTCGGGGAGAGGAGGGAGCGGGCGGCAATGGAGCAGAAGACCTCCGTGTCCTTCAGGGGGCTCCGGCCCTCCTTCCTGCCCCCTGGAGAGAAGCCAGCCTCAGGAGCAGCTGGGACCTGACTGCCCCCCAAGGACACCACGGGGCCACCGCCTCCTACAGCCCAGCCTCTCAGCCCACCCTGCTGAGGAGAAGAACCTTTGAGAGTCGACAGCAAACCGGTCGAAGGGCTGCTGCCTGGCTGAGGCAGGGACCGGACCTCCCCCACACCCGCCCTGGGGGCCTGGTTTAGCATGTGAAACTGCTGCCTCCCCAGGCTCAAGGCCCCTGGGTCTCTGGGCCTTAGGGCCAGGCGTCGGCAACTCTGGCCTGGGGCTAAGCTGGCCTCCACCTGCTTCCGAAATAAAGGTTTATCTGGAGCGTGGGCCACGCTGCCGCCTCCTGCAGAGTCCACAGCTGCTTTGCCTTCAGGATTCAGAGTCGAGCAGACGTGGCGCAGACCACACAGCCGGCAAAGTCTCAAATAGTTACTCTGGGGCCCTTTATAGAAAACATTTGCCAACCCCGGCTCTGGAGCAATGCTCCTGAAGCATTGAACGTGCATGCAGATGGTCTGGGGGTCATGACAAAGTGTGGAGGCTGACTCAGCCTGTGGGGCAGGGCTCACGGCTCTGTATTTCCTTCAGTCTCCCAGGCCATGCCCTGGAGCGAGGCATGGCAACCCACTCCAGTGTTCCTGCCTGGAGAATCCCCATGGACAGAGGAGCCTGGCGGGCTACAGTCCACAGGGTCGCAAACAGTCGGACACGACTGAGCGACTGAGCGCAGCCACACCCGGGCCACGGGCTAGCTTCCCAAGGTTAAGCTTTGACATGCTGCTGAGGTCTATCATCTGACATGCATTTCACAGGGTTTCTGTGAATTTCTCTTGGCATTACCTGTTCTGAAAGACCTAGGAGTGAGCCCAAGTGCCTGTGTTGATGTGACAGACTGTGACAGTCAGGGTCGGCTGTATGAGTCCCATGTTACAGATGGGAAACTGAGGCTTGGCGGGACAGCCAGAGGCACAGGGTTAAGCCAAAGGGCACAGTCCCCTCAGCCTGGCCTCCTCCTCTGTTCTTTGGAGGGACAACCCTTGGAGGGAAGGGGGGGAACTGAAGGAAATACTGCAGGAGGCCAGGCACCTCGCCCGGCACCCAGCGCAGAGGTGCCTGGGACTGCTCGGTTTCCTTATTCCTCTGCAAGGATGAGTCAGCCACTGGCCAAAAGGCCTCCCCACACAGGCCTGTGGCTGGGTTATAATGAGTTACACGCAAGCGTCCCTGCCATTCCTGTGGCCACCTGTGCACCCTGTAAACAGCTGGCTGGTGGGAGGCAGGCTGTCGGGTTGCGGGGTAGGTCTTTTCTTCACTAAACAAATGGAACACAAAGCAAACAGGAAGGAAAGTCACCCTGGCCTGGGAGGCAGGAGGCAGTTGTGAATCCTGGTGAAGCGCCAGCCTGGAGCAGGTGCGGAGGGTACCTGCTGTGAGCCGTGGGGACGTCACCCGATCCCCTGGGGCTCCCAGTCCTCGGGAACATGAGGTGGCAAACTCAAATGGCTAGCCTACCCTCAGGTGGGACATTCTAGGATCCTGAGCCGGACCCTGCATCCCTTTATTGGCTTAATTAACGGGGGTTCCATTTAACAAGAGCACTCACTGCACCATGTGACCCAGGGATTCCCGTCTGCCAGTGGAGCCTGGAATTTGCTGGACGGGGGGTGCTCTACAGAATGGTAAGGGACGGGCCAGGAGCGATCTCGGATGGGAACCCGTCTTCCTAAACCAGAAGGTCTAGCTGAGCACCCTCGCAGTCCTGCACCGTCCCGGGAGCCCGTGCAGCCGCCCTTGGAGGCCTGGTCTCCCGGGTGTGGTTTCGAGAGGGTCCTGCCCAAATAAGGCTAGGAGTCCCACCCTTCTCCCCCGCAGGAACGCGCAATCACAATCAGCCTGGGCGCCATGCCAGGCTCCCGGGCCTGAGTGAAGAATGTCTAGAAGGCCCAGGGAACAGGGCGGAATCTGGAGTGGATGCCAGCAGGCCTGAGCTCCCTGAATAACCCGGGGAGCCTGGCTTCTGGGGCTGGGATGAGAGAGAGCAGCACAGCCCTGACAGATGGGAGGTTTGCCAGAAAACTAAAAAATGAATGAATGAAAGGACGGATGGATGATGGATGATGGATGGATGGATGACAACATCAGTGGATAGATTGATAAATACACAATTAACGGATAAATGAATGAAATAATGAACAGGAATCGAAAGAAAAGGAGGTCGGAAGAGCAAAGGGATTCACTTCTTCCAAAAGGACACGTAGCATCATCCCTTTTCTCCTAAAGGAGAAAAGCGAGTCCATGGTCCTCTGAGTCATGGATGTGGGCAAGTATCAGGTTGAGTGTTGTGCCATCAACCAGAACCAGAACTCTTCCCAAAGAGCCACCCTTGGTGTTCACGCCTCATCCCAGCCCCAGGATGACCCACCTGGGACTGGGGCAGGGATCTTAAAGATCACATATTTTGTCTTCCCCTTGTCCACGATGGACGTGCCAACATTGAGAACATTTCCAGCAGCATCGTAGTGAGGATGTGATGTTGCCAGATTTACAGCCACGTATTTACGATAATCAACCTGCAAAACATGACAGTCAGCTGCTTTTAAAAAAGGGAGAGGGTGAAGTCCCGCCAAAAGCTGCCTGACTCCAGGCTCAGGGAGATGACGGCTATTTTTGCATGTCTCCCAACCTGAAAATAAGGCAGACATTGCCTTTAAAGGAGACGCTTTCTCTTGTGACCTGATGTCACGTCATGGGGGCTCCCATAGCACACAGGCTGCAGGGGGCTTGGTGAGCTACGTGTGTTCTCTGAACATTGTCCCTCTCTGGCCCCGCCGGGTGGCCTTGGTGTGGAAACCCGATGCCTTACCACAGAGAGCTCCAAGTAACATCGTGGGCAGAGAGGCAGCCTGCGTGCTAATCTCGGCCCTGGTGAAGTCATTTAAATCCTCCCCTTTTGTATCCCACAGAGGCATAAATCCCCAGGCCTCTCTCCTAGGGTTATTCTGGGAACTGAGAGGTTACAAAAAGCATTTGGTCAAAGGGAAACACTGACTAACGACCTCAGTAACGATCCCGACTCCAAACAGGCCACAACCATAGAGCAATGGGGTGGCCAGGGAACCAGCTGTCCACCCTTCCTCCCTGAGAACCGCACAACCTTCAGCCAAAAGTCGGGCGCTACCTCCTTCTCACCTAGTGATTCCTCTCTGCAGCTTTGTGGAAAGCGCTCCTCAGTTAGACCTATGCTGCCTAGCGTCAGAGGAGCTGGACATGATTTCATGGCTAAGAAAAGTACTCCCTCAAACAGATCGTTAAGATGTATTGCAAAGACATCAAGGCTTTGAACAGCCAGCTGGAGAAAACTGAAAGTGGGTCTACTGATCTTCATGAAAATGTAGACTCGCTTCTGCCCAGGAAAGGTATCCGCGTGGGCACTGATTTTTGCACCCGTGCTGTCTACCTAATGCCTCCCTTTCCAGGGCTGCTGGGGGTCCTGGACAGCCCAGCACTGTCTGTCATTCATTCAAATTTCCACTGAGGAGCCACTCATTGCCAAGGACTGTCGACACTGTCAGGGGTTGAACTGGACCTTCCAAAAAGGCAAGTTGAAATAGGTCCTAACCGCTCGTGTCTATATTTTGGAAATAGGGTTAAAATGAGGTCATTCTGGAATAGGGTGGGTGATTTGTATCTTTACAAGAGATTGGAACGAGGCATCTGTAAACCAAGGGGCGGCCACCAGAAGCAGGAAGAGGCAAAGAAGTTTCCTTCCCTAGAAGCTTCAGAGAGAACAGGGCTTGCCAGCACCTGATTTCAGACTTCCGGCCTTCAGAACTGTGAGGGAATACATTTCTGTTGACCTAAGCCACCTAGTTTGTGTTCCTTTGTCACGGGAGTGCTAGGAACGAATTCAGACACAGAGATGGCAGGGCAGAGTCCTGCCATCAGGAAGCTTAGAATCTAGTGCTAAGATGCCCGAGACGAGGGGCTCAGAGGGGGGCTCCTCTCTGAGTGCCTGCAGCCTCCTGGCCTCCCCGCAGAGGGTCCATTCCTTAAGTCAGGCACTGAGGCTGCTTGTAGACTCACTGATACCTTCTCCAAGGTTTCCAGGGTCTGGGGGTTGATCCTCCTGATGTAATTGGTCTCTGTGGTCGCATAGAAGTCTTCTCCACACCTCATGATGTTGATCAGACAGTTGTCTGTGAAATCGGGGATGGTGTGGGACAGGTAGGAGAAAGCTCTGGGGAGGAAAGCAAGTCAGTGAGTCAACCACTGTGTCCACTCAGCTGGAAGGTTCTACTCCAAATGGCTTTAGTTCGCCTACCACTTAAAACGCTCTACTTCAACTAAGGGAGGGAAAGTGCTGGGTCACAACTGGTCATTTGAGGAATCGGACAGTCCAGAGATCGAGTTAACCCAAAGCACCACCACATCCAGTCAGCTAAGAAGGGAGTCAGCTGGGACAGCAAGGCTGCCTGCCCACTGAGCCCTCCCCAGCTCCCCAGATCCAAAGGTGTCCCCCACCAGAGCCATCAAGAGCTGGTGCGCGGTTCTCATGTATTTTAAGAAGCTCTACAGAAATCATACACATACCCATAATGGTTCCCCCGAAACTAGAAAAGCAGTTGATCTCTGCTTTGAGCAGGAATGACAGTCCACCCTCGTTACCTCAACTTTGTCCAAGAAATTCGTTTCTTTGAAAAAGGAAAGGAAACTGAGTTAAGAACTGATGATTCGATTGGAAGGCAAACGCAAAGCAGGAAGTCTTGGCCCCGAGTACTGGTGAGTGCTCCCCCTACTGGCAATCACTGTAACAGCAAGGATGCCGCACAAGCTGCGGTTTCCATTCCTTCCCTCCCGCGGCCCCCTGGCTCCTCCCCCGTCTGCAGTGGGTGTTCCCAGCTGACTGTTTGCCGGACCCCCAGCGTGGGGCTGGGATTGGAGAGGTGATGTCAGTTCTAGAGAAGCAGAAACCAGCTTCCCTCTCCAGGCCAGTCTACCTACCCCTAATGTACCCCTTTTATGTCTAAAGCGTATCAGAAAGGGGACGATGACCACTGGCCTGATTCCCTGGCCAACAATTCAAAACGCGTAAGGCATTCATATGCATCACAACCCAGATGGTTTTAAACGTATACAACTGAAAATCTCCCCCATCCTCCTCCCGTTGGTTCCCTTCCTCGCCCATGCCTTCTCCCAGGCTTTCTGCACATTCAAAAACAAACCTAGATATCCCCTGCCTTATAGCACAAATTACAGCATATTATATGCTCTTTCTACACTTTATTTTTTTTTCTTTTTTCCCCACTTAGCAGTATATCCTGGAAATCTTCCATTCAGTACATAGAGAGCATCCTCAGTGCTTTTTATATCTGCCTGGTGTTTTCCTGTATAGCGTTACTGCGATTTATTTAACACTCTTCTGTTAATGATCACCTGAGTTATTTTCAGTTCCTCATCATAACAAATCATTCAGCCACGAATAACCTTGTACATTTGTCATTTCAGAAACAAGCAAGCACCTCTCTGGACTGAATTTTGATAGGTGACTTCAAAGCGCTCTCCCACTAGCCATGTGGGAGAACATCTGACAATCTGCCAGATGCTCTTTGCCTCGCCTGCTATCAGTGATCCAGAAATACGTAGCCTGCATGGTCAAAGGCCATCACGGGAAGTTTTCCATCCACCCTAAACACACCGTCAGAGGAGCAAATGCTGGTTGTCTCGACCGTCAAGGGTATCGGAAAGCAGGACTAGATACAAAATGGACAGTTACTTGGAAAATATGTTTTTGCAGGGGTCTGGATAGGCCATTGTTGCGAATTCTGACACCTCAATCCTGTTTGCTTCGATATTGGCAGTGTAGGTATCACTTCTCAGGTATTTGCTCCTGTAGTAGACTTCGCCTGAAAGAGAAGCAGCAGAATCATCCCAGGCTTATTTGAAACTTATCTGATCTTATTTCAGCCATTCCAGGGATGTACGGTGGGGGTGGCTTACTGAGACTGTCCCTTTAATGTGTGTGCTGGATACAACAAGCGCTGGTGTGAACTCTCACATACATTTTGGCAAGGTTGACTCGCAACAATACGGCAAGGTAAGTATTCCTAGTCCCAGCTCCATCTACGTATGACGGAACTGAGGCTCAGAAATGTTCCATCCCTTGTCCAGCATCACCCAGAGACCTGCTGGCCCAGGCCATTGACCGTGCCTTCTGCCACGTTGGAATCCCTCCAGGTAAGGTCCAGGTTTGGAGGACTGATCCAGAAGGCCCCCATACTCAGGCTGGGTTTCCCAAGGACCCAGTTTAGTTCTGGGAGCCTTACATTAACAATTTAGCCCCTGGAGTAACATTTTTTTAATTGAAATAAACATGGTTTTATTTTTAATTATTAATGGTACAAAAGACTTTTTGCTGTCACTAAAATTATTTTTCAAATCTTTTAAAAATTTTTAATTGGAGGATAATTGTTTTACAATATTGTGTTGGCTTCTGCCGTACTCTGCAACCAGGGAGCACTCTAATACCCATTCTGCACACAGGAGAGGGTCAGTACATGTGTTGATGACACTGGAGAGAATCTCACTCACTCCAGAAAAGCGTGGACCCTTGACCAGTCTGCCAAGACCAACTTGAAAATATACTAGATGGTTCTAGACCTGTATTAATTTCTTGTGGCTGCTGTAACAAATTATCATAAATGTAGTGGCTTCACAAAACACAAATTTGTTATCTGTTTTGAAAGACAGGTCTGAAGTGGGTTTTTCAGGGCAAAATCAAAGTGTCAGCAGGACGGGTTCCTCCTGGAGCTCTTGGGGAGAGTCTAGGACCTGCCTGTTTTCCTTGGCTTGTGGCTGCATCACTCTGATCTCTGATTCCCTTGCCACAGCTTTTCAAAGCCCTTGAAGGATGAGTGGAACTGAACCATGAATCGGGGAGGTGGGGCTAGGAAAGAGGGCGAGGTGTTCCCAGTCAGTCTCCCCAGATAGTCTGTAAGTCAAGACCTGGGGTTGGGGAGCACAGCCCACTTCCTGTGAGGGCTGAGTCCACACCGGCTGAAGCACCAGTTAGGTGCTTGAGAGCAGCAGGAATGGGGGGAGGCTGGGGGACCTGTGGGGATCCCACCAGGTCTTCAGGGCTGTGACTACTTAGGCCTGGGACCTTCATTTTGGTGCATAATTTGAAACCTCTAGAGTTTGGTGGGGTTTTTTTTGCCATTAATTAGCACATGACATTATGTTGACTTTTCACATTCCTTGCTGTAGTATAACCTATGCTTCCATGGTTGGTGCAATTATAATATGCCAAAAAGTCGGGCCCAAGACACACTGAAAACTCGTTCCCATCAGAGAAATGCCCATCACATATCCACTGTCACAAGGATGGCTTCAAAGAGAGACTGCATCTCAGGAAATTCTCGCCCAGGGATTGACATATATACACTACTATATATATAAGGTAGATAACTAATAAGGACTTACTGTATAGAACAGGGAACTTTACTCAATACTCTGTTATAGCCTATATGGGAAAAGAATCTAAAAAAAGAGTTGTTCAGTCGCTCAGTTGTGTCCGACTCTTTTTCGACCCCGTGGATTACAGCATGCCAGCAGGCTCCTCTGTCCATGGGATTCTCTGGCAAGAGTACTGGAGCGGGTTACCATTTCCTTCTCCAAAAAAAAAAAAGGAGTAGATACGTGTATGTGTATAACTGATTCACTTTGCTGTACACCTGAAACTAACACGGCATTGTAAATCAACTATAATTAAAAAAAAAAAATCTCTGTGACTTTGACTCTTGGAATTCACATGTTCGATCCTCATGGGATGACGACTTTGTTTCTTATTGGAAAATAATCAAATCTATCACTAAGGGGGACCTGGGTTGACTCATCTCCAAATCTGCTTTATAAAAAATTTTAATTTTGAAAGAATTTTAGACTTGAAAAAAGCACTCCTGTATACTCTTCCCCATCTCCACTTGGCCTTTATGATTGAAATCTTTGTTAGTGTTTGAAAGCATTAGCTTCTAGTGGCCTCTGCTAAGGGTTATGAGTCATTTTTCTGTCTTTGCTTTCTTACTCCAGTTCTTTTCTTCCCGGTTTGGCACTAATTTCCGTTCTTCATACTAA
Organism: Bubalus kerabau; assembly: GCF_029407905.1. Taxonomy (NCBI): domain Eukaryota; kingdom Metazoa; phylum Chordata; class Mammalia; order Artiodactyla; family Bovidae; genus Bubalus; species Bubalus kerabau. Next base: position 11,067,160 of record NC_073640.1, on the reverse strand, counting down.
CTGTGCACTAGAACCACCTGGTTTTACAGATCACGGAGGCCTGAGGCCCACACCACCAGTGTGCTCGGGGTCATCTGGGAACATAGATGCTCTATCCTTACCCTTTGAGCCCTGGGCAGGGTCTCAGGATTCACAGCTTAAATGAGCATCTTGGGGGATTCTGATGCAGAAACCCACAGACCATCTTTTGAGAAGTACTGGCTTTATGTTACTTGCAAATCAGAGGGCCCTGATTGCCTTATGTGTGCCCTCTTAAATTGTGTATAGAAGCACTTAATGTTTTTGTTTCTATTTCCACTGTTAGACACAGGGGAGGCATTGAGAGCTCTAGAGGAGAGGAGAGACCAGGCCAGGCTGTGCTGCACCAACGCTGGCAACCTGACAGACCATCTCAGAAAAGAACAGAAAACAGCTGCTTACCTCTGAGAGTGAAGTTTTAGTCTGAGACTCACTAGAAACTTTTAGGGGCTTTCCAGGTGGCTCAGTGGTAAAGACTCCACCTGCAATGCAGGAGCCACAGGAGATGCAGGTTGCATCCCTGGGTCAGGAAGATCCCCTGGAAGAGGAAATGGCAACCCACTCCAGTATTCTTGCCTGGAAAATCCCATGGACAGAGGAGCCTGGTGGGTTACCGTGCATGGGATCACAAAAGAGTCAGACATGATTTAGCTACTAAACCAGAAGAGAATTAAAATTGTGTGTTGCTTTAAGATACTCCATCTGTGGTCATTTGTTACAGCACCCACGGCAAACCATGTGGTGCTCTTACCATCTCTGATTGTGAAGCTGTGGAGCAAGGCCAGGCCATCGAACCAGTGGTTGTATCTGGTCTCGCCCACTGTGTGCATTCCAGGCCCATTGCGGAGCAGGATTCCCTGCAGCCAGGCTGGAATCTTGCCTGATGAGAGAAAGAATGTTTAGTTTCCAGCTCTGCACCTAAACCAAAAAGCTCAAAGAAGTGGCCATACAGCTCCTCTACCACTCGCTGAATCTGTTCACTTCCAGAAAGAATGTGCCTGGCATTGTGTGGGCGCTGAGGATATCGAGATGAACAGGCATCATCCCTACTTTTAAGTGGGGCTTCCCAGGTGGCACTAGTGGGAAAGAACCTGCCTGTCAATGCAGGAGACGTAAAAGACACGGGTTCCATCCATGGGTTGGGAAGACCCCTGGAGGAGGGCATGGCAACCCACTCCAGTATTCTTGCCTGGAATCCCATGGACAGAGGAGCCTGGCAGGTTACAGTCCATGGAGACACAAAGAGTTGGACTCAACTGAGCACCCACGCACACTGCTTCCAAGGAACTCCTCATCCATTAAGAGACAAAGACTAAGGAAAATACCCAAAATACACTGTGATAAAGGCAATGCAACAGACTCAGCAAGGGTGCTGGGTGGAGCAGAACTCTGCTCCAAGGTGGGTTGAGAGCAGGAGGGTAAGGAACACTTCCTGGAGGAGGTGACCTGGTTGAGTTTTGAGGGAGAGTTGGTGTTTGCCTTGCAAAGGCATGAAGAAAGAACATTCTAGAGCTGTGCTGTCCCATGTAGGGGAACTGCGTACTGGAAACTTGGCTAGTCCCAACTGAGATGTACAGTAATTGTGAAATGCACACCAGATTCCAGAGACTTAGTATGAAAAAGAAATGTAATACATCTCATTAGCAATTTAAAAACATTAGCTATATGTTGAACTGATAACATTTTGGATATGTGGCGTTAAATTAAAACCACTGTTAAAATTAATGCCATCTGTTTCTTTGCACTTTTTGGTACGGGGCTATTAGGAAGGTTTAAGTTACACATGAGGCAGGCATTCCACGGTGGTTGGGGCAGTGTTGCACGTGCCCTTGGCGCCCTGCCCACGGCCCCTTGGCTTTCATCTCTCCCTGAAGGCTGCTTTCTGCAAATACCTAGAGCTCTTCACCTGAGGGCTTTGTTCTCACTGTGAAGCAGCTCTGCACACACATAGACAAGCCAGAACCACGTTGGAGAGTTAATGCCCCTGGAAGCTGCTCTCACCCGACGATAGATGGGGTGCTGTGGGTCCAAGGCCACCACTTCCTTGCCCTCGGTGGACACAATGTGAGGCGTGGTTTATGCTGTGCCTGGAGGATGCAGCTCCAATAACTCCTGGTGGTCAATGGCTTGACAACGCCTCCTTCGCTGCCTTCCCAGTGTTCCTTGGGATCAGATCAGATCAGTCGCTCAGTCGTGTCTGACTCTTTGTGACCCCATGAATTGCAGCACGCCAGGCCTCCCTGTCCATCACCAACTCCCGGAGTTCACTCAGAGTCACGTCCATCGAGTCAGTGATGCCATCCAGCCATCTCATCCTCTGTCGTCCCCTTCTCCTCTTGCCCCCAATCCCTCCCAGCATCAGAGTCTTTTCCAATAAGTCAACTCTTCGCATGAGGTGGCCAAAGTACTGGAGTTTCAGTTTTAGCATCATTCCTTCCAAAGAAATCCCAGGGCTGATCTCCTTCAGAATGGACTGGTTGGATCTCCTTGCAGTCCAAGGGACTCTCAAGAGTCTTCTCCAACACCACAGTTCAAAAGCATCAATTCTTTGGCGCTCAGCCTTCTTCACAGTCCAACTCTCACATCCATACATGACCACAGGAAAAACCATAGCCTTGACTAGACGGACCTTTGTTGGCAAAGTAATGTCTCTGCTTTTGAATATGCTATCTAGGTTGGTCATAACTTTCCTTCCAAGGAGTAAGAGCCTTTTAATTTCATGGCTGCAATCACCATCTGCAGTGATTTTGGAGCCCAAAAAAATAAAGTCTGACACTGTTTCCACTGTTTCCCTATCTATTTCCCATGAAGTGATGGGACCGGATGCCATGATCTTCGTTTTCTGAATGTTGAGCTTTAAGCCAACTTTTTCACTCTCCACTTTCACCTTCATCAAGAGGCTTTTGAGTTCCTCTTCACTTTCTGCCATAAGGGTGGTGTTATCTGCATATCTGAGGTTATTGATATTTCTCCCGGCAATCTTGATTCCAACTTGTGTTTCTTCCAGTCCAGCTTCTCATGATGTACTCTGCATATAAGTTAAATAAACAGGTTGACAATATACAGCCTTGACGAACTCCTTTTCCTATTTGGAACCAGTCTGTTCTTCCATGTCCAGTTCTAACTGTTGCTTCCTGACCTGCATACAAATTTCTCAAGAGGCAGATCAGGTGTTCTGGTATTCCCGTCTCTTTCAGAATTTTCCACAGTTTATTGTGATCCACACAGTCAAAGGCTTTGGCATAGTCAATAAAGCAGAAATAGATGTTTTTCTGGAACTCTCTTGCTTTTTCCATGATCCAGCGGATGTTGGCAATCTGATCTCTGGTTCCTCTGCCTCTTCTAAAACCAGCTTGAACATCAGGAAGTTCACGGTTCACATATTGCTGAAGCCTGGCTTGGAGAATTTTGAGCATTACTTTACTAGTGTGTGAGATGAGTACAATTGTGCGGTAGTTTGAGCATTCTTTGGCATTGCCTTTCTTTGGGATTGGAATGAAAACTGACCTTTTCCAGTCCTGTGGCCACTGCTGATTTTTCCAAATTTGCTGGCATATTGAGTGCAGCACTTTCACAGCTTCATCTTTCAGGATTTGGAATAGCTCAACTGGAATTCTATCACCTCCACTAGCTTTGTTTGTAGTGATGCTTTCTAAGGCCCACTTGACTTCACATTCCAGGATGTCTGGCTCTAGGTCAGTGATCACATCATCGTGATTATCTGGGAAGAACATCCCAAATAAATGACTTACTGCTGAATTCTTAGCTCTGGGAAAACCTGAACCCAGAGACCAGAGACCGGTTCAAAAACCAAGAAGTGTGCAAGCTGTTTAGTAAGAGCTGGCCTGTAACTTTCAAGTGAGGGTATAGCGAGTATTGAGGCTGCAAGGTTAAGTAGGGCCCAGAGGCCAAGGTCAATAAGACCATACCTAGCTTTGATTTGGTGCTTAGAAGAAAGGGACACTTTTGATGGGTGTAACAGGGAATAATAGGATTAATTTTTTTCTTTTGCAATTTTAAAAATTGAGATAAAATTCACATAACATAAACGCATCATTTCAAAGTATACAATTCAGGGTGTGTGTGTGTGTGTGTGTGTGTTTAGTATATTTACCATGCTGTGCAACCATACCACTAACCCAAGAGCATTTCCATCACCCCCAAAAGAAGCCCTGTGCCCATTAGCAGTTAGTTTGCATATGCCACCCAGCTCCTAGCAACCCCTAATCCACGTTCTGTCTCTAAGGACCTACCTCTTCTCATACTAATGGAATGTGATCAGATTTGGGGTACCAAAAGTTATTTCTGGCTATGGTGTGGACTCTGGGTGGGGGGAGAAGCTAGAGAGAGGTGGGAAGACCTGAGAGAGGAGGAAGATAGTAGCAGTGGGACAGAGAGAAACTGATAAAACAAAGGGACTTAGAGTTTGACTAATTGTAGGGGAAATGGGAGGGGAACACTGAAAAAGTGTCAGCCGAGCCTCCTGCCCTGGGTGTGACTATTCACAGCGACCTGGGACACAGGAGAAGGAGCAGGTTGAGGCAGAGCAGGGAAAGATGAATCTGAGTTTAAAAGTAAAGCCCTAGATGTAAAAAGAACATTTGTGCTGTGCTTAGTCGCTCAGTCATGCGCATCTCTTTGCAACCCCATGAACTGTGGCCATCCAGGCTCCTGTGTCCATGGGATTCTCCAGGCAAGAATACTGGAGTGGGTTGCCATGCACTTCCCCAGGGGATCTTCCCCACCGGATCTTCCCCACCCAGGGATCAAACCCAGGTCTCCCGCATTGCGGGCAGATTCTTTACCAGCTGAGCCACCAGGGAAGCCCTAAGAAGAGCGTTTACTGAGCACTATGTGCTGTAGTCGATTAAATCATTTGGTCATTGCAGCAATCCCATGTGGTAGGTATGTGCTGACTTTATCAGCCATACGAGGAAATTGAGTCAGGAAATGCTCAAGTGTCTTGTAAAGGAAGAATCAGAGTCACAAAAGCACAGCCGGATGTGAGGCCAGAGCCTTGGCCTAGCTTCCCTGGACAGATGTGGCCACACAGCACCGTGTGTAGCGAGCTGCCTGCCAGCAGATCCTGACTGGTGGATTAGACGTGACCCTGCGGGGAGGCTGGCACTGGGCTGGAGCCTGTCCTCTGCTGGCCGCCTGGCCTCGGGCAAGTTGCTGCTTCTCCTGGGCCCGCAGCTTCACACCTGTCAAGAAAGGGGGCCCAATTTACAGCAGTGGTCCCCCACCTGCCTGCAGCCGGAAGGCTCTGAAAACACACGTTTCTGGGCTCCACCCCTGGGTATCTGATTCAGAGGGTCTGAAGTGGGTCCAGGAATTTGAGATTCTAACAAGAGCCTGGGGAGTGCTCGTGCTGCAGGGCTGGGGACCATCCTTTGAAAACAACTGACTTAGATCTAGAGGTTCATTCAGCATCTCAGGTCCTGGGATTCTTGTTCTCTAAAATTTCCAAGTATTGACATGCAGTCAATAAACATGAGCTGCAAGGGAGTATAATGGCAAAATGCCCACCATACCCCAGAGCATACAATGATGGGTATCACAGATCCACTTTTTTTAAAAAATAAAAAGTTAATAGTAAGTGTACATTTGTTTTTTGAAAAAGTATTTATATATAAAGTCTACCTATCAACAGATTAATCTATCTTTGTACTATCTTATGGGTTTCCCCAGTGGCTCAGTGGTAAAGAATCCACCTGCAATGCAGGAGACGCGGGTTCAATCCCTGGTTTGGGAAGATCCCCTGGAGGAGGGCAGGGCAACCCACTCCAGTATTCTTGCCTGGGGAATCACATTGACAGAGGAGCCTGGTGGGCTACAGTCCATATGGTTGCAAAGGGTCAGACACGACTGAAGCGACGGAGGACGCATGCATATACTATCTATATTGATGTTTCTTTTAAAAATTTAAAGAAAATAGACTCAAATATTAACAGTCCTTAAGAGACAGAAGAAATACAGCTGATTTTTATATCCCTCTGGATATAAAGTACAAAGAATCGGACACGACTGAGTGACTGAACTGAACTGAACTGAACTGAATATACATACACATATAGATTGCACATTACCTCTGTAATCAGAAAAAATATACATAGATGCTATTTCTTTCTTCCAAAAGCCTTCCAAGGCAATTCGTCTGCTGTAAAGCTCCAGTGTGACTTGCCTCTCAGAGGGCAGTGCTGTCTTGTCCTTGTGAAAACTGCCCATCTGTCCAAAACAGCGGTGTGGCTGAGCTGACCCCCTTCCCTGTTCTCAGCACAGCTCCTGGGACCCGGAGTGCAGACCACTCTCTGCCCTGTAGAGTCTAAACAAGATGGTCCCAGGAAAGTGGCCATGCAGAAGAGGAGGAGAAAGCTATGCAAGGAGGGTTCGTGTGGCAGCTCCCACCGTGGAGCTGTCTCATCTGCTCTGCAGTGCTTGCACCCTGAAACCGCACCTTTGAGGAAATTTCATCCGGCTCTGTGGTGCCCCCCCGCACGGCGCATGCACAGGAATGGGCCCTCGCACACGCTTCTCGTATCATTTTGAAATTAATTTAGGATGCCCCCACTTTTACAAATACCGCACCCTGGGGACAGAGCACAGTTTGCAGAATAATCCCACTGGCTATCAGCCAATAGCAGTAGTCCTCGGACTTTTCTCCTGGAAGTAGTGAGAACCACTGACTCCCCTTGAAAACTGAGTTATAATGTATAAAAGCACACCGAGATTTTCACAGGGAATATGCCTAGAATATGGATCATGTCACCTCTATTTACGGTTTTCCAGATTTTCCAAAAATGATTTACAGTAAGCATTACTTTTATAAGCAGGAAAAAAAAAAAAAGCGTACATCTAAACACATAAGTGCCCATGGTTTATACAAAATGCTCACCTGTTACTCTGGCCCTCACAGGCTCCAGTTGCTCCTTCTTATTTCTGCCAAATATTATTTCCATTGTGCAGGGCTCTGAGCGAGAGCGATGCTCGTCCGTGTTCAGGGACTGCTCTTGGCCACTCCTTGTCTTCCCTCCCTGCAGCTTCCTTTACGTCTCCTTCCCTTCAGATGGCACTGGCTTCTCCCCATGCTGTCCCTTCTGGGAGGGCCCGGGATCTCTTCCTGCACAGGGAGAGGCTGTGCTGGCGTGAGTTATGTTTGGTCAAAGGTCAGTTCCTCAGCCATGTGTCGCAGCTAATCTTTAATCCTCCGATTACGTCCCCAGCTCTCCCTTTCCACTTCCACTTTTGGCTGAACCAAAACAAACAAACAACTTTCTTGATGGGTTTAAACTGGTGGGATGGGGGGAAGGATAAATTGGAAGATTGGGATTGATACATACACATTAATATATATAAAATAGATAACAAGGAGCTTCTGTATAGCACAGGAAACTCTACTCAGTACTCTATAATGGCCTATATGGGAAAGAATCTAAAAAAGAGTGTGTATACCGTATAGGTATAACTGATTCATTTTGCTGTACGCCTGAGATTAACATAACGCTATGCTACGCTATTCCTTTAGTAAATCAGCTAGGCTATTGCTTTAGTCGCTGTGTTGTGTCCAGTTCTTTTGCGACCCCATGGACTGTAGGCCGCCAGACTCCTCTGTCCAGGCAAAAATACTGGAGTGTGTTGCCATTTCCTTCTCCAGGGGATCCTCCTGACCCAGGGATCAAACCCATATCTCCTGTATTAGCAGGTGGGTTCTTTATCACTGAGCCAATAGGGAAGCCCCAAATCAACTATACTACAATAAAAATGAAAAAAAAAAAAAAAACAAACCATAAAACTGGCAAGATCATTTAGGGAAAACTGTTTTGTTTTATTTTGACTAAAGATCCCTGAGTCTCCTCACCACCCCCTACCTCCCAGCAAGAAAAAGAATCCTATGTAAAGAGCAACTTAATTATATTTCACTTTTTGAAGAAGTAAACATAAAATGTTTCATGTACCCTTTTAAATAATAAATACTGGGAACCAAAAACTTTACTCACGAGCTGTAAGGAATAGTACTGAAGGCTCCTCTGCATTTCTGAATCTCGAGGCGATGCTATCGCCAGAAACCCACACTCACGTTGCTATGAACGTTGGATGATGAGTTACTGACCTCACCTTTACTTATGTTGCTTCAAGAAAGAACCAACTGTTCCCTCTCTGGGTGGAGTGAGAAAAGTGAGAGGCGCTGGCCTTTGTACAACCAGCTGGGTCTAGCAGTGTCAGGGCTGGGTCCAGACTGTCTCAGGATCGCAGAGCTCAGCTCTGAGAGCAGCCTGGCCTGGCTTTGCTCCAGCGTGGCCACACGTTCCGATCACCTGGTTGGGAGCTTTAGCAGTGCCCGTGCTGGGCCCCACTCCAGGCCCACCCAGAGTCTCTGAAGGTGCAGTCCAGCCCTCAGGAGTCTTGCAACTTCTCCAGAAGATTCTCACTTGTGCAGCAGGTGCTAAGAGACTCTGGACCTAGGAAAGATGCTACATGTTTCCAGTGATGCTAGATTCATGTTCCTCCCTTTTGTTTCTGGGGTACGTTATGTACCCTTTTGGAGCCTCCATTTCCTTATCTGTAAATGGAGGTATAGTGATATCAAAATCTCAGGGTTATTCAGAGTCAAGAGTCCAGCAAAAGCCCCTGTCCCCAGTCAGTGTGGGGGTCCTTTCTTCCTCACTGTCTCCGAAGGCATTTCTGTTTGACCCACATTTTCCATTCAGTCCCACAATAACTTGCCAGTTTATTCTGCTGTCTGGTTTAAACTTGTGTATCCATGTCAGAGTTATTTATTCCTAGGTTGTGAACGCTGAGCTCCTGTGAGGATTAAAGGAGAGCCTCTGGCATACACTGAGCATTTGGGAAAAAGTTACACTACCAAAGGCGGCAGCTCTGGTGCAGAAGTAGCGAGCTCAGGGCTTATGGGGGTCAGAAGACCTGGGCTCTATGATTTAGAAACTAACTCGCCACACGACCCCTCTCAACCTCACTTTATTCTGCCAAAGGGTTGGCAATGCCCGAGTCATGGGGTTTGTTGAGAGGATCAGATTGAAGCTATAAAGTGAAAACATGACCATGTTCTCCTTGTCCATTTTGTATATTCAGAAAAGCAACGGCCCGCATCCATGGAAAATATTTTCTGAGTCAAGCACTTGGTGAAGCACTCTGCATGTACTGGCTTGCTCTGGCCTTATATAATCCTGTGACACGAGTGTTCTTAGCAGCGTTTGGGGGATGAGAAAACTCAAGGAAGACAATCAGGTTGCCTTGGATCACACAGCTACTAAGAGATGGAAGCAAAACCAGGAAGTCTGACTTCAGAATACCCACTCTTGACGATTTCACACAGCTCCGATGAGTGAGGGGTGTTTGCTAGGTTTCTACTTTTCAAAGTAATGGGTGGAGGACCCCAAGAGGGCCTGTCTTGGGTTGATATGTTGGCCTTATTATATACAGAACACTGAAGAACCCCAGTTCTTGAACCTTCATTCAGGTTCCAACTGTTCCTCAGGGCAATGTTATGGTGAAACAAAGGATTCTTTACAGTGGTGGTAATAACCTGATCGTTACAATAGATCCACGTTCATTATCTAGAGCTGCCATCACAAAGTTGCACAGAAGGTAATTTTCTCACTGTTCTGGAGGCTGGGAACTCCACAACCCGGGTGTCGGCAGGGTTGATTTCTTCTGAGATGTCTCCTTGGCTTGTAGAGAGTCTTCTCACATGCTCATCCCTCTGGATGTGTGCACCCCCCAGTGGCTATGAGTGTCCACTTTTCCTCTTAAAAGGACACCAGTTTGGATGAGGGCCCACCCCAATGGCCTCACTTGACGTTAATCACCTCTCAAAGGCCCCACCTCCAGCACTGCCACATTCTGAGGGGCTAGGGGTTGGGACTTCAACATATGAATTGCGGAGGGGCGCAGCTGAGCCCACCACAATAGCATGAAGGCACAGTGACAAGTTAATACAGGATGTGTTGGCCGAAAGTAACAGAATATCCGCTGACACACCAAAGACGTGCATTTATCTCAGACATCAAGTCACCTGGGGGGCTTGGGGGCTCGGAAGCTCACCTGGGTCATCTCGCCAGGCTCCCACTGCCCACACTGCCTTCCTCAGGGGGTTAGTTTTTCACTCTTGGGCTTGCTCAGTTTTGCTTATGAATGACTGCCTTCCCTCCAGGAATCATGTCTTTGCAGAATAACTACAAAAGTAAGTAGATAAGATGGGGACATAGCAGGCATTTTTTTTAACACTTGCCTCTCTTTTTGTGCTAGAGAAAACTCTTTCCCATAATGACCTGAGCAGATTTTTCTTAGTGTCATTGGTTGAACAGTGTCACATGATCTCCCCTAGTCCAGTCCCTGGCAAGGAGGAACAGCAGCGCCCCGAGTTCCTTAAATCCATCAAAAGTCACCCCTGAGGAGCATGTTGCCATCTGAATCATAGCAGGATTCCATGAGCAAGGAAAAGGGAGGGAATGGCTTGTAATAGGCAACCCACAGTGTCAGCTGCAGGCAGTACAATGTTCCTGCGTCCTCAAATTCACATTTCCTTAGCACCAACTATGGGCTGAAAATGCAGCAGCGAGCCAAACAGGAAAACTATTCTGTGCCTTCTTGGAACTTACACTGACTACATGCCAAGTTCTGAGGATGCAGAAGTGATTAGTGAGAGTCAGTCCCTGCCTTCTTAGGCTCTCATGATGTTCTTTCGGTTTGGGGGCTGAGTCTGCATGCCCCACAGGACATACATTTCCTAAGGCAGTTAGAGGCGGTGCAGTGGTTCGCAGGGCTGTCTTCATGTCAAACTTCCATCTTCCCTCTTTATAAACAGCGATAACAAGCAGCAGTGCTATTTCCCAAGAAACTCTGGCATCACTCTGGAACCATAAAAGCCTGACCACTGCTTTCTATGTCTTTGCTAATATGGAAGACTGGACAAGTAGGCGTTGTCTCCCGGCCTGTCCTCCAGCCTCTGATAAACACCACTCACTGGATGTTTGACACGTGCCAAGAAGTGTACTAAGTGTCTTATTAGCCATCTTTTACTTATTCTCTTTGAGGGACTCATTAGTAATCTTATTTTTACAACCTCAGAGATGTGGAGGAATTTGATCAAGGTCAACAGGTAGTCAGTGCATGTTCTTGCCCAGTACCCAGTAGCGCTGCCCACTTTTTGAAGCTGTTGGTTGAGGAACAGAGTAGATACGAGAGCAAAAGTAGGTATTTCACAATTTCTAAAATGCCTTAAAATGGAACAAAAACTGGCCAATGCATAAGCGAACAGGGCAAGGGGAATATGAAGGGAAGCAGCTCTTCATACACAAGAGTTTTGGTCATTTATTGATATGTAACAAACCACTCTAAGACTCAATGTCTTCAATATACAGATGGCCAAAAAACACATAAAAAGATGCTCAACATCACTAATTTTTGTGTGTGTGTATGTGTTGTGTGTGTGTGTGTGTGTGTCAGTTGCTCAGTCATGTCTGACTCTTTGCAATCCTACAGATTGTAGCCCATCAGGCTCTCCTGTCCATGGGATTCTCCAGGCAAGAATACTGGAGTGGGTTAGAGAAATCCAAATCAAACTATAATGAGGTACCACCTCACACCAGTCAGAATGGCCACTATTAAAAAGTCTGCATAAAACAAGTTCTGGAGAGAGTGTGGAGAAAAGGGAGCCCTCCTCCTACACTGCTGGTAGGATATAAGCTGGTGCACCCACTATGCAGAGCAGTATGGAGGGTCCTTAAAAAACTAAAAATAGAAATACCATATGATCCAGCAATCCCACTCCTGGGCATATATCCAGAGAAAACCACAATTCGAAAAGATATATGCACCCCTACGTTCATTGCAGCACTATTTACAATAGCTAGGACATGGAAGCAACCTAAATGTCCATCAACAGATGAATGGATAAAGAAGATGTGGTACATACACACAATAGAACATTACTCATACATAAAAAAATATGAAATAATTCCATTTGCAGCAACATGGATGGACCTAGAGATTATCATACTAAATGAAGTAAGTCAGACAGAGACATATACCATATGATATCACTTATAAGTGGAATCTAAAATATGCAACAAATGAATCTATCCACAAAACAGAAACAAACTTACAGACATAGGGAGCAACCTTATGATTACCAGAGGGAAAAGGTGGGAGAGGGGTAAATTAGGAGTTTGGGATTAATATATACACACTGCTGTTGCTGCTGCTGCTGCTAAATCACTTCAGTCGTGTCCGACTCTGTGTGACTATATAGAAAATAGAAAATCAATGCAGAGAACTCTACTCAATATTCCATGCTAACCTAAACAGGAAAAGAGTCTGAAAAAGAATGGATGTATGTATCTGTATAACTGAATCACTTTGCTGCACACCTGAAACCTATACAATACTGTCAATCAACTCTACCCCAATATAAAATAAAAATTAAATGAAAAAACACTGTTAAATGAAAAAAAAGCCTTAGTGACTTCAAACAACAGCCATTTTTTATCACATCTGTGGGTCCAGTGGGCTCAGCTCTGTGGGTCTGCAGTGCTCTGTGGGTCAGTCCTCTGTTTTCACTGCGTGTGGTTCCAGGCGTGGTTGGGGATCCGCTGGCAGCTGACTGGGACACCAGGAGGGCTGGGCCTGGGCCTCTCTCCCTCTCCATGTGGTCTCAGGGCCCATCACTCACCCTCTCCCTGAGATCTATCAAGATAGCCAGAACTTCTTCCGTGGCAGCAAAAGCCCCCTTAAGGTGAAGGCTTCAAGACAGAGGAAGCCAAAGATACCAGTCTCCGTTAAGGCTGAACCCAGGACCGGCAGATCTGGGCAATTCTAGCAGGTGGGTGGTGAGGAAGCCGGGATGACCCTGCCAGGGACATAGTAAGAGATACTAACAACTAAGTGCCATTTATTGAGAGCTTCCCATGTACTGGGCTTTCTTCTAAAACTTTTGTAAATAAAAACTCATGTCCTCCACACAATAACCCTAGGTACAGGTGTTTAGCTCCGTGGTACAGATAAGGAGAGTGAGGCACAGAGGAGCTAAGTAACTTTCCCAGTACACAGAACTGGGCTTTGAACCCAGGTAACCTGGCTCTGCCTGTCCATGGGGTCGCAGAGTCAGACACGACTGAGTGACTGAACTGAACTGAACTGAAGACACGTGCAGCTGGTGGCTGCCATATTGGACAGTGCGGATCATCATGGAAAGTTCTTCTGACAGTGCTGAGTTAGCTGGAGAGCTGCCAGGATGGCATTTATACGTGACTCAGGCAGACAGAAGCAGGTATGACTGCACAACAGGCCAGTTTGGAGGGTACAAGGGTCAGAGAAGCACATGGTTCACAATGGTAAAAATGCAAATAGTCCAAGTATTCATTCATTCATTCATTCACATATTCATCTGTTCCACAAGAACAGAGTGCCACCCTCGGGGCGGGCGGGGGTAGCAGTGGCACATCAGAGGTGACAAAGAGGCAGGAGTGGGAAATCCTCTAGGGTGAGGAATGTGGTGAGGAGAGTGAATGTCCAGAAGGCTTCCCAGAAGGGGCAATGCTGAGCTGAGAGCTGAAGGATAACGGAGTTGGCCACGTGGAGAAGCTGGAAGAAGAGACCAAAAGGGGACCCAGCTTGGGCAGAGACTCAGAAGCATCACACAGCCTGGCCACACCACTTCATACCAGACTATTGAAGGAGTGGGCACGCAGGAGAGGGGCGGAGGGATCAGGGGAAACGGCGGGCAAGAGAGAGGGAACTGGGGAAGAGAACTGTTCAGACTTGAAGCACTGGAGGCCGGGGTGGCTGGGAGGGAAGCAGGAAGAAGGTTGGAGTTCTAGGAGGCGCTGACTGGCAGGGCCCTTCCCTGAGCTGGGTTAAGTATCCCCTGGAGCTCCTCCCAAGTCACACACATGTTTGCACAAGTTGGCCATGTTGCCTCCAGCAACAATCCAAAGCAAGAGACTTGGAAGAAGACTCCCTCCCAGAGGGCAGAGGGCGGAGTGCAGAACCACACACCGTCTGCCCTCTGGAGGGTCTGAGAGGCTCTCAGGGGGAGCAAGAAGGCATGGTCTCCTCCCCCAGGAAGGGGGAAGGACGGGCCTTCCCAGATGTGTGCCCCGCTTTGTGCTTTGTGCTCACCAGCCATATTTTCTTATCCTGGCCCAGACCCAGCGGGCACTACTACTGTCCCCTCTTTATGGAGGAGGGCTTCACTTGTGGCTCAGCTGGTAAAGAATCTACTTGCAATGCGGGAGACCTGGGTTTGATCCCTGGGTCGGGAAGATCCTCTGGAGAAGGGAAAGACTACACGCTCCAGTATTCTGACCTAGAAAATTCCATGGACTTGCATAGTCCATGGGGTTGCAAAGACTTGGACACAATTGAGCGACTGAACTGGAAGCTACTCTCGCCGGGAGCTGGTGATGGAAAGGGAAGCCTGGCATGCTGCAGTCCATGGGGTTGCAAAAAGTTGGACATGACCGAGCAACTGAACTGAACTGAACTTTATGGAGGAAGCAACTGAAGCTTTTGAGGTTGTAGCCCTGGGCCAGAAATCACACAACATGGCAGGCATAGGTGACTGAACATGGGATCCTCTTACCTGGTCATCTGGGGAAGGAGGCAGGAAGAGGAGGCTACCCTTCCCTGAGGCCACTTTTTCCAGGGAGCATGTTGCATCCATAAAGCAGTCTTGGGATCAAGAAGAAAAGCTAAATTCAAAAGGAAAAGTTCTTGTGATATAAAAACAACAGCCTTGGGGGCTTCCCTGGTGGCTCATTGGTAAAGAATCTGCCTGCTGATGCAGGAGACATGGGTTCAATCCCTGATCCTGGGATATCCCACATGCTGAGAGGCAACTAAGCCCAGTTGACACAACTGCTGAGCCTGTGCTCTAGCGCCCGGGAGCTGCAGCTGCTGAAGCCCTGGAGCTCAAGAGCCCGGGCTCTGTAACAAGAGAAGCCAGCGTGATGAGAAGCCTTTAAACTACAACTTGAGAGTCGCCTCCACTTGCCACAACTAGAGAAAAGCCTGTGCAGCAACAAAGACCCAGCATAGCCAAAAATAAACATAAATAAATAAAATTATTAAAAACACAAAAAAGACAGCCTCGGACTTCCCTGCTGGTCTAATAGTTGAGACTCTATGCTTCTACTGCAAGAGGCATAGGTTCGATCCCTGGTCAGGGAAGCTCTGCATGACATGTGGTACGGCCAAAAAAATGAATAAAAATAAAAAAATCACAGCAGCCTTATTTTGCAATTCTGTATCTTCTACTAAAATTATGGCCTAAAATGAGTTAATGTTTCCCTTTTGGAGATAATGTTATCATATCTAAATTACTTTGCAGTTTTCCAATTAAGCTAGCTTTTAAATGGTGCCTCTAATTAGCCATAGTGATAAGCTGAACAGATAATGTGGAAATCTTGGATAGCAGGGTTCAGGGTGACAGGCAAAGTCCCAGCAAAGGTGGCAGCTGCCTCCCCTAGGGACAAGCATTGATGGGGAGTTCCAGAACACAGGATGTAGGGAGCAGGGGGAGAGCCTCCCTGGGGTTCCAGGAGCAAACACTTTATTGCTAAACAAAGACCATAAATTATGCCATTAACATTTAATAGGATTTGTAACTTCCTCAAAGTTCTACTAAACAGCACAGGCTGGTGTCATATAGGGTATGACAGGTAGAAAAGCGGGAAATCATAGCTCCTGACCTCAGGGAGCTGACCTGACCTCATGGAGAAAGGAATGCAGGTAATAATAATAACCACACATATGTACTGTATATTATCATTTATATAAAGTGAATTTGTCACACGTGGGAGGTAGAATTGACAAGACTAACATACAGTGGGCATTAATGTTAAAATGGAAGTAAACTGCTATAAAGACATGGAATAAGTGGCACTTAACTCCTGCAGCACCTGAGAAGGCTTAGGGAAAGAGGTTTACAGTTGAGCTATTCTTGAAAAAGTGTGTAAGTGTGCAAATGTATAAGAGACGGCATTCTCAGTAGAGAAACAGCATGTGCAAAAGAGTGTTGGTGTGGCTGGCTGCGGCAGGCCACCCAGCGGGAGATAAGGTAAGGTTCTGTTGTTTATCTTGGTTCTGGGGTACTGATATGAAATAGGAATTTGGCAATCTGGGGGCCTCTGCCTGAGACGCCTCTTCAGCTAGCTCTCCCCCGATCCCTACCTCTACCCCATTCCTTTCTAGTCCTTCAAGATCCAGGTTACCAGGCACCTTAGGGTAGCAAACAGCCAAGTGTACGTGAGCAAACGGGACGGCTCATCTACACAGATGTTTAAAAAATCTAGAGAACACTGCCCACTATTCCAATACTGAGGTCATTATCAGCTGCTCAGAGCTGGTCCCCAAGTATAGTACTGAAATCATCAGAAAAGTGCACAGGACACGACGACTCAGCTGTGCAAACATGTTTCTCGGGATTTGATCCAGCAGCCTAAGCCTTCAGGTGGGATCAGCAACATGAACAACAGCGAGATTATTAATTTGGTTTAAATAGGTGTTGAGTCTATAGCAAGAATCACAGAGATGTTCATGCCCTGTGGGCAGCATCCCAGTCCTGAGAAGAGACTTGTCTGAGCTTGGCTCTCCCAGAAGCAGGCCTGAAGACCGAGATTCCAGCGCATAGACGGTTTATTTGGGACGTGAACCCAGGAAATGCCTGTGAGGGAGTGGGAAGTGAGACCGGGAGGGTAGACACTGCTGTTGTCGTTTAGTCGCTAAGTCGTGTCTGACTCTTGGCGACGCTGTGGACTGTAGCCTGCCAGGCTCTTCTGTCCACGGGATTTCCCAGGCGAGAATACTGGAGTGGATTGCCATTTCTTTCTCCAGGGGATCTTCCCAACCCAGGGATCAAACCTGTGTCTCCTGCTTGGCAGGCAGATTCTTCACCACTGAGCCACCTTGGAAGCCTGTGGTAGACATTAACAGAGCATTATCGAGGCCATTACCATCTGGGACAACTGAGCTCCCTCGGTGGGGAACTCTAGAGATGGTGTGAACATGCCTTAGAGTGATCTTGAGAGAGCTGAGGGATGGACAAAGCAACTTTGGTCAATAAGGGTGAGAGTTTCTCCTGAGAGGCTAACTTCCAGAAACTTCCATCCTGTTCCTTGTGTGCAGAGGAAGGCAAAGAGCCACGGGTGTCTGCATTGAGAAGCCTTACATGGTGTAAGGGGTTAAGGTAGGGCATTGCCAGTGTCTGCTATAACCCTCAAGAGATAACTCAGAAGATGTTCATAGCAGTGTTGACTAGGATAGCAAAACAGAATAGATGGAGAAAATCACACAAAATCTAGCAAATGGGGATGGACTAGTGAAGGTCCATTCATGAAAGGAGACTCAGTCACCACCATGCTGTTTTCAAAGCCATTTAGCAACACGGAAAAGACTTCCTATAATGCTAAGAGGGAAAGGCAGGAGTCAGTGTGAGCTATTTATATGTGTACTATGATTGTGCCTGAGTAAAATGTTTATCTTCAAGAGAAGAAGCATTCAAAAGAAGCACAAAGAGATGAAAATGTGTTAGGGGGATGAAACTATGAAAATTCTTTTGCTTTGTTGTCTTTTTGATCAAATAAGAGACAAAGATTCAATATGACTAACAAAAACACCAATTCATGTAGAATTGCACCCTTTCTCAAACAAACTGCTTGCACTTGAGCTCTTGTCTCAGGTTTCTGAGGGAAGCCAGACTAGCGTGGGTCTGTTCCTAGGACTACGGATGTCTGGGCTGCAGGGCATGAACAGCATTCTGGTTCTTTTTAGGGACTCAATGCCCTATTTAAACCAAACCTGCTCTCTTCCTGTTTTCCACTTACTGATAATGCAAACCAGGATTTGGAGGCCTGGGCAGCTGGATTGGATCCCTGGAACCAGGCTCACCTGGGTCCAGGCATGTCCTGTCTTTTCTTCACATACACAGAGGTTAAGGCACATTGAGAGCTGACATCACCCAGATAAATTCTGTGCCCAGGAGTCTGCAATTAATCAGAATATGAAGAACATGAAAATGGAATTTAGCCTGCAGATTTGCAATCCTTATCGAATGTCGCCAAGCACATTCCATGAGGGACATAAATTAAGCCTTTACCCAGGAGATACACTATCTCTGTGTGTGGCCTTCCACATAGTTTTCTAATGAAAGTCATTTGTTGCTTGGCCCCTAGAGATAAGAGGCTAGCTCTGCCCAGCCGTTGTTCCAGCCTGTGAGTCAGCATTGACATCGAATCCTACCCAGGGCCCTGCGTGGCGGAAAGACTCCTGAGGGCTTGGAAGGCTTCTGGGAATGGAAATTGGGTTGGGGGCAGGGGTTGGTTTTCAAGGGTCAGCCCCAGGGACCTGGGATGGGGCCAGGCTGGCCAGTGCAATTGAGTCCTACTGTGTGGCAGCCAAGGGATACACGGAGATTAACAGACATCATTCCTTCTCCCCAAGAAATGCACAGAATAAAATAATCCAAGTGTACCTCAACAGAAAGATGGATAAGCAATATGTGGTCTATATTACCTGCAGTAAAAAAGGAATAAAGTGAAAACTTTGAAAATATTATTCTAGACACAAAGGTACACATATGATTCTGTGTGTATGAAACATCCAGAATGGTTAAGTCCATAAAGACAGAAAGTCGTAGTTGCCAGAAGCTGGGGGAGAGATGGCTGGGAGCGAAAAACAAAAAGTGGTAACTTAGGTCAGAGCGAGTTAACAGCTTAAAGCCAAACATTAGACCTTTGGCCACCCTGCCATGAGAATCCACTTACCTGATACCTTTTCTGAAGGCTCCAGAGTCCCACCACGTTGCATGGCTCCCTCCTCCAACCACAAATTACTAACTTCTTACGTAGCCCATCTCTTCCAGCACTGTGTTTTGTCATAATGGTATAAACCAGGCCCTGGAATCACCCCATCACAACCCAAATGGCCTACATAGATATCTTTCTAAAGAAAAAATTCCCTAGAGAAACTCTGGCATTTTCCCACTGCTAAAGTATCATAGTAGTTCTGGCAAACTTAATTAATATTAAAAGTTATCATGAAGAACAAACATTACCCAGAAAGGCAAACGAAAAGCTAAGGTGGGGATATAACATATCTGAAAGACCCTTCATTGAACATTTATTCTATAAACTTTTTAGGAATGCTCTCCCCACCCAAAAAAGGAAGGAAGCATCAATACCTGCTATAAGATGGATGAACCTTGAAGACATTATGCTAAAGTGAAAAAGCCAGTCACAATAGGCCACATAGTGTAGGATTCCATTTAGATGAAATTTCCAGAATAGTGGGTATATGGGATGTACCATATTTTATTAACCAATTTTCTCTCAATGGATGTTTAGGTTGTTTCCAATCTTTCCTTCTTACAAAATTCTCCAATGAATAACCATATATGTATATATATGATATTTCACATATGTATGAATTTTTCTGTAGGCAAAATTCCTAGAAGTGGAACTGCAACATTACAGAGCTTTTGCTTTTAAAATGTTAATGTTTTTTGATAGATATTTCTACACTGCCCACAACAGAGGGTGTACTAATTTATAATTCCAACAGCAATCAGTGAAAGAGCTTGTTTCCCCACATTTTGGGGGTGTATTTGGAAACACTGTCAGGGACCAGTTCTTATAGGGCCCTGAATACAAAGTCAAGAGGCTTGAACTTGATCCATTGACCACGGACACCTGTTGGAGGGTTTAGGCAGTGGGTGAAGATGGGCAGGTTTGAAGTTTTAGAAGCTTGCTTTCATGATGACATCAAATAAATTTTGTAGGAAATATTTATTCTCAAATAGGCACGAGTGGTAATGTGATGAGTCAGAGAGCAGAAAAAAGTCTTCATTAGGATGAAGCCATGCTGGGAGAATGTGATTATCATCTGGGCAGAGTGGCCACTCCAGACAGTAGGGCTGGATATGAGCACAACCTGGTTTCTTTACCATCCGTAACTCTAGCTTTCCTGCTGTTTTTCTTTTATCACATAGTTCCCACAAGCTGATGGCTCCTCATGAAACATTCAGCCCTGGAGGGTAATGACATAAAACCAAGAACCAGGAATTTTTATCAGAAGCTAACAGTTGACCGAATGACAAGCGGACAGGTGATACAGCAATGCTATCTTTCTCTACAAGACTGTTTTGCAAATTAACTGGATTTGGAACTGTCATGGAACAAAGAGCCGGGGGAAGCAAAACAGCAGACACATTTGTCCTGAGTGTTTTGTCTCTTAAACAAGAGGTTAGTCACTATGATGTGATACAAAAAGAGGAGGAAAGATGGATGGCAGTCAGTTGTGAAGGCACCAATATATGAAGGACCTGAGCTGGCTCCACCCAGATGTTCCAGCCGTGGTTCAAAGATGAGCACCTTGGCCGTGGTACTCCTGGGGCTTGCTCTGGAGTTTGGGGCCATTACTGCTAAGCCAGAGGACAGCAGCTTTTGCTCTAAGAACCAAGTGGCTTTCAGAGATGCTTGCTACGAATTTGTGTCTCTCAGCCGCACCTTCTACGGTGCCCAGAGCTGGTGCGAGGGGCAAGGAGGTCATCTGGTCTTCATTCGTGATGAAGCCACCCAGAAATTTCTGCAGAAGCACCTCTCCCAGGACAGGGAATGGTGGATTGGACTCACAGGGAGCTCAGCTCGGAATGGAACCGCAGAAGGTAGGTGCTGTGATAATTATACTTTATGGGGAGTTTGTGGCTGTGATTCTCACCATAGCTTCTTATCCAGAGCTCCATGGAGCAAATTGCTGCTGCTGCTGCTGCTAAGTCGCTTCAGTCGTGTCCGAGTCTGTGCGACCCCATAGACGGCAGCCCACCAGGCTTCCCTGTCCCTGGGATTCTCCAGGCAAGAACACTGGAGTGGGTTGCCATTTCCTTCTCCAATGCATGAAAGTGAAAAGGGAAAGTGAAGTCGCTCAGTCGTGTCCGACTCTTTGCGACCCCATGGACTGCAGCCCACCAGGCTCCTCCGTCCATGGGATTTTCTAGGCAAAAGTACCGGAGTGGGGTGCCATTGCCTTCTCCGATGGAGCAAATTAATATGTGCCAATTCTCATGATCAGGAGATTCTCTTTTTGGTTGTTTTGGATCAAATGAAATAATTCTTGCTCAGTAGCTAGCAGAGAATCTGGCACACAGCTAACGTGCTAAAAATGTCCTTTTCTTTACTTGTGCCTAAGACTAGCTGTGGCATCTTCAGTTCTTGGTGGAACAGTGCTGGGCACTGCCCTGAGGGCTTCACATCCATTTTCACACTGAATCCTTATCATAATTGATGAGAATTATCATTGTTGTCCCTACTCGATAGACAAGAAAACTGAGCCTCAGGAAATAATGACTATTTCCAAAGCACTCCCATATGTTTTTCCTTACTTGTTATGAGGCTGAAGTGGGTTAAGTGCTTAACACAGCTCAGTTCACAACAGAAAGTCTCAGGTTAACGGTCGTCCTGGAAACCCTTCCTTATCCTTCTCTCGGTTCTTGGTGGAATAGTGAGCCTTCCTTCAACCCCTCCATGTTCAAGTGAGTCCTCCTCTTTGCACCTGAAGGACCTTGTCCACTTCTGGCATGACGTCAGTTCTTAGGTGTCCTCCCCCCACACTATGAACTCTTCAAGGGAAGGAATGGTATTCTGGCCATTTTTGTTTTCCTGGGGCCCGTTCATAACAAAGAATGGGTGTTCATATTTAAGCTTTACACCTGCCCCATGAGGCGAGCACTGCTACACTTATTTTATGGACGGGGAAAATAAGTCCAGAGAGAGGACATGACTTGCTCAAGATGACAGTGTTCTGCCACCTTGCATTGCCCTGTAGAAACTGCTGGGCTTTAGTAATGAGAAGCTTGGTCTGGCGGAGAAGGCAATGGTAACCCACTCCAGTACTCTTGCCTGGAAAATTCCATGGACAGAGGGGCCTGGTAGGCTGCAGTCCATGGGGTCGCTAGGAGTCGGACACGACTGAGTGACTTCACTTTCACTTTTCACTTTCATGCATTGAAGAAGGAAATGGCAACCCACTCCAGTGTTCTTGCCTGGAGAATCCCAGGGATGGGGAGCCTGGTGGGCTGCCGTCTATGGGGTTGCACAGACTCGGATACGACTGAAGCGACTTAGCAGCAGCAGCAGCAGCTTGGTCTGGGCTGAGCACCTGCAGCAACGTGCCAGCATAGATGAAAAGGCTTTAATAAAGGAGCAGCCGCCAAAGCTCAATTTAGGAAACTCACAACCAGGAGATCTGAATTCTAAGATGCATCTTCAGGTGACATCCTTTGAACGGTTTCTTGTTTTGTAGGCACAGAAAGCGTGGATTTCAGTGTATCAGACACTCGTTTACATGCAGTTAAAGGAGCACGTCTACTTAACATTTTTATTTGTTTATTATTGGCTGTGCTGGGTCTTCACTGCTGCATGAAGGCTTGCTCTCGTTGCAGCGAGTGGGGGCTACCCCCCAGTTGCAGTGGCTTCTCTTGTCCCGCAGCACGGGCTCTAGGGCGCACCGGCTGCCGCAGCTGTGGCATGTGGGCTCCGGAGCTGTGGCACACGGGCTTCGTGGCCCCACAACATGCAGGATCTTCCCAGACCAGGGATCGGACCAGTGTCCCCTGCACTGGCAGGTGGATTCTTCACCACTGGACCACAAGAGAGGTCCAGAGCATGTCTGTTTACAATCTCCGAGGGATACTGCATGGCTGTTACAGAAAATGGGGTAGATCTGAGTAGGCTGCTAGGTCCCGACCTCCAACATTCAAAGTTGCTTAAGCATCAGGGGACTGTCCTGGCTGTGTGCAGTACCATAGCATTTGAGTACTATGCTATGTACCATTTGTGTACTAGATTCCAGGCGCTCTAGAGGTGGATGTGTGGATGCCATTTGTTCTGGAACAATTTGCAAGAGACATAACAATGATGGGAGAAGTCTGTGAGTTGAAAGAGATGTTTTCATTTTATACCTTTTTGCTCTCTTTGAATCTTCCTTAACCATATGTATGGATTCCTTTTCCTCTAAAAAATGGTAAATGTATTCTTAAGTCTTCACAGTAAATATTTCATATCCAGTGCTTTCGAGATCTCTGGTGTCCTTGATATACTTACACACACACACACACACACACACACACAGTCTCTCTCTCTCTCTCACTTCTTCAGTAGACTTGTCAGTGCATTCAAGTCTCTGAAGAGTACCGAGGCTATGAAAACTACTTCTACTTTAACTTATCACTGTCCACGTATATATAACAAGTCCCCTGTTTCTTTCTGGAACATTTCTTACCATCCCAAGGCACACTGCTATGCTCTTTTTTTGACTGTGCTTAGACATTGCTGGAAGCATCATTTATTTAATCAAACTGCCTTGCATGGGCTCGGTGCCCGGTTTGCAGGTCAAGAAACCTGGAAGACAGGTCTTCCTGTCTTACGTTGGAAGACAGTGGCTAGGCAATGCCCCTGCACTGGCGTGGCACAGAGGCCTTCAGGCCGTCCGTCAGCACTGATTAAGCACCCACTGCACACAAGGAGTGGCGCCGGGGCAAGGCCTGGTGGTCGTGTTCCCATCCCAGGGCCCTGGATCTGGATGGACGCCTCATGTGTGAGCTACAGCCACTGGCGCCGAGGGCAGGATGCTTCTGCACCCAAAGCCTGCAGCTACATCGGGAGAGACCCTTCCTTTAGGTGGGTGGCCTCGGACAACTGCACTCAGGAGTTCGCCTTCATCTGCGAGTTTGGTGAGTTGGGCTCTGTTCTGGGGTCTCCCTCCATCTTTTCCTGTCTCTTGGTTTGTCTCTGTCTCTCTGCATCTCCTCTCTCGCTGTGTCTCTCTCTGTCTCTCTCTGTCTCTCTCTAAATGCCCGCGGTCTCTGTGTGTGTGATGCTCCGTGTCTCTGTGTCTCACTCCATCGTCTCTCCAGTTTGCATCCCTGTTCACTCACCTGCCTACCTCCATGCTGGTCTCACATGTCTCCGTCTTCCCCTCTCACAACCTGCATTAGATGGAGATGCTCGGCCGCATTTCCTCTCCTTTCCAGTCTTCCCATGGAAGGAGATGTGGTCCCAGGAGATTGTTCTCACTCGCCTTTGACTCCTGCTCCCTGGTCAGCCTGGCTTTGAGCCCCTCACCCCCAACTCCTGAATCCCCTCCGTGCTGTGCTCTTGTGCCCTTTCCAGCTGCTGCCTGTGGTTGACCCTTTGTGGGCCCTGGGGGCTGTGTGTGTGTGCAAGTCCCTGAAGGCATGTCCTGTGGCTCCATGCTGGGTCCTGCCTGCCATGTGGGGCTTGGTCTTGGAGTTGAGCTACCCCATGGTCCCCTGACCATCAAGCCAGGCTCAGTTGAAGCTTTTGT
The DNA here is from genome assembly GCF_029407905.1 of Bubalus kerabau. NCBI lineage: Eukaryota > Metazoa > Chordata > Mammalia > Artiodactyla > Bovidae > Bubalus > Bubalus kerabau. Next base: position 11,042,785 of record NC_073640.1, on the reverse strand, counting down.
GCTTCCTGGGCCCAGCTTTCTTCCTGTTTCTAAGCCCCTTAGTGGAGACTCTGACTTCCAGGTCCCGTTCTGGGCTCGGACACTTACAGGGGTCCCTGCTCTATTTCCCTCATGCTCAGCTTTAAATAGGTGTCATTCGAGCTTAACTCTCCTGCCTGGCTGATTCTGAAACTCAGAAACTTTGTGCACCTGTGGGTTATGCAACTTCCCTGGCTTCTTACCAAGTCCCTCCCCCACCCCACCAAGCTCCTCCCCCTTCCCCACCCCCACTGCAAGCCTGTCTCCGCACCTTCAGCCCCAGGAGCTGAACTGCGCACGCCTGTGTGCGCTTACTGGTCACACAGTAGAAGGACCTCCACTATTCTGTCGCAGGCCCACTACAAAGCTAAGAAAGGGAGGCTCGGAAGTTCTGGGGTAAGTTCCTGCCCCAAGGCCACAGGTCTAGGAAGTGATGAGACGAGATGTGACAATCAGAGAGACAGGGGGAGATGCTGTGCTGCTGGCTTTGAAGATGGAGGAAGGGGCCACAGTATGAGGACCGTAGGGGCCTCTAGAAGCTGGAAAAGGCGAGGGAGTCGATTCTCCCCTAAAGGCTCCAGAAACAATCAGCCCTGGCCACACCTGGATTTTAGCCCAGTAAAGCCCACACTGAACCACGACTATAAGAAGATACATTTGTGATGTTTAAGCCACTAAGTTTGTGGTCATTTGTTACAGCAGCCACAAGAACAAACACAGATTTTGGTCTCAACCTCTGCCCTGTGGCGCTCCCACCAGGCAGACAGGCTTGAGTTTGAAGCCAGTGGTTCCCACTTTCTGCTGTTCACACCTGAGCTAGGTCAATAAACAAATGCTTACCGAGTGTGGACCACGTGCCAGGAGCTGGGCTGGAGTGGGCTCTCAACACAGGGACCCCACAGAGCCCAATGTCACCAAAGAGGATAACAGTACAGTTCATAGGACTGGTAAAAAGACTCAATGAAATCACTCATTTTTTCAAAAAATGCTTGTTTAGCATCTATTATGTGCCAGGCATTGTTTTCAGATAAGGCTCAAGGGAGGTACTTAAACAGGCTGAACAATAGTTGCCGCTTCTGTAGCCCTGACTCTACGTGTAAAGATTCATCTGATCCTCCTAACAGCCCTATGGGGTGTGATGTTGACTACCCCATACAGGGGAGGCACAGAGAAGCCGGGTAGCCTGCAGAAGGCAGCACAGCCAGGGCAAGGACGGGCCGGCCCAGACCCTGGGCAGTCTGGCTCCAGAGCCACGCTCATGCCCACCACATTGTTTCTCAGCCCTGCTAAGTCAGCTCCCGCTGTGTCCAGCATCTCACAGTCCTGGCCCGAGGCCCCTCCACTTCCCATCAACGGGCACTGGCCCATCTGCGACCACGTGTCCCCCTTACCTTTGCCACAGGTGTTGGCCAGAGTCTGGCCTGCGAGGGCCTCAATGCCACCATGCACTGTGGCTCGGGGGAGGTCATCCAGATCCAGGACGCTTTCTACGGGCGCCGGACGCCCCATTACTGCATCCAGGACGCCAGGCACCCCTCAGACCTGGAGGAGGAATGCAGCTGGGTCAGCGTCAAGGATGAAGTGGCAGGTAGGACCCAAGGGCTCTGGCTGCAAGTGCAGGACACTTCCCAGTGTCCCGTGCCCACTGAAGGGGTCTGGAAGGATTGCACGGCCTTCACATCTGAACTCGGGCCTCTTTCATGTGGGAAAACTGGCCAGTCTGCCCACACCAAGCAGGGGAGTAAGGGGGCCATGGCTCACACCTCACCTGACATCAAAGCCATCTGATGAGTCCGGTGGGCATTTTGCTCCCCATCCCAACTGGGTGCAAACAATATTGCTTTCTCTTCCGAATTTAAACTTCTAAAATTTCAAAATAATTCAAATGTACAGACAAGACTAAAAAATACTTCAACAGACTCCTTGGATTCAATACCCAACTTGGTCAGATCTTAACGTTATTCCATATTTGCTTAACATTCTCTCATTACCAAAATAAATAAAATGTTAGATTACCCACCACTCCTCTTGATACATGTACTAGAATATTTGTTTCACCCATTATGTGACTATATCATATTTTGTCTCTTCCTCTGTTGAGAGATGTGTGCATTGATCCTTGCTATGCGAACAGTCCTGAAACAATTGTTTTTCTTTGTCTAATCAAACCACCATTCTGGATGGTATCTCCCCTTCACATGGGAGGATTTCTCTAGGCCCTTGTTTTCCTAAACCAGATTAAATCCGCCTCTGAGCCAGGTTTGTCTGGTGACAAGGATTTTCCCTTGGAAAACAACTTGCTCCTCTCCCCACACGTCTGACCCACATTGCCCTTGCTCCCCTTAGAGCAGGCGCCGGGGAGGAAATGCCGGCTTCAGCTAGTTGGTTCCCTCCGACTCCTTCATTGGCCCCACATCCCTGAGACCGTGGCCCCCCATGGGGGAATGGCCTGGGCTGGACAGGCCAATGAGTGTGCCTCCCTCTCAGGTGGAACTCAGTGGGCTATTTCCTCAAACACTCAGATGCAAGCTCTCAAACCTTGTAGCCACACCCAGGGGGCACACTGGATGAAGCCCTGCATCCTTTGGGGGAAGGTTGGAGGAGATCTGGGCAGAGCCCCAGGAGGTGTCTGTTTGTACCTAAGAGCCACATCACTCGTTCATTCAATCGGTTTGCCAACAGACATTAATTGAGTACCGACATTATGCCACGTACGATAGTGGGCTCTGTGGATTCAGTGATGAATACAACACAATCTGTTCCTCAACAGAGGTCACAGTCAGATGGGGAGACAGACACAAATGCAGGCAATTACCTAGCACTCTGCTCAGTGTCACACAGAAGGGGGCAAAGCTGCTCCTTAGTCACTCATGCAGAACTCACTTTGTGCCTGCTCTATGTGTCAGGTACAGTTCTGTGTGCAGGAGAAAGAGCAGTGGACAAGAGCAAAGCAAAACCAAACATCTCCTCCCTCTTGAAGACTGTGCTCTAGTGCTATGGGCGCCCCTAGTAGGGAAAGAACTCACGCTGAGTGATGTAGCGAACTGGGTCCTGGCAGGAAACTAGAAATCATGCTAGGTCTCCCAGCAGAGCGGACTGCCCAAGTCATGGAAGTGCTGAGAGGCCAAAGAGGAGATAAGGGTGCAACCCCCAGAGTACAGCAGCCCGAAGCCACTACCATCCCAAAGGGCTGGAGGGACAGCCACAGTGGATGTCACACCAAAACCAGAAGTCAGGGCCACCCAGCAGGCGCTGGAAACATGACGGAGGCCGCCCTGTGGGAGCAAGGACCAGGGGGGAGGTCCTTGCCAGAGGGAGCTGGGGCTGCAGAGGAGCTACCGTGAGAAGGGGTGAGAGGCATCCTGCCCACATCTCTTCCCATCCGGGGCAGGTAGAGTTATGAACACCAAGGTTCCCAGCCCAGTCTCTGGAACTGTGGGTATGATGAGATGCCATGCCCATGAATAAGCTAAATTACGTGGCAACAGGGTCTCTGTGCAAGTAATTATGGTTGCTAATCTTAAAATAGGAGATTATCCTGGATTACCCAAGTGGGCACAGTCTAATCACATGAGCCCCTCAAAGCAGAGAACTTTCTCCAGCTAGAAGCATAAAACAGACGTGGCAGATGGAGAAGTTGGATAGATTCAAGCATGAAACAGATCTGATGGTCACTGCAGGCTCTGAGATACAGGGGGCCACGTGAAAGGACTGGAGAGAGGCCTCTAAGAGCTAAGGGTGGTCCCAGCTGACAATCAGCAAGGACATGGGACCTCAGTCCTACAGTCCCAAGGAACTGAGTTCAGCCATCAGGAAGAATGAGACTGGAGGCAGGTTCCTCCCCAGGAGCTCCAGGAAGGAAACACAGCACTTCTGTGACACTGTGATTTCAGCCTGTCATACCCTGAGCCCACCAAGACCTCTGACCTCCAGAACTGTGAGGTAATAAATGTGCACTGCTTTATGCCACTAAGTTTCTGTCATTTGTTACAGCGGCCACGGGAAGCTAATACATTGCCTCCAGTCTTCCATCAGCACCTGCTAGAGCACAGGGGAGTGTGGGAAATGTAGTTCCCCGAATTTGAGACCAAGTAGGGTGAGGGTGGATATGCGGGCTGATGGTCAAAGGACTGGCCCACTTCCCAGGGGAAGTGAGATCTAACTGAGACCTGAAGATCTGATAGGAATCACGCAGGAAAAGGACAACAGGGTGAATGGGGAGGGGTGTTTAGGGAGACGGAAGAGCCTGTGTTAGTCTTGGGCCCGAGAAAGCGTGGTAGGTGCAGGGAGCTGCACAGCGCTCAGCGCAGGTAGAGGTGGGGCACTCGCACTCGAGGAACCCAGGCTGTAGCCCAGGATGCTGGGGAAGCACTGGAAGCTTTAGAGCAGGGGAGGAACACGGCCAGGTGTATTTTAAAGCCACTCACAGGCTGCTGTGAGTCCAGGTAAGGGAGGCTGATGCCAGAAACCCAAGTGAGAGAGGCTGGGCGCACAAACTAGGGCAGTGCAGATGGAGAGAAAGGGACAGGTTTCAGAAACAGGAAGTACTGATGGGACTCATCAATGTGGGAGTCCAGGATGACCTTGGCATTGAGAGGAGAGGCTGGAGGAGGAGCAGCTGGTGGAAAGAGGAGAAGGGAGATCTGGCCTGGGGCTGCCTTACCAAGTACCACAAACTGAGTGGCTTAAAACAACAGAAAACACATTCTCTGGCAGTCTGGAGGCCAAGTCCAAAATCAAGATGAGAGCTGGACTTCTCTAGCTCTGAAACCTGCAGAGGAGAGCCCTTCCTCTCCTCATCTAGCATCCAGTATTTGTCAGCAACGCTCCACCATAAACCCTTGTAGATGTGTCTCTCTAATCTCTGCTTCCAGCTTCACGTGTCCTGTCTCCGTGTCCAAAGGACAGTGATCATACTGGACAAAGGGCTCACCCTAATGACCTCATCCTAACTTGATTATGTTTGCAAAGACTATTTCCAAGTAAGCTCACATGTACAGGCACCAAAGGCTAGAACTTCAAGATACATTTTGGGGGACACATTTGAACTCTAATTAGAGATCAAAACCTCATTTTAGGATATGAGAAGCCCAGGGTACCCTGTGACATCCATGTGTAGATGCTGTGTAGATGACTGGACACATAGGATCGGAACTCAAGAGAGAGCTAGACAAGAGACATAAATTGGAGAGTCATTGGTCCGTGGCTAATAACAACAGGTGAGGGTTATTAGTCTAATTTTCAAGCTGCTGTCCAAATCTACTGAATCTAAATCGGGGTCTCAAATCTGTCTTCACAAGCCCTCCTGGGGATTCTGGTGTATTCCAACGTTCTGACCCTGAGCCATTGGAGGGAGGGAATCTACTTCTCTCACAGCCAGCACCAGGCTCAGTGCTGGGTCTTCAGTAGATACCAACTGGTGCTTGTTGGGGGCGTGGTGGGTGAATGAACAAATGCAAGGTCGTTCATCTCTTGTCTGGTGTTATCCCTTGTCTCCTTCACACGGCTCCTGTTTCCTATGGGATGTGGGTGCCTCCCAGGCCAGTGCCAGGGGCTGCAAGCCTGCCAGGTGGCAGCAGATGGGACTTACTTTGGAGACCTGTGCCCCGGCCGAGGCAGCTACCTGTGGGTGCCGTACCTGTGCCGGGAAGGTGAGTCTCCAGCTTGCGGGGGTGCGGGAATTGCCTTCTTATTTCCAAGCCATGTCTAGTCTCCCTTGGACCAGAGGGAGCAGCCATTCACGGGGCAGATCTGCTGTGTGCTAAGAGACCTCCTCGCTCAAAACTCCTGTCCTCAAAACTCCCTGCCTGGCTTAGTCTGGGGGAAAACCATTTGAGGTTCAGTTGCAAAACAAGCCACCAAACCAGAAGTTTAAAATAACTGTTTTAACTCCAAGACCTTTCAAATTAAATTTCATGGATTGAGCCAATAAACACAACAGACAAAACCGAGATTACTTGATTAGAAGGATTCCTACATGCCACACCCACTCAACCACCACCCTCCCCATAGGCTGCCATTTGAGAATGCACAGGGACTCTCACAAATCTAAAAAACCATAAATGGAACCCAACTACCACAATTTGTGCAAGTTTTATGAATCAAGAAGGAAGACTCCCCCCATTCAATTCTATGATCCTATTTGCCATTAGAAACAACCGTTAACTATTTAGAATAAATTCTTCCCTCCTTTTAAAGTGTTTTCATAGACAGCCATAGACATGAATGTACAGATGTATATTTTCATACAAATATAAATGAGTTAAACATTTTAGTCTCCGACTCAATGTTTTTCACTTAATAATATATCTTGGACCTCTCTCCAGGTCACTACTTTATCCTTTTAATGACTGCACAGTATCCCATCATAAGTGAAAGTGAAGTCACTAGTCGTGTTCAACTCTTTGTGACCCCATGGACTGTAGCCCACCAGGTTCCTCCGACCATGGGATTTTCCAGGCAAGACTACTGGAACAGGCTGCCATTGCCTTCTCCCATCATAAGATTAAGTCAAAATCTATTTAACCTGTTCCCCTCTTGATGGACACTTAGACTGCATCTGAGTTTTCCTTCTTACAGATCACTCTGCGGTGATCTCTTGTGCATGTATCTTGGCATGTACCTGGGATTATTTTTAGAGGAGAGATCTCTAGTAGCAGAAATGCTGGGTCATAGGGTACGTGAATTTTAAATGTTAGTAGATATTGCCACATTACCTTCCAAAATGGCTGTATCAAGTTCATTCTTACTAACAATGCCAATTCCCCTTGGGTTGGGACACCACATTATGCCCTTGTCCAACCAATTAATTGCTCAGAACAGCAAATTCTACTGAGGCTGTGAGTAATGGAGCAAGGAGCTCTGCAGGGGAAAGATGAGTCAGGGAAGGTTGGGGTCCCCAGGGGCCATCCAGGAGAGCGGAACCCACAAGACAGGAGGAAGAAGCCTGCATAGAAGAGAGGGTACAGGACGTGGGGGTGGCATTAGTTTATGGAACACGCATGGGTGGAATAAGATTTAGCAGGGTTTTGTTTGCTGGGAAGAGAGGCCACGTGGTTTGGCAGCAGTTTCCGTTTGGTGATTTTGCTCCTGGACAAAGGGTGCCCTTGGAGATCTGCCAGTCGCAGCCTCACTGTCATCAGACAGACACGCAGCTTAGGGCAGTGGGTGAGCTGGGTCTGGCTGCCACATGGACCAGATTTTCTGTCTTGACTTTGATTTCAAATATCCTGTCCCTTGTGAATCAGTGTGTTCTGATCACATCAGTTTCTGATTTCTGAAGGGAGGAACTTCATCCAGCAGTCCCCTCTCCCTCCACCCCCCAGCCTTTGTGCCCAGAATGGCCTGCTGCATCCCGAGTTTCCTCGGATGATTGTGAGTCAGGACCAATCAGGACCGTGGTGGCTTTCTGACCAGCTCAGGAAAGTCCTTTTCATTTGTGTCTGCTTTTTATTTCTTTTCCCTTCTCATTTGTGCCAGAAACCAAAAGATGGTATTGCACAAATTAGCCCAGGGCTGCATGAACCCCAGAAGTTCTACCCTTCACCCCATCCTCTAGGCTAACTTATGAAGCTTAAGGTTTTGTAAAATTTAAGGTGCGCTAAATGGCTAACATTGATTCATCAGCCACCCTAACCAAGGAGATTTTCCTAAAGATGCTTTGCCTTTTGTCTTTTTAAACATTATAAAGTACATTTAGACAATCAATGGATCCTAGTTAAATAAATTAGGGTACACTGTGCAGCTATTATAGGGTATAAGAGCTCTCTGACTGAACACATACAGAACAATCTCCAAGATATATTAAATGAAAAAAAAAAAAAAAAAAAGGAAGGTGCCAAATAGTGAACAGAGCATCATCTATATAAATAAAAAAGTATGTATATGCTTGTGCATGTATTCAGTTCAGTTCAGTTCAGTCGCTCAGTCGTGTCCTACTCTTTGTGACCCCATGAATCGCAGCATGCCAGGCCTCCCTGTCCGTCACCCTCTCCCGGAGTTCACTTAAACTCACGTCCATCGAGTTGGTGATGCCATCCAGCCATCTCATCCTCTGTCGTCCCCTTCTCCTCCTGCCCCCAATCCCTCCCAGCATCAGAATCCTTTCTAATGAGTCAACGTTTTGCATGAGGTGGCCAAAGTACTGGAGTTTCAGCTTTAGCATCATTCCTTCCAAAGAACACCCAGGACTGATCTCCCTTAGAATGGACTGGTTGGATCTCCTTGCAGTATCTGTAAAAGGCGACCCAGGAGACTGGTTAGCAGTGATTGCCTCTGGGGACCAGAACTGGGGGTCTGAGGGGTAGCAGTAGGGAAGGACTTTCTTTTCACTGTAGACCCTCTGTACATTTTAAGTTCTGTATCCTGGATGAAAAACAAGATTCAAAAGAACTTTATAAAGTAGAATAAACATGCAGAAGCTGTAAAAGCTCCACTAAGGACAGGTAGACAGAAGACAGTAAGTTTTAAACAGAAACGTGCAATTTTGCTTCATAATAGCAAATGGCATTTGTGTTTTGATCTGCAGGCCTGCAGTTGATGGTGTCCAATGAGAGTTTCATCTTTGACAATGTCACCATCTCCCTTACATGGCTCCTTTCTCCCTACATCGGAAACCTGTCCTGTATAATTAATATGGGAGATGGCCACATTTTCGATCCCTACTACCCACCCAGGTAAGAGGTATCTCTGAGCCTTGATTCAGAATGTATCAGTCAGTTTTTGCTGCATAACAAAACAACCTAACACTTGGTGATTTACAATAATAGTGATTATTTTCCATGGTTCTTTGGATTAGCTAGGTGGCTTTTCTTGTGTGGACTAGCTCAGATGGATGGCCTAGGAAGGCCTCATTCATGTGTCTGGCAGTAAGCTGGATGTTGGCTAGTGGCATGTGTCACTCGTCACCCAACAGGCTAGTCTAGGCTCAGCTGCATGGCGGCAGAAGAGTCTCCAGCAACGAGAGAAAGGAAAGCACAACATGCAAGCGTTTTTGAATCGCTACCTATGTCACATTTTCTAATTTTCCCATTGGCCAAAGCAAGTTCCAAGGCCAGAGAAATAGTCTCCATCTGTTGATAGAAGGCATGGCAGAGCCACAGTACAAAGCGGCATACATATGGAAATGAGAAGAACGGTGTTCACAGGTTTTCTCAGAGAAGGTCACTCCCGCAGTCATGGAGAGCCGGGTCCTTTCGGCTTGGCTCAGTCGAGTCTTCCCTGAGTCACTGTCCAAGGAGTCAGTAATGGGATGAAGACGATGCTCACCTGGGGGTGGGAATGTTTTTTATTGATAAGGATAATAAAAATAATAGTAGCATTACTAATAATAGAGCAGCTAAGCAGCTTTCATACATGATTTCACTTAATCCTCACAACAACCTCATGAGCTAAAGTTATGCTGTTCAATAGCCACTCACCATGTGAGCTACTGGGCCCTTGGAATAAGGCAGCTCTCAATTGAGATGTGCTGTAAATGTAAATACACACGGAATATTGAAGACGTAGCTCCCTCCCACCAAAGAGTGTAAAATATCTCACTAAATGATGTTTTGATATTGATTATACATAGAAATGGGCTGTCCCCAGGCGGCGCCAGTGGTAAAGAACCCACCCACCAATGCAGGAGACATGAGACATGGGTTCGATCCCTGGGTCAGGAAGATGCCCTGGAGGCGGGCAGAGCAATCCACTTCAGAGTGTTTGCCCAGAGAATCTCCTGGACAGAGGAGCCTCTTGGGCTACAGTCCACAGGGTCTTAAAGAGTTGGACACAACTGAAGTGACTTAGCATGAATCCACACATACGTATAAATGGTAGTGTTATGGATCTATGAGGTTCAGTTCAGTTCAGTTGCTCAGTCATGTCCAGGTCTTTGCAACCCCATGGACTGCAGCACGCCAGGCCTCCCTGTCCATCACCATCTCCCAGAGCTTGCTCAAACTCATGTCCATCGAGTTGGTGATGCCATCCAATCATTTCATCCTCTGTTGTCCCCTTATCCCCCCGCCTTCAATCTTTCCCAGCATCAGGGTCTTTACCAGTGAGTCAGTTCTTTGAATCAGGTGGCCAATGTATTGGAGCTTCAGCTTCAGCATCAGTCTTTGCAATGAATATTCAGGACTGATTTCCTTTAGGATTAAATGGTTTGATCTCCTTGCAGTCCAAGGGACTCTCAAGAGTCTTCTCCAATGTCACAGTTCAAAAGCAACAGGTTAAAGGAAATAAATTATTAAAATTAATTTCACCTGTTCCTTCTCACTTTTTTTCAATGTGACCATCAGAAAGTTTACAATGATACACGTGGCTCACAGTTTCTGCTGGACAGTGCTGAGCTAGATGATGATTATCTTGTTTTGTTGAGGCTTAGAGGGTTCAGTAGCATTGCCCAAGCCATGCAGCTAGTGAGTGGCAGCACAGCCAGATAAGTCAGGACCACCTGGGAATCAAGCCCTGGCTCTTAGACCCCAGTGGAGAACACGGCTGGCAGCATCAGGGCCCAAGGGCATTGGGTGCTGCCTCCTCTAGGGAACAGAACCTCCCCAACCCAAAGGCAGCTGCACACAATTCATAACGTTTCAGAGTCCAACCTGGGCCTGGGTAAGCTCCATTCTGCCCTGCTGGGTGCCCCAGCCAGAGGGCTGCCCCATCAGTTCCAGGTCCTCCTTGGGTTCTGGCTGATTTCAGGGGCCCCAGTTCAACAAGGATCCTCAGGGAAATCATGGAGGCCCATAAGCCCTTCACCTAACCCTGAAACGTCTCTGGTTCTACCTCATGGGGCTAGGTCTCTGAATCCAGCCTCGTGGGTGCCTGGCATTCCTAGAAGGCCTGGGTGGGCTGGGGCAAACGAAGGGCAAGCCCTGCCCACAGTCCAGATCTGGTCCAGTGAGTGTGCTGGGTCTCAAGCTCAGAAATCCTCTGGGGTCTCAGGCATCGTGCCATGCCGCCAAATAAACTGCGTCCAGAGGCTGGGGTTCTTATCCCAGATACAGTTAGAGACTCAGAGATAATACCTGGGTTTCCATTTCCTTCCCTATCACATTTATATTGATGGTGATCTTAATACATTTAATGACCAGGGAATTTTTGTAGAAATTAATACCTGTGCTGTTAATATGCTTCTGGTCAATAATGTGTTAACAGTTTTACAGAATAAAACAAATTATACATGAAGATCCTTTGCGGGGAAAAAAAGGTTTAAGTGCTAGAAATACCCAAGGCATTATTCTGTGGGTTTCTTCCATTTGCTAGTATTTCATTAATAAAACAAGAAATGCTATGTTACACAATCTTTCACCCCCCAAATTTCATACAAATTGTATTTGGCATAAGTTAAAATTGACTGACTGTAGCCCTGCTAAGCTCTTTAGTTACACAAGGACATCTTAGTAACATACAAATATAGTTAAAAACTGGAGCAAGTGGGACAAAATGCAAATATTTGTCCATTCAGGATGCTGAATTCAAGGGTGTTTATCATACTACTCTCTGGAATTCTCTGATTAATTTTTTTCATAATCTAAAAGAAACAGCAATAGCAATGCTTTACATTTGCAATCCCTCAGGGCATTCCTGTAAGTAAAAGCTACTGGTATTTTTTTTTTTTTTTGAGCTTTTATATTTGAGTTTATTCTTCATTTAACTTTTAAACACTACTATAGTTGAATATTAAAACAAAAGCAAGTAGTGAGCATATTATGATTATAGTCCTTCACTCAATCAGTACTGCAAATAAAACACCCGCAGTGAGTGTTATTCACGGGCCCTACTAAAAGGTCTGATGCTGAACACCACCCCGAGGATGATGTTCATCAGCCTCGTCTGCTTCTCCATTGTAATGGCGCTGTCTGTCCTGATTTGCATCAAAGTCCACTAATTCTACCTGGTCCATTTCATCAGTCTCTTCTACTTCCTTCCTCTCAGGCAGAAGTTTTTCCAGCAAAGAGAGTTTATCAGGAGAGAGAAAGCCATTCTCAGGAAAGTTTACCTTAAATTCAATGATTAGGCGACCCTTTTCGTATGGCCTACGATAAATTGGCATGCCTTCATTTAGCACACACTTGATATCTCCATGCTTGACAATCTGACCTGGATGAGAAGTGATGACTATGGTTCGGTTGTCAAGAGTAGATATTGGCTTCTGGAAGCCACACAACGCCTCAACCAGCTGTATGTCCATACACATGAAAAGGTCTTCTCCTCGTCTAGTAAAAACAGCATGGTCCTTCTGATCTAAAACAATGATAATATCTCCTGGCTCCAGTCCTGGTTCTTGGTCTCCTTCACCATGGAATGTTATCTTCTGGCCATCTTTCATGCCTTTGTCAATATGAACTTCTAGAATTTTCTTTTCTCGAACTATCTTCCTTCCATTGCAGCTTTTACATCTATCTTAAGGACTGATGCGCTCCGCATGGCCCTGGCACTCCATGCAGACAGACTGAATTTGCTGAACCATTCCAGGTCCTATCTGATGAATTCTTATTTGCATTCCAGTACCTCGGCAACTGGGACAGCATTCTACCGCTCCTTTTTTACCACCTCGGCCTTCACATTTGTCACAAATCACATTCTTTGCAGAGCTAGTTTTCTTGTTGCACCATTATATAAATCTTCTAAAGTTACTGTAAGTTGATGGACAACGTTTTTACCTCTCTTCTCTCTCTGCATCCTGCCTCCTCCTCCGAAAAACATATCAAAGATGTCCATGGGGGAGCCAAAACCACCACCTGCTCCACCTTCTTTAACTGCCTGTTCTCCTCCTTTGTCATATAATTCCCTTTTCTTTGCATCAGAGAGCACTTCGTAAGCTTGAGAAATCTGTTTAAACTTTGCGCCTTCATGTGGACTCTTATCAGGGTGGTACTTCAAGGCCAGTTTCCTGTAAACCTTTTTCAATTCTTCTTGGGTGGCATTGGGTTTGACCCCCAAAACATCATAGTAAGTGGTTTATTTCACCATTTTCTACAGCCGGTGAGCGGGCCGATGCCGGTGTCGGGGAGTGGGAAGGAGCGCGTTGCTGCGCGCAGCTTGGGCAGCCGCTGCTCCTCCGCCTTTCACCGAGCGTTCTCGCTACTGGTATTTTTTTTCTTCTCTTTCGAAAGAAATAGATGGTGACACCCTTCACCATCACCCCACCCAAACAATCCAATTTTGTCTACTTTAAAGATTTGTTAGACCTTGAAACTACCCACTCACCTTCTTCTATGATTCTTTTTAGCATTAGGAGATATATTTCTGATGCTGTCTCATCTGCACTAGCAGCCTCAGCGCTCAATTTACAATGTGAAAATAGCATCAATTTTAAGTGTACAGAAGTCACATACTTTGCATGAATGTCACTATGCTCTTTTAAAATGTGTTTGTATAGACTCTTATTTTTGCTTAACTCCTCATTAAAGTATGAGGTGGGCTTTACAAACTGGAATGTTCATCTCTATGCCAGATAAGTCACCTGAGTTAATGGGATAGGAGGACTCTCCCAGTGGCTCAGCAGTAAAAAAATCCACCTGCCAATGCAGGAAACAACGGTTCTATCCTTGGGTCAGGAAGATCCTCTGGAAAAGGAAATGGCAACCCACTCCAGGATTCCTGCCAGGGAAATCCCATGGACAGAGGAGCCCGGCAGGCTATAGTCCACGGGGCTGCAAAAGAGTCAGACCTGACTTAGAGACTAAACAACAATGGGATAGGATCAGACCTCAAACAGAAATAACAGTTAAGTCAAAGAATTTCTCCTTTAAATGCTTGCCTTGCACCTCCATGTCTTTTGTTCATTTGCATGGCAAGCTGTTTTGTTTCTTTGTTTGTCATGGGCAACTTTCTACATTTCTGAAATTATCTTACATGCCTTAAGGGACAATTAGCATAAAGTGAAATTTGTCCTGGTGCTGGATAACTCAGTGCCACCTACTGGCAGATCAGGGTGTTGCCGTTATTCTTGGGTCTTTATTTCAAGTCACCTCTGGACACCCCTTGAGTCTGGAGGGCGATCTTCCCTTCCCATTAAGCTGTATCCCATTCATGTCAAAGCAATGTATACAAATCAGTAAGTGAGGGAGTCTTGAACTAATTTTTAAACTTTTCATTGAGGCACAAGGTGTGTACAGAAAAGCGCACAAAAAGATACAGCTCAATTAATTTTTACACAATAAACTCAGGCATATAACCAGCATCCAGATCAAGAAACAAAACATGACTCTCCCCAGAGAAATCCTCCAGGGCCCCCCAAGGATGATTTCTAACATCATTGAATACTGTGACCTGTGTTTGAAGATTATATAAATATAACCATAAAGTATATTTTCTTTTGTGTCTTACTTCTGCTCAATAAGCATGTTTCTGAGATTGATCCATGTTGTGTATAACTGTGGTTTCTTTTTTCTCATTGCCATATACACTCTGTTGTATGAATATTCCTCTATTTATTCATTCAATCTAGCACTGACATGCATAGGGGTGGTTTCGCATTTGGACTATTCTTAATACAACTTGTACAGCTGTGAACATTCTAGTAAATGACTTTTCAAGCACATATGTACACATTTCTGTTGGGCTTATACCCAGGAGTGGAATTGTCGGGTCATAGGATTATTAAATTTAAGTTCTTGTCTCCATTGCTTTGTTCTCCGAGCATAGCTTCTCTTTGTTGGCAGCAGTTACTAAACCACTTTGTGCTCTTCTCCCTTGGGTAATATCACTGAGAGAGAAATCAGGAAAAAAAATCCATTTCCCTGCTTTTTAGTCCTTGGCAATTTCAGTTGGCATCAGAGTTTAGAGAATGAAATAAATTGCTTCTTCCAGATGGATTGCTAAAAAACGGGCTAGATTCAAAGCTATCCTTCACATTTCTATAAAGAGTTAGAGCTAGTTTATTCTGAAATCTACATTGTTTGATATTAATAATGGACACTCCAGCATTCTTTTGATTAGTGTTTACTGTTACATCTTTCTTTATCCTTTTACTTTTAACTGGGCCATACTGTCATATTTAAAGTGGGCATCTAGTAGACAGCATATGGTTGAGTCTTGGTTTCTATTAAATTCCATCTGGCATAATAATTGTTATGTTTAGACCTTTTACAATTGATATAATTGTTGATATAGTTAGATTTAGGTCTGTTATTTTGTGTTCTATTTTACCCTCTGTTTACTTCCTCCTTGTTTCTCCCCTTTCTTGCCCTCTTTTGGATTATTTGAATATTTTCAGTATTCTATTTTTGCTTATTTATTGGCTTTTTTGGTAACACTTATTTGGATAACGTTTTAAGTAGTTTCTTTGGGGATTATAATATATATATTTAAACTTTCACTTTATTAACTCTCAGTGGTAAAATATTCACTTAGAGTTAATATTTTACCACTTCAGGTAAAATGTTAAGGCCTTGTTAACATATGGTTTCCTTTGCCTTTCATCTTCTATGTTATAATTGTCAATTGTAGGGCACTTATATACGCTGAAAAGCCCTTTCAACAGTTATGCGTATATCAAAGAACTTAAGAGGAAAAAACCAGTCTACATTTACCTTTTCTTGTGCTCTCCCTTCATTCCTGAAATTCCAAGTCTCCCTCTGATATCATTTCCCTTCAGCTGGAAAAACTTCCTTTAGCATTTTCTTTAAAGTAGATTTTTCAGCAACGAAGTCTCTTAGAGAATTTCTTTATTCCTGATCAGTTCAGTTCAATTCAGTTCAGTGGCTCAGTCGTGTCTGACTCTTTGTGACCCCATGAATCGCAGCACGCCAGCCTCCCTGTCCATCACCAACTCCCGGATAATGTGTTTATTTTGCTTTAATTCCTGGAAGATACTTTTGCCAGCTATAGAATTATGTGTTGACAGTTCTTTTGACACTTTGAAGATGTCATTCACTATCTCTGACCTCCACAGTTTCCAAATAAATCTACAGTCATTCATATCACTGTTTGCTCTATGTGGGAGGTAGGTCACTTCAGTTGTGTCCAACTGTTTGTGACCTATGGACTGCAGTCCTCCAGGCTCCTCTGTCCATGGGATTCTCCAGGCAAGAACGCTGGAGTGGGTTGCCATGCCCTTCTCCAGGGTATCTTCCTAACCTAGGGATCCAACCCACATTTCTTATGTCTCCTGCATCGGCAGGCAGGTTCTTTCCCAATAGTGCCGCCTGGGAAGCCCCTCACTGTATGTAGTGTATCATTTTTTTTCAGACCGATTTTGAGATTTTCTTTTTATTCTTTTGATTTTCAAGCTATTCAGCAATTTTGTGGGCATGCTTCAAGTTTTTTTGCCTGTTTTTTGTTTACATTTGGTTTCATAGAACTTCTTGAGTCTTTGAATTTATGTGTTTTGCCAAATATGGAAAAATTTCAGCCATCATTTCTTCAAATATATTTTTCTACAGCAACCTCTCCAGTGCTAAAAGAACACAAATGTTTTACTTTTAGATATTGTCACACAGATTGCTGACATTCTACTCATTTAAAAAAATTAAATATTTTTTCCCTCTGTGTTCTTTAGGTTGGATAATTCCTCTTGCTCTATCTTTTAGTTAGGTGACTTTTCCCTCTTCCATCTCTATTCTGCTATTAAATCCATCCAGTGAATCTTTTGTTTCATACACTGTGCTTTTCATTTCTAAAATTTCCATTTGGCTTTTAATGGTTTATACTTTTCTGCTGAGAATGTCTATCTTTCCATTCATTTCAAGAGGATTTCCTTTTATTTCACAGAGCATGGTTATAATCCCTGGGTTAAAGTCTTTGGTAATTTCAATATTTGAGTCATCTCAGAGCTGACATATATCGATGATATTTTCCCTGAAATTTGGTCACATTTTCCTTGTTTTTTGTGTATCAGGCAATTTTGAATTGTATTCTGGACATTTTGGGTAGTAGGTTCCAAGACTCTGGGTTCTTTTTAAAATGCTCTGGAAAATGTTAATATTTTGTTGTTTGTTTGTTTTGTTTTAGCAGACAACCAACCCAATTAGATTCAGACCGTACATTCTGACTTGCCTTCTATGAGCAGAGATTCCCACACTGGTTCAGTTTCCAAAGCTGTCAGGTTCCGTTCCACTCGTGTGCCACTTGGGGTGCTGGTTTCCGTTGCAGTTTAGTCCTTTACTAAAGGCTTTTACTATGTTTCTTTGGGTCTGTTCTGCACATGCACAGTTTATGGGTGAACTTGTGATTCATGCTAGGTCACACACAGAATCAGGGAGTTCTCTTCTCTCCTTTTCAGGACTTTCCCTACAATCTCCAGCTTCCACAGTCCCCTTTCCATGGTTCATCTGGATAGAAAGATCAGTTTTCTCTTAGGTATTTCTGCATGATCCCACACAGTCCGTGCAGCTCCAAGAGAGAGGACAGCTTGGGATGGGGACAGGAGAGAAGAAGAGAGAAACAACACAAAACAAAAAATGGGTATTTCCTCTGTACGCTCAGACCCCCTAGGCCCCTTTCTCTGGTTCCCGGGCTAACAGAAGGGATTTCTATCTGGGTTTTTGTTTCCTTTACTCACTGTGCAGTGCCATGACTCAGGCTACCACTGGGACAAAGAAAACAGGAAACCCCCATCTTTATGGATGGTTCCTGCGCTTCTGACTTTGGTCCTCAGTCTGCCTGCTGGTGTTTCCTTCTCAGGGTCCTCTCATAGTTTCGTTTTGTCTTCTCCCAGTATGTTAGCTGTGATTAACGGGAGAAACAGGCTCTTCTGGGCTAACTCCAGGCCACTGTTCTCCAGGCTTTTTCACAACTGTGTGCTTTTGTAAACTATTTCTCAAGCACTTGCTATGTGCTAGGTGCTGCGCCAGGTGCCAGGTATAAAGGGGGAACTAGACAGTGACTATCTGCACCGACAGCCCCGCAGAGAAGAATGACGGTGAATAAGCAAGGGTCACCTAGGAGAAGCAGAGAAGCTACAGTGTCTATAAAGGGAATCCAGGAAGACTTCCCAGAGGAGGCAACATTTAAAATGAGAACTGAAGGAAGACCAAGAGTATGAGCAGAGAGAAGGGCAGGAGTTTTCCCTGCAAAGAATAGCACGCTTACTGGCCTTCAGGTGGGGAAGAGGTGACAAGTCCTATGAACTGCAAAGAGGTCTGAGCTACTAGGATAGTCAGAGAAGGGGAGTGTGGCGGGGATGAGGAGAGGGACAGGAAGGGAGATGATGGGGATGTTTGCAGGCCATTTTAGAGATTTAAATTAGTCCCCTCGGGAAAATGAAAAGCAAAACAGCCACAATTTTGATATGTTTGGACTCTGATCCCATTTTACAGATGGGGAAAGAAAGCCCAGAGAGGTAGACTGGGCACAGTATTTTACAGACTAAGCAAGAAGGCCCAAAGAGGGGGTTTGTATGAACCACAGAGGCAGTAAATGGCAGAAAACAGACTTCCGGCCAAATATTCAGCTCCCTGGTTAGTCAGAGCTATTTCTTCCACTTCTCACTTGCTTTGGGAGTCTTAATGTAACCTTTGTGAACACTGAGACCCTGGCTTGGTTGTGTAGCATCTTTTTCTTCATTTTTTTTATCTTTGCAGAGCAGGGAAGATGTGCCGTGGGTGAGTACATGTGTGCACACGTGTGTGAATGCATGTGTTTGTGTGAGCCTAACACTGGTAACTTTTCTGACTGTTGCTGGCAGTCTGTCCAGCAGGGTGACCCACCAATTCACAGCCCCCGGGGATTTCACCGTATTTGCTGAGTGTTCAACCAGCGAGTGGCATGTGATGGCTCAGAAGCAAGTGACGATTCAAGACAACACAGAGAGGCTCCGTGTGACTGGGTGCTCTGGCATGACCACGTCAGGAGCCAGCCCTCTCTGCCGGGCAGTCTTCGGGGACCCTCTGTGGATTCAGGTGGAGCTTGATGGAGGTGAGTCTGCAGAAATGGTCAAGATCAAAGCAACCTTGATTTGCCCCAAATCTATCCATCCAGCTCCCAGGCTTCAATGAATACTAACAGCAATGATTTATGGAGTCAGTTTTTTTAGCCATTCATTTATCTAGCACCTAGTGTATACCAGAACCTTGTCTAAGTGCTTTATATATACTAGCCCACCCAGTATATTTTACAAAGGAAGAAATGGAAGAAATGTTTAGAAATTTGGCCTAAGTCACAAGACTAGTGAGAGCAACTAGCCTCCTAAAGATCCTTGGCATGCCCATGTCCCATTTCAAGAAATGGACTTCCAAGCCACCCCCTGTTGGGGGAATGTGAACAGTAGTGGGAGGGCTGCCAGCTGGGCCTGAGCACATCTCAGTGCTGCCAGCATTGACCAGCTTGGCACAACCACACTGCCCCCAGTTCAAGCTAATATTCAGTTGCACACCCTGGTACAGCCACAGCAGCTGTTATGGCTGGTGTACCTCTGGTTGCTCAGTTTCCCTTCTGACTGGCCACAGAGGCCATTCTGGTTGGTCATCATGTCCATTTTGATTGGTCATGGTATCCATTCTGATTGGTCATGGCATTTATTCCAATTGGTCACAGCAATATTTCTCATTGGTCACAATGTCCATTCTAATTGGTCACAGCATCCATTTAGATTGGTCACAGTGTCCATTCTGATTTATCAGGACATCATTCTACTTAGTTAGTGCCCATGCAGTGGCAGTTGCTAAATATTTTGCCTATCACCCCTTCTGTCCATAGAGAATCCTTCCAACCAAGACCTGACCTCATCCGAAGCAGCATCTTTCCTCAAGGCACAGGTCCAGTCTGAGATCTGGACAGAGGCCACTGAGTGGCACAGAGCCGTGGAGAGGACAGGTCTCAGCCCAGCCTAACACCTCCTGGAGCCTCACTCAGAGCAGTAACTCCATGGAGCTACAACCGGCCTTTGAGCAGGGCTTGTGGCTCCTTTCTGCTCTGGTGTTCTGGTTGGCTGGAGATGCAACCTAGGCGCACCTGGAAACGCTTAAGACAATCTTTTTCATTCTGCAAATATAACTGAGTGACTACTCTTTGCCAGATATGGGGAAGGCAGCAATAAACACAAAAGTCAAGATTCGTGTTCTCAGAGGGCTACCATCACCATCATCACCCTCATCAACATCACCATCACTCAAACAAGAAACACACCAGCTTGGTTTCTATTGGAAAGAATATTAATCTGGGGGCTTAAATCATATTTTAAGAGTCAACTACAATATTTAGCATCCAGGTAGCACAACCACCCCCAAGCTGTAAGGGAGCCCTATCTTAATGTGAATGGGCTGAGTTCTCCCACTGGGCAGGGTTTCAGGTGGCCAGTCATGGAGATGGAAATAATTAAGACTTTGCAGGTGAGCAGTGAGGATCCCAAAAGAAAAATCACTTGTGAACCCAATACTCAAGAGATAAGTGTTAATTATCTGGGGGAGGATATACCCTTATATACGTCTTTATATCCACATCTATGTGTATATGTGGACTCTGACTTCACAGCTGGAGTCTGAACTATCTCAGTATAATCTACTGCATGTCATTACTGACATCCTTAAATGTTTCTTACTCCACCTAGGAACAGGGGTGACTTACACTGTGCTGCTAGGTAACACAACCCTGGCTGAGTTCACCACGCAGAGGGGCCCGCTCCCCTACAATCTGACCCTGGACAGAGGAGTCCAGCGCCGAATGGGCCCAGGGATGCACCATCTGGAGATCCGAGCCACCAGCGACACCACCAACTCCGCCCTCTCCAGAAACATCACCGTCCACTTCGTGGAGGCTCTGTCGGGGCTGCAGGCCTCCTGGGCTTCTGACCACTTGGAGCTTGGACAGGACCTACTAGTCAATGTCTCAGTGGCTCATGGCATCCCAGAGAGTTTGACCTTTGAGGTGGCAGGACTCAATGCAACCTTCTCCTATGAGAAAGAGAACCTCAGAGGGTCACTTGGGACTTACCATGTGGCGGTTCCTCTTGAAGGTATTTGGGGTGTGTGGCTCCCCTTCCAAACCTCCCTCATCTTCCCTTCCCAACTTGGTGTCTAGGGTCCTCTTAGCCAGTTTCTCCATATGTCCAATACACAAACGTGGTTCACAGCATCCAGCTGAGGTCACAAAATAAGGAAGACGCAGAGGCCATCTTCAGTCATGGAGCTTGTAGTTATAGGGATTCTCAACTCCGGCACTTCTGACATCCTGTTGTTCAGTTGCTTGATCATGTCCGACTCTCTGTGACCCCATGGACTGCAGCACGCCAGGCTTCCCTATCCTCACTGTCTGGAGATTATGCAAACTCACGTCCATTGAGTCAGTGATGCCATCCAACCAATTTATTCTCTGCCACCCCCTTCTCCTGCCCTCAACCTTTCCCAGGAGCCAGGGAACCCCCTCCTGACATTTGGGACCGGATAATTCTTTGTTGTGGGGACAGTCCTGTGCCTCACAGGATGTTTAGCAGCATCCCTGGCCTTGACCCACTAGATGCCAGTAGCACCAAATCATGACGACTACAAACGTCTCCAGCCACTGCCAACTGCGCCCTGGAGAGCAGAATCACCCCCATGGAGAATCACTGGAAGTGAGCAGGCGTACTTGGATCTCTTCCATCATTTCTAGAGGAGAATGTGTTTCGGGAAACTGCAGTCCACGCCCTGTGGGGAGAGAGACGGGTAAAAAACGACAGGGTGGGAAACAGAGGGACAAGAAAGGAAGTGCTGGGACGCTGGCGGGAATAGACGATAGGGCAGCAGACTGGCTGGCACCAGCCAGGGCAGGAGGCCACAGCTGACGTGCAATTAATCTGGAAAGAACAGAGCTCTTTGAGGCCAGTGTGGTGAGGTCAGCAGGCAGGAATGTGATGAAGGCCGCAGAGTCTCCAGCCCACCCAGGTCCCCTGCCCTGGACCTCAGATGTGTGTGAGAAGGTGGGGTAATGAGGTGCAGGTGTGGGCCACCATGCCCTCAGCAAGGGAGTTGGTTTAAAAAAAGAGAGAGAGGGAGAAGGCAATGGCACCCCACTCCAGTACTCTTGCCTGGAAAATCCCATGGAACGGAGGAGCCTGGTGGGCTGCCATCTATGGGGTCGCACAGAGTCGGACATGACTGAAGTGACTTAGCAGCAGCAGCAGCCAGGCATTTAGAGGAACGCCTCCCTGGTCTGGAGGGTCATAAAAAATTCAGACCCAGGACAAGGCAATCATTAACTGCTGTCCAGTTTATCAAGGCAAAAAACAAAAAACAAACAAACAAACAAAAATCAAGAAGAGCAGTAGCTCTTAAACATACATCTAGTCCCTAAATAATGGTCTGGGGTCTTGAGAAAGGGTTGAGGGATGGCATTGCAATATCTGGAGAAACTGAGAAACTGGGGGAGCCAGAAAAGCCATAAAAATGACAAACTGGACATTACAATATTCAAACTGATTGGTGAAAAATGACATATTAAAATCATGAGCCAACAAAAAATATACAGATCAATAATAGTAAAGATATAAACTGATGTAATCTTCGCCCTTTGGGGGCTCTTCGCCCCCTCTCAGTGTCTATGCTGTGAGCGTTGTATCTCTATATCTTCTAAAATAAACTTTGTCTGTGTGAAAAAAAAAAAAAAAAAAAGAGAGAGAGATGGCAGAAGGAACGATAGAGTCAAGAAGAGAAACACTGCAATTTTGCCAGGTACCAAAGGGTACAGATTGGAACAGGAAGAATCTGGAAATGAAATGGAATGACAATGGAAAATACAATACAGAGGCTACAGATCAAATGCAAATTAATGTTTTGTCCCCTTTAAAGTTACTCAGTGGGGGATGAGAGATTAAAATCTCCGTACACCCTCTGGCTTTTGGACTCACTCTCAGATGATAAGCAGTCTTCTCCTCCCACAAGAAGAACAGACTGGATGCCTCTGGGATGAACGGGTGAGGGAAGGGAAAGGGCACCAGGTAGGAACAGACTGCCTTCACGTGACGGCACCGGCCCTGCTCTCGGGGCCCTGCAGGTGTTTGCAGCTGCCTCTCGGAGGAGCTTCCACGGGCTCCTGGGGTGGGGGTAATGCTTCTCCTTCAGGGTCACATCGCCTCAGATGGTGCTTCTCCCGTCACCAAGAGGGTTGCTCTCTCTGTTCTCCTCATTCTCTCTACCATCTCCAGTGCCCCCTCTCCCGAGGCCAAACATCTGGTCCATAGCAAATTCTCACCCAGTCCTTGGCTGCTACCAGCCAACTGTAGTCATTTCCCAAATGCAGAAATGCCACCTTTCCTGTCTTCCCTTCCCCCTCCCTCCACCTGTCATAGATCATTCCTTCAAGGCCATGAGTAAGGAATGGCCCATGGGAGTCTCAGTTGGCGCTAATGGTAAATAATCTGCCTGCCAATGCAGGAGACATAAGACACACAGGTTCAATCCCTGGGTCGGGAAGATCCCCTGGAGGAGGAATTGGCAACCCATTCCTGTATTCCTGCCTGGAAAATTCCATGGGCAGAGAGGAGCCTGGTGAGCCATAGTCCACGGGGTCGCAGAGTCAGACGTGACTGAGTGACCGAGCACAGCACATGTGAGTTCTCAGCCCCAAAGAATACAAACCCAGCTGTCCAAGGGCCCTCTCTGGAGACCTTCTCTCCAGGCTTGAGAACAGAAGAAGGCAGCACCCACCCCCTCTTCCCCATGACAGAGGCAAGATGGAGATACACATGTAGCAGCAGCTCTGTCCAAATCCTCTGACAAATCTTTCTCCCCGCTCTCCACTCTCTTGACCCTTTAAAACCACGGCAAGGCCCCCTTCTGCTGGAATCTCCTCTCTCATCTGGCAAATGAGGACTACTCATCCTTTGAACTTCAGCTCTGGCCCCTGCCACATCCCATAAACATTTCTTTCTCCCCCAAGGTGGAAGCAACCCCCTAACCTGTGCCCACACCACTCCCCATGCCAATTCCTACCTTGGAGAGCCCCACGTGCCTATTAGACCATATGGCCCTGAGGACAAGGACCACATTTCATTCATTTCTGTGTCCTGAGAGCCTTGCTTTATGCCTGGCATACAACAGGGAATCATTAAATGCTTCAATGATGAAAGAGTCAGATGCTGCGCTCAGAGGACTGGAGAACCACAGACTGGGAGAACTGTCTCAGAGTAAGTTGAACCTCTGATAACAATGCCCATAATTCTCCATTTTTTGTATTGCAGGCACCTTTCTGGTCACTGTACTGGTGAGGGATGCCTTCTCAAACTTGAGTTTGGAAATTGGAAGCATCACTGTCACAGGTAAGAATTTTCTGAAAAGGGGTATAAAATTTGTGACTAGGGGCATCCATACTGGCTCAGGATCTAGAAAGGGCCCCTCAAAAACAGAGCTTTGAATACTTATTTTGTTCTACAGATATTAAGAATTCTCTGGTTACTCTAGGCAATAATGTAAGCAGTATAACATCCAACCATTGATACAGAATTCTAAAACATCCAGACTTGTATTACTTACAATCCTTTTGGCTTCAAGTAATAGAAAGCCCCATCTAAGTGGCTTTAAGTTCAAGTCACATTATCTCATGTAATTGGCTAGGAGGTAAGTAGTTCCAGGGATGGTTCAATGGCTCAATATCACCAGCAAGGACCCAGACTCCATCTGTCATTCTGCTCTGCTATCCTCAGAGCATTTGTTTGATCCTTAGGCTTGTGCCTCATGTAATCAAGATGGCTGCTGCAGTTCCAGACATCACATGTCAACCCGGCATTATCCAGCAGCAGCAGAAACCCATCTACCCGTATTCATCTCTTTTTAAAAAATAATTTTCTTTCCTTATTTAGGTCATGCTGGGTCTTCGTTGCTGCATAGGCTTTTCTCTAGTTGCAATGAGCAGGGCTACTCGCTAGTTGTGATGAGTGGGCTTCTCACCGCGGTGGGTGGCATCACTTGTGGAGCAGGGGCTCTAGGGTGCACGGGCTTCGGTAGTGGCAGCTCAGGCTCCAGAGCATGGGCTCAGTAATTGCTGTGGTGCTCAGGCTTAGTTGCTTTGTGGCATGTGGGATTTTCCTGGCCCAGGGATCGAACCTATGTCTCTTGCATTGGTAGGCAGATTCATTACTATTGAGCCACCAGGGAAGCCTCCATCTTCTTTTTATTTTGTGTGTGTGGGGGTACTTTTCCATTAGTCCTTAGCAACCTTCCCTTTAAATACCATTGGCCAAGGTAGGGTCATATGCCCAACTGCAAGGGATGCTGGGAAGCCAGCATTTTTAGGCCCTGTGGGAGAAGATGGATTCTGTCAGCCAAGAGGAAGGCTGTTGGTAGGCAGCCAGCAGTAGATGTCACTGTCTGAAAGTTTGCCTTGAACATGGTTGCCAAAACTTTTGAGGAGCAAGAGGCAGAAAAGCAATTCAAACTGGCTCAAGTCAAAAGGAAATTTTATCAATTCTCAGAAAAGTCCAGGGTTTAGGCACAGCAGTATCCAGTCACTCAGTGTCTTCAGAAATCTGCCTCTCTCCATCTCTTGATTCTGTGTTGGCTGCAGTCTGATTCCCTCTTCCTAAGTAGTAGCAAGATGGCCCCAGGCTTCAGTCCTTAACCCTGAGGAGAAAAAGCATCTCTTTGTTGACATTTCCACCATAAGTCCTGACGCTGCCTCTCACTTGTCCCAGCTTGGTTCATGGTCCCTCCTAGACTTGCTGCTGAGGCCAGGGGGAAGTGCTACTCAGGGCAGACCAGGGCCACACGCCCACCCTGGAACCTAACGTAGGATCAGATCCACCCACAGGACTGAGAGTGCGGAGGGATGCTCCCCCAGGGAAAAGCATCACCTGTAAGTGCTGCTGTCAAAAGAAGGTGGCAGGGACGCCTGGATGGGAGGGAAACATGAGATGTCCATTCTGCTGTCCACAGCCCTCCTAGGAGTTTCCACACATGCTGTTCAAGGCCCAGAGAGGTTGAGTGACTTTGCAGAAGTCACTCAGTTGATTCATGGCAGGACCAGGGGAGCAACTATCTAGATTTCTTTATTCAGGGACCATCTTCTTTCTTAAGGTTAAGCAAGTTCTCTGGGTCTAGCATTTTAGCTTTGCTTTGTATAATTTTACAGACGTTCAAACTTATCATTATGAGAATGAGAATTTACTGAGAGGGAATTTCTTTAAAGATCAGTGATGCTTTGATATTAAAATATCCAAGCCACCAGGGCCTAGTGAATCACATGGAATGACCAACCCTAAGTGCTCAGCTTAATCACTACATTTTAATTAGGCAGTAATCACACTCACATTTCAGTTGTCTTCAGAGCATATCACCTGAGAGCACCTACTCCATTTTTTAAAAACTTGACACACTAATGTTCTTTATGGATGAACAGATGACAAAGCAATTATATATAGCACAGCACTCAGTCCTCCTGGAGCTTTGAAAAATAAGGGTTGCCTTCAGCCTTCTTTACAGATGTGTATGTTCAGTCGCTCAGTTGTGTCTGGCTCTTTGCAGCCCCTATGGGCTATAGTCCACCAGGCTCTTCTGTCCATGGCTTTCCAGGAAAGAACACTGGAGCAGGTTGCCATTTCCTACTCCAGGGACTCTTCCCAACCCAGGGATCAAACCTGCCTCTCTTGCGTCTCCTGCATTGGCAGGTGGATTCTTTACCACTAGTGCCATCTGGGAAGCCCACTCTTGATGGATGAAGCATCTAATACTCAGTAACTGACCTGCTCAGGTTCACACAGCTGGTTAGAGGCCAATGAGCGGATCCAGAAGCACACCATGGTGCTCTCAGTCCAGCTCCTACCAGGCTGTCAGAGCAGCTTGTACCCACCTCTCCCCATTCTGCATTCAGTGAGGTCAACTTGGCATCTTGAGCTCTGCTTTATGGGATCATTTGCACCACAGAAATCCACAAACACTACAAATCAGGGCTCCCACCCTCACCCTTCAAGTGCTAGGTAAACATTAATAGAAAACAGTTGCACGTCTGACCTAAATCTTAAGTTCTACCTGCACTGGCAGCTGTCTACCTCTTTCTTACCTGCAAAAGCAGTGTCTCTGGGCCAGTGGCAAACATGACAGTTTTGCTTCTGACCTGTTTCCTATGACCTGAATGTTTGCTATGTGCCCCTAAATTATTTCCAGAGACAGGCAGATGCTCTGACTCTGCCCTTTGGTGACCTTATAAACACCACCAATGTTTGACACCCATCCCCACTGTGTTCACAGCTCCTTCCAGTCTCCAAGAACCACGGGGAACAAAGGTCCAGAGAAAGAATGTGAGTATTTTTAAAAAACGCTTAACCTTACAAGAAAAAAGGTGTCTAAGTACTCTGTTTTATTGGGGTTTGGGCCTTTCAGGTGCTAACAGCAGAGCACTAGCAATCAATGAGATTTCTTCTGTTTAAAAAGAAGCCCAGAAGAACTGAAATCAAATGAAGCATGCTCTCTAACCACAACAGCACTATGCAATAAATCAATAATAAGTTATCTAGGATATGTAGATAACTATCAGACATTTTGGAAATTAAACAGCACACTTCTTTAAAAAAAAAAAAGATCAATGGATCAAAGAAAAAAATCAGAAGGATATTTTCAAATATTTCTAAGTGATAATAATAATACAGCCTATCCAAATATATGGGATGCAGCTAAGGCAATGCTCAGAGGGAAATTCATGGCTTTTAATGCTTGTTTTAGAAAAAAGGCCCAGGTTCTTTAGTGTTTACAGCAAGACTAAGTCTTTGATTCCTTGCTGTTGACTTTTTTCTTGCATTCATTTCTTCAACAACAAGATTTACTGTGCCTCTACAATGTTCAATGTTCAGATATTAGGGGCTGGGGATACACTGGTGAATAAACATATGTGTGGTCCCTGCCTTCATGAAGCTTAGTGGGTGAGACTAACTAACAAATTAGCAAAGAATTAATAACTGTGATGTGTCTAACTAGAATCAATAGGGTGTGGTGAGAGCAACTAACAGACTATCACATGTACTATTAAATGTGACCAGACAAGACCTGTTAAGAAGTGACATTTAAGTGGGGACCTGAAGGTAGGATAGTCAGCCACCCTGTTAGGAACAACAAGTGCTGTCTGGGTGCATAGATGAGAAGGCTCTGAGGTGTGTCAGGGGAGGAGGAGGATGGAGGAGATGACTGAGATGGGCAGAGGCCAAATCACACAGGGTCTCAGGTACGAGGGTGTTTGGTTTTATTCTAGGGCCATGGAGACCCCTGGGGGTTGAGCTCTGTTGCAGCCTCCTGTTATTCCCAGGCCAAGCCGTCTGGGCCTGAGCTTTCAACAGATCCAACCAGAATTGATCCTGGAGCACACTGCACTCCTGACAACCCCTTTCTTAGAATCCATGTGCTCTCTGTCACTGCCCAGCTCACCCTCCCTCCTCCTTCCAGAAGGCTCCAGGGTCCTGTCCTCTGGGAAGCTTACCCCAATACCAGCTGTCTGCTGTGTAGAGCTAATAGCTCTGCAGCCTCTCTGCTCCAGACACAAGAGGACGCGCATCACTATTATTCTCACTTGATATGCACAACCCCAGGAGTCAGACAGGATCAGAACCTCCAGGGGAGCAGCAGCTCTTAGCCTACTGCCTCCCTCATTTACGTTCTCATGATCCCCTGAGCGCCCTCTACTGCAGCACTTAGCACTCTGCATTTTCATCCTTGGTCCTCTCGTTTGTCCATGAGAGGAGACGCAAGGGCAGGGGCTGGGTCTCTCTCTGTTCCTGTATCTCTAGGCACCAAGCACAGGGCCTGGCCCATAACAGCCGCTGCCAGCACAGCTGAATGTACGATGAACCCTTAGCCGCCAGTCCACACCAGCCTAGTGACTTACCTGGTGATCCATCCCATTCCACACTTTACACTGTGGCCATCTCTTGCACAGACTGCTCTGGGGTGGAAGGTGGGGTGCCAACTGTGGAGTGTGTCTCACTGACCAGCTGCTTCTTCTGCAGAGAGACAAAGGGAACGTGGAGCTGTACGTGGAACCTGGTCAGTACTTGGATCCTTTCACCACAGTGACCCTGGGCTGGCCGGACAGGGATAAGGACTTACGCTTCCAGTGGGCATGTGGTAGGTGGTCTTAGAGCTCTGAACTGTCTCATCTCATCACGAAGCGATGGACAGCGGTCAGCTTTTGCTGTTCTTAACCTTCACACCAGGATTATTCATGCTTGACATTTTGTGTGCCTTGTATGTGCCAGAGGTGGTGAATTCCATGGAAATGGGAGGTGCGGGGAGCAGTGGCCTTGAAGGCAGGCAACCAGAAGAGGCACTATCTATAGAGAATTTAGGAACAATAATTAGACCCTAAAAGTCAGTCTGCTTTTTTATTATTGCCATAAATAATGTCAGTGGTAAGACACTCCTCTCCTCTCGGACTCCATCCCTCTTTTAACCTCCACGCTTTTGGTATGCCACAGTTTAGAAAGAGGAATTGATGAGGCCTTTTCTGACAAAACTTTTTTGTCAACCACTAGCACCTATTTTTAAGAAGCGGTTGTTCTCCTTTTTATGGGGATAGCTAGCTAGGTGTATGTGCTCAGTTGTGTCCGACTCTTTGTGACCCCATGGACTGTAGTTCACCAGGCTCCTCTGTCCGTGGAATTTCCCACATAAGAATACTGGAGTAGACTGCCATTTCCTACTCCAGGGGAATCTTTCCAATCCAGGGATCAAACCCGCGCCTCTTGCACCTCCTGCATTAATTAGCGGGCAGATTCTTAGATATATCTTACCTATGGATACATTCCTTTAGAAATAAAATGAATGCCATTCATACTGTATATACTGCTTTTGTTAACCTTTTTTTTATTGAACAATATATCCCATATATTTTTAAGTCAATATATTCTTCTGCACCTTGATTTTCATAACTGCATAATAGACTGTCAAGTTGCTATATGGGCATTTACTCACCAGTGCCCTCTTTTTGGACACTGAGTTTCTTTTGAATTACTTGCCCTTAAAAACAACGCTATAATGAACATCCTTACAATGTTCAATTTCTATTTGCATTTGTGATTACTTTCATCAACAAGTTGCAAAGTCATGTAATATTTGAAATCTTTTGATATGAATTGGCAAGTCTCACAACACCCTTCAGCATGTTAGTTCTTATTATCTGAATTAATAGAGGATACAACAAGTACAGACTTTAGGTGACTGAGCTGATGACTTGATCCCCAGGCATGTCCTGTGAATGACTACACACTGAGGGTAGTTGGGGTAGTGGATAAACATTGATCAACAGAGTTGAAGGGCAAAGATTTACTGAGCTGATATAAAGTAGGAGATGATCTGCAGCCTCCCAGATGGAGATTCGTCCTCCCAGGTCCCCAGTGTATCCCCAGAGACAGGCAGCTGTGGACAATCCCTTACAACAAGAATAAGAAGATGCCTCGAATGTTCTCCAGGCAGGGATATTTATCCTCTCAGCGCCTCTCCAGCTATAGGCTGTCCTGCTCACCAGTGCAAGTCACCGATGCAAAACAAGCCAACAAACCCTGCAGGTTTGCTTAGAGTTTGGGTGAAGCAAGGGTCATTTTCCCAGAAGCATCCTTCTGCAGCACCATTCCTGCAACTTGAAAGTGAACTGAAAAAAAAAACACCACCAAAATCTCTATTTGGAGCCAATTTTCATACCAATGACCCATTTCTTCTAAAAACCCAAACCAGAAGGTAGCCACATGTGTCAAGTTCAAGGTTCCTGGGTGGATTACAGGGTTGACCCACCTCTCTCTCTCTCAGGGCGCTGCTGGGCCCAGTGGAGTGACTGTGTTGAGAGGCAGCTGCTCCGCACAGACCAGAGGGAGCTGGTGGTTCCACCGTCCTGCCTGCCGCCCTCGGACTCTGCTGTTACCCTGCGCCTGACAGTCTGGAGAGGCCTGGAACTGGAGAACCTGGGGGAGCAGTGCCTCTATGTGTCCGCCCCCCTGGAACTCAGGCCGCGAGTCAGGTGGGGGTGTGAGAGCAAACTCCTGCGGGGTTGCCGTCGGGCCAGGGTGTTCTGACAGTCAACTCTGGCTACACTGAATAAGGGGCAGGGTTTACACTGGTGGGGAAAACCAGGCCCTGTCTCCATTCTCTCTGGAGTCACTCAGTGGTCAGTGATGAATCACACAAATGAATGGAAGGAGAGAGTGTACCTCCATGAGAGCTTCCCTGACCCCAAGGCTACCTCAGCAGAGATGTGAAGACAGAACAGGAATGAATTTGGCCAGGAAAAGGGGGCTTGAGAGAGAACAGAACAGCAAAGGGAGGGAGCATAGAACAATCTAGAAGTGAGAGAGGCTAGTGTGGCTGGGGCACAGAGGAAGAGCAGGCAGGGGCTAGCTCGGCAGGGCCTCGAGGGTTGTGTGAGATGCATGATTTTGGATTTTATCCTAAGAGTTCTGGAAAGCCACCAAGACGTTTAAGCAGGCTGGGAATGTGATCATGTTTTGCTTCCAAACACTGGTAGCTGGGTAGAGAAGCAGCTGGAGCAGGTGAGAGAGGACTCAGGGAGACTGCTTAAGCTCATGCAGGAATCAAGAGGAGAGTTCAAGGTAGCAATGACTGCCAGCTGGGTCCCTGAAGGAAGAAGATGGCTCACTCGAACTGGGAACTGATGGGAGCTGAATAAGGGTTGATTTACAGATGTGGGCAGGGATAAGAGGACCAACCATGGATGACCATGCAGGCTGCAAGAGGAGGAAGCCATTGTCCCTCTTAGGACTTCAGGGGAAAGAGGCGGGGATGGCATTTCTGTGAACCCCCCGGGGAGCTTCAGCTGCGGGAGAGGTGCCCCTGGAAGGAGCTGGGGCCTCAGCCAGAGGAGCACGGCCTCTGCCAACTACAGGACATTTGGTGAGGAGCAGGGAGAGTGCTGAATAACTATCCCAATGCTCCCCATTGGATAGGCCCAAACAGAAGACAGAGGGTGTTGGAACCTGGTGATGCAGTCTATGGAGCTCAGTCCTGGGTGCATAGAGCCACAGAGTTGATGGCAAGCGGGCTGCAGAGGCAAAGGGAGAATGTTCAGCCCACTAGTTCTAGGGTAGATGAGAAGTCAGAAGTAGGGAGATTATTCAGCTACTTTGAAGCTCATATGGAAAGGATTGGGAATGGGCTGGACACAGCAGGAGTCAAACTGACCTCTCATTGACTCAAGAAGGGGAATATGACAACACAGAGAAGGCCTAGAACTCAGGTCAGGATGTGTGGGCCCAAGTTCCATCCCCCAGTCAGGATGAATCACATAAACTCTCTGAGCTCGGTTTGCTCACCTGTGATATGGGAATGCTGATAGGGTTATGGTCAGCACTGGATAAGCCAATAAAAGTGGGACATGGCAGGTATGCTGAAAAATCATAGTGTTCATTGGAGCTGAAGCTCCAATACATTGGCCACCTGATGTGAAGAGCCGACTCACTGGAAAAGACCCTGATGCTGGGAAAAATTGAAGGCAAAAGGAGAAGAGGGGGCAGAGGATGAGACGGTTGGATGGCATTACCGACTCAAAGGATATGAATCTGAGCAAACTCCGGGAGATACTGAAGGACGGGGGAGCCTGGTGTGCTGCAGTCCATGGGGTCGCAAACAGTCAGACATGACTTAGCAACTGAACAACAACAATTGATCGTTATTAGAACCATAAAGAATCGTGGAGATTGATAGCTCTCATCCCCTCACTTTGCAAGTGAGGAAACCGAGGCTCAGACAGGTTAAGTGACTTGTGCGAAGCAGCCTTTCCTAAGTGGCAGGGGCGAGATTGGAGCCTGGGGTCCTGTCAGCCTCCTACACTTTTCATACTGTTATTCAGTGCAGTGAATGGAACAGGGATTCAGGCAGGCACAAACTGCTCCATCTCCATGACCACGGGTATGCTCCGGTTTGGGTTGGGGCAAGGGCTGCTTTTATTCCGCCTTGACTTGAAAAAAGGCCATTTCCTACCTTCTCAAATAACTTGAGAACTGGACCAGGCAAGGTGGCTCCTCAGACTAAGGATCTTCCCAGCTCTGTTCTCTGTCTCCCTTTCAGCTGTGAGGAGAACTGCGGGCCAGTGGATGCCAGCAGGGACGTTATGCTGAGGGTCACCATGGGGGACAGGTCTGCAGCAGCCATGTTCAGCTGGTATTTGGATGACACCCCACTGGAGAAGGTGAGGATACTGGCAGCCTCGCAAAAACAGAAATGTCTTCCCACTTTGACTGACCAGACCTGTGTCACAGGCCCAGGACTGAGCTGGGGGTGGGTCAGTCCACTCAGCCCATGGAGTAGGAGTTGGGGGCTGGGGGCACTGGCCTGCAGAGAGAATGGATGCAGGGGAGAAAAACCAACAATAAACATTGCAGCAGATGCCGTGGGGGCCCCAGCCATCCCTCTTACCAGGCTGATCCAGGCCTCCCCCAGGGCTATGGGGAGGCTGCTGATCCATAACTGTGGGGGTCTAACAGCCAGCCCCCCAGCCTTTGAGTGCCACAATTTCTGTGGTGCAGCTTATGCTCCAGAGCCCCCCATGACACCAGGCTGAATGAAGCTGGGTGCCTCCTGAAACCACTTCTTTGCCTCGTTTCATTTTCTCCCCACCTCAGCTGCCCTCTTGGTTTTCCCTGGGAGCCCTGCCTTGTAAATGCCCTGCACATGAACCCTCGTCTCAGGCTCTGCTTCCAGGGAACCTGACTGAGGACAGATAACCCAACATGCTGGGGATGAGCATTTGGGCTGACCTCGGGGAAAGAGCTGGTGCTGCTGTCCATCCATCGGAGACAAATCCGAAAGGTCTCCCTAGCTCAGAAGCCACTGCCCGGCGGGGTCTGGTGGCCTGGCTGCAGCCTCAGAGGTCCTGGGCTGTGCTCTCTTTCAGGCCGAGCCCCTCCCTGAGGCCTGCAGACTCCGAGGATTCTGGCCGCGTTCTTCAGTCCTCCTTCAGAGCAACACCTCCACCCTGATGCTCAACAGCTCCTTCCTGAGGATCCGCGGCCAGGCCGCCCGGATCAGAGTCACAGGTGGGAAGGCTCCTCCAGTCTCTTGTCACAGACCCCACCTCCTCCAGAGTGAACCGAGAGGAAGCCAGAGGTGCTGAAACAGGGCCGGCAGTGCAGGGTGGGGCCATACACAGGCTCTGGCGTGAATCCCACCACTGCCACCTTCTAGCTGGGAGACCTTAGGCCGGAGATTTAAGCCCGTTTCCTCACATGCAAGCAGGGCAATAGAAATGTCTGCCTCTGAACTGAATGGTGCAGGCTGAGCGACACAACACGGGTGGTGAAGGCAGACCATCCCGGGGTGTGTAGTCTGTGCGTCCTGCCAGGTGATTCAGCGCTTCTCACTGAAAACAAGCTCCGGACAGCAGAATGTAGGCTCTCAGAAAGATAAATAATGGGGTAATTATTCCTCTTCAGATGAATTCCTTTGATTCAGTATTTCTCAAAGTGGCTCATAGGCCACTCGCCCAGGATAACCTGGTACTATTTTAAATTACACATTCCTGGGTTCACCCCAAACCTTCTGAATTAAGTCTGGGCCAGGGAATTCATTTAAATTGATTAAAATTCTGTATGCACAACTCTTCCAGGCATGCACTGTTTTTGAAAACTAGGTGATTATAACAGGCGGTTTGGGGTGTTGGTGCAGGTTAGCTGGGGCTCTTCATGGTGCTGTGGGAGCCCTTGGTTTGGGGTAGGATCTTCCTCTTTCTAGGTCCTGACTGTGGTCCTTCCAAGCTTGATCTCTTGAGAAAGTCTTGTTTTCCAATATTCTTCCTCCTCACTAAAGCCCTGTGAGGAAGCTATTGTTATCAGCTCCATTTTACAGATGAGGAACTGAGTCTCAAAAGGTCAAAGCCAAGGTCACATGGAGAGTAAATGGCAGGACTAGGATTCTGTCTGTCCAATTTTGCTGAGACCCTGGAATGTCCGGCCTGAGGCATGAGGGGTAGGGTTGGAGTAGTTAAGATATGCAGATTTCTGAGCCTTACCCCCGAATCTCCAGAGAGAGGCTCTGGAGCAAGGCCTGGGAATCTGCATGTTAAACAAGTTCCCAGGAGATCATGAGCCATGGTGGAGTTTGTGTGACACCCACAGCCCCTAAGCACATCTTTTGTCTTCACTCCCCAGCAGTGACCAGGTGTGCCTATGGGGAGGACACCTATGTGGTCAGCTCCCTGCCTCCCCTGGAGGTGCCCACCTGCACCATTGCCCCAGAGGAGGGGACCATCCTGACGAGCTTCGCCATCTTCTGCAATTCCTCCACTGCCCTGGGCCCCCTGGAGTACTGCTTCTGCCTGGAGTCAGGTACCGGCTCAGGACCGCGCTCACCCCTCACTCCTGGGCTCATTCCTCTCCAAGAGCAGGCACCTGTCTCTCTCTGAAAGCTGCAAAAAATGTGTTCTGTGGGTGAGAGGGGTTTGCAGGATTACTCATAACCCCCACCCCAGGCCCACTGACCCAGCCACACACCACAGCAACATGAGAAACAGGTCCCATCAGTATCTCCTCTGCAACGATAGAGGCCAGAATGACCTCTGTCCTGGCATGAGGGACACAGGAAGGGTGAAATGGAGGCGGGTGTGCAGAAGTATGACTACCAGGACACCATTCCTTAGTACACACTGGTACACACTGGGAGGAGCCCTGACTCCCGGAGCTCTTCAGGACTAACACAGCCCTGCTCACAGAATCATCAGTGATGTTAGGACCCACTTTGGAGAGGCAACAGGGAGTGGGTGATGTCACAGAGCATGCCAGGAGGAGAACCGCTTGCAAAGGCCTACCGGAGGAGACGGAGCGTGCTGACGCCGCCCACCGCGATGCCCTGGCCAGTGCCCTGTCTCTGTAGCCCCCACCCAGGACTGCCGCAGGGCATCTTCAGGGGAGACGGGAAAGCCACCCAAGGTGTCTCTGCTCACCTGGAATGAGGGTGGCTGGTCCTTGGCAGGCTTATCTGAGTCCTTGTCTCTTCCTAATGAACTTCAGCATTTTATGACCCTCCCAAGAGCTCTTGAAAATGTTCTAGTCAGACTGGGACCATCATCCAAACCGAGGCTCCAGGAATGTTGCTGGGGGCTCCCCAGTATCTAGCATTAAACACCACAATGATGTAAACTGTACACCTTGACAAGGTGAAGGTGGAGGGGAGCTATCGTCAGATCATGGGTGTCCTTCAAATAGTTGTGGAATGCATGTCTGTGACTGGGTCTGAGCCTACAGGGAAACAATTCAAGGAAGGTAAGTAAATTTCATTTCAAATCTGTGTTTCCCTAAATGAAGACACCAGGCCCGCTGCTCTAGTTCTGACTGCTTATTCCGTTATAGTTCCTCCTTCTGCCTCACACAGGTGAGCAGGGCGAAGGAAGCGTGACCAATATAAAAATGAATTGGCATTTGCAATTCTATAACTTTGTGATTGTTTGCACACTACAATGAAGAGATTCCAATGACAGGTGAGTCCCCTTTAAGGACACAAAGGATATTCATTCATTCATTCATTTTTACAACAAATATATTGAATTTAAGCCTCTGTTCTAGGTTCTATATATACAGTAATGAACAAAATAGAGGAAGTCTCTGACCTCACTGTATTTATAATCAGTGGTGGAGACAGCTGGTAAACAAAGACACAGGATGAGAGGCACTGTTTTAGACAGAGCAGCCTGGGAAGACCTCTATACAGGAAGTAATATTTGAGGGAGTCTGGATAGGCTTTGAACCAGTTGTTAAGATCGTCTTCCTTTCCTTCTGCTCCTCTTTCTCCTTATTTTTGTAATTTGGCTTACCACTTTGATTTTTTCTAAAAAATCTATCAAGGGGGATTGTTTTTCTGAAAATCTTCATAGATTCTAGTAAGGCTATTCCACAGTCACGGCAGCAGATGATTTCCTAGGGAGGACAGTCAGTCAGTTCAGTCGCTCAGTCATGTCCGAGTCTTTGTGACCCCGTGGACTGCAGCACGCCAGGCTTCCCTGTTCATCACCAACTCCCAGAGCTTGCTCAAGCTCACATCCATTGAGTCAGTGATGCCATCCAACCATCTCGTCCCCTTCTCCTCCTGCCTTCAATCTTTCCCAGCATCGGGGTCTTTTCAAATGAGTCAGTTCTTCGAATCAGGTGGCCAAAGTATTGGAGATTCAGCTTTAACATCAGTCCTTCCAGTGAATATTCAGGACTGATTTCCTTTAGGATGGACTGGTTGGATCTCCTTGCTGTCCAAGGGACTCTTGAGAGTCTTCTCCAACACCACAGTTCAAAAGCATCAATTCTTTGGCAATCAGCTTTCTTTATAGTCCAACTGTAACATCCACATATGACTACAGAAAATATCATAGCCTTGACTAGACAGACCTTTGTTGGCCAAGTAATGTCTCTGCTTTTTAATATGCTGTCTAGGTTTTCCTAGCTTTTCTTCCAAGGAGCAAGCGTCTTTTAACTTCATGGATGTGGTCAGCATCTGCAGTGATTTTGGAGCCCAAGAAAATAACGTCTGTCACTGTTTCCATTGTTTCCCATCTATTTGCCATGAAGTGATGGGACTGAATGCCATGATCTTCATTGAATGTTGAGTTTTAAGCCATCTTTATCACTCTCCTCTTTCACCTTCATCAAGAGGCTCTTTAGTTCCTCTTCACTTTCTGCCATAAGGGTGGTGTCATCTGCATATCTGAGGTTATTGATATTTCTCCCAGCAATCTTGATTCCAGCTTGTGCTTCTTCCAGTCCAGAGTTCCTCATGATGTACTCTGCACATAAGTTAAATAAGCAGGGTGACAATATCCAAAGTCATAGCAGCAGGTGATTTCCTAGGGAGGACAGTGGATCAGCATAAACTGTCTTCTCCCGGGAAGTATGGAGTCCAGGAGTCCCTGCCATGCCCTCACGAGCTGTGACTTTTGTGTCCTTGTCATCAGGCTCTACCTTGGTGGACTTACAGTCACGCTGAGACCTGGGAATGCCCCCTTAATTATTCAATGTCCATTTGCCAGGTTCCTGTTTATACTGTGGCCCTGAACCTGCCCTCCCATCAGTTTACCTGCCACTTGGAAAAGAAAACGATGACTTCATGTTGACAGTGGTCATTTCTGTCTCCAATCATGTGGGGGGCAGACAGCAGACCCAGGCAGTGGTTAAGGTGAGTGGCAGCCACTGTTCCTCTACTGAGACAATTTCTTTTTTTTTTTAATTAATTAATTTATTTCTTTGCTTGGCTGTGATGGGTCTTACCTGTGGCACGTGGGATCTTGGTTGCATCACGTAGAATCTTTCATTGCGGTGCATGGACTTTCCAGTTGTGGTGCACAGGCTTATTTGCCCCATGGCATGTAGGATCTCAGTTCCCCAACCAGGGGCTGAACCCATGTCTTCTGCATTGCAGGACAGATTCTTAACCACTGGGCCACCAGTAAAGCCCCTGAGATAACTTCTTGACTTGTCTGAACTTCACCAAGAGGGTGGTGGGGTTGAAAGGAGCCAAGGGCATGACCATATAAGGGTTTATTCATTCATTCCTTCAACATATATTTACAGAGCACCTACCACATGCCTGGTCCTGGTGATACAGCCATGGGCAAAAGACCTGGTCTCTCCCTTTGTAGATCTTAGGACTAGTGGCCAGTACAGGGGAAGGATCCAGGGGATTTGGGGTGGGGTACCTGAGGGAGGTGGGGGCAGAAGAACCTAGAGATGAGTTAGACCAGTGCCTTCAGAGTTCAGAGGAAGGAGGACCAAGATCAGCCACTAGGTCTACAAGGAAGAGGTTGGATAAAATTTCAAGTCAGTTTCAAAGGTGAGAAGCCAGGTGGATGGAAAGACCTGAGGGCATGATGAGGAGGACAGTGAGAGGTGAAGTCATGACCTGCCCGAGGTTTGCTCCAGGTGGCCGTCAGCGCAAGTGGGTCCACGGCCCTCAAGCCCTGGGGGGAGTGCCCACGCCAGGTAAAGCCCTCCAGCCCTACTCTGCTTCGCCGTGTGCAGGCTGGGCCTTCAGGCTCTGGCTCCAGAACAAGAGCTGGTGGGTTCAGATCCTCCTGCTCTGAGCATACCTCTGTTCTCCTGTTAGGTGGGACCTGGACATACCTGTGTGGAGGAGGAAGCATTCCAGGCCGTGGTGTGGGACAATGTCACCGCCATTCTGCAGGGCGGGCGTGGCTCTGAGCGGCTCTTCCAGCTGGCCAGGGCCGTGTCATCCGTACTGGACCAGGGGCCGGGCTCCGGGCAGCTGCCGAGAGTGGACACCAGACAGAAGGTGCTCCCGATGGACCCCTCTGTCCTTTTGCTGGGGTCCTGGGGTCTGCATGCAGCCATCTGGGGAGGGGAGTGGGGTCCATGGGGAAGTCTTTGGTATCTCCCAAGTTGATGTCATGTCTCTCTTTCAGTACTTTCAGTGAGTGACATAAAATGAAGCAACCTTTCTCTGCTCAGCTTCATGGAACCACAGGTTTCTAGGGTGGGAGGGAATTTAGAGGCTACCACTGCTGTCTCTTCCTGTTCAGTTCAGTTGCACAGTTGTGTCTGACTCTATGCGACCCCATGCACTGCAGCACACCAGGCTTCCCTGTCCATCACCAACTCCCAGAGCTTACTCAAAGTCATGTCCATCGAGTCGGTGATGCCATCCAACCATCACACTGCACACTGAGCACACTGCAGAGGATGTGAGCAGCGTTCCCAGGTCCACATTTCCAGTAGGTAGTGAAGACAAGAGCAAACCCGGGTTGTCTCTTCCCCTGCCCTCCTCCAGCCTTCTCACCCCAGCCCTTCTCCCCACTTAGTCCCCTGGCCCCAACACACATGCACACAACTCCACCTGGCTCTCATTCACCCTGAGCATGACTTACATGCTTCCCTTTGGAAGGGAACTTCCTTTTGGATGCCCTATGATCCTAAGCACATGGACTACATAGCCTGACACCAGGTCTTCTCATGAAACACTGGGGTCCTGGTGAGAGACGGATGTCAAGCTCTCATTGGGCAATGGAGGAGATTTTAAGAAAGGCTCTGTTGAGAAAACTGGAGGCAAGTTTTCAGAAACAAACGAGAGAGGACACAGGACCCCAGGGGCTCATCCTGAAGTGACCAGCATCCTGGAGGGGCAGCTGTGTGTGGAGGGGGCTCCTTGGCAGGAGTGGTGGTTTTTGAAGGATGAGACTGGTAACCCTGGCAGGGAGGGCGCCTGCAACAAAGCTTCCTGCTGTCTCCTCCCACCTGCGCATCTCCTGCAAGTCAATCCACAGGCCAGAGGCCCAGCAGCCTGACATCTCCATGCAGGCAGCCTCCAGGATGGCGACCAAGGATGGGGAAGATCTGCAGAGGCAAATGTGAGATCATCCATTACCCACCCGAGTTTCTCTCCAGAACAATCTGATACGAGTCCCCTCACTGACAGGCCTATTCTTCCCTCCACCCAAGATGTAGCCTGAATGGGAGCCTGGCTGGCAGCAGACACGCTCAGACTCCGCAGCTGCTGTGAAAGACTGTTGTTTTTCAGTTGCTCAGTCATGTCTGACTCTTTGCAACTCCATGGACTGTTGCCTGCCAGGGTCCTCTGTCTATGGGATCTCCCAGGCAAGAATACTGGAGTGGGTTGCCATTTCCTTCTCTAGGGGTTCCTTCCTAACCCAGGGACAGAACCCTCATCTCCTGCATTGGCAGGTGAGTTCTTTATCACTGAGCCACCAGGGAAGCCTGAAAGACTGTTAGGCGATTAGATGAGCAAGTTTTGAGTACCAAGCAGGACAGGAGGGTGAGAGCAAAAGTTCACCTCTATTTGTGCTCTCCCAGATGGTTGCTATGAGCCATATCTGGCCACCTATTTTTAAATTGAAATGAACTTTAATGAAATAAAGTTAAAAATCCAGTTCTCTGGTTGCACTAGCCACATTCCAAGGGCTTAATATGTAGTTACATTTTGCAAGCGGCTATGTTACTGGACAAGCACAAGGACAGA
Source organism: Bubalus kerabau (assembly GCF_029407905.1). Lineage (NCBI taxonomy): Eukaryota > Metazoa > Chordata > Mammalia > Artiodactyla > Bovidae > Bubalus > Bubalus kerabau. Next base: position 11,001,971 of record NC_073640.1, on the reverse strand, counting down.
ACATTTCTATCAACACAGAAAGTTCGATGGGGCGGTGCTAAAATTATATTCTTAGGTTTTACCTGCCTCAACCAAAGCCAGCCCCTGGCCTGCCCCTCGTTAGGGCTTAGAAAGCATGTTCCCCCAGATGCTCCAGGAGGTCTGGCTTAAGGCTGGAGTGGCGGGGGGACTGGAGGGAGCCTTGTCCCCACTGCCCCCCAAAGCACACAGGGACCTATGGCTGCAACAAGCTCTCCCACCCACACTGGGCCATCACAGTAAGCCAGTTTCTGAATTTCATGCCATTTGAATCACAATGAAACCATTTGTTTTAAAATAATGCCAGATTTTACAGATTTGATTTGAAGAACTGGAAAAAGCTTGAGACATCCTGTATTAGTTTCCTTCTGCTGCTGTAACAAATAACCATAAACTTCATGACTTAAAATGACACAAATGTCTTATCTTACCATTCTGGAGGTCAGGAGTGTGAAAGAAACAAGGTTCACTGAGGCTAAAGCCAAGGTGTTGGCAGGGCTGTGAGCTGTCTGGAGGCTACAGGCAAGAATCCATCTATGGGCTTTTCCAGCTTCTAGAAGCTGCCCACGTTGCCTGCTCCATTTTCAACACCAGCATCTTCAAGCCTCCTCCCTCCACGGCCTCCCCCTTCTCCTCCTGTGTTCCGTCTCCCTCTCTGCCACTTCTTCCTCCACCATCACATCTCCTTCTCTGACTCCTACCCTCCTAGCTCCCTCCTTTAAAGACCCCCATGAAGACTCAGAGAACAAAAATATGGTTGCTGGAGGGGGAAGGGATAGTTATGGAGTTAGGGGAGGTCATGTACACACTGCTGTATTCAAAATGGATAACCAACAAGGACCTACTGCACAGCACAGGGAACTCTGCTCAGTGTTATGTGGCAGCCTGGATTGGGAGGGGGGTTTGAGGGGAGAGTGGATACGTGTGTATGTATGGCTGAGTCCTTTCACCATTCACTTGAAACTATCACAACATTGTCAATAGGCTATACCCTGATACAAAATAGAAAGTTAAAGTTTGAAAAAAATAAATAAAGGAGAAAAATATCACAGGGACCCCTGTGATTATACTGGTCCCACCTGGCTAGTACAGGATACTCTCCCCATCTCAGAATCCCTAATTTAATCAAACCTCCACAGAGATTCTGCCCAAATGTCTCTTGTCATGTGAATAACATATGCACAGGTTTCAGGGACTAGGGTGTGCCTATCTTTGGGAGGCTATGATTCTGCCTACCATACATCCTAGGAGACAAGCAGAGATCTATCAGCTTTGGAGGACCCCACATGAGCCTGGTCACTTTCCTGGTCACTTTCTCAGACTCCAGATCTTTCTGGGACAGCCTCATCAAGCCACTGGAATTACATTATCTCCCCTACCTTCCTCTGTCTTTTCCAAGGTCAGAGAGCGTATCCTGGGGTCACTGTCTGTGGTCAATGCCACCATGGGGGACATGCAGAGGGTGCGGGGGCTGGCTGAGGTGCTGAAAGAGGTGACCCAGCGCAGTGAGGAGCTCACGCCTTTGGCCCAGGTGAGTAGTGCCCACCCACTAAGTCCTGACCTTTATTTCTGGGACCCTGATCATTCTTCCCACTTAACACATCCATTTGCTCGTACACTCCTCCTATGCATATATATCTATACATATACATATACATTCCTGACCTTTCACTCATGTATCCATGTGTTAATTTATTCATTCATTTAACAAATGCTCCCTAAATGCCTAGTATGTGCAGGTACTATGCAATTCATAGAAAATTCAGCAGCTAACCCCATAGACATGGCCTGCGCCTTCATGGCACTTTTAGGCCACTGGGTGACCAGATACTGACCAAATAACTTCATGAGTACATATATGATTACAAAATTGGAATAAGTGCTGTGTCCGGCCAGTCAGCCAGCCAGCCAGCTGTCCCCAGTCAGTGAATGTTTACTGAATGCCTACTGTGTGCTGGGCATTGTGCAAGGCACTCTGGGAAAGACTCCGAGATGGACAAGGTTACTGTCCTGAAGGAGCCGAGCACACGGCAGGGAAGGAACATTGGCTTCCAGTCCTCGACACAGGCAGCTTGTGTGACAGGCCCGGCCCACATCTCCCCTGGCTTGAGTCCCCACATGCTCCCTTCCACCGCAGTGCTGGGCCCTGGAGGAGTTCAGGGGGTGGTCTGTTCCAGGCAGGGCCTCATGCTGTTCTTCCTCCTCCTCTGGGTGAGCCAGTGGGAGGCCGGCTGGGCTCTGCAGCACGCCAGCGAGGGCCTGCTGGCAGTGAGTGCCGAGGCCCATCCTGAGGACCGGAGGCGCCAGGCGGCCACCAGGGACCTGCTCCAGGCTGTGGGCAATGTGCTGGAAGCTTCCCTGAGGGACAGGTCTGAAGAGCCTGCACAGGCCAACAGCAGCCAGGTGGGTGTCCCGGCCCAGATGTGGACCTCATGCTAACCACATGCCCGGCTCACACCAGCGTTTCTAGGCGGATCCTCTCCACTTTGTGTAGATGAGGAAACTGAGGCGCGGCTGTTACAGGCCCTTCTAGGAGCTGACAGAAAGGCTCCAGGACAGGAGCCCCTGGAGGTGGAGCCGTGCAGCAGGCCTGCAGCCTTATCTCCTCATCTGTATTAAGCTGACAAGCTCTGCTTCATCAGATTGGAGAGATCCTATACTCACTCTTGCAAGTCTGAACTCCTGGTTCACTTAGCCAAGGACACAGAGCATCTTTAGGAGAGAGGTCATTCCAGCACCCAGGACGTCACAGAACGGAGACACAAAACCCATCTCCTGCTGCTCCACAGCCCTTTACTCTGTGCTACCACCATTCCATTAAAAAACTCACACATTCTCACGGTGGCCATGAAGGCACACTCAAACACACACCCACACTTACACACATGCACAAACACTAACTCACATACACCTGCACACATCCACACACTGAGAGCCATCACTTATACTTTCACATATACCTCAAAGCACACACTCCTGTATTTACTCATACCTACACATTCAGCTACACAGTCACACACAGACTCTCACATATAGTTGCAATCACACACAAAATCACATGCATACACACTCATTCATGGTCAGATACTTATACTCCCATACCCTCAAGCCACATCTACTCAGACACACATCCACACACTTCCACCCACACATACCCACATCAGTTCAGTTCAGTTCAGTTCAGTCGCTTAGTTGTGTCCGACTCTTTGCGACCCCATGGATTGCAGCACGACAGGCCTCCCTGTCCATCACCAACTCCTGGAGTTTACTCAAACTCATCTCCATTGAGTCAGTGACGCCATCCAACCATCTCATACTCTGTCGTCCCCTTCTCCTCCTGACTTCAATCTTTCCCAGCATCAGGGTCTTTTCCAATGAGTCAGTTCTTCACACCAGGTGGCCAAAGTATTGGAGATTCAGCTTCAACATCAGTCCTTCCGATGAATATTCAGGACTGATTTCCTTTAGGATGGACTGGTTGGATCTCCTTGCAGTCCAAGGGACTCTCAAGAGTCTTCTCCAACACCACAGTTCAAAAGCATCAATTCTTTGGCAATCAGCTTTCTCTATAGTCCAACTCTCACATCCATACATGACTACTGGAAAAACCATAGCTGTGACTAGACGGACCTTTGTTGGCCAAGTAATGTCTCTGCTTTTGAATATGCTATCTAGCTTGGTCATAACTTTCCTTCCAAGGAGCAAGTGTCTTTTAATTTCATGGCTGCAGCCACCATCTGCAGTGATTTTAGAGCTCCCCAAAATAAAGTCTGACACTGTTTCCACTGTTTCCCCATCTATTTCCCATGAAGTGATGGGACCAGATGCCATGATCTTCATTTTCTGAATGTTGAGCTTTACGCCAACTTTTGCACTCTCCTCTTTCACTTTCATCAAGAGGCTTTTTAGTTCCTCTTCACTTTCTGCCCTCAGGGTGGTGTCATCTGCATATCTGAGGTTATTGATATTTCTCCCGGCAATCTTGATTCCAGCTTGTGCTTCTTCCAGCCCAGCGTTTCTCATGATGTACTCTGCATATAAGTTAAATAAGCAGGGTGACAATATACAGCCTTGACATACTCCTTTCCTGATTTGGAACCAGTCTGTTGTTCCATGTCCAGTTCTAACTGTTGCTTCTTGACCTGCACACAGATTTCTCAAGAGGCAGGTCAGGCGGTCTGGTATGCCCATTTCTTTCAGAATTTTGCACAGTTTGTTGTGATACACACAGTCAAAGGCTTTGGCACAGTCAATAAAACAGAAGTAGATGTTTTTCTTGGAGAAGGCAATGGCAACCCACTCTAGTACTCTGGCCTGGAAAATCCCATGGACGGAGGAGCCCGGTGGGCTGCAGTCCACGGGGTCACTAAGAGTCAGACACGACTGAGTGACTTCACTTTCACTTTTCACTTTCATGCATTGGAGAAGGAAATGGCAACTCACTCCAGTGTTCTTGCCTGGAGAATCCCAGGGACCGGGAAGCCTGGTGGGCTGCCCGGGGTTGCACAGAGTTGGTCACGACTGAAGTGACTTAGCAGCAGCAGCAGCAGATGTTTTTCTGGAACTCTCTTGCTTTTTCAATGATCCAGTGGATGTTGGCAACTTGATCTCTGGTTCCTCTGCCTTTTCTAAAACCAGTTTGAACATCTGGAAGTTCACGATTCACATACTACTGAAGCCTGGCTTGGAGAATTTTGAGCATTACTTTACTAGCATGTGAGATGAGTGCAATTGTGTGGTAGTTTGAGCATTCTCCGGCATTGCCTTTCTTTCGGATTGGAATGAAAACTGACCTTCTCCAGTCCTATGGCCACTGCTGAGTTTTCCAAATTTGCTGGCATATTGAGTGCAGTACTTTCACAGCATCATCTTTTAGGATTTGAAATAGTTCAACTGGAATTCCATTACCTCCACTAGCTTTGTTCATAGTGATGCTTCCTAAGGCCCACTTGACTTCACATTCCAGGATGTCTAGCTATAGGTGAGTGTTCATATCATTGTGATTATCTGGGTCATGAAGATCTTTTTTGTATAGTTCTGTTGTGTATTCTTGCCACCTCTTCTTAATATATTCTGCTTCTGTTAGGGCCATACCATTTCTGTCGTTTATTGAGCCCATCTTTGCATGAAATGTTCCCCTGGTATCCCTAATATTTTTGAAGAGGTCTCTAGTCTTTCCAATTCTATTGTTTTCCTCTATTCCTTGCACTGAGGAAGGCTTTCTTACCTCTCCTTGCTATTCCTTGGAACTCTGTATTCAAATGGGTATATCTTTCCTTTTCTCCTTTGCTTTTCACTTCTCTTCTTTTCTTAGCTATTTGTAAGGCCTCCTCAAACAGCCATTTTGCTTTTTGCATTTCTTTTTCTTCGGGATGGTCTTGATCCCTGTCTCCAGTAAAATGTCACGAACCTCCGTCCATAGTTCTTCAGATACTCTGTCTATCAGATCTAATCCCTTGAATCTATTTCTCACTTCCACTGTATAAGGGTAAGGGATTTGACTTAGGTCATACCTGAATGGTCTAGTGGTTTTCCCTACTTTCTTCAACTTAAGTCTGAATTTGGCAATAAGGAGTTCATGATTTGAGCCACAGTCAGCTCCTGGTCTTGTTTTTGCTGACTGTATAGAGCTTCTCCATCTTTGGCTGTAAAGAATATAATCAATCTGATTGCGGTGTTGACCATCTGGTGATGTCCATGTGTAGAGTCATCTCTTGTGTTGTTGGAAGAGGGTGTTTGCTATGACCAGTACGTTCTCTTAGCAAAACTCCACTAGCCTTTGCCTTGCTTCATTCCATATTCCAAGGCCAAATTGCCTGTTACTCCAGGTGTTTCTTGACTTCCTACTTTTGCATTCCAGTCCTCTATAATGAAAAAGACATCTTTTTTGGGTGTTAGTTTTAAAAGGTCTTGTAGGTCTTCATAGAACCATTCAACTTCAGCTTCTTCATCGTTACTGGTCAGGGCATAGATTTGGATTACTGTGATATTGAATGGTTTGCCTTGGAAACGAACAGAGATCATTCTGTCGTTTTTGAGATTGCATCCAAGTACTGCATTTCGGACTCTTTTGTTGACCATGATGGCTACTCCATTTCTTCTAAGGGATTTCTGCCCACAGTAGTAGATATTATGGTCATCTGAGTTAAATTCACACATTCCAGTCCATTTTAGTTCGCTGATTCCTAGAATGTCAATATTCACTCTTGCCATCTCCTGTTTGACCACTTCCAATTTGCCTTGATTCATGGACCTAACATTCCAGGTTCCTATGCAATATTGCTCTTTACAGAATTGGATCTTGCTTCCATCAGCAGTCACATCTACAACTGGGTATTGTTTTTGCTTTGGCTCCATCTGTTAATTCTTTCTGGAGTTATTTCTCCACTGATCTCCAGTAGCATACTGGGCACCTACCGACCTGGGGAGTTCCTCTTTCAGTATCCTATCATTTTGCCTTTTCATACTGTTTATGGGGTTCTCAAGGCAAGAATGCTGAAGTGGTTTGCCATTCCCTTCTCCAGTGGACCAGATTCTGTCAGACCTCTCCACCATGACCCGCCCGTCTTGGGTGGCCCCACACGGCATGGCTTAGTTTCATTGAGTTAGACAAGGCTGTGGTCCGTGTGATTAGATTGACTAATCTAATGAACAGTTAGGATCAAGACCATCCCGAAGAAAAAGAAATGCAAAAAGCAAAATGGCTGTTTGAGGAGGCCTTACAAATAGCTAAGAAAAGAAGAGAAGTGAAAAGCAAAGGAGAAAAGGAAAGATATAAGCCTCTGAATGTAGAGTTCCAAATCAAATCCCTTATGATTATACAGTGGAAGTGAGAAATAGATTTAAGGGACTAGATCGGATAGATAGAGTGCCTGATGAACTATGGACGGAGGTTCGTGACATTGTACTGGAGGCAGGGATCAAGGCCATCCCCATGGAAAAGAAATGCAAAAAAGCAAAATGGCTGTCTGGGGAGGCCTTACAAATAGCTGAGAAAAGAAGAGAAGTGAAAAGCAAAGGAGAAAAGGAAAGATATAAGCCTCTGAATGTAGAGTTCCAAAGAATAGCAAGGAGAGATAAGAAAGCCTTCTTCAGCGATCAATGCAAAGAAATGGAGGAAAACAACAGAATGGGAAAGAGTAGAGATCTCTTCAAGAATATTAGAGATACCAAGGGACCATTTCATGCAAAGATGGGCTCGATAAAGGACAGAAATGGTACGGACCTAACAGAAGCAGAAGATATTAAGAGGTGGCAAGAATACACAGAAGAACTGTACAAAAAAGATTTTCAGGACCAAGATAATCAGGATGGTGTGATCACTCACCTAGAGCCAGATATCACGGAATGTGAAGTCAAGTGGGCCTTAGAAAGCATCACTACGAACAAAGCTAGTGGAGGTGATAGAATTCCAGTTGAGCTATTCCAAATCCTGAAAGATGATGCTGTGAAAGTGCTGCACTCAATATGCCAGCAAATTCGGAAAACTCAGCAGTGGCCACAGGACTGGAAACGGTCAGTTTTCATTCCAATCCCAAAGAAAGACAATGCCAAAGAATGCTCAAACTACCGCACAATTGCACTCATCTCACACGCTAGTAAAGTAATGCTCAAAATTCTCCAAGCCAGGCTTCAGCAGTATGTGAACCGTGAACTTCCAAATGTTCAAGCTGGTTTTAGAAAAGGCAGAGGAACCAGAAATCAGATTGCCAACATCCGCTGGATCATCGAAAAAGCAAGAGAGTTCCAGAAAAACATCTGTTTCTGCTTTATTGACTATGCCAAAGCCTTTGACTGTGTGGATCACAATAAACTGTGGAAAATTCCTCAAGAGATGGGAATACCAGACCACCTGACCTGCCTCTTGAGAAACCTATATGCAGGTCAGGAAGCAACAGTTAGAACTGGACATGGAACAACAGACTGGTTCCAAATAGGAAAAGGAGTACGTCAAGGCTGTATATTGTCACCCTGCTTATTTAACTTCTATGCAGAGTACATCATGAGAAACGCTGGGCTGGAAGAAGCACAAGCTGGAATCAAGATTGCCGGGAGAAATATCAATAACCTCAGATATGCAGATGACACCACCCTGAGGGCAGAAAGTGAAGAGGAACTAAAAAGCCTCTTGATGAAAGTGAAAGAGGAGAGTGCAAAAGTTGGTGTAAAGCTCAACATTCAGAAAATGAAGATCATGGCATCTGGTCCCATCACTTCATGGGAAATAGATGGGGAAACAGTGGAAACAGTGTCAGACTTTATTTTTTGGGGGCTCCAAAATCACTGCAGATGGTGATTGCAGCCATGAAATTAAAAGACACTTGCTCCTTGGAAGGAAAGCTATGACCAACCTAGATAGCATATTCAAAAGCAGAGACATTACTTTGCCAATAAAGCTCCATCTAGTCAAGGCTATGATTTTTCCAGTAGTCATGTATGGATGTGAGAGTTGGACTGTGAAGAAAACCGAAGAATTGATGCTTTTGAACTGTGGTATTGAAGAAGACTCTTGAGAGTCCCTTGGACTGCAAGGAGATCCAACCAGTCCATTCTAAAGGAGATCAGTCCTGGGATTTCTTTGGAAGGACTGATGCTAAAGCTGAAACTCCAATACTTTGGCCACCTCATGTGAAGAGTTGACTCATAGGAAAAGACTCTGATGCTGGGAGGGATTGGGGGCAGGAGGAGAAGGGGACAACAGAGGATGAGATGGCTGGATGGCATCACCGACTCGATAGATGTGAGTTTGAGTGAACTCTGGGAGTTGACGATGGACAGGGAGGCCTGTCGTGCTGCAATTCATGGGATCGCAAAGAGTCGGACACGACTGGGCAACTGAACTGAACTGAAGTGTTCATGTTCAGTCTTGCCATCTCCTATTTGACCACTTCCAATTTGCCTTGATTCATGGACCTAGCATTCCAGGTTCCTATGCAATATTGCTCTTTACAGCATTGGACTTTACTTCCATCACCAGTCACATCCACAACTGGGTGTTGTTTTTGCTTTGGTTTCTTCTCTTCATTCTTTCTGGAGTTATTTCTCCACTGATCTCCAGTAGCATACTGGGCACCTACCAACCTGGGAAGTTCATCTTTCAATGTCCTATATTTTTGCCTTTTCATGCTGTTCGTGGGATTCTCAAGGCAAGAATACTGAAGTGGTTTGCCATTCCCTTCTCCACTACATACTGACATAAACACACTAAAATACTTATAATCACACACAATCTTCCTCAACACGCACATACACAGTCACATTCATACATGTACACACACCTATCAGATGTACATACACATGCACACGTGATCTGTGCTCTGATAGGAACTCCGCACAAATGTCCAGCCCTGATGGTCCTCATGCCTGCCTTGGCTTCAGGGAGGCCACATCTTCACTGAAGGCTTCGTTCAAGGGTTGGGGAGGAGTTTGAGCCTGGGTGAACCGTGCAATGGTTCCACCTGTGACTTTCCATTTCCCCTCGGGTATGATCTGGGCTGTGGGTGGACATCAGGGTCCAGTGGAGCAGTAGAGGCAGGCACACAGTGAGCCTCCCCCTGGTTCTGCGCCTTCCCCTTATCAACACGTGGCCTCCACAAGTCACTACCCTCTCTGTGCCTCTATCTCCCCATCTGCCAAACAGGATGGTAAAAGCACCTGTTCGCAGAGCTTGGAATCTTCTCAGGGCTTATGCCCGATTCCCTATAGCACCTGGTGCTTGGTGAAGTGCATCCCATCCGAGTCTCTGCCTTGCTCCTGCTGCAGGCCCACACGAGCTTGGTGGCAGCAACCAGAAATGGTATATGGAGACCAGCCCACAGCAGTGGTCCCCTGCTTCCTTTTCCAGATGGCCACAGTGTCCCGGCTGCTGGAAGCTGCAGAGCATGTGCAGGCCACCCTCCTGCTGGGGAGACTGCCTGGGGGCCTTCCGGCCATGGTGGCCACCCCCTCCATCTCTGTGTACACAAACAGGTAATCTGCTGTACTGTGGGTGACCCAAAAAGCTCATCCCCTGACCTGGTTCACTCCACATCCACATCCCAAGACCCTGGGACAGGCAGAGCACAGGAGACCCGCCTGGTAGGACGCAGGGTGGTGAGTGATGGGACCTAGAAGTGGGAAGGCCTTTTCACTGAGAGAAGGGCCCCATACTGGCTGTTTGTACAGCATGAGAAGGGAGGTGGGAAGGGCCACGCCAGTGTCAGAGCCACCCATGTGTCTTGAGAGACAGGTCTTATTGAACTGTGCAGGGAAGGGGGCTCAATGAGGGCGACCAACCCACTTTTAAACTCACTCAGAGTGTGTCTGGCAAGCCCGCTGCTCCATAGACTATGGGACTTCCAGACACTCTGGCCTTAGGTGTTTCTCCGAGGAGTGCCAGCCTCCTTTCACTGAGCCGTCCTCCAGCACCTAGGGATGACCTGCCACTTCCATGCCACCCCCTGACAATCGGGGGCTAGACGATGCTGCAGGCACTGCTGGGATCCTCGGCACTGAGCACCCTCCCTTGGTTCCTCTGCCACAGCTGCCCTGGATCCCAGGGGCAGTTTCCCAAAGCAGCATTGTGATCATGACTGGGATCTGAAACCAGGTCCCCAGTCTACTCAGATGGGACGAGGTCAATGGCCAGTAAAGATGATCTTATGGGAGGTCAAGTAGGTTGGGGAGATAGGCCTGGAGAAGTGTCTACATCCAAGCTCATTTACTCATTCAACAAAATATGTATTGCCCACCATCACATGCCGGGCACTGCTCTAGGCACTGGGGTGCCACAGGAGAGAAAGCAGGCTGAAGCCCTGTCTGTGTGGGGCCACCTGCCCAGCCTTTTATGCTGCTCCCACTGATGCAAACACAGAACCATCTGAGTAAGGCAGGGGTCCCTAACCTCCGGGGTCTAATGCCTGATGATCTGAGGTGGAGCCGATGTAATAATAATACAAATAAAGTGCACAATAAGTATAATGTGCTTGAATCATCCCCAAGCCATCCCCCTACCTGGTCCTTGGAAAATTCAGCTCCCATGAAACTGGTCCCTGGTGACAGAACTTTGGGGACTGCTGATCTAAGGGGATCATGAAAGAAGCACTGATGCTAAAGCCAGTCCCCATGCAGTGCTAGAGCGGGCAGATCCTCCTCTGACACTGACCTTCTCCTCTCTCTCCCGGCACCTCTGCTCTCACCTTGTGGACAGAATACAGCCCTGGAGTTGGCGAGGCTCCTCCGTACACATTGCTGCCTCCAGCTCTGCGACCTTCTCCCTGCCCGCTGCCCCCTCCCTTGGCTCCATGGAGGACTATCGGGAGCCTGTGGACATAAGGGTAACAATAGAAAGAACACCCTTGGAAACAGCCCTTTACAGTTCACAAAGCACCTGCACATATGCTTGCCCATTCATGTTGCTAACAGCTCTATAAATTAATCAAGCCCATTTTACAGGTGAGTTCAGTGACTTGCCCAAGGTGACCAGCAAAGCGGCAGGGCTGGGATTCAGACCCAGGCCTTCTGACTCCCCAGACCATTCTTTCCACTGTATTGTGGAATTTCTCCAGCAGCCCTGGTTTAATTAGTCCTTGGAAATGAAGCTCCTCAGACTCCATTCCATAAGTAGGCAGTAGTAAACTCAGGGCTTTTTCCTTCCCAAATTAGGGCACATCTGACGCTCGGCTCCTTGAGCCTCCAAGAAAGCAGACAAACGTCTTTCTCTTAGAGACCTTGCGCCTTTGCTATAAGAAAGTGCCACACTGTTCATAGTCCAGTAATTGCTCAGCTGTAGCAAGTGTGATCAGGTCTCTAGGCCCAGATTTCTGAGGTCACAGCCTTGAAGGTCACACACACACACACACACACACACACGGAAAGATAGCAGCAGCTAGAGACAGGGCCCTCTCATTCACCCCACAGCACAAGGGCCACCTGTCCACCCGTCTGGGGAAACCTTTTCCTTCACACAGGGGCCTGGTTACCTTCTGGCCCTTGGGCGCCTTAGCTCTCTGTTCTTGGTTTCAGATGATGAGCTTCCCCAAGAGCCCCTTTCCAGCCCGAGGTCACTTTGACGTCAGTGGAACTGTGGGTGGCCTCTCTCTGACCAGTCCTAGTGGACAGCTCATCCCTGTGAAGAATCTGTCGGAGTATATCGAGGTAGGCTTTGGGTGTGCTCAGAAGTCAGGTGGCACTTCTGTCTTCTTTTTCAACTTGGTTGGGTCCCAAAGTTGGCTGGTTATGAAAAAAAAATGACTAAAGAAGAGAATCACTGGGAATCACCTGGTGGTCCAGTAGTTAGGACTGCACAATTCCACTGCCGAGGGCCCAGGTTCAATCCCTGGTCAGAGAACTAAGATCCCATAAGCTGCATGCTGCTGCTACTGCTAAGTCACTTCAGTCGTGTCTGACTCTGTGCGACCTCTCAGACGGCAGCCCACCAGGCTTCCCCGTCCCTGGGATTCTCCAGGCAAGAACACTGGAGTGGGTTGCCGTTTCCTTCTCCAATGCATGCAAGGGGAAAGTGAAAGTGAAGTCGCTCAGTCGAGTTCAACTCTTTGCGACCCCATGGACTGCAGCCTACCAGGCTCCTCCATCCATGGGATTTTCCAGGCAAGAGTACTGGAGTGGGTTGCCATTGCCTTCTCTGAATCCCCTTCATAGCCCGTCAGAAAATTTGCTAAATATCTGACCAGTGCTCACAGTTTCTTTGGTCTGATCTTTGGCACAGAGACGAGAAAGGACAGAAGAACCCCTACCGGCTTGGGTAACAGCTACTGGGGCTCAGCAGATAGTGCCTTTGGGGCATGCTGAGGAGTAGCCTCTCCAGAGTCCCTCAATTGTGCCCCCTGCCTCCTGCCTGTTTGCGGGAGGTTCGAGGAAACAAGAGACGAGAGATTGTAAAGGTCCCTCCAGCCATAGAAGTGAGGACCTCTTACCTTAACCGGAGGTCTTCTGGAATCTGAGACTGGGCCGCGTGAGCTGAGTTCGTTTTTCGCTGTCCCGGTTTCCAGCACGATGGGCCTTCCCCTGCGCTGGGTTTCTTCGCCTTCCGCTTCTAGCGCGGGAGCTTTGCTGAGTTGGGCTTCTGCTGTGCTTGGCCTCTTCCATGCAGAGGTTGTTTCAGCCAGGTTAAATCCGAGTCACGGCATCATAGATGTCACACGAGTGTATGTTCCTCGGTTCTTTGTCTTGTCACGACAAAGATTTGGAGCAACGGACATTAAAGCCCTCGGCATGTCACAGCTCTCGGGTCTTAGACAAACCGTGCTACAGCTCTTAGGCAAATCAGTGTTACAGCTCCATTTTGTTTAGAAGATAGCAAGAGAGAGAGAGAGAGAGAGTGAGAGTGAGAGAGAGAGAGTGAGAGAAAGAGTCCGTGATAAGCTGCATAGTGTGGGCAAAAAAAGAAAGAAAGAGAAAAGAAAAAAGAAGAGAATCATGAGAAATTATCCTCACCCTGCTATAAGCATTGCAAGCATTGTCGTTTAACATAAAACTATATATTTTATACAGTTTAACATAAAACTATACATTATTTGGTTTTATATATGCTGTGATAAAGAATGTTCAAACGACTGGTTCAACCCCTGGTCAGGGAACTAGATCCCACATGTCACAACTAAGACCCAGCTCATTCAAATAAATACATATTTAAAAAAAGACAAAGGATGGAGGGAATTCCCTGGTGGTCCAGTGGTTAGGACTTGGTGCTTTCACTACTGTGGTCCCAGATTCAACCTTTGTGGTGCAGTCAAAAAAATTTTTTTAATTAAATAAATAAACAGTGGGTGGAAGGCATTAGTTAATCCAGAGAGCTGATTAAATGGAGAGTGGTTGTAAGAAGTTCTAATGTAAGAATAAAAGCAGAGGAATAGCAGTAACTAATTGAGTGCTGCTGTGTATGTGGTGCTTGGCTAAGGATTTTGTACATAATAACATTTTTAATACTCTCAGTGAGGGCTTCCCTGGTGGCTCAGAGGTTAAGAATCTGCCTGCAATTCAGGAGACTGCCTGTAATACAGGAGAACCGGGTTTGCTCTCCAATGCAGGGGACATGGGTTTGATCCCTGGCCTGGGAAGACCCCACGTGCCGTGGAGCAACTACGCCTGTGCGCCACTATTGAGCCTGTGCTCTAGAGCCTAGAGCCAAGCTTGCGCACCTTCTGTGCAGGTGCAGCCCCAAGCCGGGGTGCACAGCTTGAGGAGCAGGGGCCGAATAAAGGCCCCCAAGATATCCTCATCCTCATCCCTGAGCCGTGAATACGTCACCTCACATGGCAAAATGTGACTCCGCAGATGTGATTTACGTTAAAGATCCTGAAATAGATGATCCTGGATCACCTGGGTGGGCCCAGTGTCATTGAGAGGTCCTTCTAAGCGGCAGGTGGGTGGAGGTGGGGAGGCAGTTTGATGACAGAAGCAAGAGGTCGGGTGATGCAAGGAGGAGTCCATGAGCCAAGGACTGCAGGCACTTCCAGAAGCTGGAAAAGGCAAAGAAGTGGGTTCCCCCCCTGGAACCCCGAGAAGGAAACAGCTCTGACAACTGTGGCCCCATGCGACTGATTTGGGGGCTTCTGGCCTCCAGGGCTGTAAGAGAAAAAACTTGTGCTATTTTAAGCCACAAAGCTTGTGGTCATTTGTCACAGCAGCCTCAGGAAACTAATGAAAAGAGCAGAGCACAGGTTGGATTTCAGCTCCCCAGGGGCTCACCCTGATATTCACCGGCAGTCCTGTCCTGGCACACCCTTGATTTGACTGTTTCTGATGACAGATCCTGCTGCCTCGGCTTTCAGAAGCACACGGTGAGCCAACCATGCTGAACCTGAGCAGACCTGAAGCTCTGCGGGTGAATCTGACGTCAGGCAGCGCAGCTTTGGGGATCCAGCTGCACTGGAGACCTGACGCCCCACTCACGCTCAGCCTGGGTTACGGCTACCACCCCAATGAGACCAGCTACGATGCCCAGGCTCACCTCCCGCCAACAGCTGCTTCAGGTAGTCCCATCACCCAAGGCGGATTCTTGGGTTGCTTCCTGGGGGTGTGACAAGCTTAAAACTTGAGAATCAGAGCCATAGAGAAAAAAAAGAAAAAGAGTTTTACACTTGCTACATTCAGTGCTGATTTTTGTTGGTGGTATTATTATTAGGCAATATACTAGGTGAACAATTAACTATATGTCCTGAAGGAGCTGACAAGCACTCACAGAACTAACCTCATTGCAGTCCTCATGACAGCCCTTGGGGATGAGGATGACTGAAATGTTTACTTTTCAGACAAAAACAGAGAGGTTAAGTAACTGGCCCAAAGTCATACAGCCAAGGAGGAGCAAAGTCAGAATTTGTGCCCTCAGCAGTCTGACTTGGCAGCCTGCTTAGCACACTGAGCTGGGTGTGCCTCCTCTCCTATACTCCTGGGACAACGGGGAGACCATCAGTGTCTGCTTCCCTGCCCGGGCACCTGGTGCTCCCCTCCCATAACATTAGATCCAGTTTCCACGAGGCTTCAGGCTGACCTGGACACCCCCACCCGCCGTACCCATTGCTTCCTGCAGATGAGCTCTCCACGTGGATCCTGAGCCCAGAGGACCTGCATTTTGGAGAAGGCGTCTACTATCTGACTGTTATCCCCGAGTCTGACCTGGAGCCAGCTCCAGGCAGGGACCTCACAGTCGGCATCACCACCTTCCTCTCCCATTGTGTTTTCTGGGACGAGGTCCAGGGCACTTGGGACAACTCTGGGTGCCAGGTAAGGAGGGGGAGGTAAAGAAGATGGTAGAGCTGAGAGTCAAACCCAGGTCTGTCTCCAGAGCATAAGCTTTAAGCAACATGAGGCACTAATTCTCTAGAGCCTAGACCAGGCTCCCAGAGCCCTGGAGGCAGGTGGTTCTATTAACAGCAATCACACCCTTGTCTCAGGGCAGCTCATCTCTGCCTCCAAGGAGCCAAGGCCTGTGACAGTGTCCTGGCAGCAGACATTGGTTTTGAGGCCATCAGAAGCCATCTCTGGGGTATCAGTGTCCCCCTTCCTTCTTCCATGCCTTTGCACATGCAGTTCTTTCCCCCAGAATGCCCTTTTTCCCTACCCTGTCTGGAAAACTTCCATTCCCACTTCGATCTTCCAATCCAAAGCCATCTTCTTGAGGGGGCAGATGTCTGCAGTTTCCCTCTGCTGGACTTCCATACCCTCCCCAGGAACAACCTCCACGTCTAGTTGAAATTTATCACACACCCGTCCCCATCCCCTAGATCATATTCCTTCTTTC
The DNA here is from genome assembly GCF_029407905.1 of Bubalus kerabau. Lineage (NCBI taxonomy): Eukaryota > Metazoa > Chordata > Mammalia > Artiodactyla > Bovidae > Bubalus > Bubalus kerabau. The sequence goes on along the minus strand of NC_073640.1, from coordinate 10,985,713 downwards.
ATTCATTCTACACATGTTCACCAGATTCCAGGCCAACTGGTAGGGATACAATGATGAGTCAAACTAGTGAGCACTCAGTCTAGTAGAGGACACAGACGAGAAGCAAATGGTGCATATGTCCAATGATAGCAGTCAGAAGTAGTTTAAGAGACCAGGTCCCAGCAGACCCACAAAAGGGGACTCAGAACCAAGCTCCTTTGGGATTTGTTTCTGCTGCTTCTTTGGCTTCCTTGTCAAATCCTGCCTGGCTTCCACCTGCCACACATGGCAGTTCCCCAAAGTACCAAGAAGAGACAAGGGCTCATTGAGATGTCCAAGAGACAGCGTGTTTCCCACACTTGCAGCATAAGTCTTTGTACCTTGTGAACGAGACCCGAGTGTGTTGCCACCTTTGAGAGTCCTCCCTATCAGTGACTTGTCTGATCTCCACGATGCTGATACAGAATGCCCATTGAAGACTGCCTTCTGAGGCCTGAGGCTCAGAATAGGAATGGTGCAGGGGCTGGCCGCAAGGAGTCTGCCATTGGACAGACTTGGGTCCAATCCCACGTCATCAGTACTTGCAAGATGACCTTGGACAGGCCCCCTACCTCTCTGAACTTTCCCATCTGAAAATGGGGATAAGGGATGGCTGCCACTTTCCACAGGGGGGGATCTAGACTAGGTTAGAAGTATAAAGTACTCAGCGTGGCAGCTGGTGCATAGTAGGTGCTCCACAGATGAAAGTGACTGCCGTGGCAGACACTCTGGGTTGAGAGAGCATGAGGACAGACTGAGGGAGGACCACTTAGCTAAATGTAAGTTACTGGGAAGTTCCTAGCTTCTGGGTGGAGCCATGGGGTCCAGGTGCTTACCTGTGTTTAAGAACATACAGATACTAATGCACACACACACACAGATGTGGGGCATACAAAAGTCATGTGGGAATGTGCCATATTACCAACATTATGTTAACCTAATATTGTGAACCTGATGGTCATTACAGAAATAGATGTTGATACAGATGAATACTGATACAGAGCCATCTGAAATAGGAAACAGCAACCCACTCCAGTATTCTTGCCTGGGAAGTCCCATGAACAGAGGAGCCTGGCGGGCTACAGTCCATGGGGTCACAAAGAGTCAGACGTGACTGAGTGAATGCGTGCACAGAGAGAGAGAGAGAGAGCCATAAATAATTAAACGGGGGAAAAATAAATAAATAGGATCACCAATTTTGGATGGAAAAATCACCACTGTCTATTCTCTAAATAACTAAAGAAAGCTCCAAATCTGTGAACTGCAGACCTTATCAGTGGAGTAAAGGCAGAATTATTGCAAGGGGTTTGAGAACTATATTCTTCTTTACATATTTTCTCAAAGGATACTAAAGGTGCAGCTTCTGTCATGGGGGAATCTCATGAAGAGTTTCTGTTTTTTTTCCAGATTAGCTTCTGGTTTTCAAAAGGGTTGTCATGCTGGAAAAGAGTAGGAAAGCCACTGCCCTCCAAGTCTTTGTGAAAACCCAGGAAAGTAAAACATTAGGCATGGATCAGGTCTGGCCCCTGGGTGCCTAGTGCTGAGAGGGTCTTGTCAGGGGCACTTGCTTGGGGTTCTTCTCTGAACCAGCCCCACCCCTCCTGGGTGTGCCAAGGGTTTGCGTAAGACCCCAGCTGATGCAAAACACTGATCAGGATTGGGAAACAGTGAGCAAACACGGATGTGAGACCCACGTGAACTCTGTCAATAAAACAGTTGACGCCATAGCTGTCAGAGGGGTCAGCCTCGCCAGGAGGTGTGTTAAGGGTGAAAGATAAGAATGATCTGCTGAGGCACGTTTGGGCTGCCACAGGTTCTTCCTCACCAGGTGTTGAGCAAAGAACTTTCCATATGTCAGTATTTTCTGTTGTCTCCTACCTTACCACCTCATGGTGGGCCCTGGAATGAAAAAGTAGTGCTGGGTTGTGGGTCTGAATGAAATCTACACCCTCCAAATAGCCCTGGGTGGATTGCAAGCTAAGGAAGGCCATAGCCTGCAAGGGAAGCCTTGCCACTAAGTGCACAAAATGAATTAAGAGCCAGATAGAGTGCCCTCCCCTGCCTCATTCCTGTCTCTCTCTCCCCTAGCCTCAGTTCCCGTACCACAAGGACCCCGAGCCCAAGCTCCATCTACATGACCCATTTCCCTCTGTTTTGCCACAGGAAATGGCAACCCACTCCAGTATTCTTGCCTGGAAAATTCCATGGACAGAGGAGCCTTGTAGGCTACAGTCCACGGGGTCGAAAAGAGTTGAACACGACTGAGCGACTTCACTTCTTTGCCACTCAGCAATAGAAAAGAATTCTCTAAATTTTACCCACTTTGGACCTATTGCTGAGAACCAGCTTAAAATGTGAATATTTGTTCTTCCTGTTTTCTTTCCATGGTTCCCCTGATCTCTGGTGTTTCTCTCTTCAGTGTAAGATAACCCACTGTCTCAGTTTGCCTGGGACTCAGGGGGCTCCCAGGATCTAAGACTTTCAGTTTGAAAAGCAGAGAGGTCCCTGGCAAACTGAGATGAGTTGGTCACCCTGAATGTCCTCTCAGCACCTTGCCTGGCCTGGAAGCAGCACCCCACAAATACTTGACCGGTGAGGGAGCACCATGTGGGAGAGAGTACCGGAAAGGATGCATACCAAGCACGTGGCAGTGGCTGCTTCTGGAGGCTGGGGGACAGAGGGCGTTTTGGCTTTACCCTTAACACTTCCTGTCCAAAAGGGCAAAGCAGATTGGCAAGATGGGCATGGTCACTCACTGAGAATGACAGGTGCAAAAATGCTTATTATAGACATGTGTAAGCGTTAAGTCGCTCAGTCATGCTTCACTCTATGTGACCTCATGGGCTGTAGTCTGCCAGGCTCCTCTGTCCCTGGAATTCTCCAGGCCAGAACACTGGAGTGGGTAACTATTCCCTTCGTCAAGGGATCTTCCCAACCCAGGGATTGAACCTGGGTCTCGGGCATTGCAAGCAGATTCTTTACCATCTGAGCCACCAGGTGAGCCCACTACAAGACATAATTCACTATATTAAAAAAATTAATGTTTCACTAAATAAAAAAGCCCAAAGAGAATCCTGAAGCTGGCCTTCAGCAGTCTCCCACCCCTCCCCAGGACAGGGTCCACCCCTTACTGCTCTCCTCCCATGGGCGGGGAAGATATACTTCCCAAGTCCTTTCACCAGGGCCTCTTTGGGGTTGCAGGTGGGGCCGCGGACCACCCTCTTGCAGACCCACTGCCTCTGCAACCACCTCACCTTCTTTGGGAGCACGCTCCTGGTGATGCCCAACGCCGTGGACGTCCGCCAGACTGCTGAGCTCTTTGCCACCTTTGCGGACAACCCTGTGGTTGTGACCACCGTGAGCTGCCTCTGCGTGGCCTACCTCCTGGTGCTGATCTGGGCGAGGAGGAAGGATGCTCAGGATCAAGCCAAGGTGAGGTGGCATGATCCACGGGAACAGCAGGGGGCGAGCAGTCCCCCTGCAGGAGCTCCAGAGAATGGAGCCCTGGTGGGGGGCTGAAGGGCCAGCTGCAAGTCCAGGCCTTGACCCCTGGAGTCATCTCTGGTAAGCTGGCCTCTCAGCCTCTTTACCTGTAAAATGTTCTTGTTTATCAAATTATCAGGAGGATCATAAAACTGACCACTTATTGAGGATCGACTATGTGCCAGGTACTATTCCCACTTAATGCCCACAACAGCACCAAGGGGGAGGGTGCTGATGTTGAGAGTCTCCTAGACCACCCTCAAATTCAGTGATTTGCTAGGAGGACACACAAGACTTTAAATAGCTATTATCCTCATGGTTACAGTTTACTACAGTGAAAAAGTGCAGATTAAAATCAGAAAAAGGAAGGGTTCAAGAGATATCAGGCAAGAGATTCTAACTGTCCTCTCCCATGGAGCCCTACAGACAGATGAATTCTTCTAGCAATGATGTGCAACAGCACATGTGACGTATTGCCCACCAAGGAAGCTCCCCAAACCTTGGTTTTACTAGGGGTCAGTCTCATAAGTATGGCACCTGCATGACTGCCTTTAGTCCCCAGCAACCACTGCCCCTCATCCCTGCCCAGGTCAGACTGACAGAGCATGGCCCAAAGCTCTCACCACAGATCAGACTGTTAGCACATAATGCCTAGGGTGGCCCGAGGTCCCGGATATTCAGACTTACTGATTATGCAGGATATTTCAAGAACTTAGAGGTTATCTTCCAGGAGCTTGCCAAAACCAGTCCTTTCTTTGGAATGTGTAGGGTAATTATCTAGTCCAAAGCCACCTCCAAGGAGCCAGAATTCAAACCCAGATCTGCCTGACGATAAGTCAGGTCTGAGGGTAAAAACAAGATCAAACAGTAACCAATTGTGACAACAAAGTTCTGATTCCTTTTCTGATACGTGCATCACATCTGACCCACAGGAGCCTTCAATACACACTCACGAGTGAGTGAGCACAAAAATGAATCTAGGAATGCACTGAACCTTTCAACATTGCCTCCCCTCCCTACATACAGCAACACCTCTCAGGAGTGAATGGTATGAAACCTAAAAAGATAATAGTTGCTCAATTTATACTGTTGTCTTTGATTTGCCCAAGGGGTTTAACACTAATATTTTAAGTCTCTCAGCTGTAGGTTGGTTTCTGGGGAGCAGACCCTCAGATGGAGTTGAATATGCAGGGTGTTTATCAAGAAGTGCTTGGGATCAGCCCTGGGGCAGGGAAGGAAGAAGGTAGGGCGGGCAGGGGAAGAAGTCAAGTTGGGATACAGCCTACTGATAGTTGATTGACCCCTTGAGGAGCTCTGGAATTGTCCTGAACTACGCTGAGAAGCCCAGGTCTTGATCTTTGGCAATGAACCAATCTGTCCTTAGATACCGGGTTCCCTAGGAGGTGCATGACTTTGACAGAGATGACTTGCATCCCTGACAATACCACCTTGGCAACTGAGAAAACAGCCCTCCACTGACAATAGATCTGGGGAGCTCATCACTGCCCAGCCCTCTGTAGCCTCTGACCAACTCCAGCTATTTATTTTTTGCTAAAACAACATTCATTTTTTTTTTTTACAACATTCATTTTATAAAAATTTCCTTAGAGGCACAATCTGGTTACCAATGTTATGAGAAATCATTTATGAACAGAGTTTGTATTTATCAGCTCAAACATCAAACATTCTCAGCTTAATACCAAGTTCATCTCCAATTTGACTACTTTGGGTCATATTTAATAATGAATGTATATTTTTTATTTTAATAGTTTTGGTTTTTGTAAAGTAATTAGCCTCCAATTAAAATAAATAAATTTAAATTAAAAAAAATAAAAGTTTTGGTTTTCACTTGAAACCCTGCTTTTATAAAGAACAGTTCTTATCTGATGCAATGAATCAATAGCAGACATAAATGTGCTTCCCCCTCTTTAACTGTCATGAACGCCCAACTCACTCCCGGCTACGTGTGTGGTGGATGACCCCACAATGCCATCCTTCTGCCCAGGTAAAGGTCACGGCGCTGGAGGACAACGACCCCTTGGCTCAGTACCACTACCTGGTGACAATCCACACCGGACACCGGAGGGGGGCAGCCACCTCCTCAAAGGTACCTGACTCACGAGACCCCTTGGTCAGTTAGCATATACCACCCAGCAAAGCGCTGGCCAGTCGGTTGTTGAGTTACTTTAGCACACTGGATTTTGTTGTGGGGTTTTTTTTAACTCCTGCTTTTTTAGAGAAAAGTATCTTTTTGCTAGACAAAAATAATACCCTAAGCCCCAATATTTAAAAAGATAAAGGAGGAGTGGATTAAGGGAGATCTGTGGTCTGATGCTGCTTCCCTGGTGGCTCAGTTGGTAAAGAATCTGCCTGCCAATGTAGTAGATGCGAGAGATGTGGGTTCAGTCCCTGGGCTGGGAAGATTCCCTGGAGAAGGAAATGGCAACCCATTCCAGCATTCTTGCTTGGGAAATCCCATGGACAAAGGAGCCTGGCAGGCTACAGTCCATGGGGTTTCAAGAGTCGGACACTACTTATAGACTAAGCTTCCACCATCACTGTACCCACTGGTCTTCTCATTTAACCCTACTAAAGGATAATTCAAACAGCTAGTTACCTGCACTCAAATGTGCTCACATATGCAGAACAGTCAGTAGACTGCTACCAATGAATAAAGGGGAAAAAAGAATTTTTAAGAGAAAGGGGACAAAAGAAAGAAAGAAACAATGGCAATCATTTGAAAAAGAACCTCGGATTACATTTTTGAGGAAAACAGATTAGCTGGCATCCAGCTAAGAGGTGAGGCTGTCCTTGAAAGGCTGACTAAAGGTAGTGAAGCCATGATCTCATTTGTTTATGGATTCTCCAAAATCCCTAAAAGTTTAGTTGTGGAGCACACAGCAGGTTGTTTCTGTCATGTCTCAGCATCCTTAGTTAAGTCTGGCCTGCGTCATGGCCTTCATCAGAATGTACCATCCCTCACAGCAGCCTCCAGGCTTCCATTACTGAAACTGTGCTCCTTGGAACATAGTTTGAGAACCACGGATACTGTGTGTACTGTGCTGAAGAAAGCTCCATTGATTTGGGGTTTTTAAAAAAATATTATTTATTTGGCTGCACCAGATCTTAGTTGTAGCTTGTAGGATCTTCCATCTTTATTGCAGCATGAAAACTCTTAGCTGTGGCATTCAAGACCTAGTTCCCTGACCAGGGATGGAACCCCTTGCATTGGGATCTCAGAGTCTTAGCCACTGAATCACCAGGGAAGTCCCTCCATTGTTTTTTTTAAAAATGATATTAGGCTCCATGAGAGCATGGCATGTGTCCATTTACTTTTTACTTTTTTAGTCTTATTTAAATCTTAATTTTTACTTGTGTATACATTTATTTTTATTTGAATTAAATAAATTTTTAAAAATTGCTGCACCTCAGTGCCTCAATCAGCTACCCAACGCAGAGTAAGTACTCAGTAACTATTTGCTGAATAATTGCAGGAATCACTTTCATCCATCTAATGAAACACCCACCCCATTTCTGTTTGATACAAGGAACTGACCTTCCTAGGAATGAAAGAGTGAAAGTGTGTGATCCACAGGCCATTTCATGGCCCCCCATTTCACTTTTCAATTGATACTTCTTAGTTGGGTTCTCCTGGCATAGTGGTTCTCAAATGGTTGGCCCCCAGGGATGGCTGGTAATTTTGGAAGTCATTTTGGTTGTCACAACTTGGGAGAGGAAGAGATGCGACTGGCACCTAGTGAGTGGAGGCCAAGGATGATGCTAAACATCCTACAGCACACAGGAAAGCCCCAGAGCAAGGAATTACCTGACCGAGAATGTCTACAGGGGGGACTCTGCTTTAGAGGCTGACTCTGAAACAAGGATTCAAGCACAAGTAGTTCATTTGAGAGGGGATTTGAGGGCACCCCATAGTGGAGTGGGAAGCCAGGCAGGAAAGGGAAGGAACGAAGAACTCATAATCAAGCCCACCACCCCTGTGGGCAACTGTAGCCCAAACCCACTGGGGAACTCTGGAAAGCAGTGAAGAACGTGGGCCTCAGAGTTACCCCAGCAGAGGACTGAGGGAACTGGGCTATTTATCCACCAACCCCACAAGTCATTGGGGGAACACAGCTTGCAGGGGCCATTAATTCTCTGCCAGCTTTCACCTGCTGCTCTGACAGCCAAGAAACCCCCAGAGCAAAGACACAGCAGCTGGCAGTGGGACAGCCTCACCACAGTGGTGAGGCTGAGGGACGGATATCAGTGGGGCATAGTGATATCTGCTGTCGTTGTTTTGGGCTCAGGTAATCAGGCATGGCCACCAGCAGCACCTGCAGGGCTTCAGAAAAATACAGATTCCTGTGCCCAGTATTCTTGGTAGATCTGGATGGGGCCCGAGAATATGTATTTTCAAAGTAATGGGCAGTCATTCATCCCTGCCTCAATACTGGGAACTCTGGGAGCCCTGAGAATATAGTCATTAGGGACAAAAAACAGTTCTTGCCCCACAGCCCTTTCAAATAAATAGACGGGAAGTCTGAAAAGTTCATCAGGAAGCATTTTATGAGTACGGCTCATCTCAAAGATGTGCATACAGATAGTGTCACCCCAAATCTTCATACAGCTGAAAAATAACTCAGGCAGGCCCACGGTGGGACGAGAGGAGGAGAAAGGGCTGAGCTCCGTTGGGTTTCATTGGTTTTCAGACACCTCCAGTGAAACACGGGGCTCAGTTACCATGCAGAGTTGGCCACTCCTGGCCTCTGGGTTTCAGGTGACTGTCACCCTATATGGCCTGGATGGAGAGAGTGAGCCCCACCACCTGTTGGACCCCGACATCCCGGTTTTTGAGCGAGGGGGAGTGGATGTCTTCTTGCTCTCCACCCTGTTTCCCCTGGGGGAGCTAAGGAGCCTGCGACTGTGGCATGACAACTCAGGGGACCAGCCATCCTGGTGAGTCAGGGGTGGGCAAACCCCGGGGACCTACTAAGCGACAGGTCCAAGGCTGGGCACTGTGCATGTGCTGCCTTGCTGATCCTCATGAGCCTCTGTAAGAAAACATAGAATGGATCCCTATTTCACAGATGAGGAAACCAAGGGTCAGAGAGGCCCACCAGTTCACAGGCCACACACAATGCTCAGTCTCTCATTTAGCTCTCAGTTTCCGCATCTATAAAATGGGCATAGATGCCTACTCTAATGACAAACCCTGCCCAATACGAGGAGAGTAGATGAGACACTGGCTGATTCTCCAGGAGAAGGTGTGAGAACAGCTCCACTGCAGGGCACTAAGCTAATTCCTCCCATGCTTTCCTCACTGGATGCTCACTGACCCTCTGGGACAAGTGCTGTTATTATCCTTGTTTTATAAGTGGGTGAATGTAAACTTGGGAAAGATTAACTGACTTGCCCAAGGTCACACAACTGGCAAGCTCAGCGCCAAGAGTCCTCCCCTTCCCGGCTTACTGCACTCCCCATTTTGTCTGAGACCCAGATGAGTGGCCTCCAGCCTGAACACTCGCTGGTGGCTGGCAGCTTTGAGAAAACACAGCATTTCGACCAGTGTCCTTAACTCATCTACAGGATTAAGACCCTCAGCTGAGGGTTGGTTCCTAGGATGCAGACTCTGAGATGAATTTGAATATGGAGGCTGTTTACCTAAGGGATGCCTAGGATTAGCCCCTGGACAGGGAGAGAAGCAAGCAGGATGGGCAGAAGAGCTTTGATGCAGCCCAAAGACAGCTCAGCTGACCACACAGGGAGCTTTGGAGCTGTGCTGAGTTGGGTTGAGATGTCCAGGTCTTGATTACACCCAGGTGCCTCACCCAATGGGCACTGGATGTCAGCCACCTCAGGAGGGTGTATGACCTTAACAGAGGTGGCTCTTACATGCCTGATGGGGACTATCCTCCATGAAAGGAGAAAATGCATGTCAAGAGCTTCTTAGCATAATCCCCACTGTGCAGTAAATGCTCAATCAAGAGTGTCTACAGGGCTTTCTTGGAGGCTCAGTGGTAAAGAATCCTCTTGTCAATGTAGGAGACAGGGGTTTGATCCCTGATCTGGGAAGATCCCACATGCCTCAGAGCAACTAAGCCCATGCACCACAACTTTTGAGCCTGAGCTCAGAGCCCTGGAGCCACAACTACTGAAGGCCGAGCGCCCTAGAACCCACGTTCCACAACAAGAGAAGCCACCGCAATGAGAAGCCCACCTGCTGCAACCAAGAGTAGCCCCCACTCGCTACAACTAGAGAAAAGCCCACACAGCAACAAAGACCCAGCACAGCCAAAAATAAAAATAAATAAAATTATTTTAAATAAATAAAACATAAAAGTATATAGTTAAAAAAAAAAAAGAGTGCCTATTGATATCATTAGTCTCATTTCCCTGTCAGGCAACAGAGAAAACAGCTGCTGCTGAATCTGACCTCCCAGCAGAGGCAAGATGACTTCATTTCTTCCCTGGGCCTCAAAGATCTAAATCAGATTTGATGATAACCACAGAGCCCTGAGTCCCAGATGGAGGGCAGGCCCATTCTCTGGATGGAGGCCCAGGGGTGGACCGGGTTTGTGTGCTCAAGCTTGCACCTCCCTGGACACACAATCCAAACAATTCCACTTTCCTTGCTTGTATCAGGATGGTGACCCTGGGCTTGCTGCCCTACATGAGGGTGCACAGTTTCAGAATACACGCTCTTGCAGCATACCTGTGAAAACTTGGCAGCCTCCAAGCTGGTGGTCTACACTAGCTGAATTCCCCACATGAAACCAAATTCACCCACTGATTGGGGCATTTTGATCAAGGCACTAACGGCAATGAAGAAAAATACAAAGTGTCTTTTTAGGAGTTCTCGTTCTTGGGCTCAGGTCTGCAATATATTAACATTATCTTCAAGGGGTCCAAAGACATCTCATCTGCCTAACATTATCCTCAAAAGTGTGGGTCCCCTCCAGGTATGTAAGCCGGGTGCTGGTGCATGACCTGGCAATGGACCGGAAGTGGTACTTCCTCTGCAACTCATGGCTATCCATCGATGTTGGAGACTGTGTCCTTGACAAGGTATTTCCAGTGGCCACAGAGGAGGACAGGAAACAATTCAGGTACTGTTCTTTTTCCTTTAAAGCAAATGCTCTTTTACTTTGTCATTTCATCTCTAGAGGAGTTGCATCATAATTCAGTCTCAGCCAAATAAAAGCATGTTTCAGCTTGCAGGTCTGGGTAGCTCTGAATGTGTGATATTAATGACTAATCAGTTTTTCTTGATGTGATAGAAGGGCCCTGGAAGGACACGGACCCTTCAAGACAGAATTATCTTCAGGTGGTGATAACAGTTATAGAACAGTTATCCAAATTTCCTTACGCATAAAGTAACTTGCCTGAGGTCACACAGTAGGTAAGAGGGCTCCAACCACTCTGTCCAGAGTCCCCATCACTAATTCTAAATGATGCTACTATGATGCTGTATTTCTTCTATAACAGAAAAAAAAACAAAAAAAAACAGATGAAGAATTTTAGAAACAAATCCTCCCTCTCAGTCCAGGATTGCTCCAAAGAGCCCAGGCTTCTCCCCTATTCCTGTCTCCCTAATGCCTGTCACTCTCCCCTGGTCTGTCCACAGCCACCTGTTTTTCATGAAGACCTCCACAGGCTTCCAGGATGGCCACATTTGGTGCTCCATCTTCAGCAGCTCAGCTTGGAGCAACTTCACACGTGTCCAGAGGGTGTCCTGCTGCTTCTCACTGCTCCTCTGCACCATGCTGACCAGCATCATGTTCTGGGGTGTCCCCAAGGACCCAGCTGAGCAAAAGATGGACTTGGGTAACTCCCACTCTCCAGGCATGGAGATCAGGGCTACTGGCAGTAGACATGAGCTGTCACTGTCCAGAAATGCCATGCAATTCCAGAGGCCCCAAGACTACTCTGAAGTTCAATAACTCATTAGAAGGACTCAGAAGTCAGACATGCCATTATACTCATAATTATTAGAGAAAGGATACAGATCAAAATCAGAAAAAGGAAGAGGCATGTGGGGCAGGATCCATGGGAGACTAGGCACTGAGCTTCCAATGGAGTCTGGATGGCACTCATTCCTTCAGACAATGACATGTGATCACATGCGCAGAGTAATGCCAACCATGGATCCTCTCTTGAGCCTTAGTGTCTAGTTTTTATTGGGGCATGCTAACATAGACATGGCTGACCCTGGATGACTGACCTAAGACTCCAGCTCCTCTAGATGTTGAGGTGATACAGGGCAACCAAGGCCCCCACCATAAATCACATTGTTAGCACAGAGTATACCAGATGACCCAAGAAACCAGGTAAACAAAGGCACACCCATCAGGCAGGACATCCCAAGGGCTCAGTGGTCACCACCTGCCACTCCCTGCCGCCCCAGCCTTGGTGCCATTCAAGGGGCAGACCTCTCTTCAGGCAAGGTTAACCCTTGCTGCACAGCCACATTCTGGGAAGGGTGGAGGGGACTCTACTTGACCCCTGCCCTCCATCTGCCCCAGGTCAAATCGAGTTCACTTGGCAGGAAGTGATGATTGGGCTGGAGAGCTCACTCCTCATGTTCCCCATCAACCTCCTGATCGTTCAGATCTTTCGGAATACCCGTCCTTGGGTGGCTAAGGAGCAGAACGCTGGGAAATGGGATGGGAGGCGCCTCAGCCTGGCACCCTCACCACAGCCCATGGAGGATGGCCTTCTGACGCCTGAAGCAGTGACCAAGGCAGGTCTCAACCCTGGCAGCATAGGGGGACTTCTAGCCTGGGAATAAGTTGGGGTGGGGACTGGGGTTTGAGGCCTGCAGTCCATGTTGTTTGACAGCATCGGTTACCAAGATTCATCAACTGCACACACACGCACATACACATATGTGCAAAAATGTGTACACGACACGTACACATGCATGCATACACACATGCCACATGTACACACATTGACACAAACCATGGATACACCCAAAAACATGTATAGATGTACACAATGTACATTTGCACAGTGCACACATGTACACATGCACACACATACCCACATGAATGCTTACACACATGCCACATGTACACATGAACACACACCACACATCTACAACACATACATATATGCAAACAACATACGCACATCTCCACACACATGTACACACGTGTGTACGTGTGTTTACACACATGTACACATGTGCAAGCACAGACCTACAATATACATTCACACATGCACAGATGCCTTTTTTGGGTATCTATTCTGTACAAAATATTATACTTTCACTACAGATCACAGGCTGGAAGTACCCCAAAAGGATTCCCTCTGTATTCATGCATTTGTTACACATTTATTGAGCACCTACTATGTGCCACACTTTGAGGAATATAGCCTGAAATGTGTCAGTTGAAATCCTAGAATAGAGATTTTATGCAGGACAAAACAGAAGCTCAAGGTGATCCAAGGTCATGTCTCAGTAGGCAGACCTGGGATCAGACCCAGACTGTCCAGCCCCAGGGTGAGTGCTCTTGAGTACTCTGCTCACATCCTGTTCCCACTGGGTGACTTGCAGGATTTGTGGAGACTTGTCAGCTCCCTGTTCAAAGCTCTGAAGGTGCCACCCCCTCTCTTGGGCTGGGACTCCACGAACTCAATGAACATCAACCAGCTGCTGGCCTTGATGGAAGATGTCATCTGTCAACAGACCAAAGCAGGGCAGGTCTTCTTGGAGGAAGTCAGCCAGACAGGGGCCCCTTTAACACTCACTCTTGGATCAGTACAAGTAAAAGGTGAGTCTTGATATTTCTCTGCTTAGAGGGGACATGTTGGAGCCAGGTGGATGCAGGACTGAGGGCTGTGTCTGTATCACTAGGGGGTCAAGAAGTCCTCCCAGGGTCTCCCTCACCAGCCTGCACTCCAACCACTCACCATAGCCTCCCTCTCTGTACTGCAGGTATCCTGGTCTCCACATAATTCCAAGGTGCCTTCCCATGAAGGCCTGTACACATTGTTAGTCTTCTGACCTTTAATGTTCTCTCTCCTCTCTTCGCTTGGCTAATGCCTACTGAGCTTGTATTCTTGGCTGATGTGTCCTTTCCTCTGAGCAGCAATTCAACCACTCAGCCCACAATAGGGTCTCCAGCCACGTGCTCTTTAGCTCTTAAGTATCTCCTGCACCACTTTCACATTCAATTCAGTTCAGTTCAGTCGCTCAGTTGTGTCCGACTCTTTGCGACCCCATGAATCGCAGCACGCCAGGCCTCCCTGTCCATCACCAATTCCCGGAGTTCACGCAACTCACGTCCATCGAGTCAGTGATGCCATCCAGCCATCTCATCCTCTGTCGTCCCCTTCTCCTCCTGCCCCCAATCCCTCCCAGCATCAGAGTCTTTTCCAATGAGTCAACTCTTCGCATGAGGTGGCCAAAGTACTGGAGTTTCAGCTTTAGCATCATTCCTTCCAAAGAAATCCCAGGACTGATCTCCTTCAGAATGGACTCGTTGGATCTCCTTGCAGTCCAAGGCACTCTCAAGAGTCTTCTCCAATACCACAGTTCAAAAGCATCAATTCTTCGGCGCTCGGCTTTCTTCATAGTCCAACTCTCACATCCATACATGACCACAGAAAAAACCATAGCCTTGACTAGACGGACCTTTGTTGGCAAAATAATGTCTCTGCTTTTGAATATGCTATCTAGGTTGGTCATAACTTTCCTTCCAAGGAGTAAGCGTCTTTTAATTTCATGGCTGCAATCACCATCTGCAGTGATTTTGGAGCCCAAAAAAGTAAAGTCTGACACTGTTTCCACTGTTTCCCCATCTATTTCCCATGAAGTGATGGGATCGGATGCCATGATCTTCATTTTCTGAATGTTGAATTTTAAGCCAACTTTTTCACTCTCCTGTTTCACTTTCATCAAGAGGCTTTTTAGTTCCTCTTCACTTTCTGCCATAAGGGTGGGGTCATCTGCATATCTGAGGTTATTGATATTTCTCCCGGCAATCTTGATTCCAGCTTGTGTTTCTTCCAGTCCAGCGTTTCTCATGATGTACTCTGCATAGAAGTTAAATAAGCAGGGTGACAATATACAGCCTTGACGTACTCCTTTTCCTATTTGGAACCAGTCTGTTGATCCATGTCCAGTTCTAACTGTTGCTTCCTGACTTGCATATAGGTTTCTCAAGAGGCAGATCAGGTGGTCTGGTATTCCCATCTCTTGAGGAATTTTCCACAGTTTATTGTGATCCACACAGTCAAAGGCTTTGGCATAGTCAATAAAGCAGAAATAGATGTTTTTCTGGAACTCTCTTGCTTTTTCCATGATCCAGTGGATGTTGGCAATTTGATCTCTGGTTCCTCTGCCTTTTCTAAAACCAGCTTGAACATCAGGAAGTTCACTGTTCACATATTGCTGAAGCCTGGCTTGGAGAATTTAGAGCATTACTTTACTAGCATGTGAGATGAATGCAATTGTGCAGTAGTTTGAGCATTCTTTGGTATTGCCTTTCTTTGGGATTGGAATGAAAACTGATCTTTTCCAGTCCTGTGGTCACTGCTGAGTTTTCCAAATTTGCTGGCATATTCAGTGCAGCACTTTCACAGCATCATCTTTCAGGATTTGAAATAGCTCAACTGGAATTCCATCACCTCCACTAGCTTTGTTCGTAGTGATGCTTTCTAAGGCCCACTTGACTTCACATTCCAGGATGTCTGGCTCTAGGTCAGTGATCACACCATCGTGATTATCTGGGTCGTGAAGATCTTTTTTGTACAGTTGTTCTGTGTATTCTTGCCATCTCTTCTTAATATATTCTGCTTCTGTTAGGTCCATACCATTTCTGTCCTTTATTGAGCCCATCTTTGCATGAAATGTTCCCTTGGTATCTCTAATTTTCTTGAAGAGATCTCTAGTCTTTCCCATTCTGTTGTTTTCCTCTATTTCTTTGCATTGATTGCTGAGGAAGGCTTTCTTATCTCTTCTTGCTATTCTTTGGAACTCTGCATTCAGAGGCTTGTATCTTTCCTTTTCTCCTTTGCTTTTCACTTCTCTTCTTTTCACAGCTATTTGTAAGGCCTCCCCAGACAGCCATTTTGCTTTTTTGCATTTCTTTTCCACGGGGATGGTCTTGATCCCTGTCTCCTGTACAATGTCACGAACCTCTGTCCATAGTTCATCAGGTACTCTATCTTTCAGATCTAGTCCCTTAAATCTATTTCTCACTTCCACTGTATAATCATAAGGGATTTGATTTAGGTCATACCTGAATGGTCTAGTGGTTTTCCCTACTTTCTTCAATTTAAGTCTGCATTTGGCCTTAAGGAGTTCATGATCTGAGCCACAGTCAGCTCCTGGTCTTGTTTTTGCTGACTGTATAGAGCTTCTCCATCTTTGGCTGCAAAGAATATAATCAATCTGATTGTGGTGTTGACCATCTGGTGATGTCCATGTGTAGAGTCTTCTCTTGTGTTGTTGGAAGAGGGTGTTTGTTATGATCAGTGCATTTTCTTGGCAAAATTCTATTAGTCTTTGCCCTGCTTCATTCTGTATTCCAAGGCCAAATTTGCCTGTTACTCCAGGTGTTTTTTGACTTCCTACTTTTGCATTCCAGTCCCCTATAATGAAAAGGACATCTTTTTTGGGTGTTAGTTCTAAAAGGTCTTGTAGGTCTTCATAGAACAATTCAACTTCAGCTTCTTCAGCATTACTGGTTGGGGC
Source organism: Bubalus kerabau (assembly GCF_029407905.1). Taxonomy (NCBI): domain Eukaryota; kingdom Metazoa; phylum Chordata; class Mammalia; order Artiodactyla; family Bovidae; genus Bubalus; species Bubalus kerabau. Next base: position 10,969,509 of record NC_073640.1, on the reverse strand, counting down.
GTAGACTTGGATTACTGTGACATTGAATGGTTTGCCTTGGAAATGAACAGAGATCATTCTGCTGTTTTTGAGATTGCATCCAAGTACTGCATTTCGGACTCTTTTGTTGACCATGATGGCCACTCCATTTCTTCTGAGGGATTCCTGCCCGCAGTAGTAGATATAATGGTCATCTGAGTTAAATTCACACATTCCAGTCCATTTTAGTTCGCTGATTCCTAGAATGTCGACATTCACTCTTGCCATCTCGTTTGACCACTTCCAATTTGCCTTGATTCATGGACCTGACATTCCAGGTTCCTATGCAATATTGCTCTTTACAGCATCGGACCTTGCTTCTATCACCAGTCACATCCACAGCTGGGTATTGTTTTTGCTTTGGCTCCATCCCTTCATTCTTTCTGAAGTTATTTCTCCACTGATCTTCAGTAGCATATTGGGCACCTACTGACCTGGGGAGTTCCTCTTTCAGTATCCTATCATTTTGCCTTTTCATACTGTTCATGGAGTTCTCAAGGCAAGAATACTGGTTTGCCATTCCCTTCTCCAGTGGACCACATTCTGTCAGATCTCTCCACCATGAACCGCCCATCTTGGGTTGCCCCACGGGCATGGCTTTCACATTGCTTGTTGCCAAATCATGAATTACATGGAGAGCTGTACATGTGTACTGCACATTATTCTGGTCTGAACTAGTCTGACTCTCCTCTTGCCCCTTTCCACGTAGATCACTGTCTCCAGTGCTTAGACCAGTTGTCCAATAGAACTTCTCACAGTGACAGAAATGGTCTATGTCTCTATTGACCAATATGGCAGCCACTGGTCACAAGTAGCTATTGGCACACTTGAAACACGGCCAGTGTGACTAGGGAACTGAATTAGTTTTATTTTAATTTAAATAATCACACATGGCAAGTGGCTGCCATATTGGGTGGTGTGGCTTAAGTATGCTGCCATTTTTAACACAAGACTGATCACTGTCTTAACCTTGTTTAAAATACAAAAATGGGCACTATAGATTGGGGAGTTTGAATTCATAACTCTTTGGCCCACTTCTGATACAGTGAATTAAATTTTCTGGAGTGAGGCCAGGAATCTGCATTTTTAACCAATCACTTTGGTGACTGTTATGTGGACTGAATGTTGAGAGCCACTGCCCACAAGACAAGGTCCCAGTTCTTTAATGGAGCACTCGAAGCCCACCTGGCCAGGCCCATGCTGACCCCATGGTCAGCCCCATTTTGACCTCTGTGTTCCAGCCACGCTGGAGGATTAGCCCCAGAGAGCTGGGCTTGGGCTGCCCATGAAGGTCATCACAGCAGGAGCTCTGCTGATGCCCGCACTGGACACTTGGTCCTGTTTGGGGGTCTTTGGGGTTTGGGGGCATAGGCATTCACAGCATGGGCCTTAGAACAAGGACTCTGGAGTTGGTCAGACCTGGGGCTCTCCCACATGCAAGAGCAGCTGTGCAGCTTTGGACAGTTGGTCAACCTCCCTGAGAAAACCATTTCCTCCCCTGTAAAATGGAAGCATTGATCCAGCCCTCTCCTTGGCTGGTTCTGAGGAATCAGTGAGATTATTGGACATGTGAACTGCTTAGACCCGAGACTGACACAGAACAGGAATTCAGTAAGTGATTATCATTGGGAGTGATGGGATCTTCCGAAAACACTGCCAGAATGCTTGCAACACCAAGGCTGTTGATGCTGGAAACCAGCTGTGGCGTCAGTGAGGGAGGCCCAGGAAGGAGGGGGCGGTAGGAGGCCTGAGTTGAGTCAAGGGAGGCAGGGTCTGTGTCGCCATTCCTTTATCCACAGCTGGTAAAGGAGCCTCTACTTTCTCCACATCACTTATTTTCTCAGTCACTTCTCACTCGTGACTGGAGAGGGGTCCCGGAGCCAGGGTGCTCCATTGTGCCATCTTCTATATCCAGTTTCATGCACCCTTTATGAAAATGAACTCTGGTCCAGACCTGGGCCCTTCTTGCCCAGGAGAAAGCCCCATGGGTGTCGGTCTCCCATCACAGGGTCCAGGGACCCAGGCCATACTCTACCTGGAGAGGCCAAGCTTCCCTTAGAAGGTATGGGGAAACAGTGGAAAGGGTCAAAAGTGTGTTTTTCTTGCATGAATATGTTTTACCTCTGTAATTTAAGACATAAAACACCTTTGCTTTTTTAAAAAATTTTTAGGAAACTGAAATTTGAAGAAAAGAACTGCAGAAAAACATTCAGAAGTAATCAGGGCAAACTTTTTCACTGGCTGTTTCATTTTGTTAAGGAATTATTATTGTTTTAAAAATTGATAATGACACTGGTTTTGTTTTTAAAAGGAGCCTTTTCCTGATACAGGAGAATATTTAGTGTCAGGACATGGGGCTTGGAATTTAGATGAGATACGACTGGCCATGAGGAGATAATTTTGAGCAATGGGTACAGGTTCATCTCATTCTCTTTTCTAATTTAGAATTTTTCATAATAAAAAAACTAAAAACAAAAGATCAAGACTTATACCATCTTTGGCAACAGGCAAACTTGGCTTCAAATTAAAATCTTGTATGTATTAAAATATTTGCAGATGAGAGAACTCTGTGTCTAGGATTTGCTTTTTATATACTCCAGAAAAACAAACAAACAAACGAAAAAAGCATTGCAGGGCAGAGAAAAGACTGCCAAAATGTGGGTATATGCTGTGGGAGGGCAATACGTATATTATTCTCATCTCTTCTATGTGTAAGGAAATTTTGAAAATGCCCTTGATAAAAGACTAGAAGTGTGTGTATGCTCAGTTGCTCAGTCATGTCTGATTCTTTGTGGACCCATGGACTGTAGCCTGGCAGGGTCTTCTGTCCATGGGATTTTCGGGCAAGAAAAAGTACATTCAAATCCTAACTTACCATGTGGGCTGAGTACTCCATCTTTCTGAATCTCAGGTTTCCCATGTCTTGGCATATGGTAAGTACTCAATATAAGAAAATCATCACCAACACCCCTTTTTCTATTGCAGGCAGTCTACTCTGTCATTCAGCACCAGCTGATGCTCTTTCTCTCCCTTGTCCTCCAGAAAACATGCAACGCTCCAGGCCCAAGATGGACCCAAGTGATGCCTGGAAGAACAGTGCCTTCTGGCAGTGTCTCTATCTTCAGCTGGAGCACCTGGAGCAAGAGCTGCTGCTGCTGGAGCCCCAGGGCTCCTCCCAGGGTCAGAGCCACACCAGGGCACTAGGGCAGCTACAGACCCTGAAGGGCTGTCTGGTGGCACAGGCTGGAACCCTGCCCCCAGCACACTCCAGGTAATCCACTCCCCTGGGTGCTCCCAGCCTAGGGGCCTGCCGGGAGAGCATCCTGGGCAACATCAGAAGGTTATTCATCCAGATCTCTCCAGGAAGCAGCGACTCAGGACGTGCACAAATTCAGGGAAGAGGGCATTCAACAGCGTGATTTTATCAGATCACTGTTGGAGCCCTTTGTACAGCATTTTACAGTTTATAACCATTTCCACATGGGTGCTTCGAGGCTGCACTCTTGGACAAGCCCCTCAACCTCTCTGAGCCACATTTTCCCCATCTATAATAGGGAATGATAACACCTATTTCTTGGTCCAAACCTAAAAAGAATTTAAAAGGGCCTGGCCCATAAAGAGCAGTATCACCCAGGACATCTACAAAGAATATGGGCTAGGTGTGGAAGGGCCTGGAGACAGAGTCCTCGCCACAGTCCCCTTGACCTGGCATAGTAAGCATTTGTTTACTAAACATTTGCTTTCATCTCCAGGTGAACTGCCTTCATCCCCTTTTCAAGGTCCCAAATTTCAACCCACTTCTCAGATGCCACAGAACCTTCAATTGCCTAACTTGTCCTTGGGCCTTAAATTCTTCTGAAGCCCCATATATATGTAATTAAATTTGCTTTTTCTTCTGTTAATCTGTCTCATGCCAACTTAATTTAAACCAGCCAGAAGAATCTAGAAAGGGTAGAAGGAAATTTTCTTTTTCTTTCCCAAGAATAGAACCATAACTGAGTGAGAAAATGACCATTTTGAGATGTATTCTAAAATAATTGGTGATAATTTTATATTATGTATGGAATTTATTTTTAAATATTCCAAGGGGAAAAATGCATGTGGAAATAGATGCAATAAGTTTGACAAGGTGATGATTGTTGAAAGTAGTTGATGGGGGTTCAGTCTACTCACTGATTTTTGTATAATGGGGAATTTTCATAATAAAAACAATTATATAGTACTAGCCTTCTAGGCTTGCCATCTGTATAACGCAGTCTGTATGGGGACTCACTCCTCAGTTAATTCAGTCGCTCAGTCGTGTCTGACTCTTTGCGATCCCATGAATTGCAGCACGCCAGGCCTCTCTGTCCATCACCAACTCCTGGAGTTCACTCAAATTCACGTCCATTGAGTCAGTGATGCCATCCAGCCATCTCATCCTCTGTCGTCCCCTTCTCCTCCTGCCCCCAATCCCTCCCAGCATCAGTCTTTTCCTATGAGTCAACTCTTCGCATGAGGTGGCCAAAGTACTGGAGTTTCAACTTTAGCATCATTCCTTCCAAAGAAATCCCAGGGCTGATCTCCTTCACAATGGACTGGTTGGATCTCCTTGCAGTCCAAGGCACTCTCAAGAGTCTTCTCCAACACCACAGTTCAAAAGCATCAATTCTTCGGCGCTCAGCTTTCTTTACAGTCCAACTCTCACATCCATACATGACCACTGGAAAAACCATAGCCTTGACTAGATGGACCTTTATTGGCAAAATAATGTCTCTGCTTTTGAATATGCTATCTAGGTTGGTCATAACTTTCCTTCCAAGGAGTAAGCGTCTTTTAATTTCATGGCTGCAATCACCATCTGCAGTGATTTTGGAGCCCCCCAAAATAAAGTCTGATACTGTTTCCACTGTTCCCCATCTATTTCCTATGATGGGACCAGATGCCATGATCTTCATTTTCTGAATGTTGAGTTTTAAGCCAACTTTTTCACTCTCCTTTTTCACTTTCATCAAGAGGCTTTTTAGTTCCTCTTCACTTTCTGCCGTAAGAGTGGGGTCATCTGCATATCTGAGGTTATTGATATTTCTCCCAGCAATCTTGATTCCAGCTTGTGCTTCTTCCAGTCCAGAGTTCCTCATGATGTACTCTGCATAGAAGTTAAATAAGCAGGGTGACCATATACAGCCTTGACGTACTCCTTTTCCTATTTGGAACCAGTCTGTTGTTCCATGTCCAGTTCTAACTGTTGCTTCCTGACCTGCATATAGGTTTCTCAAGAGGTAGGTCAGGTGGTCTGGTATTCCCATCTCTTGAAGAATTTTCCACAGTTTATTGTGATCCACACAGTCAAAGGCTTTGGCATAGTCAATAAAGCAGAAATAGTTGTTTTTCTAGAACTGTCTTGCTTTTTTGATGATCCAGTGGATGTTGGCAATTTGATCTGTGGTTCCTCTGCCTTTTCTAAAACCAGCCTGAACATCTGGAAGTTCATGGTTCACATATTGCTGAAGCCTGGCTTGGAGAATTTAGAGCATTACTTTACTAGCATGTGAGATGAATGCAATTGTGCAGTAGTTTGAGCATTCTTTGGCATTGTCTTTCTTTGGGATTGGAATGAAAACTGACCTTTTCCAGTCCTGTGGTCACTGCTGAGTTTTCCAAATTTGCTGGCATATTCAGTGCAGCACTTTCACAGCATCATCTTTCAGGATTTGAAATAGCTCAACTGGAATTCCATCACCTCCACTAGCTTTGTTCGTAGTGATGCTTTCTAAGGCCCACTTGACTTCACATTCCAGGATGTCTGCCTCTAGATGAGTGATCACACCATCCTGATTATCTGGGTCATGAAGATCTTTTTTGTACAGTTCTTCTATGTATTCTTGCCACCTTTTTTTAATATCTTCCACTTCTGTTAGGTCCATACTGTTTCTGTCCTTTATCAAGCCCATCTTTGCATGAAATGTTCCCTTGGTATCTCTAACTTTCTTGAAGAGATCTCTAGTCTTTTCCATTCTGTTGTTTTCCTCTATTTCTTTGCATTGATTGCTGAGGAAGGCTTTCTTATCTCTCCTTGTTATTCTTTGGAACTCTGCATTCAGAGGCTTGTATCTTTCCTTTTCTCCTTTGCTTTTCACTTCTCTTCTTTTCACAGCTATTTGTAAGGCCTCCCCAGACAGCCATTTTGCTTTTTTTGCATTTCTTTTCCACGGGGATGGTCTTGATCCCTGTCTCCTGTACAATGTCACGAACCTCCGCCCATAGTTCATCAGGTACTCTATCTTTCAGATCTAGTCCCTTAAATCTATTTCTCACTTCCACTGTATAATCATAAGGGATTTGATTTAGGTCATACCTGAATGGTCTAGTGGTTTTCCCTACTTTCTTCAATTTAAGTCTGCATTTGGCCTTAAGGAGTTCATGATCTGAGCCACAGTCAGCTCCTGGTCTTGTTTTTGCTGACTGTATAGAGCTTCTCCATCTTTGGCTGCAAAGAATATAATCAATCTGATTGTGGTGTTGACCATCTGGTGATGTCCATGTGTAGAGTCTTCTCTTGTGTTGTTGGAAGAGGGTGTTTGCTATGACCAGTGTGTTTCTTGGCAAAACTCTATTAGCCTTTGCCCTGCTTCATTCTTCACTGCAAGGCCAAATTTGCCTGTTACTCCAGGTGTTTCTTGACTTCTTACTTTTGCATTCCAGTCCCCTATAATGAAAAGGACATCTTTTTTGGGTGTTAGTTCTAAAAGGTCTTGTAGGTCTTCATAGAACAATTCAACTTCAGCTTCTTCAGCATTACTGGTTGGGGCATAGATTTGGATTACTGTGATATTGAATGGTTTGCCTTGGAAACAAATAGAGATTATTCTGTTGTTTTTTTTTTTTTCCAAGAGACCAATTTATTATCATTTAAAATTTGTTACTTTATTCATATTTCCTTTTGTAGATTCTGTTGTTTTTGAGATTGCATCCAAGTACTGCATTTCAGACTCTTTTGTTGACCATGGTGGCTACTCCATTTCTTCTAAGGGATTCCTGCCCACAGGTGTAGATATAATGGTCAACTGAGTTAAATTCACCCATTCCAGTCCGTTTCAGTTCGCTGATTCCTAGAATGTCGACATTCACTCTTGCCATCTCCTGTTTGACCACTTCCAATTTGCCTTGATTCATGGACCTGACATTCCAGGTTCCTATGCAATATTGCTCTTTACAGCATCGGACCTTGCTTCTCTCACCAGTCACATCCACAGCTGGGTATTGTTTTTGCTTTGGCGCCATCCCTTCATTCTTTCTGGAGTTATTTCTCCACTGATCTCCAGTAGCATATTGGGCACCTACTGACCTGGGGATTTCCTCTTTCAGTATCCTATCATTTTGCCTTTTCATACTATTCATGGGGTTCTCAAGGCAAGAATACTGAAGAGGTTTGCCATTCCAGTGGACCACATTCTGTCAGACCTCTCCACCATGACTCACCTGTCTTGGGTGGCCCCACACAGCATGGCTTAGTTTCATTGAGTTAGACAAGGCTATGGTCCTAGTGTGATTAGATTGACTAGTTTTCTGCGATTATGGTTTCAGTGTGTCTGCCCTCTCGCAACACCTACCGTCTTACTTGGGTTTCTCTTACCTTGGATGTGGTGTATCTCTTCATGGCTGCTCCAGCAAAGCGCAGCCACTGCTCCTTACTTTGGACGAGGGGTATCTCCTCACTGCTGCTCCTCCTGACCTTGAACATGGAGTAGCTCCTCTCGGCCCTCCTGTGTCTAGTAAGCATTGAATAAAGGTGACCTCAATACCGTATGTGTATGTATATCAGACAGAATACAGAATAGGACAAAGAGAAAACTGAGGGTCTGACAGGTCAAGGAGCTTGACCAAGTCATGAAGCTGGTGGAGGTGGAGTAGGAGTTGAACTTGAGCCCAAATGGTGCCACACTGATTATATTCACCCTCTCTTGCAGTTCCTTGCAGGCAAGCAAGCTCCCTCGAGGCCTGCCCTGGTGGTGTGTCCTGGTGGGCTGGCTCCTGGTGGTAGTCACAAGTGGGGTGGCAGCCTTCTTCACCATGCTCTACGGCTTGCACTACGGGCGGACCAGCTCCCTCAAGTGGCTCATCTCCATGGCTGTCTCCTTCGTGGAGAGCGTGTTTGTCACCCAGCCACTGAAGGTCAGGACCTCTGTGGGGCTACCCTCATCTCCTCCTCCCCTCTGTCCATGCTTTCCCTCCTGCCACCTGCTCCCTCCTTAGGCTTCAGCAGTTCCCTCATCTCTTCATTCAACAAACCCAGCTGTAGGGCCACTTCTGGGTAGACCTGGGGCAGGAAGGTAATTACCAGGATAACCCATGCTCCCTCATGGCCAGATGCTGGCATCTTAGTACTGTCACCCTTGGGAGGGTCCTCGCCTCCACTTTACAGATGGAAAAACCTGAGGTAAAGTGGACATGAGTTTGAGCAAACTCTGGGAGATGGTGAAGGCCTGGGAAGCCTGGTGTGCTGCAGTCCACAGAGTCACAAAGAGTCAGACAAGATTTAGAGACTGAAGAACAACAACAAAAGAGGATAAGGTCACAAAAAAATCTTGCCCCAGGTCACATGTAAAATAGGAATGATATGTTTCCTCAGGGCTAGGATGCTTTTGATTGTGGCATGTGCAACTTACAAGAATTTTATCTTCAGAAAATAAAAACACCAAGTCATTAAATGTGTCCATGAACTGGAAATACACTCCTATTCCTGAAAATGTAAAAGTATGCAAGTGAGCAGTCAGTCACTGAACCTGGCCTGGAAGAAGCCAGGTGGTAGGAATACTGGCATGGGGTAGGGGGAAGCTATAGAAATGAGGGAACATTTATGGAGACTCTTTCTACCTATGAGGCGTTGCAGAATCTTTCTCACCACCCCCCCACCCCCACCCCAAACAGCTCCTGACACCTGCCCCAATCCAGTCTGAGAATATTAAGAACAGAGTCTTGAGCCTTATGCTTCTATACTGTGGGTGCAGAGACAATGTAACGGGAAGAATTATTTCATACAGAAAGGGAGGGCCAGACGGAGGGAGGAGGTAGGTGTATATGCTAGGGAGGTGTAAGTCACCAGGCTGAGAGGTAACAGAAAGGCTGAGCAAAAGGAGAGCAGTGGGTGGGAGGGCTCAGGGAATGCCAGAAGCAGGGTGAGTTCAAGGATTTGCCTGTCTTGGCCTGGTTGGTGACCAGGCGCACACACACTTTATGACCATGTGCCCTCTCTGCAGAGGATGGGTTGGTTCCCACCTGGCTGCCCCAGAGCATGGCTCTTGTCCCAGGACACCAATGTATCTCCCATTCTACCCAACTCAGACCAGGAATTGACAGAGTTTCCAACACAGGCTTGGGGTTCACGGTGGGTGTTTTCTAGGTGCTGGGGTTCGCAGCTTTCTTTGCTCTGGTGTTGAAGCGAGTGGAAGATGAGGAGGAGCCTGTGGTCCCCTTCCCGGGATGTCTCTCCAGCCCAGGTAATGGTGCCTGGGTGTAGGCAGGGGGCTGACGAGGCTGAGAAAGCCCCACAGAGCCCAGCCACTGGGTGATCCTGGGCTCAGACCTTTGCTCCCCATCAGACTTCAGCCCTACTGGTGAGGCACCCCCAGACCATCCTGGAACAAGTGCCTCCTCCTCTGTCTCCCAAGCAACCTCATTCCTCCCCTATCCAAGCCTTTCTGACACCCAAGCATGAAGAGGCACCGTGGGGTCCGTGTTCGGCAGGGGCCATCACCCTCTGTGTAATAACAAGCAAGCTTTCCTCTCCAGGATTCAGGTCATTAGGGAACTAAAATACAAGTTGTGGGGGTGAGGGGTGAGAATGGGGGATAAGAGAGTTGTAATTAGGGTTCTCAGACAAGGGTCTGCAAACAACAGCCAGGGGCCCAAATCCAGCCCAGCGCCTGCTTTTGTAAAGCATTTTAGTGGAACACAGCCATGCTGCCTCTGGTCAGAGGACCTTTTCCCCCCAACCTGACCTCTCACTTTCCAGCCAAAACTCCTGAGGGTGCCTACAATAAGAGAATTACAAAAAACAAACAGGCAAACAGAACAGAATCAACACTCTAACAGTCTATGCAGAGATTCTGACTCTCAAGGAAAAACAGGAGCAAACAAAAGCCCATACCCCTACATCCCCAGGCAGTATGGTGACTTCCTCATGGGCCTGGATCCTTCCATCCTCCAATAGGGTTTTAGCTGTGCAGACCCAAAAAGTCCATTAAAACCATCTTCCAAGTCAAAAATTAATTTTCTCCAAAGAGACGTCAGCCTCCCAATCAATTAAATATTCATCGGTCATTCCTTTGGCATTTATCCAGGGAGTACTTGCTGTGTTCCAGACAATACACTGCCTTGGGAACATGATTTACATAAAATCCAATCATTGTAAGTGTATAATTCATTGATTTTAGTAAATTTATAGAGTTGTGCAACTATCACCACAATTCAGAACAGCTGTGTTACCCCCAAAAGTTCCCTCTTGCCTGTTTGAAATCAATCCTTGCTCTCCACTCAGCCCTAGCAACACAGTACTGACTGGTTGGAACAGGCTACTGCTCTTAGAATAAAAGGCATTTGTGGTGTTAGAGGTAAAGAACCCACCTGCCAGGGCAGGAGATGTAAGAGATGCAGGTTTGATCCCTGGGTCAGGAAGATCCCCTGGAGAAGAGCATGGCAACCCACTACAGTATTCTTTCCTAGAGAATCCCATGGACAGAGTAGACTGGTAGGTTACAGTCTACGGGGTCACAAAGAGTTGGACACGACTGAAGTGACTTAGCACACTTGGAATAAACAGCCCATTTGGGAGACACACTAACAAATAAATGTACAAAATGACTTGTAAGAAAGAATGAGGAGGGTAGAATAAGAGGGTGCAGGCCTCTCTGCTGAAGGGGCACCTAAGCTGGCTCCCAACGATGGGACAGGGAAGGACTGAACACTGAGTATGTGCAAAGACCCCGAGGTGGAACCATAGCTTGTCGCTTCACAGCAGTTGCTGACGGGGTGGCTAGAGCATGGGGAGCTGTGTGCATGTGGAAGGAGGGGTTCAAGATGAGGGCAGAGAGGTGGGTGAGGACAAGGCCATGCAGTGCCCTGGGGCCATGCTGGGGCTTTGGAGTGCCTTAAATAGGAGATTTATGATTTTAGGAAGATTACTATGACTGCTCTTGGAGACCAGAGATAGTGGGTCAAAGGTAGAAGTGGGGAGGCCAGTAGGAAGACTAGTTAAATGGTCCTAGATTGGGGGTGGCATGCGTTAGCAGTGGGGATGGACAGAGGGGCGTGGATCTAAAAAGTCAGTTGGGTCAATATAGCCATATCAGACTGCCTATAAACGGTGTTAATACCAAATGCAGACAAGGATGCAGAGAAGCTGGAGGACTGATACAGTTCCAGTGGGAATGTAAAATGGTACAGACACTCTGGAAAACACTTTGGTAGTTCCTTTCAAAACTAAAAATGGGTTTACCATTTGACTTGGAAATTGCACTCTTGGGCATTTATCCCAGAGAAATAAAGATTTATTTTCATACAGGAATCTGTACACAAACTTTCATAGCAGTTTCATTCGCCATAGCCAAAAGATACTTAGCCACTCCAAGAGAAATGAAAATATATGTCCATACAAAACATTCATAGACACACTATTCTTAATAGCCCATACCAGGAGTAATCCAAATATCCATCAACAGGTGAATTAAACAAAAGGTAGTATGTCCATTCAACAGAATACTACTCAAAGATAAAAAGAAACTACTAATATACACAACAAGGATGAGCATCAAATCATTACACTAAGTAAAAGATGCCAGATACAAAAAACTATGTACATATGACTCTATTTATATGAAAAGTCTAGAAAGAAAATCTATGGATACAGAAAGCAAATTAATGAGGCTGAGGGTGGAGATAGAGTGGGAGTAGACACTCACTTCAGGGACATGAGGGAACCTCTAGGGGTGACAGAAACACTCTAAAGCTGGGTTGTGGTGATGGTGGCACAACTCTATAAATTTACTAACATCACTGGATTGTAGGCTTCTATAGGGTGCGTTCGTGAAAATTATAGCTCATAAAGTGGTCTGAGAAAGAAGATAGTTGGAATTAGACATAACAGGACTTCGAGATATTATATACCCTCATCTTTCCAAGTTTGGGAAGCACTGAAATCCACCTTAGAGTTCAGGAACACAGGAAGACTGCATCCAGTGATCAGTGAGACCACAGTAATGGGAGGCATCTGTTCCTGGAGAAAAAGGGACGGGACCCTGGGCACTGGGATAGCCCAGGCAGAGGAATGGAGGGCAGTGTTGGGAAATGGCTCCTGAAGAGGGGGAATGATGGGTCCCGTGGTACCTGGTGAGGGGAGTCTCTTGGTTGCAAATGTATGACCTGGTTCCACTGCCCATTTGGGGGACTGCTTTTATGCCCTTCACTTTCACAGACCCCTCTGCCTTGTTCCGAGCACGAAGAAACAGCAGAAGGGATATCTACCAGCCGCCTCTGGCCTCTGACATTGAGAAGATGAAAACCATGCACCTCAAGGAGCAGAAAGCATTTGCCTTAATCAGAGAAATCTTGGGTAGGCAGCCAAGATTACCTATGAGTGACCTTCGCACTTGCTGGTTCTTAACACAGACTTGAACAGATGTGGTGCAATCTCTTTTCTTTTTCTACTCTTTTTGTTCTGTTTATTCATTTGGTTTTCCAGGCATTGGTCAACCCCCGATTAGTGTTCTAGATGTCTCTTGAGATGTGCATTCACATGAGACATTTTGTCTCTTCAACTTCTGGGGGAATCTCTCCGGGAGTCCTCTGACAAGCTCTTGTAAGGACTAGCTACTGTCATTCTGAGGTCCCTCTTCACTGGGGCCTGAGAATTCTCTTTATTATTCTACTGTGTTGAAGCTGTGGCCTGGATCTCATATTTTCGTCCTTCTTGGTTCATTTCTTTGTTTCATGAAACACACTCTCCCATAGTTGCCATGACAAGGAGGCCATACTTGTGTCTGTGCTTCCACTGGCCAAGCACATATGGCTAAAGCACAGAGTTGGGGAGCTTGAGTAGGAATTGCATATACAGAATGAAGAACAAGAGGGGTGTGGGCAGAACCCCAGTAAGTCATCTTGAGGTGAGGGGAGGGGTGCCAGAATGCATACTCCCAAGCCCTGGACCCAGAGATTCCAGTTCAGTAAGGTTATGCATCCCCCATGCGATTCTAACTTCGGGCTTTCTAAACTAAATCTTTGTACCTAATGGCCCTTAGGTCACACTCATCTGTTTACTGGTGAGCTGCATGAGGGCAGGGAACACATCTGTCATCTTTATCGCCCTATCCTCAGCGTTGCAACTTGGCAGAGCACCCGCCTTTTTTTGGCCGTGCCACACAGCATGTGGAGTCTTAGCTCCCCAACCAGGGATCGAACCCGTGCCCCCTGAAGTGGAAGCCCTGGACCACCAGGGGAGTCCCCGGAGCCCCATTTTTAAAAAATTTTCTTTAAGAAACATTCAGACAGCACAAAGTCCATGTAGCCACTATTGTAAGTGCTTTATGAACATTAACTTGTTGACTCCATCACTACTCTGTGTGACAGAATTTTCATCTCCGCTTCACAGACGAGGAAAAGGAAAAGGAGGCACAGCAGGGTTAAGTCACTTGCGAAGGGCACATGGGTAGGAAATGTCAGAGCTGGAATTTGAACCCAGACAGAGGCTCATGGCCTGTGGACTTTGCTCCTTTCTGCTGTCCTTATAAGGACTGGCTCCTTTGTCACCAGAAGGGCGAGTGGCAGGTCTACAGACCTCAACTATTCTGAGCCATGTGCCTTTCCACATCTTGCCCTGCGCTTGGTAGGAGTTGGGGCTTCTGCCTGATGAGGGGCTGTACCTCCCTTCCCAGCGTACCTGGGCTTTCTGTGGATGCTGCTGCTGGTTGCCTATGGGCAGAGGGACCCCAGCGCCTATCACTTCAACAGACACCTCGAGCACAGCTTCACCCAAGGCTTTTCAACCGTGCTGAGCTTCCAACAGTTCTTCACATGGGCCAACACCACCCTCGTAAGCAACCTGTACAGTCATTACCCAGGTATTGTGCCCAGCCCAGGATGTGTATTAGCACCTTTCACACTCTTTTCTTGGAACAGCAGTGGGCCACTGCCTCAGCCTTACAGAGAACCAATAACCACAGAACCATATGCTTTGAAGGAGAGACCCTCTGATGGCCCCTAACCCTCCCTGAATGCAGAGGAGAGAAACTCCTTCTTAGATAACTGAGCCAGAGTTGGCCAGACGGAAATGATGTGGCAGGCAGAAAGGACAACATGAGTGAAGGCAAGCCTGAAACACTGAGGCACTACACTTCCTGGAACTAGAGTGCTGAGTGTGGCTGCCTTGTGGGGTAGGAGTAGAGGACCTGTGAGAAGCAAAGCAGAAGAGAGGAACAGGGGCCATATCATGAAGGCTCTGGAAGTTCAGTTTATGTTTAAGGAAGTGAAGAGCCATTGACAGCTTCTTTGTGAGGCAGTAACATAATCAGTTCTGTGGTATAAACAGCACATGGAAGCTGGAGTAGAGGGTAGGTAGGTTAGGAAGCTGGGGAGAAATGATGGGACTGATGTAAGGACAAGAGGCAGAGGTGATGGAGAAACGGAGGTGGGACATCGAAGATGCACTGCTGATGGGCCCTGTTGACTCACAGGATGAGCACCGGGGGAAAGGACAAAAATGGTCTCCAAGATGACGCCTGGGTAGGGTGTGTCATTCCTCAAGAGAAGTTATGCAAAAAGTAGACCAGGTTGAAGTGGGGGAGACGGTGATGAATGGTTGAATGTGGTTGGCCATGAACTTCTCTTGGCTGATTCTACGTGGGTACACTGGAGGTCATGTTAGCATCCAGGCCAAAAAGCTTGGAATGTGTTAAGACAGTGTTGATGGCTGTATTTACCCACGTGTTTCTCATCCCCAGGCTTTGTCACTGATGGGAATGCCAAGCTGGTTGGCAGTGCCCAGATTCGCCAAGTGAGGGTCCAGGAGAGCTCCTGCCTTCTTGCCCCGCAGCTGCAGGCTTTCCTTGACAGGTGCCATGCACCATATTCCCTGGATGTGGAAGACCTGTCAGACTATGGGGAAGGCTGGAATGCCTCCGTCCTCAACAACAGCAATGACTTCTCCCAGGCTTGGCGGTACCAGAGCCAGAGCCAGCGCCGAGGGTATCCCCTCTGGGGCAAACTCACCGTGTACCGGGGAGGAGGTTACGTGGTCTCCTTGGGGACTGATCGCCAAAGTGCATCAAGGTAAGGCTCACTTGATTCATGTGCAGCAGAGGAAAGACATTTGCTTGATTCCAGGTCTGATTGGTGGGTGCAGCCTTCAAAACAGGGCTGAGCCAAGCTCATTTTATCATTGTGGAGAGGGCCTGGGGGATTCAGAGGCACTCAGGTTGTATTTTCAGGCCTCTGGGAACTATACAGTCTCCAAGTTGGAAGAGAAATCCTGCCTCCAGGATTCTCAGCTTTGGGCACCAAGCCTGGTGGCCTCAGTTAGAAACAGTAGAGGGATGGGGAACTCAGGACCACACAAAGCACCCACCACCAGGCAAGTAGGAAGTGGTTAGGGCTCTTAAACCTTAACCACGAATTTGCAAGTTCTGAGGTTTTACCTACTCATAAGCTAACATGCTAGTTTGTTTCATGGATGCTGGCAGAAGACACAAGACTCCTAGGTCAGAGACAAAGGATTTCACTCCTCACAGCAAAAAACAGTAGCAGAGCTTCATGGCGATGGGAGTCAGTCCCCAGGAAGAGCCATGATAGATGCTTGCCCTGCAGGGAGTGACAGCACCAAGGAGGAACACTGTGCATGGAGCACTTTATCCACTGTTTCTACAGTGGCAGAAGCAAGCCTGCTCTTTGTCTGAAGGAGGACCTCACCCCATTCCTTGAAGCTGCTCACTGCAAACTCAGTGCTGAGATGAGGCCTGGGTAAAGCCCAGCCAGAGCCTTGAGTTTCTGAACACTCGGCATGAATGTGTGGGGACAGGCAGGGCTCACGCACACTGCCTCTCCCAGCACGCTCTAGTGTCGGAGGTATGAAACCTGGCACTGTTAGCGGTGTAGATCCATGTGAGTGAGTAAACACGTGTGAACCTCTGGCTCCTCCGCTGCATTATTACAACATCAAGGAACAGAGGTAACAAACTCCAAAAGAAAACACCTGGCGGGGTCCCCTGGGATTAAGGACAGGCCAGAAATAGTCTATTTCCACATAAGAGGTGTTTTCCTGCCACTCAGAACTGACACATTCAGCAGGGTGCAAACCCACCAGAAAAGTGAAAGTCGCTCAGTCACGTGTGACTCTTTGCAACCCCATGGAATTCTTGAGGCCAGAATACTGGAATGGGTAGCTCTTCCCTTCTCCAGGGGATTTTCCCGACCCAGGAATCAAATTGGGGTCTCCCACATTGCAGGCAGATTCTTTACCAGTTGAGCTACCAGGGAAGCCCCAAACTCACCAGGGATGGGGCAAATTTTAAAACAGGCCCATCATTACTGCTCTAATAACAGCTATTATTATTAATACTGCATGCACACACACACATATTTCTATTTTCTCTTTATAATGATCCCGAGGCACTGGGGTTAACACCACTGCAGATGAGGAAGCTGAGACCTTGAGATGTTATCAGCTTGCCCACGAGGCAGGCAAGTTTTGAACCTAGGTCCCTCTGGCACATGCTGTTTCCACAACACCTGTGAGCAGATCTCTGGGAACTGGTTTTGTGAACTGCCAGCCCTAGAGGGACTGTGGCAGCTGTAGCTGCTGCCTGCCTAAGCCCCTAATGTTCTATGTGGCTCCTCTAACACCATGTCCTCAAACTTTAAAATGCATCGGATACTAAGTACTATGTACAAGATTGGGATTTCCCTGGTGGTCCAGTGGTTAAGACTCCATGCTTCCACTGCAGGGAGCATGGATTTGATCTTTCTGGTCAGGGAACTGAGATCTCTCATGCTACTCCACATGCCAAAAAAATAATAAAAATGAAAATGAAATAGACAAGCAACAAGGATATATTGTCCAGCACAGAGAATTATAGGTCTTACTTTGTAATAACTTTTAATGGAAGTTATTAAAATCTATAAAAACACTGAATCACTATGCTGTACATCCGAACTAACGTTGTACATCAAGTACACTTTAAAAAGATAGAGATGGATAATGGTTAAAACCAACCAAAAAACCACATCATAATCCCTTGGATGGATCACCAAAGCACAGATTCCCAGGTCCCCACCCCCAGAGATTCTGACTGGGGAGATCCAGGGTGGAGCTTGAGAATTTGCATTTCTAACAAGTTTCCAAATGATGTGATGCTAGCAGTCTGGGGACCAGAGTTTTAGAACCTCTGCACTCCCAGGAGCAGCCTGAAGGCCCTGGGGCCTGGGGAAGAATCTTGACAGGAAGCGTTGGGCTCCTCCCTGGGCTGAGAGGACAGGGAGCCCCTGTGTATTGAGACACCTCTAAATGCTCCTCTTCCCACAGAACCCTCCAGTATCTCTTTGACAACACCTGGCTGGACAGCTTGACCAGAGCCGTGTTTGTGGAGTTCACGGTCTACAACGCTAACGTCAACCTGTTCTGCATTGTCACTCTGACCCTGGAGACCAGCGCCCTTGGTGGGCAGGCTTGCCTGTGAACCTATCTGCATGTTCCAGATGATAGACACCCCTCCCTCTGGGCTAGGGCTCCTCACCCCCAGGCCAGAGCTCCAGGGCAAAAGGTTGTTTGGGCAATACTGCCAAAGGGTCTTGGTTCTGCCTTTGCCCCTAAAGGCAAAGTTTCAGGACTGTTCCACCCTTCTTTCTGGCTGCCTGCATTTCTCTCTGGCCTGTCTCTCAAGTCTGGGAGACAGTTGGGGTCTGAAGGCAGCTCATGTTCTTGAGCTTTCCACTCTCCTGTGTGTGGGGATGGGGGCCTAGCAATGAAGGGCTGGGGAGGGGGTGACCTGGTAACAGATAACTTCACCTAAATCACACTTTATTTGCGGTATCTCAATGTACAATGCAAAAGTTACATGCAACCTACATGTAAAAGTTCATTTTACATCAAATTCTAATACACACATACCAATATATTAAAACATAACTGAGACAAGGGCTTCAAAAATAATTTCCTTAACTACATGTAATACTATTTTGTGTTCTATTCTTTCTCTCCATTCCCTGCTTTCCACCCTTTTTTAATGCTAATCATAATCCACTAAAAACACTGATCTAAGGCCTCTTCAGCTAATAATCAATTTTCCTAAAATCAACCACCTCTTTTTTAAAAATTAAACTTTTAAAATATGACTTTTTTTTTCCTGGCCACTCTTTGTGACATGTGGGATCTTACTTTCCTGACCTGGCATTGAACCTGGGTCCCCTGAAGTGGAAGCACAGGGTCCTAACCACTGGACAGCCAGGGAATTCTGTAAATTACATATTTTAAAAAGTAATATTTGTAGTTCTTTTAAAATTTCAGGACTGTGTAAAGTGAAAAGTAAAAGGCTTTCAACTTTTATTATCATTCACTACTGCCAAAAGTTTCTTTCAAATCCTTTTTGGGGGATTTATTCGCACGTCTTGTAATTTCCTATTTCTTTTTGCCTATCTCTTTGGCTGTTTAAGAACCTTTTCAACAATTTGTCCCCAACACAACCTGATTAATTTATTTCTACAAATGAGAAGTGTGGTGTCGGCTTCTGGTCTAGTTGATTCAGCAGCCCACTGATGTCAGCAAGGCCTCAGGTGATTTGTGTCTCTCCAGTCTGCCATTTTTCGGACTGGCTTTATCTTTGCAGGCAGTAGCCTTATTAGTCAAATTGGTTTAGGAAAAGACATAAATGGATGAAAAAGAATTCTAAAGAAGGTTGAATTTTAGGCATATTGGTTAACAGCTGAGTTGATCTCCAGCGTTCTCTTTAGATGAAACAGCCTTAAACAAGCCAACTGGGAGTAAATTGATGTTAGGCAAGCAGGTGTGCTGTGGCTGGAGGTGATGAGCACACAGTGGCCGATGCTGAAGGAAAAGGCCGGAGGCCTGTCTTCTACTGTAGCTCCCCCGTCCCGTCAGATACGGCAGCCGTTTCTGGCCTTCCCCTTTCAGTCCCTTGGTCTGTGGGTTAGAAGGACCTCTACCTTCTTTTCTGCCCGTGCCCATCCCTCAGAAGGGCTTGAGTTCACATCATCTCACTGATGACTTCCGGTATTGAGTGGGCATGTGGCCGTGGGTGAGCAGAACACGCTCTGCTTTGCAGGAACCTTCTTTGCACACGCGCACCTGCAGAGCCTGCGCCTGTACCCCTTTACTGACGGCTGGCACCCCTTCGTGGTAGCCGCGGAGATCGCCTACTTCCTGTTCCTCCTCTACTACATGGTTGTGCAGGTGAGGGGCGGGCTTGCGGCTCCGTGAGTGAGGACAGAGTGGGCGTGTGCCTGCCTGTTCTCTCTCCCTACTCCCCTCTTCCTCACAGGGGGCCTAGAGAAGGGAGAGGAAGGTGTTCTGCTTAGCTGTGTGCCATGGCAATCTTCCACATCCCCTGCTGGGCCCGAGGGCTGACCCAGCTCAGGCACCTCTCAGGAACTGAGACTTTTAGGATGGTCCTTCCTGGGTGGTCTCTAGGAATTAGGAAAGATCCCCTTTGCCACATTTACCACCATGTTGCACACTGATCCATAAACCTGGATTCCACACAGTCTCTAAGCACTGCCAATTCAAAACCACCAGCCAACAGTTACCTAATAGCAGTTTAAGTCCCTGCATTTCTCTAACAACATCAAAGGAGGCCCATCCACCACCCACCTCTCCTCTCCATAGCCCTCACACTCTGCCTGCAGCTGCTTCAGAAAGCCTCTAAAATTCTTAAATCCTTCTCATCACACTGCTTAAACAGTTAAAAATCCCTCCATCTCTTTATAAAAGAGGTGAATTTAGCCTCTTACCAGCCAAACACATGTCCTTCTTCCAGAGGAGTGGGAAAGAGGAGGGAAGGGGAACAGACAACACAAGATTCTCTTGCATGTACGGGAAAGGGCTGAGAGGGAGGGCAAGACCACAGACTGTTCCCATTTAACAATAACTCCCATTCCCCCTAAGAAAACAACTTTTTTTTTTTTTTAAATTGATTAGGCATTGAACCCCCTAGTGGCTCAGTGGTAGAGAATCTGCCTGCCCATGTAGGAGCCATGTGTTCAATCCCTGGGTTGGGAAGATCCCCCAGAGAAGGAAACAGCAACCCACTCCAGTATTCCTGCCTGGGAGAATCCCCATGGACAGAGGAGCCTGGCGGGCTACAGTCCATGGGGTCTCAAAGAGTTGGACATGACTTAGCAACTAAACAACAAAGCATTAAACCGAATGTGAAGCTCATCCCAGACAATCTGATAAAGAGGTTGTAAAGACAAAGAAATCTCACCCTTGCGTATCTTCAGGCAGATACACACCCACTCTTAAAATTAATGTTGATTAATCCTTAAGAGGACTTGGAATACCATTTATACCACTATAGGATTGTTTATACCACTAGATTGCAGGAATCTCAATGATCCCTGGGTTGGAAACATCCCCTGGAGAAGGTAATGGCACCCCACTCCAGTACTCTTGCCTGGAAAATCCCATGGACGGAGGAGCCTGGTGGGCTGCAGTCCATGGGGTCACTAAGAGTCGGACACAACTGAGTGACTTCACTTTTCACTTTCATGCATTGGAGAAGGAAATGGCAACCCATTCCAGTGTTCTTGCCTGGAGAATCCCAGGGACGGGGGAGCCTGGTAGGCTGCCGTCTATAGGGTCGCACAGAGTCGGACATGACTGAAGCGACTTAGCAGCAGCAGCAGGATTGTTTATACCACTAGTTCAGCCTAAGTTCACCTGTTAATTGTGGTAGCCACCTGAGTTTGCTAACTGCCTTTACCAAATGAAAAAAACAGACTTCTTCTATGTTTAAAACAGGAGGTAATTTTCCAACTTGTAACCAAGTGGCTTGGCTCCTACCTTCCCAGAGAGACTGGGAGATAAGGGCTCTATCTTCCTTGATGACTATATTTCAAAGAGATGACTCCTTGGCCCTTGAGAAAAAATTTTCTGACTTTTAACATTGGGTAAGACGATTGTTTTTGCTTCCCTGGTGGCTCAGACAGTAAAGCGTTTGCCTGAAATGCAGGAGATTCGGGTATGATCCCTGGGTTGGAAAGATCCCCTGGAGAAGGAAATGGCAACCCACTCCAGTACTCTTGCCTGGAAAATCCCATGGATCGGAGGAGCCTGGTGGGCTACAGTCCATGTGGTTGCAAAGAGTCAGACAAGACTGAATGACTTCACTTCCCTTAAGAGGATTGTCTAGCTTTAAAAAGATGTACATACACCTCAAATTAAGGGTCAAGTCCGTTCTTACGTATTGGCTTTTTTGTGTGTTAGTCACTCATGTCTGACTCTCTGCGTCCCCGTGGACTGTAGCCCGCCAGGCTCCTTCCTCCATGGGATTTTCCAGGCAAGAGTACTGGAGTGGGTTGCCATTTCCTTCTCCAGGGGATCTTTCCAACCCAGGGATCAAACCCGAATCTCCTGCATTGCAGGCAGATTCTTTACTGTCTGAGCCACCAGGAAAGTTCTTCCATCTCAAAGAGGCAGAGAAAGAATTCACAATTATAAGTTTTCTAAAGTAAATGCTTTTTTGAGGGGAGAATTTTCTTCCTCCCTTCTCCCCCCTCCTTTTCTTTGCATCTGAGAGAATTAAGTGCTTTTTTATTAGATCCTACTTTCTCTTAAACACCCACAAATCCTGCAGCCTCGACTGATGACGGGGACAGGTGAGGTCCATGCACAGGATTGGGGAGAGGCCCCTGTGCTCTATGCATATGAGGGCAGGGCTCTGAGAAACCCCTAGGGATCCACAGTCTTTGTTAGAACCTCTGGCTCCTTTCCCAGGGCGAGCTCCTGAGGAAGCAAAAGTGGTGCTATTTCCACAGCAAGTGGAACGTTCTGGAGCTGGCCATCATCCTGGCCAGCTGGAGTGCCCTGGCGGTGTTTGTGAAGAGGGCCGTCCTGGTGGAGCGTGACCTCCAGCACTACCGAAAACACGGGGAAGAGTAAGTGGCTCTGCCTCAGGCCCCAGCTCCCACCACTAACACTGACGCTGCTGCCTCCAGCTCTGAGTGGCCCAGAGGGAGGCTTCAGAAATCCTGCTGGCCCTCAGAGGATCCAGGGTTACTCTGTAAAAAATAACTCTAGCTGTAGCACTTAGACTTGGGGTCTGAAGCATACACAACTGGAGAGGACTCAAAGACAAAAATAGAATCTTTCGCAAATCTTACCAAAGCACAGGACTATGTGACATTCTGTAAGGTCCCTCCCAGCTTTGGGGGCAGGGTCTTTGCAAGTATTAGTGCCCAGTCAACACACGTCTGCTACCATTTACCAAGAGTCCACTCTGTGCTGTGCAGGAGGTACTAACATTGGACCCTCAGGAGGAGCCATGGAGGTAAATGTTGTCATCACTCCAGTTCACAAATAAGGAAATTAGAGAGGTAACGGGACTTCCCCAATGCCACAAAACGAAAAAGTGGCAGAGAAATAATTCAAACCTAGTTTATGTCTCCAGGATCTTGGTACTTACTCTGAAACATCCATTGATTGTATAGATATGGCTAACATTTATTGAGTCATTGTTGGATACCTTACACATTCATAAAAACACCACTTTAAAAGCATTATCTCATCTACTTTAATCTTCCCAGAACTTCTAAGAGATGATGTTATCCCTTTTTTGCAGATGAAGTAATTGAGGCTCAGAGAGGTTGTCTCTGCAAGGTCACACAGCAAGGGAATGCAGAGCTTAGAATCTGAACTCTGCACTCTATCCTAGACTGTGTCCTTCATTAACAAACTTCATTCACAAACGCCTCAAAGGGGAGAAAATGGAAGGCAGGAGGTTAAACAGAAGGATGGTTTTTCTCAGGCATTATGTATATTAAATGCTTTTATAAACTTCAGATCATATAATTTTTTTCTATAACCTGTTCGCAATCCATGTCAATAGATAGAGGTATAAGTCACACTCGATAATGTACCAACATTAAGACTGAATTGACATACAAAGGCAGGCACAAAAGGGGCATGAAAGGCAGGGTGGGACAGCAGGAGGGGCCTGGACTGTGGAATGAGACACAGCTGGATCCCAACTCTCATTCTTCCACCACTAGTCTTATCACTATATCTCTAGCTATGTGACCTTGTACCAACTGTCTGTCCTTATCTGTAAAATGGAGATGTGATACCTCACCCTGTGGTCCTGAAGGGCAAATGGAACAATGCAATTGAGGTTCCTCAGCACAGCAACTGGGTAGTACTTCCATTGTTCCTTTAAATGTAAGGATGCTGTGGATATACACTCAGACAGGTGTGCAGGAGGACATGGCATCCAGTGACCCCCAAACCAAGAGGGGAGGCTCATGGAACTCCCTTACCTCTGTCCTCTCAACTCTGGGAGGATTCCTCCTTTGTCAATCTTCCTCAGCTCTGTGGCCATTAACCAAGATTGTCAGGTAGTAGCCCCGTGACCACCACCAGCACCGTCCCTTTTGTAACCAGGACGCTCACCCTCACTGTGACCACCACCTCATCATCGCCTGGCTGGGGAGTTAGGACAGCTCTGTCCCCAGACCATGATCAGGCTAATCTTGACAGATGAGCACTGGCTGAGGCTCTCACTGTCTCTGAGACCAGTCTCTCCATTTGGTCCCACAGAGGGATCAGCTTCAGCGAGACTGCAGCAGCCGACGCTGCCCTTGGCTACATCCTCGCCTTCCTGGTACTCCTATCCACAGTGAAGCTTTGGCATCTGTTCAGGCTGAACCCCAAAATGAACATGATCACGTCAGCTCTGCGTCGTGCCTGGGGGGACATTTCAGGCTTTATCGTTGTCATCCTTATCATGCTCCTGGCTTACTCCATTGCAGTGAGTGGCTCCTTTGGGAAAACTTTCTGGGCTGGTCTCCTCAGAAGTAAAGGCTGCTGAGTGGTGGAGAGTTGGGGGGTTAGGAAAACCCTGGGAACCTGAGGGAGATGGTGGATCTTCTTTCTGAGTCTGGAGCCTTTCAGCTGGGAGCTCATGAACTGGTCACCCCAAATGGCAGAGGCTGGACACCTCGATTGGGTAAAAGTGAGGAAATGTACTCTCTAAGACTGAAGGGACCAACTATCTGCCACGAAGCATTCCTTTCTGTGCCTACTCTGCCTTAAGGGCCAGTTCTCCTGACATTTCAGTTACTCTGACATGCACAGAGCCCTCCCTCAGGCCAGGGGATGCAGAGGTGAAGTGGGCAGTCCCTGACCCTGAGGTGGGTCAGAGATGGGGGAGACAGGATGGACACGACTGCAGGCCATGTTGGTTCCTGATGCCTTACACATGAGGCATGAACTTTGAAGGGCTGAAACCACTTCATTTAGCCCCTTAACACTGAGAGCTTTTTGACAATCATGCCCTTATGTGACTGAAAAAAAAATTTTTTTGAACTATCAATTATTTTGTTTACTATTGAGTAAAATGAGAAACAAAGACCCTCTGCCACATGCTGATTTCCATCTAGATAAGCTTCAGCCCCATCCTCTCCAAGTCTATGATTCCCACTGTAACCCAGGCTCCCACCTCTCTGTGACCTTCACCCAGTCCCAACCCACGCCAGCCCCCTTCCCAATGCTCACCCTGCCCCATCCAGTCTCTCACCTCTGTCATCCCCCTAATGTCCATACCGTACGGCAGTCTATCATATCCTAGTCTTCACTCCACCTCTAACCTTTTCCCTGCCCTTTTCACCCCAGTCCTGGCTCTCACTCCACTGACCCCACCTCATCTTCCTCTCTCACCCTCAGAAATGGGGTGAAGTGTGCTGAATAAGTGATGGAGGGTATTGGCTAAGAAGCTGGAATCTGGCTTTGTTAAAAGTACCCCATCCCATCCTTTAATTCATGTGGATTTTTTCAGTCCTCCATCTACAGTGTGTGGGCTGCAAGGACACTGCAGTGTCCTGTGGGACCAGGAGTCACCAACTCAGGGCCGAGGAACTGCTGGGCTTCCCTCTGATGCAAAAGCTATGGGGAAATCTTTGAGGAGGGGGTAACTGTGGTGAGAGGAAACCATGGTGGGGAGGCTGGTCTTGCCCAGGCAGAAGCCTGTTGTGCATCTAACCCAAATCCTCCAGAGCAAAGAGGTTGGGGCTGCAGAGAGCACAGCACCATTACTGAGCCTTAGAGTGACCATCTGGGAGACCACAGCAGTGGCCTCCGAGTGTTGGTGTGTGAGCCCAGGTGCATGTGCATCCCCTACAGAACTAAGTGTGTACACACACCCATCTGAAGGCCCTGTGACACGGACAGTATTGCCAGGCCAAGGATGTGGCTGATCCAGACTGCTGACTCTGCTGTCAAACAACACCCTTTGGGGGTGGCATGGTTTCTTTCCTTGTTCATAAGGACTCTTTCCTTAACAGTCAAACTTAATCTTTGGTTGGAAACTCCGTTCCTACAAAAGCCTCTTTGATGCAGCAGAAACAATGATCAGCCTTCAGCTGGGAATCTTCAACTACGAGGAGGTAATGGAGGGGAGAGGCAGTGAGGAGGGTATGGACACTACCATCAACACCAGACCTTTATGAAAATTAGAGAAAGCGCCCCCTCAAATGCCTCCCCAGTGGATGTCACCCCTTGGGTCCATGGCCTGACAAGCGCAGGGCAACTCCACACAAATAAAAAGGTTCTCATAGCTCACTCTGGGGACCCCTGTCTACAGAACATCAGACACTGGCTAATCAGGGGAAGGCTGTGCTGGTGGGTGTCTAGAAGGGAATGCTCCTGGGCCTAGCCAGAATGACACCCATATTGAAAACGGCAGCAGTGGGGAAGAGAGGGGCTGCCCTTTCCATCTCCGGGCAGCTTTTGAGAGCAATGCCCACACTCTCAGTCCCCAGGCAGAAGGGAAACTTCCTGGCTCCAGGATCTGCCTAGCTCTAAGGACCAGCTTCCCTCTGAAGGTGCCTACTGAGGGAAGTGACCACTAGCACACAGGACCCTGAGGGATGATTCTGGTTCTCTTCCTGACAGGTCCTGGACTACAGCCCATTGCTCGGCTCCTTCCTAATTGGGTCCTGCATCGTTTTCGTGACATTTGTGGTGCTGAATCTGTTTATTTCTGTCATCCTGGTGGCGTTCAATGAAGAGCAAAAATATTATCAGGTGGGTCCCTTTGGCTTGGTCTTCAAAAGTCACTGACCTTGAACTAAGAAGAGGCTGGCTGAGCAGCATCAGACATTAGGGGAACTAAAGGATCACTGTAGCTCAAGGCCCTCATTTCACAGGAAGGGAAACTGAGGCCCAGAAGGAGGAAATTAATTCCCCAAGATCATAGCAAATGAAAGGCAGACTAGAATCACATCTCCAATTCCCAGCTTGGGACTCTGTTCATTACATCGGTGATTCCCAGCTATGCCTGTAGACTAGAATCATCTGGGGGCTTCTGGAAATGCCTGCTACTGCACCTGAGGCAAATAAAAACAGAATCCCTGGGGGAAGGATCCAGCCACTGGTATTCCTAAAATTTCTTGTGTGGTCTGCATGTACAGTCAAGACTGAGAACCCCTTGGATTTTAGGTGATGACAAACAAAAGTTAATATTTCATGAAGTGGACTGTCTCCATTCAGAGATCTGCAAAATGGGGTGTAAGGCAGGAAACTTTTAAAGGATAAAGAATAAAGGATAAGGAAGTAGAAAACAGAAAATATCTGATTGGCCAGGGCCACAGAGTCAGCCTTGTTTGGGGTGAGAAGAAAGAGGAATTAAGTATAGAGCCTGGAGTGGTCTAGCGTCTGGGGACTGGCTGACTGGCTATACTGCATTGCTGGGGGAATCTTTACAGAGATACAAAAGATACACAAGTTTCAATTTGCTGACATGGCACCCCGGGCAGGAGTGGCTCCATCTTGGGGCTAGAAAAGATGTCATATGGTCACTTTGGCTTAAATTTGAGAAACCACCAAACTCTTCTCCAGTTCACATTCCCAGCAGCAACACAGGAGGGTCTTTGTACACAAATTCCTAATAGCCTTTGTTGGGGGTGGTAGAGGGCATCTTGTCATTTTCAATGGAGGGGAAGAAGGAAATCCCTGGGGATAAAGGCAGGCAAGAATACCCTTAAGATTCCCAGAAGGAGGTCAATTCCAAAACAAAAGCAACTCTAAACAGTGTTATCACTTTGGCAGGGACCAAAGTGGATGAAAAAACCATGGTTTCCCCATAAGAAAGAAAAGCCCCTGAAGAGAATAGCTCTACCTAAGTCACATGGTTCTTTCTCCCTCTGCAGCTGTCGGAGGAAGGAGAGATCGTGGATTTGCTACTGATGAAGATACTCAGTTTTCTGGGCATTAAATGTAAAAGACAGGAGCCTGGAAGCAGCAGTGAGCAGCCTGTTGTCTGAGGTCTGGCACCCTCAACCTGTTTCAACTATGCCCCAAATTTAAGCTGTTGGTCCAGGCATGATCTATAGAATAGGGGAAGGCCAGCACATTAGGCCTACACTTACCAGTGATTCTGTAATCTCTCCAGGTTAGTACTTTTCTGTGTCCATATTAGAGTCACCAAGCCTGGCAAGCAAAAAAAGATAAGAGAAATACATACATATAGTTGCCACCACTATGATACTGTTCAAATGTATTTCCTCTTAGAAATAAAACAAATATTGTCTGGAGTTCGTGGGGAAAAGATCCCCTCTACAGACTAATTATTTCATCTTCTCGGTCAGTCAGGAGTTGTCTTTGAATGATTCTAGCTCAGGGTTTCCCAAACTGTGGTCCAACAGATGCTAAGGGATGTCATATTAGTTTGCTAGGGTTGCCAGAACAAAGTACCACAAACTGGGTAGCTTAAAACAATAAAAACGTATTGCTCCAGAGTTTTGGAGGATAGAAGTCCACAATCAAGGTGCTGACAAGGCCATGCTCCTGTGGTAGGCTCTATGAAGGAATCCTCTCTTTTAGCTTCTAGCGTGTGCCAGCAATCCTTGGCATTCCTTGGCTTGTAGGTGCATCACTATAACCTCTGCCTCAGTTGTCACATGGCCTTCTACCCAGTATGGGGGCTGGGACTTCAACCTATCTCTTTAGGGGACAGAATTCAACTCATAACAGGTGTCGTCCTCCCTTAAATGTTTCTAGATCAAATGTGGGAAACACTGGACATATAAATTCTTTAGCATGGGAATTGTTAGAGCTTTTAATATGCTAAATGTGCACTGTGAATCTCCTGGGATAAGTGTGAACAATATCATGTGTAATGATTCCCAAACCCCTATAACCAAGTGCTGGTATTACAGCACTTCATTCAGGGCTAGTGTTCTTTAGGCAATATTTTGCGAACTGCTGATCTATACTAGTGTTTCTCAATCTTGCCTGCTGCTGCTGCTAAGTCTCTTCAGTCATGTCCGACTCTGTGAGACCCCATGGACGGCAGCCCACCTGGCTCCCCCATCCCTGGGATTCTCCAGGCAAGAACACTGGAGTGGGTTGCCATTTCCTTCTCCAATGCATGAAAGTGAAAAGTGAAAGTGAAGTCGCTCAGTCGTATCCAACTCTTAGCGACCCCATGGACTGCAACCTACCAGGCTCTTCCATCCATAGGATTTTCCAGGCAAGAGTACTGGAGTGGGGTGCCATTGCCTTCTCTGTCAATCTTGCCTACATGCTAGAAACCCCAGACTTCACCCCAATTTATCTATCAGCATCTCTGGGTCACAGGCATCAATATTTTTTACGCCCCCTAGGTGATTCCAATGTGCAGTCAGATATGATAAACATGCTTTAAATTCTGAGAACCACAGATCTAGATAATAAAAGTCTTCCAGGTAACTGTGAGGACAAGTGTACATTTCCCCTATGCTGCACAGTGGAAGCACCAGATGAATCCTCTCCAATTCACCCTGTCTTGTCTCTCCTCACACACCCATTGGAGCAGATACTCTAGGTTACCTGCCCCAGATCCATTCCATGCTTTCCTCCTTGCTGTCAGAATCCTGATTTATTCAAGTAGCCACTACCCTTACCCCACGTGACACACAGCAAGGTGAGGCTGCAGCCGCCTCAAAGTAAATCTCAATCTGTCTTGATAATAGCCCTTGACAATGAGCCATCCATTTAGGATGGCCACATGATCCAGTCTGGCCAATGAAAATTTTGAAAAGAGGTCTCTGGGACACTTTTGGGAAAGGTCAGTTTGGTAATAAAAAGAGATGAGTTCAAGGGCTGCTGGACACTGTCTGGTGTAAGACTGCTGGAACTCTGACAGCTACCTTGAGACCATGGGGTACAATCTGAAGATGGCAGAGCAGAAAGATGAAAGGAACATGCATACTTGGTGAGGCATACTTGGTGAGGTCTTTAAATAGCTAGTGTAACAATGAAGCTGAACTACTGCTAGCCTTCTATCTGGATGAGAGCTTAAATTTCCTTTTATGATGGTTGAACCAGGATCCCACTCTACTACTGACAATGAAAAGCCAGGATCCTTTACAAACAAAGAGACACATAACATGACAATGCACATAAAACCTTGGGGGGTTTATCTTCTATCCACCCCAAAACCCATCATCCCTTATGTATTTGGTCATGAGCTATATTTGCAGACACACATCAAATAACTCATAGCAAAGTGTACACATGTCTTCTGAAAATACAGCACAGAAATCAACCCAAACACATACTGTCTGTTTGTTTTAAACAGGAAAAGTTCTAAGACCTGGATTAGTTATAAATTCATTTCTTTTTCCAACTATTCTCCACTTCTCTATTGACTATAAATATCAAATTGTAAACTTCTTTAATTGTATTTCTGTGAAAGAAATAAATATATCTGCACAAAGAGATGAGCAGACCCCTTTGAGACACCTGAAAGAAATCACCACCTGAATTTTCAGGTGCCTGTACCAATTGTGTAATGAGATGACCTTTCACATCTCAAGCCATGGATGCTACAAAGATAATCAGATGGAAAAAAAATTTTAATCCCCAATGCTTGTTACATTAAAAAAAAAAGACACACTTCCTACTGCTTTGGCATAAGGGCCCATGACATAGCCCACAGATTGATAAGTGACCCTGTTCTTTGTATCAAATGAGTTATTGAAGCTGGGAATAAATATTTTAGGGCATGGCTTGCATTATGCTGAAGTGACTTGCAACAAAACAGTAAAAACAGAACACTGATATTATGGAAACTAACCAAGATCTGGAGTTTAGAATACAGCACTGTGAATCAGTCAGCATCCCAAACAGTGGCAAGTAGAACTGAGCTTAAGAGCAGTTGACTGCAAATTGGACTGATGAGCAAGTGATGCTACTGACACCTAGTATGCTTAAGCCATAGAATGTCTCCCTCATTCCACTCCTGGGAAAGTTAGTTAACCTTTCCAAGCCTCCAGCTCTTCATCTATGAAATGAGTATAATACCTACCAGTAGGGCTTTGGTGAGGATTACAAAGATAGTGTGTCTCTCCCAGGCACATAACAAAGGCTCAGTGTACTCAGAGGAAAGGACAACTCAGAGGAGCATGACAGCCCCTGCAAACCACTGCACAGATGTGTTGACTTCCCCAGTTTTGTAAGTGAGGAAGAATGTCAGCGCAACATTTGGGTCTCCCAAACACACACATATTCGCACATATACTCACACACGCATATACTTCAAGGTAT
This sequence comes from Bubalus kerabau, assembly GCF_029407905.1. NCBI lineage: Eukaryota > Metazoa > Chordata > Mammalia > Artiodactyla > Bovidae > Bubalus > Bubalus kerabau. The sequence continues at coordinate 10,938,713 of NC_073640.1, read as the reverse complement.
ACCCTGTAATACTGACAGTGTGGAGATTGAGGTGTTTCTCACTCCAGTGTTTCTTTGCTGATTCTTGCCTACTCCACAAAATCTGTGTTAAAGGCGAGGTCTTATGGCTGCGATCCAAAAGTCTACAAGCAATAAATGCTGGAGAGGGTGTGGAGAAAAGGGAACCCTCTTGCACTGTTGGTGGGAATGCAAACTAGTCAGCCACTATGGAGAACAGTGTGGAGATTCCTTAAAAAACTGGAAATAGAACTGCTTTATGATCCAGCAATCCCACTGCTGGGCATACATACTGAGGAAACCAGAAGGGAAAGAGACATGTGTACCCCAATGTTCATCGCAGCACTGTTTATAATAGCCAGGACATGGAAGCAACCTAGATGCCCATCGGCAGATGAATGGATAAGAAAGCTGTGGTACATATACACAATGGAGTATTACTCAGCCATTAAAAAGAATATATTTGAATCAGTTCTAATGAGGTGGATGAAACTGGAGCCTATTCTACAGGGTGAAGTAAGCCAGAAAGAAAAACACCAATACAGTATACTAACGCATATATATGGAATTTAGAAAGATGGTAACAATAACCCTGTGTACGAGACAGCAAAAGAGACACTGATCAGTCTTATGGACTCTGTGGGAGAGGGAGAGGGTGGGGAGATTTGGGAGAATGGCATTGAAACCTGTATAATATCATGTATGAAACGAGTCTCCAGTCCAGGTTCGATGCACGATACTGGATGCTTGCGGCTGGTGCACTGGGACGACCCAGAGGGAGGGTATGGGGAGGGAGGAGGGAGGAGGGTTCAGGATGGGGAACCCAGGTATACCTGTGGCGGATTCATTTCGATATTTGGCAAAACTAATACAATATTGTAAAGTTTAAAAATAAAATAAAATAAAAAAAAAAAAAAGAAACTCAGGGTAGATCATGTGTGGCTTTTTTAGGGGAAAATCCAAGCATGATTTGTTTAATCAAATAGCTTATTTATGAAATAAAATTAGAAATCACTGTAACCCGTGGTTGCATTTATTACTAAAATCGAAGCCCTATCTGTTGAACTATGTAGCTCATTTAAATAAAACAAAATGAAATAAATCAAAATAAAACTCTTTAATTAAAAAAAAAAAAAAAAAGGCGAGGTCTTTTCCCAAACCTAATTTTCTGTCTCCTTGGATTGGGTGAGACATGCCTTCTGCTTTTCTCCTAGTTTCAGTCACAGGACTGAAGTAAGGAGCTGAGCATGCTGGGTCTCAACTCTCTGCCTTTTGACTGCTCCTGCAGTAGCTCCTGCAGTACAGACTCCACCAGAAGCCACTCCTGACCCTTCAACAAGTCCTTGCCCCTCTATAAGCTTCATGATTCGGTTTCTCCCCTCTTTGGAGACTGTAGGGTTTGGGGAATATGCAAAGTAATAAAGTTTTCAATATTTCAAAAAGTCAAAGAGAAACTGCATTTGTGTTAGCGCGCCTTTGGCGAGTGCCCAACAACCAACTTTGGCTGGAATGATTCTTTGGATCTGCTATGAATACTGCTCTGGGTGACCTTGATGCTCTTTCCCGAGGACCCAAGACCACCACTCCTGCCTGGAGCCCGTCTCACAGCCTGGGTGGGTCTTGGAACTCACATAAGCTGACTTACAGCTTTCACTCGCCCAGAAGCACCGCCTGAAGGCGTGGTCCCACCCCTCCCGGGACGCCCCGCCCCTCCCGGGACGCCCCGCCCAGCTCGGCCTGGCCCGCCTACTCCAAGAGCCAGTCCCCGCCCCTCGCCACCGCCCCTTCCGGGCCTCAGGGCTTTCCGAGCGTCCAGGCCCCTCCCGCATGCGGCCCTGTCAGCCACCCCCCCACTTCCCGGGGCCCCGCCCCCGCGCCCCGGTCCAGCCAGCTCGCTCCGGCTCGCTCCGGCCCGGGGCCGCCCCGTCCCGCCCCGCCCCCGCCGGCCGGGGTGCTCTAGGTGACGCGCGGAGACCCTCTGCACCCGTGCGAACATGGCGCTGCGGGCGGTGCGGAGCGTGCGGGCCGCGGTCGGCAGCCTGCGCGCCATCTCGGCACCCAGCGCGCCCTGCTCGCCGCGGCCCTGGGGACTGCGAGCGGATGCCGTCCGGGAGCTGCGCACCGGCCCTGCTCTGCTGTCGGGTAAGTGCTGGAGGGCACGTGGGCCGAGCCGGGCTGCCTCGGGGGAAAGGGGCTGGGCCTCGATCCTTACCTCGGGTCCTCGGCCGCGGGCCCCCCGGGTCCAGCGAGGCGACCTCTGTGCGCGCTTTTTGTTGCTGGGACCCCGTGTTGCGGCGCCGTTGCTACCTCCCTGAGCTGCTTGGACGGCCCCGCAGCCTTTGTCATGTGGGTTGGGAGCCGGGGCGAGGGGGCGGGGAGACTAAAGACACGCGCGGCCGCCGTGTCCAGGGTGGTTCTGGCAGGAGTGTCGGCCGCTCGCTGCTGCAGACCCGGGCAAGGTCGCCGAGCTCCTTCGTGACCTTAGGTTCCTCGTATTTGTGAGCATCGTGCACCCTAAGAGTGAGGACAAGTAATAGGCTTTACTTTGCTATGCATATCGTCACTGTAAGTTCTGAAGTAAAAGTAAAGCAAGAGCATTTATTTAAACTTAAAGCACTGGATCTAGTTTTACCAGCTAAAGCTAGCATAATTTTGCAGACAACTATTTCCTAAAGCAGTGCGATAAAGTCTCCTGGGTTCCACTGAGGACGTTCTGCTAAAGTCTGTATCGTCGTATATAAAGTATAGTCGTGAATGTGTGTTGGGCTGAAACGAGGCCTTACATACACGGGCTTGAAGTAACTGGGAGACTTGCCCGTAAATATCTTGGCCATCTGTGCTACTTGAGCACAAGTGAACGCAGAGGAAAAACTGTTGTACTTCATGCACCAAAACGTGAGGCACTAAGTGCACCTCTTCGCGACCTCCGGCTTCTTACTTGCACGGAGCACAGGTCTGGTGGCTGTTGTCTCATTAAGTTCGTTGTTATAGAAACCTGTTTGGGACTAAAAAAGTTGATAAATTTAGTTCAAAGTCAAACATAACGAAGCTTACTTATCTCCTCCCCCCCCCACCCCCCCCCCCACCGTAATCTCTCAGATCTGTTGGTGGTACATATCAGTATATTACTAATTTACATACATCAATACATTACTAATTTGAATATAAGGGAAAAGCATTTCTCAGATAACTGACTTTCAAGCCTGTATTTTTTTGGTTAGTTCAGTATTACTTTTTTGCATTGTCCTGTTAACTAGTTAAATATTGCCCAAGATATCAATAGCCATGATCTGGTTGAACACCTGAGTTTTCAATTCTAGAGACTTGAGTTCCAAATTTTGGCTTCCTCTATCTTGGGTGGTCACTTGTTTCCCTCGCTGGAAAAATGGAAATAATAATCCCTACTTTACAGACTTGTTGGATGAAATGAAAGAATGTAACTGCTGTACATATAGCCTGATACATAGTAAGTACTTGATAATGTTACTTAAATGTTAGTGTATAGAATCAGCAGAAAATTGATCAAATGTTAGTATATTTGATTCAGTGACTTTGAAAGGGGGAAAATGCAAAGTTCTCATAAATTACTCAAAACACTTTATTTTCTGGGGGCTGAAACCCATTGTTTTCAAGACTCAAAATAACTATTTACCTAATCTCCTGTTCACCTTTCCTCCCATTGGGCCAGGGGTTAAAGGAGAATTGTACCAATCATTGTTTTTAGCCTAAATTGTGTGGCCTGGTATAAAGACTTAATGGCCTTTGAGGCCAACAGGACCTGGGTGCATTTAGCTTAGCAATGTTGCTGCCTTTTCCTCTAAACTGTGGTTGCTCAGTTGCTAAAACTGAATGTTGAGTACTCTTGTTCCTCAAGATTATCTTTACAATTAGGCAAGATGGCAAGACCAAGGTCAGGACAGTCAAGTCATATTTATGGTTGTCCAGTCCTTTCTATAAAAAAGTGTATTAGTTTAAACTGCCAGTTCTAGAGTTGTTACAGAATGTTAGGGAGAATTGAGGGCTGTAGCCAGATAACTATATACTAGATGTTTTGCTCAGAATCTTCTTACACTTTAAAAAATTACTTCCCTCCAACTTTTGATTGCTTACTATATGCCAAGGACAGTGTTTAGAACTGGGGCTACAAATGCAATAAACCCTGCTCTTGCTTGCTTTGTGCTTGGTCTACTGCCTGGGGGCAAGTGACAGAAGGGCTGTATCTGTAGCATGTTAAGCGCCACGAGTATAGTTGGGGGGAGAGGTGCAGAGACCTGGGGGAGCAGACTGGACAGCCCAGGAACCCAGGCTTGGAGGGCTAGATAAGGCTGCTGGCAGGAAGAGTTTCTAAGCTGAGATCTGAAAGTAAAGAAAAGGCAGTGGGGAGAGTGGGTTGCAGTAAGAACACTAAGTACAAACAAATCTTAACCTTAGGGAAACATCAGATTAACCTGAAGCATTCAGTAATTTGAAGTGAAGCGGAGCAACTGACTGAGATTTTGCCACCTCTTCCACTGAGGAGTATGACATTCAAGTTATTTAATGATGGGGGTGGAAATTATACTTTTTATTTACATTCTGGTATCTATCAGAGCTGTGTAATCAAGAGAGTTTAATGTTTTAAGTACAGTTATCTTTTGGGTTAGGGGTAAGAGTGAACTAGCAATACTTTTTTTAAAACAGTATTGAAATTAATGAGCCATTTTCATATTAATTTCGGTACTTTTGGAAAACTGCTTCACTTTAGAATGTGGCATATTTTTAAGAAGATATGCTTTATAAAAAATTTTATTCTTTTAAGTAAGTACTATTAATTCCTAAGTAATTTTTTTCACATCACTCAAATTTTGGTAGGTCTTTGTCCCAGGAATCCTTGAGTAGTTTGGCCATCCTTGTATTTGAAAAGAAGCAGGTTATAAAGCCAAGGGCTAACCTATCCAGTGAATGTTGAGCAGAGCTTGCCTTTCTACTGGTTAATGTCTTAGCTCTGAGGTGACAACTGAGTTCTGATGGTATAATTTGCTTCTCATAATGATGGTAGCCACTTTATTCAAGGGCCAACTTGAATTCAGTTAAAGTAGAATCAAGAACTTAGTCAAGTTATAATTGTTCAAGGTCAGTTTTATTCCTGACACAGCTTTACCTAAAGAGGCACATTATTTTTTAGGTTAAATCATTTATGAGCAGTCTTTATGCTCCCAAAATTTCATCACTTTTTCTTCAGAGGGACAGACTTCTTTCTGCAAGACAGACCAGTAATGGATAGGTATACATTTGAAATGTGCTCCAGTATTTGTGTGTATGATTTAGACTGAGTAATGTTGAGTACAAATAATCAAATTGCCAAAAGATCCAAAGGTATTCACATCAAGCCATCTTTGCCTAAATAATATCACTGTTGAGATGTGTCTTTTCATATGATCTGTTTCGTCCTGGGCAGTATACTGTTGAATGACAGTGTCAGTAAGTCAAACAAATACTGGGAAGACCTTGCCTTTTGATAGCATTGATATGAAAAGAAATGCTTTTAAAGAAGTGATGCCACTGCTTTTCTGAAATATTGGTCTTTATTTTAGTGCGGAAATTCACAGAAAAACACGAATGGGTAACAACAGAAAATGGTGTCGGAACAGTGGGAATCAGCAATTTTGCACAGGTACTAGATTGTCTTGAAATATTTAAAACAGTCTGCTCTTGCCTAAATTGGATTGTCTTTATCTTTTAAAATTGTTTATTCTGCCCCTTAGTATCTTGGGCCCTTTAAAAGCCCTTAGAAGAACATCTGTCATAGGTGGAAAAAGAAAAACATAGGAAAGTGTATAGTGTTTTAAGAGAGTAAAAGGTTAACAGTTAATTCAAGAGAAATGTTTGTTTCATATTGGGTCAGTTAAGGAAAGCAGCAGAGCAAGCAAAGGGCTGGAGTGTTAGTGTTTTGTGGATAATAGTGATATACACATGACCTGGGGACTTGAAGAGGGAACACCTAGAATGGCACAGATTACACAAAGATAAACTTTTTATTTAGAGTTTATCTCAACTAATTCCACTATTGCCACTGACCCTCTAGTTTGATATTGTGTAAAAGAAAACTACAATATTAGAAAACTACACCAGGATTTCCCTGGTGGCTCAGATGGTAAAGCATCTGCCTACAACATGGGAGACCTGGGTTCAATCCCTGGGTTGGGAAGGTCTCCTGAAGGGAATGGCAACCCACTCCAGTATTCTTGCCTGGAAAATCCTGTGGACGGAGGAGCCTATTAGGCTACAGTCCATGGGGTTGCAAAGAGTTGGACACGACTGAGCGACTTGGGTGGGGAGAGGAGGGGGCAGGGGATATTAACTGATGGGAGGATATGGTATTCCTCAGAAATGCTGGGATCTCATGTACTGAGAATCAATGACAGCCGTAACTTTGTGGGCATATCTGTGTACCTACTGAGGCCCAGTACAGAACGCTCTGTGAAATACTGTATAAATATTGTCCTCCTCCCCTCAAGTTTATGAGGGGAAATCACTTAACATGGAAAACGACATGCAAAACAATATGTGGTGGATGACCTGAGTCGTACAAGGGGTTGTAACCCACTCACCTGATGGAGAGATCACTATTGATTAGTCAGCAAATCAGTAGGAGAAATGTCCTCAGTAAAATTGCAGAAGTGGAAAAGCACAAAGTGTGTGTTCTTAAAGGAGCTAGTCATCTTTTCAGGGACATGTGGTTGGTGACAAGGGTCACTGCCACCTGTGGGCCAGCTGATGGCATGTTTTCTTGCAAGTCCTGAGATAAGAATAATTTTGCATTTTTAAAGGGTTATAAGAAAAAACAGAATCTGACCCCTCAAGTGTAAAGTATGTACTATTTGAATTAAAGGGATTAAATGCTTGGCTTGTTCCTAATTACTAGATTTAATTTGATTTCTTAGAGATTTTTTTGTTTTTGCTTTTTAAAGGAAGCTTTGGGAGATGTTGTTTACTGTAGTCTGCCTGAAGTTGGGACAAAGTTGAACAAACAAGGTGAGTGTTTTTCTCTTCTTGGTATGTCATGACTCATGCCATGAGTTTTATCTTGAATAATGACTTGTCTGCATCTTATTGCCATCCCTAGCTGTAAGGAATGATGATAGTGAAGAAGAGTGAACATCTTCATATTTTATAATGGAAGGTAGGAAGTAGAGAGAAATGGCTCTTAGTACCATCTCTGCCACACATTAATGCATTAGGGATATAGCTGAGGCTCCAGTGTTCTTGCCTGGAGAATCCCAGGGACGGGGGAGCCTGGTGGGCTGCCGTCTATGGGGTCGCACAGAGTCGGACGTGACTGAAGCGACTTAGCAGCAGCAGCCGCAGAGGTCTCTTAAGTTTAAAAAATAAAATCTGTTTTTCTTTGGAGGCAGTAACGAATATCAGAACATGAGTTCATGAGTCAGAATCTGGTTTTAAATTCAGGCCCCTCAACATATCAGCTGTGTGATTTGGCCGAAATTACTTAATGTAGACCTCATCTGTGAGTTAGGATAATAATAACTGCCTCATATAGTAGTTGTAAAGATTAAATGGAATTAGCATAATATCCAGCATAAGATTTGTTGTTGTTTAGTCACTAAGTTGTGTCCAACTCTTTTGCAACCCTTTGGACTGTGGCCCGCCAGGCTCCTCTGTCCGTGGGATCTTCCAGGCAAGAATCTTGGAGTGGGTTGCCATTCCTCCTCTTCCTGACCCAGGCATAGAACTCATGTCTCCTGCATTGGCAGGTGGATTCTTTACCACGGAGATTAGTACTTGATAAATGACAAGCAGTAAAACCACATGTATTATTATTCATGGGCTCCTTTACATGTATAAGACACTGCTAGAGAATTTAAGTATCTGTTTTCTAATATCTTTGACAATATTGGCCCTATCTTTTTCTGCTTAAACTTTCCCTATCATTTATCTTGTTTAAACTTTCTTTTTATCTGTACATCAGTTGTTTTCTTTTTTATGCTTAATTTAAAATTTTCCATAAATAAAAATATGTTGAGTAACCTCCTTAAACTAATGAATGCTTTAAACTTTCTGCCAAAGGTGTTTTTTTAAATTGATACGAAATTTATATATGGTGAAAATGCCTAGATCTAGATCTTAACTAGATCTAGGCATTAACTATATACTCTTAACTGTATAATCCAAACAGTTTTGATAAATGATAATCTCTTCTCTGATTTCTATCACCATAGATTACTTCTGCCTGTTCTTTAACTTCATTTAAAAGGAATCGGACAATATTATGCCTGGTTTCTTTTGTCTACCATCATGAGTTTGAGATACATTCATATTAAGTGCTCAGTAATTTGCTTTTTATGCCAGTGGTGTCCCATTGTGTTTGCTGAAGTTGTTATACTATTTGTATTCTCACCAACAGTATCAGAGTTCCATGTACAACATATCTCATTGTGGTTTTAACATGCATTTCCCTAGTGACAGATTACTCACCTTTCCATGTGCTTCTTGCCACTCACATCTTTTTGAAGTCTCTAGTCTAATTTATCTTTTTTACCATTGATTTTAGGCATCTTTTATAAATTCTAGATACAAAACCTTTTTCAGATATGTATTTTATGAATATTTTGTCATATTTATGTATAAAACATTATGTCTTCTCTAAGATATCTTTGTCTGTCTTCATAGTTCCCAGATTATATACCCCAGTAACATGAGGTGCTATGGGATATTTTTAATTTTTAACATCTGTTGGACACAGCACAAACTAAGAATCAGTGAAGTTAACAATTGCAATATTGAATCTTACTCTATTACTTTGGGTAATGTATCTTTGAAGCAAGTACTACACAGTTGGTGTGGAACATGAGGTTGGGCATTGGTTGATATGACCTGATTCTCTGATGGAGAACTTATACAATATGCAGCAGACACACTTATATCTGTAAATTGTAATTAAGAATGAAAATTCTATTTTTGTTCAACTTCTGTATTTTTTTTTTAAACTGCTACTCAATTGTTAGGATATAAAAACCTTCTAAGTAGCTTGGACCTGACCTCTTAATAAATTGAAATGTTAGGTATTTGTTTTGGTCTAGGAGAAGGCAATGGCAACCCACTGCAGTACTCTTACCTGGCAAATCCCATGGACAGAGGAGCCTGGTAGGCTGCAGTCCATGGGGTCGCTAGGAGTCAGACACGACTTCACTTTCACGCATTGGAGAAGGAAATGGCAACCCACTCCAGTGTTCTTGCCTGGAGAATCCCAGGGACGGGGGAGCCTGGTGGGCTGTCGTCTATGGGGTCGCACAGAATCGGACACTACTGAAGTGACTTAGCAGCAGCAGGAGCAGCAATTACCACGAAATCCCCACCAAGGGCACTATGAACTGAGAAAGGGCACGGTATGGGCAACTCAGGTCCATACCAAGGTTCACAGAGATTGAACATTTCATTATTAGGTATATTTAGCTGTGGGAGTTTTCACAGATGCCCACTATCAGATGAAGCAGTTCCCTTCTATATCTAGTTTGCTGAGATTATCATTTGTGGATGTTGAATTTTTGTTGAATTTTCTCCATCTGTTGACATGTTTGAAGGGTTTTTCTTGTTTATGTGATGAATGATGATTCATTTTTGAATGTTAAACATTCATTTTGACTGTTTAACCAACCTTGGATTCCTGGTAGTCATTGTGTAAGAATTGTTTTTTTATGGTGGATTCATGTTGATGTATGGCAAAACCAATACAATACTGTAAAGTAATTAACCTCCAATTAAAATAATTTATATTATAAAAATAAAAATATTAAAAATAAAAATGTTTTTTAAAAAATGACTGTTGATTTGCTGTTTTTTACATTATGTTCATGAGAGATACTGGTCTTTTCTTAAAATGGCTTTGTCAAATTTTGGAATCTGTTCTATCTGCCACATAAAATAAGTTTAGAAATATTCCCACCTCTTTTTCTGAAAGAATGTGCATCAGTCTTGATAGCTCTTCATCAATTTTATCAATCTCTTGAAAGAATTTCTACTATGTAGAATTCATTTCTACTATGCTAAATTTTCTGTTTTACATTTCATTTATTTTTTCATGGCTTTATTTTCTTCCTCCAACTTAATGTTTTCTCGCTTCCGGAAATTTGTGGGTTTGTTTCCACAGTTTTTCTTAAATTGACTTTTTATCTGTACTGTAAAATGCCGTCTCCCTTGCAATGAGTGGCAGCTAAAATCTAGTTTGATGCTTTTTTTTTGTTGGTTGTGCTGGTTATTCGTTGTTGCAAGGGCTTTTGTCTATTTGTGGGTAGCAGGGGCTGTCCTCTAGCTGGAGTACACAGGCTTGTCATTCCGGGGCTTCTCTTGTTGCGAAGCATGGGCTCTAGGTGTGTGGGCTTCAGTAGTTGTGGCTCATGAGCTCAGTAGTTGCAGCACACAGGCTTAGTTGCTCCACAGCATGTGGGAGTCTTTCTGGATCAGGGACTGAACCCATGACCCCTGCAGGCAGGTTCTTAACCATTGGACCACCAGGGAAGTCCCTAAAAATCATTTTTTTTTTTAAGAATCAAAAGTGTCATCTCTTCTTTTGAATGTTGCCTCTTCTCTCTAAACTGCCTTCTTTTGTTCATTTTCTAGTATCTTTAGAAGCCAGGTCATTTATTTTAAGATGTTATTTTTAAATAAAACCTAAAGATATTACCATTACCTGTTTGATTGACTACACTAAAGCCTTTGAGTGTGTGGATCATAACAAACTGTGAAGAGCTCTTAAAGAGAAGAGAATACCATACCATCTTACCTGTCTCCTCAGAAACCTGTATGCAGGTCAAAAAGCAACAGTTAGAACCCTGTATGGATCAACTGATTGGTTCAAGATTGAGAAAGGAGTAGGACAGGGCTGTCTACTGTCACTCTGTCTAACTAACCTATACACTGAGCACATCATGAGAAATGCTGGGCTAGACGAGTTACAAGCTGGCATCAAGACAGGTGGGAAAGGGACTTTCCTGGTGGTCTAGTGGCTAAGACTCTACTCCCTAATGCAGGGGGCCTGGGTCTGATCCCTGGTCAAGTAAAGTAGATCCCATATGCTACAACTAAGAGCCTGCATGCTGCAACTAAAGATCCTGCGTACTGCAACTAACACCCAGTTCAGTCAAAAAAAAAGAAAAGATAGATGGGAGAAACATCAACCTCAGATATGCAGATGATACCACTCTAAATGGCAGAAAGCAAAGAGGAATTAAAGAGCTTCTTAGTGAAGGAGGAAAGTGAAAAAGCTGGCTTGAAACTCAACACTGAAAACTAAGATCATGGCATCTGGTCCCATTACTTCATGGCAGATAGAAGGGGAAAAGGTGGAAGCAGTGACAGATCTCTTCTTCTTGGGCTCTAAAAATCACTGCAGATGGTGACTGCAGCCATGAAATCAGAAGACGATTGCTTCTTGGCAGGAAAGCTATGACAAACCTAGACAGTGTGTTGAAAAGCAGTCAATACTCTGCCAACAAAGGTCTGTATAGTCAAGGCTATGATCTTCCCAGTGGTCATGCAAGGTCGTCAGAGATGACTGTAAAGAAGGCAGAACGCCAAAGAATTGCCTTCAAACTATGGTGCTGGAGAAGACTCCTGAAAGTCCCTTGGACAGCAAGGAGATCAAACCAGTCAATCTTGAGGGAAATCATCAACCCTGAATATTGATTGGAAGAACTGATGGTGAAGCTGAAGCTTCAGTATTTTGATCATCTGATGCGAAGAGCTGACTCATTAGAAAAGATACTGATGCTGGGAAAGATTGAGGGCAGAAGAAAAGGGTGTCAGAGGATGAGATGTCTGGATGGCATCATGAATGCAATGGACATGAACTCAGGCAAACTTTAGGAGATGGTGAGGGACAGGGAGGCCTGGTGCACTGCAGTCCATGGGGTTGCAGAGTCGGACATGACAGGGTGACTGAACAAAAGATATTATTTCCTTATATGCACTACTTTAGCTCTACCCCCACAAACTGGTATGTTATATTAACATTCAGTTCAGATCAATTTTAGATGGTCTTTCTTCATGTTCATTGATCCTTTCTTCTGTATCCAGTCAACTCTTAGTTGACTGGATAGTCAACTTAGCCATCTAGTGAATATTTTATTTTAGATAGGCCTTCCAGTTCTAGAATGTCCATTTTTAAAATTATTAGTTTTTTGCAGGTATTCCCCCAAACATTGACTCACTGTGATTTTATAACAGATGTTTTGAGATTCTCTGCTAATTCCAGTATGTGGGTCTATGGAACATTTTGAGATCTTTATACTGACTACTTTTCCACTTTGGCAGGCCCATACTCAATCCTCTGACCCCTTGAGCAAATAAGACTATGGTTTTTTACTTGTTCTAGTTACACTGTGCTGTTTGGATGGGGTAGTGTTGTCAGGCTACAAATTGTATAAATGAAGATCTTGCATGACAAAACCTATGGTTTTATTTAAAGATATTTAGATCTTTTTATCATGACTATAGAGGTGATCACTTTTCTCTATTTTGTATTTTGGGATCACTAACTTGACATTTCATATTTTCTTTAATTTTCTCAATTTAGAGGAGTTTGGTGCTTTGGAAAGTGTGAAAGCTGCTAGTGAACTCTATTCTCCTCTATCAGGAGAAGTAACTGAAATTAATAAAGCTCTAGCAGAAAATCCAGGACTTGTCAACAAGTCTTGTTACGAAGATGGTAAGTTGTTGCTGAAAATTTTTTTAAGGATTGTTTGCTGCAGTTAACATTTAATCTAGACTATAAAGCAATCTTTAACTGATTGTGATTTCTTTTTGTACTTCTTGGTATTATAATAAAGACATTATGCTTTAAAAAGAAAAAACAGAGGTTAGGTTATATTTTAGATCTCTGTCAATAAAAGCATTGCCTAATTTTATAGGGTTCTTAGTATTGTAGTTGTAGACTCATTATAAACACTTCAAAGTACTTACCTCTTCAGTCATAAAGCATTAATCACATTTTGTGATAAAGGTGGTTAATAATTATTGCATTCAGTTTTCTCATATTTTCATCTTCATAATAATGTAGTAAGGTAAACTAGTAGTAGTTTTTTCCCTTTCATAGATGAAATTCTCAGAGGATTTCTTTGGTAAGGTCAAACAGCCAATAAAATGCAAAATTAGCATTAAGTTGTAGTTTTCTATTTCCTATCACCTACTTCTCTCTTCTAATGCTTTCTAATGCCATTAATTTCAGTAGTTCCAGTGTTGGTGTTCTTTATTTTATATACCTGTATATTTGGATCCCTGTGTAAAGTTGTTAATGCTTATTAACTACAACCTAAGATTTCTTAATCCATGATGGTACAATTTCTTCTGGTTCTTTATCATTATTATATGTAAGAAATATTAATTTAATTCTTAAGGTTAAAATTTATGTGACTTTCTCTTTTAAAAGGTGATTTGGAATATGATACTTTTTTTTGGTTGCAGGTTGGCTGATCAAGATGACATTCAGTAACCCTTCAGAACTAGATGAACTAATGAGTGAAGAAGCATATGAGAAATACATAAAATCTATTGAGGAGTGAAACTGGAACCCCTAAATAAACTACTTTGAAACAACTTAATCTAGCATAGTTGTCTTAAATTAGTGGTGGATAGATATTTGGAAAGCAACTTTTAGCAAAAGAAACTACTTGTAACAATGTTTCCTGAAGAAAATACCCCTTAACTTTCTAATGACTTCAGATAAACACTGCATCTTTTTCCACAGCATCCTGTGATTTTTAGGCTAGGCTCCAGTTACAATATTCAGAATTCCTGAAATTATCTCTGGTAAAACTAATTATAAAAATTATGTAATTCAAGGATACCATGGTTATCTTAAACCTTATATGACTTGTAACTTGCTTACAGCTATCCTTGGATTTGGGTCAAAATTATCTTTCCACTAGAAATAACTGCCAGTGGAGAAAAGTTTGTTAGTTGTATAGTGTCCATTGAAGAATATTACTATCTTAATTTTGCAATACACTGTGTTTGCTGGTGCTATTTTTATACAGTGAAGCAACAGCCTTGCAGGAGAATAAACAATAATAAAATATTCAAATTCTTAATCATGTATTTTGTTCTGCTGTTAATATGTCATAGTATGTTACCTAGTATTTATAAAGATGCTAATTTTAACTTATGGGAAGTCTTTTTTTTTTTTTTTTTTTTTTTTAAGGAGATTTAAGTCCTGACAATGAGAAAGTTCCAAGAAAATGTTTCCTTTTAGTCACAAACCTGGCTTTTCTTAAGCAAAGATCTAGTTGCCTGATAACATCAAGTACTATTTTTTTATTATCTTTAATGTATTGAAAAAGAAATCACTGACCTTGTTTTTCTGTCATGCTAAATTAGAAGAGTGGAGTAAAAACAAGAAAAGGTGAAATTGTGACCAGCCTAGCACATGACAGCCTTAAGAAAGCTAAGCCACATAAGTAATGGGAATAGAAGTGGACACAGTGAAACTTGTGGCCAACATAGCATACACTAAGAACAAACTCTTCTATAATTTTCCCAATACTGGAGGAGAAAGCAAGTATTTAGGGATTACTGTCTTCTGATAAATAAAGAGCAAACACGAGAACCTAGAGTATGTAGATAGATAAGTAACATACAAGCCTTTCCTGTTCCTCTGCAAAATGGATGCATTCTTTCCAGGACTGAGCCAGAAGCCCTGTCACTGCTGAGCTGTCTGTTAATAATCTATTTCCTTTGGAACTAGAAATGGATAAGTAATAATTGCTCATCTTAGTCTAAATAATTAAATTTTGTTTTAAAGGTGCTCTTTTGTATTACCTTCTTTGGTCTTTACAATAGCCAGAGCTCAGTAGGGCATATCCATAACTACCACCATTTCACAGATGAGGTGATGGAAAGGATAAAAGCTGGAAGTTATGGTTAGGGTTTTCACATTTCCTGATTCACTATCAGTTCCTTTGCAAATGTATGTTACTATAAAAATACAAGGGAATTACCTGGAGATCCAGTGGTTAGGACTCTCACTATGCAATGAAAGTTAGGCACTTTAATTGCTGGGGCCCAGGTTCAATCCCTGGTTGGGGAACTAAGACCGCACAACATGTGTGACGTAGCCAAATATATATATTTAAATGGGAATCTAGTCAAAGCTATGGTTTTTCTAGTAGTCATGTATGGATATGAGATTTGGACCATAAAGAAAGCTGAGTGCTGAAGAACTGTGGTGTTGGAGAAGGCTCTTGAGAGTCCCTTGGACTGCAAGGAGATCCAACCAGTCTATCCTAGAGGAAATCAGTCCTGAATATTCATTGGAAGGACTGATGCAGAAGCTCCAATACTTTGGCCACATGATGCGAAGAACTGACTCTTTTGGAAAAGACCCTGATGCTGGTAAAGATCGAAGGCAGGAGGAGAAGGGGGCGACAGAGGATGAGATGGTTGGATGGCATCACTGACTCGGACATGAGTTTGAGCAAGCTCCAAGAGTTGGTGATGGACAGGGAAACCTGGCGTGCTGCAGTGCATGGGGTCGAAAGAGCTGGATACAGCTGAATGACTGAACTGAACTGTGAGTCTGATGGGGAAGGGGATGGGATCAAAGAACAGCTATCACAACTTGGTCTTTCACAGTTCAGAATAGAGCCAATTCAATTCTGTTATAGTGCTGCTGAAAATAATAGGTGTTGAATGGCCCTTCAAATGGACTAAATCAACAAAGAATTCAGTTTCTCAGACCTCATTCCTTTGAATCATTTTGGTCTTAATAGAGAAGCTTAACCTATGTTTTGAATAATGCTCTCTAATTAAAACTCAAGAAATGAAACAGGTAACCCTGAAGGTTAAGTTTCTTTTTTTTTTTCATTTCCCTGAAGTTGACAGCCTTAAGTTTTAATAAATAAACCACTAGAGAGCTCGCTATAGGCGTGCTTGTATGAAAATGAGGCTGGTACTTCAGATCACCTCAGCATAATCAACTTCAGAATTTTTCTGAATTTCTGCAGTTTTGGGCTGCTAATATGTCAGGGTACCACCCACTTTCGGTTTTTAAAAATAGGCTAAGTATATAACTTACTACTCAACAATCACTGTATTATTTCAGACCCAATCATACATCTATATTTGTGATGAACTTTTTTCTTATCAGCAACATGGTTTTACTATTGACTACTTCCTCCACCCCTTTTAAGTGGACTTCTTTTTTTTAGGGTTAGATATAGGTTCAAAACTGAATGAAAAGTTTCTGTATACCTCCTGCCACCATTTTGGTGTTTTTAAAACACCCCTTTGCCAACTCTGAGATCTTTTTCTACAAGAACTTTTGTATCTTGATTCCATCTCTACTTCGGCATTTTATAAACATGACTAGCTAAACACACTTGTCCATTTGTTTCTGCTCAGTCATGCTATCAAACTTCTACTTGCTAGGCCTCAGTGGTGATTACAAGCCCCTTTAAAAAGGGTATGCAGGCATAATTAGTGTGAAGCACATCAGCTGCCACATCTTCCAACTTCCACATGTACTTAGGGCAAGGTGCTTTCAGTCAACATGTTTAATTAACAGTCATTTAATAAATCTTAGTTAAGACTTTTGGTATACTTCCCAGAAACTGAGAATGTAGTTTTAATGAGTGGGGTAACAAATCCTGCTAGTTAGGTGGTTTCAAATTTTCCATTTTTCAACAGAACTGGAGGTCCTTCCTAACCAGTCTGTCTGCTGAAGTTAAGAAACACGGCAATGACAAAATCCCTTTCGTGTGTGTCTTCCTATGAACAAGTTATTTCACTCAGCTTACATCTATGAAAAAAAATGAATAAAATTGAGACTGAATCTCTCATTCTGGTAATATGTAATATTTTCCCATAGATACATGAATTGATGAGAGAACAGCCCCATATTTTGTATACTGTAACATCTTTTGTTTACTATTTGTAAACACAAGGAATACACTCCTATTATTTGCTGAGTAGAAATAAAGGTGATTATATATCTGAAAACAAATTTAATTGTTTTAGCTTTACAGTCTTAGGAAAATGTTTTAAATTTAATTTTCAAATTATATTTTTGTGTTAGGATGAAATTATGTGGATAAAATAAAAATACAGTTATGAATTTAAGGGGAAAAATCAAAAGAAAAATTTCCATTTTTTCTTTCACTTTATATAGTTTTTTTCCTTTACCATTAAAATATATATAGAATGCTTCACAAACTTGCGTGTCATCCTTGCACAGTGACCACACTAATCTCTGTATTATTCCAATTTTAGCATATGTGCTGCAAAGCGAGCACAAAATTATCCATTTTTTTCATGTATTTTGATCATCTGGATGTTACATCCTTTAACATTTATGATTGGGAACTTCCTGATGTCCCAGTGGTTATGATTCTGGGCTTTCACTGCAGGGGCCCATGTTCAATCCCTGGTTTAAAGAAGTGATATTCCATGTGGGTCAGTCACATAAAAAAGAAAATATAATTGAAAACTTTATGTTTTAACACAAAAAATGTGGAATGAGGCATGCAGTTTTGCATAATTCTTAGAAGTATGCAGAAATACTATTAATTACAGGTTATAAAATAGAAAGGATCCAGAAGTGTATTTTTAATTAAAGAATACCTTAATAAGTAATCATATTCTAGAAAAGTATGTTGTTCTAAGGTCTTAGAATGTCGTATTTATGTCATAAAAATGGTCTCCATACAATTGATAGGCTTTGTAATTAATATAGTGTATGTCAGTCACTTTGGACTCTTTTGAGACCCCATGGGCTGTAGCCTGCTAAGCTCCTCTGTCCATGGAATTTTACTAGGCAAGAATACTGGAGTGGGTTGCCATTTCCTTCTCAAGGGGCTCTTCCAAACCCAGGGATCGAACAGGGTCTCCTGCACTGCAGACAGACTCTTTACCATCGTAGTCATCAGGGTAGCCCAAACAGCTTTTAATCACAGTGGTACAAAAGGCTGATATTTCTCAAGCAGTAACAGTTACACTTTTAAAAGCAGAAAGGCTTTGGAACCAGAACTGAACCACCACGAATGCCTGATTTGGGGCAGTTTCCCATTCCTGGCTGCACCTTGGGATGCTCGAAAGTACTAGCACCAAAAGTGGGAGGGGAGGAGAGGGGGACTTTTCGCTGTCTTCAACGAGTTCCTCAGCTGATTTAACGACGTGGGGCTATTTTTGACATCTGTAGAAGATATGCCAACGCCCACTTCACAGGTTGCACTGCTACAAGACTTGGGTTCAAACTAGTCCCGCCCAGTCAAGTAAGCGGCTTAAACGCCGACTGTTAAGTTTCTGGCCTGTACCGCCCCAGCACAGTCCTTATGTGGGGAAGGGCAATTTGGAGACAGTTGGCAAAATCTGGGGACAATTTCGTTCATCTGGTACCTCGTGGGTAGAGGCCAGGGATGCTACTATCCACCCGTCATCACAGAACCAACCGCGCCACGGGCAACGGTGCTGAGGGAGAGACCCTGGCTCTCTGAGGGGAAGCTGAGTCCTCGCTTTCTAACTCCAAGGCCTGACGGGCGCCTAAGGGGACACAGTACCTCGCCATGTAACCTCCCGCACGCTCACGAGCTGAGAGCGCCTCACGCGCCGGTGGAAAGTTGGCGGTCGCGCACAGGCTGTCGGGAGCACGCGCCAACCGCGGTCAGTCAGAACCGCTTCCCACGCTGAGCTTTGTTGCGCGGGGCGAAAGTACGTCACTTCCGCCGCGAATCCCCTCCCTCCCCCTCCAGGGACCGCCCATCGCCCCGCCCCCAGCGCGTCTGTAACGCAGGGCAACCGCCCCTGTAGCCCGCCGGCGGGGACTAACCTGCCCGGGTCCTTCCACCTCGCTGGCCCCTCAGGAGGGTGTGAGCGGCCGGGCCGCTTCCCCGCCTCCGGGTCGAGGCCCCAGACTGCTCCACCGGCGGCAGAGCGAGACGCCTTGCCCAGTTGGGAAGGGAGCTGCCTTCTGAGGCGGGGAGGTAAAAGGAAGAGAAGAAGCTGGGCCTGAAGAAGAGTGGGCAGGGCCTGGCGGGGGGGGTGCGGAGTGGGTGGGGCAGTGGGAGGAGCCGCTGAAAGGGCGGAGCCCTATGAGAGAGCGGCCCTTGGAGGAAGGGGTAGGGTTGGTGGGGGCGCCTCGCTGGAGGGCATAGCTATTGAAAGAAGGGGAGGCATCTTTTGTGGCCAGGTAGGATTCTGGAGGAAGGGGAGGGCCGAGAGGAGGAAGAAAGAAAGGTCTTGGAAGAAGGGTAGGGAGCCACGCTGTCAAGTGCCTGGGCTTTTGGAAACAGATGGCAAGAGTTGTGTTTTTGAAGACTTGAATTTTCCTGTACATTGTATGCTGTGTGAGAGCTGGGAAGACTGGGGTTGCTCTACCATTTTACTACCCTTGCTAGGCAGAAGGAGAAGCGGGTGGCAGAGGATGGGATGGTCAAATACCAACGACTACTCCATGGACATGAAAAGACCCCTGATGCTGGGAAAGATTGAAGGCAGGAGGAGAAGGGGAGACAGAGGATGAGATGGTTGGATGGTATCACCGACTCGATGGACATGAGTTTGAATAAACCACGGGAGTTGGTGATGGACAGGGAGGCCCGGAATACTGCAGTCCATGGGGTCGCAAAGAGTCGGACACGACTGAGCAACTGAACTGAACTGGGAGATAGTGGAGCACGGAGGAGCCTGGCATGCTGCAGTCTATGGGGGGGGGGGTCACAAAGAGTCGACAGGACTTAGCAACTGAACAACCACCACCAGTGCGAGGCATCTCATGAACACTTAATGAGTAATGAATGTGACTGGAAAAAGCAGATGAGTTGGAGACTGGGATTGGAGTGAAATGTTCAGATAGGGAGGGATGGTTGTAGAAACTGCGCTCCTAGGAATCATTCTATGAATAATCAAAGCTGCTGTGCTCTGTGGGCATGTAAGAAGCATAAAGCACAGATAATTAACATGGTGGTTTAGTCACTAAGTTGTGTCGGACTCTTGCAACCCCATGGACTGTAGCCTGCCAGGCTCCTCTGTCCATGGGATTCTCCAGGTGAGAATACTGGAGTGGCTTGCCATTTCCTTCTCCAGGGGATCTTCTGACACTGGAATCCAATCCAGGTCTCCTGCATTGCAGGCAAATTCTTTACCGACTGAGCTATGAGGTATAGGAATTGAGGGTAGCCATTTGTAGTCTGATTATAAGGATGAGTGATAGCAGAAATGTGGCAAAGATAATGGCAAAAAGAAAGAGTGCCTGCCTTCTTCAGTCAGTAAGATGTCTCAAATTCCTCTCTCATGCTTTAAATCTCTGACTTCTGCTGCTGCTGCTCCTGCTGCTAGCCAAAGAAAACTCTCTGCTTTTAAGGGACACATATCATTAGATTTCCTGAAGAAGGGCATGGCAACCCACTCCAGTATCCTTGCCTGGGGAATCCCCATGGACAGAAGAGCCTGGTGGGCTACAGTCCATGGAGTTGCAGAGTCAGACACGACTGAGTGACTAAGTACAGTACATCATTTAGATTAGGCCCATCCCAGTAAACCAAGATTGTTTCCCTGTCATCAGGTCAACCAATTGGTACCCATAATTACATCTGTAAAATCCCTTTTGCCGCGTAACATAACTTATTCATGGAATAGTCCCAGGGATTAGAATGGAAAACCTTGTGCAGGGAGGATTTTCAGAATTTAATTTACTACATTATCTTTTAGGAATATTGTAGAAAAATTACTGCAGCAGTTTTTTTTTTTTTTAACCCAGTTTCAGTGAACATAAATTATACATTACTCATGCGAAGAGTTGACTCATTGGAGAAGACTCTGATGCTGGGAGGGATTGGGGGCAGGAGGAGAAGGGGACGACAGAGAATGAGATGGCTGGATGGCATCACTGACTCGATGGACTTGAGTCTGAGTGAACTCCGGGAGTTGGTGATGGACAGGAAGGCCTGGCGTGCGGAAATTCATGGGGTCGCAGAGTCGGACACGACTGAGCGACTGAACTGAACTGAAGCCTACCTTTAATGAGAATTTTGTCTTTGAATCGACTCAAGTATACTCTTAGTCTTTCGAAGAATGGTCCTTGGGACTTACCTGGTGGTACAGTGAATAAGAATCTGCCTGCCAATACAAGAGACAGGGGTTTGATCCCTGGTCCAGGGAGATTCCACAAGCCACAGAGCAACTAAGCCCATGAACCACAATTACTGAGCCTGAGCTCTAAAGCCGGCAAACCACAACTACTGAGCCCTTGTGCTGCAGTTTCTGAAGTGCATGTGCCCAAGTGTGTGTATTACTGTTGTTGTTGTTTAGGTGCAAAGTCGTGTCCGACTCTTTTGCCAACTGTACAGGCAAAATATGATGGCAAATATGGGGAATCACTGGCTTTTAGGTACTTCTGCCTAGAAGTGACTCATATGATTTCAATCCTGTTATTAGCCGAAATAAGTCACAAGGCACTGCTTAACTTCAAGGAGAAATATAGATAATGCTTCTCTGTCTCCAAAAGGAAAAGGAAGAAAGATTTGGGGGACCAATAGTAGCATCTTGGTACCACACTGGTTTGGTATCATCAGAGGTGATGTATGAAGCAAATGACCTTTACGTATATTATAAATGTCACTACCTAAAATAAGAATATTTGTGGTCTTTAAAAATAGAGTCCAGGGGCTATGGGAATGGAAAAGTCCTAGATTTGGGGACAGAGGATGAGATGGTTGGATGGCATCACTGACTCAATGGACATGGGTTTGAGCAAACTCCAGGAGATAGTGGAGGATGGAGAAGCCTGGCGTGCTGCAGTCCATGGGGTTGCAAAGAGTCAGACACGACTTAGCAACTGAAGATAAAATTAAAACATTATAATTATTTTCTTAAAACTGTTTTCAATTTTCTAGATTCAGAAACATTTATGAAAATACAAAATACAAGGTCCAAGAATAGATAGACAATCTCAAAGAAGTTGGAGGAGTAACTGTTGAATATCAAGATATGAATCTGGAGCAGGATAATTGAGGGATTGGGAGCAGGAGGAGAAGGGCACGACAGAGGATGAGATGGCTGGATGGCATCACTGACTTGATGGATGTGAGTCTCAGTGAACTCCAGGAGTTGGTGATGGACAGGGAGGCCTGGCGTGCTGTGATTCATGGGGTCGCAAAGAGTCAGACACAACTGAGCGACTGATCTGATCTGATTTCTGATAGGAATCAATATGATATTGGTGAATGGAGAGACACAGGTTAATGGGCCAGAATAGGGTGTTCTAAAATATACCCAAATAAATATCAGTTCAGTCATTCAGTTGTGTCCGAGTCTTTGCAACCCCATGAATTGCAGCATGCTAGGCTTTCCCTGTCCATCACCAACCCCCGGAGTTTACCCAAACTCATATCCATTGAGTCAGTGATGCCATCCAACCATCTCATCCTCTGTCGTCCTCTTCTTCTCCTGCCTTCAATCTTTCCCAGGATCAGAGTCTTTTCAAATGAGTCAGCTCTTCACATCAGGTGGCCAAAGTATTGGAGTTTCAGCTTCAATATCAGTCCTTCCAATGAACACTCAGGACTGATCTCCTTTAAGATGGACTGGTTGGATCTCCTTGCAGTCTAAGGGACTCTCAAGAGTCTTCTCCAACACCACAGTTCAAAAGCATCAATTCTTTGGCAGTCAGCTTTCTTTATAGTCCAGCTCTCACAGCCATACATGACTACTGGAGAAACCATTGCCTTGACTAGACAGACCTTTGTTGGCAAAGTAATATCCCTGCTTTTGAATATGCTGTCTAGGTTGGTCATAACTTTCCTTCCAAGGAGTAAGCGTCTTAATTTCATGGCTGCAGTCACCATCTGCAGTGATTTTGGAGCCCCCCCAAATAAAGTCTGCCACTGTTTCCACTCTTTCCCCATCTATTTGCCATGAAGTGGTGGGGCCAGATGCCATGATCATAGTTTTCTGAATGTTGAGCTTTAAGCCTACTTTTTCACTTGATCACTTGCATCAAGAGGCTCTTTAGTTCTTCTTCACTTTCTGCCATAAGGGTGGTGTCATCTGCATGTCTGAGGTTATTGATATTTCTCTTGCCAAATAAACATAGCCAATTGATTTTTGACCAAAAAAAAAAAAAAAAATTAAATGCAGGAAGAATAATCTTTGAAAAAGAATGTTGCAACCACTGGCTGTTTATATTCAAAAACTTAATTCAAAATGTATCATAGACCTAAATATAAACCATAAAACTATATAACTTTGAAAATTAAATACAGAAAATCTTTATGACCTATGGTTAGGCAAAGTGTTATTAGACATAACACCAAAACATAATCCATTAAAAACAAAACCAAACCCACATATGATAAAACTGGTCCTCATTTTAACTTTTATACAACATATCTGTAAGAGTAGCAACAGAAGATAATGTCCTTTCTCTGGCCTCTGCTGTAATATTGGTGTGTCTTTGCCACTGACCAGTGGAGAAGGCAATGGCACCCCACTCCAGTACTCTTGCCTGGAAAATCCCATGGACGGAGGATCCTGGTAGGCTGCAGTCCATGGGGTCGCTAAGAGTCGGACATGACTGAGCGACTTCACTTTGACTTTTCACTTTCATGCATTGGAGAAGGAAATGGTAACCCACTCCAGTATTCTTGCCTGGAGAATCCCAGGGACAACGGGCCTGGTGGGCTGCCATCTATAGGGTTGCACAGAGTCGGACACGACTGAAGCGACTTAGCAGCAGCAGCAGCAGTGGTAATGAAGTCTTTGTTCCTTTCAGGAGCAGGGCAGTTCGTATTCTAAGTTACAGATTGGTTAGGGTGTCAAAGCTCCATTGAGTTTGCCAGATGTCTAACAAAAAGGCATTTGGTAGTCTCTGTACTTCTCAGTCCATTAACAAATGACATCATCACAACGTGGGGTTAGAGATCCTGAAGGTAATGTCTGTGTTTTTTCTTTTCCTCCTGCATTTCCAATGCCTTCTTTTGTATTCAGTAAATTCAATGAGAAGGCCTTGAGTCCTTTGACTTAAAGAGTAATTGGCCAGTTATTTATGGAGTGTCTCCAAATCTTCCCCTGTGGCTCAGCTGGTAAAGACTCCACCTGTAATGAGTGAATCCTGGGTTCAGTCCCTGGGTTGGGAAGATCCCTTGGAGAAGGGAAAGGCTACCCACTCCAGTATTCTGGCCTAGAGAATTCCATGGACTGTATAGCCCATGGGGTCACAAAGAGTCAGACACAACTGAGCAATTTTCACTTTTCCAAATCATCTTCATAAACTATATTCTCCAATTTTTTTCTGAGTTTTTTTCCCACCTTTTGGTACATCTCTTTAAATAAGTCCCTGTTCAAGGTCTTTACCCCAATTAAATTATCCAAACCATGAAATCTGTTCTTTGATACATTTATTCAGTTTGCTTAAGATTAAAATTCATGCTTTGCTCACCTCCACTGTTATCCTGTTTTATTTCTTGAACCATTCTGTTAACATGATGGCTTGAAAAAAAAAAAAAAATTTTATTATGGAAAATTTCACAGTGACCCAAAAGTACAGTGAATAGTGCAGTTAACCTCAATGTCCTCACACTCTTCTACAACAAACAGAATTTGTGGCTTTTTTTATTTCCTTGTTCTCACTCTAACCACAACCAACCACCCCCACCCCCTTGCAGGATTATTTTGAAGCAAATCATGATGACTTATGTTCAATTGGTAAAATAATAAGCTATTTTACAGGCTTTTGAAAAAAATTATTTATTTATTTGGCTGTGCCAGGTCTTAGTTACAACATGTGGGATCCAATTCCCTGACCAGGGATTGAACCCAGGCTCCCTGCATTGGGAGTGCAGAGTCTTAGCCACTGGACCACCAGGGAAGGCCCCTATTTACAGGGTTTTTTGCTGATCATTTTCTTCCATTGCTGTTTAAATGCTACTAGAAAAGATATTTTCTGTATCACACTGAATTTCCCATAGGCTGTTTCTTAGAGTCTCACTCATCTTTTTTTAATTTTCATTCATCTTCTTTATTTCATTTCTAAATATCTTAAGTTCCTTTGGCCTTTTCATCTTGAAAAGGATCAGCTTTTCTTTGGGTTTATTCTTGTTTATCCAGACATGTACTTTTGGGGCTTGCTTGGACCTCAGTCAACATTTTCTTCTTGGTACATTTTTTGGTTCTATCCACTTCAATAGCGTATGTCATAGAATTTAATATCTTCTGGCATACATGTGTGTGCCTTCCTGCTTTGTACTCCAAATCCAATTTTCTAGTTGCATCTGCAAATGCATTTTCCCATGGGAGCATTTTCACTGTGATCCTTGTGTTTCCTTGATGTGATTTTCTAAGAAACAAATGGATTTTGATGTATGTTTTATACCAGTGATTCTTAAACCAAATCAGATTGTAAAGCTCTGTGGAAGTCAAGAAGTGGAAGAAC
Source organism: Bubalus kerabau (assembly GCF_029407905.1). Taxonomy (NCBI): domain Eukaryota; kingdom Metazoa; phylum Chordata; class Mammalia; order Artiodactyla; family Bovidae; genus Bubalus; species Bubalus kerabau. The sequence goes on along the minus strand of NC_073640.1, from coordinate 10,913,305 downwards.
ACGAGCTCTGATTTACTTTAAATCTATAAACAAGGCATAATTTTACCATCAGAAAATCAGTATTACACTACTGCAGATTTTTGCTTCCAAATAGAAGGAAACCTGCATGTAATTGGTAAGAAATCACATAGCCACCCTTTTAGTTGACCTTTGATTGCTTTTTGCACATTTCTATTTGTCATCTCTTACATGAGTTTGGAAGATAAGAATGGACAATGAATCTTTTTTCTTTTAAATAAATCCAGGTGTTTTATTTGTTTTTTGCCACACTATTCAGCATGCGGGATCTTAGATCCCTGATCAGGGATAGAACCCATACCCCCTGCAGTGGAAGCACCGGGGAAGTCCTAAATCCATAAGTCTTTGAAATTAGCCTTATATTTTATAATGTCAATAGTTGGCAATGGATGGTTTCATAATATTTCTTCTGTCTATTCCTGAACATGTCTTGATGATGTTTCACCTGAGTTATTGAATTGGTTTTTTAAAAGAAACAAAGCAGTATTAAAACCTAAGTTCCATTTGCATTTTAAACCACAGGAAGAAGATGTTAAAGACTTTAAGCAACCATCACAGTAATGGATTTCGGTCACAAAAATGAGACTGAATTAGAAAATAGTGAAAATTATGAAATTCAAAGCACAGAAGAAACTGAATTAATCTATACTTGTCCAGATGAAAGAAGTGAAAAGAATCATGTTTGTTGTCTTCTCAATATCAGTGACATTACACTTGAACAAGATAAAAAAGCCAAAGAGTTTGTCATTGGAACTGGATGGGAAGAAGCAGTGAGTATTTTCTTGAGTTAGGTCTTGTGCATGTTAGGGTTTTGATACAAGTCTTTTACTATTTTCAGAAATAGTTACTGTTGCCAAAAAAAAATGTGTAAGCAAGGAAACAGAAACCTCTGAAACAGAGGTAGAATATTAATGATGATGATAACAGTACCTTTTATTGAGTATTTATGAGCATTCTGTATGGACAAGCACAGTACTAAATGCTTCACATACATCAATTCATTCACCCTCTCAGGTGTTATGAATAGCCTCACTTTTTGGAAAAGGAAACCAAAGCACCAAAAATGAAATGTGTCAAAATCTCCCAGGCGGTGGTCAAGGCAGGAGCTTGAACCCAGCTTTTCTGGACTCCAGAACACAATTCCCTTAACTCAAGCTACTTAACTTAACTCCTGCTACTTAACTCCCCAAGAGACCAGAGATTTCTATCCTGGTGGTTCTATGCAGAACCCTGTGGTTTATTCTTAAACTATTCTTAGAATCAGTAATGAAATATAAGGGAATTGGTCTGATCGCTTGGCAATGTCACAGCTAGGGCTGGGAGGGGAGAGGGGTGTCTCTGGATGTACTGGGGTTGAGGCTGGGGTGCTGCTCCACATTGTAGAATGCCCGGGGTGGCTCCCACCACAGGAGATGCTCCAGCCCTGTCTCAGTTCGGGCTGCTAGAAGAGAATACCATAGGCTGGGCAGCTTAAGCAGCAGACATTTATTTCTTACAGTTTGGGAGGAATGTTCGAAATCTGGGTGCCAAGGTCGGTTTCTTGGTGGGAGCCGTATTCTTGGTTATATCCTCACACAGCCTTCTTTGGTGCAGGCAAGCACAGAGAGCCTGCAGTACAAGAAAGCCTGGCAGGTGGGACAAGTATGGTTTTGATTTTATTTTAATAGTTCTGAATTTATTTTAATACACATCTAAAAATATATATATAGTCAGCACATCAGTGTGCTGATAGATACTATCGCTTAGTATTTTAGTCTTTAAAAATACTATTACAAATACTATGGCATAGTAGGAGGCTAAACTAAGCATGAAAAGTTAAAATAAATTAAGTCAATCCGAAGAAAAATATTGATTCAAATAGGAGAGTCAAAATGGGGATGTGGCCACAGTGGGGGCAGCTAGGCTGAGAGTAACACACTGCTTTATCTGCAGGTCCGAGGCTGGGGACAGATTTCTCCAACTGCCTGCATCTGGCCCAGGAAGAAGCTTAAGAAGGCGAGGGTGGGAGAAAGTGCCAGCAGCTGCTTACTCTGTGTCAATCTCTCCCATGGGAGCCTGGAGGCCAGGCCTCAGTCGGAGGGCGGGAAGTTGGAGTCTGGGGCTTCAGCTCCAGCTCCAGCCGAGGCAGGCCCAGAGAAGGATGGAGGCAGCCTCTCCCAGACCCCAGGCACCCCCCCAGGCCCCACTACGACCTCCAGGGAAGTTAACAAAATCTGCTTTCCCACCTACAGTCAGGGAGAGAAGAAAAGTCTGCAAATAAAGGAGTTCATTTGGTGCCTGGAAGACTGGGCCACCCCGGAGACCGTTAGGGGCAAGGACCCCAGAAGGCCCTGGAGAGGCACTGACAGAATTCTCCCTGCCTCAGACTCCCTGACTTCCAAAGCCCTTTTAGTCCTCCCTCCCTTGAAGTCTTCGCCCCCAGATGGCTTGGATGTTCTGGGTAAGAAGACTAAGAACTTTTTCTTGCGGCCAGAAGAGAAGGGGCTGAGTGTGGAGAAGGATGAGTGTGTGGCTTATGCCTATGGAGTGAAAGCGGTTGACGGGGCAGGCGAAAAGCAGCCCACTGAGCTGGCCAGGCACCTCAGAGTCAAGGACATGCAGCCTTTCCTCACCCCGGTGGCCCGGACGCCCCTGCTGGCCGAGCCTGAGCCCTGCTGCCTGCACTGGTCCCGCCTGCCTGAGAAAAACCTGCTGTGCCCTCCCTGCTATCTGGCCACCTTCCAGCTTTTGCAGAAACAAGGAGCGAGGAACTACAAAGCCAGACTCAAAGCCAGGGAGCCCAGACCTCCCATGAAAACCCCAAAGCGCATCCTCACAGAGGCCAAGCAGGAAAACAGGCCCCAAATGTTGGAGACCAAAGTGTTCTCAAGACCTCTCTTGCCGTCCCTCACAGTGAGCAGAGTTGTTATTCCCATTTCCACTCACCGACTCCTTTGACCTGCTACAATATAATTCCCTGGGAACAAGCAGCGTCTGAACATGGTTCATCTTCTCTCCCCTGTCTCCCTCCTGCCCTACCCCAGTCTCTTTCTCTTTCTCCTTCTCTTCATCTCGCACACTCTTCTCTCCCTCTCTCCCCGGGTCCTTTTTTGGTGGTAGATCAGGGACAGCTGAACCTCATAGTACGGATTTTGATGTACTCTCAAAACCTCCACATTTTGGTCCATTTACAAAACGCACACTGGTTGTGCCAGTCTCAGCCTCAGCCTGGCTTATCTGTGCCCTGGAAGACAAGCGCATGGTGGGGAAGCTGGAGGGCCTCCCTCTGGGGTTGCCCCCAGGTCAGCCCCTGAACCCCAGTGCTTCAAGCCAGGCGTCCTGGGCTTATTGAGACCAAATCGTTTCCTGATCTTTTGAACCTGGCAGATGGTCTATCAGTTGCCACATTTTCTCTTGCAACAGAGATCTGCTTTAATTGAAACAGTGTTGTAAGAGAAAATTCCAGCCTGTGTCCAGATGAATTTCCTGTGTCCAGGGTGGCATATCCTTATATTGATATTGGATGGATGGATGTGCCATATCCATTGTATCTTACGTGTCCCAGATTTCATATACTTAGAGCCTCATGTTAGTCTCTGTGTCTGGGAGGTTTTGGCTACCTTTCTACAAAATTCATCGTGAGAGGCAGGTTGAAAATAATTATTATTTTTTAAATGTCACTGTGATTATTGTTAGCACACATGCTTCTTCAAGTCTTACATCTACTATTTGGGAACTTGATATCCCCAGACAGAGTTATGGGATGGAGGTGTGACTTTCTTCCTTCTTCCATCTTTCCTCCCCCCTCATTTTACTCCAGTGCACATTTCCTGAAGTTGTGTATAAATTAAATGTTTGTAAATAAGTTATATTTTAAATGTGAAGTGACAATGCTATGTAGAGAGATGCTGTGAAGAACAATTTTGTAATGTGAAAAGCCATTTAGCTGCTCTGTAATTATATAGTTTGCATTTGCTTAAAGTATATTATACTTGAACTGTAGGCTTTCCATCTCCTAAGTGATGGGCAGACAGAATATATGGCTATTTGTAAACATCTGCTTTCCATAACTGGTCTTTGTAATGTCTTGTCTGTTTAAGTTTAGTTTTGTTGGTTTGTCTTTACAAAACACCAGAAATGCAGGAATGATTACAGTACAATAGTCATTTAAAGGTGTATTTTGCCTTTTGAGGTTGGACACTTTACAGACTAGAAGCACTTTTCAGGTTCTACTCACCCTTTCTCATCTGAATGAAGAAACCATCTGAATTCACATCCAAGAAGAGGTCCCGATTTCCCTCTGTGTCTGCACACTGCGGGTGTCGGACCCAGTGCTGCTTGAGCACTGTCCAGCTCTGGCAACCTGCCTACCTGAGTCCGTGGTTTTTTCCAAGTCCTTCTTTGTAGACTGCAGAATAATGAATAAGCTCACTGTGTATACACCTGTCAAAGTGTTTGCTTGGGAGGGAAAAGTTTCTACCAGTATGAATGAGGGACAGAGCACACCTGCTCAGCCCAGGGCTACTTACCAGTTGAGATCTTGCCACAGTTTGAACTGATACAAGTAACAACAGAAAGAATTTTTTTTTTTTCTTAAGAAAAACTCACTTCTTGAGATAAGGGTTATATATTCTATACCTTTGGGGATAAACATATAATAATTTAGAATTGAGATTTAGTTTGAACAAAGGACCCACATTTAAAGGTTTGTTGTTGTTCAGTCATGTTTGACTCTTTGCCACCCCGTGTTGGTTTTAGTATCTTAAAAATTTTTTTTAATCAACTAGTTTTTTTTTTTAATTATGAAAGCATCTATTTCTTTAGGTAATTATTCAAATACCTGATAAAGTCCCTCTGGTATCTTATTTGTGTTGGCCGAGGAAGTTTGGCTTGCTTCTCTGGACAAAGTCACTTTAGGCCTTGTCCCAGTTTCTAATCAGATTAAATCAGGACATTCAAACTGGTCTTTGATATCCAAGTCTATCTAGATAAAGGCTAAATGTTTACTAGAATGCAATAACAAAAATCTAGGTCAGTAACAAAAATCCTTCCATTTTAAGGACTCAACATGTTATAATTCAGTCCCAATCACCCTCTTCCTACCTCCAGGTGATGACCTCAAATTAAGTTTTGGTTCTTATGTGTTGTTGTTAGTCGCTCAGTTGCGTCCAACTCTTTGCCACCCCCTGAACTGTAGCCTGCCAGGCTCTTCTGTCTGTGGAATTCTCCAGTGAGAATACTAGAGTGGGTTGCCATTCCCTGCTCCAGGGGATCTTCCAGACCTAGGGATCGATTCTCAAGCCAAACATGGAGGGCTCTGTGTTTCATCTTTTATTCTGTTAATTTGTATCATTAGTAAAACTTTCCAAACTCCTATTTTTCTGGAAATTTAAAAAATCACCGAGTGGAAGTGTGGCTGCTCCCAACACAGGGCTCCTCTGCAGAGCCTCACCTCCTAGGGGAGGCCACACTGAGTTCTGGGAGTGCTGCTGAGCAAGTGCAGGGCCAGAGGGACTGGACACTTGGGAGAGTGTAGATCTGACGGTGATGGGGGGACAAGGGCCAGGGGAAGATTAAGTCAGAATAAGACCCGGCAATGTCTGGACAAGTATGGCGAGCTTTGGCTACTCGGGGAGATTTCCTCTCATTTTTAGCTTTGTTCTTTTTAGTCTGGACTAGATCTATTTTGCTTTCAATCTCTCCCTCTCCTAAGTGCCGGAGCCCCAGCCCATCTCTATGCAGGCTCCCCCGGCTGGCCAAGCAGGCTGAGCTGCACAATTGGAGTCCTCACACCTGGGACTTTTTGGGGTGTCTGGGCTTGGGTTCAAGTGCAGCCTTGGTGCTGCGGTTCAGGGGCTCCTGAGAAGCCAGATGAGGAAGAAACAGGGGCTCCCGTGGCTGTGGGCAGACAAGGGAGTTTGCTGGTACCACAGGCAATACTCACCCACTGTCTGCCAGGCTAACTGCGGCCCTGGAGCCAGGAGAGGTTCTGTGCTGTGCCCTTGAGGCCCAGGCTAAACTCTGACCCGAGTACCACTAACCTATCACGTGACACAATAATTCCACTTGAATTGGCAAGGCACTATTCTAAGTGTTCAGAGCCTCTTCTGGGTATTGCCTCCTTTTATCCTGAGCAAATTCATGAGGCTTGGGGCTCATTTTTTCCTGTGACCCAAGAAGAAACTCATCAACAGAGTTTGGGTTCAGGTGTGCAGCTTGGGCATCTGAAGGTGCCAACTTATCTCCAAGGTGAAGAAACAGCTGGAGTGCTGGGTGGAAAGAATCATGTAGGGCAAGGAAGGAGGACTTCGGAATGTCTTTCCTTCCTGTTAGATGGGAATAATTTCAGACACAGGATGTGGTGAAGACGAGGAGGTAATGTATGTAAAACGCTCACAGAGATTTGTGGTTTTCCAGAATGTCGTGATCAGATCAAATACAGATAGCTGGATCATTTCCCTTTAATGAATGCCAGGCTGTTCAGAATCATTTAGAAATCCTGTGGGCATGGCCAGTTGTCACGTGGACTCTTTAAAAAGCTCACCTCCCTAACTTGTCAACTTGGGGGTCCTTGGTTGGGATGCCTGTCAATCAGTTCATGGGCCATCTTCATTGCCTGGCCCTTCTCATCCTGTTTTGCCTGAATTTCCACCGCAGCAGTCTAAACATGATTGCTCTCCAGACTTATGCCATGTCTCTCAGACTGGTGTTGTGTCATCCTGAGGTGTTACAGCAAAAAATTTACTTCTCAAGTTTAATCTAGCAGATCAAAGCTATTGTATATCTTCCTGAACACAGTCTAAAGTAACTCAGTAACTAAAACTAGCACCATCTTTTTTTTTCCTAGGAGCTGAAAACTAGACATTTTTAAATTTACTCTGTCCTATAAAATGAGGGTTAGGGTTAGGGACTTCCCTGATGTTCCAGTGGTTAAGACCCCGTGCTTCCAGTGCAGGGGATGCAGGTTCGATTCCTGGTCAGGGAAAAATTGAGGGAATTAATACCTAAGGTACTTCCTGATTCTGTCATTTTAGTGAAGTTAACTTGCCTGTAAACATTACTGCTGCTACTGCTAAGTTGCTTCAGTCGTGTCCGACTCTGTGTGACCCCATAGACGGCAGCCCACCAGGCTCCCCCGTCCCTGGGATTCTCCAGGCAAGAATACTGGAGTGGGTTGCCATTTCCTTCTCCAATGCATGAAAGTGAAAAGTCAAAGTGAAGTCACTCAGTCGTGTCCAACTCTTAGCGACCTCATGGACTGCAGCCTACCAGGCTCCTCCGTCCATGGGTTTTCCAGGCAAGAGTACTGGAGTTGGGTGCCATTGCCTTCTCCGAGTAAACATTACTAGACACTCAAAATGTGAACAGTTCTTTCTGTCAGATTTGTGATCAGATTGACTCTGGATGCTGGCTCTTGTAGTGTAAAATTAAAAGAAAATCTAAGTGAATTTCAATTTCTACATTTCAAAAGTTGCTTACAGTAGAAGTCCTAAAAGAGACTTTTTTTTTTTACGTAAGACCCACATGGCTCAGTGGTAAAGAACCCTCCTTAATGCAGGAGATGCAAGAGATGTGGGTTCGCTCCCTGGGTAGATCCCCTGGAGGAGGAAATGGCAACCCACTCCAGTGTTCTTGCCTGGGAAATCCCATGGACAGAGGAGCCTACAGTCCATGGGGTTGCAAAGAGATATAACTGAGCACCCACCAGAACTCAACTTTTCTAATACATCCTTTCTAAACAGCATACACGCTTTATTTTATTTTAGGCCGTGCTGGGTCTTCGTTGCTGGGTGTGGACTTTCTCTAGTTGCGCCAAGTAGGGGCTTCTCACTGCTGTGGCTTCTCTTGTTGCGGAGCACGGGCTCCAGGGTGGGTGTGCTTCAGTAGTTGCTGCACACGGGCTCAGTAGTTGTGGCGCAGGGGCTTAGTTGCCCCGAGGCATCTGGGATCTTCCTGGGCCAGGGATCACACTGCAATATACACACTTCTTACAGATTTCAATGGCCGAGCATCTTTGGAAATAAGCATTGCATCCACAGCAATGCTTAAAGTTCCACCTCACCAACTGGCCCTATCCCTTGGGCAGGACTTTTCAACCTTGGCACTACTGGCATTAGGGATGGGTAGTTCTTTGTGTGGGGTTGTTTGTGCATAAAGGGAAACAGCAGCATTTCTGGCCTCTACGCACTAGATGCCAATGGTCCCCTCCCAGTTGTGACAATCAAGAATGTCTTTAGGCATTGCCAAGTGCCACAAGGGCCCAGGTGAGAATAGGTGCTTTAGGGAATTAATCATCTAGAATCCAATACCTGTTTGCAGCTTCTCTGACAGCTTTGCTTCCAGAGCAAGCAGAAGCCTTGGCACAGAGGCAAAGGGAATGTGGGATTAGTTCCTCCTGCCTCATCCTGGGCAGCATGAGTGCTCTTGGCTTTGACCTGGTCCCTCAGGGCCTCCTGGGGGCACCTGCTCCATTTCCCTCCAGGCCTGCTTTTCTCTGGGACCATTTCTCTCAGAGTTAACAGTAGGGCTCATTTAGTCAGAGCCAGGGAGAGCTGTAGGCATAATCTGATTCTCTTTAGGAGAATGTGCATTATTTTGGCAAGGTTTTCAAGAAAATTCTTAGATGCTAAATTGATGTGTTTACATTTAATGGCATAATTCAGAATTCTCTACTTTTCAACCAGTGCTCTCCTCACGTTCACTGTGCTAAATCAGTGTGAATACTGAGAGGCAGCCCAGTATGTATGATCCTCCTTAATAGCCACTGGAAAATTGATACTTTATATATGTGAAAATGGCTTTTTTCCTCTCATTTGGCTCAAACTACGCCTTGCTTCCCTATGTATCTTAAAATGAAACAATTTCTCACTTACTTAAACTTGAGGAGTGCTAACTTAAAGATATAACATAAAGTAGCCTTATTTCCAGCAACACAGGAGGGTTAGGACTATTAACTGTAAAATGTGAAAGAACTGTTAGCAATTTCATTTAACATCTGCATGTGCTCTGAAGAGAAGTAGAAATCTAACTAACAAGATAAAAACCACTGGTCCCGATATTGTTCATGACTCTGCTCGGGCTCTGTTTTGTGGCCATTCACCAAATCCTCATGATGGACTTTTCTAATGCAATCTCAGGAAAATGGAATGTTAGGGAGATACCATTATAGTAGCTAATGGGAGAACTTGAAATCTGAAAACTTACTCCTTAGACACATATGTCATCAGAGAAACGGGATTTAAACAGTTTTAAATATACTGTATCTTACCAAAAGGCTAAAAAAAAAAAAAAAAAAAAGATACCAGCCTACAACTCATTAATAAGTACTAGACTCTCAAATATAGCTAAACAAAAACTATTACCACAAACTGAACTAAGACAATATAAACAGTTCCTAAAACATCCTTTGCCAAAGTTTGGATGGCTTCTCAAAAAGCAAACTATAAAATCTTAAGTTTTGAGAGCTCACTTTTTAAATAGGGAAGTCTTTGAGGAGCATTTTAAGGTTAGATATCCTTTTGTGATAAGTTAACTCAGATGCACTGACTTCTGCCAAATTTTTATTGCAGCACAAGCTCTACATTTTCTGAAGTCACTAAATTTCTCGTTACAGCACAGGAAAAAGAAGATAAAGTAGGAGAAGTATCAGTTTCAAATTCAGTCCTAAGCAGCAACATTCTTGAGATGCAATCATAAAACCAAATATTTCACCCAGGACAAGGAAAAAGCAGTGGATCACCAGAAAGCAGAGTATAAAAAGCTGCAAGAAGATGTGAAAAAAAAAAAAAAAGAAAAGCAGTGAGAAGATGCCAAGCTTGGAACAAGGTCTTATTGACACATTCTATGCTAATCTCACTTCTTTAGGCTAAAAAAAAAAAAAAAAAAGTCTTTGTTCACATAGGTAATATATACATCTTTCAGAATTTATGGAGATAAATTTTTTAAAAAATATTTTTTTATTTTCTGAAATATTTGACTGTTTCAATGATAAACTAAAAGTTATAAATTCTGTTGTTTCTTCTTTGTAGTCTTTATGTCCTGTAATATTAACTTGCTAGATGGTGAAGGAACCAAGTTAATGGAAGGGCCTTGATGGTGAGTTTCTCATGTGACAATCTTTGCTATTTCTGATTTTGTGGATTTAGAACAAAGTTACAAATGTGCTTATTATTTATTAGTAAGGCAATATATAGATTTACATGTTTCCCCCTGAAGTTGAAGGAACTGAATGAATACCGGCACTCTTCCCGTGTATTATAGACAATACTCTTATTCCCTCATTTGCTCCTTTCAAACATGCATATTTTATCCTATTTTTAAAAATGTATTATTTACTTACTTGTTCTTTCTGGCAGCACTGGGTCTCCGTTACTGCATGTGGGCTTCTCACTGCAGTGGCTTCTCTTACTGTGGAGCACAGGCTCAGCAGTTGTGGCACACGGGCTTAGCCGTGCAGCATGTGTAATCTTCCTGGACCAGGGATCAAACCTGTGTCCGTGGCATTGTCGGGGGATTCTTAACCACTGGACCACCAGGCAAGTCCCCACACATGCATGTTTTAAAATAAAGAGCTCAAATGTGTTAATTTGAGGACACCCACAACCTGAGTCCTTTCTATTTGCTCTTTAGTCTGCCTCTGTTGATGGATATTTAGTTTAGTAAATACAGTTCACACAACTGTGAGAAACTTTGGATTTAAGCACTGCAAAACAATGGTATTTAAAGGACTATCTTCTTGACTCTCAAGAACATTAGATCAGCCTACATCTTGCTGAAAAAACTAGATTAACATTCATGTGTTTTAAGGCTTTTAGGTGTTGGGAGTAACCAGTAAGTCAAAAGACTGTGTCCTTTGCTAGTGTCAGATCTAATCAGTGACACTTGAATGTATGTAAGATAAGCACACACACATTTATGAGATATAAAACAATACTTGAGACTCCAAAGGCATCACCGACTCAATGGACATGGGTTTGGGTGGACTCCAGGGGTTGGTGATGGACAGGGAGGCCTGGCGTGCTGCGTTTCATGGGGTCGCCAAGAGTCGACACGACTGAGTGACTGAACTGAACTGAACCAAAGGCATCATTCCTAAACGCTTCTAAGTTACACATTCCTCCCAGTCTTTGTTTAAGAGCCTTCCGAAGACAAATCTGAGAAGCATTACTTTAAATATTCAAGTAGTAAGCACTCTTCAGTGTCAGTATTAGGTTAAGTTTGGACTGGAACTAAGATAAGCATTCTAAAACTGAGATCATAAAGGATTACATGAAAAAACCACCCTGTCAGTTACCACTATTAAAACAATTCAACTTCACAACTAGACTGAAACAATGTTTTCTTCCAATCAAAAGTAGCTTCAAACTTTGCATCTTTCAGGTAAGTCTAAAAAATTTCTTCTTTTATTTCCCTTTATCTCGAATCGAACACACTGATTTGGCTTTCCTACAGTTGGTGACTGAGCAAAGAACTACTCATATAGCTTTACCCTCACATATTTGCTCTTAAGCTAGAACCACATTACTTACAAAGATAAAAGACACCCCATTATGAAATGGTGACATTTGGAGGAAAAAAAACGGGTAATTTCCTTTGAAAAAATTTTCCAAAAACTTATGGTAGTTTTTATCAAAATAAAAACTTTACATCAAAATAGCAGCTTTGGTAACGGAATGTCTTTCTCCTTTCTACTGGGAAAACCGTTAGCATATTTTCATGAACAAAGGTAATGGAAATAACTAGGCACAGTCATTTCATCATGTGACTTTCAGAGGAGGATGAATTTGTGAAGAGTTAAGGCAACAAAGTCACATTATGAGTACGTTGAAGAATTCACACAAAAGGTAGAATTCTCACTTCTCTTTAATCACTGAGTTTTCAGCTTTTACAAATAATCTTAGAACAATTCAGGGAACTAAGGTTCGGGTTGGGGACAGTTCTTACTGGTACATGAACTATTACATGCTCAATTTTCTGTAAATAATTCAGTTGGCTGAATTAACAAACATTGTCACAGACACACAGATTTTTTTTTTTAAAGCCATAGATCACTGCATATATATTTACAAAAAGCCAAAACAAACATGCACTTCTCCTTACCAGGAGAACTGAAATAGATGTTTGAAACGTTAAGGCAGTGATGATTCTAAAACATAATGAAATACTAAGTTAAGGCTTTATGTTTGTTTTGAAACCCACATTCATAGGCAACTGTGACCCAAGCAAACTTTTATCTACCAGGTTGAGTTCATCTGCCCAGGACATATTATTTATCCATTACCACCAATTCTTCTATGGGATAGGAATTAGTAGCAACACCATTGATTTGCTCTAATGAATTATTAGTTCCTGCCTTAGGTTGTATTTTGAGAGTTTAGTCTTCAGCAGCATAAAGCATGTGCCACATAAGGAAAAGAGCATTTTTTTAGGTAAACTTAGAAAAATGTACAGACTGCATTTTTACTTGCCTGAAAGCTGGCCAACAATCAAGAACTCAGGATCTTCTAAATACAAAAAACCCTCCAAGTGTACCTGACTGTTCAGCCATCTCAAAACATATTATGTTCTTGAAGTGCTGGATCTTCACCTCATTTTCTTTGAAGACCGTTCAGTATTACCCTCTCTAAACAAACAAAGCAACATAATGCAGAATGCCGTATTTTAGACAGATCTATTCTAGACTTGGTATCCTCAAGGCACAAACACTATTCTTGCTAGACCAATGTGTTTCCTCATTCCAGGAAAAAAATGAGAGGTGGATGAAAAGACTCACTTTACTCTAGTAGTTGATTGCACTCTTGCCCTAGCAAGCTTATGAAAAGTATTGAAATGTAACAGGGAATATCCTTTTCTCCTTACATTACTATTTTTATTGTTTTTTAACATTTAGAGCGACAAAACTCAGACTCAGCGGGTGGGGTGCACCTTGAGCAGCTCTGGAGCACCACCCTGGCCTTCGGTAGGGTGCAGGAGGGATGGCTTGTAGGACACACTCCAGGATGAGCTAAAGGGCGTGATTCTACAGCCCAGCGTTTCCATAGTTGGGGTGACTTACTGTCACTTAGACTGAAAGCATCACTATTTACACTAAGTGCTTGCCGCTACTACTTTAAGCAATAATTGTACAGCAACATGTCTTGTGAGCAAAGTACTTATGTTCCTACCAGTAACAGTTCACGTAGAGGGATGGCATTGGCTATATGCAAATTGTCTCAGAAGCTAAAGACAACAGTAGTTTTCCTTTGTGTCTTCAAATTAGGGAAGAGTAAGATGTCAAAGCAAGCAAAGCTGTTGGTGTTTAAATCTGACGGTGCAGCGTCAGACTTCTTCACACGTTATCAGGGAACAGGACTCTCTTAACAAGCACTGGCAAGAGTATTTTAGGTGCAATTTAAGTCAGTCATGCTTTGACGAACATGTTTTGAAGATCTGAAGTTTGTACCCTAAGTCCTGGTGAGCTTGGCTTCAGCTAAATGGCAAGATGGGTTTTAAAGGTGTGAAACACATTTTTTTTTTTAAAAAAGGGAAGACTACACTGAAAGGGCAAATGTCGGCAACACAAAAACAATCATGTTCAGATCAACATCTTACACTTTATAATACACTCACAAATTTTTACACAAATTTCATGTTTACAAGTACAAAAAGGCAAAGAACCTCAAAGAATCGAAGTAACTGTATCGTCAACTACATTCAATAGAGTTAATACTGTTGTCCCTGTTCTTCATCTTCTAAATCCAGAAGGGAACTGTGAATCCATCCCCCATGTGGACTCCGCTTTCAGAAGTTGGAGACTGGGTGTAGTTCTGCACACGTTTGGGTTTCAACAGAGCTGAACTGAGATTCCATCGTGTTCCAGGCCAGATCGGCCAGAAGAAAGTCATCCATTGCTGTCTGAGTTTCATTGCTGGTGAAGAATAAGCTCCCCAAAGTTTCGAAGCCAGAGTTCATGGTCTGTGTTTCGGCACTGTTCAACTGAACCTTGCTTTCCAGGGCAGGCAGGTTTTTAGCAGTGGAGATTCCGTCAGTCTGGGTCTCTGTGTCAGATGAATCAGTACTCATGGAAAAGCTGGAGTGTTTCAGGATACTTCCCAGTGGCAGACGAGGGCTACTGTCTAAAAAGAAGTTCAGGTCTGTCTGTGTCTGTGTGTCAAACATCTCAAGACCTAAGAAGCTAGAATTCCCCCTACAACTGTAGGCCTGGGCAGAAGGGTCTGCAAGGAAGAAGTCAGTTTGGGTTTCTATGTCCAGTGACTCCAAGACTGGCTCAGTGGTCATGGTGCTAAGTTCACTCTCCTCGGTTTGTGTCTGTATATTTGAGGCTGAAAAGAACTCTTCGATATCAAAATCAATTGCAGGATTCTGGGTTGGGCCAGATGGGAGCTGGGTGTCAGGTCCAGTAGTTGTGTCAGACAAAAGACTACGATTGTCCAGCGTCTGACCAGGTAGGTTACTTGACAAGATGTTTTCTAGATCACTTAGTAAATCTATGGTTTGGGTCTGATTATCTGTCATGTTCTGTGACGAAAGCATACTGTTTGGTGCACTGAAGGTTATTATTGGTGTGGATTTCTCAATATCTTGAGTTAAAGTTTTAGTGTGGTTCTGAGGTAACAAGTCATGAGTTACAGTCTCTGCTACTAAGCTGCTGCTTATAATATTGTCTGTGGACACACCATATGATGAATGGACACTTTCAAAAATGTCTCCACACATTACAGCTTGGTCCATCTGTACTCGGTCATCTGCTGGACTTTGCATTCCGCTGGTCTGAGTTTCTCTGGAGATCCCACCTGGCTGGAAACTGGCATCTATAAATGCATCAGTCTGAGCAGCGATGGATGAGGTTACCTTACAACTGGGCAAAAAAGTCTGAGTTTGAACACTAATGGGAAGGGAAACCTGGGAACCAAATGTCAAATCAGTTTGCGAACAGGACGACACAGAGGAGTCAGGGCTGGCCCACTGTGCAGTTGGCATGAACTGCGGTGTGGTGTAGGACAGGTCTGTCTGCACATTGATGGAAGAAATGCTGTTCTTCTGACATGTGTTCCCGAGTTCTTGTAACGGGCTAAATGGACTTTTACCCAAGTTCACTTGAATACCTGTGCTAATTGGCTCAACAGCAACAGGATTTACAACTTTTGAAAGAGGGAGGCTCTCCTTGAGAGAGCAGGCTTCCGAATCCAGGCCGAGGATCAGGGTTCCAATGGACAAGGGCAGTAAGTGCACGGCACCGGGGGCAGAGCCCTGATGGTCGACACCCAACACCACAGGCTGGGCCGAGGAGTCGGCTGTAGGCACAAAGACAGGCACAGGAGAAAACTGCATGACAGGGAGTTTAACCAAAGCCACTTTGGGCTTTGGTAAAAGCAACTTCTGAGGGTACCGTGGAGCTGCTGGAAGAGTCTGTTGTTTGGCATTAGAGCTGCAAGAGTCTTCAAAGGAAGCCACCAGCTTTATTTCTGAAGTCTCTAGTTCTGGAGCGTCTGGTCGCGGAATTGGCTGCTTGCTCAGCGATTCAACGGTCTTCCTGGACAGCTTCTGGCTGTGCAGGCAGCTTTCCATTTTCCTTTTCTTACTAGGTGGATCCCTGAAAACAACGACAGAGTGAAAAAGAGAAAAGTGATTTTAAACTGCAGCTTTCTTCATCAACCCTGGCACTGTATCTTCACTTATAAGCTCTATGTCTCACATCTACAGCAGGGGTCAGATTCAGCCCAGTGAAAAGAAATCCCGTTTGTAACCTGGCCCATTACACAGAAGTTCAGAAACATGCCAACAGGAAAGGAGGAAGCACACCTTTGGGTAAAGCTCTAAGCACTAGAACTCAGCTTAGATCCACAAGCATCAGGAAGCTAACATATTATACAATGCAGTGATTATCATGTCTAAAATAGGGAGCTATTAATCCAAATATAAATTTGACCTTTCAAATGAAGCGATTTCATGATTTAAACAACTCTTCAACAATCCAGTATCCCTCTAATAGAAAACGATGAAAGTTTTAGAAGAATTGAAAACTCAATAGGGACTTTCCTGGTGGTCCAGTGGTCAAGAATCCACCTCCAATGCAAGTGACACAGATTTGATCCCTGGTCCGAGTAGATCCTGCCTCTGGAGGACCAACCAAGCCGTGCACCGCAACTACTGAATGCCTGCGCCGTAACTAGCGCAGCCTGTGCTCCGCAGCAAGGGAAGCCTCCAGTGAGAAGCCCTGGCATCGCACACAAGGGCGGCCCCCGCGCACTGCAACTGGAGGAAGCCCACGCAGCCATCAAGACCCAGAACAGCCACAAATAAATACAGAAATCTTAAAAAAAAAAAAAAAAAAAAGAAATCCCCGTAAGTTTTCAATTCGGAATAATAAGGGACCTTTAAAAGGAGTTGGTGAATGAGTAAGGAGCACAACTGGGTCAAGTAGATGTGGATTATTTACTAGTACTGCTGCCATTTCCAAAAGGTCCCTTCTTCATGGCTCATCTTTTCTCTACCATTCCTCCTCTCTCCTCAGCCTAACGGCTCTCCAGGAAGTTTCGCCTGAAGCTCTCCCCACAGATGCTGGCTTTTGGGCCACCACCCCCCTCCCCCTTTACCTGTGTTCTGCAGGGATCTCATGGCCAGTTCGGTAGATGTGGGACTGTAACGCAGTCCGGCTGGCATAGGGACACCCACACGTGCACTGGAAGGTCTTGCCACAATCCTCTGCATGTCTTTTCAAGTCCCACTCGGTGCCATACGAATTGCTGCACTTACTACATTTATGCTTCTTTTCAGCATGCATTTTCATAAAGTGCTAGGAAGAACACAAAAGGACTGAAGTGAAAATCTGCAACTGCTCAAAACCTTTCCAAAGTCATCAACATAAAATAACAATGATTTTACATGATAAAATATAGCAGTGCAAATCAAAAGAATGTAAAAGCAGGCCAGCTGCCCTTTAACATATGCCTCAGTTGAGACTGTTTTGGAAACAATCCATGGTATCCACCCCTACTTCTGATTTACAAATAAGTGCTGCAAGCAGAAGAAGTCTTGGAGTGCAGTTCTCAGGACCCCCTCCAGCAAACCCTCAGGGAAGTGTTTCAGTGTCTTCCAGTCCAGAATCACCACCTTCCCCATGGACTGGGTCCCTCCCTCCTCTCTAGGGGAGCTGCTTCTGAAATTCTTTTCCTACAGTTTCTTCCTCCCTGGGAGAACATCTCCCTATGCCTCTGCTCCTCTGACCTTGAAAGATTCACACCAGAGATCTGAAGTACACCCAATTTATCATACTTTGCTGACCTGGTCTTCTCTCCAAATCCACTCTGGACATCTTCCCCCCGAGAACCAGCCAGCCTTTGCTCACACCCACTCATTTTACCCCAGGTGAGAGACTTGGGTGTCTGTCCTTATAAGCAGCTTTCTGCTCAATTCTCTTATGATTGGCAAGTAATTACAATACATTGGGTTTATGACATCTGCATTTCATCCCTAGAGAAGTATATAGTTAAGACAAGTAAAATACCTGTTTTACGAGAGAAAATTGAGAAAATGGTCTGTCAGGGCCTCTAGGGCATCCTTCAATTGGACAACAGTAGAATTTTGGTACAGTTTTCAAATCTTTTCTTACTGTTGGATTTACTATGCCATCCTGCAAAAGAAAAATGAAATAATGATCTTTAAAAAACCATCAGAGTGAGCTGGGGGTGATAATACGGAACGACTAAAGATGGGCACAAGGGATCTTATAGAGTGATGAAAATGTTCTGAAGTTTGGGACTGCAGTGGTGGTTGCAGAACTGTGCATCTACTTAAATGTAACTGAATTATTCACTTAAAATGGGTAAATTTTATCGCGCATAAACTTAATATGTTACAATTTTTCAAACAACATAAAAAACAACTATGTTGTTTAAAAATCTTCTATCCATTCCTTTAAGATTCCTTCTAGATTTAAAAATCTCTGTCCTTAATCCAATGTCTTTAATTGTAAGAGTTTCTCAGGCTCAAGACTTAGTGTCATCCTTAAGTCTTCCCTTCTTTTTTATCTCACCCCCCACTGAATCAGGGTGAGCCTCTGAAAGAAACCTCCTTTGACTATGATCAAAGTCTTCTTGATAAAGAGCACAGTGACTTTCTCTGATCACCCCTATGCCCCCTAACAGAGCTAAAGCGAGCTGACACAGCTCTTTTACGGCAGCATGAATACAGGCACCATGCTCTCATCTGAAATTTAGTAATCACTGTAATGGCCAGTGCTAACACAGCGCTTCCTTCTGTGCCAGGCACTGCTGTAAGCGCTTCATATATATATGAACTCATCCGAGTAATCCTTTGTTATTAAGTATGTGACTGACTTTTTGACTGGGGTTTTTAAAATAACTGGTGAGTTAATTTAGCCTGAAGTACTATCTTATTGCCCTTGAGGAACCTACAGCCCTCAGGAGTGAAACACCTCTGGCCTCCAGTCTAATTCTTAATTGGCCACCCCCAGTTGGCCCCAGAGGAAGGTGTGTGGGGGTTGGAGTGATGAAGGGCCTCTCTACGGGCCACTGGAAACAACCAGACACACGTGCAGGCCTGCAGCAGCACCTAGATGTTTGAGTCCTTAGGTGCTGTGATGAGAGAGGATTCAATACCTTCGGAACATGCCACCTCCTCCTCTACCATCAGTGTGTACCTAGAGAGGAAATATGTACCTAGAGAGGAAATGAACAGCCATGTGGCTAAGACTCCCTTTGGTTTAACAATCTCCGTAGATGATCCTAATGTGTAGCTGAGCTTAAGAAACATGGTGCAGTGGTTAAACCCATGGATTCTGGAATATGGACTGGGGTAGTTTGAATTCTCTGCTGTAGTTTGAATTGCTCCTTTCCTTTGACCTTGAAAAATTTAACTGTCTTGGTTTCCTTCTCTGTGAAGTAGGCACGACAATAGGACCTACTTCAGGGTTGTGGTGAGGACTGGTGGCTCAGAGGTTAAAGCGCCTGCCTGCAGTGCGGGAGACCTGGGTTTGATCCCTGGGTCCAGAAGATCCCCTGGAGAAGGAAATGGCAACCCACTCCAGTATTCTTACCTGGAGAATTCCACGGACAGAGGAGCCTGGTGGGCTACAGTCCACGGGGTCGCAAAGAGTCAGACACGACTGAGAGACTTCACTTTCACTTTCAGGGTTGTGGTGAGGACTCAGTAGCATTATAGTTAATAGTATTATAAAACAGAGCTTATCACATAATCCCCCAATGGCTCAGCAGGTGAAGAACCCACCTGCAATGCAGGATCAATGCCTGGTTGGGAAGATTCCCTGGAGGAAAAGTACTCCACTCCAGTATTCTTGCCTGGAAAGTCCTATGGACAAAGGAGTCTGGTGGGCTACAGTCCATGGGTCCCAAAGAGTCAGACATGACTCAGTGACTAAGGCTATCACATAATCACTCCATTATTACAGCTACTAATTATCTGCTGTGGAGTTTTTGTTGCTTCTCTTGCTTTCTGCCAATCAACTTAGTGCCAATAAGCTAATCTAAACTCATACTATACATTACACACTGTTGTTGTGGCACAGAAATAAAAGCAAAGTAAACAGATCAGACCAAGTCAAACTTACATGCTTTTGCACAGCAAAGGAAACCACAATAAAACAGAAAAACAACCTGTGGAATGGGAGAAAATATTTGGAACGATGCAACATAGAAGGGCTTAATCTCTAAGATACACAAACAGCTCATATAACTCAACAACAAAAAACAAACGACCCATTCAAAAAACAGGTGGAAGAACTAAATAGACATTTCTCTGAAGAAGACATATATATGGCCAACAAGCACATGAAACATGACTCAACATCGTTAATTATTAGAGAAATGCTACTCCAACTACAGTGAGCTGCCACTTCACATCAGTCAGAATGGCCATCATTAAAGTCTACGAACAATAAACGCTGAGGAGGCGTGGAGGAAAGGGAACCCTCCCACACTGTTGCTGGGAATGTAAGTTGGTGCAGCCACTATGGAAAACAGTATGAGGTTCCTCAGAAAACTAAAAATAGAACTGCCATATGATCCAGCAATCCCACTCCTGGGCATGTATCCAGTTCAAACTATAATTCAAAAAGATACATGCACCGTTACATTCCTAACAGCACTATTCACAATAGCCAAGACATGGAAGCAACCCAAATGTCCATCAACAGATGAATGCACAAAGATGATATGATGTATATACATACAATAGAGTACAACTCAGCCATAAAAAAGAATGAAATGCCGCCACTGGCAGCAACACGGATGGAACTAGAAATGATCGTCTAAGTGAAGTAAGTCAAAAAGAGAAAGACAACTACCACATGATATCACTTATATGTGAAATCTGAAATATGACACAAAATAATTTATCTATGAAGCAGAAGTGGACTCACAGGTATAGAGAACAGACTTGTGGTAGTCAAGGAGGAGGGATAGACCGAGAGTCGGGTTAGCAGATTCTAACTACTATATACAGAATATACAGACAACAAGGTTCTACTGTATACTATAGGGAACTATATTCAATACCCGGTGATAAACCATAACAGAAAAAAATATATAGAAAAGAAAGTATATGTATGTAAAACTGAATCACTTTGCTGTGAACATAACATTGTAAATCAACTATACTTCGATTTAAAAAAGAAAATCTATGGACTCATCTTAAAGAAAATACTATACTTGTGAAAGTCTGATTGGAATGCTGCTTTTGTTAAAACAAGGACATCTGCTAGGCTCAAATGACAATAACACTGTCATCAAACTCATCCCATTCACCAATTTATCTTTTTTAAAGGAAATACTTTTTAAACTTATATTATCTTCCTTCTAGTGTATAATATGCAAGAAAAAATGAAATGTGGACAAGATATTAAGAAAGACCCTAAAAGCCTTAATTCACGTGACCATTACCAAATTCTTCTTAGTTACAACCAAGGAGATGGCCCTCTTCTGTGTTTTAGCCTGTCAAATGTTCTATAAAACTCTGCTTACAGGGTCACCACGAAATTCATGCTTATTTCTAAAACATTCTCAATTTGCTTAGCAATCCTTTTATTACCCCTTTTCAAACTCCCTATCATGTTCTCATATACCTGTTCACTTCCCTTTTTAAAAAATTAATAAAATTTATTTTTAAGACTTTTATTCCATAGCAAAACTGAGTGGAAAGTACAGAGTTCCCATACACTACATGCAGCCCCCCCATCCCACTCCAATATAGCCTGTTTCACTATTAACATCTCTCAGCAGAATGGTACATTTGTTTACAATTGATGAAACTACACTGACACATCATTATGACCCAAAGTCTATAGATTATATTAGAATTCACTATTGGTGCTGCACATTCTATGGCTTTTGCCAAATGATAATGACGGTTATCCATTATTACAATATCACACAGAGTGTATTCACTTCCCTAAAAAGCTGTGCTCCGCCTATTCATGACACCTTTCCCTGTAAGCACAGACAACCACTGACTGACTGCTCATCTCTTTTCAGGGCTGACACTCCATTGTCTGGATGTATCACTGTTACCTACTGATCCACCTCTGGAAGGACATCTCGGTTGCTTCCAAGTTTTGCTAGCTACTCTTTTATACTGTCTCCTACCACCTGCTCATCTTTCCTTTTCCACTGCTACCATCAATAGTTGAAGTATTCCTGACTTTGTTTGAACTTTGTCACTAGCCTAATTTCTAAACCTTCAATTTTCTTTTCACATGTTGCCAGATTCACCTTTCTAAAATATAGCTCTGATTATAACATTACCTCACTCAAACATATTCGAGGGCACTCCAAATTCTTCTAGCCACCGGGACATCCAAAGTCCTGTACTAAACAGCTTCAAACTACACTTCTTTTCTGTCATTTGCCTGTTATATCTAATGGAACTACTTAACATTCCCCAAATGTTTTCAAGAGGAGGAATATATATTTGTTGCACTTAGGAATCTTTTTGAAGAGTAAATGTTTATGGTCACCTAAGTGAAAGTTGTATCACACACCTGGATGAGACACTAACGGCAGCCATGCTGATGTCAACATCTTGGTGTTGTCATTACAGGTGTGGCAACAACCTGAGGCTGTTCACTTTCCCGCATTTTTAGGGCCAATTCCTCGGCCCATCCCAACACCACCTCTCTACCCAGTTCCTGACCTTCTTCCCAACCCTGTTTAGAGACAATAAGCTCTGAGATGAGAACAGGGGAGAAAAGAAATGGTGATGGCACAGTAAAACATGAACTGCAGTAAAAAGCGGTATTTTCGTTCTTAAGTGCTATATACATTCTAGAATAAAACTTAGCGGACTTATCCACTAAGCCATGCTTTAAAAATGTGTGTTGCTGGATAAGGTGTTCTTTAATGGTCCTCCTGTCCGTTTCACTATTTTCAAACACGAGGGATAAAAGAATCAAGAAATGCTCATCTACTCCTACTCTTCTTTCCCCCCGAATCACCAGGAACCCACATAAAATCACAAGGTATCATGTACCTTGCAACTTATAACTCTTATCTCCACTTTTATCCATCATCATTCAGAAGAACTTGTTAATCGTAAGGGAATAGTTCAGTGAGGGCAGGATACCTTCTGAGCAAAGATTAGAATAAAATAAAGAACATCTCAGCAACCAATGGGGAAGGGAAGAAAAGATTATCATAATGTAGGAGAAAAAAAACAAACTAGGGAAGAAAAAAACTATAGGAAAGAAAAAGAAAACTAGGAAAGAAACTAGAATTACGTAAGTAGCTCTAATCAACAGAAGAAAGGGAAAATCTCCATGGAATACTATGCATATCTCCAAGCGGACATACTCGGGCTTCAGGGCCAGGAGGAGCACACTGGAGTCTCTGGTCCAAAACAGAACCCTTTCAAGGCCACAGAGAGCTCCCCATCAGCTCTTGTCTGAGGCCTCTTTCCCCTACCCACCCCAACATGTGGAGAACATCGTGTCCAAGAGCAGTGTGTGAACTCAAGAGCCTGCTTCTTTGGCTCCCGACTAAGTGTAGATTCACCACACTGGGCAGCACTACGCAGATACAGCTGTTTTGTCACATAGGCCACCTTTATTTTAAAAACACCAAGACGGCAGATGTTCAGGGGCCACATGGTTAGAAAGACAGAACAAGGAAGCAAAGTGAGCCTGTTTGAAAGAAAAAAATGATGGTTCAGGGTGAGGTTTCTCAAATTTCCCCTGAAACAGGTCTCTCTAGTGACCTAGGAAGGCAACTCAGGAGAGTCCATTTTGGGGTTATTCAATTTTCAGTTCAGAAAGAGATCTTGAATGCACTGTGCTGTCTTCAGACAAGAGAAATCTGAGAAATGACTAGAACTGGAAGAATGGCTTCACACAGATTCTAAGTAGGAGAGGCTACTAATATTCAGCTGGGCTAAAGTTCAAGTAAAGACCTGACTGTCAAAATCTGCACTTGCCTCAAACATATTCCTTCTTCTTAGTCTACTGTATGCTTCAGAATTCCTGAACTTTATATATTTTAAAAACACAATTAGAAATAGACGTATTCAAGCTAGGCTTCAGCAGTAGGTGAACTGAGAACTTCCACATGAACAAGCTGGATTTAGAAAAGGCAGAGGAATCAGGGATCAAACTGCCAACATACGCTGCATCATAGTAAAGGCAAGGGAATTAAAAAAAAATCTACTTCTGCTTCACTGAGTATACTAAAGCCTTTGACTGTATGGGTTACAACAAATTGTGGAATATTCTTAATGAGATGGGAATACAAGATCACATTACCTGCCTCCTGAGAAACCTGCATGCAGGACAAGAAACAACAGTTAGAACCAGACATGGAACAATGGCCTAGTTCCAAATTGGGAAAGGAGTACGTCAAGGCTACATATTGTCACCCTGCTTATTTAACTTACATGCAGAGAACATCATAAGAAATGCTGGGCTGGATGAATCACAAGCTAGAATCAAGACTGTTGGGAGAAATATCAACAACCTCAGATATGCAGATGACACCACTTTAGTGGCAGAAAGTGAAGAGGAACTAAAGAGCCTCTTGATGAAGGTGAAAGAGGAGAGTGAAAAAGCTGGCTTAAAACTCAACATTCAAAAAATGAAGATCATGGCATCCAGTCCCATCATTTCATGGCAAATAGATGGGGAAACAATGGAGACAGTGTCAGATTTCATTTTCTTGGGCTCCAAAATCACTGCAGATGGTGACTGCAGCCATGAAATTAAGACGCTTACTCCTTGGGAGAAAAGTTATGACCAAGCTAGATAGCATATTAAAAAGCAGAGACATTACTTTGCCAACAAAGGTCCATCTAGGCAAGGCAATGGTTTCTCTAGTAGTCATGTACGGATGTGAGATTTGGTCCATAAAGAAGGCTGAGCGCCGAAGAATTGATGCTTTTGAACTGTGGTGTTGGAGAAGACTCTTGAGAGCCCCTTGCACACAAGGAGATCAAACCAATCAGTCCAAAAGGAAATCAATCCTGAATATTCATTGGAAGGGCTGGTGCTGAAGCTGAAGTTTCAGTACTTCAGCCATCTGATGCAAGGAGCCAACTAATTGGAAAAGACCTTGATGCTGGATAAGATTGAGGGCTAGAGAAGGGGATGACATAGGATGAGATGGCTGAATGGTATCGCTGACTCAATGGACATGAGTTTGAGCAAACTCAGGGAGATAGCGAAGGACAGTGAAGCCTGGAGCGCTGCAGTTCATGGGGTTGCAAAAAGTCAGACACGACAAAGGGAGTGAACAACAATTGTATACTATCAAACCAATCCTGAGAAGTACTGATAAATGGTATCTTTTGCTTAACAGATTCTTCACAAGGTCTGGAGAGATATAGCTCCTGACAGCAGTTCCACAAAAAACAATATAAAGTGTTAAAAGGTGCTTGCCAGAATGACGTTCAGGCCAACAAGGTAAAGAGAGTCCTCGTCAGACTGGCCGCTTCCGTTGTGCTTAGAGATGTAATGTCTGCCTTAGTAATCAGTGAGGGTATGATCTGAAGGTGGGTGATGGCTGTTACATATGCTGGGAAGAGAACACAGCAATTAGGCTGCAGAATTCCTACAAATACATAGTTCATCCACTCAAGTTAAAATATGATTAAAGAAGGGAAGTGTTTAATTAAAATTTAGTATGAAGGAGGAAACAGGAGAACAACCATTCCCAGAGTTACTGCACTTGTGCGTGGAAGCAACCCAGAACTACCATGGAAAACTGCAGTTCCACCTGCAGGGAAAACACAGACCCACCTCAGCTTACCTCCACAGTACATTTCCATTGGGCTCCCTCATCTTCCTAAGAACCCTGTTGCCTCTCTACTCAGCTGGAGCTGGAAGGGGACAGCTCTTCATGGTCATCGTATCTACCCTACTACAGAAGACAACCTCAAGCTTTCTGTTAAATTCTTATCAGAAGTCTGATTCTAACAACGTTCCTGAGGAAGCTTTACCTGAAGGGCAGACATACCATGCAAGAGACTAGGTGATTTAAACTTGCTCCTCAATCAAGTCAGACCATCAAAAGCTACATACTCACAACGTAGCTTTCAATGACACACTTTAAAATTACGTTATAAGCCACTGTTGGCTTAGAAAGACTTTAAGAAGTGGTGGAAGGAAATGTCCTATTATAATGATTGAGAAATTATGATTTAAGAGGTATTGGGTGGGGCTGGACCTCTGGGTTTTTAATAAGCTTTCCACAGACAGCCACTTCGGGTTGAAAAAAGAATCACCTCCCCATTTTATGTAAGGTGGAATGGACGTTCAGGATTATTGTCCTGTAATTATATATAATGTCCCCTCTTAAGATCCTCGGGGGAGACTTCCTTTAGCTCTCATTCCTGAGCAAAGCTGGTATTACCAAAGCGGTGGAACTTGTTGCCAAATCTGCAGCTCCCTGCTAATGACTGGGCAGCACCCAAAGGCCCGAAGGAGGTGCTTGTGGGTGTGGTGCAAAGAGCGCCGGCACAGAGCCGAGCCCGCGTTTAAAGCCCAGCACTACGCGGGCAGCGTCACCGGTTTCTCTGCAACAGGACGGAGGTGCCCTGAGAGCTCACGACACGACCGTGAGAAACACCCGGGCCGCCGCCGCGTGCGCGCCGGTGGTCCCGCGGGTCGGAGCCCGACAGCCTGGCGCGTGACACAGGGCTTTCCTCCCGCTGTGCCCTCCTGCGTCCGGGCTTCCACTCTCCCTGCCGGGACCCCCCTCGGCGGTCCGGCCCGTTCTGAGGGCCGCGGCGGCCCCCACCTCCAACGCCGGCCGGACCCCGGCGCGGTCGCGTCCGCGGCCCTCGCCGCCCGCGTCAGACGCTCGGTGGCGCCAGGCCCCGGGAGGCGCGGCCCGCGGCGGGCTCACCTGCAGGCGGTGGCTCTTGACCAGGTGCATATTGAGCGCGGGGCTGTTGGGTAGGATCTTGCCGCAACCGCGCACCGTGCACAGGATGTTGGTCCGCACGGCCCGGGACAGCTCGCTCACCGACGGCTGGATAAGCTCCCGGGCCGGCGGCGCCGAACCCGCGGGCTGCTGCCTCGCCGGCGGCGGTCGCGGCCGGCTGCCTCTCAGCCGCCCGGGGGGCACCCACGGGCCAGAGGCGGCGGCGGCTCCCCTCGCGGCCGCCGGGACGGCCGGGGCGCCCGAGGCGAGAGCCGCGGGATCCGCCGCCGCCGCCTCAGAGGCCGCCATGGCTCTCGCGCCGCGGACGGACCAAGCCAGCCGGCCCCGCCTCCCGCCGCAGCGACTTCCGGAAGGGGGCGGGGCCTTATTAGCATCCGGCGGAGCCCGGGCGGCGGCGCCCCCTGCCGGAGGCGGAGGGCGCGTCTGCGGCGGAGCGCAGCCAGGTGAGGCGGGCGGGGTGTAAAACTTCACAGGGGGTCCTGGGAACAGGTAAGACGTGTAGGTCCCTCTGAGCCTCATTCGCCTTCCTAGAAATCTGAACCTCGGGCAAAAGTTGGATACAAGAAAAAGCAATGCGTTCGGGAACTTTACTTCCCAAAGATTAGAAATAAACCAGGTGTTCAAAAGCAGCAGAGGCCGAACCTTGTTAATTACAATGATCTGTTTACCACACAGTGGGGAATGCACTTTTCATCCAGTATCTCATTTTGTCCTCAAAACAGCCCTCGCGGGAACGTACTTTGAGTTCTTCCTCATCTGCAGAGAGGCAAGTAACTAGCCTGAGGTCACATTATACAAACAAAAGAACTGTTACAATTGACAGAGTTAATTATTTAGAGACGATAGATTTACTTGCCTGTATTTTAACTGGTGAAATCTGATTACTATTTGGGAGACAGTGTAACTCAGGGCCGGGCTCCAAAAACGAAGTAGGAAGAGGGACCAGATGGGTCAAGTAAATGAGTGTAGGAGGCCAGGCGTACCTAAAAGGGAGGGGTGAGGACCCCAGGGAAATGAGATCTAGCCTAACCGGAGCACCTGCTACCAGTCTTTGGTATTGCAATGTTTATTTTTCAAGATTTTTATGTGACAACTCCCAACTTTTTAATATATTAGCAGCTCTGCTTGTTTTCTACTGCTGCAGTGACAAGCTACCACACACACCTGGTGACCTGAAACAGTTTGTTACTCACAGTTCTGGAGGTCAGAAGTCTGAAATAAGTCTACTAGGTGAAGATGAAGGTGTGGGCCTGGCTGTATTTTTTTCGGGAGGCTCTATGGAAGAATCTTGTTTACTTGCCTTGTCCAGCTTCTCAGTCATTTATGGTGAGTCGTGCCCTCTTCACATCACTCTGATTTCTTCAGTACTCACATCTCCCTCTGCTCTCTTCTATTCCAACTTTTGAGGACCTAGTGATTACATTGGGTCCTTCCAGGAAACCTGGGATAACTTCCCCATCTGCAAAGTTAACAGGTTTATATATTCCAGGGACTAGGATGTGGACATCTTTGAGAAGGGTACTGTTTTGCCCACCAGAGTAACTAATTCTGATTTTAAAAGTATTGTGTGCCAAAAAAAAAACCCCACGTGTGAGACAGCATCCATAAGGCTTTTCTTCCAGCTCGGTGTCCAAGAGAGCAGACTCGAGTCTGACTGCCTGGGTTAGTTAGTTAGTGTTAGTCGCTCAGTTGTGTCTGACTCTTTGTGACCCCATGGACTGTACCCTGCCAGGCTTCTCTGTCCATGGAATTCTCCAGGAACGAATACTGGAGTGGGTTGCCATTTCCTTCTCCAGGGGATCTTCCTGACCCAGGGATCAAACCCAGGTCTCCTGCATTGCAGGTAGATTCTTTACCACTGAGCCACCAGGGAAGCCCAATGGTAATCTTACCTCTGGTTTTATTTTGTCCTCCTGTTTCTTTTTCTGTCCTTTATTTGCCCAGATTTCCTCACTTTTAATTCTATCATAATTGTAACATAAGTTGTTTTAACACCAAATCCTTTGTGGATCAAGATAGGTACTATGTTTTAAAGTGTTATTATAAAAGGACATGTGATTTAGTGATGATCACTGAAGGATTTTCACGAAAAGTGACTGATGTACCAGTTTTTAAATATCTTTATTTACAAATTGGTATATTACCAGTCAGTTTGAATGCCATATGTGTGATAAAATAGATTATGAGAAATATCATATTTACAATGAAATCATTATTTTATATAACTGAATCACCTAGTAGGCTACCTCCTGCAATAATAACTTAATGGGCCCAAATGTGCCCTTTGAATGGACCAATTTTATGCTTCTCTTAGAAAATTTTGAGTTCGGTGTAGTTTCTTGGTGCTTCTTTCTGTGATCCAAGTCGTAAGAGAAAATCCCAATGGAATCAGACCTCTCTGGGATTGAGGAGAGACAGGAGTGAAAGAAAAGACATCCTGTCACATCTTAGTCCTGTGACTGCTATGCTTTGCGGCAGGAGGAAAGAATCAGTCCCAAGAATTACATTGAACATTTCCAAATCTTCGATATCAAGGATGAATTTCTAAAACAGGTTTTGTAGATAGAAGCTCTCCAGCTAGTCATTAACTAAAATTCATATGCAATACAGTCAAGGATGCTGTACTTAACAAAAACCACATATAGCTTATTTATCTCTAATTTTAAAATAATTCTTTCCCTTATTGGGTATGCAAGTGAGCAGTGGAGAAAGTGGTGCATCTGCAATACCTAAAATTAAAAAAAAAAAGAAAAGAAAATGAAACGTCAGTTTAAAAATGGCCAAGATTAGAGGGTGGATCATGGACCCTCGTTAAATGAAACAGAATATTTTCAAAACGAGGCATGACGGAATAGCAGGCTGGAGCCATGAGAAAGTTGAGAGGCAATTAGTCAGCACAGCACAGAGAGGGTCAAATGTAGTGTGTTGTTAATTCCCACTGGTGAAATAAGCTGACCACTTACCGGCTGGGGCCAGGGATTTTAGTGCTTCCAGAAGATGCGGGCTAGAGAACTTTACCAGGCACCGGAGGGGCTCTTCTCTCTCAGCCAGGATGCCCCCGTTTAAGTCACTTTTGAATTTCGTTTCAAGCTGTCATCAGATATATTTATAAATGACTATTAAATACATCAATTGTAATGGCAAAATATAAAGAGACAGGATTATGTGTTTCACTAATTCTTGTTATCAAGAAACACAGGGATGAATGGGAGTGGGACCATTTAAATTGCTAATTGCAAACACTGGGGGAAACCAGGATATCAGCAGTATCGCAAGCAAAATGCCGAGGGTGCACAGTGCCTGACATGCAGGAGATCCTGCCCTCAGGATGTCCTTTACTTGAGCATTAGGTTTACATTCTTAATGGAAAATGAGCACTATTTTTTGTAACCTGTCATTTCAATGTAAAAAAATTTCATGTGTTTTGGGTCACTACCACAATTTAACTTATTATAGAAAATTTAAGAAACATACAGAAGGAGCACAGTGTAAGGAGTCCCCCGTACATATCACTCAGCTGAAACAATCACCAGTCTTGTTCCATCTATTACCCCACCTCCTGTTCCCTACTGCCCATATCCACTGGATTATTTTGAAGCAAATCCAAGACACCATAGTATCCTGCTTGTAAATATATCCATATATACCTAAAAAGGATTTTTTCTAAACTTCACCTCCACATTAGCACACCTAAGAAAATTACTAACAGTTCCTCATATCATCAAATATCCAAGTATTGCTACTTCAATAGGTACTTGGCTCTTAGACTCTAATTTCAACTTTTTTCTTTTTGCTTAAAATGATTCTTAAAATTTAGAGGCAGAATGCTGAAGCATTCATGCATGAAGCAGTGCAGAGGGTGAGTAATGTCTGCCGCTAATTCAGATGGCTCAGAACAAAGAAAGAGAAAAGAAAGCAAACGTGGCTAAATGGTAACAACGAGCGCATTTTGAAGCAAAGGGGAAATGGATGCTCACTGAAGTATTCGTGCATGTTTCCTGAAGGTTTGGCATTTTTCAAAATAGAAGAGGTAGGGGAAATTTAGTAGCGGGTATGAATAAATGTGTACCTTGACTTATAGAATAGACACATTCTCAGATGTGTATAAAGCGAAATTTTGTGGATTAAATCTAGGGATCAGCAGTTCTCTATGCAGAATCAGCTTGAGGGCTTGTGAAAACAGATGGTTGGGACCCACCTCCAGAGTCCCCTATCCAGTAGGATTATGGGGGGGCCAAGAACCTGCATTTCTTACCCATTCCCAGGTGATGGTGATGCTGCTAACCCAGAGACCACACTTGGAGAATGACTGTCTTAGGGTATATTTAAAAGAACTGGGTTAAAACCCGCCATTCAGGGAGCTTAACTTGAAAGGTGTCAAATCAACTTTTCTTACTAAAAACAAACCAAACCAAACAGGTGTTGGGCCTGACTAAACAGATCACTGGTGGACTTCAAGTGTGGCCTGTAGCTGCAGAAAATTCTAAGCAGGAAGAATGTTATTGGAAGGTTTGAAGGGAGGAGAGTGTTATGAATATGAATATGACTATTAGATTAGAGTGGTCATGATATAAATCTTGAATTTTGCTAATGGTGGCCAAGGGCTTGCCCCCCACCTGGCTTTCCTGGTGGGCAGTGACTCCCTTCTGGAATGAGCCAGGTTTGCAGGCTACTGTTTTTTTCCCTATGTGATGCCAACTGGGCTATATAATGACTGATTTCTTCAATCTTTTGTCCAATAAGTATTTATGAGCACTGACCATGTACAAACACTATTCTAGGTGTGGATGGGCTAGAAGGATACAATTTTTTTTTTCCTCAAAAATATAGATCACAGCTGGTTACACATAACTGGATTAATATAAAAGGTGAAATGAAAATGCAAATTCAGAATTTCCAAAGGTTGTCCTTTGCAACAGAGGAACTTACTAAATACAATAAAGAAGTCTATTTTAACTCATAAATTATACAAAATTAAAGTGACAAATGAATGACATAAGTTTCTTTGAATTGTTTTCCACTTGAAATTTTAGTTCTTTAAAAAAAAATATTGATAACTTGTAGTTAGTTTATAGCAACGTCCTACCTTATATTGTGCAAATTCTAGTCTTGGTTGAGGATAGTCTCCAAAAATTTCTTGAGTCACTCTCTGCACTCTTTCTTTTTCAACTTTGTTTTCATGAATGATCCTTGAATCCACTATAGATGGAAGATTTTAAGAGAAACCAGCTGTTAGGAATGTATTTCATCCACAAAGTATCATCCTTTCATTTCTAATCTTTCAACTTGCTCATATAATTTTGAAGTAACATTTACTGCCTTTTCACTTGATTGTAATCATTTCTTATAAAGTAGAAAGTTAGAAATATAGATTGATAAGAAAGAAGATAAAAATCACCCATAATCCTACCACACAAAGATAAATACTGTTAACATTTTAATACATTTGTCTAACCCTTTTTTTCAGTGAATAAAGATATGTATTTTTAAGGCTGGGTTTATAAAATATACACAATTTTGTAGCCTGCTTTCTTTACTTAACATGAAATCAATAGCAGTTCCTATGCCATTGGAAAGGCATGGTTTACTTCATAATGGCTGCACCATTTCATTTTACTGCTAAGTCACTGCCAAGAAAGAGGAACATTTCCATTTTTATAGTATATTATACCCCACCACTTTTTTTGAACTTTCTGATCCGCATTAGTAGTTTCATATTCTATTTTCTTGGGTTTTCTATGGATGGACTCGTGTCAACTATGAATGGTGATATGGTCACGACTCTGATTACAGGCACACCTCAGAAATAAGTGGGTGCAGTTCTGTATCACTGCAATGAAGTGACTCACATGAGTTTTTTGGTTTCCCAGTGCATATGAAAGTTATGTTTATATCATACTGTGGTCTATTACATGTGCAACAGTATTATGTCTAAGAGGACAATATACATGGCTTAATTAGAAAATACTTTATTGCTAAAAAATGCTGACCATCATCTGAGCCTTCAGCAAGTTGTAATCTTTTACAATAGTAACATCCAAGATCACTCATCCCCATAACAAAAACGAAAAAGTCGGAAACACTGCGAGAAACTGTGACCGAGACACGACCTGAGCCAGTGCCACTGGGAAAATGGTGCCCACAGATTCGCTCAATACAGGGTGGCCACAAACCTTCAACGTGCAAAAAGCGAAATACCCACGAAGTGCAATCAAGTACTTGGGAAGCAATTTACCCAATGCATTAAGATCCTGGGCTCCAGGCTCAGATTCGGTTTTTTCTTCTGGCTTTGCTGATTCCTAGTTATATGATTCTGCTCAGCAAGTTACTAAACCTCTCTGAAACCCAGTTTTCTACCCCTCTTTTCTCATGAAAAGAGCTTGTTCATGGGACTGCTGTGAAGATTAAGGAAATGATACATATAAACACCTTAGTGTGGTGCCTGGCACAGAAGAAATGCTCAGTTAAATTATTTAATTGTTTGTTTTGGTTGTGATTATGATTAGATGCCATTCTAGCAAATTCTAAAGGCTTAGCTTTCCCACTTCAACAGAAATTTACTTTTCAGTTTTCTGAAAACAGGAGATACTTTTGAATCACAGTCCTGGTACAGAAATGTTTTACTGGGTGAGAGAAATCTGAAAAGGAATGTCCTTCCAAATTTCAGTTTTTATCTTAAAATACACATACTATTTATATCTAGCCCAAGGCTTCTTTCTTGTAGAGATGTAGTAGAGTTGTGAGTTTCAAAGCTCTAGGAAAAAGAAAACACAAAAAAGTGAATGCTTTCCTAATTTTATCACCTCAAAGTATAGATATTAATTGGTTTTAGTGCACAAAAGTATGGCGAATCTTATCTTTCGTTTTTCCCAACACAGATATTTGAGGCCCTATGCAGACTGAGTTGAGCATTTCTCCTAGAGTGATATTGACAGACACACTGCCGGGGCCAGCAACAAGGCTGCTTTGTTTGAGGAACTCTGTACCTTGTTAACATAAAAATGTATCTGGAAGAACTATAGCTGCTGAGCCAAAAGCTAGAGAAATCAAAGGCAGCCTTTACAATGTGATGCTGCAGCTTTATGTCTTTATAACTGTGGGAAAAAACCTCACTGACATTGCTTACAGAAAAATAACTTTCCTGCTGTAAATCTAAATCTCCCAGACTCCTTCACTCACTTTCCCCCACTGAAGGCACTGTTTTTATAATCAAGTGTTTGACGAGTTTTTCTAGAAATGCACCTAATCATAGCAGAACTGTTGATATTAATAGCAATTTGGTAGGAGGCAGGAAGGTAAGAGGGAAGGTGCTATGGGGGAAAATCATTATCTAACTTTTTTTAGAAATTATTTTTAATTGGAGGATAATTGCTTTACAGTCTTGTGTTGGTTTCTGCCATACATCAACATGAATCAGCCATGGGTATACATATGTCCCTTCCCTCCTGACCCTCCCTCCCACCTCCCAGCCATCCTACCCCTCCAGGTTGACACAGAGCACCAGGTGTGGGCTACTTGCATCATAACAGCAAATTCCCACTGGCTATCTGTTTTACATATGGGAATGTATATGTATGCAACTTCTTAATGTTAAGCTTGTTTTCCTTAAAGAGTAGCTTGCAGAAAGCCATCACTTCTTTCTACTTAGAACAGATGAAAATACATAAGTAGAACATACCTAGGGGCTCGAAGATACACAGTCTTAACAATTCTATAGGAGTCTGAACATATGAGCACACAGATGCCATGCAGAGGGGGGAAGAAACAACAACAACCCTGAGCCTTGGAGCAAGGCCAGATCCATTATCATTAAAAGGAAAAAATACATTCAAATAATTTTTTTTCTTCATAGGTTTTTTTTGTTTGTTTGTTTTACTCCTAGTACACTAGACACACCTCATGAAGTTATAAGGAATTATGGTTATACCCTTTGTACCAAATTGGCCCAGTATAATATGCCTTGATATTTGACTGGAAACATTTTTTATGTTTTTGACTCACACAGCATGGCACGTGGGATCTTAGTTTCCTGACCAGGGATTGAACCCATGCCCATTGCTTTGGAAGTGAAGTCTTAACCACTGAACTGCTAGGGAAGTTCCACACTCAAATAATTTTTTTTTTTTTAACATTCAAATGCAGAGCTCATTTTATTGAAACTCAGTTGAACAAATTACCATTAATTTGCCCTCAGTAAAATTCAGTATTAAAAATGTTTCATGTTTGCCAAGTGAAAAGTAAATAGCTGAAAGGTGTTAATAAAACCTTTTTTTTAAATTTACTTTTTTATTGAAGGATAATTGCTTTACAGGATTTTGTTGTTTTCTGTCAATACACTCACATAATTTTGACAAATAAACTGTGGGAATTCATAAACCAATGCTTCCTCTTTTAATTCCTATATCACTTACTTGTCTAGTGGGACAAAAAATTCTGCTTCTCTCTTGCATAAAAGAATAATATAATCAGCTTCAAAAGATAATGTCAAGTTACTCTGAAGAGAAAATAAATTCTGATTGGAATAGCTGATTAGGAAACAGGGGGCCTATAACATACACTCCAATGACCAATGGGCAGTATAAACAATACAGTTATGAAAAGATGAAAGTGAGGAATTATCTTATTTCCTATCATGTTTGCTGAAAACTTTCTCCACTTCAGGGACATCTGATGTGATCTCCTGGAGGTAGACTTTCCTACCTGCTTAACTTCTAAATTACGCATGAAAGAGAAAATGGAGACTCAGGTTTAAATAGAGTCAAAGATGGGCTCACCTGATTATACTGTTTAAAAACAATAGCCTTAAGGGAGTCCAGATACCGGCTTCTGAGGTCCATTTTCACAATCTGATGGTGTTTGCTAGCAACTGTCAGTGCCTTGAAGTGAAAATTAGCAAGATTATTAATAGCATTACTGTGTCTATCTCTTTATTTATAATACTTGTTCCGACAAAATGTAGGAGTTGTAATCAGTGAATAATTTCTACTTAAAAGTGAAAAGAAATCCAGAACAATTAAATCTCATGGTCTGTTACTCAGCTTGAAAAACAAAAACAGTGGCTAGTGGCATTAAGATCCTCAGAAAGGCAAGGTCTTTTGTACCATTTTTAGAAAAGAGATCCTGTTTTTTTTTTTTGGTCAAACTACACAGCAGGCAGGATATCAGTTCCCCAACCAGGGATTGAACCCATGCCCCCTGCAGTGGAAGTATGGAGTCTTAACCACTGGACTGCCAGGGAAGCCCCAGAGTGATCCTGTTTAAAGTTAGGAATTGTGATAAATTAAGGTGAGAGTTAAGAATAAAGGCTGAATACGCAAATGTTACCATTTTCGATGATTAGTTGTTAATACTACAATGACACTGCCATGCAAAAATGCAAATAGAAAAAGCAAATTATAGACCCTGTGTACCACTCTGGTTTCTGTAATAAAACATCTTCCGAAAGGAACCAGCAAAACTGTTAAAAGCAGTTACTTTGGGTGAGTGGGATTGGGAAAAGGGGTATGAAGTCTTAAAAGATTGTTTAGAGACTTCGTCGGTTGGATTTTTACCTCAATTGTGCATTACTTCTTGATTTTGAGACACTAATGAAGAGTTCTAAACCAATGCTGATGCCGTGCTCTCACTTGCAGAATAATACTACTTCCTGCTCCTTATTTTAGGAGATCAAGAATTATGGGTGGTATTTTACATCAAATGATATTGAGGAGTTTAAACCTACATGGCCCTGAGATAAGGATAATGCAAGAGCTGACTCGTTGGAAAAGACCCTGATGCTGGGAAAGACTGAAGGCAAAAGAAGAGGGCAGCAGAGGATGAGATGGGTAGATAGCACCACCAACTCAATGGACATGCACTTGAGCAAACTCCAGGATAGTGGAGGACAGGGAAGCCTGGTGTGCTGCAGTCCGTGGGGCTGCAAAGAGCCAGACACAACTTACCAACTGAACAACAACAATATCGCTTATAGTGGTTGGTTCCATACCTGACCCAGAAGGGGTAGATTGCTCTTCAGTTGGGAGGACGAAGTGAAGGCATATGGAGTTTGGGAATAGTATACCACGTAAGCAGGTTTGTACTGGTTTGGCTTTTTATACTGTGTTCCCCAGGCAATTCGAATCCATACCGAGTTTTCCTCCGCGTCTCTGAAGCTGACTGTCACCTTTAAAAAAAAAAAGACATAAGTTCCCAATTAACATATCATATTGTCCAACAACTGATGCCTTTTAGGGGTGAAGGATGTCACTGTCTGGCTGAAATCTGGCAGTTTTCCTCTTACTTCTCATTACAGTGATTTGGGAAATCTCTGGAAAAGTTTTATGGTTGCTTTGTAAACATACATCCATGCCTTGCAAAGTCTTTTGGAAGGAAAAAAAAAAATTTAAATCCCACAATCGGTGTATGACATCACAAATTTTCAATAATTTCTTGGGCTTTGTCCTGAAAAAAATAGTAGAAAGGGACAGAAAATGGGCTACCTTTAACAACTGAAAAACATAGTTTTTAGTTTGTCTCTTTGTAAGTTTTCCCAAGAACTTTCTATTTTGAAGAGTTTTATCTGATAAGATGTGCAGTTAATCCTCTCTCTCTCACATACACGCACACACGCGCGCACACACACACACACTCCACCCAGCACTCCCCAGTTACGCTTCCTGTGCCCTCTCATACCAGCTTCTCTCCCCCATGGTTCCGGGAAGGAGTTCTTAACCTGAAGTCAATGGTTAGAATTCAGGGCATCTCTGGACTTGATGGGAGCGGGGGTGGGGGGGGAGGTATTTCATCTTTACTTGTGGGCCTCCCTGATGGCTCAGACCATACAGAATCTGCCTACAATGTAGGACACCTGGGTTCAATCCCTTATTTGTAAGTGAAATTTAGCATCTCCCTTCAATTGTGAAAGTAGGCATCAAGACAGTAGAATTTT
The DNA here is from genome assembly GCF_029407905.1 of Bubalus kerabau. Lineage (NCBI taxonomy): Eukaryota > Metazoa > Chordata > Mammalia > Artiodactyla > Bovidae > Bubalus > Bubalus kerabau. The sequence continues at coordinate 10,875,979 of NC_073640.1, read as the reverse complement.
AGGATGTTATTTTGTTGTCCACAGAAATCTCAAGTATTTTTATCACATTACAATTGTTGCATGAGCCTCAAGAATATCATTTACACTTATTAGCACTTTGAAGCTAGTTGTTTTTAGACCCATTATGAGATTATTTATTGTGTTAATAAAGAAGCACATGCATTACTGTATCAGTTTGCCATCTTAATGCCTTTACAGTAACTGTATTTTTAGTATCATTTGTTTCCCCTGTGATTCTGTAGATTTTATTTTACAGCATGTAAAAACACACTTCTGAGAAGTGGTCCATAAGCTTCACTAACAGCGAAAGCATCGTTGCCACAAAAAGGTTAAGACACCTGTCCTAGAGCAGCTGCTGAGTCACTCTTCAGTCCCGGGCACCGGGAGATACTACTTGGCATGATGTCGCCATCATCAGCCTTTGGGAAAGTGGGGTTAACTAGCCACTAGTTAAGTTATGCAGAGGAAGGTAAAGATAAGCCAGGAGACCTCAGTTGGTTGAGGAAAGGGATGAGGACGTGCTGGTCAGCTCAGAGTAGAGGGACGGGGCAGACAGAGAGGACCCAAGGCCTTTACCTGTTTATCCTCATCTAAAACCTGCAGCGCACGCAGCATGTCACTCTCCGGCTGGCCTTTCAAGCAGGACAGATGTGACCAGTAAAAAAGCCCCTTTGTCCCCCCAGCCCCATGCTGTTGCTGTTCTAAGTCGTGTCTGACTCTTCGCGACCCCATGGACTGTGGCATGTCAGGCTCCGTGGGGTTCTCCAGGCAAGAACACTGGGCTGGGTTGCCATTTCCTTCTCCACCAGCCCCTGCTAGCGTGCCTGAAATTCATTCACGAGGCAAAACCTTTCGGACCATGGTAGAGACGAGAAGAGATCTAACAACTGAACTACAAGGGCATCAAAGTAGGAGGAAATGTGAGTGTTTCAGACGCTTTTTCTCCTTGCATGGTAGGGGTGGCCTGGGGTTCAGAGAACAGAAATCCCTGCTGCCCGAAAGAGGAACAGGAAAGGCCATCAAGTGAGAAGCTGGGAGTGAAGTGAAGGTGCTGGGAAGGAAGATGCACATAAACTCTGAACTGGACCTGAGAGAGGAGACGCTCTCTAGCTTTCTTGTTTTGGGTGAAGCAGGGTGGGTGTGCTGGCTGCAGTTTTGCAAAAGGAGTCAGCCAGTCAGTTTGAGCTTCATGAGAAGGCTGCTTCCAGAAGGGTCCAGACCATATATCTACAACATTCCTGGAGAACTAGCCAGGGATTCTGTGATTATGAGGCTCTTTGTTTTTGTTTTTGTTTTTTTTAAAAAGCAGGTGCATGCAGTATACCCACAGTCCAGACAGGACTCTCCTATAACCTCTGCAGAGTTCACAATTTCATGGTAACAAGTTTTCAAATAATATAATCCAAAATAACAACTTATTCACAAAATTTAAATAATAAAAAAGAGAAATCTTCTTTTGGTTTACAGTTTACTTTGAATTAATTTATAAATTAAATACGTTCCCCCTCAAAAGGCTGAAGATTTTGTTTTGTAAACCTCATAAAATGATTCTAAGATTCATTTGGAGGAATGGTTAGCACATTTTTGACAAAGAAAAATAATTGGGGGTAGGGGTAGGGTTGACTTGTCTTAAGGGTTATGAAAATGTTTTAAAAACTAACAATTAATGGAATGGGGAGTTTGCTCCAGGCAAGTGGTCCCTCTGATACCAAAACCAGAAGCAGGAAGAGTTGCCTACATGGTCACTGGCAGGACCACTGTGAGTGGTCTCCCTGCTAGGGCAGAGCTGGCCCCTGGAAGAGTAGACCAGAGTAGGTGCTTTCTGCAGGCAGCTGCTAACTCAGGCTAAGCTTGTGCTCCTGCTGGAGACAAGTGAAGGGGGCAATGGGGAGGGGCCAGTGGAATTCCTTCCACGTGGGGGGCACACCAGGAACAAGAAGAAATATTTCCCTCCAAGAGTCTTGTGGCAGAAAAAGCAGGGCTTGAGGATAAGCCTGGGGAAAGGATGTATTTTCTCTGGGAATTAAGCATGTTTCTAAGCAGTAGAGTAGGAAGCAGATGAGGGAAGGGAGTAAGGATACAAAAGAGAACAGAGAAAAATAGAGCAGAAAAATCGGATGAGGATGCAGGAGATGAATGCAGAGCACACAGAAGGGTCCTTGTAAGAAAGGAGATGAGGGCACATGTTCGGTGACAGGTGGATAAGTAGAAAGCAGGACCAGTTCCAGACTAAAGGATGAGGAAAGGGGATGGAGGTGACATCACCTTTACGGCAGAAGGCAAAGAGGAACTGAAGAGCCTCTTGATGAAAGAGGACAGTGAAAAACCTTAAAGCTCAACATTCAGAAAACCAAGATCATGGCATCTGGTCCCATCACTCCATGGCAAATAGATGGGGACACAATGGAAACAGTGACAGACTTTATTTTCTTGGGCTCCAAAATCATTGCAGATAGTGATTGCAGCCATGAAATTAAAAGACGCTTGCTCCCTGAAAGAAAAGCTATGACTAACCTAGACAGCATATTAAAAAGCAGAGACATTATTTTACCAACAAAGGTCCATCTAGTGGTTTTCCATTAGTCACGTATGGATGTGATAGCTGGACCATGCAGAAATTTGAGCGCCGAAGAATTGATGCTTTTGAACTGTGGTGTTGAAGTCTCTGGAGAGTCCCTTGGACTGCAAGATCAAACTAGTCCATCCTAAAGGAAATCAACCCTGAATATTCATTGGAAGGACTGATGCTGAAGCTGAAACTCCAATACTTTGGCCACCTGATGCAAAGGACTCATTGGAAAAGACCCTGATGCCAGGAAAGATTGAAGTCAGGAGGAGAAGGGAACTACAGAGGATGAGATGGTTGGATGGCATCACCGAATTGATGGATGAGTTTGAGTAAGCTCCAGAAGTTGGTGAAGGACAGGGAAGCCTGGTGTGCTGCAGTCCATGGGGTCGCAAAGAGTTGGACATGACTGAGCGACTAAACTGGACTGAAGGGGATGGAGAGACAAGTCAAGGAGTTTGAGAATCAAAATATGCTCCAAAAGGGAACACCAGTGTGCCAGAGGATGGGCATAGTGAGGTGGATAGGACAGAATTTGGGGCATTTGCTAGTCTTCCTCTATGCAAGGAGGACTAAGGCAGAGTCAGGTGGGAAGGGAATGAAGCAGGGGAGGCTGTAAGAAGGCTATCACCTCAGCCTATGACAAGATGTTGAAGTGGTGCTTGGCTCTCGAGCTACAATGACCAAACCGCAGCAATGAGTCACCCAGGGCCATTGAAGTAAAATTCATTATTGTTAAATAAGATGATCATTTTTAGATTCTCAGTCAAGCCAGCCACACTTCAGGTTCTTGGTAGCCACATTTAGCTACTTGGCTGTGTCCTGGACATCTCTGACCTAGAACACTGCCATCAATGCAGAGTCCTACTGGGCAGTGCTGCTCTTGAGGAAGCAGCAGAACCCCTGAATTGAAAGGTAAGGGGAGCAGAAAGTTTTTACAACGAGCAGAGTTTGTCTTTGATATTGAGTAGAATAGTATGGAATATTACTAACTGAAATTCTTGCAAATTAAAAAAACAAGGTAGTGACGAATTTTAAGTGCATGGGTGCCATGAAATTGAATCTCATGGAAATTCAGATAAATTCTATTCTTACATTTTTTAAAGCTCTCTGAAGAATTTTCTTGAATGAACTTTTGAATTGTTCCATATCAAAAAGATCGATGTCATCACCTGTCAAAGTGAAAAGAAAAAATCAAGAAAAATCAAGGGAGCTACACTGTCTTCAATACATTTGCAAAGACCCTGAAGGTAAGAACAATAATGATCGAATCACACAAACACTGCCAGTATCTCTGACTCAGAATCACCAAATATATTTCTCACTTTTCTATACATGAGTAATAATTACTTCATTTGGAAAGAAGAGACTTAAGAGCAATATGCTGCTGTTCCTTTTTAAATTGCCCAAATATCAAATACAAGTGTTTGGTTTAAAATGAGAAACATCACCTGGTGCTTTACTCATCTGAAAAACATCCCAAATTTTCTGGTACCGATGAAACTGAGTATCTGAGGGAGGAAGAAATAGCTTATTACTGCATGTCAGAGAACTTTCAAGCAACGGGCTTGTAAGTACATATTTTTAATAATGTGAAAGTGGAGAAAATAACAGTAATTTACAAATTAAGTTATTCAGATTTTTCTTTGAAATATAAATTTTCAATGGATTAAATTTACTCCAATAAAATAAGTTATAATGAATTATTCAACACAGTAGAGATTTAGCCTTTATTCTTAGACCATTTATTCTGTCCATACAGGTCTACTCCACAGAGTACTGCATCTCTCCAGCAAGCCAGCGATGACGTGTTCCCGGCACTGGTGTTTCCATCGACTTTGCTTATTTTGCACTCTTCTCCTAGCTCCTTAGGCACCTCATTATGGTCTCTACTAAAACGCCACCATGCAAAAAGGCCTCCCTGAGCACTCTACCCAAATTGAAGCCCCCATCCCACTATGGTTTTTCCAGTAGTCATGTATGGATGTGAGAGCTGGACCATAAAGAAGGCTGAGCACCAAAGAATTGATGCTTTCGAACTGTGCTGCTGGAGAAGACTCTGGAGAGTCCCTTGGACTTCAAGAGATCAAACCAGTCAATCCTAAAGGTAATCAACCCTGAATATTCATTGGAAGGACTGATGCTTTAGCTGGAGCTCCAATACTTTGGCCACCTGATGCGAAGAGTCAACTCATTAGAAAAGACCCTGATGCTGGGAAAGATTGAAGGCAGGAAGAGAAGGGGACGACAGAGGATGAGATGGTTGGATGACATCACCGACTCAATGGACGTGAGTTTGAGCAAGCTCTGGGAGATGGTGAAGCACAGGGAAGCCTGGTGTGCTGCAGTTCATGGGGTCACAAAGAGTCAGACGTGACTTAGCAACGGAACAACAATAACAACATTCTGCCCTGCTCTAGTTTCCTCCTTGGCACTTATCACTACCTGACATTACAGCATATATTTAGATGTTCATTTGTACACTTGCTTGTACACATGGGATACTGGACTTAGTCTTGTTCATCTTATTCCCAGGGTCTAGCCACTGCTGCTGCTGCTGCTAAGTCACTTCAGTCGTGTCCGACTCTGTGCGACCCCATAGACGGCAGCCCACCAGGCTCCCCATCCCTGGGATTCTCTAGGCAAGAACACTGGAGTGGGTTGCCATTTCCTTCTCCAATGCATGAAAGTGAAAAGTGAAAGGGAAGTCGCTCAGTCGTCTCTGACTCTTCGTGACCACATGGACTGCAGTCTACCAGGCTCCTCTGTCCACAGGATTTTCCAGGCAAGAGTACTGGCTGGCATTAAATATATGTATTTGATAACTGACTGAATGAATGGATGAATGTATGATACAGAAGGTACCCTTTAGGAGTTACAAACTTAAGAGTATCTTGGATTAAAAATGGATCCAGTGAGTTATTGAGCTCAGTCCTAGCACATCATCATCCTGGCTTTATTCGGTCCCTGTGCTGACCCCCATCTGCATCCGTGTCTTTGGACCTAGGACCAAGGTGCTCTGCACCCCAGAAAGAGGGACTGTGGGCTCCAACACTCAAGGACACCAACCTGCTGTGCCTCTGAACTATTATTTTTCTTGCCCTGTGTCTTTTTTTTTTTTTTTTCTTTTTTGGTGCCTTAGTGTTCTCTCCCTATCCAAGTCTGTTTATGGTGATGGCCTGAGAAATCTTCATTATCTAGTTTTGTCTAAAACAGGTATAATCAGGTACAATGTGATGTCTGCCCTTAAAGACAGCATCCAAAGGGTTTTGTTTCTTTCTGGTATATTCTTCCTTGGTTCTGTGTTTCAGAATTCAGATGGCCTGCTAAATGATCTCTGAATAAGGTTGTTATATTAATAATGGAGATGAATCATTTTTTGTTGATAATGATTCTTTTAAACACCATGCAGAAGTTCATGATAAATGGCAAAGAATTAAGTACAAATGCTGACATTTCCTTGAATAGTACATATCTGAGACTAACCCATGATCTTTGTGACAAGCTTGGTCCACTTCTAGTGTCCACTGTCTTAGTCAGGGGTCCACTTTCTTTCTGGTGGCACATGCAGACCCCGGAGCCGTGCCTGCCTCTCTCACTCAGTACCCCCTTGGCCACACCACGTGCAAGTCCAGTCAGTTTTATCCTTACAAGCGGCACTGTAATTATAACAAATTCTCAGAAATATATTTTCAAATTCTGTTAGCAATAATACAAAGCCTAGCAAATATTTACTATGTGCCAATTACTGTGATAAGAACTTTTCAAGTCTTATCTTACTTAACCCTCACAACAATCCTGTGAAATACAGGTTGTTATTATGTCCATTTGATTTAGGAAAAGTCTGAAGCTTAGAAAAAGGTGACATGACTTGGCAAAGGACAGACTGGTAAGTGACAGAGCTGAAATATGAAACCAGGTCAGCTTGACTTTAAAATCTGAGCCATCACATACAAAACTGCCTCTCTGATGAAACTGGACTAGTTAAGTGTAAATACAAATCACCAAGACTTACAAATGATGTCTAAATGGGCTGCGTCATTGAGACTTGCATGATTCTCCTGAAAGAGAATATAATAATACTTTTAGTAATTATGGTGACAGGTTTGGTTCCACTCCATCTACAGCACATTTTAGGGTTGCTAAGGACAAACTATGAGGGCCCTCTCCATACTGTACTGACAACGTGTCTCCCAACTATGCTCTTCTGTTAAGTAACAAATATGCCTTCAGATTCATGTCCCAGTACGGGGCTCTCACAACTGTTCTCCCACCATCTACTCTTCATTGATCACTTTTAACTTTCTGTTTGGTTTTTTCAATCAATGGTATCCTTCCAGACCTCCTCTATACCAGCATTTCTCAACCAGGCTTGAGTGACATTTTGAGTCAGATACATCTGTCTTGTGGAAGCTGTCCTAGAATGTAAAGGAACATTCCTGGCCTCTATCCCCTGGAAGCCAGCAGCACCCACTCCCAGTTTTAACAAACAGAAACATCTCCAGATGTCATGTCTTCTGGGAGCAAAACCATCTCAGCTGAGAACTACTACTCTATACATACACATTTGTATGTTCACATAGTATATAGTTTCTTTTAATGTTATACATAAAGATCTAGTTTATTCTTTTTAATGATCGAAGAATATTTTGTTAAGTGGATGTATCATTTTTTATCTCATCTCCTAAGTATAGTTAGTTTCAATTTTTTGAGTGTAAATAATGCTAGTTAACATCTTTATTTATATGTAACCATTTATATATAACTAGATATACAAATGTTTATCAATTATAATATCATATATACCTCCTTATTTTTTATGTTTTCTATATATTTAAATATCCAGAAGTGGAACTGCTGGGTCATAAAGTATATTTATTTAAAAATGAATGAGGGAAGGGTATACTGGGTATATAAGGGTATAGTAAAATTCTTTGTACTATACTTGCAACTTTCCTGAAAGCCTGAAATCACTTAAAAATAAAAAGCAAATAAGTAAATAAATACATGTGAAAGACAGTGTCTCTTTCTGCATAACTTGATCAACATATTTGAGTATTATCTTTTCATCTTTGACATCTGATAGTTTTAAAAAAAATACTGCTCATTATTTTAACTTCTTTGTTTCTTCTTCCTTGGTATTCACTTTTTTTTTTTCTCACTAGTTTGTAACCATTCTTTGTAAGTTGAAAAATCCAATTAAAAATTAGCACCTTTTCCACTATAGTGGGACAGAGCCCTCCTCAGTCACAGCCTAGAGCTACGTAAATCTCTTTTGGACTAAGGAAAGGAAAGAGAGAGGAAAACCTAAGGGTAGTGTGATATTCAAGGTTAATCACTTTGAACACTGTTACCTCACAAAGCAGAACCAAGTCCTGAACAATAGATTCCTTTCTCTGCCGAAAGTTTACGGTCTGCAGTTGATTTTCAGACAAAAAATTCCAGGTTTTTAGGATTGTCATCATTTCAGTCATTGGGATTTTCAAGATGGTCCTCCTGAAAAACTCAGCAAGAGTTTCATCCATCTCTTTGGCACTTTAATAAAAATAAAAACAGTACAACAAAGTATTAAGCAAACACAAAAGTACAAGTTAGTGAATTTTCAGCATCATAATTTTAGCCAGAATTATGATTTGTATGTCAAACACCCAAATTTTTTAGCCATTCTGCAGAGTATTTCAACAAGAGGATTTTCTCTTAAGTGTACATTTAGACATGTTTTAAGGTTTTTAAAAATTAGTATTCTCTCTCTTGGCTAGAGTATTTTGATCTTTTGATAGCAATAGTAAGTGAATCATTCACTTATTTACTTACTCATGTATCAAATTACTAAGCACCCATGAGTGCCAGGCACTTTTTTAGGCACAGGGGATAGAGCTTTAACCAAAAATGACAAAAATTCCTGCCAGTAGGAAGTGTCCTTCCTAGCTGGGAGAGACAGGCAACAGGAAAATCACAAAAAATGTTAAAACTGGTAAGTATTGAGGAGAAAAGGGAGCAATGTTAGGAAGCTAGTAGCAGTGAATATGGAGCAGGCTGGGAACGGGTGGGGGAAGAGGGGAATGGAGAGCAGGCATGAGAGAAGGTGGCATTCGAGCCAATTCTTGGGGGAGGAAGACTGAGCCATGTGGCTGGTTGTTGGAGGAGCTCCCCAGGCAGATGGAACAGCAAGTGCAAAAGCCTTGCGGCCATCAAGGGGAGAAGGAGGCCTCCAGACAGGCCAGAGAGGAGAGTGAAAAGGCACAGAGGAGGAGGTGAGGAGGGCCGTGTTTATGACAAGAAGCAGAAGTCAGTCTGTCTATCTCATCCGCTTCCACCAAGACTACAGGATACACAAGGACAAACAGAAGAGATTCCCCTAAAAGGATCGTGGCTATGAATTATGTCTACCATTTAAGTGTTTGTTGAATGGCATATGATTATATTATATGATTATATATGATTAAGCTCCACTAGGGCAGGAACTATGTTTGTCTTATTCACACCTGCCTTCCTAGGATCTAGAACAATTTCAGCCCAAGAACTGTCTTAGTGGAAAAACTTGTTGAATAGGAAGCCCCAAAGTATTAGATACTCTCCCTAAGAAGCCGTGCCTGAGGAGATAAACAACCTGGGAAGGATTGGCCAGTGACAATATCAAACCAACGTCCCCCATCAAAAACACTGGAGGTGGGGGTGGTTGTCAAAACGCAGACTCCTGGGCCCAGTGATTTAAACTAGGGGAGGGGAATGCTGGGGAAGTGCTTGAGATTTCTGCATTTTTACAATTAGAGTCTTAATTCTGGCTAAAGTATGGGAATGTCATTCTAAAGAATTCTGGTGGAAAGAGGGAATGGAGGGAATGCAACCTCATCAATAAAACTGGAAACCCTTGAATAAACTCTTCTGATACCCTGTGATTATCCAATTTCTTTCTACTTCGCTGCGAGAGGCACAGTGTCTGGCATATAGTAGGTACATGAGATACAACAACTGAATGAAAGCATGACCAAAAAGGTCCCTGTAAATATACACCGCCGAAGAGCTGCCACAAGGAGCAGGAGTAATGCGAGACTAAAAAGGACGGACGCCAAGGTTATCCCAAAATCAAAACACCCAATTCTGAAGGAAGCAGCAACCGAAGACGGAGTTTAGCCCTTGACAGCTCTGGGCGGCGCCAGCGCGACGCAGGCCCTACGTAAGGCCCCGCCCACCAGGGCGGATGTGACGTCACGACCCAGCGTCTCCGCCCTCTTCGCCTAAGCCTCAACCGAAGTTCCCCGCCTCAGGCCCGAGACCAAGGACCAGTCCCTCACCTTGGGACCCGTGGCAGTCACAAGAGAGTCGCCTCAGAGTCGTGGGACGGGGCTTCTTCTAGGCTCCCGCCACATCCCGCCCGATCCCACGCCGCCGGGTTCTCTTACCCGCATCGCCGGCCGGCTCTCTCCTCATCGACTGTTCCCGCCCGCTGAACCTTCAAAACTACCAATTGCAGGTCCCGCCGTCCTGGAGCCCCGCCCACCGGGGGGCGCCAACTCTGGACTGTACCCTCGGCCCAGGGGACCGCGTGAGGAGAGCGACAGAAGTGAAACGCGCCGAGCCCCCCGCCTCACTCTTCTTAGCAGAGACTATTTTTTGAGTGCCTTAATCCCAGCCACAAAATCTGGCTTGTCGGTTCCCCTTCAAGTTTAGGCTCTGCGGCGCCTCGGCGGACTCGCTCTCCTTCCCCTCACAGCGCCTGAAAATGGGCCCGTCCAGGCAGGGCGGCGCAGGCGCCTGAGGCGGCCAGCGGCGGCGGCCGGCCAAGCGGTGTCAGCCGTGGAGGGCGCCGTGCCTTCACCACCCGGAGTGGGCCCGGCTCCGGCGTCCAGACCGCGCGTTTGCAGGCGCAGCGTCTTCGCCGGGGAATACCGCTTCCGCTCTCCGGGTGTGGCCGCGAGTCGGGTGAGTCCCGGGGGTCCGGGCCGTTCGCAGGCGCGCTCTCTTCCTGGCCGCGTAGTGCGGGGAGGCCGCGGGACACCCACCGGCCCCTCTCTGGTCCCTCAGGGTCGCGCCCCGCCGTGTCCCGTCCTGCCGGGACTTTCCGCCGGCCTCGGGGGTCGGCACCGCCGCACTGGGTTTCCCGGGGCGGTATAGGCTAAACTCAGTCCGGTTGCATTCTCTGAGGATGCGCTGGTAGTTGAGCGCAGGATTTGGGGTAGACATTCGCTCTCTGCCCCTCAACTCTCGAGCTGGTGACCTTGGGCAGGCTCCTTTCTCCTCGGTTTCCTCGCCTGAGAAATGGGTGTAATCCAGCGCCTAGGTTGTGAGAAGCGCTTAACTACGTGTCCGACACGGTGAGCGCTCCCTACGGTGTATGCTTGTTATTGCTCTTGGCGATCCAGGCGTTCAGGGTTTGCTTGTGGGAGCCTGTTAGGGCGCCTCTCAGCTGCAGTGAAATTTTCCACCAGTCCGTCCTGCGATGCGAGAATCCAGTAAGAGCCTCATCAGTAGACTTTTCAAGGAAAGTGACAGGCAGATCCCTTTTATCGGGTTTAAAGATGACCGAGCTTGTTTCCCGTAAGTAGTTTATGAAGAGTTAAGTAAATCCTAGTACTGATTTAAATGCATAAAGGAAGTTTGCAATGACAAAGGAATTCTGTTGTAAGACACTCCTTGTGTCTCTTTTCCTGTTCATACAGGCTGCTGCACATGTTTGGTTGATTTAAAACGACCCTCATTTCCCACCTTTTTTAAAAAAGAAAAGCTATGTTAAGGTCTGAATCAGTGCTTAAATCTGTGATGGTACTGCATTCAGGAAACATTTATTGGCCATATACTATGTGCATTTAGGAGAATATCTCTTCCCCTACTAGCCTGTGTGGTGTTTGATGGTTATGGACTAATTGTTGTTGTTTTTTTTTGCTCTGAACTTCACGTGATTTGACAGAGGGCTCAGCACCAAGAAAGTGGTGATAAATCCTAGTTCAGGGAACTCTACAAACTGGGCCCCTGCCTTAAGAAATGACATGAGGTTGCTCTCAGTAGCAGTAGGGGCATGGTCTGTACTTTGAGCACTTGTCACCTAATCAGAAGCCTCTGTTTAGATTTGGTCATTTTGCAGCTGTGATAAGTAAAAGTGGGTGAGGAAGGTCGTCCCCTGCTATGTCTGCTACTTCTGCTCAATACAGTGAAGTGTGAAGTAGAGAGATACTAATTTAACTAATTCCAGAGCTTTCTGAAATTAGACTTTAAAAAAATACATGTTTTAGAGAGCAGTTTTTTCCTGGAGAACAGATTCTTGAGGCTCTGAACAAGAGACTTTTCTGGCCTTGTTTTAAAATGACATTAGAAATTGTAACTGTAGTGTGAATTTCTTTCTGGTGAAGCCACACAATAGCAAAATTTCTCTAAAGAAAGCCTTAGTGGCATTAAAATATAGGGTTTCCCTCTTGCGATTATAGATCTGCTAAAGTGTGTTATTAGAATGTTTCCTCTCTTTTCTACACTAGAGTTCATGTATTGCTTGTGCTGTTTTTTTTTTCCTTCTAAAATTGTGCCACCTGGTGGTTGAAATCTATCATAGACTACTTGTTCGATTTTACCTCAGAGTCTTGGTAGAATAAGGTGAAGCAGTGAATAAAATAAAACTATAAATTTTGTTATCTTTAGCGAGAGCTCCCTATTGCTTAGATCCTCCCAGCTCACCCCCAAGTAAAAGTTACGATTGCTTTGCAGGGACCTATTAGACAGTTATAAAAATATTGGATGTCACAGATGAACATTTTTAAGAGTTCAAGCAGACTGTTTTGGTATCAATCTGTGCATAACTGAGGAAGTGGATGGGATTGGCATGGGGAGAGAGGAGTTGTAATTGTGAGAAGTAAACTGTTCTGATGGTTTCTAAATGCCAGTGTACAAATGGAACTGAAGTTTTGTGTTTAACTAAATAATAACTGTTTGAATAGAGTTATCCCTCTCTTTCTCATTAGAACACCCTTACACTAAATCTTACCACAAATGAATGTTTCCTTCACTTTTTTTTTATACAGTCTGTCTGTCTGTAATTATCTTGGTGCTACCTTTTGAAACTGTTTTCTGTATTCTTAACAGTAACAAGTGTTTATCCTTTGAGTGCAAATTTTATTTTGCGAAATGGCTTAAATTTAATTGTGAACTTAGATTTGAGAAAAAAACTTAAGGGTGCAATGTAAGAATATACTCTGTGACATCCTTACTTAGTCAGTCTCTTGGGCACGGGAGGCCAGATAAATGAGAAGTTCACACAGCAGCTTGTTTCAATGTTGGACAGCTCCAGGAAAATGACATCTGCCCCTGTAACTTCCACTTTGATTTCCAGTCCTGTCCTCGGACCCATCTCAGAGTCAGTTCGGTTCAGCCTTTCCCATCAGGTGACAGAACACTTCAGATATACTAATGATACTACATTTGTCACACTTACCCTTGATATAGGTCTAGAGCTAATTCCGTTTTATGGAAGAAGAGACTTATGTTTCAGATTAAGTAGCTAAAGCGATATAACTTGTGAAGAGCTGTGTCCACAGTTTTTACCTTCAGACCCACATCTTCTCCCTTCAAATCCATTACTTGTCCTACTTAACCTGGCTGTTCCTTTTATCTATTTTCTCTGTTGTGGGTTTCCCTTAGTCAGTAAATATTCCCTATTTCATGAATGGCTTCCTGTTTAAACCTAATGTCAGAGCCATCTCCTTCCTGAGCATTCGTCCCAGGGATATTCAAATTGTCAGTGTTCTGGACATGGCTGATCAGGACAAGCACAATACTTTTCTTTTTCTTGATGTAGACAGATACAGGATAGTATTACAGGATAGTATTACATTGACTTCTTTGAACCTCAGCCTGCAATTAGTCCCTGTTGAACTTGTAGCTAACCAGAGGTTCTTTGGGGAGTAGTTTTTTCTATCTGAATTTATTTCATTCACAAACTGCTGGGAAGGCATATCTTTCTTATTTTGAAAGTGGGAGAAATCTGTCACAGTGAAAGATTACGTTGGGTAGTAACTCTGTTATTTACTGTGTGACCTGGGGCTTAGTTTTGCTATGAAAATATGAGTAACACATATTTTGACCTACAAAAAAGCAATTTCTTATGGTTTAACTGAATTTAAAAAGGTACCTGCTTCCTACAGTTATTGGAAGAATTATGAGACTTGTGCCTGCACATGGTGAGCATTCAACAAATTATTTCTATTGTAATAATATATTGTTATGGCTTTGAACAAATTTAAAAAATAAGAATATGGAATATATATTTGGCTTTTGTTCATTTCATAAAATGTTACTTGAGTTATAATAGTGTTATTAGAATAGGCTGTTAAAGATGACTACTGAAAGGTGTCAGCACTCATTTAAATGTGCTCTAAGAAGAATGTTATTATTTTATAGTTATACTTTGTATATTATACCCAGGAGTACCCCAGTACATATGCGTATGCACCAACAGTTAGCCGAAGCTGGTGGATGGAAGGAAGGGGGAGGAAGAGAATATCTAACTAAAAAATGGGGTAGAGGCAAGAGGGGAATGATTGATAAAACGAGGAATTTGTTAGGTTAAGGATAAGATAAGTGTTTAGAGCTTTAAGTTAAATAGTAAATTTCACCAAGAACAAGAAAAGGAAACTCCTATATATGAAACCATTTTCTTATTTGGTATAATCATCTAGGATAAGTAGGTAGAAGGGAAGGTAAGTAGGTAGAAGTACACCATGGCTGTGTGTAGAGTAGCACACATATTTGAAGTAAACTTTTAAGGAAGGAAAGAAAAACATGTACCATGGTATATATTTTTGCTTATACACAATGTGCATATGTGTGTTTTTCTCAGTACCCAAGTGTTTTCTTAAGTATTTACTTTGCCAATTAGAGAGGGCTTTTCAGTACCTCAGAAGTTTGTTTCTGAACTGTAAAAGCACACATTTGAGGGCTGGTTCATAGATATATGCAAAAATATTTTGTTAAATATACTTACAAAATAAAATTATTAAAGACATTTTCTAGATGACTAAAACCAGTGTACATCTTCTTCAGAAAAAATAAGCAAGGCAGAAGCCAGATAACCTTTACTATATATATAAGTGTAGGTGTATAATATTGGTATAATATTAGATGACTTACATTGCTGTACTGTATGAGACCTCTTTTTTCTGAGGCAGAATTTTTATATCATTTAAAAAGATTGTAGTCAGTGACAGGCAAACAAAACTTGAACTTGGCTGCGTTTTCAGTTTCCATTTCAAATACTCAAGTGTTTTCACTTGGCACAATGGCCTGATTTGTGATCTTTAGCTGTGGTATGTTTGTGTGTGTGGCAGGGGGTGGGGTTGAGGTTATTAGTCACTCAGTGGAACAGTGATCTGATACTTTTATAAGTTGAAATCTGAAGTAGTAGGTATAATTCTCTGCAATTATTTGTTTAGTCATTTTTAAGGATTTCGTTTGTCAAGAGTAGAAGGTGGACAGGCTGTTTGAATTTCTTGAAACTTTTTTCACAGCTTTATTAAGGCATAATTTACATACTGTAAAATTTGCCCATTCTAAGTGAATTAAGTGATTTTAGTAAACTTATACTATTTATACTAATTATACTAATTATGCAATCATTACCACAATCCTATTTTAGAACATTTTTGTCACCCCAAGTTTTCTTTTTGCCATTTGCAAATTAATCCTCACTCTCACCTTTGGACCTCCCCATTGCTCAGCTTTTGCCTCAACAAATTTGCCTCTTCTAGACATTGCATGTAAATAGAATCATACAGTACTGTCTTTTGAGTCTGCTTTATTTCATTTAGCTTAGTGCTTTTGAGATTCCTCCATGTTGGCACATGTATAAGTTTATTCCTTTTTAGTGCTAAATAGTGTCCCATTGAATACACAAATTTGTTTATCCAGTACTTGGTTGTTAGACATTTGGATTGTTTCCAGTATTGACTACTATGAATAATGCTATGACCATTCATATATAAGTCTTTGTGGGGATATATGGTTTCATTTCTCTTGGGTGTGTTCTTAAGAGAGAAATTTCTAGGTCATATGTTAAGTTTGTGTTTAACTTAAGAAACTACTAAATAGTTTTCTAAAGTGTCTGTACTACTTAACCTTCCCAGTAGCGTTGTATGAGATCCCTTTCCACCACATTGTAAGCAGTGCTTGCTATTGTCTAATTTTTTGATTATAGCTATTCTGGTGGATGTATAGTAGTGTCTCATTGTGGTTTAAATTTCTTTTTCCCTAGTGACTAGTGATGTTCAGCATCTTTTCATGTGCTTAATTAACCATTCCTATATCCTCTTCGGTGAAATATCTATTTAAATCTTTTGCTTATTTTGGGGGTATATTTTAAACACTGGATTGTTTGTAAACTTTCTTTATATGTGTTAGGTGCAAATCCTTTGTCATATATGATTTGCAAATATTTTCCTTTAATGTGTAGCTTGTAGAGGCGCTACACACTATTTTATTTTTTAGAGCAGTTTTAGGAGTTTTATTGTTGAGCTATTTTTTAGAGCTAGTTTCATAGCAAATTTGAGCAGGAAGTACAGAGAGACCCCCTAGGCCCCCTCTGCCCACACACGCCCTGCCTCTCTCCCACAGTCAACATCCTCCAAGAGTGGTATGTTAATTACAATTGATGAGCCTGCATTGACATGTCATCACCCAGAGGGTGACTTGTCTTTTCATTTTCTCAATTTTGAAAATGGAAATTTTTAATTTTGATAAGTTTTAACCAATTTATTCTTTTATGAATTTTAATGCGTCTTTGCCCAACCTAATGGATTTCCCTGGTGGCTCAGATGGTAAAGCATCTGCCTACAGTGTGGGAGACCTGGGTTTGATCCCTGGGTTGGGAATATCCTCTGGAGAAGGAAATGGCAACCCACTCTAGTACTCTTGCCTGGAAGACCCCATGGACGGGGGAGCCTGGTAGGGTACAGTCCATGGGCTTGCAAAGAGTCGGATGCGACTGAGAAACTTCATTTCACTCACTTTTGCCCAACCTACTGTCATGATTTCTCCTAGGTTTTCTTTCTTGGAACTTTTAAAAGACTAAAGTAGTTAATTGGTTCTTTCCTTTGGTAATCTCTTCTGGGTCATAAAGAATTGGTTTAAGAGAGAAATGGGTGAATAGAGAAATAGGTGAATGTAACTATAGCAAATACCTCAAAATAATATTTTATCTTAGACCTTGGATGCTAATTTTCTTTTTTGTGAATGAACCAATTAAACCTAATATCAGGGATTTTTAGCTTCTTGTTTTCATTGTAATAATTACTTTTATGGATAGATCTGCTAAAGTTGAAAAAAAAAATCCACATCTGCTTCTTGTTTCTCTTCATGATTTAGTTAGATTTTCTCAGCCAGATGTTACTTAGGAAGAAAGCAGTCTATATTAATTCACACTAATGTGAGACTGACTAATGGCCCTTAAACCCTTATACATTTAAAAAGGATTAATAGGCCATTTCTCTTCATTGGTAGGATTTTACCTGAATAAAATGAGTTGTAATCTATTTCAGGAGTAGGGGAAAAATAATTGAAGTCAGGCTTGTTAACATAGGCAGGCTGTTTCTGGTTAAGCACCTATTTCGAGGATCGGATCTCTTGAGTCTGCTTTTTTCTGAACCTGCTTGTTCTCTAAATACTTCTGATAACCCACAGAATCTAAGTTGTTGGATAGGAAGGTGAGGCTCAGGTTTAATTTGCCTAAGGTCACCTTTCTTTTCTGATAAAGGTCACTGAAGTTTCTTACGGAAAATAATTTTAGGTTGCATTAACAAATACAGTCACACATATTCAAGACACTCTTGTATTCACAGGTTGCTCTGCTGTGTTCCATCTCCTCCTAAAGATGCATCCTGACTTATCTCCACACTTGCACACTGAAGAATGCAACGTCTTGATTAACTTGCTTAAGGAATGTCACAAAAATGTAAGAGTTCAGAAAATAACCCTGAAGCAACAATGAAACCTAGATACAATACACTAATGTAAAATGTTATCTCCATTAATAGAAGGAAATGATAATGTCTTAGTTATGGGTCTTAGCTTAGTAAAGATTAGCAGTTGATGCTTGTGATTTGTTTTTAGAAACTACTTCATTTTTATGAGTAGAAATTAAGCCTGGTAGTTTTATTAGGGAGCTGCTGAAGTGATACATAGTAGTTATAGTCTACCTTCCTTGACATCTATCATTATGTGCTTAAAGGAAGTTGAAACATTTTTTACAATTACATGTTAACTAGATTTAAATTATGACTGGCCTCATTTAGCAGGTTTACTTAATGGTTGCTGTGTACTTAGTCACTGAGTCCTGTCCGATTCTTTGTGACCCCATGGACTGTAGCCAGCCAGCCTCCCCTGCCCATGGGGATTCTCCAGGCAAGAATACTGGAGTAGGTTGCCATGCCCTCCTGGTTAGTGGAATGGAAATAAAATTCCATTTTTAAAACCAAAATAGAAAATAAGCCCATTTTTGCAATGTGTTAAATTTGATGTTTTCACAGATGTCAAAGTTTTTTTTTTTTTTTTTTAATATATTTGGTGTATGAGACAGTTATAAGAAGCATTTGTTTTTCTTTAACTTTGCATGATGCATTCTTTCTTTCATGTTCTTCATAAACTAGATATATCAGATTCTTATTTAAATGAGTAAAATTTTAAGACTGAAAGTGAGGTAGTAAGGAATGTTGATGACCTGTGAAGTCCGATATTTATATTGTTTCAAAGAATGTTGTTGATGACAATACACTTTCAACAAACTATTTCCGCCATACATCTAGATTAAGAATTGATATTGTAAGTCTTTTTATCTTTAGCCATTCTGTGGATGTGTAATAATATATTATTTGGTTTTAAATTGTGTTTCCCTCGGGCTGATGACTTTAGGCATCTTTTCATGTACTTATTGGCCATTAACATAATGTTTTTTGCCCATATTTAAAAATGGGGTGTTTGTCTTGTTATTGAGTTGTAAGAATTCTTTTTATCATTCAGCATACAAAGTGTGTTGTGAATATTTTCTCCCAGTCTGTGGCATCCTTTTTTATTTTCTTAAAGATGTGTTACAAAAAACTTGTAAGTAATAATTTACTAGGTTTTTCATTCATTGTTTATGGTTTTTTTGTTTTGTTTTGTTTTGTTTTAGGGATCTTTGTCAATTTCCTGGTCACAAAGAGTTCTCTCCTATTTTTTTCTTCTGGAAATTTTATAGTTTTAGTTTTTGAAATTTAGGTCTGTGATTCAGATTAATTTTTGTGTATGTTGTGAGGTATGAGTCAAGGTTTATTTCTCTCCCTCTGGATACCCAGTTATTCCAGCACCACTTGTTGGAGAGCTTTCTTTCCCCACTAAATTACCTTGGTGCTTTTGTCAAAAGTCAATTGCCCATATGTGAATGGGCCTACTTCTGGGCTCTCTAGTCTGTTCCACTGATTTATATGTTTATTCTTAACACAGTTGATTTTGACATTATCTTACTGGGGCCACCTGATCCCATGACTGTTTTGTCCTCTTCTCTGTCTTAATTCACTTGCACTGCATGTAGACGGATCTCTCAGTCCTAAGTTTAATCATTGTTCCCCTTTAATGGCTCCCTTTTCCTGTAGAATAAATTCTACATTTCTTTGTATTTTGAGGCCTTCATGTACTGGCCCCTACTTAACACTTGGGCTTGACCACCCTCCTGCCCTGCATCCTTCCTGCTCACTCTGTCTGCAGTGGTACTGGAGCATGTTTCTGTCTTCTAGGCTTTTTTACTTGCTTTTTTTCCCTTTGCTTAACTTAAAGGTTTTCTCACTGTTTCCACTTCTCACTTGCTTGATAAGGTTTTATCATCCTCCAGGCTTTATTCTGCTTAATTTGTCATTTCCTCTTCCTTTTCTTTCTTGGCCTGGATTCCCTTGGTATAATTACTCTATACTTCAGTAATACTTAATGTATTATTTCCAACTTTATGGCAGTTACTCTCACACTTTTTAGTCTCAGAACTCTTTTACATTCTTCAGAGTTATTGAGGACCCCAAAGAACTTTTGTTTATGTGGGCTGTATCTATCAATATTTGTTGAATTAGAAGTTAAAACTGAGAAGTTGAAAAATATTAATTTATTTTAAAATGACAATAATAAACCATTACACATTAATAGTTATTTTTCATAAAAAAAGACCTTATTTTCCAAAACAATAAAAGGGTGAAAAGAATGACATTGCTTTTACATTTTTGCAGTTCTTTTTAATGTTTGGTTTAATAGAATACAGCTGGATTCTCATGTCTGCCACTTTGCTCAATCTATGCTGATATTACAGGTTATGTAGCCTCTGGAAAAATCTACTGTACCCTTGTGAGAGAATGAAAGTGAACAAAACAAATAAGATCCTCAGTTATTAGGAAGATAGATTTTACCTTCTGAAAAGGTTCAGAGTAGTCCTGGGACTGCACTTTGAGAACTGCTGCTGTATGGTGATCACTTCATATTTTGTCTCTTCCTTCCGACTCTGAGCTATGAGAGTGGGGCCCAGGCCCACCATGCTCACTATTGTGTCCCTAGTGGCTGGGACACTGTCCTCCAGACCCTGATTGATTCACTTATCCAATCAGTAGCTCTTCCAGTTTGTTCTCTAGAAATAGACACCAGGCACTGGAGGCTCATGCCATGTGTATACAAGAGAAGTACAGTCCAAGGGCATTTCTTTTACTTTTCAACTTTTTATTTTATATTGGAATATAGCCAATTAACAATATTGTGATAGTTTCAGGTAGACAGCAAAGAGGCTCAGCCATACATATTCATGTATCCATTTCCCTCCAAATTCATGGATATTTCTTTTATCAATGCCACTGGGGCATTTATGGGTTTGTTTTTCATGTAACATCACAGAGTATTATTCTCATTTGGGCTTAATGTAGAGGTGAAAGTGAGAGTATAAATTAGCTTTTGTCTTGAATTTTTTTTAAAAATTTTTTTGTTGTCTTGAATTTTTAAAATAAGATGTATGAATATGGGATGATATCAATAAATATAAAATAAAATATGAAATATTGTATTACAGTCTAAAAATTTAATCCTGTCTATTGTTTCTGTTTGGCCAGAAGGTGTGTGAAAAAGCATTGTCCCTTTGTATTGTCAAGGAGGCAATTTATGCACAGGAATTATTTATCCTGAAAAGGTCATTAGGTAATCACCAGGAAACCTTAAATCCTTGCCAGAAAAACTCTGATCATTTACTCAGTGTGGACAAGAAAAGTACATTTAAAGTGGTAAAGAAATAGGGAAAAAAGAAATAGCATGACTATTACTAATTATGTGTTGTCTGGTTTCCATGAAAGCCTTAATTAGAAAGAAAAGGGAAAAAGTGCTTATTGTTACAAGTTCAGCATTTATGGCATGTCATTATAGGAGATCACCATGCTCTCTGACCTAGCCTTAAAAATGGCGATGTGCAAACACACTAATGGCAAAGCAGAGCAGACTTTGAATATTAAGCATTGATTTCCTTTTATTGTGAATTAGTGACTTGTTTATATGGCCCATACAGGCTGTGTAATATTAGTGTTATGTGTTTTTAATTTATTTTGATGACATAGAGGCAAATGAAAAATGGCTTTGGCACCAAGCGTTTCATAGGTAACTCTTCTATGGGACAGGAGTGTTTGCTCATGAAGGAAGTTACTGTCAATATGGCTACTCTGCATTTGGACATCACTCTGTAATAGAGGATGGATAACATGCCCCTAAAGAAAAGGTATTAGGTAATAAAATGCTTTTCACTAGGTCATTATGAGGTTTTGGCAGGTTAATAAGCTTCTCTTTTATCAAAGAAAAGTCTTTTTTATTTTTCATTTCTACCTATAGAACATTTCTTCCTTTTTTGTAGGAATGCTAGGGTAAGCCCATTTATTTGTATATTTTGTACTTGTGGGTTAACTGTTTGATTAACTATTAGCCATTTGCTTATTGACAAGGTGACACATTAAATATTTCAATTCTGAGCCAGAGACCTTAGCATATTATGGGATGAAATATTTTACCCCTTTTCTTCCTTTTAGCACAGCATTCTGAAATTTTTTGGTCATTGCAATGATCTTGATCGGGAGATGAGAAAATGCTTGAAGAATGAGGTAAGGAAAACATTAAAGGATGGAAATGGTTGAGCAGTAGAAAAGACTATTTTGGAGCAATATTATTTATTACTACCATTATTAATTTTTTTTTTTGGCAAGTTTTAATATAACACCAAAACTTGACTTTATAGGTATGTCTTCCCCTAAAGTCAAGAGGAGAAATGAAAGCGTCTTCTGGGGACAATCTTTTGGAACATTGCTGATTTTTTTACATGCACATAAATGAAAGCAACTATCTTAAAATAATCACTGTAACTCCTCTGGATGTATTTTAAGGTTTGAGAAGTTGAATCTGTACAGCAGAAAGAATTGTTGATCAGCTTTTAGCTCTAGCAGGTAACTAAAACTCTCTGGGCCTCAATCTCCTTGTATAACATGAGGAGGCTAGATTTAGGCTCTTTCCAGCCTTAAAACTTGGAATTTCTTTATAATTATAGTATATACAGCCCATAGGGATCTAGTTTGACTTGTTTGGAAAGACTCATTTCCTGAACACAGCTTTAGGCTATGACTTGGACTTGGGCAAATAGCCAAAGTTTATTGTCTTTTTGTAGGTACCACAGACTGAACAGAGTGCATTTTAAATCTTTGAAAAGAAATTTAATTCCATTTCTGTTTTATTCATCAGAAAATTTTTGTCCAGAACCTTTAAAAATATGTAACTACTAAAAATCTGCTTCCAATTTTCATTTTCTGTACTTTTGAATTTCCCCCCCCCATGAGCCTCATATCGAAAGGTATTAGATATTTGAAGACATTCAGCATCTATCTTTAATCATTTTTTCCTGGTTTCTACTTTGGGGCTTTTTTCCTCCTTCCTTCCTGGAATCCCTTTACAGCATCTTTACTGTTTGAAGAACTTCCTGAGTTCTGTTAATTTTCTTCATGTGCACAAATGGGTATATGTTTTAAACTGATTTTTGAAACACTTTTTCTTTATATATATGTAAAGGGTATTTTGTATGGAAACTAAACCTAGGGCTGTCTTCCTTTTTTAATCAGATTATGGAAAAATAAGCCCATACTGTTTTATTTGGTATAGGTATTTATTTCTTACGTGCTTTCAGTTGTGTAAGATAGCCTTTTTCCTAAGTTTAGATTTTTGTATCCTCACAGTTTAGTGATTTTTGTCATTGGTTTGGTGATTATATCTTCATATGAAAATTTCCTGCCCAGGTGGTCCTGAACTGTCAGGAACTATTTGGTAGAAGAATGTTGGTAGATTTAATCCTTTAAATTTTAAATTCTTATTTTGTCCCAGTTTGTTTTTGTATAAATTTCAGATTTTCTCCTTGACTACTTTCTAATCCTCTCTGTGGTTTTTATATTGCTTCATTTCCTGATTTATAGATTGTTTTCTATCTGTTCTTTCATCCTCCAGTTCTCCAAACCTGTGCTCATTTATTTCCTCCCTGCTTTTAATGCTTCCCAGTTTCCCATTTACTGCTCCTAATGCTCTCCTTCTATCATTTCCTTCATGTGTCGTTTAAGTACTTCATTCTTTGAAGCTTTTAACTAGAAAAAGGGTCTGGCCCATTCTTTCTGACCCTCTCTTTGCTGCTGTGTTGCTGCTTTTGTCCCTTTTATTGAAATAATCACTAATACTACTTTTGCAGTGTCCTCTTTTGTTCCTCTTGTTTGGTTTGGTTTCTGCATTGTTTGGTGGCATTTTGTGAATAACATAATAGTCACCCTTTGTATCTTTTTTTTTTTTATTCAGGGGCCATCTTGACTCCTTTTGGAGATTTTATAACATATATTTTAATATAAGCTCTGTCTCAATTTGCTCTATGGCTTATTTTATTGGCTACAAAATACTGTCTTCTGAAGACTTACCTTTAGAATCCTCTTTCCAAGCTGATTATAGAGGCTTCCTATGATATGAAAAGAGATAGCAAATATTTTTCTCAGAGCAGGTATCCCTCCATGTTCTAGAATTTTCTTCTTTAACCTTTTAAAGCAATAAAATGCCCTTCTCCCCCTAGCACTCTTATGAGGAAAATTAATGTAGGACAGATAAAAGGAATGCTTTTGTTAAAGAGACCTGGTGCTTCATCTGTTATTTGAAGTGGCCCTTTGATGAGGAAAAAAAGAAGTTTGAAAATTGCTACTATTCCAGAAGATACGTTAGAACTCTTGAGTCAAAACTTTAGACTTAGAAAACTTCTTTAAGATTATCCAGCCCAACTCCTTATATTTGAGGTTAACTGGCCCAGAAAATCAAGTAAGTACCTCAAAGATGTGAATGTCAGGCTCAGGGGACGGGAGCTAGAGTTCCTGGTCAGCGCTCTGCCACTGATCTTTTGTTTCTTTGGCTTCTTTCTATACCTGATGGCTGAAAGATTTTGATGTCCAGCTGTTTACACATACTCAGTTTTTTCAACTTGAATCTGCTTTTACTTTTTTCCCACTCTACCTAAGAACCCCTCTTGCACCTTTAAAATTTATCTTTATTGGTGTATATATTCTAAGCTTAGTATGTAAATAGTGACATAATCTGCTGTCTCTTTTCTCTCCCCTTCCTTTTATTTTCTAGTACATGGAAAAGAGGAACAAGAGCAGGGAGCTTGGCAACGCAATGCGAAAGAGACTTTTTAATCCTCCAGAGGAATCTGAAAACTAGATCTTAATTTTCACTGGATGCCTTGCCTGAGAGAAGACCCAAAGACTCTTGGTTGGTAACTGAAGGAATCCTGTTGCATTTGGTCTCTAAAATCTTTTGCATGGAAAGTGACCCATGAGAAATCAAGCCTTGGAGAAGTATGGAAACCCTGGATCTGGAATGTTTGCCGGGCAGAGCTGTTTGTACCCTCCCTCTTCTACCAACACATCTGAGACTTCTGTTTCTTCCATTTGCCTATGACCTGTTAACATTTGAGTACCTTAACCTTCAATAAAACTATTGATGCTGATCATATTTCCTCTGTTCTTTTAGACTGTCTTGGAATTAGGGCTGAATGGTGCCATTAGACTTCTCTTTTTGCAGTGTGGCAGTTCTGGAGCCTAAACATTGAAAGCACAGTAAGAGTTTGGGGAAATCCTAGCTGTGTTAACTCTATGAAAATGTTCCAACTTGATTGTTTTTAAAGAGCTGTTTTCCAAAAGGTTACATGTTTAACACTGATAAAATTGCTTCTGGCTAGGATTTAAGTCTGAGCAGACTTAGCTTCTCCATTTGGTTGAAGGGCCCACCCTGGGTGCCAGTTATCTCCTGGGCCTGTGTGCTTCCTTTTTGTTGGGGGCAGGGTTCTTCTTCCCAGATTCATTTCTAGCAGCCATCCTGCCAGCGTTCCTTTGGCCATGCAGTGTTTCTGAGACCTGTGAATCTGGAAACCAGCTTCCAGTCATGGCCACAGCAGGGGCTTGAACTTCCTATTGGATAAGGTTTCAGCAGACTGTGAGGTTTGAGTTCCTTGTAGTGAACTCTGTGTACATGTATGGTAGGAGGCCTTGTTGAGCATCAGTGTTTACTAGTGATTTCCGCATCGCAAGAGGCATTGAAAAGGCTGGACATTCATTTAGCAAGGGAGTTAAACAGGGTAACAGAGATTCAATGAAGATATGGAGGAAGAAGCAGAATTAATTCTGAAGTCCCTTTTAAGATTCAGATTTATGAGTATTTATTCAATCACCCCTTCTCCTCCCAGCCTCCCTGAGACCAAGTACAGGTACAGAAGTGAGACATTGTATCTTCAGATGGTTGTAGTAAGCTGACAAGTTAACTATTACAGTAGTATAGTAAGTACCATGATTAGTCAGGTGTCATGGAAACACAGGGCATCCATGCCCAGCCTTTAGGAAGAAGCCATTCTAAGAAAGCTACTTAGCAAAGATGACCTTTAGCAAACAGTGAAAATGAAATACATTCTCAGGAACTTAAAGTTGTTTAACCTGAACAGAATACGAGAACTATTAGTAAAGGAAGGCCACAGACAGCTTTGAATTCTGTTGCAATTCTATCTTCAGTGCTCTGATAACCACTTGGGGGTTTAGAAATGATGATTATGGATTTATGGGGGGCCTTAGTTGGAGGGATGATGTGTTTCACTTTGTACTTCAATAATATTTTGGTTATGGTTTGGGACATAAATTGAAAGAGATGGGAGATTGTACCCAGGAAGACCAATTCGGGTTTTGCCCCAACATAAATGAGAAATTAGGGCTTGAGTTAAGGGTTTGGGGATCAGGGCTTTGAGAAATTTGGACCCAGAATCAGCATTTCTGACTAGGTGGACGGTTTAAGAAGAGTCCAGGGCAGCCTCAGGCATTTGATTTATGTTTCATCCTGATGGTCCCTGCCCTGCGTGGGAGGGAGTTCAACAGAGGTGTGGTGTGCAGTGCTGAGTTTGCAGTATGTGTTTGTAGTATCCAGGGGGAGATGTATGCTTTTAGACTTCTGAGTGTTAGAACCTAGAGCTTATTAGGATCACAGACTAGAGCAGAATGGGGAGATGGCAGCACGCAGGTGGCAGCTAATGCCCTGTGGGCCAGTGTCCGTAGTGAACTGTGAATGTTTATAGAGCAGAATGAAACCTTGGGGTCACTTAATTTTTTAAAACATGTGTAAGTAGCAGCTTTCTATGGAGCATTCAAGAAATTTGTAAGTTTTCCAGAGTAAAAGTTAGGCATCCTCCTTTATACCCCAATATTACTTGACACCCCAGACGTCTCTAGCTGTCAGTTGGGTGAGTTTCCTCTATACATTTACATAGATATTTCAGGCCAGGAGAAGCCCTGTGTGCGGAGAAGGAGTAGACCTAGAGTTAGAAGATAAACCATAGGAAAATGTGCCTCAGATTGTCAAGGGCGTTATGGAGGAGGGAGTTTCATTGAGTCAAAGTAGGGCTGAGGTGCCAGTTGATTTGGTTCCTCTGTCTTGTGTGACCTTAGAACAGTGTAGTGTGGGGTGGGAAGAAGTGGGTGGAAGCCTAGGTAGAGCTGAGGATTCAAGCACCTTTGGCAAGTCTTGGCTCTGAAGAGAAGGGCAGTGTTGTATTGAAAGATGGTCTTCAAAAAAATCAGAAGGTGGGGAGTGGCACTTGGGAATGGATATATGTTGAAAGAATGCCAGAAAAGAAGGATTCATTTGTGGAGTAAAGTTCTTTGAGGCTGTGAAAATGAAAGAGGTTCAGGGCTCAGGCTGACAGTGATAACATTTTTTTCCAGAAGACAAATTAGAAACTTTGAAAACTTGAAGCCCTATAGGAAATGATAAGTATTCCTTTCACAGAGCAATAAATACCTATTTATGCAGGATGCAGTGCTGTTTCTTCTACAAAGAATTAAGAGGTTCTTTCTGAGCACCAGAAGCTCAGACACACTAACATGGTCGCCAGTGATAAGCTGGTAAACGTTTAATAACTGACTCTCAGGAAAAAACAAACAAGTGAAACCACTCATTTGTAGCTTTTGCCATTTTCCGTGGTGTAAACTCCTGCCATGGCAGATTTTAAGGTACCCAGTTGACCTAGCTGAAGGTGGCATAGGGAAGAGAGGTGCGCACAGGGGTCCCTCCTGAGCTGACACCCACCCCCACAACATCCACTGCTCCACAGAAGGAATCACCCTTGATTGCCCCCTGCTTGTCACCTTTCCCACCTCCAGTGTTTGGCGAGTTGAAAGTACCTGTAACTGAGGTGTACACTGAAGCAAGAGTGTTGTGACATCTGCTGCAGGGTAACTTCAGTCCAGGACTCCTGGAATCCAGAGAGTGTCCGGGGCATGCCATTTTGTAGAGGAATGAATAACCATTTGCCAAGTGAATCAGGAAGGAAATGAGACCCGCCTCTGCCCTGAGGGTTGGGTTTGTGTCCCAGGAACGGAGTCCAGGAGCTCAGATGCCTCCTGCCCTCAGCCCTCCTCTCCATAATCACACTGTGATAGCCATCTCAAGGACTTAGGGGATATTCCTGGCTGTGTGACTTCTCAAGCAGTGCTCAGCCTGAATTTCAACTCTTAATTTTAAAACGAGGTTGTCAGACTAGTATACGGTGCTGTTTACCTCAAGCCGACAAAGCACAAGTAATCAGTGGGAGAAAACTTTGTTTTGTAATTAAAAAAAATGCTATGACTGTGAGGGGAAATTTAGCCAGGGCGTTTTTGCTGTTTTGTGTCGTTTTCCCTTTAAAGTTCCATCCCATCTAGATCTCAGCTTCCTACCTTCATTTCTCTTTCTGACTGCTATAAGGCACCACTTTTACTCATAGGACTAAGTCATATCCCTCAAGAGTATGGAGGCTAAATCGAGGGTCACAAATACTGCTCAGAACTCCTCTCCTTGCTCTGGTCTGACTTCCCTCTAAACAACCAACCTTCTTTCTACTGCTGGGGAAGTGCTTTTCATGTCCTGCCCTGAAGATTCCAGCTGTTCCTAATTTCTGTACAATAACATGCACACATAAGGCCTTGGCCATATGAACCCTTTCTAGTTTTCCAGCTCCTAGAATGGAGTTTGTGAAGGAAAAAATGCTCTGGAGCTGGCACACAGTGAGCAAGGGAGAGCGGAGGGAGTTTTCTTCATCTCCTTCAATAGCTAAGTAGTGTTATTTAATACCTTCCTTGTAGTAAATCCTTTTCTGCCATCACATACTACCCTCTATCCTTTTTAATGTACTTTATTATATAAGTTATGTGTTTTATGCTCACTGCTAGTCTTATCTATTAATATATTTCTAGTTATTTTTGTTGTCTGAAGCATGTTCTTGCAGATTCCTCAAGAAGGTCTCATGGAAACAGTACTCCCTAGGTTTTGGCATGATGATAACAGTTTATCTGTACTGTTAAAGAAGGAGTCTTGATTCGAATGGTTTTTCTGACTTAGTATGAAGTCTTCATTGCCTTTGCATGATATTAAACAAATACTATGCTTTCTGAGATTCCTTGGCTTTCTTCCATTTTTATCTGAGCCCTCACTTTTCCATGTCTCTGTTGTTCTATCGTGCTCAGCTTTTATCCTGCTCCCTGCATTTCCTCCCCAGGGTGGGATCTTATCCTGGAAAGAAACCCTGGAGGATGGATTTTGAAAGTCCACAGAGGCTAAACTGCTCCACCCTTTTCCACACTATCCATGGACCCTTTTTTTTAAAAAAAATTGTTTTTAATTGAAGGATAATTGCTTTACAGTATTGTGTTGGTTTCTACTGACCATCAACATGAATCACATGGGGCCCTTTTAACTCACCCACTATTGAAGTAGGCGAAAACCCACGCAGTTGCAACTGCTAGTCTCAGATTGGCTTGTCAAGCTTCGCCATGAATATTCGTTGACTGTTTGGGGTGCTTCAGATGCCCTATTGCCTCTCTCTGCTTCTTACCATATAGTAGATGCCGTACCTCACAGCACTCTGGCACTTGATTTGTCTTCTGTTTTTGTGGGTTACCTGTTTATCTAGTTTTGTTGTAAATATTGTTCATGGGCCTTTTTGTTTGTTTGTTTTGGTATTCTTATCTAGTTTCTCTGTTTTTATGTGGGGGTTTGGAAGGATCTACAAAAAATTTGCTCCACAGCCACCACCATCTTTCCAGAATTTCCTGTCATTACCCATCATGTACACCTGATTAACAAAGGCTGGAATTAATCAGTATCTCCTGAGTAGAATGTACTTTAACCTTACCGTTACTTTCTATCCAGAGACGTCTCTAGCTTTTTTAGGCCTTGAAGTGGTGATTGTTTTGGTTTTTGACTTCAGTATGTGTTTAGGTTTGCCATGGGTTGCTTGTCATTCCATCTTGTATCCCACTGCTTCTAACTTTAATTACTTTCCTTCTGAAAAACAAACTTCTGAGGCTCTTTTAGTCAGTGTCTGCTAGTTGTAAACTCTTTCAGAGTTTGAGAATGTATTAATTCTATGCTCACCTTGGATGGTATTTTGGCTGGGTATAGAATTCTAGGTTATCATTTTCTCTCATCATTTTCAAGAACTTTTCTACTATCTTCTGACTTACTGTTTCAAATTTTTTTTATCACCGTACCTCTCTGTCCTGCCTACTTGGTAATTTTCTTAAATCTATTTTCCAGTTTACAAATTCTCTCTTCTGCTTTGTCTTCTCCACTGTTCAAACAATCCATCAAGTTTTTTATTTCAGTGACTGATTTTCCCTTTCTAGAATTTTATTTGATATATTTTCAGGTTTACTCATTCTGTTTTCATAAATATAGTTCTTATCTTTTCAATTCTTCTATTTTAAATAGTTTTAATAGTTTTTATCCAGTAGTTCACTTATTTGACGTTTTTGTCTGTCTGCTATCTCTTCCTCATGGTTGATTGTTTCTTTGTGTGTTTTTAATTTCATTATTGTTAGCATATCTTTCAGTTCAGTTCAGTTCAGTCGCTCAGTCGTGTCCGCCTCTTTGTGACCCCATGAATCGCAGCACGCCAGGCCTCCCTGTCCATCACCAACTCCCGGAGTTCACTGAGACTCATGTCCATCGGGTCGGTGATCCCATCCAGCCATCGCATCCTCTGTCGTCCCCGTCTCCTCCTGCATATCTTTAGCAGGGTTTATTTAATTGAACTTTGTACAGTGTAACTTGAGGTTATATTCTACTGTATTTGCTTCTACTAGGTGCCCCAGAGGTATTACTGACTCAGAGGCTAATTTTTCTGGTCGGGAATTCTGGGTCACTTGAGTAGTGAAAATTGTTCAGGTTTAGACTCAGTGTTATGAATTCTAGGTGAAATTTTTCTGCTCAGAACCCAAGATACGTCAGGGTTTACCCCTATCTCCCTAAGCTGCTGAGTGAATGTATGCTAGTTTCCTTTTCTTAGAGGTGAGTGCCCTTTTGGTGGCCCTGGTACAATATGGTATTCTTACTTCTTACACCACTCCTCATACAGACCCAGTGTCTTCCATCTGTTTTTATGTATGAATGAAAACCTATTTCTAGGTTAGTGGAACTGGTCCAGGATACACAGCATCTTCTGATGCTCTTATCTTTCCAGTTTAACAATGCTTTCAACCCCCAAGAATTTTCTTTATTTTATTGTGAGCTCAACTATACTTAAAAACCTCATCTGAAATATGTTCTCTGTTTTTTTTTTGTTGTTGTTCATGCTGATCAGCTTGTGAGACCTTAGTTCCCCAACCAGAGATCAAACCAGGACCCCCCACAGTGGAAGCGCAGAGTCCCAACCACCAGACCACTAGGGAATTCCCTCTTTTCTGGTATTTTATAATAGCTTTTTACTGGGAAGGTTTTCAGATGATATAATCAGCCGTGTTATCAGAACTGATATCCCACACATAAAATTTTAACTTTTCCTAGAGGGTGAGTCGAGAGTGTAAGGAGTTGGAAGGAAAGGACAAGTGAGAAGAGCATGGCGAAGAGAGGAATTGTAAGAGAGCCTTCTTTTCCAGGTGCCTTCATTGATGTTTGGACTCTTACTGCTTAACTGGTCCATAATGATCAGTTTCAGCATCACCTGGGAGGTTTGTTAGAAATACGGAGCCTTAGGCTCCATTCCAGACCTACCAAGTTAGAATCGGTATTTTTATTTTTACTTTCTTTTTTGCCACACCATGCAGCATGATCTTAGTTCCCTGACTGGGGATTGAACCCATGCCCTCTGCATTGGAAGAGCAGAATCCCAACCACTGGACCACAAAGGAATTCCTGAGACTCCGCATTTTAATAAAAATGTCCAGGTGATTTGTGTGCACATACAAATTTGACTTAGACTATTTCTGATCTAATTACCTTCCATAAAATGGTTATTTTTTTTGAGGTCAAAAACCTTCTTCCACTCCTGTTGACCACTTCTCTGGCTTTATCTTTTTCTCCAGTTAATTTTTAAACACTTTCCTGAAATGACGTTTGTATTGAGGTTTTTGAGAATATTGCTATTGGTGATATATTGAGGAAGTGTTAATGTGACAGACTGTCATATCGACTATGACAGCAAAATCTTAATGCCGGAGCAAAGCCATTATGAAATTCTCAGGGTACTTGCTTTCTACTCAACTCTGCAGGGTAGAGAATTGAGAAAGTGGAGCGTTCTGTATAGAAGGCTTTAGAGCTGTATAGAGAGCTTTTATCTTTCACTGGTGTGTTTGCTCTGCACATGGAGGATTCATAATTTGCTCCTTTTGCTCTGCATGCTCACCAACATGTACTGTCTCCTGTCTTTTTGATACCATTCAGACAAATGTGAGGTGATACCCTATGGCTTTTTTGGTTTGTGTTTCTCTGATGATTACTGTTGTTGAGCATCTTTTTGTATACTTGTCCATCCATATGTCTTTGGGAAAAGGTCTATTCAGTTCTTTTGCCCATTTTTAAGTTGCTTGTTTTTAGCTTTTGAGTTATAGGAGTTTCTTATGTATTTACATTTTGGATATTAACCTCTTATCAGATATATGGTTTGCAAATGTTTTTTCTCATTCTGATTGTTTTTTCATTTTATTGATTGTTTCCTCTGCTGTGCAGAGATTTTTAGTTCAGTATAGTCCCCCTCGTTTATTTTTGCTTTTGTTTATGCTTTCGATACTGTATGCAAAAAATTGTTTCCATGGTTTCAAGGAGCTTTTGTTTCTCCCTGCCCCCCACCCCTCTGGCTAGGAACTTTACAGTTTCAGGTCTTATGTTTAAGGTTTTAATTCATTTTGAATGTGTATTTGTGAGTGGTGTAAGATTAAGGGACTTAAGAAACATAAGAACCAAATGTAAAGTATGAGTCATGCTTGGATTCTGATGGGAACAAGCCAACTGAAAAAAAAAAAGCCATTTGGGGGGATAGTTGGAGAACTCTTGAGTATGACTGGATTTCAGATGATGTTAAGAGATTACTGTAATTTTGTTAAGTGTGATAATGACATTGTGATTATATTTTAAAAAGTGTCCTTTTCAGTCAAACATGGGTTTTGGAAGTGTTCATAGTGGGAGTGATGGGTGTGTGGGATTTACTTTAAAATACCAGCTAACAAAGTGAGTTTGAGGGTATTAGGTAAAAATGAGATTGATCATGAGTAACTATTGAAACTGAATGGTAGATTCATAAGATTGTGTTATACTTTTCTCTCTTCTTTAATGAATGCTTGAAAATTTCCAAAATAAAAAAAATGTTTTTAAGAGTCCTAGATTTTTAGAGTCAAGAAGCAATTTCAGCAAGAAGTATGATTTGTCATAAATACGTGCTTTTCTGAGAAAAGGACTCAGTATCGTTGGTTCTTTTCTTCCTAAATGCTTAAGATTTATCTTAAATTTTTTGACTCTGAAAGGTTCTGGGTTTTTCTGCTGAAAACAAAGGACAGCCTTTCAAGAAAGACAGATGTTGACCATGGAAATGCTGGGAGTGAAATAGAAATGTGTTCACATAATGTTATATATGCCCACACAGAAACCTACTCATAACTATTCCGAAGGCTTTTTTTTCTCCCCAGGGCTTTATTTTCCATGACAAATTCCCATAATCTCAAAATGTGTATTTCAGACTTTATTGAGTTATTAGAATACTGCCATGATCAGGAGTTTGGAATCAGACATACCTATATTCAACCCCAGCTCTGCCACCTATGAACTGTGGTGATAAAGGGAAATTTTACTTAAATTCTCAGAACCTTGATTTCTTCAACTGTCAAACGGGACCTACCTCATAGAGTTGTAGTGAGGATGAAATGACTGTATCTCCCATGTGGAGAGTTTAAATGATCATGTTCTTGGAATGCTGTGAGTGTCCATAGAATCCTAGCTTGTTTCTATGTGTTAGGAATCTAGACACTCAGGAAATGGCCCTTTGGAGACAGATGCCTCCTGTCTGTCTGTAGCACTCCATCTCACTTGCATATATAACTTCTTGTGTCACTGTAAGGCATTCACTCCTCTGAAGTGCATTTGTACAAAATTCCTCTGTTTCTGGAGCTGACAACTCAGAAGTGCAGTTCCACATGTTTGTTTGTCTCATTTCGTTTGGACTTGTCTTCTCAAATCCCCCCAGGGGAAGAGAGTGAGATGTGAAAACTAAGCTTAAAGACCGTTTTCTTGATTGAGGAGGGCACTGCTAGATACTGCCTGGGCTACACAGATGAGCAAGGCCCAGCCTGTGTCCTCAGGGCCTCAAACGTGTGTCTGTGTGTTGAGAGAAGAAGGAAGGTGGTGTGAAAGGCAAGATTTAGAGTCAAGGTTTCACTGAATCTTGGCTTTGTTGCATATCTTTGGCCAGTCATCTCTTGTGTCCTTTGAACCCCAATTTTCTCAGTTATAAAATGGAGTTCTCTACGTCGCCCATTGTTGGGTGGATCAAAGGAGACAGTGGCATTGCTTTTGAACTACACAGTGCCATGCATATGCTCACTGATATTTTCGAGAGAGTGTCCAGCTTCTGTTGGCGTCCCAATGGCATCAGAACAAGCAGGGAGCAACTCCTGAACACTCTGTAGACTTCTGGAGCGCGAGCTGGGCCTAGGGAGGGTCTGAAGCAGAGTGTAGCCCCACTGTGGTTCTCAGCCTCCTTGTACTGCTCCTGGGCCCAGACAAGGGAGCTGCCCAGGATGTGGTCCTTGGTCCAAGTTGCAGTGTCCTCAGAGCATCCAGGAAACCCCTACTCAGAAGGACAAGGAATGAGGAGTCACAGTCCCTAGGGTCACCCTGCACCTTCATACAGAACATAATGGGATCTCCAGGGCATGCCGGCCAGTGTGCAAAGTGCTGGGAACATAGCATGAACCAACAGACGTGGAGGTTGTAAGTTCAGTGAGCAGTCCACTGGGTCTTCCATGTGCCTGGCCCAGCACTGTCCAGTAAAACTTCCTATAATAATGGAAATATTTATGTATCTGGGCTTCCCTGGTGTCTCAGTGGTAAAGAATTCGCCTGCCAATGCAGGAGACATGGTTTTGATCTCTGAGTCAAGATCCCCTGGAGGAGGGCATGGCAGCCCGCTCCAGTGTCTTTGTCTGGAGAATTCCCATGGACAGAGGAGTCTGGCAGGCTACAGTCCATGAGGTCTCAAAGAGTCGGGCATGACTGAGTATGCAGCATGCGTGCCATGCAACTCAGTAGCCCCTTACCCCATGTGAGCATCAGATCAGATCAGATCAGTCGCTCAGTCGTGTCGGACTCTGCGACCCCATGAATCGCAGCACGCCAGGCCTCCCTGTCCATCACCAACTCCCGGAGTTCACTGAGACTCATGTCCATCGAGTCAGTGATGCCATCCAGCCATCTCATCCTCTGTCGTCCCCTTCTCCTCCTGCCCCCAGTCCCTCCCAGCATCAGAGTCTTTTCCAATGAGTCAACTCTTCGCATGAGGTGGCCAAAGTACTGGAGTTTCAGCTTCAGCATCATTCCTTCCAAAGAAATCCCAGGGCTGATCTCCTTCAGAATGGACCGGTTGGATCTCCTCGCAGTCCAAGGGACTCTCAAGAGTCTTCTCCAACACCACAGTTCAAAAGCATCAATTCTTCGGCGCTCAGCCTTCTTCACAGTCCAACTCTCACATCCATACATGACCACAGGAAAAGCCATAGCCTTGACTAGACGGACCTTTGTTGGCAAAGTAATGTCTCTGCTTTTGAATATGCTATCTAGGTTGGTCATAACTTTCCTTCCAAGGAGTAAGCGTCTTTTAATTTCATGGCTGCAGTCACCATCTGCAGTGACTTTGGAGCCCAGAAAAATAAAGTCTGACACTGTTTCCACTGTTTCCCCATCTATTTCCCATGAAGTGGTGGGACCGGATGCCATGATCTTCGTTTTCTGAATGTTGAGCTTTAAGCCAACTTTTTCACTCTCCACTTTCACTTTCATCAAGAGCCTTTGGAGTTCCTCTTCACTTTCTGCCATAAGGGTGGTGTCATCTGCATATCTGAGGTTATTGATATTTCGACTCTTGAAATGTGGTTTGTGTGATTGAGGGACTGAGTTTTAAATTTAATTTTAATTAATTTGAATAGCCGCATGTGGCCAGTGACTACCATATTGGACAGTATTATACAGCGCTGGAAGCATTCTGAGAAAGTTAGAACGGTACCCATGCACACCAAAGATTTGATTTCCCTTAAGAAAGAGCTGTATCACTCAGAAGACCTGATTTTAGCTCTGCCTCCCACTGTGTGTGGATTTGTTATGGTACTTGGCCTCCTCTCTGTTGAGCTTCCTCATCTATAAAACAAGAACAGAAGGATTGGATTAAATTCTTTCATTGCTAAATTCTGGACTCTCTTGTGATTGGCTTTTTATTTGCGTGGTTTATTACTGTGCCATCACCTCTGTAACTAAATGCTATGGACATAGGGGTTTAACACAGGAGAGGTTTATTTTCTTAGTTTTGGGAGGCCAGAATTCCAAGGTTGGTTTCATTGTGTTGAAATCATGGTGTCAGCAAGGACTGTGTTCCCACACAGTCTCGAGACTCGAGGGGAGGGCTCGAGGGAAAAATCAGCTCCTGGTGGCTGCCAACACTCCTTGGCTGGTAGCTGCATCACTCCAAGCTCTGCCTCCCTGGCCACATGTCCTTATCTTCTGTGTTTGGATCTCACTCTGCCTTGGGGCCCACCAGACAATCCAGGGTAATCCCCCTATCTCAAGATCCTGAATTTAATCATTCTCAAAGACTCTTTTTCCATATAAGGTAATATTTGTGTATTAGGACCCAATGTCTCTGGGGGCTGCTCTTCAGCCTAACACACAGTACTATTTAATAATTTGGGTTAGCTTCCAATCAAAATAACGCAGCCCTGTAACTGGATGCATGAGCGTTACCACCTGCCCACATGCTCTCCAGGGGAAAATTGTCCCAGCTTTCAGAATAGGGACTTGAGTTCGGTATGAAACACACTTCCCTGCTCCCACCTTGATTTGTTTATGCCAGAACAACTGTACTAAAAGATTGATTGACTCATGCATATGCCCCA
This sequence comes from Bubalus kerabau, assembly GCF_029407905.1. Classification (NCBI taxonomy): domain Eukaryota; kingdom Metazoa; phylum Chordata; class Mammalia; order Artiodactyla; family Bovidae; genus Bubalus; species Bubalus kerabau. The sequence goes on along the minus strand of NC_073640.1, from coordinate 10,839,445 downwards.
GTTCTTATACTACCAATATTGAAACAATGCCCACATCACCAGCAGCCTCCAAAACGTGTGGCAGGGAGCTCTGACGGGAATTCGAGTCAAGAGGACCCAAACTGTATTGTATGGGGTGAGAGGAGAGAACATTTGTTGGGTCAGCTGGGTAAGTGATGTTTCTCTAGTGGCATACTCATAAATTTGAAAATATAAAGGATTGGCCCTAACACAGACCAGGAACAGCTTGTAACTGATTTGGAACATCATGTTTTACTGTTACTTAATCAAATCTGAGAGCAGTGGTTGGGGAAGTAGGTTTTGTAAATATTGCTCTGAAGCTTTCACATTTCAACAGAGAACAGATGCCAAGTGTTTTTAGTATTATCAATGTTCAAAGTTATTGAAATAAACCACAGATGTACTCTTGCCTGGAAAAACCCATGGATGGAGGAGCCTGGTAGGCTGCAGTCCATGGGGTCGCTAAGAGTCGGACACAACTGAATGACTTCACTTTCACTTTTCACTTTCATGCATTGGAGAAGGAAATGGCAACCCACTTGCCTGGAGAATCCCAGGGACAGTGGAGCCTGGTGGGCTGCCATCTATGGGGTCACACAGAGTCGGACATGACTAAAGCGACTTAGTAGCAGCAGCAGCATACTCCTTGAAACAGCAAGATGCCAACAATGGCCTGGGGTGGGGAAAAGATGGAGAGGAAAGGAAGAAAAATGAATTTGTGAAGTTTGAAGGAAGAGTAAGTTGGCTGAAAGACCTTCATTTTCTTTCTTTCTTTCTTTTTTTTTTTTTTGCATAAGAGGCCTAAAAGTGAAATATTTATCATCACAGAGATAGAGAAACACAATTATCATTTAACATGAGTCACAACATTGTGTTATTCAAAAAGGAACAAAATGACTTAAGAGGCGGAATAAAATCACTTCATTTGTGTCTCAAGAACACAAAGTTCTTTTGGTTTGCTTAAGTCCTTGGATTAAATCAGTGGACAAGCATCTGTTCTGTTCCCTCAGGTGGTCAGCGGCTTTATTACTTCCCATTCACCAATAATGATGAGGTATTTCTTAAGTATCAGGCAGCATGCTTTACTTGAATTATCTCATTTAGTCCTCATGTTGTCCTATAATAGGGCTAATAGTTTCCCAATGACAGGGAACACAGTCTTTTCCCCACATCTAAAGAAAATCTCACTGACTTCCGGCTTCCTGACAGGGAGGGCATTTTTCCTTCAGATTCCTGTCTGGTTCTGACTGATGAGTTAACACTCTGGTTTCCCAAGTGTGCTCGTGGTAGGCTCTTGAGTTCTGTGGAACGGTGCCATAGAATACTGGGCTCACACGTACCTTCTTAACAGGCATTTATGGGGCTCCCGCTAGGCCAGGCCCCAGGCTAAGTGTTGGGGATACACTCGTCCTCAGCCTCCCAGAGCCCACAGTTTTCAACGAGAGTGCTACGGGCATTTTAGGCCAGATAGTTCCTCTCTGTGGGTCTGTGCTGCTCATAAAGAGCCTTCAGCATCCCCGGCCCTGACCCACTAAATTCCTAGCAGGGAGACAGCTAAAAATTCCACGGCACGTTTCCATTTGCCTCCAGAGGGCGCTGCTGCCCCTGGTTGAGAACCACTGCAAGGAAGATGGATTTGGAACAAAGCAGAGAAAGTTTAGATGTACGTCTTGGGTGTGGTGCACACTTGTCTTCTTTTCTAGGAGTTTGGCCCATTGTAAGTTAGGACAGTAGACGGTGGAATTTAAAAAGCAGAGGGAAAACGAAATCCCTTTATCTGAGAAGTTGCTGCCCTTAGATGCTACTGCTGAGGTGGGGACCAGGAAGCCGCTTTCTTCCTTTTTCTTCACCTCCTCTCCACGGTCTCCCACCCACAACCCTGTTCCCTGTCTCCATCAAAGGGGACACCTGATGGGCCTGAGTGACTGAGCCTAAGCCAGAGGCAGAGGGGGAGCCTGAAGAGGCACAGTGAGGGGCTAGGTGACCCTGAGCACCGTGGATGGTGGGGGGAGCGGGTAGGAGGACTCTTCCATAAGGCTGATGAGCAGCCTGAGGGCACAGGTAAAGACATCCTCTCCCCATCCTCCAGATCCCTGGAGTGTGTGCCGATGCAGCCCACAGCAAGATTATCCCGATCACCAGACTGTACCGCCCCCCCTTTCTGTGAACAACAGAGCAAAGGATTTACACTGAGAAGAAGAAGAAGGCCAGGACCCTACCCTCAAAAAACTCAGCATCTGGCCCAGCTCTCCCTCATGAAACCTACCAAGTGCCACGTGTTGTCTGGGGGCTGGGAGTGAATGATGGAAACACTGCCTTGGCCTACACAGAGTTTGGAGACCAGCAGGAGCGACAGGCCATTGAAAAAAGATTTATAGGACCAACTCATTTCAAAGTTGGATCCGACGTGTGGTTGGCAAGAGTGTGGAGGGACCGAATTGTCATGCACAGCTGGTGGAGATACAGCTTGGTACGACCTCTGCTGAGAACAGCGAAAGCTGGAGATGCACATACCTTATGAGTCAGTGACGCCACTCCTGCTCATGCACCCCAAAGAAACCCTCCTAGGAATACACCCAGTCAGGTATCAATGGCATGTTCACAGCAGCTTTCTGTGCAGTGGTGAAAGAAAAAAAAAGCATCGGAAGTGGTGAACAGGAGGATGAAGGAATACATTCATCATGTGTTGGGATACGTCTGTGAAAATGTGTGAGCTGAAACTTCACATATGCCTGTGGGTGTGTCTCCCTAATCTGATCATGAACAATAAAAGCATGTTATGGAATAGTATGTACAGTATGATCCCGTTTGTATTAAGTTTATTTTATTATTGGCCACACCGGGATCTTAGTTCCCCGACCAGGGATGGAACCCCTGCCCCCGGCATAGAAAGTGGAGTCCTAACCACTGGACCCTGAGGGGATTTCCTGTATTAAGTTTAAAAACACACAAAAGAATGCAACATATTGGTTAGACATACAAGCGTAGATAGTAAAAATAGAATGAAATAAATGGGAATTATAAGCCCTAAATGTATACTAGCAGGTAACTGTAAGGAGGAAAAAGGGAATGTAATTGTGCATGAGACTGCAGGGATCTTCACCCGTGGCTGTATTTTCTATTTTAAGGCGGATGCGATGGTGGCCACTTTGGTATTCTGTTATTATTTATCTTTAATGCCCACCCATCTTCTGTTCCCCTCTGTCCTTCCTGACGAAACCTCCACTTTACTTAGGGATCTACTCTCCCTTTACACATCCTATGGGGGCCTCCGGAAAGCTGACCCACCCTCAGGTTTGTGGGGCATGGACTCATCACTGTTAACCACCAGTTGGTTTAGAAAAGGGCCTGTGGTCCAGCTGTGTTCAGTTAAACTCGGTAAGGTTTGCTGAAGTCTTCTGGGGAGCATCTTCTCTAAGGAGAGGGCTACAGGAAGCCTCTCTGTCATTCTGACTCTCTTCCTGGACCCCAGAGAGGAAGCACATAGTCCTGCTTGCCGGGGCGGCCCTCCTCCAACAGTGAGGGGAACAGCCTTAAAAAGCAACCACCTCTGTAAACGGCAGAGTGGAGAGATGATTAAATCCTTTGACTATCACACTGGCTCTGAAGCCCGTCCCACTTCTGCTTTTCCAGAACGGGAGCCAGTAAATGTTCTTGAGGTTTGAGCTGCACTGAAAGCATTCTCTCCGTGCCACACAGGTTGCTATGGAAGCACACGGCAATCGTTCCCTAATCAGGAAAGTTAAGTGCTTCTTAATTTACTCAGTTTTAAGCTTTTCTCCTATTTGTACTATAAACATTTGTAGTAGTAGCGAGGTTAGCCACTGAGGAAACCCATGAACAAGAAGGAAACCAAATATTAATGGAAAATCATGGTGTGATCGTGATTGTCTTTTTTTCTTTTTTTTGAGAATATGTGTATTAGTTCTCTGTGTCTGCTGTAACAAATTACTACAAACTTGGTGTCTTAAAACAACAGAATTTATTCTCTCTCACTTTTGGGGGCCAGATATCTGAAATAAAAATGCTGGCAGGGCTGCGTTCCTTCCAAAGGCTCTAGGGGGAGGCTCTGTTCCTTGGCTCTCCCAGCTTCTGGCGGCTGCTGGCATCATTCTGGTCTGTGCCTCTATCTTCACAGTCTCCTCCTTGGGTCTCTGTGTCTCCTCTTCTGTTTCTCATGAGGACACTTGTCACTGGGTTTGGGGCACCTGGATATTCAGGATGGTCTCATCTTGAGATCTTTAACTGAATTACATCTGCAAAGACACATTTCCCAGATAAAATTACATTCACAGGTTTGGGGAGTAAGGACATAGGCATAGGTTTTTTTGTGTGTGCCAACATTTAACCCTGTTTGTTGGGATTTTACAGAGCAAACAGATGACATGGTTTTATCTGCAACCTAAAAAGTGGTTCCTGATTCATAAAACATAGGAATAAATAGATCAGTAATTACTGGTGCTCTATAGAAAGTATTAAATCTTCTCTCATCCAAGTTAGGTAACTGCTTAGGTTAACATTTGAGAGTTGGGTTTTTGTTTTTTTGTTTTAAAGATTTTAACAGAGGAAATGAAGTTGCGTGATATATATGTTGGACAACACATTCTTGACACTGTAAATTCCTGGCTCCCTGGAAGACAAACGGTGTCCCGCCTCAGATAACGTCCCAGGACAAATGTGAACAAAGAAACCCGGCACCACACACAGGTTACCCAGAAAGGAAAAGTGTGAATAAAATTAGCAGACCACAGATGAGCGTGAGAAGGGACAAGCTAGTCACGTTTTGAGACCATTTGATCTCCTCTGAGAGATGATAAGTCCCCGAAAGACAGCTGTGGATGTTGGAAAGGAAGGAAAGGACCTTGAACTTGGAATCAGACAGACCTGATTTGCACTACTGACATGTTTCCATATGATCTTGCGGAAGTAATATCCTGTCCCTGGATCTGTTTCATCTCCCCCTTAATCTTAGGAAAGTTGCACTTCCCAATACAATTTTATTTTATAAAAATGGGGATGATGATGCATACCTCTCAGGGTTTCGGCTTCCCTGATAGCTCAGTTGGTAAAAAAAAAAAAAATCCGCCTGCAACGCAGGAGACCCCGGTTTGACCCCAGGAATCGACCAGGAATTGTTTGGAGAAGGTATAGCCTATCCCTCTGCTGGAGAAGGGATAGGCTACACACTCCAGTATTCTTGGGCTTCCCTTGTGGCTTAGGTGGCAAAGAATCTGCCTGTAATGTGGGAGACCTGGGTTCGATCCCTGGGTTGGGAAGATCCCCTGGAGAAGGGAAAGGCTACCCACTCCAGTATTCTGCCTTGGCCTGGAGGTCATGGGGTCGCAAAGAGTTGGACATGACTGAGCGACTTTCACTGTTCAGGGTTGTTATGAGGATAAATTGATTTGTCCTCTGCAGGAGAACCTTGCCCATAGTCGGGGCTCAGGACATGTCTGTTGCATGAGAATCTGCACTATAAATGTCTTCAGTGAGCGGCCAGTGAACAACACCTACAGCGTGGGTGTGTTACCATAGTTCTTCAGATTCATCAGTTTCTACAGGGCTTCAGGTAGAAATAGAAAGGCCAAGGTAAATAGACTGGACTTCAGTTTCTAGCCATCACAGAGTAACTGGTGTGGATTAAACCTGCCACCACGAGCAAGTATAAAAATGTATGAGGCAACCTGTGTCAGACAGTGGGCAACAAATATAGCAATCACGTGATCCCTGAGAGACAGGAATTGACAGGAATTGAGAAACTCGAGGATTGAGTCCCATAATCATCTAGCACTCTGCCTGGGGACAGTATTCTGACTGTGGCATGAAGAACTGGAATTTGACCAGAGCACAGGGGTCCCACTGACTTAAGAAAGCAGAGATCAGAGTTCAGGGCAACTGAAAAAGTGGAATCCACGGGGCAGGATGTTGCAGAGGAGGGCGCCATACAGGGAGAGATGGGTGTGGGGGGTTCCCCTTTGAATCTGCGGTTGAGAGACACATGTGCAAACAAGTCCACCTGATGCTCACAGAGAACAGCAGCCGCAGGGTTTAGAGAATATAGGTACTCGACGGAGAAGGCGATGGCACCCCACTGCAGTACTCTTGCCTGGAAAATCCCATGGACGGAGGAGCCTGGTAGGCTGCAGCCCATGGGGTTGCTAAGAGTCGGACACGACTGAGCGACTTCACTTTCACTTTTCACTTTCATGCATTGGAGAAGGAAATGGCAACCCACTCCAGTGTTCTTGCTTGGAGAATCCCAGGGACGGGGGAGCCTGGTGGGCTGCCATCTATGGGGTCGCACAGAGTCGGAGACGACTGAAGTGACTTAGCAACAACAAGCCACAAATAGGTACTAGAGGATAAAGAGTTCTGGGGATCATTGAATTTTAGTCCTGCCAGAACAGAGAGATTTCATTAATGGCTTGTGAATACCCCGGCATTCAGCTGAGATGTTAGAAAGGTCAGGCCTTAGGAGTAAAGACTTAGAGCAGGGTTTCTCAACACTGGTATTATTGACCTTAGTTCTTTCTTGTGTGGGGCTATCCTGTGCGTGTTGGGTGTGTAAGCATCATCCCTGGCCTCTACCCAGTAGATGCCAGGAGTGCTGCACCCTCTGGTGAGAACCAAAAATGTCTCCAGAGGTTGCCAAGCATCCCCTGGGGCAGAATCGTAGTTGAGAACACTGCCCTAGGGTAAGATCTAATTTGTACTTTTCCTAACAAAACCCAAAATAATGTCCTGACAAGATTTGCAGTCTGGAAGGCAGAGTATGTAAGTTGAGTCCCACGGAGTTGGGGGGGATGGGCTTCCCACAGATCCACACTAACATCGTAAAACTAAACCTGCACTAGTTCAAGATGGTTTGCCAGTAGCTGAACAGCAGAAGCCACACCTTTCAGGAGATAATAAAAAATCTACAATATACACGCTACTATGTATTAGTCACAATGTCTGATTTTTGGCCCAGAAATACTAGACATACAAGGAAATAGAAAAATGTGATTTCTAGTCTAGAAAAAAAAAAAGCAGGCACTAAAAACTAAACCCGAGGTAGTCCTGATATTGGACTTAGAAAATGAAAGCTTTAAAGCAGCTATTACAAATATCAGAAAATTAGAGTAAATTGATAATCTTGGCAAAGAAGTAACGACTATAAAAAAGAACAAATGGAAATTCTACAAGTGAAAGTAAAAACTGGAATGAATAATACCTGAATGTATTTAACAGCAGATTTGAGATAGCAGAAGACACAGTCAGGAAACTTGAAGGCAGATGAGTAATAATGATTCAATCATTATTGCAGAGATTTTTTTTAAAGCTGAAGAGAAAAAAGAGTGAAGAGATTTTCAAAAATGAACTGAGCCTCAGGGACTTGTGGGACAATATAAAATAATCTTATCTATGTGCAATTAGAGTCCCAGAAGGAGGAGGCTGAGAGGGTTCACCTCCAGCAGACTTGTATTACAAACAATGCCAAAGGGTGTCATTCAAGCATAAAGAAAATGAAACAAATATACAGACCAATCCAAGTACCATGTCATATTAAAGCAACCAAAACAACAAAACTTGTGTAGTCAGAGGGAGAAAAAGAAAAAAAAAGCAGTCCCCCAATAGTATTCAAGGGAATTAAAATCATAGTCCACAGTGACACTCTTAAATCCTTTTGGTGGCTTTAAAATATGTCCATAAATTTTTTGATACTCCTTCTTTCAAAAGATGGAGGTCAGTTCTCTCCTCCTTGAGTGTGAGCTGGCCTCCATGACTCACTTCTAATGATTGGATTATGGTGGAGGGATGGTGCCTGATTTCCAAGGCTGGGTTGTAAAAGACCTTACAGACTCCTCCTTGATCTCTCTCCTGGACTACCCTGGGGAGGCCAGCTTCCCTGTTGTGAAGATGCTCAGGCAGCCCTTGGGAGAGCCCTTGTGAGGAACTGAGGCCTCCCGCCCACAGCGATATGAATGAGCTGTCTTGAAAGAGCGCCTTCCAGTCTAAAGCCTTCAGAGGAGGAGCTTCCATGGTGGTCCAATGGTTAAGACTTCATGCTCTGAATGCAGGGGACCCAGGTTCAATCCCCGGTCAGAGGACTAGATCCTGCACGCCGCAACTGAGTCCTGGAGCAGCCAGATAAAATAAAAAGCCTTCAGAGGACTTCAGCCCTGGCTCACATCTTCACAGCATCCTCACTGGAGACCTTGAGTCAGAATAGCCCAGCTAAGCATCTACCAAATTCTTGACCCATAGAAATAGGGTGATGATAAAGCATTTTTGTGTTGTGCTGCCACATTTTGAGATAATTAATTATGTACCAGGGCTGCCCTCGTAGCTCAGTTGGTAAAGAATCTGCCTGCAATGCAGGAGACCCGGATTCAATCCCAGGGTCTGGAAGATCCCCTGGAGAAGGAAATGGCAACCCACTCCAGTATTCTTGCCTGGAGAATCCCATGGACAGAAGAGCCTGGCAGGCCACAGTCCGTGGAGTTGCAAGAGTCAGACACGACTGAGCGACTAAACCAGCACCACCAATTCTGTACCAGTCGGTAAAATTCAATCCCTTCCTTGATGGGTCTCAGTTGCCACCTCGCTCACACTGTACAGCAACTCCAAAATCTCCCACTCTCTTTCTTAGTTTTCTATACTTTTCAAAATTTTAGCAAATACTCTTAACTGCCCGAGCCCAATTCTCCCCTCCTCTCCCCTCCCCCCACCTCTCTCCCTTTCCCTCCCTTTCTCTCTCTCTTTCTTCTTTATTGTTTACTTGATTTTGGTTTTGTTCTGTTTAGCTGTTTTCCATTATAAATTCTCACCTGCATTTTTCTGGTTATTTTCACGCTGATGAGCCAGATTTCCCTAGTAAGCCCCAAGAATGGAAGAGAGTGTGGAAAGGGGCAGAAGGAGGAAATGTTGACCAAGTTTTTCTTCAGTAGAAGAGGGAAGGCTATGAACACACACTCATCTGTGCTCAGTCAGGTCTAACTCTTTGAGTCTCCATGGACTGCAGCCCTCCAGGCTCCTCTGTCCAGGCAAGAATACTGGAGTGGGTTGCCATTTCCTCCTCCAGGGAATTATCCCGGCCCAGGGGTTGAACCCGAATCTTGTGTCTCCTGCATTGGCAGGCAGAGTCTGTTACCACTGGGCCACCAGGGAAGCCCCTCACACATCAGCAATCATTTTTGTCCCTATTACATTAGTGTTTAAAACCACAATTTGTTATTTGCTTGCTATGTCAGGTACAGTGCTAGTAGCTTTAAATGAGTGTATTTAATCCTAAAAACACATCCCAATGAAGTAGATACTATTATGCTATTTTTTCAAGAAGAAAATTGAGGCACAGAGAAATTATTTAACCACACTCAAAGAGCTGTCAAGCAACACGATCAAGGTTTAAAAATAACTCAAAAGCCCATGGCTGATGTTGATATGCATATTGCACCAAATTGGGCTGACATTGGTTCAAACTCAGATTTAACTTACAAAACCAGAAGGCTGACTTCTCACAGATTCAGTTCTAGTCAAAGCTATGGTTTTCCAGTTGTCATGTACAGATGTGAGAGATGGGTCATAAAGAAGCCTGAGTGCCAAAGAATTGATACTTTCGAACTGTGGTGCTGGAGAAGACTGTTGAGAGTCCCTTGGACTGCAAGGAGATCCAACCAGTGAATCCTAAAGGAAACCAACCCTGAATACTCATTGGAAGGACTGATCCTGAAGCTCCAATACTTTGGCCACCTGATGTGAAGAGCCAGCTCATTAGAAAAGACCCTGATGTTGGGAAAGATTGAGGGCAAGAGGAGAAGGGAGCAACAGAGGATGAGACGGTTGGATAGCATCACTGACTCAATGGACATGAGTTTGAGCAAACTCTGAGAGACAGTGAAGGACAGAGGAGCTGACTCGCTGCAGTTCATGGGATCACAAAGAGTTGGACACGACTTAGCGACAACAACAAGAAGACCTTTTAATGCCCTTGTTGCCTAATCTCCCTTCTTGGGCCAGAAAGAAATCCAGGACCTCCAACTACTACAAAACAGGTGATCATTCTCTTTCTTCAACCATAGATAGAATCTGAGTGGAAAATTCCTGGAACATCTCAGTTCAGTTCAGTTCAGTCGCTCAGTCATGTCCAACTCTTTGCAACCTCATGGACTGCAGCACTCCAGGCTTCCCTGTCCATCACCAACTCCCAGAGCTTGCTGAAACTCATGTCCATTGAATCAGTGATGCCATCCAACCATCTCATCCTCTGTCGTCCCCTTCTCCTGCCTTCAGTCTTTCCCAGCATCAAGGTATTTTCCAATGAGTCAGTTCTTTGCATCTGGAACATCTAGGTTTTGCAAATGAAGTCTAGTTTGTATACACACAGAACCCAAGGAACAAGATTATCTGATCACCACCTTTCTATTTGTCAGTTGCTCCTGTGGACAGAAGGAGCATTTGCCCCACAGGATTGAATTTACACACCCTTGGTGCATCATCTGACATGCAAACCTTCCGCAACATGGCAAGGTTTGGTGTTAAAAAGCAGTTGCCTCTGTTGCCCATGCTGTTTTCAATTTCAGCAAGGGTACGTGTCTTTAAAAAAAAAATGCTCATTTTTATAATTAAGAAAGTAGCATAATAACACAATAGAAAACAGAAGGGGAAATTACTCATAACCCAAGGCCTTGAGACAATGATTATTCTTATGACGCATCCATCAGGCATGCCTTGGGCCATTGTGTTCTGGCGTTTTGTGAGGCCTCTATTTGGGCTCCAGATGTCGAAAGTTTAGCTTTCAGGAACTGTTTGTTTCTGCCACTGAAATATGGTCTGTCTGCAGCTGAGACTCTGTCTTTGCTCAATTCAGAAGTCTGGGATATTTGAGCCTCCCCCCATCAGCCCTGCTGGAGGGCTCCCTGTGATGGAAGGTGGACTGGTCAGGTCTTCTGTTGTTCCAGCACATGCTCATTTCTTGGTATAACTGATTGCGTTATTGTTTGTAACCATCTTCCTTGTCCCCAGGAGAGTATTATACATCCACACCCTTTGCCACATGACTCCCAGGAGTGATGCCCGTGAGTGGAACAGATTTCTTCCAAGAGTTATTCCAGTGCATGGAATGTATTGTCAGACTTGGCCATGTGACTTGCTTTGGCCAGTGGAATGTGAGTGGACATGATCCAGGCTGTGTCCAAGCAGAAGCTTTCAATGATCTCGCCCAATTTGGCTTGCCCTCTCACCATCAAATCACATTCCAAATGCTGGCCGCTCCTTCAGCCTGGGTCCTGGAGTGAAAAGACATGGATCAGAGCTGAGTGGAGCTGTGAACCTGATGCAAGAAGGACTCTTTGTTGTAAACCCCTGAAATTTTCAGAGTGGTCTGTTCCAGCAGAATACTGACCAGTACATTGGTTCTCTAGGAAAGCAAGGAGGAGTCCCTCTTCTGGGACAAACCTTCCACAGTGGACATATCTCAGCTACTTCCAGCTCCCTCCCCGAACTGAGGCATAACATCCCTCCCTTCACAGGTAGAACTCAGATACTGGTGCGTACCTCCATGATGTTGAAGGAAAGTTGTGTGACATGGAGATTTAAGTTGGAGCCCTGCCACTCGCCTCTGTGTGATCCTGGGCAAATGTGCTTAACCACTTTGTCCCTTATTTCTCTCCTTTTTGTAAAAGAATAGCACTTACCTTAGAGTTTTGATGCCAAGAATAAGTGTGGTGATAGGTCACTATGGAGTTTATGGTTATTGTGCTTCCATTGACTGACTCATCTGTCCGAGCTTTTAGGAGAATGCCATGGAGAACTTGTAGAGCTGGACCTGGAGACCCAGAGCTACTGGAGTCCTGCTGACCATCTCTCATCTCTTCTGGTTTCTGACTGACTTTATTCTCTCTTCTTGAAGATTAGTTTTTCCCAAGACCCAAGAAGCAAAGGGCTGTCCCTACTTCCACAATCCAGGGAAGAACTCTGATGGTTCTGACATGGGTCATGTTTTCACCCATCAGTCAATCTCTCTGTCTGGGGGTGAATACCAGACAGCCACGCCTGGGTTCACAGTCCTGAACCCAGTCCACTGCTAGAAACATGAGAGGGGGATCAAGACAGCAGCACCACAACCAAAGTTACCACACGACCAACACGTGACTACCCTTCTTTGGCTGTGGTTTGTGGTTGTTTTGGGCAGCATGAAAGCGCATGGTCTTGGAAGCCATGCAGCTGTGTGAACCCGAGGAAATTTTTAACAAACCTTTGTGTCCTCATATAAAAATGAGGGTAATAATTTCCCTGTCCCTGGTTTGTTATGATTAAATAAGATAACATATGAAAGCATCTGGAACATAGGCTCAACAAATACAAATAGTTATTATCCCCCATGTTCTGTGATCTGTGCACCTGGGGCTGCCTAGGAGAATTCTTTCCCTCCTTTCCTCATGTCCCTGTTTTTTACTTTGAGTAACACAGATCTCAAGTGGAGCCAAGGGACCCCCATCAGTTGCTCACTGCAGTCTCTCCCTGGAGGCAAGCCACACGGGAAAGCTGATTAACAGAGGATAGTGTCCTGAGAATGAGACTGGAATATACAAAAGAATTTGGGTAGTTTTCAGAAGAGTTTCTCCACTAGGATGCCTGAAATACTTTCACTTGCTACGTGAGCAAATCTTAACCTACTTGATGTAATCAACCCCTCAGAGTCTGACTAAAACTACAGACCACTCTTCTCTGAAAGATGCACAGTTGCACAGACAATTTCGGAGGGCCACAAAGTTCCAGGAAACCCAGCTCTGGGACTCCAGGTTCAGAGCGCTTGCACTAGACAGGGAATCTTGCTAAGGAAACTCTAACACCCGTTAACCCAGATGGTGGTTCTGGTGGTGGACGCAGTGGTAACCTAGACAGGGCACCACTGCTAGAAAGAAAAAAGCCCCACTGTTGGTATTACTGTTACTATTGTTGTATCATTGCTTTCTTCTGTCCTTGCATGTTCCCTTCATGATTCCAAGTCCTGGGGGACGAAAGTCCAATTGGCCAGTGGGGCCATGGGCACTCCTTGGCCTGGGGAGGGTGAGAGACTTTTTCAGTCACCCAAGACAGCACAGTGCAGGAGAGGTAATTTCCCCAGAAGTGAAGATATTAACCATAAACGGGGTCATGGAACCCCCCCGCCTTGTATGACCCCCCAAATGACAAATGTCTACTCATAGCTGTGCTGCTTATATCCATCTCAATTTTCCTCCTGGCGACTGCTGCTGAGAAGCTAAGAGAGGTATTTCACCTAAAGTTCTGGCACCCATCATCTCATCTGCATCACAGGAGTTGCTTATTCTAAGAGTCTCTAAACATGAACTTCTCTCCTGGTCCAGCTGCTAAGACCCAGTCCTCCGAAGGCAGGGCGCCAGGGTTCAGCTCCTGGTCGGGGAACTGGATCCCACAAGCCACAGCTAAAGATCCTGCATGCCGAAACTAAGACCTGGTGCAGCTAAATAAATAAAGAAACCAAGAAAGATGAGACTCCAAGGCGTCAAGTGACTTGCCCAAGGACACAGATGGAAGACGGCATAGCTGAGCTGACAACCTGAACTTGTTAGTCTACCAGTCTCCAGCAGATGCTGGGAAGCTGGCTGGACCAGGAGGAAGTGTGTGTGTGTGTCTGGCTGGACCAGGAGGAAGAGTGTGTGTGTGTGTGTGTGTGTACGTACACGTTTCACCACGTGGGCCTCACATGGGCCTGGAGGGGACATCAGGTGAGGGTCCCAGAACACAAGGGTCTAGTCCTGCCCCAGGGAGAAGGGAGTCTGCTCTCTGGCCAGAGATCCCATGCAGGGACTCAGGTTTATAGACGAAGCCCGGAGAAGGTGATGGCACCCCACTCCAGTACTCTTGCCTGGAAAGTCCCATGGACAGAGGAGCCTGGTAGGTTGCAGTCCATGGGGTCTCGAAGAGTCGGACACGACTGAGCGACTTCATTTTCACTTTTTTCACTTTCATGCATTGAAGGAAATGGCAACCCACTCCAGTGTTCTTGCCTAGAGAATCCCAGGGACGGCGGAGCCTGGTGGGCTGCCGTCTATGGGGTCGCACAGAGTCGGACACGACTGAAGCGATTTAGCAGCAGCAGCAGCCGTGATCTCTAAGAGAAGCCTGGCCTCAGCTCTGCGAAGGGATTCCAGCTTTCCCCGGGAAACTAGAGTGGATGAAACTGACAGCCCTCTGCGCCGAGGGAGGAGGAGGCCGAGGCCGGCATCCGGCTTGGCTTCCTGCGAGCCTCACCGAGCACCGGGCTGTCTCCACAGTAGCTTTGGCGGCGAACAAATCGGCCCAAGAAAAGTAGGTCAGCTTGCGGCCAAGCGGCACTTCCTGCTGGTCTCCGGCGCCCCGCTCCGCGTCCTCCCCACTTCTCCGCACTCTCCGCTCTTCCCCGGTCTGAGCTCCCTGCGGCTCCCCTTCTCTCATCCCTCCTTCCTGCCCTCTCCTCCTTCTGGCCCCCTGCCCCTTTCTCGCTTCTGTTCTCTCTCCACCGACATCCTCCCCTGCTTCCTCTCGCCGCCTCTGACACTTCAGGTATTAGAACAAGAATACAACCAATCTGTTGTCTTTCAAAACAGATAACGTGCTTATTTTAAAGAGATCAAAGGTCGCAGAAAAAACGCAAAATCCTACCACTCAGGATTAACCTTAGTGAACACGGAGTGAATATATGCACATATTTTTATGTATTATGTATATAGTAGAGCATATATACAGTTTATTAAAATGATATACTATTTTTATTGAGAGTATTCAATTTTATAATTTACCTTTATTTAAATTCAATGCAAGAAAAGAGATTATAGTGAAATGGAAAGAACTGTTGAATTTTAAATAAACGTCTTTACTTCAAGAGATAAAATATTCCTTTAAAAAGGGAGGAAAGGAGGGAGAGAAAGAGAGAAAAGAAATGTAAATTAAGTGGTTGGGGATTTGTAAAACTACATGTTTTGGTTTTTATTGTAACTAATATAATTAATCCTTATCAAGAAAGATGGGAGCATTAATATTTGTGCATTTTCTATCACTTCTTTTGCTTCCAGATTTTTTTAATATTTATTATTTACTTAATTAATTTGATCACACCAGATCTTAACTGCAGCATTTGGCATGCTAGATCTTTAGTTGTGTGTGTGGATCTAGTTCCCTGACCGGGGATCGAACACAGGACCCCTCCATTGGGAGTGCACAGTCTTAGCCACTAGACCACCAGGAAAGTCCCCTGCTTCCTGATTTTTAACAAGTTATACTATGATTGTTTTTAATTTTCTGAGCTTCACGCTCAGTAAATATATGTATTTATATATTATATATTCACTTATATAAATCTATTTCTCATAGTAACCATTGCTGTTGAGTGCTAAGTCATATCTGATTGTTTGTGACCTCATGGACTGCAGCCAGGCTCCACTATCTCTTGCAGTTTGCTCAGATTCATGTCCAGTGAGTCTGTGATGCTATCTAACCATCTTCCTCTGCCACCCCCTTCTCCTTTCACCTTCAGTTTTTCCCAGCATCAGGGTCTTTTCCAGTAAGTCCTCTCTTCGCTTCAGGTGGCCAAAGTATTTGAGCTTCGGCTTCAGCATCAGTCCTTCCAATGAATATTCAGGACTGATTTCTTTTAGGATTGACTGGTTTGATCTCCTTGCTGTCTCAAAACTCTTTTCGAACACCACAGTTCAAAAGCATCAATTCTTTGGAGCTCAGACTTCTTTATAGTCCAACTCTCACATCCATACATGACTACTAGAAAAACCATAGCCTTGACTATTTAAGGCTTTGTTCCAAAGTGATGTCTCTGCTTTTTAATGACAGACCTAGCTATGTCTAGGTTTGTCATAGCTTTCCTTCCAAGGAGCAAGTGTCTTAATTAATAGCTGCAGTCACTGTCTGCAGTGATTTTGGAGCCCAAGAAAATAAAATCTGTCACTGCTTCCACTTTTTCCCTTTCTATTTGCTATGCAGTTATGGGACCAGATGCCATGATCTTAGTTTTTTGAATGCTGAGTTTTAAGCTAACTTTTTCACTCTCCTCTTTCACCCTCAACGAGGGGCTCTTTAGTTTCTCTTCACTTTCTGTCATTTGAGAGGTATCATCTGTATCAGAGGTTGATGCTATTTCTCCTGGCAGTCTTGATTCCAGCTTGTGATTCATCCAGCCTGGCATTTACTCTACATGTAAGTTAAAGAAGCAGGGTGTAGTAAAACCATAGTAAAGCACATTTACTGTTGGTTCTATATTTAAATAGATTCAATGCTTAGGACTAGCCCCTTTCCTGTGTCTTTTGCATTCCTCAATAATTTATTTAGGGTCATCTCAATTGTCTAAATTTCATTTTGAAGTCACTGTTTCAAGAATGACTTATGGGTTCTGTATTGCTTGAACAACATCGTGGACTGGGTGCAACCTTCTTAAGACACACTGTCTCTCATTTAAAACTTTATAGACAGGATCCTATTGTGTTCTGGCATTGAGTGCTGCTATGGAATTTTTTGAGGATAGCTAGAATTTCTTTTTCTTCATTGTGGGTAGTTTACTTCATTACTTATTGGAACAATTCTTTCTGATTCTATATAATTCCCGTTTAACTGGAACATATATGAGCATTCTGAATAAAACTTTCCTGCCACAGATTGTGCTCTTAGAGATTAAAAAATCATTCCTCTATCACAGGAAAATTATTTGTACCGTGTAGTCTTTAAGTACATCTTAAATGTTGGGCCATCAATTTAAGGAATCAAACATCCATATGTTGGATATTTTTTGTCTTCCATATCTGTTAGTTTCTCTGTAACAGTTTTAAGATGTTTGTCATTTTAATTGTAGCACGTCTTTTATTTCATTAATTCAATTTTCAGCACAAGATCTGCTTTTTCTTTGCTGTCCTGAATTATGTGTTAGTTCCATAATATTGTTTTCTGAGTCCTCAATTTGTTCCCTTAGTTCTTCAGTCTCCATCGAGAGCATCCCACTTGTTTTATTTTCTTGTTTGGCGCTCTTGTTTTACTGACATTCATTTTCTTATTTGTTGCTATATAGCATGAAGTAGTTGTAAGGGGTTTCCTTCTCTTTTTGAGTAATGCTTTCTTCTTGGCTGAGTTCTTTATTTTGTATTTGCATGTCCCTTCCTCCCACCCTTCCCCATTCCTGCTTCCTTCTCCCTCCCTTCCCACCTCCCTTCCTTCTCCCTCCCTCCTTCCTCCTTCCTTCCCCTCCCTCCCTCTCTTCTGTCCTTCCTCCTTCCCTCCCTTCTTTCCTTTCTTCCTTTTCTTTTTTTGCAGTAAGTCTGCACACTTTCTATCACATTTCTTTTCATTTTATTTATGCTTGAAAATGAAAGTGAAAGTCGCTCAATCGTGTCTGAGTCTATGCGACCCCACGGACTATACAGTCCATGGAATTCTCCAGGCCAGAATACTGGAGTGGGTAGCCTTTCCCTTCACCAGGGGATCTTCCCAACCCAGGAATCGAAACCAGGTCTCCTGCACTGCAGGTGGATTCTTTACCAGCTGAGCCACAAGGGAAGCCCAAGAATACTGGAGTGGGTAGCCTATCCCTTCTCCAGTGGATCTTCCTGACCCAGGAATCGAACCAGGGTTTCCTGCATTGCAGGCAAATTCTTTAGCAACTGAGCTGTCAGGGAAGCCTTTATTTATGCTTGTGCAGCACTAATCAGACATTCTGTTTGCAGTTATAAAGTGTAGATGACATTTTGATTTTCTCCTTACTCTATCTGAAACCAGATTGTTTCCTCTGCAAGCTGTATTTTGAGGGCAAGGTATTTTGTGTTCTATCCACTTACCTGTGGCCTGGGGGGGATGAGGGAGAGAGATCAGCAAACATGCTGTCTGTTAGAATTGTCTGGACTCTAGTCTCTCTTCTAAATTATGCCAAACATCCTGGATCAAGATTCATTCCTCTCAGTGGGGATGGTGGTGATGGTGGTGGTGTACAGCCATTTCTCCAGGGGTCAGAATATCCTTGGTTTTGTTTTCCAATTCAGCATATAGGTTTAGAGCCTTCCTTTCTCTGTTCACTTTCCTGTGTTGTTTCCTACCGTCTCCCTATTTCTTCCCAGCAACTCTTTCCCCTACTTCTGTATCAGAAGAGAAAAAGGTAAGAATTAGGGGATTCAGTAAAACTTCCCTGGATTTGGTTGATTTACAGGTAGAACTTCTGGGCGATGGGGGCCTGAGAGCCATGCCATGTTGTCCTTTCTGCTTTGCTCCATAATTTTTGTTTCTTTTCTTAATTTATCTTTCATCAGTTTACTCCTTTGGCCTTATTTGAATACTACTGATGACTCTGTTTTTTTTTTTTTTTGCTTATTAACTGTTTTACTCATTGTTTTAGATGTCAGGGCTGGGAATTTTTATTTTATTTTTTTGCTTATTGTCAGGGCTGGGAATTTTTGAGATGCAATTTCAATCACCTTCTTAACCTGGAATTTCTGAAGTTGTGCTCTGTCCATGACACCCGGTTATCCATAGGACCACCAATGTGATTAAAAAAAGTCCTCCCTGGGGGACTTCCCTGGTAGTCTAGGGCTAAGACTCCACATTCCCAATGCAGGGGACCTGGGTTCAATCCCTTGTCAGGCAATTAGATCCCACATGCCACAGTTAAGAGTTTGAAGGAAAAAAAATCCTTCCTGGCCCTCATGCGTTATTTATTTATTTGCTCCTTCATTCACTCATTCATTCAACAACATTTGTGTTAAGACACTGTGATAATTATACTATTTCTTCACTCTCACTTCCAAACTGCACCTTCTGCACATCCCTAAATCAGATTTATTCAGACAGTTTAACTGATTGAGAATATTGTGCCACCATGTAAGAACTACCCAAAACATAGGAAATTAAAGAAACTTTTTTCACATTGTTAAAAGGTACGTTGGAGGGGATAGATTAAGTTTAAATGTAGTCTTTCAATTTTAAAAACTCTGCCAGCAAAGTTCACTTCAAAACTAGATCATAAACACATGCATGCACACACCCTGAAGTTGTTTCAAATCTTAGGTCCTCAGCCCTGCTATTTACTAGTCTTCCAACTTCCTGTTGTACCATCCCTTAGCTTTCTGCTATTTCCATGTCACTGGAACATTTTGTTTGTATGGTACTTTATAGTTTGGAAAATGTTTTCCTTATTGTCTCTTTTTAAAATTTTTCTCTTTCTTTCTTTCCTTCCCTTCTTCCACTCATTTTCCCCTTCAATTTGCTAAGGAAGGAACCAAGATTTAGAATGTGTGACTTTCTTACATGGCTGGCAAGGGAGAAAAAGTAGCAGAGAAATGGAATTCAACACAAACCTCTACTTGTTTCCCAGATATCATTGGTTCTTGCTGTCTTGAAATATATGGGACATTTTTGTTCATAGGGAACAAAATTTAGTTCTTGCTTATGGTGAGAAAGCATGGTACATATAATTTTGTATCCCATTCCCGCCCCCCCCACCAAGACTATACATCATTAGCATTTAAAAATTCTCCTCAGCTTTTCAGATGTCATTTTTGGTGGATATGTCACAATTTACAATGCAGTTCTCTAACATTGGACATTTAGATGGTTTAGGTGCTGTTATTTTCCTGTAATAGCTGAAAAAGTAATAAACATATTTGTGGCATATAGCTTTTTGCTTTTGTTGAATTCTTTGCTTAGATTAAGTTTCCAGGAATGAAATGATCAGGAATGTCTTATAATAGTGCTTTCCAAAGAGGTTACTGTAATTTATAATGGCACTCTTAGTGAATGAGGTTCTACTTTCATTCCAACTTGGCCCGAATTACATCTTGTTTGTATTGTGAAATTTTGCCAAATTTGGCAGGTTTAAAATAATGTGTCAAGGTTGCTTTAGCCTGCATTAAAATTTAATAGTATGGATTTTTTCCATAGGCTTTTTTACCACTTGTACTGGCCCATATAAATTATCTATTTATATTATCTCTCTATAAGATCTTAAAGTGCCCACAAAATCTGAACTACTCAGGGTTTGACATATTTGGGGCTTCCCTGGCGGCTCAGATGGTAAAGAATCTGCCTGCAATGCAACAGACCTGTGTTCGATCCCTTGGTCGGGAAGATCCCCTGGAGAAGGGAATGGCTATCCACTCCAGTATTCTTGCCTGGAGAGTTTGGTGGACGGAGGAACCTGGTGGGCTATAGTCCCTGGGGTCAAAAAAAGTTGAACACGAATCTTCTGTGGTCTCCTACACCTGGGTGGGGAGGGGAGAAACAGAAGGGCAGACATAGGGCAACTTCTTGGCACAAAAAGGTGCCATTCCCAGGCTACTATTTGAGTAAAACGCTGTCACATCATCAGAGCCCATTTCCTGAGTCCTGACAGCCTCTTTTCACATCCTTAGTCTTCCTTTCTTCTTTGTAAGATGCCTGTAGCCACTGGGAGCTGAGTCTTCAGCCGGCTGTAGAACATGGATATTGTCCTCATGGACTGTTATTCTCAGCCTAACCTGAATGACACCAAGCAGTGGGGCTTTCTGAGCCCCAGCGTGTTTCCGACTTGGTGATGTGGATCCCTTGGTCCCGGGTTCCTTGAATAAGGGGAGAGGGACATGTCCTTGGGGTGGCAGATGCCTTGCGTGGAGGGTCTATAATATCAAATACTTACGTGAATCCAGTACTTAGATTTTGTTTGTTTTGAATGTTGATACTGTGTGGCAGTAAGTTGTTTAGCTTTACCTCTGCAACCATTTGCTTCGGAATTAGGTGAGAGTCCAAACCCAGTATCCAAACAGAGAAACAGCTAATTACCCAGGTGGAGAAGTTTGATAAGGACAGATGCTATGCAGGGGGCCTGAAAACCATCCATAAAGCACAGAAACTCAAACTACCTTCACCTCCCCACTGTGAAGCTCCAGCTGGAATTCCACAGAGACCTGGAGCTCCCAGTGTTCAAAATCTCCCCCATCCCATTCCTTGGTGTCCATTATCTTAGTGACTAAGACCATGAATATATATCTATGTGTCTGTATGGACAAGTATCTACATGTCTCTATGGGCTTCCCTTGTGGCTCAGCTGGTAAAGAACCCGCCTACAATGGCGGGAGACCTGGGTTCAATCCCTGGGTGGGGAAGATCCCCTAGAGAAGGGAAAGGCTACCCACTCCAGTATTTTGGCCTGGAGAATTCCATGGACTGTATAGTCCATGGGGTCACAAAGAGTTAGACACGACTGAGCTACCTTCACTTTCACTTTCTGTATGGAAATTCACATGTCGCTTTCGACTTTCTTCTTCCCTTCACCCCCAGTCACATCCAGTCACTCACCAAGTCCTGATGATTCTGCCTCCTTAATGTCTCTCCAGTCTGTCCCTTCTTCCCTTCTCTCCATGGACCTCTAGCATCTCTGGCCGGGGTGGTGAGTGAAGAGTCCTCCTGACTTCTCTTGGGATGAAGGGCCTTCATGATCTCACCTTTGTGTGTCTCCCCAGCCATGTGTCCAGCTTTCCCTTCTTTAGGCTCCGGCCATTTGATCCCCCTTCAGTTCCTCCAGTGTGGGGGCCACCTGCTGCACTTCCCCTCCAACCCGGCCCCCACACCTCTGCCATTCGCCTTGCTGGCTGATTCCTACCCATCTCAGAAGTCTAGATGGATGTCTCGCCTTGACCCCCTAACCTGGCAGAGTCGGGGGCCTTCCTCTGTGTCCCTACTGTGCCCTGTGCCCACCCCCCATCCCGTGGCAGGTATCAGGCTGTATCATAATTGCCTGTTTGCTGTGGTAGCTTCATTGCCTAATACAGAGCCTGGTGCTTAGTAGATGGTTAATCAGTATTTATACAGCAGTTGGCTGAACAAAAACAAGAGAGATTGGCTTGGCACCAGATGAGCATGTTAAGACCTGATAGGTTACCAAGATGTATTACTGAGAAATTATATCTTTCTGGGTAATAATTAATATCTTTCTGGCTAGTCTCTCACCTGCCTTTTTTTTTTTTTTGCTGCCCTTCTCCTTCTCTTCCTCCTTTATCTTTTAGCTTATGTGTTTTCTACAGTTTTTACAATCAACATGCATTTTTTTGTAATAATAGAAGGAAAAAAGGTGACTAATTTGTCTTATCACCACCTGGAATGAATTTTGCATTCTGGGTTTTGAATTTTATGGCCCAGAGATGAGACATTGAAGGAGCGTGCTGCTCCTTGAAGGCCAGCAACAGCCTTCTATGTTGGTTGTATTTTTGTATTGCTTAGCTACATTTCAGCCTTTCAAGGATTTTCAGCCCATTAAGATGGATGTATTTGGATGAAAAGGCGTTTAAAAAAAAAGTCTTTAAAATGCTAAAAGCAGGCAAAATAGCAAACGACATTTAAAAGGAAGCAAAAACACTGAAGGGACGAAAAGCGACATATCATGAAAAAAGAATTACTTTTGAAAAATGCTTGGCTACCTATATGAAATTAAGGTGGACACGTCCTTGGACGAATAAACCAAAAGCGCTCGAATGAAAGACTCCCGTCCGGCGCACGCGCAGTGCAGGGCCAGCGGGCCAACAGCGTTGTGCTTGGAGCGCCTCGGCCTTCGCCGCGAGGCCCGCCCACCCCAGCGGAGGCGGGGCGGCTCCCGACGGCCGTGGAGGTTCTTCCGCCGGTCAGTCGCCCGGGTGTGAGGGGTGGGGGGCGTCCTCGGACAGTAAAGTTTTTCTCAGGCCGGGGAGAAAGTGCATTCTGCATTATCTCAGGGTCCTGTTCTTTGGCTCTAGACTTCAAGGAAATGGAACGTCTAGTAGAAGTGTTTATGCCTCCGGCCAGTTTACGCTCTACACAGACCTTTGTTCTGGTTCCCTACAGCTGCGTAAATGCATTCTCCTCCGCAACTTAGTGGTGTCAAACAAGCATTTTTTGTTTGCTTTGAATTGATGGATTCTGTGCGGGAGGAATTCCAGCGGCTCCCCAAGGCTGGCGGCCCGAGTCCTCTGAAGGCGTCGTGACTCATCCGTCTGGCGGCTGTCGTCGGCTATTGATTGGGGGTGCGCGGCCCCCCTCCACGTGGATCGGTCCACGCCGGCTCCTACCTGGGCTCCTCTGCGCGGCGTCGCAGCGTGTCGTCTGTCTTCCCCAGAGCAAGCGCCCGCCGCCGTGGCGGGGGGGCCAGGCGGGAGCTGTGTGCTCTTGGCTGCTTGTCCTGAAGAGTCTCACAGGGCCCCGCCCTCATGGCGCCGGAGAGAGCGGTCCCAGGCCCTGCCTGGCCTCGGACTGGGTGCGCTGGGAACGTGGACCCCGCCTCTTGGTGGGGGCGGTGTGTGGGATGGAGGTCTGGGGGCCACTGAGGCACCCTCCCTGCTTAAAGACCTTCTTCCGGATTCCATTGGCCAAAGGGTCGCGACTGAGCTGCTGCTGCTGCTGCTAAGTCGCTTCAGTCGTGTCCGACTCTGTGTGACCCCATGGACGGCAGCCCACCAGGCTCCCCCGTCCCTGGGATTCTCCAATCAAGAACAGTGGAGTGGGTTGCAATTTCCGTCTCCAATGCATGAAAGTGAAGAGTGAAAGGGAAGTCGCTCAGTCGTGTCCGACTCTTCGCGACCTCTATGGACTGCAGCCCACCAGGCTCCTCCGTCCATGGGATTTTCCAGGCAAGAGTACCAGAGTTGGGTGCCATTGCCTTCTCCACGCGACTGAGCACGCACTCCCTAACGCACCTTTAGGTCCAAGTCCAGATTCCTGTGTCAGACAGACAACCTGGCCCCCTGCCTCGCCCACCGAGACGCCCCTCTGGTCTTTCTGGTTCTCCATCACGTCAGCGTCTTGACACCGGCTCCCCACCTGCCTACTTCCTTCCTTGCAAGGCTGGCCGCTCCTCCTCAGGTCTCAGGTTGAAGACCCCTTGAGGGAGGTCTTCCCTGGCCGCCCGACACAAGCTTTGAAGTCCTCCGTCTCCACACCACTTGATTCCCTTCATTTGGCCTATTCCACTTTGGGATTACGTATTGATTTCTAATTCAAGTGTAAGATCTATGCCTCTTTTATTAAAAATACATCCCCACCGCCTAGCACAGTGCCTGGCACGCGGTCTTCACCCAGCAGAGATGTGTTCGGTCAATACATACACCCTGCAAGCTGCCTACTTCAAGGAGGCAGGCCGAGACCTGGATTTTAAGGCTGGCCCAGGGCCCCACGTGATCTCGTTTCCAACAGGTCCGCTATGTTTCGTCTCCCCTTTGCTCTGCCTTCGCGCCTTTGCAAAGGCCTTGACTCCTGTGCTAAGAGATCAGGAGGGCGTTAAGTGGGAAGCAACGCACCCTAGCGGCCAGCATGGCGGTGGCTGGGACAGACCGCCAAAGGAAGGCTGGTCTGTTGGAACTGGAGATCCAGCCCCTCCTTCCCACGTGACAATGCACCGAGATTCGTTTCCAGTTCCACCTTTGGGGAATTAGGGTTTTACTGGTACTACTGGAAGTCGCTTTTGATAATGGTTGGCAATAAAGGGAAAGATTCAATCCTTTAAATGGGCTTACAAAGGGCTTTTGTGTCATGTGTAAAATATTGCAATTATTTAAAAAATGTCATTTAGGTGAGCTTCCTTCCACCAGGTGAGCTGTCAGAGCGGCTGCGAGTTACCTTTGGCATGTAACTTCCATTAGTTAAAAAAAAAAAAAAACACTTAATTAACCCCATTGTTAATCCTTTCCCCTTCATTCACTCTGCACTGGTCCAGTGGCCTCTTGGCTAGTCTTCAAACCCATGTAGAAAGCCCCAGTTTCAGGGCCTCTGTGCTCACTGTTCTCTCTGCCTTATGTACTCTTGGCCCAGGGGTTTTCATGATTCACCTCTTTATCTCCTTCCGGTCTTTACCCAAAGAACATTTCCTCCGGGAGGCCGTTGCCTGAACATTCTCTTGAAAATTGCAACCTCCTGGCTCCTGCCCAACAAACTGAGCTCTTTTTAATGTCATGTAATAATAATTATTGTTTTCACTAATTGTCTGATTTCTCCCACCAAATTTTAAGCTGTAAGAGGGCAGGAATTTTTGTTTGCTTTCTTCACTGCTGTATCCCCAGCTCCCAGCACAATGCCTGGAACATAGTATGTGCTCAATAAATACCTTGTCTAATGAATGCATAAACAACTCTGTTAATAATCATCCTTATTCTGGGCACTTATTAAATTAAAATTAAATAAGATAATGTATGTGTAGTTCCTGGCACATAGGAGGTATTCCATACCTTCCTTTGCCTCCTGCATCCCACCTTCCTTTGCCTCCTGCATCCCTCCTCCCTTTGCCTGGATAAGCAATTCACAGTAATGAAAAAGAAAAACTTGATGGGTTCAAGAATTCCTTCAAGACACATCTGTACTTTCTGTCTTCCAATTCCACTCAATTCTTGAACCCACCCTCAACAGGTTTTTATACCTCTGTTCACTGAATCTGCCCTTCTCCTAGTCTGCAGTGACCTCCTTGAGGCTAAATCCAGGTCCTTATCTGATGTGCTCCATCAGTAGTACCAGACACGGTTGATCCCCTTGTCCTTGACATGGTTCTTGGGAAGCCTCCTCTCCTGATCCTCCTCCCGTTGCCGGACACCAGTCTTCTCTGCTGAGTGTCCATACTCGCTTGTTCTCTAAAGGTTTAAGTTCTCCAGTACTCATGCCTTGGGCCCCTTCTCTTTTCTATTCATACTCTGTTCCTATGTGAGCTCATCCAACTTCACAGTTCTAATCCCATCCACATGCTCCTGCTGACTTCTGAATTTATTTCCCCACCCTGGGCCTCTCCTCTGAATTCCACTCTGGAGTACCCACTGGCCTCTGCACTGTCTCCACTTAGATGCTGAATAGGTTTCTTAAACACAACGAGTCCCAGCAGAGCCCGATGCACCCGCCCCCCATTGTGCATCAGCTCACTCTCTGACACAATTTTCCCATCTTGATTAATGGCAGTGCCATCAATCCTGTAACTCAGGCTTAAAACCCTGGCTTCATTCTTGATGCCTCTCCTTCTCTTATGTCCCACGTCCAACTGGCAGCAAGTCCTCTTGGCTGACTTTCCGGATCTATCCAGAGTCCAATTCTCAGCACTCCCTGTAGGTCGCTGTCATCTCTCTGTTGCTCGGATTTTTGCAGTGGCCTTCTGAATGCTTATGCCCTTGCTTCCCCTGCAGGTAATTTCTGCACAATGATCAGAGAAATCCTGTTAACATGTCAATCAGGCTATGTAACTCCCATGTCCCAAATCTTCCCAAACATGTGTCTCCTCTCGCCTCTCTGTATTAGAGTTCTAGAGCTGCCGTAACAAAGTGCCACAAACTGGGTGGCTTGAAACTTGTTCCCTCACAGTTCTGGAGGCCAGAAGTCCAAAACTGAGGTGTCAGCAGGGCCAAGCTCCATCTGAAGTTTCTGAGGGAGGAACTGTCCCATGCATCTCTCCTAGTTTTTGGTGGTTCCAGCAGTTCTTGGTGTTCCTTGACTTGTGGCTGCATTATGCTAATCTCTGCCTCCATCCTGATATGGTCTCCCTGTGTGTCTCTTCTTTTTTTTATAAGGACCCCACTCATTGGATCAAGGATCCACCCTAATCCAGTGTGGCCTATCTTAACTGAATACATTTCCAAATATGGTCACATTCCGAGGTTCTGGGTGATCGTGAAATTTGGAGGGAGGCGCTGTTCATCTTCGTCCTCTCTCTAACCTCCTTTCAGCTTTATCCACACTGTCCTCCTCATGCTCCTTGATCATGCCAGGCTTGGTCTCACTTCAGTCTTTGCATTTTCTCTTCCCTCTGTGTGGACTGCTGACTTACTCAAGTCTTTTCTAAAATGTTTACCTTCTCAGTGAGACCTTTCTTGGCCACCCTCTCTAAAAACCTAACTCCTCCCATTGGATTTCATATTCCCCTTTTCAGCTTTATATTTTCTTCTTTAGAATTTATCGCTTTCTAACATGCTATATATTTCATTGTTTTCTTTGTTTACATATGCCAGTAGAGGGTAAGCTCCACGAAGGCAGGATTTTTGGTGTGTTTTGTTCACTCTTCTCTTCCCAACACTCAAAACAGTGCCTGTTTTGAGTGCCCGATAAAACTGTTGGAAATTTTTTGAATTAATAAACTGAATTGTCTAAGAGTGGACTCATTTGATCACTTAATTTTATTTTTTTTAATTTTTTATTCATTGGTTGATTGCCATGTGGAATCTAATTCCCAGACCAGGAACTGAACCCATGCTCCCTGCTTTGGAAGTATGGAGTCCTAACTACTGGACCTCCAGGGAGTTACCTAGAATTTGTTATTTGAATTTATTTTTAAAATATATTTTATTTATTTATTCGACTGCACCAGGTCTCAGTTGGGGCACATGGGATCTTTTAGTTGTGGCATTTGGGACCTAACTCCCTGACCAGGGATCAAACCCAAGCCCCCTGCATTGGGAGCATGGAGTCCGAGCCACTGGACCACCAGGGAAGTCCCTATTTAAATTTATATACAAACACTGTTCATTTCTATCTATTGACTTTTTCTTTCTGTTGACTTCATTTTCAGGTAGGTTCTTCTCTTATCTGGGGGGCGATGACCACTAACAACTCTAGGTTTATATCTTACCAGCTTGACAAGAATCGCAGTCAGCTATTGCCACAGCAATGCTACATAACAAGACGTCCAAAGACTCAGTGGCTTTCTACAACAAGCGTTTATTTTTCTGGCTCACAGCTTTCTGCTGGTTGACTGAGACAGCTCTGCCCTTTGGGGATTTTTCCTGGGCTCAGGTCTACTCCATATGTCTTCATATTCTCTCTGGATCTGCATCTATCCATGAAATGTTCTCCTCATGGCAAAGGGTGGGAGCCCAAGAGTGCAAGTGGAAATATGTGATACCTCTCAAGGCTTTGGCTTAGAGCAAACACATTGTCACATCTGACCACTTCCTTTTGACCAAAACAAGTCACCTGGAGGTGAAGAATCAAACTTCAGTCACTCATACACTATGAAGTCATATGAGAGGAGGGAATGAAAAGCTGAGGACAGTCCTCTAATACCCCATAGTAGGCTCAGCAGAAAGAAACTCTTGTTCCATAATCTCAAGGAAGGTCTTCAGCTGAAGCTCTCTTGACTGATGTGGTTCATGCCCATCCTTGACTTAATCACTGCAGCATGGGGCAGGCATTACAATAATTAATCAGACCAGTGTCATGTTCTCATTTCTGGGAATGAGCAGTGGAATGAGGGTGGAAGAGGTCCACCTCTCCCAAGCCCCTGGATTGAGAATCAGAAAAATGCATCCTTCTAAAGGGAAACTGGGGTTGTCTTTACCCCCAAGAAGTGTGAAGGGTGCTGGAAAAACAAAACCATAAGTGCACTCATCTCTCTAACTGTAGAATTATTTGAGATACTCGGCAGGTGGGCAGTCTCAGGAAGCAGAGAGCAGCATGTGGTGTGGCACATGGGCTGTGGTACTTGGTTTGGAAGTCTAAAGGCAGTCCCTTGCCTACAAGTGTGTTGAAAGGGAGATCCATTGGGTCACCTCAAATGAGGACTCCTGCCTGCACATGGGGAAGCGGGCCATCGTAGCTTGAGGCATCTTCTAGCCTCACCAACTTACGATTCACACTCAAGTTGGTCCAGTCAGAGTGAAGCCCGGGATTTGCCCAGAAGTCCCTTAGAAGAGAATTTCTCTCTTTTCTGCTGGGCTTGTCCCTGGGAGGGCAAAGTCTTATCTGAGCTGTAGCCAGTGCAGCAGAAGTAAAGGATAGAGAGAAGCTGGTGATGTTGTTCAAATCCCAGAATTCAGCAATGCCTGTCTTTGCTATTTCATGTCAATGAATTTCTCTTTTTTACTTAACTGTTATGAGTCATCTCTAAGTGAAGTGCTCCCTTCCTGATACCATGCCTATGCTCAGGACCAACCCTGCCCCTCACTTGGCCTCTTTTGATCCCATTTTGCATTGAACATTTGCTCTCCTGTGGCTCAAACACCTGTGTAATTTATCAAAGGGGACTGTAGACGAGGCAATAGGTCACCAGTGACAGGTTTTCTGAGTGGAGAAAACTGTCCTCAAAATAGGATACTTTGTGCTCTTCCATTTGAAATGGCTTTACCATCAAGTCACAGAGGGAGGTTTTGTCCCCTACATTTTAAGTATGTAACATTACAACAAAGACCCAAGGAGCAATATCTCTTTTTGGGGGGGGGATGAGTAAATATAGAACTAGCCATTGCCAGAAACCAGTGTTCTAGATAAATGTACTCTCTTAAGAGAATGATTTTTCTTATAATTGTACCAAATTAACTAGCATTTTATAGTCTACGTATAGTGCTTTGTAAACATTTTTATATTTATCATCTGACCCAATCACCCCAGGTTAAAGCTACCCCAAGAAGTGGGAATTTTAATTAGCATTTTATGGATGTAGCTATTGAAGCTCAACAAAATTAAAATAGGTCACCCGCATTCTCCAGCTAATGAGGGTCAGAGGTGGAATCAGAACCCTGGTCTTTGTGATTTCACAATCCTTTGTAGTTCATCCCACACTGTGCTGGCAGATTGAAAAAGTTTGTGTCAGTGTTGGGTGGATTTTAGCTTGGAGTCTGTTTTATTTTCTTGGCTGCCAAGACAGTCTTCCATGACTTCCTTGGACTATTTGGATAAGGGTTGTAGAAAAATTAGAATGTCCTGAATGGAAAGCCCCTTCCGGAGTTAAGAGGTCACCACCCTGATCTTAGCCTCTCATCTTCTACCTAGTCCTATTGGTTTTAGTTCTCAAACAACGATGGAAGGTCTGTCCCTTCCATTTCTTCTCCAGGTCCCCATTTCGTTTGCTGGGAACGCAGCTATTGCCTCCTCATAGGCCTGCCATTTCTACTCTTATCAGCTCCAACCCATTCTCCAAAGTGCTTGAGAATGAAGAAAACACAAGTCAGATTATGTCACATCTCCACTAAAGACCTTTCAGTGAGTCCATCTTCTCTTGCGATAAAAATCAAACATCTTACAAAGGCTTTGGAGGCCATGCATGGTCTGCCCTGACTCCCCTAGCCCTTTAACTCACTCCTTTACCTGATTTCTGAACTCCAGCCACATTGGACCTCTCCCAGCTTCTAAGGTACCTCAGTGGAGCCTAGACTAAATCAGCCAAAGTCAACCTGACCTGTAAACACATGAGAGATAATAAACTATTGTCATTTTAAGATAATAAATAATGAGGGGACTTCCCTGGAAGTCCAGTGGTTAAGGCTTTAGTTTACAATGGAGGGGGTGTGGGTTCTATTCCTGGTTGGGGAGCTAAGGTCGTGCATGCCTTATGACCAAAGAAACAAAAATAAAATAGAAGCAATATTGTAACAGATTCAATAAAGACTTTAAAAATGGTCCACATTAAAAAAAAACTTAAAAAAAGGACAAATTAATAATTTGGGCATGTTGAGGTTGTTTGTTTTACAGCAATAGCTAACTGATACAGTCTTCTATGAAAACACTGCCCCCTGGATGTAGCCATTTCTGCCAGTGCCTGTGGCCACTGACCAACTGTGTGTGACTGTCATTTTCCCCACATTTGATCATGCTTATGCTCAGCTTCTCAGTCTTTCTTCGACGAAGCTCCTTCAACTGTTGGCCATTTCCCCTCCTTCCAAGCAGGCTCAAACCAGCTGCTGAGGCTGGGTAAAGAGACGGTACTCTTGTCGTTTCCTCTATCAGCCTGCTCTCTTCAGTTCCCAAGCCCCAAGCCCATTCATCCTCTTTCTTAAAAATAATTAAAATAAATGAAAGCATCTTTGCATTGACAGGCTTGAAAACCCATGCAAACATCTGCCTGTGGGCATCAGTAGCCTATTCAATTTGGCAAACTGCCAGACCTTATCTGATGAATTGTGTTGGATTGGCTGAAAAGTTCATTTGGGTTTTTCTGTAAGATGCTATGGAAAAATCCAAACGAACTCTTTGGCCAACCCAATATCTCCAAGAAGCAGATATTAAGATGGGATTAGACAAGCAGACGGAGAAGGTGATGGCACCCCACTCCAGTACTCTTGCTTGGAAAATCCCATGGATGGAGGAGCCTGGTAGGCTGCAGTCCATGGGGTCGCTAAGAGTCGGACACGACTGAGCGACTTCCCTTTCACTTTTCACTTTCATGCATTGGAGAAGGAAATGGCAACCCACTCCAATGTTCTTGCCTGGAGAATCCCAGGGATGGGGGAGCCTGGTGGGCTGCTGTCTATGGGGTCGCACAGAGTCGGACACGACTGAAGCGACTTAGCAGCAGCAGCAGCAGCAGAGAAGCAGAAGCTTCAGTGGGGGACTTGCCCGTGGAAGGAGTGACAAGTGGAGGAAGCAGGAAGAGATATGATGAGCCTTCAGGTTAGATGTCTAAGACTGACACCTTTGAGAGGAGAATTAGGAGGAAGAGCCCCACTCCACAGTACAGGTCTAAGAACATTTAGGCTAGGCCAGTAAGGAATCCTCCAGATAAAGTGCATGTTCTTTGGGAAAGGGCTGGCACTGTGCTGTGCCCTTGGGTGGTATAGCCTGGGAAAAGTGTGGCCTCAAGATGAACATGGTACATCCCCACAGGTGTCTACTGGAGCTGTCGGTCAACACTGAGTCTCCATGGCTATCATACCCTTAAGCCCAGCTTGGCCCTCACCCACTACGCCCTGAATAGAGAAATGTATTTAGATAAATACGTGTGGGGTGAATAGGTGGTTGGGGAGAGGAAGAAATCAGATCTCTCCAAGGAGAGAGTTTGGCCTCTTTAGATGACATTCATGTGGAGCAGACATATGGGAGACCTTGACTCAGAGACAGGTACCCAAGAAAACGTGTCTATCTTCGTCTAAATCGGGAACACTAACCAGATGGCTTTGGAGCAGGTGGCAGTTCCTGTGGTTTTTCACCAAAACGGTGTTGATTGTCAAAAGGCATGGGGTAGCAAGACTGGAGTATGGGAATCAGTTCTGCACTTCTCCTTTAAAGCAAAGGAAGGTACATGAAACCCGTAAGACCTGCCTCTACTGGCAGACTCGGCACAGGAGAGAAGACCGGGGTAGCAAGACTGGAGTATGGGAATCAGTTCTGCACTTCTCCTTTAAAGCAAAGGAAGGTACATGAAACCCGTAAGACCTGCCTTTACTGGCAGACTCGGCACAGGAGAGAAGACCGGGGTCAGAATGGTCACTCATTCACAATATTGATTTCACACTTGTGCTCATAACTGTGCCGAGTTCGAGGGGAATGCTCCAGGTAGCCTCCACTTGTCCCTTCAGATCTGTGCTCTACTTGTCCCCACCTTGCTCCAGCCCCGAAAGGAGGACCTATGTGGGAGGCACCAGGCTCCAGTGCCCCCTGGCTTCTGTTTGGGCTTGGACAGTAGGGGATCCTGGCATGAGCCTGGGAGGAGGAGAGAGGGAGGAGTCAGCCGCTTCCTCCTCTGGCTCCCTCTCTGGTCCCCATACAGCTCCATGACTGGTGATCGCTGCTGCTCTCTAGGAGGCTGACTTGCCATAGCTCTCCCATTCATGGCACCCCCAATGATCCCTCCCTTCCTCCCTTTAGGCTTAGGGTGGTAAGTTCTGGGTTACATCCCCTACACTCACCCCTTTGGGTAAATAAACCCTCCTTTGCTTATCAAGTCGGTCTCCCGGGAGGCCTGGGAGTGATCAAGGGACAGTCACAAGACAGACTTGGTGTCTCTGAGGTCAGCAAACATTGTCTTAATCAGCTCTGACTGCCCGAACAACATACCATAGACTGGGTGACTTAAACAACAGATCTTTATTTCTCACATTCCTGGGGGCTGAACATCCAAGATCAAGATTCATTTCCTGGTGAGAGCTCTCTTCCTGGTTTGCAGACAGCCACCTTCTCACTGTGTCTTGAAGAAAGCACATGTGAGACCGCCAGCTCTAGTCTCTCTCCCTCTTGTTATAAGGACATCATGGGGTGCCACTCTCGGGACCTCTTCTAAACCTAATCACCTCCTGAAGGCCCTATCTGCAAATACTATCACACTGGGGGCTAGGAATTTCAATATAGGAATCTGCGGGGCTATAGGGGACACAATTTAGTCCATAGCAGGCATCAAGCATGTAATTCCACAAACATTTAAAATTATAATACAACAAAATCTACAATGGAAAAGTACTTGGGTCTCTAGTCTGGGGTCAGGTGGGAATCAGAAAGGGCTCCCTTGAGGAGATGACTCATTTCACTTGCTCTGTGCTGGGCAACAGCAGATAGGAAAGCCCGAGGTGGGGAGGAGCCAGGGGTGTTCCACAAACCAGAGAAGGCTCGAGGGTGGGCGGCAGCCTAGTGATGGACTTGGAATCAGTTCATACAAATCTCTCTCTCTCTTCTTTCTTCTCCTCTTTCTCCTTCATGCCCCCACTCTTTTTCTGGGGGGGGCGGGGCTAGGGTTCAAAGAGGTCTTTAGTCCAAGGTCATCTGATGATCTTGAGAAGGACATAGGTTTGGGGTCCCTGGCTGAACCAAGGCAAAAGTCCCCAGGTTCAAAATGCTGAGTACAGCCTGAGCTATTGCTTTCTGCGCGCTTCTTTCTCTGGACTGCAAGGTGGGTGGGAGGATTAACTCCTCGTGATCCAAGCGATGAGAGGGACCGAATGACTCAGAGGCAGAACTGGCCTGATGCGTGGAGGGCTGGTTTATGAAGGGTTCCCAGATGCCAGGACAGGCAAGACAGAGTGCACTTGGCAGGACACTGTGGGATCTCATTTATTGGATCCATTATCTGAATTAGGAACAATTTGAAATGATGACCATGAGATAAAAATAAAAGATAAGAGCATCTGTAATCATCCTTGCCCCTGCCTGTCTGTGTTGTGAGCATTGCAGAGGCCTCTCCTACCTCTCCTCATGTTTCAGATCATTTAATTAAATTTAACTAGTTCTCTGGAAGCCAGAAAAGTAAGAAGCGAGCCAGCATTTACTATGTGCTAGGCACTACATTAAGCATGTTGATGCTGGAAGCCACACACAGCAGTTCAGTTTCTCATTCAATCTTCCCAGCAACTCTACACAGAAGGTGTTATTTTTTACATTTGATGGGTGGAGGCATGCTGAGGTTTAGAAAGGCTGGACAACCTAATTGTCATCCCTTAGTTAGAGTTATACATCTGTCTGTACATCTGTCCATCCATCCACCAATTCATCTAACCATCTACTCATCCATCTATCCATCATCCACCCATCCAT
This sequence comes from Bubalus kerabau, assembly GCF_029407905.1. Taxonomy (NCBI): domain Eukaryota; kingdom Metazoa; phylum Chordata; class Mammalia; order Artiodactyla; family Bovidae; genus Bubalus; species Bubalus kerabau. Next base: position 10,805,278 of record NC_073640.1, on the reverse strand, counting down.
CCAACTATCCATCCATCCACCACTCGATCAACCACAATACTTACTGATCATGTTTCATGTGCTTTTGGGCACTAAGGGTATCACTGGGGAAAGAGACACTTGGTCTTCTGCCCTCATGGAGCTGTCAGTCTAGTGGGGTGTGTGCTCAGACCTCCCCAGATCCCTTGGGTGGGATGTCTCAAAAACCATTTTATCCATGGCTCCATTCCAAGATTCCCTACACTGTCTGGGTCTGGGCTTAGGTTTTTGGAAAAACACAAGGCTTTTCAGTGGTGCATAAGCTATTCTTAGCTCTCAAAGAGAATATATTTGGGGTGGGCAACTGACTTGAGTGGTGTCTTTTAGTGCTAAAATCAGAGAGTCCTGGGCATACCTGGATGGTTGGCCACCATAACTCAGTGGTTCTCGACAATGGGGTGATTTTGCTACCCTTTCCCCCACTCCCCTCCCCAGCCCCCAGGAATCCTTGGCAGTGTCTGGAGACATGTTTGGTGGACACAGTAGGGTGGGGGAGCTGTTGTTTTATTTCTAGTGGCTAGAGACCCGGCATGCTGCTGAAGAGCTTACAGTTCCCCAGGGCAGGCCCCTCACAAAGAATCATGCAGTTTAAAATGCCAGTAGAGCCCCAAGCTCAAGGGAGGGGCTAGCAGTGCCACACAGTTACTGAGGCCAGGAGAAGTATTCAGCCAATGTGGGTGGAGTTTCTCACACCAGGAGCAGCATTCAGCCAATGATGACCGTCCCCCAGACTGGTTGCACTCAAGTTCTTAAGTCAAGGTCTGCTTCCGGTGGAACCCAATTATCTTTAGAAAATCAAACATGGCCAGTTTTATTAATATTTACAGATAACTCCATTCTTCTCCCCATTTCTGGCCCCTAAACTCAGCTCAGGGGTCCTGCTGCACAGCCAAATGCAGATTCATGAGGGCAAGTGGCCACCCTTAAGCTGAGCAGCAGTTCACACAGAAGCTGCCAGTGCCATGGCCCTCTTTGGGTGGCCTTAGGGGCGCACAGATTTGCCTAAAGGACTGAAGGCGGGGTTGAAGCAAGGAGTGGAAAGGGAAGTAGAAGCATTCAGGCAGGCCAAGTTTCCTTTGACCTGACCTCACTGACATAAGCCACTTGTTTCTGTTGCCCTGTGATTGTACTGTGAAGCTTTTCCTAGCCACAGTTGAGCATGGATTAGTTGGGTTAGTATAGCAGGGTGGGTAAGGAACATTCCAGACTTTAAAGGCAGACAGAGTTTGACTTGAAATCTGGAGTTGCCATTTACTAGTTCTTTGACCTTGGATTACCTACTCAGTCCCTTGCCTCATGTGATTGTCATGAAAATTAAATAACACGTACATAGAATGGTTATTTTGCCTGGTCTGCCGTATACTACAGATATAGTAATTATAATATTGATGTGTTCGCATGTACAATATATGTATGTGTGTATGTATATTCCAAAATATAATTTTGCAGTTTGCAAGTTCTTGTAGCACCTAGGATATATGATGTGGCCAAATGATGATCCAAAAATGATCTGCAGAGAGAGAAGATCCATGAATGTAGGATAAAGACAAATTTGCTTCCAATCTTTTTTCAACATTGACATTTTCAAAGTCTATACAAAAGTAGAAAAATTAATGAACCCCAAATACTCACCAGGCTTCCCAGGTGGCTCAGTGCTAAAGAATTTGCCTACCAATGCAATAGACATAGGAAATGTGGCTTTGATACCTGGGTTGGGAAGATCCTTTAGAGAAGGAAATGGCAAACCCACTTCAATATTTTTGCCTGGGAAATCTCACAGACAGAGGAGCCTGGTGGGCTATGGTCCCAAAGAGTCCCTGGTGGGTGGGGTCGCAAAAGTCAGACACAACTGAGTGATTGAGCACACAGCACAAATATCATCAATATCTTGCTTTATCCAAAACAATGTTAAAAAAAATTTGTCGGGAGAAAAATCTTGTTTTATCTATCCATCCCCCAATATTTTTCTTTCTAGAGTATTTCAAAGCAGATTCCAGACAACAAGTCATTTCAGCTGTTATCTTCCATTTGCACTGTAATGAATTTAGCCTCACACTTCAGCCAGGGCTGCAGACCCTCTGGGGAGTGCCACCAAGACTGCCATCTGCCCTGGGCTATGGGGTCTCCGTGGTTCTGCCCCACAGGCCTAGGGAAGGCCTGATGTCCTGAGCCCCCACACGCGTGCTCTTCCCTCTCAGGCCTTTGTTTGTCATGATGGTGTCGAGGTCATATCTGATTTCTGCCCGGGTACCTGCTGCCTGCTTCTGCAGACTTAGCCGGCGTAATTCATGCTGAGCGTCTGTCTCGACTCTGGGAATGCGCTGCTGGCTCCACATTTCGCAATAAATATCTTTTTAAATGGCCTGGTATTCAGGCTCATTTCTCATTTCCAGGGAGACTCTTGACTGATGACCTAAAGAATTGCTTCCCCGTGACTGACAGGGGAACGTAGCATCCCAGGCACCCTGTTCCCTCCCTCCCGGAGATGTATAGAAGCTGTAACTTCAAGGGCCACAGGCTGCTCCTGGCAGAGCCATTTACCCGGTTACAGCCCGCTTTTCTCTGCACCTGCGAGGCTGCTGGCTGCCAGCCTGGGGGTACTCCAATGGGATGCATTTTTGCAGGAAATCCATGTTAAGTCCTCCAAGGGCAAGGTGAATTAGGGCCCCCTGTCTGCCGGCAGCCCACAGAAGGCACAGTTTTATAGAGGCCTTGAAATCCACAGAATGCAAAAGCTCTACAAGGTGGGGTGTTGTGGTTAGATTCTCTTGACGTGGAGGCCATGCTGCAAAGGCTGGCTGTTTTAAAATCCCGATGTGCACAGGAAGCCCTAGGCACTCCCACTTTGTGATGCACCTTCTTACATCCCATCCATCATAATAAAATGTACCCACATCCCACGTGAAATGCAATTCATGTGTAAATGTCAGGTTGCAGATGACTAGGGGCCTGGAGCAAATTCTACTCCTAGAGCCTTCAGTGAGAGTGTGGCCCTGTTTGCGCTACCCATGAAAGCAAAGAGGCCTACAAAAATGATGGTTCTTCATTTTTGTTCTTCCACCAGACTTAATTCTGTGTTATAGAATCATGAAGGGCCTGAAAAAGCCACCTGCCCTTTTCAGTTATATTTTTCTGTGTCTTAGGGAGAAAGACTGTATCTTACCCAGGTTTGGAGTTTCATGATATAAAAACCAAGCTTTCAGTTCCTGGTAAATTGCTAACGTGGCCAAAGCAACCCGCCCTTCTGCTTTCTAGATGATCCGGAAAGGTTTTTCAGTCTTTAAAATGTGAATGGAGTGTAGTTTGCTGTGACTGAGTTAATTCTGCCTTAATGATTGATGATGCTTCAAAGCCCCTAACCAACTCCATCTCAGAAGTCGGTCAATGAAACACAAAAGTGTCATAAATGAGAAGGGCCTGGGGAGCGTATTTGGCTCAAGGCCACTGGAGGCTCCTGAGCAGCTCTGGCCTCTTCTCTCTGAGATTCATCATCAAGTCATCCTGCTGCTGACAGTTTGGTTCTGACTGTGGTCCCTTGTTATGGGCTGGATTGTGTCCGCCCCCCACCCCCCAGCCCCCAAATTCAAAAGTCCTAACCCTCAGCACTTCAGAATGTGCCTGTATTTGGAGACAGGTCTTTAAAGAGGTAATTAAGATTACTAGGGTGGGTCCTAGTCCAATATGACTGATGCCCCTATAAGAAGAGGAGCTTAGACTCAGATATACACAGAGGGAAGGCCATGTGAAGACTTGGGGCAAGGATGGCCAACTACGGTCCAAGGAGAGGGGCCTCAGGAGATGCTAATCCTGGGATGTCCTTGGTGGTCCAGTGGTTATGAATCCACCTTCCATGCAGGTTTCATTGCATTCCCTCCATTGAACCAGCCAGTTGCACCATCATTCTTTTTTATTTTTTTAAATAGTATTTAAAAAAAATATCTTGGCTCAATTTATTTTTTTCTTCTGCCATACAAAGTCTTTTATTTATTTTTTAACTTTCCCTGGACAGCTTTATTTATTTATTTTAATTGGAGGCTAATTACTTTATAATATTGTAGTGGTTTTTGCCATACATTGACATGACTCAGCCTTAGGTGTACATGTGTTCCCCATCCTGAATCCCCCTCCCACCTCCCTCCCCATCCCATCCCTCAGGGTCATCCCAGTGCACCATTGGCTCAATTTATTTCAAAATAGGTTTTATCCTTGGGGAACTAAGATCCCACACACCATGGGGCAATCAGGCCTACACATCACAACGCAAGATCCCACAGCTTGCGACTAAGACCCAGTGCAGCCACATAAATAAATATTTTTTAAAAATGGTACAAGGAGTTTGAAAGCTCAGTGAGCATTAAAAAAAAAAAAGACACTAACCTTGCTGACCGCTTGATTTTGGATTTCCAGCCTCTCTAGCTGTGAGAAAATCAATTGCTGTTGTTTAAGCCACCCAGTCTGGTACTTAGTTATGGCTGCCCTACTTCTGAGAGTGGACTGGGTACCTCAATCTCTTTCTCTAGGACATACCCCATCTCCCAGTGCCTACCCCAGTCTGATCTTTCCAGTTCCTCTTTCTCAGGGGCTGGTGTCATTTGATTGTTGCTTGATTCTCTATATATACTTTTCTGAAGCCAGCTCTCAAGACTTGTGAATATCACAGCTCCTGAATTCCTCGCTGAGATGCTATTGGGGGTTTTGCTTGCCCGTTGTACTTCTTTTGGGAAACTTCCCTTCTCTCATTCCATGTATTTCTAGTAGAACTGTTAGTCATAACATCTGCCTTCTCTCCATTGAACACCCATCTGGACCATCCTTTTTTTAAATGGTATTTTTTTTAATGTTTTTTTGTTTTTTTTTTTTTTTTTTTTTTTTTACTTTTTGACTCCAGAGCATGCAGGATCTTAGTTCTCTGACCAGGGATTGAACCCATGCCCCCTGCAGTGGAAGTCAGAGTCTTAACCACTGGACCACCAGGGAAGTCCCTGGAACATTATTCTTGACCAAACATTTCTGAGGGAGAATCTAATGGTCTTGGTGGCCAACTGGATATGAAGAGAGTAGAAGATACCGATACTCTGGTTTGGTCATTTGGATGGATGTGTGCGGGACTGGGAATGTGGACAGAAAATAAAATTTGGGAAAAGGTGATGAACTTGGACTTTCAACACCTGAGAAGTGAGCAGATAAAAGTGACGTTTCAGGACGGCTGGTTTTGGACTGATAGGAGTCTGGAGATTGAGAGACGCAGCAAGAGATGATAATTGATCCTAATATGAGAAGAGAAATGATGTCATTAACCAACCACTTCTGCCTAAGGATTGTGGCAATTGCCAGGTTCAGATGAACATGCTTTTCAATAGTGAATCCAATGATATGTTAGGGAGTGGAAACCCGAGAGGGTTCATGATTTTCCAAGATAGAAGAAAGAGAATTTGAAGTTCACAAGGGTAATCAAGAAGTGAGGAGGTGAGAGAGAAAAATGGAAAGAAGAAGGCAGAAGGAGAACCAGAGATTTGTCTCAGCATGGGGCTCCTGGTGGAGTCATGTTACTGACTTAGGCAAAGGAATCTTAAAAGATATTCAACATTTAATTTTAAGTTCTCTGCTTTGCTCCACCCACCTAAACTTTCATTTCCTCTAAACACACAAATTTCTTTAGTTTTGCTTTTAAAAGGAGATTGAGGAAGGGTGTGAGTGTGGATACTTTCAGAAAAGCAAGAGCATCTGCGATGTCATAGGACACATGCACTGAGGGTGGTGGGGGAGCTCAGTTGACAGCTGGGTTTCACTTATTACTGTTTGTTATCTGCCTTAAACCTGACCTTACCAGCTGGGCCTGAAACCTTCTTCTAGATTGCTGGGTTCCACTGCATGATGGAGGTCCCTGGCAAGCACTTGTTGCCTCCAAAAGGTTCACCAGTAAGAAGCCTCTGAATGACCCACCTCCCAGTTCCGTCCAGTGGTCTGGCCTGGAGAATACTGCTCCAAAGATAGCACAGAAATTGCCCACTGCCACTCTGAGATCACACGGTAAGGGAACTGGCTGCACTTAAAGAGGTGAGGTTGACTTTGCAGCTTCAAAAAAAATTTTTTTTTTCCCAGCCAAGTTTCTGTTCTGCTAGCAGTTCTTGCTTGTGACCCAGAAGCGGCCAGTGCCCCCAGGGAATGATGCTGTCTAAACTTCCTCCTGTTTCCTGGCCTCCCCTCCCCCTCCCACTACCCCTAGGCACTTGGGCTTCCCAGCAGCCTTTGTAGACCTTTCCTGCACCCCTCCTCCAGCCACATCCCTGCCTGGAACCCTCATCCTATCAGATGCAGGCCCGCAGCTGGACCGCCGCCAATGGCAGCCATGAATGTTGGCATCGGGCTTAAATCCACACTGGCCTCCCTCCTGCCTGCAGCGGGTCCAGTCTGGTCTTCCTGTGCTGACTTCTCTCTCTGCTCTGGCCAAGGCGCGTGTGCAGAGTTTCTTGGTCCAAATCGCACACTGACAACTGGGATTTGTGTCAGTACATGCATCCTGAGCTTTGTGGCTGTGAAATCTGGAAATGTTGTCTGTAAGTTCATTTTTCTTTTGTACACTGGTGTTTGTTTGATCCATTAATGAGTGCAGCCCTCCACACTTCAGGACATTCTAGAGTCCTCTTTTCCTTGTCTTTGAACGGAAATGATTACTTGTCTGGTTGCCCGGATGTGGCTGGGAGCTGGGCCAAGAATCCCCTTTCATACACACCACTCAGTGCCCACACCCATCCTCAGTTGTCTCAAAAACGCTGACTCATCCCCTCTATCACCATCATTTGTTCACTCACAAGAATACGGAAACCCATTGGGTGCCAGGGGCTGTGCTAGGTGCTGAGGGCACAATGCCAAAACAAAGCAATGGGAGATACAAATGGCCCAACAATTCAGTCCACTGACTTAAGAGGAAAAGATGCGGAACACACCTAAGCCAGCCCTGGAAATTCAGAGACAGTTTTAGGAAGAACTGCCATATGCATGGACCTATGAAATGCTGGCATTGGGCAGGGACAGCTGGCTGATGTCGGCATTGATGGTGGCCTTAAGCCATGCTGTGCATCTCTCATGCCGGAAAATTCCATAATAGCACCACACACAAAGAAACAGGGAAAGACATCCACTCAATGGTTTTTCCGTTTCTTGGTTCAAAATGTCTTCATTGGCAGCCTCTAAAAGTCATTGTAGTTTACTGCTTGCCCCCTTTTTACTTGTAGAATCTGCGCTTTGTGGAGTCAAGACTTGTTCATTGTCCTAACAGATAAACATATTACCCTATGGTAGAGCTCCAATGGGAACACCACCCACCCCAAGTTCAGCCTCATCTTGAAGCCCCGCTTTCTGGATACTGACCATAAAGTTCCCATAGAATGAGCACTGTGCTGAAGGCAGGCAGGCAGACAGGGAAAGGGCACCTATTATTTTACACACACACACACACACACACACGCAACCAAAGCAGCCAGTAACTTTGGAAAATTTAGTTAAATCTGGTGTTAATTCAGGTAACTAATAGCAGGTGATATTTGTTGAGTGCTTACTATGTGTTGCTTGCCTGGTGGCTCAGCTGGTAAAGAATCTGCCTGCAATGCCGGAGACCTGGGTTTGATCCTTGGGTTAGGAAGATCCCCTGGAGAAGGGAAAGGCTACCCACTCCAGAATTCTGGCCTGGAGAATTCTGTATATACAGAATTCTGGACTACACAGTCCATGGGGTCACAAAGAGTAGGACACGACTGAGAGACTTTCACTTACTACGTGTCAGGTTGTAAAAGTTTGATTTGTGTGCCCTCATTTCATCCTCATAACCAGCCAGGGAAGCAGGAACCATTAGCGCTCCAGGGTAGAGACAGACACACAGCCAGGCTGAGTAATCGGTTTCATGTCTCACGGGCAGGGATGAGAACTCAGGGCTCCTTGCTTTGCAGCCGGGGCTCCTGACCACTCTCATGGTTCCTCATGCACAGAACAGAGCTCCCTTCGAGGGTTTTAATTCTTCAGGTTCTCAGGGAATCTGAGCAGGAGAAAAGAGCATGGAGAGAGAGAGTGTGTGTAAAGTGGCACTCCACAGCTGCCTTGTCCTGTGGGCGAAGCTGAGGATCCCCTTCTTACAGAGTCTACAGTGAGCTCAGGGCCACCAGGAGTGGGTGGGTGCGTGGGAGCTGAAATCCAGCACCGCTTCCCTCGTTAAGCCCAAAGGGGACGCCCTTCTCCAGTTCCGCAAAGGCGCCGGCTCCCCAGCTCCCCCTCGCTCCCAGATGCACGGCTCTTTGGAGGACACCTTTGGCCTCTGGGCCTGCCCCGTGTAGATTGGAGACTTTGTAAGACCAACGTGATTCTGCCCAGGCTCACTCAGCAGCCAGAATCTAACACCAGGAGGTGGATTCAGGTTTCTGACTCTGAGGCCACTAATTGAAGCCTTAGGAGAGCGGGATGCCCCACACCCAAGGCCAGGTATAATTCCTAACCCTCTCAGCCCTTCCCAGCTAACAAGGGAGCTGAGTTGGATGAATGGGATCAGCAGACAATTACAAATACATACAGAGCATTTATTGGGTTTCAATCTCCCCGTTTACTTGTAAGAAATATTAAACGGCAAATATGAAACCAGCTAAGTATATCCTTGGAAAGCTAACTTCTCTGGCCAGAATAAGAAATAAAATGTCTGTTTTTTTTTTAAAAGATTCACTGTGGTTGTTCAGTTGCTCAGTTGTGTCGTGTCCAACTCTTTGCAACTCGATGGACTGCTGCATCCTTCCCTGTCCATCACCAACTCCTGGAGCTTGCTCAAACTCATGTCCAGCGTCATCAGTGATGCCATCCAACCATCTCATCCTCTGTCGTCCCCTTCTCCCACCTTCAATCTTTCCCAGCATCAGGGTCTTTTCAAATGAGTCAGTTCTTTGTATCAGGTGTCCAAAGTATTGGAGCTTCAGCTTCAGCATCTGTCCTTCCAATGAATATTCAGAACTGATTTCCTCTAGGATTGACTGGTTTGACCTCCTTGCAGTCCAAGGGACTCTCAAGAGTCTTCTCCAGCACCACAACTTTATAATATAGGAGATCGGTGTCTGGATGTGTGCATGTGTGTTTTCCAGCTGTGCCTGCCTAAGTGTGTCCCTGTACTGGTGTGTGACTGTGTTTGCATATGCTCATGTGGGGCTCTCTGCCTGCAGCATCTGTAAGGCACAGTGTTGCAGTTGCTTTGGAAATAGCATTCTTACCCTGGCACAGCCGGGGACCACGGGGCGTGGCAGACTGTGACATGGCCGTGCAGCTATGATGCTCTCAGGGAGTTGGAGGCTCATAGGCAATAGTGCCTTCTCTTGACTCTGGGCATACGCATGGACCACAGGGGATAACAAGGTGCAGCAAGGTCTCAAGGAAGTTGTGAAGTGCTCAAGTGGAGGCAAATCTGGGAAAGAAGGCCACCTGGCTGTGTAGATGTGCTCTTGGAACCTTATTTTCTGCTCCCTAAAGAATGGCACCACTTCCTCCCGTCAGTGAGATCTCTTTCACAGGAAGCAGCTACTGCTTCTGGCTACCGGGGGACACAATTTAAGGCATCTCAGGGAGCACCCTGAATTTGCTTTACATAATGGAATGTTAGCAGCCACATTGTATTTTGGGGTAAAGAGGTTTTAGGGAATTCCTGCTGGGCAAACGAAATGATTCAGTGAGGAAAAACTTGGTTAGAGTAATGGTCTGTGGGGAAGCTTATAAGTATAAATACAGATTTATATAGAGCATGTGCTGATACACTTTTTTTTATTTTTGGCCTCGCTGCATGACTTGTGGGATCTTAGTTCCCCGACCGGGGATTGAACCTGCGCAGTGCTGGTGTGCTTTTGAATGAGATGCATATTCTCACACCTTAGTAAATAATATCATTAAATTATTTAAGGGATGGGAGAGAGGCTCAAGAGGGAGAGAATATATGTTTATATGGCTCGGTGGTAAAGAATCCACCTGCCAATGCAGGAGACGCAAGAGACGTGGGTGCAAACCCTGGAGAAAGAAATGGCAACCCACTCCAGTATTCTTGCCTGGGAAATCTCAAGGACAGAGAAACCTGGTGGGCTACTGTGCATGGGGTTCCTAAAGAGTCGGACATGACTTAATGAGTGAAAAACAACAAAAACAGCTGGTTCACTTTGGTGTACAGCAGAAATTAACACAGCATCGTAAAGCAATTATACACCAATAAAAAATAATAATAGCATTGAATCATTTAAGAAATCTAGGAGCTTAGACAGTGAAGATCCAGGGATGAAAATTCCAGCACGTTCTGACAGAGTTCACAGAGAGTGAAGAAAGTGTTTAATTGGAGAGATAATTGCAACAAAGTGTCATTTGTGTGAAAAAAGAAGTAACCAGGTGTGACAGAGCAGGGGAGAGGGAGGCAAAGCAGAGAGAATCAGAGTGGCCAGCTCTCCGTCCTCTCCCCAAGCCTGTCCCTAACTCATACCAGCCTGGGAACTCGTCATTCCTGACGGATAAGTCAGGAGAGGAGAATGGTGCTAAGTAAAGAAATGTCGATGTCAGTGTTACTTGTGTGTGTGGGGGGAAAGAGCCCACAGTAGCAGGCTCTGCTGTATGGTAATGTGACAGATGAAGCACTGACTGCAGATTGGTGTGGCTGTTAGCGACCATGCACATGAATTCGCAAGTGACCACTGCGTGGGCTTGAGAACACGTGTACTAATGATCAGAACACCCGGAGCTGTCGGCTGTTCCTTCTGCAGGATGGCAGGCTCTGTGCAAAGAACTCTGCACCCCTCATCTCATTTAAACCCCACTTATTCTCATCCCGTGTTTAGCTGAGAAAATGGCACTTCACGGGGGTTAACAGGCAGCAAAGCTTCGGGTCTTTATGTCTGAGTCGTTTCTACTGTCCCCACCTCAGCCACAGCAGCCAGAATGACAGACGGTCTAAGCACATGCGGTTGTAACTGGGCTCTTAGAATAGGGCCTCAAGCAGCTTTATCTCTTTCTCCCCTCTGCCCAGTCAACCCACGTCATGGGACAAGCTGTCTCGTGCCCATGGTGGAAGCTCAGATGGGCCTGCTAGCCTTTCCAGACATTTGCAAATATTAATACAAAACACTCAGCTCACTTTATGTCCCCAAGATTCTCATCTCAGTAAGGGATGCGTTCAATCCAGGGGAAGGGGCCAAACTCCAGGCCCCCTAACGGTGAAACTTTAGTCCTGGAAGCGGGCCGTGGGAGAAGCTGTGTGGTCAGCTTTGCCCCGTTTCTCTGCCTTTGCCTCCCTCTGCTGGGTGAGCAGTTTCTGGTCTCTCCTGGGTCCAAGTAATGGAGGAAGAAAGGAGAGGGGTCCCGAAAAGTCTTACCTGCCAGGTCCTGCCTTGAACTTGCTGCTGCTGCTGCTAAGTCGCTTCAGTCGTGTCCGACTCTTAGCGACCCCATGGACTGCAGCCTACCAGGCTCCTCCGTCCATGGGATTTTCCAGGCAAGAGTACTGGAGTGGGGTGCCATCACCTTCTCCCACCTTGAACTTGAGGCCACATAAAAATTTCAAATGAAGGGAATAATTTAGCTCAAAAAAAAAAAAAAAAAAAAAGAGAGAGAGAGGTAGATTAGTTTTGGAGGAAAGGGGTCCCTGGGAAATAATGATTGTTAACACTATCTGGGCCTCTTTTTCTGGTACTGTGCAAACACATATATAACCAGAGGGGCTACAGTGATTTTTTCCAATTTTATTATCAGGGAAACTGAGGCTCTGAGAAAGAAATAATTTGTGTCAAAGGCAGAGAGCTTGGTAAGTACAAGATCAGGGGTTTGGGCCAGAGAGTGTGAAGTAAGATCTTGGTCTCTTAACGGCTCTGCTATCTGAAGTTGGAAATCTATCAGGAGAGGAAATTACTACTCCTTACCAACTTGACAATTTTGCCTTCTTTCTTATTCTAGGAAATATTACCAGACTGGATAGCATTTCCTTTTAATAGCTAGTATCAAAGCAAATCTAATGAAAAAGTGTAACCTGAAAAAAAAACCACTGAAATGGTACTAATTTATGATCATAAAGGGATGTCTTGTGTTTGAAAATAACCAACAACTTGGATGGTATGTAATGAATTAGGAAAACAAAACAAATCTCAAGAGACTAAATTTGTATAACTAGAAACTATCTCAAGAGAATTATTTCTTGCATTGCATGATACTCAGAGCATATTTCATACGATTGAACTTGCACCCAGAAGTAATTTGTTGAGGAGATAAGATAGCCTCCCCTGCAACTGGTGACCTGTAGGGAGAGAAGAAGAACGTATCACTGATGATGGCTTTTGCACATCAAGCTGCTATTTCTGTTCTTGGAATTTGTCCCTTTCTCAGTGCTTCAGTTTAGTTGGTGCTCACAGAAGCATTGCAACACTTTTTACATGGTACACTTTCCCAAAGCATTTTAGTTCAAGAGACTGAAATATCTGGGGTGGAAGTGGGCATTTTGGAAGGTGGTGTCTTGCATCTGCCAGTCCTCACCCCTTTGCCCAAGCCGTTCTCTTTGCATAACTTCATTGTCTCTACTTGTTGAACAGCTACTCATCACATAAGACCCACAGGGATAGTCACCTCACAGAAGCCTCCTAACTGCCACAGAGGCTGTCTGCCTTCATTGGACCACAGAGAGTTTTGCAACATTTTACCTTTTAGGAGGGGCTTCCCAGGTGGCTCAGTGGTAAAGAATCCGCCTGTGAAGGCGGGAGATATGGGTTTGATCCCTGGGTTGGGAAGATCCCCTGGAAAAGGAAATGGCAACCCACTGCAGTATTCTTGCCTGGAAATTCCATGACAAAGGAGCCTGGAAGGCTACACAGTCCATGGGGTTGCAAAGAGACGGACATGACTTAGTGACTGAGCACGTACACATCTCGTGTGAGAGCCGCCCACCTTTGCATCGTCGTTCTAATTAGAGAGTTCTCTCTTAGTAGGTGGCAGAGTACAGCTGTCGAGCAGAGGTCGCAAGTGATGGCTCACAGCTTGTTTTTGGACAACGCTTGAGGTAAGAATGGTTTTCATAATTTTAATTGGTTGGAAAAAAAAGTCCAAAGACGAATGCTATTTTGTGACACATAAAAATGACATAAAATTCAGATTTCATTGTTCATAATTAAAGTTTTATTGGAGCACAGCCACACTCATTTGCTTGAGTATTGTCTGTGACTGCTTCTGAGCCACAACAACAGAACCGAGTAGTTGCAACACTACTCGGTAACTTGCAACAAAATCCATGGGATTTTCCAGGCAAGAGTACTGGAGTGGGGTGCCACTGCCTTCTCCGTTGCTCTAGGTCAGATGTCCTCAAATCTTAGTGTGTCTCAGCATATCATGGAGGTGCCTCTGCTGGAACTTGATAGGAATGCAGATTCTCAGGACCCACCTCAGACTTTCTGAGTCAGAAATTACACGCGTGGGGTCCATAATCTGTGTGTTAACCAGGCCCCCAGTCAATAAATGCTTTCTGTAAAGGACCAGACAGAAAATATCCCATGTAGGATCATCAGTACCATCTTTCTAAATTCCATATATATGCATAATAAACAGTATTTGTCTTTCTCTTTCTGACTTACTTCACTGTATAATAGGCTCCAGGTTTTCCACCTCATTAGAACTGGCTCAAATGCGTTCATTTTTATAGGTGAGTAATATTCCATTGTGTACATGTACCCCCACCTCCTTATCCATTCATCTGCCAATAGACATCTGGGTTGCTTCCATGTCCTAGCTATTGTAAATAGTGCTGCAGCGAACATTGAGGTACATGGGTCTCTTTCAATTCTGGTTTCCTCCGGGTGTATGCCCAGCCGTGGGATTGCTGAATCATATGGCAGTTCTCTTCCCAGTTTTTTCAGGAATCTCCACACTGTTCTCCATAGTGGCTGTACCAGTTTGCATTCCCACCAACAGTGCAAGAGGGTTCCCTTTTTTAGAAGGAAATCTTAGTCTAACCTGTGACCTTGCCTTTAGGATGAGCCACACAGATACATCTTTACTTTATTATCTGTCAAGCCATTAAGCTCTCTCTGAATCTCAGTTTCTTCATCTGTCGAATTGGACTCATGATAACCAAGTCAGGTTGTCTGAAGGTTCAGAACATGACGTCTGTGAAAGTTCCTGAAATATGTTATAGGGCTTCTATAAATGGACATTTCTTTCTCTCCCTCCCTCCCTCTCTCCTTCCTTCTATTCTCTCTCCCTATCCCTCCTCTCTGAAAAGGAACTACACATACTTACTGTCTCACTGCCTCTGAATTGCCTTCCTTCACAAGGCTGCTTGGGAATTTTAGAGCCTTGAACTACTGATTATCTGTCTCCCTCCGGTATGGTGTTGTCTTATAATTCATGCAAGGCAGGCTGGGAAAACCATTCTTACTTAATTTACTTGAGCACATACTGTGTACAAGCTTCTATACTAATGAAGAAAATTAAGATCAAGGACTTAAAAAGAGAGAGATTGCCTGTCTACCTCTTAGAAGATTTCATGATAAAGGTAGAGGCCAGGGTTTAAAAAATTAATGGTTGCCCTTTAGTTAATTGTAATCAGGTGGGTTTTGTCTTCTGTGTCAGGAAGAAAGATAAAGGGTGAGTGCTTGAGAAACAAAATCATACAAAAATCTTTTAAGGAACCAGATATGAATACATTTAAAAGAAATACAGCATTTTTTTTTCCTTGGGTCTGGTTTTAAAACCATGATTAAATTAAGCACACAAAAATATTACATTTTTCTTGGGATTTCTTTCCCTTAAAATTTAGCCATTTCTGCTTTACAAAAATTTGTTAGGAGAATCAAATGAGATAATTAATATAATTGTATTTGAAAATTATAAAGTAATGCTTAAATGCAAAGGAGATCAGGTTTCCCACATTAAGTTACAATCTCATTAGAGGAGAAAGTACAATTTATTGGATGAATAGCAAAGGATACAGAGAATTAGGTAGAGGCTGGAGGACCCCCTTTATCTCTGAGCCCCTGGGAATCTCTGCACCTTAATTTACCTGTTAAGTTAATTACAGAGAAGACCTTTTAACTTTCTTGCTCTCAGATTTCTTATTGTCTTTCTTTCCCCGTGGCAGAACCTGAAAGATGGGGAATCACCTCCCTATTGATTCGCTCCACGCGGGGCACAAAATGTGGGGCACAAAATGTTGGTTGTTTACTCTTCCTTGTGGGTTCTCAGTTGCATCTGATACTGTGACCTCATGGACCATAGCCCACCAGGCTCCTCGGTCCATGGGATTTTCCCAGCAAGAATACTGGAGTGGGTTGCCATTTCCTCCTCCGGGGGATCTTTCTGACCGAGGGGTTGAACTCGTGTCTCCTTCATTGCAGGCAGATTCTTTACTGCTGAGCCACAGGGGAAGTCCTTGACTCTTCTTTACCCCAAGTTAGAAAAGGGACTTTTTATCTTTATCTTTTTGCTTTAGCACTCTCCCCCATCAGCTCTTTGGGTTCTTCAGCTGTGGATATATTTACAAGGGCTTCCCTGGTAGCTCAGGCTGTAAAGAATCTGCCTGCAATGCAGGAGACCTGGGTTCGATCCCTGGGTTGGCAAGATTCCCTAGAGAAGGGGATGGCAACCCACTCTAGTATTCTTGCCTGGAGAATTCCATGGACAAAGGAGCCTGGCAGGCTACGGTCCATGGGGTTGCAAAGAGTCACTCACGACTGAGTGATTAACACTAACTATATTTGCAAATCATGTTTATGCTAGTAACTTCTTTCTACCACTGCTTTTAGGCAGTTGGTGTGGTGGTAAATACTTAACAACTGGCTCCCTGGGAAAATGGATGCATATAAGTTTGAACATTATTACTATTACTGACATAAAGGAAGTATAGCATACAGTTTACAAATAAAGATAAAATAAGCAATACTCTTATAAATTCCATAGAGCTGATTGATTTTCATAGTGTTTTTGCTGATCTCTGCTGAATGCTTGTATCCATAACCAAATTATGGTTGCTACTGATCAGCAAGTGTAGTAAATGTTGGTTGATGTTTTCCTTTCTGTTAACTAGTAAGATGGAAGTGAAATAACCAAAGACATATATAGGGATGTTGGTCCATGATATGAGCAACTTCTTTGCTGGATTGGATAATAGCTTTTGAATCCTGGGCTAATAAACTCATGCAAAGAAGCTCAGCATCTCTTGTTGCTGCTGCTGCTGCTAAGTCGCTTCAGTCGTGTCCAACTCTGTGCGACCTCATAGATGGCAGCCCACCAGGCTCCACCATCCCTGGGATTCTCCAGGCAAGAACACTGGAGTGGGTTGCCATTTCCTTCTCCAATGCATGAAAGTGAAAAGTGAAAGTGAAGTCGTTCAGTTGTGTCACACTCTTTGCGACGCTATGGACTGCAGCCTACCAGGCTCCTCCGTCCATGGGATTTTCCAGGCAAGAGTACTAGAGTAGGGTGCCATTGCCTTCTCCGAACATCTCCGTTTAGAGAAATGCAAATCAAAACTACAATGAGCTATCTATCACCTCACACCCGTCAAGAATGGCCATCAGCAACAAATCTACAAACTATAAATGCTGGAAAGAGTGTGGAGAAAAGGGAACCCTCTTGTATTGTTGGCGGGAATGTAAATTGATACAGCCACTACGGAGAACAGTATGGAAATTCCTTACAAGGCTAGGAATAAAAAAATTACCGTATGATCTAGCAGTCCCACTATTGGTTCTATACACTGAGGAAACCATAATTGAAAAAGACGCATGTACCCCAATGTTCATTGCAGCACTATTTACAATAGCTGGAGAAGGCAGTGGCAACCCACTCCCGCACTCTTGCCTGGAAAATCCCATGGACAAAGGAGCCTGGTAGACTGCAGTCCATGCAGTCTCGAAGAGTCAGACACGACTGAACGACTTCACTTTCATGCATTGGAGAAGGAAATGGCAACCCACTCCAGTGTTCTTGCCTGGAGAATTCCAGGGATGGGGGAGCCTGGTGGGCTGCTGTCTATGGTGTCGAACAGAGCATGACTGAGGCAACTCAGCAGCAGCAGCAGGACATGGAAGCAACCTAGATGTCCGTCAACAGATGAATGGATAAAGAAGTTGTGGATGAATAAAGAAGGTGAATGGAATATTACTCAGCTGTAAAAAGAATGCATCTGAGTCAGTTCTAATGAGGTGGATGAACCTAGAGCTTATTATACAGAGTGAAATAAGTCAGAAAAACAAATGTCGTATATGAATGCATATATATGGAATCTAGAAAGATGGCACTGATAAACCTATTTGCTGAGCAACAATGGAGATGCAGACACAGAGAACAGACTTGTGGATACAATGGGGGAAGGAGAGGGAGGGATGAGTTGAAAAAGTAACCCTGAAACATATACATTACCATATATAAAATACACAGCCAGTGGGAATTTGCTGTGTGATGCAGGAAGCTCAAATTTGCTTTGTGACTCAGTGCTCTGTGGCAACTTAGAGGGGTGGGATCAGGTGGGAGCTGGGAGGGAGGGTCAAGAGACATGTGTATACCTATGGCTGATTCATGTTGAGGTATGGCAGAAGCTAACAATATTGTAAAGCAATTATCCTCCAATTAAAAATAAAGGAAAAAAAGGTAAAACAAATATCTTTTGAATCCTGGAAGAATATTTTCTTAATTTTGAGGGTGAAGGAAATGGCAACCCACTCTAGTGTTCTTGCCTGGAGAATCCCAGGGACGGGGGAGTCTAGTGGGCTGCCGTCTCTGGGATCGCACAGAGTCGGACACGACTGAAGTGACTTAGCAGCAGCAGCAGCAGTATAAATATAGGGCTTCCCCAGCGGCTCAGCAGTAAAGAATCTGCCTGCGATGCAAGAGACTCAGGAGAGAGTAAATATCTTCAGTGTCGAAGGTCAAACAGTCTCTATTGCAACTACTCAACTCTGCAATTGCAACACAAAGGCAGCCATGGACAACATGGAAGTGAATGAGTGTGGATGCTTATGTCCTAATAAAACTTTATAAAAACAGGTGGTGGGCCAGGCTTGGTTCATAGGCTACAGTTTGCCAACCTCTGGTACCTAATTTCCTGATTATAACATTCAGTACTTTTCAAACTTGTTTTTAATCAGGAAAAAGTACTTAAATCTATAACAAACATCATCTATTTGTTGAATACTTATTATGAGCCAAGCACTGTGGTTAGCTTTGGGAATCACTCACAGAAGATTAACTCCTCCACCCTCCTCTCCACAAAAATGAATCTTAACTGGAACTCAGTATGTAAATAGATAAAAGCTGAACTGTTCAACTTAGAAATATAGAACTCAGAGTCCCATCAACTTAACCACTTTCTGGTCCCACTGGTTTCCCCTGTATTTAACTCTAGGGCTCTACTGGAAACAGCTTGAAAACCATGACCAAACCTTTCAGTTGTACGATATTGACAGTTTTTCTTTATTATGCCACTGGTTTGAATTTTTTTGTACATAAATATTTGATTTTCTACTTTTCTATACTAGATTTCTAACAGAGAATTTATGAGGTCAAAGGTTATACCTGTTTTGAAGTCTCTTGCTCTGTTTTGCCAAAACATTTTTCAGTTTGTGCCACCATGAACACTATTATATGAGTTGTAGCCCACCTTTGCCAGCATCCAGTACTGGCATTTAAAAAACATTTGCCAAAAAAAAATAAATAAATAAAAAAAACCCAACATTTGCAAGTTTGATAGGTAAAAAATATTGCCTTGTTGTTTTAATTTGCATTTCTTTGATTAGTTGAGTGCTGAACATTTTTTCATATTTACTACTCATTTGCATTTTCTCCCTGAATTGATGATAATAGGACATTTTGAACATAATTTAAATGGAGTTTTGAAGAGAGATTAAAAAATCAGTTTTTTATTTTCCTCTCCAGATACCAGACTTTGAATTGAAATGAGGTCATGGTCAAGAAAAGCAGAATTTCCACAGAACTCTCCTAGGTAGCCAAGCCTGTGTTTTATTCTGTATGCATTATTATTCTCAATTTGATAAAATAATATTATTTTTTCAAGTGTTAAAAAACACTCTTTGAAAATGTACAGGCAAAGATTTAAGTGTGAGAGAGAAACAGGATGGTATAAACAGAAAGAGAAATGAAGCTAGGTCTAATAAAAGAAACTAGATATGTGCTATGGATTGAAAGTTTGTGAATATGTAAGCCTAACTTGCCAATATGTTGGGCTTTGGAAATGGGACTTCTGGGAGACGATTAGGTCACGAGGATGGACTTTCATGAATGCTCTTAGTGTTCTTTTAAGAAGAGATATGAGAGAGAGGAGCAACTTCACTTCTCATGAATCAGGCGGCTTGCCACTTCTTGGGACTTCACTGGTGGCTCAGAGGGTAAAGTGTCTGCCTGCAGTGCAGGAGACCTGGGTTCAATCCCTGGGTTGGGAAGATCCCCTGAAGAAGGAAATGGCAACCCACTCTAGTACTCTTGCCTAAAAAATTCCACGGATGGAGGAGCCTGGTAGGCTACAGTCCATGGGATTGCAGAGTCACACACAACTGAACAGCTTCACTTCATGAGAGATGATCTCTCTGCCCTCCACTGTGTGAGGATTCTAGATGAAATTCTGCAAAGAAGGAAGGATTCCCTCGCCAGACAATGAATCTGCCCACATCTTTTTTTTTTTTTGGCTGTGCCGCATGGCTTGTGGGATCTTAGTTCCTCAAACAGGGATTGAATCCAGGCCCTTGGCAATGAAGGTACAGAGTCCTAACCACCAGGGAGTTTCCCTGCCTATATCTTGATCTTGGATTTCTTAATCTCCAGAACTGTATGAAATAAATTTTTGTTGTTTAAGCCATCCTGTTATAGCAACTCAAACTTAAGATAGAAATCCATATTTGTAAGATCCAATCATATATATTACATAGCTTGTAATAAAAACAAAAGCTAAGAAAGAGATTTATTATATTAGCTCACACAATTATGGAGGCTGAGAAGTCCCAAAGTCTGTTATCTGCAAACTGGAGACCCAGGAAAGCTGGTGGTATAAGTTCAAAGGCCTAAGAACCAGAGGGCCAATGGTATAGATTCCAGCCCAGGTCTGAAGGCCTGAGAACCAGGAGGGCCAAGGGCTGGAGAAGATTGATGTTCTAGCTCAAGTAGTCAGGCAGAGGGCTAATTCAACTTTCCTCCACTTTTTTTGGGGAATCTATTCCGATCCTCAATGAACTGGATGATGCCCACCTGCCCTGGGGAGGGCTGTCTGCTTCACATGTGCTCACCTTACATCTGCTCACTTTACATGTTTCTACCTTAGTCTCTCTGCGTGTTTAAATCCTGTTCCTGCTTCAGAATTCTCGAACGTCCTCAGGGAGGCCTCACCTGACCCCTGAGGTTAGGCCAGAACTCATATTCTGCGAATCCCTCGACCCTGGGCTTTTCTGGCATCATTGCAAAGGTAATTAAATAACTGGTTGTGCAATTCAACCTTTGATATCTGCATTATGGTTGCCATGTCAATTAAGGTAGAAACTACTGGGAGGCAGAATCAGAGCTATTTTATTGGCCACAAGCCACACCTCACGTTATGCCTGTCAGATGACATCCCAATCCAAGCACGGAGGAGGAGAGGGAGAGACACTTATGTATATACTTATTTGGAAACTGATATTTTTCTCCTCTCTTCTCGTTAATTCTGCCCTGATGGTGAAAATGTTATCAAGGCTGGCAGGATACATTATCTTGTGATTGCTACCTTTGCCCTTTGTTCTGGAAGATCCCCTCCACCTCCCTGTGAGCTTATGGCTCTCTGTCCTCAGCATGTGCTCTGACATGTTGAGGAGCTGAGTTTTAAAATCCTAGTCCTTGATTTCTTTTTCTTGGAGATGGTTTTGATCACTGTCTCCTGTATAATGTCATGAACCTCCATCCATAGTTCTTCAGGCACTCTATCAGATCTAATCCCTTGGATCTATTTGTCCCTTCCCCTGTATAATTGTAAGGGATTTGATTTAGGTCATACCTGAATGGCCTAGTGGTTTTCCATACTTTCTTCAATTTAAGTCTGAATTTGGCAATAAGGAGTTCATGACCTGAGCCACAGTCGGCTCCTGGTCTTATTTTTGCTGACTGCATAGAGCGTCTCCATCTTTGACTATAAAGAATACAATCAATATGATTTTGGTATTGACCATCTGGTGATGTTCATTGTAAAGTCATCTCTTGTGTTGTTGAAAGAGGGTGTTTGCTATGACCAGCGTGTTCTCTTGGCAAAACTCTATTAGCCTTTGCCCGGCTTCATTTTGTACTCCAAGGCCAAATTTGCCCGTTACTCCAGGTATCTCTTGACTTTCCACTTTTGCATTCCAGTCCCCTATGATGAAAAGGACATCTTTTTTTTTTTTTTTTTTTTGGTGTTAGTTCTAGCAGGTCTTGTAGGTCTTCATAGAACTGTTCAACTTCAGCTTCTTCAGCACTGGTGGTTGGGGCATAGATTTGGACTACTGTGATAGCAAATGGTTTGCCTTGGAAATGAACAGAGACCATTCTGTCATTTTTGAGACAGAAAATTCTGTTTTTTTTTTTTTTGTTTTTTTTTTTTTTGTTCATTTGACTGCACCAGGTCTTAGGTGCAGCCTGTGGGATCTAGTTCCCTGACAAGGGATCGAACTCAGGCCCCTTGCCTTGGGAGACTGGAGTCTTAGGCACTGGACCATCAGGGAAGTCCTGAGACAGAAAATTCTTAAAGAGATGGGAATACCAGACCACCTTACCTGCCTCCTGAGAAATCTATATGCAGGTCAAGAAGCAACAGTTAGAACTAGACATGGAACAATGGACTGGTTCAAAATTGAGAAGGGAGTATGTCAAGGTGACAAGTATATTGTCACCCTGCTTATTTAACTTATATGCAGAGGACATCATGCGAAATGCCAGGCTGGATGAAGCACAGGCTGGAATCAAGATTGCTGGGAGAAATATCAATAACCTCAAATATGCAGATGACACCACCCTTATGGTAAAAAGTGAAGAGAAACTAAAGAGCCTCTTGATGAAAGTGGACTAGCTGGTTTAAAACTCAACATTCAAAAAATGAAGATCATAGCATCCGGTTCCATCACTTTATGGCAAATAGATGGGGAAACAATGGAAACAGTGAGGGATTTTATTTTTTTTGGCTCCAAAATCACTGCAGATGGTGACTGCAGCCATGAAATTAAAAAACACTTGCTCCTTGGAAGAAAAGCTATGACAAACTTAGCGTGTAAAGAAGCAGAGACATTACTTTGCCAACAAAGGTCCTTTTAGTCAAAGCTCTGGTTTTTCCAGTAGTCATGTATGAATATGAGAGTTGGACCATAAAGAAGGCTGAGCACTGAAGAATTGATGCTTTTGAACTGTGGTGTTGGAGAAGACTCTTGAGAGTCCCTTGGACTGCAAGGAGATCAAACCAGTCAATCCTAAAAGAAATCAATCCTGAATATTCATTAGAAGAACTGATGCTGAAATGGAAGCTCCAATACTTTGGCCACCTGATGTGAAGAGCCGGCTCTTTAGAAAAGACCCTGTTGCTGGGAAAGATTGAGGGCAGGAGGAGAAGGAGATAACAGAGGATGAGATGGTTGGATGGCATCACTGACTCAATGGACATGAGTTTGAACAAGCTCCAGGAGATGGTGAAGGAGAGTGAAGCCTGGTGTGCTGCAGTCCATGGGGTCACAAAGAGTTGGACATGACTGAGTGACTGAACAACAGTCCTTGATTTGGCTTCCCAGGTGGCGCTAGTGATAAAGAACCTGCCTGCCAATGCAGGAGACATAAAAGACATGGGCTCAATCCTGGAGAATCCCATGGACAGAGGCGCCTGGTAGGCTACAGTCCATGGGGTCACAAAGTGTTGGACACAACTGAAGCGGCTTAGCACACAGACCTTGATTACCTCCCCACCCACTATTCCTAAAGGTAAGCAGGAAACAACCTGAAGTTTACTGTCATCAAGGGAAAGGTGAAAAGCCAAAGGATTATCACTGGGTAGGTCTGTTCACTAGATAAAAGAAATGCAGGGTGGAAAGTGAAACATTCTTACCTAATCCTGGAGTTGCTATGGCTGGAGCCCTGTTACCTAATGTTTCCTCAATTCCACTGAAGTTACCAGCACTTACCATTAGATAACAGCTAGGTGGTCAGCCCCATGTGTGGGGAATTCCTGGGGGGTCTTGTTGACTACTCTGTCCTTGCTATGACACAATAATCTAGCTTATAGGGCTGAGATGGGGGGATGGAGGCTCAAGAGGGAGGGTTTTATATATATATGTAACTATATATATTATATATAATAGAATGGGAAAGACTAGCGATCTCTTCAAGAAAATTAGAGATACCAAGGGAACTTTTCATGCAAAGA
This sequence comes from Bubalus kerabau, assembly GCF_029407905.1. Taxonomy (NCBI): domain Eukaryota; kingdom Metazoa; phylum Chordata; class Mammalia; order Artiodactyla; family Bovidae; genus Bubalus; species Bubalus kerabau. The sequence continues at coordinate 10,781,868 of NC_073640.1, read as the reverse complement.
TGGGCGCAATAAAGGACAGAAATGGTATGGACCTGACAGAAGCAGAAGATATTAAGAAGAGGTGGCAAGAATACACAGAAGAACTGTACAAAAAAGATCTTCACAATCCAGATAATCACGATGGTGTGATCACTCACCTAGAGCCAGACATCCTGGAATGTGAAGTCAAGTGGGCCTTAGGAAGCATCACTACAAACAAAGCTAGTGGAGGTGATGGAATTCTAGTTGAGCTATTTCAAATCCTGAAAGATGATGCTGTGAAAGTGCTGCACTCAATATGCCAACAAATTTGGAAAACTCAGCAGTGGCCACAGGACTGGAAACGGTCAGTTTTCATTCCAATCCCAAAGAAAGGGAATGCCAAAGAATGCTCACACTACCACACAATTGCATTCATCTCACACGCTAGCAAAGTAGTCATCAAAATTCTCCAAGCCAGGCTTCAGCAGTACGTGAACCTTGAACTTCCAAATGTCCAAGCTGGATTTAGAAAAGGCAGAGGAACCAGAGATCAAATTGCCATCTGTTGGATCATCAAAAAAGCAAGAGAGTTCCAGAAAAACATCTACTTCTACTTTATTGACTGTGCCAAAGCCTTTGACTATGTGGATCACAACAAACTGTGGAAAATTCTTGAAGAGATGGGAATATCAGACTATCTGACCTGCCTCCTGAGAAATCGGTATGCAGGTCAAGAAGCAACATTTTGAACTGGGCATGGAACAACAGGCTGGTTCTAAATTGGGAAAGGAGTATGTCAAGGCTGTATATTGTCACCCTACTTATTTAACTTATATGCAGAGTACATCAAAAGAAGCACTGGAGTGGACGAAGCACAAGCTGGAATCAAGATTGCAGGGAGAAAAATCAATAACCTCAAATATGCAGATGACACCACACTTAATGGCAGAAAGCAAAAAACTAAAGAGCCTCTTGATGAAAGTGAAAGAAGAGAGTGAAAACGTTGGCTTAAAACTCAACATTCAGAAAATTAAGATCATGGCATCTGGTCCCATCACTTCATGGGAAATAGATGGGGAAACAGCGACAGACTTTATTTTTTTGGGCTCCAAATCACTGCAGATGGTGATTGCAGCCATGAAATTAAAAAATACTTGCTCCTTGGGAGAAAAGTTATGACCAACCTAGACAGCGTATTAAAAAGCAGAGACATTACTTTGCCAACAAAGGTCCCTCTAGTCAAAGCTATGGTTTTTCCAGTAGTTATGTATGAATATGTGAGTTGGACTACATAGAAAGCTGAGTGCCAAAGAATTGACGCTTTTGAACTGTGGTGTTGGAGAAGACTCTTGAGAGTCCCTTGGACTGCAAGGGGATCCAACCAGTCTATCCTAAAGGAAAGCAGTCCTGGATATTCATTGGAATGACTGATGCTGAAGCTGAAACTCCAATACTTTGGCCACCTGATGTGAAGAACTGACTCATTTGAAAAGACCCTGATGCTGGGAAAAATTGAAGGCAGGAAGAGAAGGGGACGACAGAGGGTGAGATGGTTGAATGACATCACCAACTCAATGGACATGAGTTTGAGTAAACTCCAGGAGTTGGTGATGGATCCGGAGGCCTGGCATGCTGCAGTCCATGGGGTTGCAAAAAGTCGGACACGACTGAGCAACTGAACTGAACTGAACTGAGCTGAATACACACACACACATATATAGCTGACTCATTTTGTTGTATAGCAGAAACTAACACACTGTAAAGCAATTATATTCCAATAAAATAATTAAAATCAGTGTTTCAGGACTACAAAGAAATCTAGCTCATAAATGTGTACTTGGTAAACATTTGTCAAATGTATGGAAGAATTAAACTCCTCAATCCATTTAGAATTCATTTTAGTGTAAATTATGATTTAGAGAACTTATTTAAAAATATTTATTTATTTATTTGGCTAGGCTGGGTCTTTGTTGCTGCACGCTCTTTTCTCTCGTTGCGGCGAGTGGGGGCTACTCTCTAGTCGGGGTGCCCAGGCTTCTCATTGCAGTGGCTTCTCTTATTGGGGTGCTCCCTAAGAGTCCTGTGTATTCCTCCTTTGCACCCTCTATCCTTTGCTCCTTCTTTTCTTTGCTTCTTCTCCTTTCCCCTTCCACCCTCCTGCCTCTCTCCCTCCCTCTCTTCTTTCCTTCCCTCTCTCTTTCTCTCTCCCCCTCATCTGTTGTGAATGCTTGTTTTTTACCCATTAACTTTTAAAAACTAGTTAGGTTGGGAAGATCCCCTGGAGGAGGAAATGGCAACCCACTCTAGTATTCTTGCCTGGAGAATCCCATGGACAGAGGAGCCTGGCAGACTAGAGTCCATGGCGTTGCAGAGTTGGACATAACTTAGCGACTAAACAACAAAACAACAATTTATTTAAAAAAATTATCAAGCATTTGTATAGGGCCAGTCTTACTCCAAGTGACTGAAGCCATTGGAATTTTTCTTTTATCATGGTAAAAGATAAATAACACTAAAATTTACCATTTAAAGCATTTTGAAGTATAGAGTTTAGTGGAATTAAGTACACTGACATTATTGTCCAACATGGATCATCCCAAACTAAAACTATCAGGCCATAGTAACCAGTGTAAACAGACACTTTTGAAAACTTTCCTGTTAGTTTCAATAGCTTTACAATTGATTTGTTGTTTTTGAGATATATATATATATTTGTGTTGTATGCAAATAAAGAGTCTTGCAATGGTATATAGAACTTCCACCATAATCTAAAATATCAGAAGCGATTATGGGAATTATTGTTTTGTTGTCTGTTTTAATGAGAATGCCTTTAGTGGCTTTTTGTTTGTTTGTTTGTTTTAATGAGCAATATGCTGTTACTTCCTGGCTTGCCAGTTGATATTGATGTGTGTGTGTGTACTAAGTTGCTTTAGTCATGTCTGACTCTGTGCGACCCCATGGACTGCAGCCCGCCAGGCTCCTCTGTCCATGGGGATTCTCCAGGCAAGAATACTTGAGTGGGTTGCCATGCCCTCCTCCAGGGGATCTTCCCAACCCAGGGATCAAACCGTGTCTCTTACATCTGCTGCATTGGCAGGTGGATTCTTACCACTGGTGCCACCTGGGAAGCCCATATATATATATGTATGTACAAATATCTTATTAAACTTGCTAAAATTTGCTTAACTGGCCATTTCAAAGAACTCATTCTCATGTATATCAGTTCTACTTTATTTCCTAGTGTACTAACTTCTCATTTATTGTAATTTCTTACTTCATTTGCTGTAGGATTATAGCTTCCTGTGTTGGCTGCTTGTTTTTATTATTTCTTATTCAGTAACAAAAGCATTTAGGGCTATGAATATTCTTCTGAATACAGCTTTGACTGCATACTGTAAAAAGTGCTATTTATTGTTTTGACAGAAATTTTCTAAATTGTCTTGAAATACAGATTTTATTTCCAAACTGAATCAAGAGCTACTTTATAAAGTTTAAAATTCTGCTGGTGATAAAATGGTAAGAGCATATGACCGGTATAAATTCTAGTTTTGAAAAAATCTAGAGATTTTCTTTGGAAACAAATAGGTACTGAGTATATATCTTGATATATAGATTTTCCTACTTATTTTATCTTAAAAAAGTGTTTTAGTCTAACTTTTTGCTCAGTTCTTTCTGAAGATTTTTACAGAAATTCTTATGTATTTTGGTACCAATACATAAAGGATCTTGACTGTTGTTGATTTTCTGGTTCTGCCTTTACCAGGTGGTTGCATTCTATGTGAGGGAAGTGTTCCCAAAGACTTTGAAAACCTAACACTGATTTTCTAATTGGAATGAGTGTAAAATTTGTATGAGAGGATATTCCTTGGGTGTGTAAATCTTCAAGTACTACAATATATCAATATATTTTTGCTTTAATGATTCTTTATTTTTCAGCATTCTTTTGATAGTTTTTTTTCAAAGAGTGTCATGTATCATGAGTTTAAAAAAATTCCCTGTGTAATGTAATGTATCTAATTTCTGTTTTAAAGTTATTGATTCAGGGTTACCACGTCAGCAAGGGTGATTATATTAGAATTTGACAAACATCTTATAAATATAAAAATAGTTGAAAATTTATATTTAAAAAATTATTGTTTACTACAAATTATTTTTACTGAATAATTACAAAATTACAAAATCATCTATAGAATGTCTGACATTTAGTGCAGTATGGGTCTCAAAGTAATGACACAGAATAATGGTGTATATTTATTTTCTGCTAACATGGTGCCATCATGTGGCAACTTCAACCATTATCATCATCATTATGATCAGAATGATCATCACCACCAACCATCATTTCATAGTAAATACCATGTAATACTTACATATGCAAGGCTGTGTTCTAAATACTTTAAATATGCTATCTCATTTAATACTTGTAACATATAAAGTGGTTATTATTGCTATACGATTTACTTCATTGGAGAGCTCAATAATTTTGCTATGTTTTTCAAGTTTCAAGGATGCTGGGCTTTGCATTATTTCAAATATTGCAAAATATTGCACACAAATGACAATGCTCTTAAGATATTTATATCCCACTACTTAATTTACTTAATTCAAAATGATACAAAATGCAACCCTACTATTTTGCTAGATCGCATTACGGAAAGTTTGCATGCATTTATATCTGTATTACAATCTTACTACCATTATTTAAAAGAAATCTTTATCAACAAAGGAAAATGTAAAATGGCGTGTTGTTTTAATTTGCATCTTTTATTGGATTAAAAATGAACTTTTGAACTTTAGTGTCTCTTCTGTTGATTTTCTGCTCATGTCAGTTTTTCATCTGGGGTTTTAGTATTTTGCTCTTTGATTTCTGAAAATTCTTTCTATTTTAAGGAAATCAACTAGTTCTTGAAGTTTAAAGCAACTTGACCAAACAGTTGTGTTTTGTATGATTTTGGGGGTTTTTTTTTGAAGTAGAAAAGGAGAGCTTTATTACTTTGCCAGGCAAAGGGGGACACAGTAGGCTCCTGCCTTGAAAATCTACATGTCCCCACTTGGAAAGGATAGTGAGAAGCTTTATAGTAATGGTTCAAAGAGGGTGTGATCAGCTTGTGGACATTCTTCTGAGGGGTTGGTCATGAGGTAAGTGGGAATCAGCACCATCAACCTTCAGGTTCCAACCGGTCTGGGGTCTACATGCTTTCGGGCAGCATACCATAATTCACTGTTGGCTTCTCCCTCCTGGAGGGGTTTCAGTATCTGTGAGTGTCCAGGAGTCTCTGGTGGAGGGGTGAGGTGCCAGTGGCCTGCTGCAGGCTCGGGGGCACTGAATGCAGCAGTGTGTGCACGAGACCTTTTGAAGGAGGCCGCCATTATCTTCATTACCTCCACCACAGTTTGGTCTCAGGTCAAACCTTGTATGATTTTTAAGTTATGTTTGCTGTAACTTTTCTGCTTGCCTTTGCCTCTGAACTAAGTTTTTATTTATTTAATAGAGAATTTACATTTTTATGTTATCAAGTCAGTTGCTATTTTCCTTTGTAATTTACTACATAAGCTTTTCTTCTCCATTGAGAGTTGATAAATATTGAATAATACACATTCTATTTTTATACACATTCTATTTTTATGATACAATTTGGTTTTATTTAACTCTTTATTCCAGTTAGGATTTCTGTTTGTATATGGTGAAAGGAGAAATTATTAATTCAAATGAATCTTTACCCTCCCCTTGCAGTTCTTAGCCTGTTGTGCTAAAACAACTTATTAAAATATCTGTCTGATTTTGAATACACTTATAATTAAATTAATGTACACAATAGATTCTGTTTCTCAGTGATTGGTTTTGTTCTCCTGATTCCCTTTATCTGTTTTCATATACTATCACATTGTGTATTACACCTCACCCCAGAGATAGCTGTTAGGGCTAGTCTGCCTCCATTCGTGTTTTTCTTTCGTAGCCTTATCTATTTATTTCCCCAGTTTTTATTTTAAAAGACAAGTTGCAATGGCATTTAGAACATAGGAACTTCAGGTGGATTTCCGTTCAAATTCAAATCCTGTATTGGCATCTGCCAGCCTTCTAACCTTGGGCAGGTTGCCTCAGCTTCCGCATTTGAGAATAATAGCAATATCTCCCATGAGAACAATAGTACTATCTTCTCTAAGGACAATAGTATCACCTTCTGCATGGGACTGTGGTGAGGATTAACGGAATTAAAACTCATATGGCACATAGATATATGTGGCATACAGTAAGTTCTAAAGAATACTAGTGATTATCATGAATTTGTCAAGTTCAAAACTCACCCATTTGGGATATTGATTGAAATTGTAGTAAGTGAAACCTAAGCATTGGTTTGGAATGATAACTCCCTCTTCAGGAGCCTTGCTTGCTTTATTCAAGTCATACTGAATATTTTATCAATGCATGCATGCATGCTCAGTCATGTCTGACAGTTTGTGACCCCATGGACTGTAGCCCACCAGGCTCCTCTGTCCATGGAATTTTCCAGGCACGAATACTGGAGCAGGTTGCCATTTCCTACTCCAGGGGGTCATCCCAACTCAGGGATCAAATCCACATCTCCTGCATTGGCAGGTGGATTTTATACCACTGCACCACCCGGGAAGCCCCTATTTTATCAACGAGCATTTGTTATTTTACCCACATATAGTGTTCCAGTTGGGTTATTAGTTAACTAGAGAATTTAAGATCCAGGTGGAGAGGGGATTTGGATCATCACCCACCAACACCCTGAAATGAGACCATTGAACTCAGCATTTCCCACCAGTCTCTTAAAAGGATAAGACCATTTATTGTATGTGGTTGATAAAGAGGATAGAAGTAGCCTCAGCCATTCCTCTCCCTGATAAGTCTTAACCTAAGGCAAGACCTTAGGCAAGACCTTGCCTTAACCCTAAGGCAAGACCTTCTTTGGTTAGGATGTTCTTTCTGGGGTGAGATGTGGCTGGCTGCAATAGCAATGTGGACTAGGCTTGACCTGGATACTATCAACAGCCTGTTGCTGAGAAGGTCAAGGGTTGAGCACCTCCGCCTTCCCACAGAAATGCATTAGAGCTGCACACCTGCTCTAGAGAGATGCAGGAACTCTCACCTTCCCAGTCCTCTGCAAGCTTGTCCCATCAGAAACAACTTGTGCAGATGTTTTACTTCTGGCATCCCCTTATTAGGAATTCTGAAGGGACTCATATCCTTTATGTTACTCAGTTGGTCAAAGTTTGATGCGTTAGAAACTGTAGCTTTCTTGCAGTCAGTCCTTGCAGACCAGGGCAACGTGGTTACTTTTGCTTTCTTATGAAGGACGCGCTTTTCACAAACAAATTCGAAACTCACTCTCCTTTACTTATCTCCCAAGGCTAAATAGCTACATATAAACAGAACTTATTCTACAAATATTTGTAGTTTCCTTCATATGCCACACACATAGTTTTCATTTAGATCTTTAAGTATGCTTAGTTGCTCAGCCGTGTCCCACCCACACTTTGCGACTGCACCAGGCTCCTCTGTCCATGGGGATTCTCCAGGCAAGAATACTGGAGTGGGTTGCCATGCCCTCTTCCAGGGGATCTTCCCAACCCAGGGATTGAACCCAGGTTTCCCACACTGTAGGTGGATTCTTTACCATCTGAGCCACCAGGGAAGCCCTAGATCTTTTATAGATATTATAATTCTTTTGTTATTATTATGCACTGGATTATTTTTTCCTAGTTCATTCTTACTGATGTTGTAGGAAAGTTATGACTTTTTGAATATATATGTTTTAGCAAGCCACTTTACTGTTTTTTCCTTCTGTAACTTCTATTGAATTAATCAAGTTTTCCTTATTATGTTTCCCCTCTCCTTCTCTGACTTAGAAACTGTACATTTTTTCTATTCTTTTATTATCTTCTTTAAATTTTTAATGACATAGTTGGCTTAAGGTTTAATCAATATCTTTGTCCTCTTTTCAAACATATGAAGACTTCAGAATGATTTAACTCTGATCTTTCCTGCCATCTTCCATATTTTTTATTATTTAGTGGTTTCATCTTTTTTTTTTAAACATTTTCTTTTGAAGTAATTATAGATTCATAGAAAGTTACAAAGATAGTACAGAGCAGTCTCTGTATTCTACCCAGTATCTTCTAAAAGTTAGGGCTTCCCTGATGGTTCAGTGGTAAAGAATTCACCTTCCAATGCAGGAGACACAAGCTCGATCTCTGATTGGGGAAGATCCCACATGCCACAGAGCAGCTAAGTCTGTGGGTCACAGCTATTGAACCTGTGCTCTAGAGCCTGGGAGCCTCAGCTACTGAGTCTATGGGTTGCGACTACTGAAAGCCTGCATGCCCTAGAGTCTGTGCTCTGTAACAAGAGAAGCCACCACAACCAGAGAGCAGCCGCCACTCTCTGCAGCTAGATAAAAGCCCTTGCAGCAGCAAAGAAGACCCAGGACAGCTATAAACAAATAAATGAAATTATTTAAAAAGTTGCATCTTAGACAAATAAAGTACAATGTCAAAACCAGAAAGTTGACATCGGCACAATGTTTATTTATAGTTCTATGTCCCTTTATCACGGGTAGGTTTGTATGACAAGTACTGGAATCAAGACGCAGAACTGATCAGCCACCATAAAGCTCTCCCTATGATATTCCTTTATGGTCTCACCCTCTCTTGCTCTCCCACTGTCTCCAACCCCTGGCAATTACTAATCTGTGCTCCATCTCAATAACAGTATCACTTCAGGAATGTCATATAAATGGAATTGTACAGTATGTGACCTTTGGAGACTGGGTCTTTTCACACAGCATAATGTCCTTGAGATCTATCCAAGTTGTTGAGTGTATCAATACTTTGTTCCTTTTTATTGCTAAGTCGGGTCACTGTTATCACCACTGTTTTGTTTTTATTCCCTCCACAAATGTCATTATTATTGCTATTAATCAGATTTATTGATGTGTTTACCAGTTTCTCTACTTACTGTTTCTTGAACGACTCTACTTCCTTCTGAGTTCAACTTCCTACTTCCTGAAAGTACTATAACCTTCGGTAACTCTTGCAGTGAGGGTTTGTTAGTGCTAAATTCTTTCCATCTCTTTTTATCGAAAAGTATCCTTTTTCCTCTTTGCTTTTTTAAAAAATGAAGTGAAGTTGATTTACAATATTACATTAGTTTCAAGTGTACAGCAAGGTGATTCAGTTATATATGTATACCTATTTTCAGATTATTTTCCATTATAGGTTTTTTATCACAAGGTACTGAATATAGTTCCCTGTGCTATACAGTAAATCTTTTTCATCTATTATATATATAGTAGTGTGTGTCTGTTAATCCTAAATTCCTAATTTGTCCCTCCCCTTCTTTCCCCTTTGGCAACAATAAGTTTGTTTTCTGTGCCTGTGAGTCTGTTTCTGTTTTGTAAATAAGTTCATTTGTATTATTTTTTAGGTTACACACATCAGATCAGATCAGTCGCTCAGTCATGTCCGACTCTTTGCGACCCCATGAATCACAGCCACATATAAGTGATATTATATATTTGTCTTTACTTAGTATGATAATCTCTAGATCCATAAAGGTTGCTGCAAATGGCAACATTTCATTCTTTTTTATGGCCGAGTAATATTCCATTACATATATATGTAATGGATCACAGCCTTGTCAAGGTGAAAGGGCCTGCATAAATTAATGAAGCTCTGAGCCATATCATGCAGGGCCACCCAAGACGGTCAGATCCCAGTGAAGAGTTCTGAAAAAATGTGGCCCACTGGAGAAAGAAATGGCAACTCACTCTGGTATTCTTGCCTGGAAAACCCCTTGGACAGTATGAAAAGGCAAAAAGATATGACAATGGAATATGAGCCTCCCAGGTTGGAAGGTGCCCAGTATGCTACTGGGAAAGAGCAGAGGACAATTACTAATACTCCAGAAAGAAAGAAGTGGCTGGGCCAAAGCAGAAATAATGCTCAATTGTGGATGTGTCTGGTGTAGTGACATCCCACTCCAGCACTCTTGCCTGGAAAATCCCATGGATGGAGGAGCCTGGTGGGCTGCAGTCCATGGGGTCACAAAGAGTCGGACACGACTGAGTGACTTCACTTTCACTTTTCACTTTCATGCATTGGAGAAGGAAATGGCAACCCACTCCAGTGTTCTTGCCTGGAGAGTCCCAGGGACGGGGGAGCCTGGTGGGCTGCCGTCTATGGGGTCGCACAGAGTCGAACATGACTGAAGTGACTTAGCAGTAGCTGGTGTGGAAAGTAACGTCCAATGCTGTAAAGAATAATATCTCATAGGAACCTCCATGAATTGAGGTAAATTGGATGTGGTTGAGCAGGAGATTGCAAGAGTGAACATTGACATCTTAAGTATCAGTGAACTAAAATGGACAGGAATGGGTGAATTTAACTCAAATGACCATTATATCTACTATTGTGGGCAAGAATCCCTTAGAAGAAATGGAGTAGCCCTCATAGTCAGCAAAAGAGTCTGAAGTGCAGTATTTGGGTATAACCTCAAAAATGACAGAATGATTTTGGTTCATTTCCAAGGCAAACAAATCAACATCACAGTAATCCAAGTCTATGCCGCAACCACTGATGCTGAAGAAGCTGAAGTTGATTGGTTCTATGAAGACCCACAAGACCTTCTAGAACTTACAGCAAAAAAAGATGTTCTTTTCATCATAGGGGGTTGGAATGCAAAAGTAGGAAGTCAAGAGACACCTGGAGTTACAGGCAAATTTGGCCTTGGAGTACAAAATGAAGCAGAGGAAAGACTAGCAAAGTTTTGTCGAGAGAGCCTGTTGGTTGTAGCAAACACCCTTTCCCAACAACCCAAGGGACAGTTATACACATGAACATCACCAAATGGTCAATACTGAAATCAGATTGATCATTTTCTTTATAGTCAAAGATGGAAAAGCTCTATATACTCAGCTAAAACAAGGCGTGGAGCTGACTGTGGCTCAGATCATCAGCTCTTTATTGCAAAATTCAAGCTTAAATTGAAGAAAGTAGGGAAAACCACTAGGCCATTCAGATATGAACTAAATCAAATTCCTTATGATTATACAATGGAGGTGATGAGTAGATTCAAGGGATTAAATTGAATTAAAGTTCAAGATCTGGTAGAGAGAGTACCTGAAGAACTAGGGACAGAAGTTCATAACGTTGTCCAGGAGGCAGTGACTGAAACCATCCCAAAGAAAAAGAAATTCAAGAAGCCAAAGGGGTTGTCTGAGGAGGCTTTACAAATAGCTGAGGAAGGAAAAGAAGTGAAAAGCAAGGGAAAAGGGAAAGATACACCCAATTGAATGCAGAGTTCCAGAGAATAACAAGGAGAGATAAGAAGGCGTTCTTAAATGAACAATGCAAAGAAATAGAGGAAAAGAATAGAATGGGAAAGACTAGACATCTCTAAGAAAATGGAATATATCAAGGGATGGAATATATGCAAGGATGGGCACAATAAAGGACAGAAAAGGTAAGGCTCTAACAGAAGCAGAAGAGATTAAGAAGAGGTGGCAAGAACACACAAAAGAACTATTCAAAAAAGGTCTTAATGACCTGTATAACTATGCTTGTGTGGTTACTCATGTAGCGTTGGACATCCTGGAGTGTGAAGTCAAGTGGGCCTTAAGAAGCATTACAATCAACAAAGCTAGTGGAGGTGATAGAATTCCAGCTGAGCTATTTGAAATCCTAAAAGATGTTGCTGTTAAAAGTGCTGCACTCAATATGCCAGCAAATTTGGAAAACTCAGCAGTGACCACCAGACTGGAAAATGTCGGTTTTCACTCCAGTCCCAAAGAAAGGCAATGGCCAAAGAATGTTCAACTACTATACAACGGCATTCATTTCACATGCTATTATAGTAGGATTATGCTCAAAATCCTTCAAGCTAGACTTCAACAGTATGTGAACTGAGAACTTCCAGATGTACAACTGGGCTTTGAAAAGGCAGAGAAACCTGAGATCAAATTGCCAACATAGAGAAAGCGAGGGGATTCCAGAAAAACGTCTACTTCATTGACTACGCTAAAGTCTTTGTGTGGATCATAACAAACTATGGAAAAGTCTTAAGGAGATGGGAATACCAGATGACCTTACCTGTCTCCTGGGAAACCTGTATGCAGATGTTATGTTAGAAGCAGTGTTAGAACCAGACATGGAACAATGGACTGGTTCAAAATTAGGAAAGGAGTATCCAACCATTCCATTCTGAAGGAGATCAGCCCTGGGATTTCTTTGGAAGGAATGATGCTAAAGCTGAAACTCCAGTACTTTGGCCACCTCATGCGAAGAGTTGACTCATTGGAAAAGACTCTGATGCTGGGTGGGATTGGGGGCAGGAGGAGAAGGGGACGACAGAGGATGAGATGGCTGGATGGCATCACTGACTCGATGGACGTGAGTCTGAGTGAACTCCGGGAGTTGGTGATGGACAGGGAGGCCTGGCGTGCTGCGATTCATAGGGTCGCAAAGAGTCAGACATGACTGAGCGACTGATCTGATCTGATTGCAAGGCTATATATTGTCACCTTGTTTATTTAACTGACATGCAGAGTACATAATGCAAAATGCTGGGCTGAGTGAATCACAAGCTGAAATCAAGATTGCTGGGAGAAATATCAACAACCTCAGAGATGCAGATGATACCACTCTAATGGCAGAAAGTGAAGAGGAATTAAAGAGCCTCTTGATGAAGGTGAAAGAGGAGAATGAAAAAACTTGCTTGAAACTCTGCATTCAAAAAAGTAAGATAATGGCATCTGGTCCCATCACTTCATAGCAAATAGAAGGGGGGAAAGTGGAAGCAATGACAGATTTTATTTTCTTGGACTCCAAAATCACTGTGGACAGTCACTGAAGTCATGAAATTAAAAGATGCTTGCTCCTTGATAGGAAAGCTATAACAAACCTAGACAGCATATTAAAAAGCAGAGACGTCACTTTGCCAACAAAGGTCCATATGGTCAAAGCTATGGTTTTTTTCAGTTGTCATATGCAGATATGAGAGTTGGACTGTGAAGAATGCTGAGAGACAAAGAGTTAATGCTTTTGAGTTGTGGTGCTAGAGAAGATGCTTTTTTTTTTTTTTTTTTGACAAGCCTCTTGAGAGTTCCTTGGACAGCAAGAAGTCAAACCAGTCAATCTTAAAGGGAATCATTCCTGAACCTTCATTGGAAGGACTGATGCTGAAGCTGAAGCTCAAGTACTTTGGCCACCTGATGCAAAGGTCTGACTCACTGGAAAAGATCTTGATATTGGGAAAGATTGAAGGCAGGAGGAGAAGGCAATGACAGAGGATGAGATGGTTGGATGGCATCGCTGAGTCAATGGACATGAGTTTGAGCAAACTCAGGGAGATAGTGAAGGACAGGGAAACCTGGTGTGCTGCAGTCCATGGGGTCACAAAGAGCTGGACATGACTGAGTGACTGAACACAAATTTTTCTGGCTAAACGAATTTAACCCAACTAAGGAGAGACTCTTCCTTAAGAAAGTGATGACACAAAAGAGGAAGCTTGAATAATGAGTCAGAGTTGGATAGGCTGAGATATAGAAAGTAGGAAGGAACAAAAATTACAAACAAAGGGAAAATTATATGAGAACATGAATTAAGAAATAAGTGTCACATCTGAGGAAGACTGGAGGAGAATCAAGCAGAGGGGAGAAAGCTTCCCTAAAGTATGCAGGATCATAGGTTATATAAGATTACTTGAGATTTGATATGTTTTCCTAAAAGCAGAGCCAAAGTGAAAAGTTTAAATAGTTGTAGGTGTTGACATAGGCAACATGATCATTTTTATATTTTAGAAAGACCTCTCTGGTTGCAGAATGGTGAATGAATTTAGATGGGATGCAAGGTGGGTTGCTAGGAAGCCAGATTTGAGGCTCCTATCTCATTCTCAAAAGTTTAATGATGCTTAGCTTGTACAAATTTTCTCTTATTATACTTTTGAGTATTGCTTTGCTATATTTGCTCTTTTTCTGCAAAACATCCCTTCATTAGTGAAATCTTTGTAATGTGTCCAATTTATCTGCCAACTCCTCTAATATTTTCATTTTCATTCAATATTGCTTAAATAGTTGATTTTTTAAAAATTCTGTTTAGTGTTTCTCAGATTTTTTCTATCGATCATTTAATCAAGTTTGGGCAGCATTGTTTGTTTGTTTTTCATGTCCAATACAGCTGTACTTTTAATTAAAATTTCTTATATCAGTTGGTGGTTTATATCAGTTTGTTCTTGTTTAATAGAAAATATTTCTCTTGTATCCTACTGAACATAAGAGGTGAATCTTTTAATGAATTATCCTTTTACTTCACGAAGTTTGGTATAATAGAATATCATTTATCCAAGAGTCTAAACATGAATATATGATGAAATTATTACATACTTGTTATATCCTTATTTTTTTTAAGAAAAAAACATTTCCCACTTAAGAAAACCATTTATTATAGTAACTGAAGAATGATTTCCTGAAGTGAATGATCCATGGTAACCCTAAGTTCTACTGGGCTGGATGTGTGATGGTGAGATTTGAAATGGGTGGATGAAGAATGCCTTTATCTGATGCCATTTTATACTGTGAAAAACTCATAAATTTTGTGGGACAAATGTAATTTATTCCTGAGCAAAAGATGGCTCAGATGTAGAGGCTGAAAGAGAAATCTGAATAAAACAGATTTATTAAAAACAGCAGAGGAAGGAAAAGCAGATGACGGGTGTTTTCATCAGCACTGTGGCACTGTTCCATTCTCAGTTTTTGTTCTGTTGTGACATCAAACCCTGTTGATAAGAGACTCCAGCCACATCCCCCTCTTCAGATCAAGGAGGATTTCCTGGGAAATAAAAACTTCATTTCAAAGAGTAATTTATCATTTTTATAAGTCTGTCGTTTTTTAAAGGAAATGAGTGTAAAGCAAATTCTCTCTTTGTGTTTGAATTGATAAGTAAAATATGGTTGCTTTGTTCCCATTATTAGATATTAGTTATATGTTATTTTTCCATTTTCAAGTTAATCCAGATGTTTTTCTTGGGTGCAAAATGATGGCTTCATGTTTAGTATTCTTCCATTATTTTGCACGAGACATTTATATTAGATAATACTCTCCTAGGATATATAAAACTTTAAAAAAAATTTATTTTTTCTATCCATAGGTGCCACATAAGATTCTAGGATGCCGTTTAAAAAAATCTTTGTCCGGTCAGAATGTCTGTTATCCAAAACTCTACAAAAAATAAATGCTGGGGAGGGTGTGGAGAAAAGGGAACACTCTTACACTGTTGGTGGGAATGCAAACTAGTACAGCCACAATGGAGAACAGTGTGAAGATTCCTTAAAAAACTGGAAATAAAACTGCCATACAACCCAGCAATCCCACAGCTGCTGTGGTACATACACACAATGGAATATTCCTCAGCTACCGAAAAGAATGCGTTTGAATCAGTTCTCATGAGGTGGATGAAACTGGAGCCTATTACACAGAGTGAAGTAAGTCAGAAAGAAAAACACCAATACACTATATTAACACATATATATGGAATTTAGAAAGCTGGTAACGATGACCCTATATGCGAGACAGCAAAAGAGACACAGATACAAAGAATAGACTTTTGGACTCTGTGGGAGAAGGTGAGGGTGGGATGATTTGAGAGAATAGCATTGAAACATGTATATTACCATATGTGAAATAGACACCAGTCCAAATTCGATGCATGAGACAGGGCACTCAGAGCCAGTGTCCTGGGACAACCCAAGGGGATGGGGAGGAGGGGGGGGAGGGGGGTTCAGTATGGGGGAAACATGTACACCCGTGGCTGATTCATGTCAATGCATGGCAAAAGCCACCACAATATTGTAAAATAACTAGCCTCCAATTAAAATAAATAAATTAATTTTTTTTAAATGAAATAAAAAAAATCTTTGTCCTTGTTTGAAGTTAAGATACTGAAATCTGGATATACCACATTGTTCTGGAAGAGGTCAAATCCTGGACATTCTGGTGAAATGATCTTCCGTTGGAAAAGTCTTTTACAGGAAACTCTTCTTTGAACCTTACTTAGAATTCTACACCTTTCTCTTGAACTTCGGAGCACCTTTTGCTCTCTCTTGGTTTCTTAGAGCACCTCCAGGTGGACTCGCCATTTAGAGAGTAAGGAGCAGCAGAGAGATTGCTGGCTGCCTCTATAGCTGGCAGCAGTAGTCAACATTCTGCAACTGTCAGGCAAGTAATTTCATCATCTTGTAGATCCAATATTTTCTTCACACAGCACAGTTTTTAAGCAAGAGAGGCAAGTCAACATAGATGGTTTCATGCTTGCAGAGTTGGAATTATCAAGGCTGAAAGAGACGGCAGGATGAAACCATATGAAGATGCTCTCAGGCAGATAGGCTCAATATATCCCTTTCAGCCATCCCAAAAGGAGTTTATCACCATCTGTCAGCTACAGAAGCTCCCTCAACTTGCACCCCACTCTCTCCCCCACCTCTGTCTTCTGTTTGCACTTATACTCTTTATCTGGTCCACAGTCTCAAAGTGTTTATCTAATGGAGACCTGATTAAAAAAAGAAAAGAAACAACTGCAGTGTTTCTCTAATTCTGATTCAGTAATTCTTTATCAGTCATCGCAACATTATGTTCTAAATAATCCCATACTTTCATCACTGTACATGGAACGTCATACCAAGTCTACTTTCCAAGTGCGATATTTAACCAGACCCAAATGTCTTCCTTTGTAAGGTACTGTTTTTCAGTTTGGATCCTTATGACCCATCTGAGTCTACGTGGATTTTTATTTTCTGTCTACTCCTTCTTGAGCGTACCGTAGCATATCACATGGCAATATCTGGTGTTGGGTAGCAATTAGTATTGTTCCTAATCCTCTGAGAGATGTGGTTGCTGGTTGATAGCGTCTCCTGTACCTGAGGTTGACAGTGGCTTTGTGTAGTGTGTCTCACTGTTACTGGTGCACAGCAAATGTTTAATAAAATTTCCTCCAACTCCAAGCAGTCTAGGCAAGATTAAAGGCTTTTGTAAGTAGAGTTATGTTTCAGGAAATGAAGAACTGTGAGACCAATTGGTTTTTAAAAACTGATTTTGAGATGACTGAGGCCCTGCTTCCCAGAAGGGGGAGATGGCTCAGGGAAGAGGGTTCCTCTTTGGAGCAGTGAAAAAATGCTCTCTTGTTGATGGTGGCGATGGTCACACAGCGCTCAGCAACTGAAAGCCACTGAGCCTCGTGGGGCAGAGAAAGGCAAGGAGGGTAAACCGGCAGAGACACGGAGGAGTGAAGTTCATGGCATGTTCTGGAAATGGTCATCACTCGATAATCATTTCCTCTGATTATTAATTTTTTAACTTTGTTTTTTTTTTTTTGCTGATTTCATTAGATTGCTATTCATTCCATTTTTCATTTCCCCCCTTGTTCATTTGAGTATTTTACCAAACTTTTCTGTCTCACTCTGTTCCCTTTTTTCTGTGTTCACATGCTGTCTGTATATTGTGATTTGCAAATAAGACTCCAACTCTTTACTCAAGAAAGGCATATTGTTCGCCACCACGGTGTTCTGCTCCCTGCATGTCTCAACCCCAAGGGAGACATCTCACTCTTCCTGGGGCCTGTCATTTACAATCTCTGCCTCAAGGTCCTCTGACGCTGGCCCCTTGGGTCTCGCTCAGCTCAGAGGGAGGAAACTCAGCAGAGTCTCTGCCTATTGGAACCATTCCCTCCCACCTCCAGTCTGTCCATGTGAGAAGCTGACAATCTCAAGAGAGGAAGCAGGCAGGAGTGGGAAGGGAAGACAGGTGTGGAACACTCCAAAAGACCTGAAACATTCAATCTGCTCCAGAAAGTGACTATCAGATTACATGTGAGCAAAAGACCTGTAAAAAAAATTAGGAAAAAATATTCAAATCTAAAAGGATATTTCTCTCCAAATGTGTCACAACTGTCTTTAAATTCTCACTCCATTTTAAGGAAATCAAGAACTGAAAATCAAGAGGAGGCATGTGGTGTGCTTTATACAGGAAAAATAACACAGAGTCATGCCCTGTGCCGGCTGATACCACACACAGTTATAGCTGTAGCCCTCTGGCTGGTGATAACTGCCTTGGGGCAGGCGTAGAACGTTTCCAGCATCACAGAGAGTTCCGCTTCACAGCACTGCTTTCAGGGGTACCCAGTCACTGGTCCGTCTAGTCGAAGCTATGGTTTTTCCAGTGGTCATGTATGGATGTGAGAGTTGGACTATAAAGAAAGCTGAGCACCAAAGGATTGATACTTTCGAACTGTGGTGTTGGAGAAGACTCTTAAGAGTCTCTTGGACTGCAAGGAGATCCAACCAATCTATCCTAAAGGAAATCAATCCTGAGTATTCATCAGAAGGACTTATGCTGAAACTGAAGTTCCAATACTTTGGCCACCCGTTGCGAAGAGCTGAGTCATTAGAAAAGACCCTGATGCTGGGAAAGACTAAAGGCAGGAGGAGCAGGGGACGACAGAGGATAAGATGGTTGGATGGCATCACCGACTCAATGAACATGAGTTTGAGCAAGCTCTGGGAGTTGGTGATGGACAGGGAGGCCTGGGGTGCTGCAGTCTATGGGGTCTCAGACACGACTGAGCGACTGAACAACAGCAACTCACAGAAAAGTTCTCATCTTTCCATTACAAGCGTCGGTTAACCAGTGTGCACATGCGTATCTTATATATTTAACATATACGTTGTTTAATGGCATACTGTTTTCATTGACTAAAATTTTTAAGCAATCACCAGTCTCCCAATGTCATTGGAGAATTAGATTCTACCATGGTTATAAGTTGTTATGTATGAAGTGAAACAATTAAATGATTCAAAAGAAGACGGGGGGAAAAGGGAGAATGAACTGTAGGTGGAGTCTGTTTTCTTTACAGAAAAAAAAAAATAAGTAAAGGACTTTTTATTTGGTTAGAGAGTGCTTACTTTTAGAGTGGACTTCACTGAGGATAGGTGATTCATTCCTTTCCTCCGTGATTCTGGAGGTGAAGGCCCTTGTAGCTGTATAAGCCGGCAGAACAGCAGATTGTGGAGTCTGTCCTGGACAGCCACGCCTGTTCTGTTGCCTGGATGGTCACTCCAGGAAGCCCTCTCAGGATCCCCCAGCAGACTGTACCTTCTATATCAGACTTACTCGTGTTTCTCTTTGATTTGCAGTTTTCTTCCCCCACTGTAAGCTCCATGAGGGGAGGGAGCGTGACTGGCTTTGCTCACCACTGTATCTTTGGTATAAAAGGACATCATTAAGTGTTAGTTGAATGGAAGTGAGATCAACACAAAAGGTTTAAGAGCCTGGTGATCACAGGTGTGCATCAAGTGGGGCTTGTTCCTTCGAGGAATGAGAGGTTGCCCGCCTTCCCCCCCACCCCAGAGACAAAAGCATATTTCATTGACATTTACACCTTTGACCCCTCACACGTCACCAGATTTTACAACTCATTTACAATAGTGTCTGGGAAAGACTGCAGCCTCATAAATAACTTGGCAAGTCAAGGCTAAAGAAAAACAAAAACAGAAACAGTTGAAGAACTAGTCACTTGTTTTAAAAAACTCATTTCATGATTCATTTTCATTTTTCTTATCAAAGAGGCAGGAAGTTCAGCATGTATAAATCTTTAATGTTAAGCATACCCCTTCGAAATGAGGACAAGTTCTTAAGCCTCTCCGTGAAGCAATCTCTTCATGAAAGTTTATGCTGTGTTGGGAATAGCATGTGCTAATGTAAGTGGGATACACAGGGAAGAAAGAGCACTGCAGAAGAAAAAACAAACCTTAACCGTAATCTCAAATAATGACTGATGGGTGAATGGCTGGTTTGGGGGTGGAATTCTCAAATGATGACTGATAATTATGCAAGAAATATTAAGGATGTTAAAAAACATAAGCAGTCTTTTACATGTCTATTGACAACTTAACTGTGTACCCTGGCAATCAGAACGTGGTGTTAAAGTTCATTTTCAAGGACTTGAAATAAAAAGGCAAATAGCAAAGCATATGCCAAAACAGGCTGCTTATGAGTAACTTCTCAACCGGGGACTCTGCCTTTGTGAGAGAAATATCAATAAGGAAGCTTCTTACATAAATAAGCTGAAGGAAATATCTTGATTTTTAGAACTGATAGGATTCCAAAACAGGAAAATCTTCAAAGCAGATGCTTAAAAAAAAAAAAGAGCCAAATATTTCTTCCCAAGGCAATACTCATGCTCTGGAAATAGCTGAGCAATCTCCTTGTTGACCTTTCCCCTCGTTCTGACGACTTTAGTGGTAACTTAGGTGCCATTTTCTCATTCTCTTCTTGAGCAGCTGTGGTGCCTTGAGTTTTGCTCCCTAAATAAAAGTCTATATTTGTAAATTCTCCACCTTGAGAATGAAATATATCTAAATCATAAGAAGGAATGGGCTTCTTATGGTAGCTTTGCATTTTTCTGATTTGTCGAGACTGAAGAATCCTTAAAGCACCAACTATGCGCATGAAAGCTCAGTTGCTCAGTCTTGTCTGACTCTTTGCAACCCCATGGACTGTAGTCCGCCAGGCTCCTCTGTTCATGCAATTCTCCAGACAAGAATACTGGAGTGGGTTGCCATTTTCTTCTCCAGGAGATCTTCCCAACCCAGAGACTGAACCCCCATCTCTTGCGTCTCCTGCATTGGAAGCAGATTCTTTACCATTAGCATCACCTGGGAAGTGTCTATAAACCCCTCATCCTTCCTTTATGGAATCTTGGAGCACTTGAAATACTCAAAGCTATGTAAATGCAACGCAGTAGCTGCTGGAGACAGAATAGCCTCTTGTGTTCTTTTCCTTGTTTTTGCACTCTTGGGTTGTGAGCATTTTTAAGTATGGCCACCTTAAAGTAGAAGTAGAGTGGAAATAAGAATTGTAGTGTAGCAGCTGAGCCTTCTGGCTTCATGTAGCACTGAGCTCTTTTATTCCCATACTTTTCTTTCTTTTAAAAAATCTTTTAAAGAATTGAAGTATAGTTTCTGTCCAATACTACATAAGTTACAGGTATACAATATAGTGATTCACTATTTGTAAAGGTTATGAATCATTTGTAGTTATTATAAAATATTGGCTATATTCCCCATGTTGTACAATATATTCTTGGTAGATTATTTTACACCTAATAGTTTGTACCCCTTAATTCACCAACCCTATGTTGTCCCTTCCCCTTCTCACTCTCCACTGGTAAATTAGTCTGTTCTGTACACCGGTGAGTCTGCTTCTTTTTGCTATATTCACTAGTTTGTTGTATTTTTTAGATAACACATATAAGTGCTATCTACTTGCACCCCCTGCATTGGAACTCGCACCCACCGCATTGGAACTCGCACCCACCGCATTGGAAGGCAAAGTCTTAACCACTGGGCAACCAGGAAAGTACCTCCTTGGGCTACTTTTTTGAAATAGATGAATGAATGAGTGTAGAGAGTTAAAAGGAGCAGCCCAGGAAATGGACTAAACAGAAGCAGGGCTGCTCTTGACCAAGGGTAGAAAGAGGCCAATGTATTCCTTGCCCTTATTAGAAGGGATGTCCCTTACTAACACAGAATTCCTGGTGACTCAGAGGATAAAGAGTCTGCCTGCAATGTGGGAAGATCCCCTGGAGAAGCAAATGGCAACCCACTCCAGTACTCTTGCCTGGAAAATCCCATCGATGGAGGAGCCTGGCAGGCTGCAGTCCATAGGGTCGCAAAGTGTCAGACTTGACTGAGCGACTTCACTTCACTTTTATACTAATACTTGCTGGACTGCATTATTCTTCCCATTTTCCTTTCTAGCCACTCTTATTATTTTTTAACAAATTCACTGATGTTGTCAAGGCGTGACCCTCCTTCTAGGAGCATTGTAATGGGATATCAAATTTTAAAGATGACCCTGGAAAAAAGAATTTGACCTTCTATATCCCTGTTAGGACCAAGTTTATAGGGAAGTTCATAAAATTTTGTGACCTGCAAAGCTACTCAATGTAGATGTTAAACAGGCTAGTTCCTTCTAATTGTACCTCACTACAACTGTGTCCTCTTGACACAAAGGGTTCCCCAGGGACTGGGCTGTGTTATAAGCTCCCCAAAGAATGAAAGCTGAAAAAAATTCATCCATCATTGGGACTTGCTAGCTTACTGGAAACAGGATAAATTAATGTTCAACCAGATGTTTTGGCTTCGGCCAGACAGATGAAGCCAATTTCTATGTTTGAACTGCTTGGCAATCTTCTTCAAGGAGATTTGTTGATGGAACACTTCAAGGACAGCCAGTCTTCACCCAAGTCCATCAGAGGAGTCCTGAGATGCAGCCAACACCTCATCTACATTGCTGTCTTCAGAGATCTGACACTATTGTGAAATAGTTTTTCTTGGTTCCCAGGAGCTCAAAGAACCAGATGACAAGTGAAAATCCTGTTCAGTAGACCAACGGTTGTCCACCTGGGCCATTTTGCCCTCAGAGGATGTTGTCAATGTTGTGGAATGGTTTTGGTTGTCACGGTTGTGAAGAGGTGCTACTGATGTTTCATTGTACTTTGACACGATGCTTTAAAGCAAAACAAAACTGACTCAGCAATTAAAGCAGGAGGGAAATTAAATATGGAAGGACCTGAATTCATTGATGGCATTTGTCTTGATATAGCTTTATAGGATCATGAGGCAGTGTGGCAGAAAGAAAAAAATGCACTTTAGTGAAAAAAAAAATGAGTGTCCAGTTTCTGTCATTTAGGGAAAGAACAGCATGAGTATTAGAGATGAAGGACTCTTTGATGGATAAAATACTTCGATGGGGCTGTGTGGTTGAGAAAGGTGAGCCTCTGTCTTGCCTTTTTTTTTTTTTTTTTTTTGCCAACTTGCAGGCAAAGCCTAGATTTTTGAGGGTGAAAGAGTTCAACTGCTTCCACGAGGAAAGTAAGGATTTTGAGTGTTGATGGGCAGCCGAGGAAAGAAGGTTTGAGGGACCCAGCATGTCGGAAGGAACTCTCAGTCCTGTGGCAACAGGCAGTATTTCTGGACAAATTGTGACAGTGGAAAATTTCCTGTGGGGGAGGAAATATGGGGACCTGTGAAAAAACGACGCTGTTTTAAATTGGGGGTTGAGTTTCTCTGGTTGTTAGGAAGTGATTGTGAAGAAACCACACTGGTTGTCCTTAAAAGCCTCAGTGAAAGTGAACCACACACAGCAGACTTGGATACTGTTGCGTGGAGAGAGGGAGGGGAAGAAGGAAGATGAGTGGAGATCAGAGGAAGCGGAACGCCCCATTCACTCCTTCCAGTTCCCATCCTCTCAGACACTAGAAAAGAAACAGGACTTTCTCGTGAACTAGGATGGGGCCATGAGCCACGTCGTTCAGATGATATAAGAAGATGTGCCCTCAGCTAGCCAGACAGTCCTGGAGGCATCTGGCTCACAGAACTGAGTGAGTGAGAGGAACCTTCAAGCCATGGTGCCTTTTCACAAGTCACACTGGAGACGTGTGTCCTGTACAGACATCTGTGTATCTGTGGCTTTCTCAAGGCCTTTAGGTGACACACGCAGCTTTCCTAAAGGCCTGAAATCTAGTTCTTTTTGCCCAACCTGGCTATGTGAAGGAGAGGAAGGGAGATGAGATAGGAGGAGATGGTTTTAAGATGGTTTGTCTGGGGTTGGTTGCATGAGTCGGAGCCCAGGCTTTCTGTTGACATCACTTGCTTTGGAAGATGGCTGAAGTCTACGTCGTTTTTCGGAGCATGTTCCCTCAAGATGTCTTGGTTTTGTTGCATCGCAAAGATCATGTCTGCTTTGTTTCTCTGCAGTTCTGGGAGTTCCCGGCTGCCAGATGCAGCATAAGAGGCTGTCAAAGAAGTTGTTTGCCAAAGGTGAAAAGTTAGAGGTGCCAAGGCATTTGCTGCAGTCATTTTTCTTGTCTAATATTTGTCATCTTCCATTAGTCAGGAATACTAATGAGTAGTCAGGGTGTCCAAATGACAATAATTCACCGTTTTCCCAGTCCTACTGAGACTGTTTAAATGCAGCTGGAGGAATTGTAAAGCGTTTGCGTGTTACTGCTATGGTCTAGGTCCCATAAAGTTCTTTCTGGAGTTTTGCTCACTAAATCAGCCCTAACGCACTTTCATCTTCTGTGTTACGTGTCTCGGCTTTTCACTAAAGCTTGCTTCTAGATGTTTGCTTGGTTGGTTCCTCATCCCCTTTTATGTCCGTTCAGATGTTACCGCTTTGGCAAGACCTTCACTGCCCTTCCCCCCGACTGCTCCCCGGTTTAGAATGTTGCTCCTCTGCCTCTCTGCCATTCTGTAGTAGTTTTTTGTCTTATGCGGCTTTTGTTTTGTTTTAGTGGTACTTATCACTAACTGCTTTGCTTTGTTTAGTCCCTTCTTGGTTATTGCCTTTCTCCTACTAAAATACAGGGCTTCTCCTGTGACTTGGGGGTAAAGAATCCTCCTGCCAATGCAGGAGATGCAGGAGACACGGGTTCAGTCCCTGGGTTGGGAAGATCCTCTGGAGGAGGAAGTGGCAACCCACTCCAGTATTCTTGCCTGGAGAATCCCTTGGACAGAGGAGCCTGGAGGGTTATAGTCCAGGGGATCGTAAAGAGTCAGATATGACCTACTAACCGAGCACACACTAGAATACAAGCTCCGTGAAGACCAGGGTCTCATCTAACATGTTGGCCATTTTACGTACATTACTCACACTGTGCCCTGAACCTAGCAGGTTCTCAGTAACTATTTATTTAGACACGGACAAATGAATGAGTGAAACTACTCTTTATGACACATTACTTTATGGTCTTGTCCCAGTTCTCATTCTCTTCAAAGTCTCTGTTGGTTTTTCTATCACACTCAGAATTACTTCTTAACTTTTCATGTATACAAGGCCCTACCTAATCAAGAGCTGGTCTACTTACCTTTCAGTCTCTTTTCACTTTTTGCTTTACTCCAGTCACACTCATTCTTTTCTTTATTTGAACAAGCTAAGCTTACGCTTGATGGTCAAGAGTATGGGCTCTGGCCTTGGCTACATCTGGGTTGGAACCCCAGCTCTGCTTGTTGCTGGCTGTGTGATGCTGAGCAAATTCTTTTCCTTGTCTAACCTTCATTTCTCTCATTTGTAAAGTGCAAGTAATTATAGCACCTACCTCATATGTGGTAGGGAGAAGGCAACGGCAACCCACTCCAGTACTCTTGCCTAGAAAATCTCTTGGACAGAGGAGCCTGGTAGGCTGCAGTCCATGGGGTGGCAAAGAGTTGGACACAACTGAGCGACTTCACTTTCACTTTTCACTTTGACGCATTGGAGAAGGAAATGGCAACCCACTCCAGTGTTCTTGCCTGGAGAATCCCAGGGACAGTGGAGCCTGGTGGGCTGCCATCTATGGGGTCACACAGAGTCGGACACGACTGAATCGACTTAGCAGTAGCAGCATATGTGGTAACTACATGGGGCCACATGCTCAGAGAATTAAGGAAGTCTCAATGAAGAGACTTGTGGACACAGCATGTATTGGGTCAGGGTTGCAGATTTTAGTTTTTTAGGAAAATAAAAAGTCGGTCTTGGGTGTGGGTGAGTTCTCTAGGGAGGTGAGTTCTCTAGAGGGAAGAGTATGAAGAAAGGATGTGGAGGATCAAGGATCAAGCTGTGTGTTGCATCCATAGTGAGATGGGAAAGTCTCAAAGAGAAGGCATCAGAAGGAGGGGAAGCAGATCAGGGTAGCGGTTTGGGGAGCTGGAATAGGCAGGGGTGGCTGGAGAGTGGCTGAAGAAGACGAGATCAGACATATAAGATGGGGGTAGAGTCTGGAGGTCCTGGAATATCATCCCTGGAGTCCGGGACATCCTTTGTCCTTACCTATTGAGGATCACAGATCCCTGAGTGGATAGAACAGTGTCCTCCCAAAATCTATGTCCACCCCAAACCTCAGAATGTGACTATGTATGAAAGTAAGATTCTTTTCAGGTTTCCCAGTGACTTAGCAGCAGCAGCAATGGTAAAGAATCTCTCTGCAATGCAGGAGATGCAGGTTTGATCTCTGGGCTGGGAAGATCCCCTGAAGGTGAGCACAGCAATCCACTCCAGCATTCTTGCCTGGAGAATCCCATGGACAGAAGAGCCTGGTGGGCTATAGTCCATGGGGTCTCAAAGAGTCGGACATGACTGACGTGACTGAGCATGCATGCACAAGAGTCTTTGCAGATATAGCAAAGGTAAGGATCAAGATGAAGTCATGCCAGATTAGGGTGAGGCCTAACTCCAAGTGTCTCTATAAGAGACAGAAAAGGCCACACAGAGACACAGGGAAGAAGGCCCTATGAAGATGGAGACAGAGATTCGAATGATGTGACCATAAGCAAAGGAACACTAAGAGTCCCCAGAAGCTGGAAGCGGCAAGGACAGACCCTCCCCTAGAGCCTTTGAGGAGAATGTGGTCCCAGGAGCATCTTGATCTTAGACTTCTGGCCTCCAGCCTGTGAGAGAGCAATTTCTATTGTTTTAAGCCAGCAAGGTTTTAGTCATTGGTTTTGACTGCTTTAGAAAACTAATCCAGTCTTCTAGAGAATTTGATGAAATCTATGGATCTTTTCTCCCAAAAAAGATATGTATGCCCACACAAGTACAATTTTGCTATCACTTTAAATGTATGTGCTAGAGCTCAACTATAGGTCTCAAGGTTAAGCACCCTCTAGAAACTGGGGTACCATTAATCCAACTGGGGCTTCCCAGGTGGCCTGGGGTAAAGAATCCTCCTGTCCGTGCAAGACATGCAGGTTCAATCCCTGGGTTGGGAGGCCCTTGAAGGAGAAAATGGCAACCCACTCCAGTATTCTTGCCTGGAAAATCCCTTGGACGGCAGAGCTTGGTAGGCTGCAGTCCAAAGGGTTGCAAAAAGTTGGACAAGATTGTGCATGCACATACACCATTAACTCAACTGGGTCTGAGTTTCAGAACACGAGTCACAGAAGCAATGTGGAGATGAGAAGGAACCAAGGGAGATTTTAAATATGAAAGACTTAGAGTGCAGTCACTTCCCTTTTCACACGTTTGCAAAATACTTCATTCTTTCCTTCTGGAAATTTTTAAATACAAAAGAAAATCAGTAAGGTTGCTTATGATGTGTCCCAAAGCAGGATTTTTATTAGACAAAAAGGAGCAATGATTTTAATTTCTGCAGCTTGCTCAAAAATGATGAAGAACACCCTGGAGTAATTGCTGTTTTGTCTCAATTCACTGGAATCAGGTAGAGAGCTGAGGGAGATGTGGGTGGAGGAGTTTAATTTTGTGATTTCTGGGGCCAAAGGTGAGGTTGCTGCTGAAAGTGCAATACTTGGGGTGAAACAGATGTCTGATGAAGTTAGAGGCCGTGACCAAGCAGTTCTGGCAAGAGGCAGGAAAGTGATGCTACCCTGGAGGCATGGAGATAGGGCAGCACATTGAGAGGCGCTCTTGCCTCCTCCAGCTCAATGGCAGTGGCCACTCCATCTTTACAAATTTGGATAAAGATGAAGATAATGCTTCCTGAAATAATCTTTATGTATTGAAGAACTGATGCTTTCAAACTGTGGTGGTCAGTGGACATGAGTTTGAGCAAGCTCTGGGAGATAGTAAAGGACAGGGAAGCCTGGCGTGCTGCAGTCCATGGGGTCACAAAGAGTTGGACACAACTGAGTGGCTGAACAACAACAAATTTGGCAAATAGCTTTATTCTTCCTGCTGGCATATATCTTCTAAATGTGAGTGGTGTTTCCACTGCCATTGTGTGATCATGGAGAGAGGAAGAACAAGAGGTTCAAATTTAGCCTTGTGTGTGTGTGGACAAGTCGCATAGTAGAGGCTCAGTTTCCCTATCACAATAAGGCAAGTTACTGTTAGGTTAAATGAGGAAATACCTGTCTGGTGTACATTGTCTGTGGATGACTCAGTAGCCTTCCCCACCCATACTTTTTCTATACTTTTTCCCCGATTGCTAACAACATCCCAATTTATTTCAGGATAATAGAACCCTATCTCAGGGAATTCCTTGGTGGGCCAATGGTTAGGACTCAGTGCTTTCACTGCTATGACCCAGATTCAATCTCTGGTGGGGGAACTAAGGTCTGGCAAACCATGAAGCACAGCCAAAAAGAGAAAAATAGAACCTATCTCAGCCCGGGGTGGGGGTGGGGGAGGCCATATGACTTAGATCAGGATAAGGAGATGAAAGGAGAAGTTTGCCAAAGAAGGACAATCTTCCAAATAAAAAGACAAAGTCTCACAGGGATAAAATCTTTGTCCCTTTGTCTTCCTTTTGCTTTGAACATTGGATGTGAAGTCTGGGGCTGCAGCAACCATCTTGTAACCACTAAGATACAGGCAATTTATGAACAATGGCAGAGTAGAACGAGAAAGAGCCCAGATCTCTGACAGTATCATTGAGAAACTGAATCACAGGCAGCCACCACTAACTCCTAGGCTTTTTGTTAGAAAAGTTAAATAAATTCCTGTTTTATATTGCAGATGAATGAAACCCTAACTGCAATCTTGAATGTAATCTTAAATGTGAAACAGTATGTTCTCATACCAGTACTTGGCAATAGTGAGTGTCAGTAAATGCCAAGAACTTCCCCTTCACTCCTCTCTTCTGGTTTGGTTTAAGTTGTGCTTTCCCTGTATTATTTCCCAAGGACTCTGTTTCTTTCTTTTGCTCGTCCCTTCATTACATATTTAATTTTATTCAATAATATCTTATTTGACTGAATGTCACCTATCAACCGAACCTATCTTTCTTCAACATAGTTGAGAATCCGGTGGGGGGTTGGGGGGGGGAGGAGAAAAATTAGTGGCGATTGTGCAGAAAAGTAGATGTGAAAACCCTCCTTTTCTAAAGGTAGTATTTATCTAAAGGCAGAATCTAAGAAGAGAGCCTCTTATCTTACTTGTAAGTTTGTATACTTTTACTTTGGATTCAGTTTGTATCAAAACTTGGCTAAATGGTTGCGAGCCTACTCAAAACAAAACAAAAAAAGTGGTGATAAAATAGGAGGAGACCAAAAACACTATAAAAAGTATGAAGTGAGCATTGCAATAGCTGTAAGTCATTTCCTATAGCTTCAGGCAGCCTGTCCACTTGAAAATTCCCAGGGGGATCTCTATATCACAGCACAGTACGAAAGCTGGCATTCCTAATTATCCAGAGACATAGAGAAGAGGTTAATCTATGTTCCATATATTCTGCCCAAGGCAGGAAAATGTTTTAGCTTCTTCTGAAAGATTCCCATTAAAAAACCCCCCAAACTTTTGCTTGAAAACAGTAAGCTTCTCATATCTGACACATTTCACTTGAAATATCTGGGTACACATGTTATCTTGTTGCCTAGACATGTCACAGGTTTTTTTTTTTTAGAGATTATCATCCTAAATTCTTAATGTATATCTCTGCTCACACTTCCTGCAGCGATAAACCATGAGAGACAGGTGATAAAGGTCTACTGATTTGACTTATCTTCACATGTAGAAGCTGTTGGGTGTTATAACTTCATTTAATCTTTCAGCTCTTAGAGTTTGTGTCACACTTAGAAGAATTCAAGTGACACGAGTTCTGGTTTAGTGAGTGATCTCAGGGATGTTCAGAATATCTTGTCCATGAGAGAAAAAAGCACACTCTCAGAGTCCCATGTTACAAGCATGAACTGGCTAGATAAGGATCCTCCAGGGTTAAGGGTGCTGTAGTCTTGGCATGGAAGGAGGTGATGGGTTTTCAGTTTAGGTCTCAAGCCCTTGTACCCTTTGGTCAAGGAGAGGAACATAGACTCTCCTTCACTCCATCACTAAGGAGAATACGAGAGTGAGAGAACAGCAGGCAAAGCAGACACAGATATAGAACCAAGTTCAGGTGAGGAAGCTGAAGCATCACTTAGCCTGGATAAAGACACAAGAGAGCCTAGCATAGGAAATGTGGAACCTCAAACTCAGAAAGAAGATCAGACCAGAGCAGTATGTGTTCCTTTATTTCTCTTGGTTGTCCTGGTTAAGGGGATTCACACATTGCTTTGAAAAGACAGGCAGTTAGATCAGGAACCCTGGATATGCTTCCTAGTGTTGTTCAGCCTCCATACCCCATGGGCTGCAGCACACCAGGTCTCCTTGTCCTTCAGTATCTCCCAGAGTTGGCTCAAACTCATGTCCACTGAGTCCATGATACCATCCAACCATCTCATCCTCTATTGCCCGCTTCTCTTGCCTTCAATCTTTCCCAACATCAGGGTCTTTTCCAAGGAGTCAGCTCTTCGCGTCTGGTGGCCAAAGTATTGGAGCTTCAGCTTCAGCCTCAGTCCTTCAAATGAATATACTTCCTATATGGTTCTAATGATAGAGGATTAATGATGCCATTTTCATGACAAACTTTGCAATCATTCATTCTCAAAACATGTTTTGTCAACTTAAGAGAACACTAAGTTAAACAATGCTGGAGCTTGTTCATTATAGATACTTGGACTAAGTGGACCCTACTTATGAAATCTGAAGTAGACAGAAATCAGGTGTACAATACTTATTATTCAAGGGTTCTTCATCTAGGTATCCATGGATTTATATTCAAGAGGAATGAGAGTCACTAGAAATCCATACAAAATTCTGTATCTTCCTGGACCTGTGCATTTTCTTTCTTTCTTTTTTTTTTTGACCTGTGCATTTTTAAGGTCAGCCAATCAATAGCTTTTCTTATGATCTCAGAAATCTGTCACCCTAATGGGCTTTAAGCAACATAGCTTTTTAGAATACCCTCAAGAATTAATTATCTAATACATAAATAATATGAAGTTTTATAAAATGCATATGAATGGAAGAAAAAAATATACCAGAACTACATATTTAGCTATTTCTCCAGCTTTAGATATTAAAAATTATGCATGGATATAAATAAGCACACACAGCTGAAATACACATATATACATATTTTTTATACTATATATTCTTAGAATAAAATAATTGGATATAACCAAACATTTGTAAATTGTATTTTGCCTTTTTAAATCACGTATGTCATCCTCAATGATTATATGGAATTCCATTGTATAAATGTATCATAAATTTAAACATTTAAGATTTAAAAAGATATTTTCTTATTATAAATTACAATGATATATATCTATATTTTTGCCCATTTATCCAATTAGTTTTAAGGACAGGCTACAAGAAGTTGACTTTCTGAGTCACTTTTTAAGTCTTCTAATATTTTACTCAATTACTTTCCAAAAATTTTACACTCTTAAGAGCAGTATAAGAAAATGCCTCTCTCTCTGTTCATCTGCTGACACTGGGCACAGATCATTTTTTTTTTTTTTGTCTCTGTTAATAAGACTATTAAAAAATGAACCTCAAAGGACTTCCCTGGTGGTCCAGTGGTTAAGACTTCCCTTTTCCAATGCAGGAAGTCTGGGTTCAATCCCTTGTCAAGGAGCTAAGATCCAACATGCCTCAGAGCCAAAAACCCAAAACATCAAACAGAAGCAATATTGTAACAAATTCAATAAAGACTTTAAAAACGGTCCACATCAAAAAAAAAAAAACAAACTTCAAAAAAGAAAAAAAAGAGCCTCAATGTTTGTTAGCATTTATTTGGTGATTCTGCTGTTACATATATTTTAATTATTTATATCCTTTCTTTTGAGAATGAACTTTTATTAATATCCTTGGCCCCTTAAAATGTTACTTTTTTCACTTATAAGAACTTTTTCATATGAATCCTTTGACATATGTGTTGCACATAAATTTTCCCAGTGTGTAGTTGGCTGAATATTTTGTAGAAAAGAAATTTTACCTGTTATGTAGCCAAAGCTTTAAATTGTGTTTCATTTAAATATTGTTCCTCCACATTATATTTAAATAGACATAAGATTATATAAACATTCATCCATATTTTCCTCTAGAGACTTCATAATCTCTTTTTTACATTTCATCTTTCTATTTCTCTGTCACCCGCATTTTCTTTAGGTTGTTCATGGTAATGAATGATCCCTAAATTTTAATGACTTCTGATCATAGATGTTTATTTCTCACTCACTTTGTGTATTGGCTACAGGCCTGCTTTGGTACTGGTCCAGACATGCCTCATTCTGGGAGTGCACCTGAACAAGCAGCCTCTGTCTCTGTCTTCTGCCAGAGGGACAAAGAGCCATGGTGGAAGCATGCAATGGCTCACTGGACTTATACCAGGATGTGGCATAGTCACTGGCCACATCAAGTCACATGGCCAAGTCTATATCATGGTGCACGGAAGCATAGACTCGTAGGAAGGGCAGCTGGCAATTAAAAACCAAGTATAACATACCACTTGTTTATTGGAGGGTCTAACTTTTTATTTTTCTAAGTAGTTAGCCAGTTGTTTCAATACCATGTATTAGTAGTCTTATTTTCCATGCTGCTCTGTGATGCTAATTTTATTACAAGCTACTTTCTTT
Source organism: Bubalus kerabau (assembly GCF_029407905.1). Lineage (NCBI taxonomy): Eukaryota > Metazoa > Chordata > Mammalia > Artiodactyla > Bovidae > Bubalus > Bubalus kerabau. Next base: position 10,749,439 of record NC_073640.1, on the reverse strand, counting down.
TTATATCCTTCTTTTAGTTCCTGGACATTCTGTTGGGTTTCATTGATCTATTTTTCTCCTCCTGCACAAGGCCCAGTTGTACTTCTAAAGTTACCTAGGGAAGGGCTCACTTTATTTCCTTTATTTAATAAATGTCTTGAATATGCTCTGTGTTAATTATTTTAGTTGAATTTTTGAAAACCTGCACCATTTATTTTCAAAAAGAAATCCTATTGAAATAATGGTTGAGTTGTGTTATATGTTTGGATTTATTTGGGGAACTTGTTTGTTTGCAATATTAAGTCTTCTCATCCATGAACATAGTATGTTAATTTTATTTGTCCATGCTATGTTTTAAGTTTTCTTAGAGTTTTGTAGATTTTACAAAGTGTGTCTTAAACTTTACATTTGTTTCAAGAAATTTCATATTTTCATACTTTTATAAAATAATTCTCCCCATAATATTTTATAAATGATCATAACTAGTATATGGGAAAGCCATTGTCTTGGTTTATACTTATTTTCTAATAAAATTAGAACTCTAAGCTAATTTATTTAATAGTTTTTAATTTTCTTTTTTTGGGACCAAATAGTTACATATGTTTTTGCAATTTATATATTATCTCTTTTTTCTACTTAGTTGTATTCACCAAAAGCTCCAAAACAATGCTGAATAATAGTGGTTATTTCAGGAATAATTTTCTTACTGCTATTTTAGGAGAGAAAATCTTACTGATGTTTATGAATTATTTTTCTAACTCTACTGTTAGGATTGTTTAATTAGACATGCAGTTAGATTTTTCAAAGTGTTTTCTTTTTATACTTAAAGATCCTCATAGAGTTATTCTCTTTGGATTTATCACCATGGTGAATCAGATTGATGATTTCATATATTGAATTATCCTGTACATCTGGAAATAATGCTCACTGGACACAGTGTGATATTCTTGGCTATATAATTTTATTTATCTTGTTATAATTTTTACGCTGACTTTCTCATCCATATTAAATATTGTAATTTATCTCTAAATTTTCTTTATGGGGGTATTTTTGTCAGTTTTTAATGGTGTTGTAGTTATGCTGATTAATTAATTAGAGATTAATAAATAAATTAATCAGACAGTCTCCCTCTTTTTCTACGTTTTGGAACAGTTTCAGGAGTATAGGTACTTTCTTAAAAGAATTTCACCTGTGATCTCTGGTCCTAAAATATGTTGAGGAAAGCTTTTTTTTTTTTTTTTTTTAATATATCTTACATAGTCATTTGTGTTTTTGAATTCACTATTTCTCAAGTCAATTTTAGTGATTTATAATTTCCAACACATTTTCGTTTTTCCATTAAGATTTTAAGATTAATTGAGATAGATTATACAGAAAAAGAAACTATCAGCAAAATGAAAAGGCCATTCACTGAATGGTAGAAGATCTTTGCAAACTCTAGGTCTCTTGGGGGTTAATATTAAAATGTACAAAGAAATCATACAATTCAACTTTAAAAACAATAACAACCCAATTATAAAATGGGCAAAGGACCAGAAGAGAAATTTTCAAAAGAAGACATACATACAGGCCCACAGAAACATCGAAAGATGCTCAACATCACCAATCATCAAAGAAATACAAATCAAAGCCACAACGACACCTCACACCTGTCAGAAAAGCTATTGTAATAAGGCAGCGAATAACAAGATTTGGCAAGGATGCAGAGAAAAGGGAACTCTAGCACGTGGTTGATGGTAATGTAAATTGGCGCAGCCGCAATGGAAATCAGTATGAAGAGTCCTTAAAAAATTAAAAAATAGAATTACTATATGATCCAGTAATCTGACTTCTGGGTATTTTCCCAAAGAAAACATTGCAGCCTTATTTGCAATAGCCAAGATAACGGAAGCAACCGAAGTCCATCAATAAGTATGGTATATATACATAATGGAATATTGCTCAGTCATAAAAAGAATGAAATTCTGCCATTTGCAACAATATGGATGGACCTGGAGCATTATCACGCTCAGTGAAATAACTTTGAGAAAGACAAACACCATATGATTTCACTTATATGTGGAAGCTGAAAAACAAAACAAATAAATATAACTGAACAGACTCTTGGATACAGAGAATAAATGTGGTTACCTGTCTAGTCATGGCTATGGTTTTTCCAGTAGTTATGTATGGATGTGAGAGTTGGACTATAAAGAAAGCTGAGCACTGAAGAATTGATGCTTTTGAACTGTGGTGTTGGAGAAGACTCTTGAGAGTCCCTTGGATTGCAAGGCAATCCAAACAGTCCATCCTAAAGGAGATCAGTCCTGAATATTCATTGGAAGGACTGATGTTGAAGCTGAAACTCCGATACTTTGGCCACCTGATCCAGAGAGCTGACTCATTGGAAAAACCCTGATGCTGGGAAAGATTGAGGGTGGGTGGAGAAGGGGACAAGATGGACAGAGGACAAGATGGTTGGATGCCATCACTGACTCAGTGGACATGAGTTTGAATAAACTCTGGGAGTTGGTGATGGACAGGGAGGCCTGGTGGTGCTGCAGTCCATGGGGTCGCAAAGAGTCGGACATGACTGAGCGACTGAACTGAACCAGAGGGAAGGGAGTTGGGGAGAATGTGTGAAATAGGTGAAGAGGATTTAGAGGTACAAATCTCCAGTGCCTCTGAGTACTGGAGTCACAAGGCTGAAATGTACAGCTTGGGGAATATAGCCAATGATATTGTAATAGCTTTTTATGGTGACAGAGGGTAGCTAGACTTACCATGGTGATCATTTTATAATGTATCAGATCAGATCAGATCAGATCAGTCGCTCAGTCGTGTCCAACTCTTTGCGACCCCATGAATCGCAGCATGCCAGGCCTCCCTGTCCATCACCAACTCCTGGAGTTCACTCAGACTCATGTCCATCGAGTCAGTGATGCCATCCAGCCATCTCATCCTCTGTCGTCCCCTTCTCCTCTTGCCCCCAATCCCTCCCAGCATCAGAGTCTTTTCCAATGAGTCAACTCTTCGAGTGAGGTGGCCAAAGTACTGGAGTTTCAGCTTCAGCATCATTCTTTCCAAAGAAATCCCACGGCTGATCTCCTTCAGAATGGACTGGTTGGATCTCCTTGCAGTCCAAGGGACCCTCAAGAGTCTTTTCCAACACCACAGTTCAAAAGCATCAATTCTTCGGCGCTCAGCCTTCTTCACAGTCCAACTCTCACATCCATACATGACCACAGGAAAAACCATAGCCTTGACTAGACGAACCTTTGTTGGCAAAGTAATGTCTCTGCTTTTGAATATGCTATCTAGGTTGGTCATAACTTTCCTTCCAAGGAGTAAGTGTCATTTAATTTCATGGCTGCAGTCACCATCTGCAGTGATTTTGGAGCCCAGAAAAATAAAGTCTGACACTGTTTCCACTGTTTCCCCATCTATTTCCCATAAAGTGATGGGACTGGATGCCATGATCTTGGTTTTCTGAATGTTGAGCTTTAAGCCAAGTTTTTCAACTCTCCACTTTCACCTTCATCAAGAGGCTTTTAGTTCCTCTTCACTTTCTGCCATAAGGGTGGTATCATCTGCATATCTGAGGTTATTGATATTTCTCCCAGCAATCTTGATTCCAGCTTGTGTTTCTTCCAGTCCAGCGTTTCTCATGATGTACTCTGCATATAAATTAAATAAACAGGGTGACAATATACAGCCTTGACGTACTCCTTTTCCTATTTGGAACCAGTCTGTTGTTCCATGTCCAGTTCTAACTGTTGCTTCCTGACCTGCATACAAATTTCTCAAGAGGCAGGTCAGGTGGTCGTAGGAATATTGAATCACTATGTTGTATACCTGTAACCAATATAGTGAAGTAGACCAATTATACCCCAATTTAAAAATATGTAGACATTGAGAGGCAGTGAATCAAAATGATAATGATGGTTATCTCTGGGGGTGGGGATTATGAGTGATTGCTAATTCTTAATTTATGCCTTTATGTATTTTTAATGGTCTTCAATGAACATGTATTGTGTGCAATATTAGAAATAAAACAATGAATGTCATTAAAACTGAAAAAAATTAACTGTCATAGCATCTAAGGTATCTTGTTCCATTTAAAATATTTCAGAAGCTATAAATTTAAAACAGCTTGGAAACTTGGATTTATAAGATTTCTTAGATGGAAACAAAGCCGAACAAGGACGTCAACTCTGTCTGCCACCAACAGATGGCGATAGCGGTCACTTTGTATTGTCAATTGCACTTTAAGACCAAATGGACTTTGAAAGTCTTCCAGAACCTAATCTCTACCGAAGGAGACCTTTTTACCATTCCTCCAGTGTTCTTGCCTGGAGAATCCCAGGGACTGGGGAGCCTGGTGGGCTGCCATCTATGGGGTTGCACAGAGTCAGACACGACTGAAGCGACTTAGCAGCAGCAGCAGCGTTATATAATTGTGCCCTGTTTATTCTATTTTCCCTCTGCTTCTCTTATTTCTTTCTCATTTCATTTCTCTCTCCTTCTCTTTCCCTTCCTCCCTTGCTCTCTCCCTTCCTCCCTTCCTTTTCTTAGACTTGTGCTCAGTCTTGTCCCACTGTTTGCGACCCCATGGACTGTAGCCTGCCAGACTCCTCTCCCCGCCAGGCTCTTCTGTCCATAGAATTTTCCAGACAAGAATACTGGAGTGGGTTGCCATTTCCTACTCCAGCAGATCTTCTCGACCCAGGGATCAACCTGCATAGACCTGCATCTCTCTTACATCTGCATTGGCAGGGGCTTCTTTACCATTAGCGCCGCCTTGGAATGCCTTGTTCTTTTCAATGAATCAGAGTTTAGATGAATTTATTTTAATTCCTTATGTTTAGATTCCATATCTTTTTCCCTGTTTTTTTTTAAAGTTAAATGCTTAGTTTATTTATTTTCCATATTACTTAATAATGGAAGCCTTTAACTCTGTAAATTCCTCCTCTGCTTGACACCTGGACTGTATTCAATTAGGTTTTTAAATTTATTTATTTTTTAATTGAAAGATAATTGCTTTACAGGATTTTCTTGTTTTCTGTCAAACCTCAGCATGATCAATTAGTTTTGATATTATCTATTTTCATTGCAATTAACTTCTAAATAAGCTGTCATTACAATTTTGACATCTTACACATGCTTATGCAGGATGGTTTGTTTTACATTCAAACAGAGGAGACTTCAATGTCTAACTCCCTGAAGTTACGAAGATGTATTAATACATGTTTGTGTGCATACTCAGTTGCTCAGTCGTGTCCTGCTCTTTGCGACCTCATGGACTGTAGCCCACCAGGCTCCTCTGTCCATGGGATTTCCCTAGCAAAGATACTGGAGTAGGTTGTCATTTCCTTCTCCAGGGCACCTTCCCAACCAAGGGCTCAAACCCACGTCTCCTGAGTCTCCTGCATTGGCTGGCAGATACTCTACCACTGAGCCTTCAGGGAACCTGCTATGAAGTTTCATAGGGGAGAAAAACTGTATTCACATGAAATATTCACTGATGAATTAATCATTTATAAAATTGATCTCGTCTTAAAGGTCCTTTCATTGGTAATACAAGGGTCATTACCTGGCCTTTCGGTTGATCATTTTTCTTTAGTCGATTAGTGGATATTTTCCTGACAAAACAAAGCAGGCATGTTATACTTGATGAAAAAGAGAGCCTGAAGATTTTATAAGGTTGAAGGTGATGTTGGAGAACTGTTAGAATCACCTAAATTTAAGTGAAAGAAGAGGAAAATTTCAAGATGATGGTGTGTAGTATCAGAGGAAAGAAAAAGTGTTAGTGATCCAGTCATGTCCGACTTTGTGACTGCATGATCTGTAGCCCACCAGGCTCCTCAGTCCATGGAATTCTCCAGACCAGAATACTGGAGTGGGTAGCCATTCCCTTCTCCAAGGGATTTTCCCTGACCCAGCGATCAGACCCAGGTCTCCTGCATTGCAGGCAGATTCTTTACCATCTGAGCCACCAGGAGGAACAGATACGTAAATACAAAAGCATTGATAAGATCCTTGGTAAACTGATAAAAGTTTTGATTTTTTTTTTCAGTAAAATCATTCTAGTAATATTATTCAAACATAAAGGGTGTTGCATCATGAGATCACAGATTTGTGAGAATATGCCAAAATCAATATTTTTTGTTCTTTGATTTCATTAAATGTGTACTAAAATAAACTTACCTTGATAATTTTTTGTTTCATTTTTCAAGACAAATGAACTTTTCTTTAGTGCTCATTGTGAAAATTTGAACTTCCTTTTAAGGGGATTTACTTTAAAAGGGTTATTCTCAGGATCAGATATCCTCAAGGAATGTCTGTGATCAATGTGGAATTGTACCGCATTTTTGAATTTTATTTATTATGTGTTTATCATTGAATTATTATTATACAATATATACAATATATTTATATATTTATTATTATTAGTGAATTTTATTATTATGTGTTTTATGTTTGTAAATTTTCTGTAATTTTCAGGAAAATATACTCTCTCCTCACCTCATTTTAAAAATTAAGCTTACTAATTTTATGACTTAAATCCTTTATATTTTTGTTGATTTTTTTGGTCTAATTTACCTTCCAAAAGCAATAATGTTATGTTGACCTTTCAAAAAATTACAGTGGTTCTGTCAGATTTTTTTTAAATTGTATTTCTAATGCATTGTTGTTTTCTTAATATATTAAATGAAATGTTGTACACAACAGAGTAACTCAAGAAAGTTTTAGACATATTTTAAATTGTAGTAGTAGCTAACATTAAATGTTTCATGCATTTTTTTTGTTCCAAAAAGCTGTGGGAATTGATAAATATTTGCTGAACAATGCACCATATCTTCATTTTGAATTATGTCCCATATTACTATATAATGTCCACTTTTTTACATTTCGTGTTTTTTCTAGATTTCTTTTAAAGTTATTATCATTTATTTATTTGACTGTGCTGGGTCTTAGTTGTGGCCACAGGATCTTTGATCCTTGCTGTATGCCATATCTTTAGTTGCAGCGAGTAGTTCCCGGACCAGAGATGGAACCCTGGCGCCCTGCATTGGGAACATGGAGTCTTAGCCACTGTGCCACCAGGGAAGTCCCTAGATTTCTGTTTCATCTAATATTAAATTTTCATTTATACCATGTCTTCTCATGTATGAGTGTTCAGTCACTCAGTTGTGTCCAACTTTTTGTAACCCCGTGGACTTGTAGTCCACCAGGCTCTTCTTTTTATGGGATTTTCCAGGCAAGAATACTGGAGTGGGTTTGTCATCTCCTACCCTCGGGGATCTTCCCATCCCAGGGATCGAACCTGCATCTCCTGCTTCTCCTGCATTGGCAGGTGGATTCTTTACCACTAGCACCACGTGAGAAGTCCATGTTTTCTTGTAGTCCTTTGTTTTTTAAACATATTATATCATTTATATTTTATATTTATATGTGAAAAAAAATACAGTTGACCCTTGAAAAATGCATGTTTAAACTGTGGGATATACTTACAGGTGGATTTTTTTTTTTCAATAGTAAAAACTATGGTACTAGAGAATCCCTTGTTTGAATTCAAGGATGCAGTGTCTCAGATGTGGAGGTATCTTGGATTCAGAGAAATGATGGATATAGAGATCCAACTTTAGGCCAAAGGGAGATTTTCCACTGCATGCAGAGGGTGAGCACCCCTAAACCTCCACATTGTCTGTTCAAGGCTCATCTGTGGTTTTTGGCCTAACATGCTTTTGCAGCCTAATTTAAGAGTCTTTGCCTCTCTTTGGGGGCATTTATCCCATTTACTTCTGTCACTATTATAAATATTACTCCTATCATCTTCATTGATGTTTCCTATTTTTTATCTCTATATTCTCTCTTGTGGTTTGTGGATGATATTAACTTTGTATTTTGGAAGCTAATGCATCATGTAAATTCTATAGAGGTTATCTTTACTGTTTCAGATTTGCCATCTGATTTTTTTTCTAATTGCAGGGTCCGGAGCAAAGGGGAATCTGGGCTTTCCAACCCACCATCTCCCATTCAAGAAAAAGTATTCGCTTCCCCCTTGTTCACACATTTTAGTCCCCGATATTATTACACTGTTACTTTTACATTCACTTTCAGTAGTAAAAATAGACTGAAAACACATTTAGACCTCACTATTATGACAAGTTTCAGTGTTTTATTACTGATCTCCATACATAAGTCCATTCCTGAGGCTTTTTTTTTTTTTGGATTGGAATATATAATTAGGTAATTTTTTTCAACAGAAATATATTTTCTGAGTTCATGTTCATATTACAATGTTATTGTGTTGTCTTTACATAAAAATGACTACTTTCTTAGTATAAAGTGGTTAACATTTAAAGTTACTTTAAAGTGGTAAGTCTTTTGTTCATCACTGCTTTCTTCTATTATAGCTTCAGATCTTTCTTCTTTTGTGTTTTTTCTCATGTTTACTGGCACTTAAAAAAGTCACCTTTTTTCTCCATCTCCCAGGACTATCATGCTTTCTGTCTTCATCTCAAGCTCTGTTCTTCTAAGTTCTGAGAACTGTTCTTAAGTTCGCTGTCCATATTACATACTGTCATATACTGTCTACGATGTTGATTTTGATTCATCTACAATATTTTAAATTTCCTTGATATCTTTTGTGTATCTCATCTCTCTTTTAATTTTTTCTTTTGCTTATTAGTCTTTGTCTTTTCTCAGGATACTCTGATCCTTATTTACAGAACTAATTATTTTTTGTCCTTTGAGAATCCCAATCAGAAAACCTCCCGTTTTCTTCTCAGTTTAGGAGTAGCTCATCTTCCGAGGAAAGTTCTTTCCTGGATTCTTCCTCTTTCCAGGTTTCTTGTTGTTCAGATGTGCCTTTTCCTCAGATGAATCCACCATGTTCTCTTTTACTTTGCGATTCAGTTGAGTGAAATCATAACCTTATGGACATCTGTATGTTTGGGAAAATGTAATATTTCACTCTTTAATGAAAAGAAAAATACTCCTCCTCTTAGTGCACTTTTTTTTTTAAAGCAAAACTGTTAATTGAAATCAATATAATAAAGTTTTTCTCCAGAAAAACCTTGTCTTTAATGGCCTCCTTTAGAGCCCTGAATAGATAATTTCTGAAAATGCTTTTATTGTATTCTGTTACAGGACTTGCTTTAAAAAAAAGTTTTTTTTTTCTTGGAATAGTTTTACATTTACAGACAAATTGTAGAGATAGTACAAAGATTGCCTACATACTCACCTAGTTTCCCCTATTATTAACATTTTAGTAACAGTAGCTAATGTAATTATTAATGCTTTACATTAGTATGATACATTGGTTACAATTAGCAACTAATAGGGCTTCCCTGGTGGCTCAGACAGTAAAGAATCTGCCAGCAACGCAGGAAATCTAGGTTCAGTCCCTGGGTTGGGATGATCCCCTCAAGAAGGGAATGGCAGCCCACTCCAGTGTTCTTGCCTGGAGAATCCCATGGACAGAGGAGCCTGGAGGGCTACAGTCCATTGGGTCACAAAGAGTTGGACATGACTGAGTGACAAACACTTTCACTTTTCACTGATACATTACTATTAACTAAAGGCCATACTCTACTTACATGACGTTAATTTTTACCCAATGTCATTTTTTTTTTCCTGTTCTAAGATCCCAACCAAGTTACCACATTACATTTAATCATCTTTTAATCATCATACTTCCTTAGACTTTTCTTCATTGTGATGGTTTCTTAGACTTCCCTTGTTTTTGATGAGCTTTTGAGAAGTATTGGGGCTTCCCAGCTGTCTCAGTCCTGAGAAATCCACTTGCCAATTCAGGAGATGCAGGAGACGTGGGTTTGATCCCTAGGTGGGGAAGATCCCCTGGAGGAGGAAATGGCAACCCATTCCTGGAAAACTCCATGAACAGAGGTGCCTGGTGGGCAACAGTCCATAGCGTTGGAAAGAGTCGGAGACTGAGCACGCCCACATGTTGCATGCACGTTGAGGAGTACTGGTTGGATATTTCATAGAATGTCCCTCAGTGAGGGTTTGTCTGATAATATTCTCTTGATTACAATGGGATCTTCAGTTTTTGAGAAGAAGGCTCCAGAAGTAGAGTGCCATTTTCACCACATCATATCAAGGGTGCCTACTATCAGCTTGACTTGTCACTATTTGACCTTGGTCTTGATCCTGGCTGAGAATGTGTTTGTCAGGTGTCTCCACTCTAAAATTACTCTCCCCACCCCGCTGCCCCCCTCTCCCCGCCGCCTTCCACACTCTTGGAAAGAACTCAGTACGGTAGGGAGTTATGCTTCAACTCCTTGAGTGTGGAATATCTGCATAAACTATTTGGAATTCTTTGCACAGGAAAATGTGTCTCTTCTAACCCATTTATTTATTTAGTCATTCATTTATATTAGCTTTTGACTCATGAATATTTATTTCATACTTTGGATATAATCCAATACTACTAAATTTATTTTGTCACTCAAATTGTTCCAGCTTTGGTTCTTGAAAGCTTTTTCACTTGGCTTCTTTGACATACTCTCATCTTTGTGGGTTTATTTATTCATTTTGAGTACTTTTTAATTTTCTGGTACTATAAGATAGCCTCGGTTCATTTTGTATATTTTCTGCCTTAGTTCTGGAATCAGCCATTTCTCTGAGAAGCTCTGGCTCTTTTTACTGTAGAATGGTGTTAGAGACCAAGATCTGGGCATCACGTGTGCTCAGGGCACCTGACAAGCCCTTACTTCTATGCCCTCTCAGCTGACAGAGCAAGGAGATACATGTGTGTGCACACTAACGTGTGGATATAAATGTTTATATATGTAACTACTTGTATCTATGTTAAGCTAAACATGAGTCCATACTGATGTCTCCACCTCCAACCCATTACCACATCAATAACTCTAGCTTCCTCTCATATTTCTCTGTAAACTTCCACTTCCAAAACTTGCTTTAGTTAAAAAAAAAAATTATTCTATCTAAGTATAGTTGATTAACAATATTGCATTAATTTCTGGTACACAGCAAAGTGATTCAGTTATACATACAAAAGACGCTTACTCCTTGGAAGGAAAGTTATGACCAACCTAGATAGCATATTCAAAAGCAGAGACATTACTTTGCCAACAAAGGTCTGTCTAGTCAAGGCTATGGTTTTTCCTGTGGTCATGTATGGATGTGAGAGTTGGACTGTGAAGAAGGCTGAGCGCTGAAGAATTGATGCTTTTAAATTGTGGTGTTGGAGAAGACTCTTGAGAGTCCCTTGGACTACGAGGAGATCCAACCGGTCCATTCTGAAGGAGATCAGCCCTGGGATTTCTTTGGAAGGAATGATGCTGAAGCTGAAACTCCAGTACTTTGGCCACCTCATGCGAAGAGTTGACTCATTGGAAAAGACTCTGATGCTGGGAGGGACTGGGGGCAGGAGGAGAAGGGGATGATAGAGGATGAGATGGCTGGATGGCATCACTGACTCGATGGACGTGAGTCTGAGTGAACTCCGGGAGTTGGTGATGGACAGGGAGGCCTGGCGTGCTGCAATTCATGGGGTCCCAAAGAGTCAGACACGACTGAGCGACTGATCTGATCTGATACATTCTTTTTCATATTATTTTCTGTTGTGGTTTGTTACAAGATGTTGAATGTAGTTCCCTGTGCTATATAGTAGGGTCTTATTATTTATCCATTCTATATATAGTAGTTTGAACCTTGCTTTATTTTTAAAATAACATTTCCTTAAGCAAAATATCTTGATTCTATAAATGTGTCTGTTTACATGTATATGTATTTTTGCTCATTATAGAACATTAAAAAATCCAACAATGTCTATGGAAGAAAACCCAAATACCCATCTATATTCAATCACTATTAACATTTTACCACATACACACACTGTTGCACATTTACACATACAATTTTATGAATAAAAGTGTAATCATACTAGATATACTATTTTGTAATCTGCCTTTTCCAGTCAACTTTTTCTCATGTTCATAACTATTCTTAAAGATCATGATTTTAATTACCTAAAGAATATTATCTTGTTAGACATTTACAGTTTAATTATTTTTGGTATAAATGACTATAATAAATACTCCTAAACATGTCATTATTTAAATATCTGTTTTTAAATTTAGATTAATTTGTGGAAGTTAAATTACTTAGGGTATGACCATTTTAAGGAGAATGATAAACAATGTCTAATTTCCTTCCAGAAAAGATAGCAACAATTTAGTAATAGCTTCCTACTTACATTGTATGTAAACCATTTCTTCTATATCCTTAGCAATCCTAACTATTGGACTAATTTTTAAAAATTAGCAATTGATGAATTAAAATGCCAGCTTGCCATTCTTTTTCATTGATTTTTTTTTATAAGAAGTATGTTTGAATAGTCTTTTCCTAAGTTAATTGCCCATTCATATTTCTTCATTTCTATATCACCCACTAATTCCCTTGCCTTGCCCATTTTTTTTGGTTAGGTATTTTTATTTCTTATTATTTTGAAATAACATTTTAATATAAAAAATTTAAAAACAAAATAATTACCCATGATCTGATCACCCCTTCTAAGTCCATTGCTATCATTTCCATTTTGATGTGTCTCTCTACACACCAGAAGTCAATATTTTACATTTTATAAATGGTTAATTAGAAAAATGGCACCCTAGACGCCTTGTTTTGTAGACTGCTTATTAATCACTTAAGGCTCTATCATTAATGTTTCCTCAGTCAACACACAATGGTCTTTTTCTGCTCAAAAGAGAAGACCTCTTGCGAGTGAGTGTCTATCCATCTGGGTGCCTTTTCTGTGGCCATCCTTCATCAGAAAGTCTGACTCCACTCGCAGGTCGATAAGGACCCAAGCCTGGACCGTCTCTTAATTCCATGACCCCACTCTTGGTGCCACAAGGATTTCTACAGGGTTAGCATGAACTGACTTTCCGGAATCACGAGCCACTGTGTTCCCTCTAGCTGCTCTGCTGCCCCTCTGCTGCCTTGGGGGCAGGGCATAAGAAGAGATGACTACTTTCTGCTTTATCAGTGCATTCCAATCATACATACAGGCTTGACTCTGAATTTCCCATAGCATAACTAAGATAGCGCTGCAACATTTCACAAAACTGAAGACTCTGAGATAAAAGAAGAGACATTGAACACAGAGAAAGTTCCAACTCATTATTCTGCTATCCTCAGAGACCACGGATCCAGGTTCCTCTCCCTGAGTGCCCAGCTGGCACTGCCAGGGCCGCTCCCTAGACTGAGTGATTCTGGTAGAGGCCCACCTCATTTCACCTTTTCTCCAATGGCTTCCTCTACTGGCTTTCTCTTTCGTGGAGCCTCAGGTTCCCTCCCCATTGCAGGTACCCATATGTTACCTCCAGGTTAGTTCCCTGCCATAATGATCGACAGTTGCAGTGACTACCCTTCTCAGAAGGAAAAATAAACCCAGCGCCCTGCCCACAGGGGTGGGGCTTGCTTTTGGGCACCCTCTCTCCCAACAGATTATAATGGTCAGTACATTTTCTGAAGTCAAGTTTCAAAGAATTGAAATCCTGCTCTAGGCAAGCAGACATTCAAAAAGGATACGGGCATAAAGCTAATCACTGCAGTACTATTTGTAACTGCAAAAGGCGGCCGACTGACAATGTCACTACACATCATGGAGTATTATGCAGCTGTAAGAATAGTAATTGTAGATAATGCTAAAGAATGAGCTACAGGAGAATGAGAAAAGCAAGGTGGAGAAAAGTGTGCATAGTACACCAATCCTTATCTAAGAAATGGGGTATATGAATGTATGTGCATCTTTATTTGTGTTAAAAAATTCAACCATAAACCATAAAATAAAATGGCTACCTGCAAGTGGAGGGAGGGAACAGATTGGAGGGAAAATGTTAGAAGCTAGACTTGGAGCCGACTCATTGGAAAAGACCCTGCTGCCGGGAAAGATCAGGGGCAGGAGGAGAAGAGGGCGACAGAGGATGAGATGGTTGGATGGCTTCATCGACTCGATGGACATGAGTTTGAGCAGACTCCAGGAGATGGTGAAGGACAGGGAAGCCTGGCGTGCTGCAGTCCGTGGGGCTGCAGAGTCGGATGTGACTTAGAGACTGAACCACAACAGCAGGTTTCCCTAAATATACTTTGTTTACAGATTTAATTTTGGAATGATGTAAAAATGTAATTTCTAAACATCAAAATCAAGACAAAAACAAATGACTCTAAACGTGCCGTGAGTTGTTGACTTAACCAATCATGGAGAACTTATTCCTAGTGATTTTAAAACAAAGAAATGTGACTGGACATCCTTTGTGGGATATACCCTAAGGACTAAAATAACTGTAAAAAGTTTCTAGCTTTATTCATTGAAAAGGTATAGAAGTGATGACCAACCCACAGCTACAAGTTGGCGTTCATTTTATGGCATCGACCTTTCTCAGTGAGAAGAACCAGGGATCACTGGTGACATGGTGGATTCAAGATCTGGTGCAGGAAGTGGTCATGACACCTGAGTATCTTTTTATACCAGAAACTGAGGATGCATTGAAAGATTCAGGAACCAACTGCAAGAGGCTCCCACTGGCCAAAAACAGGGGCCATTTGAGCAATAAGAAGAGGAACAATAAGAAGGGGGTGAGATATATTAAATACGATGGAATTCATGAGTTCAATGTAACACTAAAACAAATACCTTATGACCTTTTGGAGGCTGTTGGAGAACCAACTCATGATTTGGAAAACATAAATAAAGGAAAAAACAAAGCAGTTAGCCAGTCTTTCCTGTACAGATATGCATCAGGGCAATCAAACAGTTGATCAGGGAAGATTTCATACAAGTATCCAGCTGATAAATAACGAAGAGGTGATAGATGATCTTCATTTTGCAACCCCTAATGATATGGATCTAGGCAGAAATCAGTATCTCAGTGGCTGCTCAAATCAGAAAAAGACAAGCAGACCCCATGTGCCTTCTGGTGGGAGTGCACACCAGCTATGAAGTATTCTTTCTCCCCAAACAAAATCAAATCTAGATCTAACGACCCGCACAGAGGAGCTACTGGATACAGAAGCACATGCTGAAGAACACTGCTGACAAATGATCTAGTTCCTCCAACACATACATTGCAAGAGAAAAAGGCAGGGACCATGATCTATACAAACCAACTGTGACTAAGCATTTATGAGACAACTGGGGAAATTTGGACATCGACTGAACATTTGATAATATCAAAGAATTAGTGAGATTAAGATTGACATATACACTGCCCTGTGTAAAACAGATAGCTAGTGGGGAATCTGTTGTATAGCACGGAGAACTCAGCTCAGTGCTCTGTAATGACCTAGAGGGGTGGGAGGGAGGTCCAAGAGGGAGGAGATATATGTATACATAGAGCTGATTCACTTCGTTGTTCAGCAGAAACTAACACAACATTGTAAAGCAATTATACTTCAATTAAAAAAAAAGAATTAGTGTTAATCTAGGTACTTGCCTGAAAAATCCCACGGACAGAGGCACCTGGTGGGCTACAGTCTATTGGGGTCACAGAGTCAGACCTGACTTAGTGACCAAGTAACAACAATAACAACAGCCACGTGCGATGGTGGAGATGCAGTTGCATGATGCCAGTCCTTCTATGTTAGAGAGGTGTATTGACACAGTTTCAGATAAAGTGATGTAATTCCTTAGACTTGCTTGAAAATAATCTAGTGTTTTGCATGAGGGAATGGGACAGGAGAGATGAAATAAGAGTGAGCTCAGGCTGGTGAGCCAGGTACCTCATACTGGGTATGTCTATGCAGGCTTACTGCGTTTTTCTCTCTACTTTTGCATAAGTTTGGAATTTTTCATAAAGAAAAAAGATTAAAAAGAGAAGAATGAGAAGGAGAGAAGGAGGAGGAAAAGGGGGAGAAGAGTGAGTGAGAACACGCATGCTCACATCCTAAGATGTAGGAAGCATGCCATCTAGGTCTATTTAGAAAAGAAACATGTCCATATAACTCCTGAAGATGCGACCTTCCCCACAACAGATACAGCCTTTTACCCGATTCTGTAGAACTGCAATTCTCAAAGAGTGGTCCAGGTCTCTCAGGGTCTCTGAAAGCATTCCAGGGACTCCCATGGTCAAAACTATCTTCATAATAACACCAAGAAACTTTCGCCTTTTTCACTCTCATTCTCTCACCAGTGCATGCGGTACTTTTCTAGAAGTTTCATGATTCTAGTGAAGAAGGCAATGGCACCCCACTCCAGTACTCTTGCCTGGAAAATTCCATGGACGGAGGAGCCTGGTAGGCTGCAGTCCATGGGGTCACTGAGAGTCGGACACGACTGAGCGACTTCACTTTCACTTTTCACTTTCATGCATTGGAGAAGGAAATGGCAACCCACTCCAGTGTTCTTGCCTGGAGAATCCCAGGGACAGGGGAGCCTGGTGGGCTGTCATCTCTGGGGTCGCACAGAGTCGGACACGACTGAAACGATTTAGCTGCATGATTCTAGATAACTGTGTTCCTCTGGAGGCTAACGGAGTGTGTGCTGGTGTCTTATTTTTATGTGTGTAAATTCCTGTTCTAAAAATGTTTTCAACTCAGTTTCCAACAGCAAATAACAGTAGTTATAATCCACATGAGCACAAGCCCTTTTGGTGTTCCCAATCTTGTTGAAGAGTGCCAATAGATCCTGAGACCCAAAGTTGAGAGCCTGTGATAGAGTTTAGTCACTTGAAATGACACTGAGAGACATACCCATATCACAGTAATGTCATTGATTTATTACATAAAAAAAATTGCATTTTGATCTTCTTAGACAAAGAAGTGGTTTTTTAAAAAATATTTATTTGGCTGTGCTGGGTCTTAGTTGCTGCATGAGGGATCTTAGTTCCCTGACCAGCGATAGAACCCAGGCCCTCTGCATTGGGAGCTCAGAGCCTTAACCTCTGGACCACCAGGGAAGTACCAACAAAGTAGTGTTGGGTCAACAAATTTGAGTCCAAGTTCATTCTTCTTACAACACACACACACACAAACACCCCTAAAAACTGATATTGTTTGCTTCCCAGTATTCACGCATCTCTTACTGCAGGATTTTGAAGTCAGAGGATCAGTTCTTAGTCAAGGCTTACAGCCAAACACTTGGGTTTTCTTTCTTGCCTCATGGTCTCTACAAGAATAACTTTTTCTCATGAATATAGCCCACAGGGAGTCTGAGCCTACTTTAGGCAACAGAAGGTCTATCTGCCCTTTCTGGAGCATATGATCAGCATCATGATTCCTACGTTTATAAAACGGGCCAATGGTTCTTACCTTGTTGAAATGATTAAAATGATACAACTTACGTGTAATAGTTGAGTTCTGTACACCATGCCTAGAAGGAAAGGCAGACTCACTCCACCAAAAATCACTGGCGTCCATAAACAGCTCAACACATTTCTTCACTTTCCCTTTCAATTAAGGTGATTCAAAGGCTACCTCGGTTGCGATCCTAGGAGGTCTTTTGTTTTCATTCTCCTTCTCTCATTTCTCAGCCCCTCTTCTAGCCCCAATATCTGTGGTCTTTTCTGCCCCTCAGTTCTTACCTTGGAGTCACCCTCTGTTCTTAAGGTCATCAAGCTTCTGAACGTGGATCCTGCTTCTGTCTTGCTGGGACAATAACAAGGTCTTTCACTGTGAATAGGGGTAGCAAGAAAGAGGCAAAGGAAACAAAAGATGGTCATACATGGAAAGCATGCGGGGGCTTCCCTGGTGTGCCAGTGGTTAGGACCTCGAGCTTCCACTGCAGGGGGCACGGGTTTGACCCCTGGTTGGGGAACTAGTTCCACAAGCCCAGTGGCGTGGCCAAAAGAAAAAAAAAAAAAAAAAAAACAGGAAAAAAAAACAGGAAAGCATGCAGCTCAAGGTAGTTGTTCAACAGTGGTCCCTGCCAGCACTGAGTGCACCATTTCAAGAGCCCTGTTACTTGGTGTAGTCCTTCTCACTTGCACAATCTTTGTTCCAACTCACTGACCAACAATTTTGTTTATATCACCTCTGCCCAGCCCACATGATATCACAGACCTCCTTATCTAGCTTAGGTTCAGTTACCATCATTCTTTCCTTACAGTTACTTCCTTATATATATTCTTAACTCCATTTCCTCTCTCCTTTCACTGAACTCACATGGTGAATCCCACCCTTGGTTAAACCCAATGCCCAGCTTGCCCCTGAACAATGGAATGTAACTGGATAAAGAATAACCAAGCCTACGGGTCTGATTAAATTATGACCACATATCCAGTGGGCCTTCAGTATCTCCCAGCAACACCACCCTATTTTCCTAGTCAGTTTCCTCTTTTCCCCAAATCAACCTTTTTTTTCCCCCACCTCACTGCAGGGCATGCCTGATCTTAGTTCCTCAGCCAGAGATTTTAGTTCCTTGGCCAGGAATCTTAGTTCCCTGAGCAGGGTTGGAGCCTGTGACCTCTGCAGTAGAGGCAGAGAATCCTAACCACTGGACTGCCAGGGAATTCACCCAAGTCATTTTTTCATATTTTAAAATCTGTCTTCATACACTAGAAGAACTACACATGTTCATTTTAAATCTAGATAGCCTGAACAGTGAAAAAGGGGGGTGTTATTAGTTTTGGGAGAAGTATTGTTCCAGGCAAATCAAATTCCCCTATCTGATACCTTTCCCCTTGCTTTCATTTGATGATTTCATGGCTCATTTCATGGGGAATATAGAAATCACAGAAGAGAGCTCCAAACCTGCCAGTGACTTCATCTGCAGCCGCACACTTGGCCTGCCTTGTGTGTACAGAGAATGGTGTATTAGTTTCCTGTGGCTGCCATAAGAGCTCACCAGGAACCCGATGGCTGAAAGCAGCAACAATCTATTCTCTCATAGGACTAGGGTCTAGAGGCCTGGAATCAAGGTGTCAGCAGGACCACATTACCTCCAATGGCTCTGGGGAAGAATTCTTCCCTCCTGGCCTCTGGTGATTGCGATCAATCCTTGGCATTCTTTGGCTTCTACACGCATTTCTCCCATCACTGTTTCCATTGTCACATGGCCTTCCCCCTGTCTGTCTCTATTTTAAGGACACTAGTTATTGGTTCAGGGCCAACCTGAATCCTGTATGACCTCATCTTAACTAATTACATCTGCAAATAAGGTCACCTTCTGGGGTTCCAGGAGGACACGGATTTTGGGGGGCACTATTCAACCCGTTGCAGACAGACTCTGCGTTCTTAAGGCTGGGCCCTCTGCCTTGGCCTTCTGTATCCCCTCGCCAGTGACCTTTTCAAAGACTCTGTCCCTGCAATTCTTTCTTCTCTTCGCGGTGTGACTATTTCCTCCTCATGACTGTGTCATTCCTATCATTGTTCAGACATGTGGTCATATCATCTGTATTAAGAACCCTTCCTGCATCCGATGCCTGCCTCCATCTACCGACCCACTTCTCTGATCTTTTATAGAAAAAGGCCTTGAATGAGTCACCTGTGCTCACCATCTGTACTTCCTATCTGCCCAAGTCTCTTGAACTCACGTCAGTCTAGCTTTCAACTTTACTGCGCCAGCAAAATGGGTCTTGTCAGGGTCACCAAAGCTCTCCCCATTGCTGGATCCTACGATCAGTCCCCTTCTCCCCCGTTCTCCCCCGAGGTTTAATGAGTGGTCCCCTGTCTCTAAGTTGGCTTTGGGATGCCACACCCTCTTCCTCCCTTCCTATTTCCATCACCCCTTCTCAGACACCTTTGCTGACTCCTCACCGTCTTCCTGACCTCTAACTACTAAACCTCTCTAGGGCTCTATCTGACACCATCTTTCCCACCAGGTCTATGCCTAGTCTTTACCAGCTGTGTGCTGACCACTGCCACTGTGTTCAGCCTGGGTTTCTTTTTTTTAATTTACTTTTTATTTGGCCGTGCTGGGTCTTAGTTTCGGCACATCACTGAACTCAGTTCCAGCATGTGGGATCTAGTTCCCTGAAAGGGGATGGAACCCAGGCCCTATGCACTGGAAGTTCGGAGTCTTAGCCACTGGACCGCCAGGGAAGTCCCCTACCTGGGTTTCTGACTCACATATTGACTCTTCCCTCATCTCCACTTGGATGTCTAAACTTACCTCAAAATTAGCATGGTCTAAAATGGAATTATTGATTTCCCCTCACCCGGACCTAATACAAATACAAATAACCTATCAGATACACTTCTCTCCAGGTTTCCACATCTCAGTAAATGGCATCTCCATTCTCCCAGACATTCAGACCAAAAACTTAGGATTCTTGGACTTCCCTAGCCGTCCAGTGGTTAAGACTCATGCTTCCAATGCAGGGGATATGGGTTTGGGCCCTGGTTGGGGAACTAAGATCATGCATGCCCCATGGTGCAGCCAAAATAAATAAATAAAATAAATACAAAATAAAATATAGACTTTTAAAAATGTAGGATTCTTCTATGTTATTCACAGCCCACGTATCCCCGTAGACACCTCCCATCCAACCACTTCTCTTTGTCTTGACACTGTCTCCCTTAGTCCACACCACGAGGATCTCACACCTGGACTTCCAGGATGGTATCCAGCAGCTTGAGTCCCTTCATTGCAGTCTCTACCCAGGAGCCAAGTGACCCAGTCATATCATCCTCTGTTCAAAGCTTCCCCAGTGACCTCTCACATCACTGAACATGGAATCTCGATTCTTTACCTGGCCTCTGAGGCCCTCCATATACCTGGCCCTCGGTCAGGTCTCAGACTGACCTCCACCTGTGCTCTTTCTCGCTCGCTCAGCTTTAGCCACTTTGCTTTACGGCTGGACCTTGAACACACACAGTTTCTTCAGCCCCAGGGCTTTGCCTTGACTGTTTTTGGTCTCTGACATTCTCTGCCTTCTGACTGGATTTATGTTCTCACTTTCTTTGGGGTTTCAGCTCAAAAGTCACAACCTCATTGAGGTCTTATTTTTATCTAAACCAGTACCCTCTCCCAAGAATACACCCATCTCAGTTTTTTGGTTTTTGCCTCTTTACATGGTTTCATTTTTCTTTGTAGTTCTTATCAGCCCATGAAATAATATCACATATGTATGTTGTTTTCTTGTTTGATTCACTGTCTCCTCTACTATACTGTAAGCTCCTAGAGGGCAGGGCTTTTTTTGTTTTGTTCAGTTAGACTAGCAACTGACATGCTGTAGACACTGAATAAGTAAGATTTACTTCAATTACTACTGTATTACCATCATCATCATCATCATTGAAATAAAATGTTTTAAAATTAATGCTAAAAATAAGGTTTAATTAGCAACAAGGGTTTCTATATGGCATGAAAACAATATCGTTTGAAGGTTTTATTTAATGCCTTTCTACAGGATCTTGAACATTCAAAGATATTAATGACACATGCAAGTTTAAAACCAGCAGTAGCAGTTGTAATATTAATTATAACAGATACCATTATTCAGCCGTTGTTAGTGGCAGGTGCCTTGCATGGATTATCTTATCTAATTCTCCAAACAACTCTATGGGTTGTCTATCACCTCAATTTACAAATGCGGTATGGTGGTTTTTAAATATGCCCACAAAATCTTTGATGGTCCTTCCTTTAGATGGTGGAGGCTAATTCATCTCTCCTTGAGTGTGGACTCAGCTTAGCCACTTCCAGATCCCTAATGCACAGAAACAGTGAGATAAGAAATGCCTTTTGTTTTAAGTTACTAAGTTTTGGGGATAACTTATTATGTAACAATAAATATTTTGGGGAATGAAAGAACAGAGAGGTTAAGTAAAGAGCCTCATAGCATACACCTAGCAGTGATGATACAAGAATTGGAACCCAGGCAATGTGAATCTAGAACCCAAATGTTCAACCATGCTATATAGGAAGTCAAGATCAGGTCTCAAGCAATGCCAGAAGGAGAAGAGTATGGCTTTCTAATGCCACTGTCAGGGTGGAGGATACAGTCTATCCTTGGATACTAAACTGTCCATTCTTGCTCTATCACAAGGGCATGTTTCACACAGCCACTTCCCTTGTTTCTAAGTTCCCTTTCCGCCCCAAGCTTCTTTTAGCATATAGTGAACATCTGTCTTCCCGGCATCCTTTCATTCCCCTATTTCTTTGGGCTTCTGCACATTCTCAATTGGAATCAGGTAATTCTGGCAAAGCAATCAATCATTGCACTCTTCCTGCTGGGATAGGTGGAGATGTGACTTAAACTGGCCAATCATAGAGCATTATTAGTGACTGGCTACAGTAATCTGTCCAACATACCAGCACATGATGTACATTGGCCAAGCAGAAACATTCCCTAGGATTTTGAAATACTCAGTTGAGATCTCTAAGCTCAGATGTGAGCTGCTGCTAAGTCACGTCAGTCACATCTGACTCTGTTCGACCCCATAGACGGCAGCCCACCGGGCTCCCATCCCTGGGATTCTTCAGGAAAGAATACTGGAGTGGGTTGTCATTTCCTTCTCTAGTGCATGAAAGTGAAAAGTGAAAGTGAAGTGGCTCAGTTGTGTCCGACTCTTCGAGACCCCATGGACTGCAGCCCACCAGGCTCCTCTGTCCATGGGATTTCCCAGGCAAGAGTACTGGAGTGGGGTGCCATTGCCTTTTCCGGATGTGAGCTGCCAGGTACCATATTCTTAGCTGCCTAGGGAAGTCTATCTCCAACAGGAAAGAGTGTAGCATGGAGAGAGAGGACATCTTACATCCTTAGAGACCTTGAATCCAGCCAACCTGGAGAGCAACTCCATCCTTTTCTAATCTATGTGAGTCAATAAACTGTGTTTTAAATTAGTTTGAGTTTCTATCAGTTGCCCTTTATTGTGACTAGTATGAAGAGTCTGTCCCATTTTGTGGAAGATGGTAGGTATCTTCCATTCTCCATGAGCAACAGTGGTTCTAAGTCATTCGAAAAACCTGGAGCAGTTCTGTCCATTGGTTGGCCTTTCCTCAGAGGGTGAAGGACTTCCTTTTAATCCTTTAGGAAGCATCTGGCCTTTCTGGAAGCCAGCGATGGTCTGGGGGCAAGCTCAAAATAAAATGGTGCTATGACGGATGGGGAGTTCAGTCACTCAGTTTAAAACCTTAGTCATCTCTGTATCCTTTCTTTCCTTAGTTGCTCACCCCCTCCCTCAATTATGCACACACACATACACACACACATACACAGACACACACACATCCTGTTAGTCATCAAGTCCTGTTGATGTGGATCAAATACTTTATGGAAGTAGATGGAGTAACCATAATGAAAGTCTGTGGCCGCCAGGTTCTTCCTTCTGAACATCTTGCAAATCCAGTTTTTCTTCTTCATTTCAACCTCCACCACATTGGACCACTGCGACTGGTCTCCCTACCTCTAACCTCAACCCCTGGAGTCTGTTCTTCATATTTCTTCTAGAATTTGTCTTCTAACACACTTTTGATTGCCACATGCTTTTGATGGATTCAAAAGTCTTCATCCAGTTTCCCCCTGCTGACTGGCTAAATTGCAAGGTGCTTAGCTTGGTGTTCAAGACTCTCCATGAACAGACCCACATTCATTATCCAATGTCCTGTGACTTCCACAAATCAATCTTCTGGTTTTCTCATGCCCATCTCATTGCAGCACTGCCTACCATCTACCCTTGTCTTTTTCTCCAAAGTCCCTCCTTTTCTATGAGTTTTCAAGATCCATTACAATACTATCTCATCCATAAAATATTCCCTGAGCATGCCAATCCACAGTGAATATCTCCTTCTGTGAACTCTGTAAACAATTGTTGTCTAGACTAAGGTTTTTTTTTTTTTTCAAACTGTGCTCACATTCCCAGGGAGTACTTGGCCAGCACAAGTGAAGTTTTTGGTGTTTTTGTAAAACTACTGATTATATATTCAAATTTGGCTGAGTGTATTATTTCCAAACCCAGTTTCTTTCTTGTCTTCTACTTCCAAATTACATCCTCATGCTATCGTGGTGCATTTATTCCCAAGTACAAATTAAGGATCATTAAAATTTGTTTTCTGACCTACAGATAGAGAACTGCCTATTATTAATATTCTTATTTAAAACCATGACCATGGGGAAAATATCAGTATGAAGAGGGAAGAAAACTGCTATAGCAATTTCCAGTTTCTAAACCAAATATACTTCCTTGTTTATTTCCACCCCTCACCCCTTTCCCCCTTCATCATTTTAATATGGGATTTTAACTAGACATTGGTATAAAATCTGTTGTATTGGTATAGTCTGACAGTCATTGTGTACCCACTCTCTGCCAGCAATAGGGATAATGATCACATTGCCATGCTTCTGATACATAGTCGAACAAGCCTCTGCAGGAGGAGCTTTCCAGATGGATTCAGTGTGGAAGGACATTCTAGGCACAGGGGACAGCATATGAAAGCCCATGTATTTATTCCTAGAATGAGCCAGACATGAAAACCCTGTGTTCCAGATTCTGTGGGATTTTTTTTTTTTTAAAATAGAAAGATGCGATGACTTAAAAAAATTTTGATGATCTATGGATCAAATCTTTCTGTTTGTTATAATTCTCCTTTGCCATCTCCCTCTTCACAAGGGCAGTTCAGGGCCCAAATTCAGACACAAGTAACCTTATGGAATTCTGCTGGAATAGGCCACTTTGTGTATACAGAGATCCTCTATTCTATTCTCACATCACCTTAGGGGTGTCCTACCATCTCCAATTTAGAAATGGAGAAAGCAAGCCTCATGAGGTAAAGTGACTTGTCCAGAGTCTCTCAAATAGGAAAAGACCGAGGGAGAATATGAGTTAAGTCCACACCACAGCTGGAGAATGACCAACTGGGCATTTCTGGGGCTAGAATGAGGAAGACCTTTCTTCCAAATTCAATAGCCTGCCTTCCCAGGTCCTGAGTTCACTATCTTTAAACAGAATTGGTGTCCACGATGAAGCAGGAAGAGATGACTTAAGAACGAGTTTGGGTTTCAGAGTTCCTCCGGCTCTGGAGCCTGGCACACAGTAGGAGCGCCTTCTGGCTGAGCGACTGAATCCTCCTCCCGTGCGCGTGGTTCCTCACTCCTTTTGGAGTCAAAGTCCCTTGAGGGCAGGGTCCCAGTCGCGCCTACCCGGGGACACGGTGCAGTCGGGTAGACTTTGGAAGATGCTTGTTGAATAATGGATGAGTGGATGAATGGGGGCTGGGGAGGTTGGGCGAAGGCCACGCCCGGCTCCAAAGACTTTTCAGGGTTTGCCGGGGTGCTGTCCTGGCTCTCTCGGCGTCTCTGGAGGGACCCTTTCGTCCCTCTTCCTGTGGCCTCCACATCTCACCACCCAGACTGGAGGGAGGCGCTATGGGCCCGGGGAGGGCCGCGCGGTCCCCAGGGGCTAAGTCTCCCGGGGGCGGCGCCCACTCCCTCCCGGGGGTGCGGGGCAAGAGATGAGGCCCCCGGGAGCTGGCTGAGCCCACCCGGGGCCCCTTCCCCGCCGGGCCTCGTAGCCCTCTCTACCTGCCTCCCGGCCGCCCCTTCGCAGTCCCGGGTCGGGTACGCCCGGCGGGCACCTGGCCCGCCACCCCCCGGGGAGCCCCGCCGGTCGCCTCCGGGGCCGGCCCGGGGCGGCGGGGCGGGCCTGGGCGCTCCCCGGCTCCGGGACCGGTCCCCCGGGGCGCGGCCCGGCAGCCGCCCCCGTTCCCCCCCCGCCCGCCCGCCCGGGGGGCCGGGCCGGGCTCCCGGGGGGCGGGGACTCGCCCAGTGGCAGCAGCGTCCGGGCCGGCGGCGGGCGCGGGGCGGCTTCCTGCAGGCGGCGCCGGGGCGAGCCGTTGCCCGCCGCAGCCACACCGCCGCCGGGTCGCCGGGTCGCGGGGGCCGCGGCGCTCGGGCCGCGTCGGTGCCTCCTGGGCGCGCTGCGCGGCCGTCGCTGCTGCCCGCGCTCGTGCCGCCGCCGCCGCCGCCGCCGCTGCCGGTTACGCCAGCCCCGCCGCCGCCGCCGCCCGCTCTGATTCTGCGCATAGGCAGCCCCCAAGCCTGTCATTCTGCAAAAACACAGTTTACTCAACACACCACACACACACACACACACGCGCGCACACACGCGCACACTGGCCCCCCTCGCGCACACGCACGGAGGGCGCGAGCGAGCAGACGCGCACAGCCGGCGAGCCAAGTTCCGCAGCCTGGCATGGCTTCTGGGGACCTTTACGAGGTACGGGGACGCGGGGGCGCGGGCCGGCCCCAGCCCGCGGGCGGGCGGCGGGCGGCGGGGGCCGGGCCGGGGCCGGGGCCGGGCGCAAGCCGGAGTTGCCGAGCCCGTGGCGGCGGCGGCGGCGGCCGGAGGGTGGCGGGGGCCGGGCGCGCCTCCCGCCCGCCGCCCGCCCTCCCGCGGCGCCCGCGCCCGCTCCCTCTTTCTCTTTCTCTCGCGCACACACTCTCTTACTCCATCTACTTTGCGGCCTTGGAGGGGAAGGAGGAAGCCGGGCGGAGCCGGGGCGGGGGAGGTAGCGGTCCCGGGGAGGTGTTTCTCGCCCGACGAGCCGCCTCGAGTGCAGAAAGTACAGGTAAAAGTCGGCGCCGGACGTGCGGGGAATGCGGGAGGCCGCGGGGCGGCCGGCGCGGGTGAGGGGCCGGGGGTGCGCTGCCCCGGGGCCGGGCCGGGGGCGCGGGAGGGGAACCTGGGGGGGTGGCGGGCCGCGATGGAGCGGAGCCGGGCCGGGGCGAGGCGGGGTCCTGGGGGGAGGCGGCCTTGAAAGGGGGCGGCCGGATGGGGGGTTCGGGAGACCCCCGCCAAACCGCTCCCCGGGGCCGCCGGGCCACCCGCCCCCCTCCCCCCACCTGCTGCCCCCGCCGCCGACTCGGGGCCGGGGCGTGGGGGCGGTCCTTGCGGGTGCCGCGCTCACTCGGGGCGAGAGGGGGCGCTGCAGAGGGACTCCGGTGGAAGCCCGAGCACATGGAAGGCGGAGGTGGGTGGTAACACGTTGCTCGAGTACTGGGGATGGAAGCCCGGCTCCCAACGCTCTACGGCACTGACCTCAGGGGATGCCTGTCTCCAGGTCCACAACAGGTAGTGACCAGCAATGGATGTTTTGAAAACGTCTCAAAAAATGGTCAAGGAAGACATTAGTCTGGCACCTTTGAAACAATGGAGAAATAGCCATGGCCTCTGGGAGCTAGGTTTTACTAGCTCTGAACAGAACAGTTACTGCTTTTGGATTTGGGACAAGTGGACAAAACAAGAAGCAACTCCCTTTCGCTAGGGAGAATGCCCCCAGAGAGCTGTTGGACCCAAGAGAACGTTCAGGATTAAGGAAGTTAAAGATGCCCCATCTTCAACCTGAAGGCCTGCTGATCCTCCAGAAAACCAGAATCAGAGCTCGGCGTGGACCTGGACTCCCTTGCACATAAATCGGTTAACAGTAGCCCTGGTTCTTGACTTTCGGCTAAATTGAGATGAACACCCCAAGAGGTGGAATTCTTGGTGGGAGACTACAGGGGTGATTCACCCACAATGAGATTTTTTCCCTTTGGGCCTTCTGGAAAGATGTAGCTTTTTCAGTTGGTAGATTTGCTGGCCAGTGTGAGAGAAAAAGAGTGGCGAACAGGCAAGGTAGCATCTTAGCCGCCTGTGCGACCAGGGTCTTTTGGATGCCTCGCCTTGGACCTGGTGAGGCTCAGTCGTGAACCACCAGTGGGCTCAGGTGCCATGGCTTGAGAGGACACTGCAGTCCTATGGAGAGGTCAGTGTTGAGACCTCCTGCCAACAACCAGACCTCGCTTTAGTAAGCTTGTGTGTGAGCCACCTGGCAAACAGACACTCCAGCCCCAGTCGAGCATTCAGAAGACCACAGCCCCAACAAACATGTTGACTGAAACACCATGATATGTTCTGGGGCAGAACCATCCAGCTAAAATCTTTCTGTTATCCTTGAAAGAATGTTGTGGTTGACCTCTTCTCTAGCCTACTGCCTTCCTCATCCCTGCACTGATAGAGAAGATGAAGCTGGGTAGACCTGGTGAAGAACTTTGGAAGATTGTGTCCAATAGGTCACCCAAGCACTTTTGTCTATTTCAAGATGGTGGAACAATTTCTGAAACCAAAAGAATTGAAGCACAGTCAAATGGGATGTTTGATTGAGTTTCTTAAAGTATAACCAGCAAAAAAGTGGGCATTGTTCAGGGGCAAAGCTCAGCTCGTTGTGAGTATGGATTTTTCTACCCGTTGATAGTGAGTCATCTCAGAGCTTCTGACTTTGCCTGGAAGAAGAGTTGCATTGAGAAGGCATTAAGAGGACATGTTAGGAGCTGTTAGTATACTTTCTTCTTTTAAAGTTTGGAACTTATGAACCTTTTGGGGATAATTTCTTGTTTAATGATTATCTGAAATGCCCTCCTTAACATTGGTAATTATAGTTGCCAGATGAGTCTGTTAAAAGGGGAGTTTTCACACCAGCCTTGGAAGTGTCTTAGCATCTCTCGAGTTCTTCTTGAAGTTCAGTAAACAAGACAATAATAATAATTACTTCTGTGATAGTAGGTAATTGTACTAGATGTAAAATAGTTTTCCCGTGGCTGATTATTTGCATAGTTATTACTAAAAAGGGCTAAATTGCAGTATGAGAATATAACCAATGTCAGCATTTTTATAGCCAGTGTCTACATTACATAACACATACTGAGGAATTTAATTTGTTGTTCAAATTTAGTTTTAAAAACAGTCAAGAAGTGCTAACTGTACATTTCAAACTGTAAAATTGGGTGTGTAAAAAGCAGGCTGTTGATTTAAGGACACATCTTGGATTATCCAGTACACTTATTGACCTTTAAAGAAAAAAAAGAATAAAACTGATACCATTCTCAATTTAAATATTACATTAATTAAATACTATACCCAAGGGTATGTAAAATGGTTTCTTGTAACCTCTGACCAAGAAACCACATTTTGACTGGGCAAGAACTATTATTGAATACATTTGTAATTGGTTTATTTCACCTGTGTGTCTGCTGACACTTTGACCCTCTATGGTGAAGATGTGATTTGGAGTCTAGCGAGTCTTCAACTTCTCTTTGGTGCTTTAGACAATTAAATTGTAAAAAGTAAGCCTTCCCTGAATAGCATCTTTCAAGGAATAGGTGCTAATTTTAAAGAAAAACTTTGTTTATGTAACGGCACTCTTCAGTCAAGTGAAGAAATATGGAATCAAGCTCAGTTACCAAAATTTTGGCTCTTGATAGACAGTTTCTCCTATAGCAGAGTTCTCATCATCATTTGGTGTATTATAGCCATCCACTATACGAAGGTGATCGTAAATATGGGCTGAGCATTTTAAAGTCATATATCTAGATGCAAAATGAAATTTCTTACCCAGATGTTCTGGTCAATATTCTGCTAAACAAAAGAGTCATAAAATGGTAGTCTGTGAGCCAGGTCTAGGCTTTCTATGTTTTTTGCCTTGCCTGGATGGTAGATAAGAAAAATGGACTTGAATACCTTTAGATGGGGCGTGTGATACTTGTGTATAATTGTCCCAGTGTGCCCTCTTACCAGAAACCCTTTCTGCTTCACTCTCACATTACTTAACTGGCTCCAGTAGGCATTAGAGTTTGCAGCCCCCAGATGGTAGTCAAGCATTCGCTAACATGTTTGGATATCAGGAAGAGGTAACCAGTGGAATAAGGAGCCCAGTTGCCTTGTCCCTCTCTGTGTCCTCGAACATTCAAATACTTGTTGACTGAATCAGTGAACAGAAGACCAACTTAAGTATAGATAAAGTACCTTGGCTGACCTTTGTTATACTTGTGTGGAGCGCTGCCCTTTGTTCTCCTTTCTCCTTTGACTTGTGGTCTCTCCGTGGTGGTAACACCTTGTTTAGGAGAGTCCCTTCCAGTTCTTTCTGGAAGGAAGTGTGGCTGAGGCCCCTTCCAGAGAGCCAGACTATGTTATTCATTAAAAGGATTGAATGCATTTAAGCTTCAACCGCATGGCTTTCCAAGTGGCTGTTGGGTGGTGTTTTACACCCTCTCCCTTGTGATTAGCTGACAGTATGGAGGAGGGCTCCACTCAGTTGGCAAAAATATTCAAAGAGAGTGCTGTATGTCTACACAGAAGGTCAGTGGCCAAGTTGAAATTGATTTGAGGTGTTTCTAACAGTGGCAGTTCCTGACATTTGTCAGTGTTCAGTTTACTTACAGTTCCCGGGTATCTTCCCATAAGATAGTTCTATCTTATGTATTCATGCATCCATATCTAATAAATATGTATACCGTTATGTGTATGTATATATATATATAAAATACTGCTTTTGTTTCATTCCAAATAAAATAAATAATAATAGGATTTTCGTTTCATTGAAAGAAATTTACTTTAGTTAAAAATCGATGCTGCTACAGTGATGAACATGGGCCTTTCTGCTATAGCGCTGCATAGGCACCTTGTGTCCTGCAAAATTATGCACTGAAAATAACAGGGTTTATGGGAAAAAGTGGATTGAGGCCGACTGCAGAAACATTGGAACTTCGTGAAGAAAAACAAAACCAAATCTAATGAAAATACCCCTCAGTTAAATCTCCACCTGGCTGATGTTTGCTCTTACCGGGTCAGTCCATCCTTACAGCCTTCGAATTGGGCTGGTACTTCTTTCTTCTCTCTGTAGCTCGCAGAGGTCATTCACTTCTAATGGAGACCGTTTTCACTGAAATGAAATCTAACCCAGAGCGTAGCCCTCTGCATTCATCTGTATGGAAAGAAATATTTTGTACCTTCTTCATCTGTAATTTGCAGCTTTGCCAGTCATGTTAGCATACTGGAAAGGTATTAATTCTTGAAGCCACCATGGGCCACTACTCAGATTAAAGGAAGGCAGTTGAATGTGTTTCCAGCTTTGTTCTTGATCTTCAAGCATTGTTAAGTCTTTCTCTTTCCTTGTCAGAGCTCTTTCCTGCGATTGCTTCAAAACATTAACAAACTATGAAACTCACATAAGACCCAACACAACTTATTAATTTGACATATTCCTCTATGTACCACTTGTACCCAAGGTGAAACACGTATAATTCCAGAATGAACAGTCAGTGATAAAACTTCTTGAGTGTCAGTGCCTGTATTTGAAGAGGCAAATATTGTCAAAGAGAATACACGGGATGAGCTGAATTGATTTTTTGGCACATGGTAGACACCTGAAGAATATCGACTGGGTATATGATTCTCTCAGCTTTTGAAAGTTATTTTAAATTATTCCCTGTGGATAGATAGAAGCTTATTTTCAAGCAGTATAGACTTTTATGTGAAGTCATTCCTCATCAAATAAGATCATTTCCTCAGGGGCTTAAACTATCCTTGAAATGAGTTTATACAGCGTCTTGTACCTGAGCAATTGCTAAGGAATGGTTCAGGCATGGTAATTATCAAAAATCTTAAGTATTGGATACACACATTTAGATTGCAAAGATGTGAACCCCTCTACGTCTCTTGGATGGTGAAAAAAGTGGTAGATGTGGCTAAATTCATAACACCATCATCTCACATTAAGAGAACACAAAATATATGCCAACCACTACTCTAGGGAATTGATGAGATTGTACTGCCTGAGCTTATGGTCTCGTATGAGATATAGTTAAGAAAATAGGCAGTTTAGAGTGCAGGAGGAAAAGCGTTAGTACAGGGAAAGATGGGGTTCTCTACCATCATGAGGGGAATCTACCTTGGGGGAATAAATGAAAGCCTTCCAGAGAACGTGATGACTGTGGAGATGTTTGAACTAGGAAATGAGCATGATCAGGTTTGCAGGACTTACTGAGAATATTTATCTTTTCTATTTTTAAAAGCAATTTATGTTTATTGTTGCATCTTGGAAAAATAAAAGCATAAAATTATATCTATATATAGATATATATCAGAGAAGGCAATGGCACCCCACTCTAGTACTCTTTCCTGGAAAATCCCATGGATGGAGGAGCCTGGTGGGCTCTAAGAGTCAGAGTCGCTAAGAGTCAGACAGACAGCGATTTCACTTTCACTTTTCACTTTCATGCATTGGAGAAGGAAATGGCAACCCACTCCAGTATTCTTGCTTGGAGAATCCCAGGGATGGCAGAACCTGTTGGGCTGCCGTCTATGGGGTTGCACAGAGTCAGACACGACTAAAGCAACTTAGCAGCAGCAGCAGCATAGATATATATATCTAATATATCTAAGATAAATATTATTATACATATATTATACATTTAGCATATACTTGATGTTTATTAAATAGTGATGTGATATCTGAATTAATTAAAATGTTAGCTTCCTTGGTATAGGTACAAATATGAGTGAAAGCATTTTCTATATCTATATAATTAAAAAATCAAATTAGAACATAGGATATATATTGTTTTATTTTTCTTATATATAATGATTATTTCCTTATATATCTTAAAATATTATTCTACATCATGATTTTTAATGACAGGTTAATTTTCACTTAAATCGATACACTATTTTGTGTCTAACTGATCCCCTATTGTTGGACATCTAGATTTTTTCCATTTATAAACAGCTTAAATATTGCTTTTGACCTCCATGAACATAATTATTTGTATTCCTGTCTTATTATTTTCCTCAAGATAAATTCTGAGAAGTGAAATTTCTAGGTTGAAGAATGCTAACATTTTTAACACTTTTGTTACATAATCTCAGATCGCCCCTCAGAAATGGACAGTGGATTAGTTTGGGGGAAGATTAGAAGCCATGGTGACCAGTTAATATACTCTTTCGGTAATTGGAAGGAGTGTCAGTTGGTGACTTGAACCAAAGGAGTGGTAATACAGATGAACAGAAATGGATGGAATTTGAAAGATTAAAAAAGAATCAACGTAATTTGGTACACTAGTCAAGATTATGGCTGGGTGCTTTTAATAGGAAATGTACAATAACAGTGGCCTAGACTGATGCTAAAGCTGAAACTCCAGTACTTTGGCCACCTCATGTGAAGAGTTGACTCACTGGAAAAGACTCTGATGCTGGGAGGGATTGGGGGCAGGAGGAGAAGGGGACAACAGAGGATGAGATGGCTGGATGGCATCACCGACTCGATGGATGTGAGTCTCAGTGAACTCTGGGAGTTGGTGATGGAAGGGAGGCCTGGCGTGCTGCGATTCATGGGTCGCAAAGAGTCGGACACGACTGAGCAACTGAACTGAACTGAAACAAGGTTTATTTTCTTACATGAAATAAACTTAGGCAGTCCAAGATTGGTGTGATGCTCTCCAAAGTTCTCAGGATATCAGGCTTCTTCTTGTCTCTTTCATCTTCAGCTGTGGCTTCTCCCATTAAGGTCACTGCTGGATCCAAGGTGGCCATGGAGCTCTAGCCATCTTTTGTGTGAGAGGATGGAAGAAATAGGCAGAAAAGGAGATGCAAAAGTTGAGTAATCTTCTATAAACAGCTGCTGAAAGGTCCATGCAATCTTGCTTTCCTCTTATTGGCCTGAATAATTATATGGTCACAGCTAGCTGCAAAGGAGGCTAGAAAATGTGATTTTCAGTTATACTCTCTTCATTCCCTCTCAAGTAAGACTTGAGTGACATTATGTAGGCTTGAGGGAAAGGCAGGAGTTGAGGCATAACTTGGCGGTTTCTGTTTTGGTCCATTAGGTGGGTGGTGGAACCAGTAGTGGAGATAGAGAATTGAGGAGGAAGCATTGGTTGGAGGAAGTGGGGTCAGTGGAAAAGACAATGAGTTCAGAGTGTTTGTGGGACACCTAGGTATAGATATTCACAGCAGTAGGTCATGTGAGCATGAGACTCAAAAGCATGATCTGTCATGGAGATAGAGATTGGAAATCATTGGCATATAGATTAGAATGTAAATAGGAGGGGAGTCCAGGAGAGGAGGAGAAAGTGGACATTTACAGGATGGAAGAAGAGACAGAAGATCAGATTTACAAGGAATAGCAAGAGAGGTAGGAGGCAAAACAAGAGACTTTGCTGTTATGGAAGGTAATGGAAAATTGTATTTCATGAATGGTGTGGTCAACAGAGTCCTTTGGCTGTAATAAACAGTAAGTCATTGGAAACCTTAAGGGGCATGTTTTCTATAGAGTGTGTTGGTGGGAGGCTTGATTGCAGTGTGATGATGCATGCAGGGGGATGTGGGGTATGTGGATGTAAAGACATATGGGTAACACTCTTGAGAAGCTTGAGTGAGACAGCCATAAAAAAACAATGAAATAATGCTATTTGCAACAACTTGGATAGACCTAGAGATTATCACATTAAGTGAAGTAAGTTAGACAAAGCAAATATCATATGTTATCACTTATATGTGGAATCTAAAAGAATAATACAAATGAACATTTTCACAGAATGGAAACAGACTCACAGACAAAAAAAAAACAAGCTTATGGTTACCAAAGAGGAAAAGAGGGGAGGGATAAATTAGTAGTTTTGCATTAGATACACACACTACTATATAAAATAGATAAACAACAGGGTCCAACTGTATAGCACTGGGAACTATATACAATATCTTATAATAAACTATAATGGAAAAGAATCTGCCAAAGAATATATCGCTTTATCATCAGAAACTAACACGACATTGTAAGTCAACTGTAACTTCAGTTAAAAAAACATTGTTTGATAGTGAGGAGAGAGTGAATGTGCTGTCCAGGGTGAAGTGGGAGAATAGATCAGCCTATTCTCCATTCCCCTAGTTCTACACATGCTCTACTGCTTTGGTGGATGACAAAAAATTGTGATACTGACTTTGGTTTATTGGACCCAAGAAGTGATTTTCCATGAACCCTACAAACTCCTCTCCTGCTGAATGGTGATGGTGGGGTCCAACATCTTCAGTAGTTTTAGCTGGAGAAAAAAGGTAGAATATGTTTAATGTAGTCACCCAGAACCTTTCTGAATAAAATTTGCTCAGAGAAAAGATCTTGCTGTATTGAGGACAAGGAGATCAAGTTCTTCATTAACGGGTTTGTTGTACCAGCAGTTGTCTGAGAGATCAGATCACTGGGGTGCTACTGATAAATGAATGTGATAGTGTTTTATGTGTCAGTTATTCAGTCAGACACTAAAACAGGTGTTGCTGTGAGGTTATTTTGTAGATGTGATTAAGGTCCATAATCAGTTGACTTTAAATAAGAGCGATTATTCTAGGTAATCTGGGTGAACTTGATTCAGTCTGTTGAAAAGCCTTAAGAATAGAATGGGGGCTTTCCTAAAGAAGAAGAAATGCCATCTGTGGATAGCAGCCTCAGCCTGGAAGATTTCCAGCTTCCCTTTCCTAATGGCCTGACTTATGGACCTCAGACTTCGCTGGTGCTGCTGCTGCTGCTAAGTCGCTTCAGTCGTGTCCGACTCTGTGCGACCACGTAGACGGTGGCCCGCCAGGCTCCCCCGTCCCTGGGATTCTCCAGGCAAGAACACTGGAGTGGGTTGCCATTTCCTTCTCAGACTTTCCTAGCCAGGTCCATAACCACATAAGCCGCTCTTTGTTACATCTGTTAGTATATATCAGTATATCTAGTGGTTCAGCTTCCCTGGCTGAACCCTGATTGATACAGTCAGCATCCCCATCCACACACCACCGATTCGTAACACTGTGAAGCTAGACACGTCTTTCAGTCTTTTTGAACCTTGATGGCTTCTACTGTAAAATGAGAGCTCTTCTCCTCCTGATTGAGTCTTGTTACTTTTTCACATGAACACCTTACTTCTTTGTAGCCATCATCATCTTGTGTGTGAAGAGAGGCAAGCCTAGCGCTCCAAGAATGTTGCTGTTTTTTGGTCTTCTGTTACACTGGAGCTGTTCCCTGGAGCCATGTTGGGGATGGCAGGTTAGAGGTGGTACTGGACCCCTGGGGCAGGCCTCAGCTGGGGTGAAATTCACCCCTGCTTTGAGTCAGCCCCTGCTCTGGTAGTTGAGTGAATGATAGGGATGGTGAAGTAGCTTTTCTTGGTCCTGAGTCACTCCTTCTTGTCCCTTCTTTTAGCAAAGTGTCTCTTCTGACATTGTCCAGTTAGGCTGAGTCACTTGGTGGAAGCTGCTGCCTCCAAAGTTCCTGTCGCTCCAGTGACAGGCCCGTCAGTTGACCAAGCCTATAGAAAGCTGTGGTCCGTTCCTAGGAAGCCTGGGGGGCCATCAGTTTGTCATTTTATGTCCTGTTTTCTCTTAATTGTGTGTTTGATAACAGAAAACGGAATGCAGTTTATAATCATAAATATTTTAATCAATAAAATGTTAAATGTTAAAAAAATTTGTTCTTTCTTTGCTCCAGTCATCCCATCTCTCCAGGAATCCCCCCAGCATTGTTCCATCACCACATTGCTTTCTAAATGACTTATAGGAGCATTGGTGTGGAGACTGGAGGGACACGTGTGTGGGACTGGGGCCCCAGGCCGCATTCTGCCATACCAGGAATTCCCCTGCCGAGGGGCCTCCACCCTATTCTCAGATTCTTGATCAGGGAATTTTCCTCTTTGATTTTCATTTCCTTGTCTGAGTTCAGTGTTCTAAAACTTATATCTCAAGGGCACTTGCTAATAAACTGTGGATCACATATCCTGGATGTGACCTTTATTTAAAAATAGTTACTTTTGTTCCATTAACCATCAATCAAATATTTATTGTATGTTAACTATGTGCCTAGAACTATGCTAAGTGCTGGGGCTGCAGCCATGAATGTCTTTTAAACTGCTGTTCAGAATGTGATCGTGAAGAAAACCTCACGCCCACATATGGTTGTATACCACATTTTTAACACATTGGAGTGTTTTTAGTATGTTAAAAGGGGCAATCAGGTCAACCCTTTCTGTGAGCAGACCTCAGAATACAGCTTTTCCTGCCATCTCTGGATGTGTAAGTGAACTTCCAGTAAATGCACTTTTAGCATCATTTTAAGTCTGCAACATTCTTTAAAAATTTTAGGCCTATTCATAGCTCCTCACATGAAAGTGTACAAGCAAACACACTTTATAACACAATGCACCCCAGTCCATTTAAATAACCACTTAAGGTTCAGGTGGTGTGGTGATGAATGTTCTAGACCTGGCGTAATAATCAGTGTCTGGTAGTAACTGAATGTCTAACACTTTGTCTCCTTAAATTGTTTAAAAGGTAGTGTGGGTGTTTATTTAGAGTTCTGGGTCCTTCTACCCTGACTTTTATGTTTAGGAGAGAGAGTGTGAACTCTTTATGTTAAACGTTCAACTCTGAAACAGACATCAGACTTCAGTTAGAGTGAAGGACACCTTGAAATTGCAAGACAAGATGATGAAACCAACCAAGCCTGGTTAGCACTCACAACTACTTTTCATTGCAAATCGGGGGTTGTTTTCTTATGGACAAGCAAACCAAATGTGGAGATAAATTGCCAAGGCTGTTATAGGAAGAGTAACTTCCTCAGACCTTATTTAAAAACCTTGCTCTTAAGCACAATAGGCTTTATTGCTCTCATGAGTTAACGCAGAGATAAGGAAGTGTCTGTAAGTAATAGTTACACCAGACATCTCCACTGGGAAGTTATCACATGTATCTGATTTTATGTGTTAGGTTTCCTGGAACCATTTTGGTGGGGGAAGAGGGTTCCATTGCTGAACTCCAGAATTTTCTGCTGGATTCTGAGCTCTATGAGAGTACAGGCCATGTCTAGTGTATTTTCCATGATTGTATTCTTAACTCATGGCACATTGCTGGGCACACTGTGACCTTTCAATAAATATTTGTTGAATGAGTCATTGAAAATGTTCAAAACCTGTGCTTCTAGGCTACCTCGGGTTTCTCTTGAGTGCGTGTCCTTTATTTTTCCCCTATAGAGTATTACCTTTTACCCTTTCCAAGAAGAATCCTTCAGATTGCCCTAGAAATTCAAGTTTCCCTTTTGCCTTCCACTGGATCTTGTATAGACTTACTAGGTAACAAAAGTCCCTTATGGTGAATTCAAACACCCAAATCATTGTCCTTCATTATGGGTGACAACTGGATTGAGAATGGCTATTCTAGGACAAGAGGGCATCAGAGGATAAGATGGCTGGATGGCATCACCGATGCAGTGAACATGAACTTGGGCAGACTCTGGGAGATGGTGAAGGACAGGGAAGCCTGGCATGCTGCAGTCCATGGGGTTGCAAAGAGTCAGACATGGCTGGGCAACTGAACACCAACACCAACAACATTCTCTGTTAAGTGCTGCCTGAGACAGAGCCCCTTGTACCTCTTTACACACAAAGACTGCCCTGTGGTTTGCCGCTGCTGTTTTTCTCTACTCAAGCCTCAGTGTCTTGGCCCAGTTTGGTATGCACCATCCATTTTAGGTCGAGCTGCCTAGAACTGGAGAATTGTATCCAGAGGGTTTACTGAAGGATTCTCTTGGGTGCTTGACCTGTAAGGAAGTGAGGTAGGATTGGATGGTAAAGCAGACCTGTAGTGAGTTTCCAACTGAGGTCTCAGTGGATCCCAAGGAAGGCTTGGGAGCTGGAATGACCCTTCAGAAATGTCTCAACTTGAGGCCAGGGAACCAGACCCCTCATATCCCTACATCAGCCAGCCATTGCTGGTAGGCTGCCCTTGAGAGGGGCGGTGAGAATTATTCTTGGGCAGGCAGCTCCCCTGTGGTGGAAGGCAGTTCCCTTTGAGGCTCACATCTGTGAGTCCTTAGCAGCACGGATATTCCTAGAAGCTGAGAGGACGGGCACATGGACCCTGAAAAGGGGATCTGGGGGGGTATCACATTATCCACCACATCAGCAGTTCTTTCTCTTCACTGATTGGCGAGTCTGTCTGCTCTAGGACCTCCATAATGAACATCTGTCACCTCACTTTTATTTTAGGTTATTGTTGTTCAGTTTCTTAGTCCTTTCTCTTTGTGACCCCATGGACTGCAGCATGCCAGGCTTCCCTGTCCTTCACTATCTCCTGGACTTTGCCAAACTCATTTCTATGGAGTCAGTGATGTCATCCAACCGTCTCATCCTCTGTCCTCATCCTTTAGGTTATTGTTTCCTCCCAAAGACATCATTTGTCATTTGACAGCTTCTTGGGGGCTGCCCAGGTCTTGAGTACTGACATGCTGGCCATGGCAACCCATGCTTGTGATTCCTTATCTGTCCCTACCACGCACAGTATAGATCCACATGTGGGGAGGTGTTTCAGAAGCTGACATTTCCTTTGGGTCTCCACCCCTTCTACTTGAGATGGTTTCTTCCACTGGCTCTCCCACTCTTAAACTGCCCTTGTGTCATCTTCTGCTATTTATTCCTTAAACTTTGAGGCTTCTTATAGTTTTAACCTGGGGTTCTTCTGTTCTTTCATTGTGCTACAGTGACCAGAAGGGTGATTTCCAAGTCTCTGACACTTTCTTGCTTTGTTTTTTTTTTTTCCCCTCTGAGCTCCAGAGCTAGCCATCTAACTCTCTTGGGCTCTTTAAACTCAAAACATCCAAAGCTGAACTTATGTTTAACATATATAAGACTTGCTTTTACTTCTGGGCTCCTAGCCTCAATAGCATCTGTATCCACCTGCTCTGTAGCTAGAAATATGTCCTCCTGTGTTTTGCCCAGACCCCATGTGTCTGATGAATCTGCATCCTGAATATTTCTTGAACTTGGCCTTTTCTCTTCATACTCACTCTCACCACTTTAATTCAAGAGACAACTCTCACTGTTTCAGTCAACCCTGATACTTCTCAGCTGGTCTCTCTGAATCTAGTTCAATTTTTTTTTCCCATACTGGACTCACAAAGGTCTTTCTAAAATCCCCATTTTTCTATGTCTCTCCCGATGAAGTATCTTTAAGTGATGCCCTTGGGTTTTGACCCTTTTCATCTTCTACTAGCTCTCCACTCACAGCACATATTCCATCCAGAGAAATCTGTTCTCAGTTCTTGGACATTCCATGTGCTCTCCTTTAATCACACCCTCCTAATGGACAGGGCACTCTTCATTATCATCCCTGCCACATCTTTGCTTCCTTAATTCCTGTCCATCCTTTAGGTCTCAGCTGAGATGTCATTCTTGGGAAAACTTCCCCGGCTCATCAAGAGTTTCCTTCAGGCTCCTGTAGAACCCTGTTTGTCTCTCATCACAGCACTCACATTAATAGGTTGTTATTTATTATCTTATTTTCTAAATCTCCTACTGGGTTGTAAGTTTTGAGAGAGCAGGGATTCCCTCTGACTTGTTGCATCTTTAGCAGCTAACACAGTGCAAGATTCAGAAAACACTCTAGTGAAAGAATTGATTTATTTAGGTCTTTCATTTACATGAAAGTTGAAATTGTCTCAGATGTGTGCACAGTCTGTTTTGTAGGAAGCTTGAAGGCATTTTTAATCTTTCGGTTTTCCTGAGGGCATATAAGTTTTGAGTCTATTTTCTATGTCTTTATTGGTCAATTCATAATAATTTTGGTTTCTCATAAGTTAAACTCACAGCATTCAACTTTGTGTTATAAGTAAAGTTAATACAGTCTTGTATTCAAGGCATTATTGAATCTTGGAGTTGATGGGAGTTTTGAAGTCCTCAGCTCAGTCTTTCACTAACATCTCCAACAAGTGAACAAAAGCGAGGGACTCTTTTACTTTACTGAAGAGGAGAGGAGTGCTTAAGATGCCAAAACTGGCTGTTCGCCTTCATGAAGTCTCAGTGTCATCCACGAGGCAGAGATGGTGTCTTCCTAGACTCTTCTGGAGACTTGCCTTGGAAATCTTGATGTCATTATCACTTTCTTGCACAAGACTTAGTAAAGGAGGCCAGTGAGGCTCAGCCCAGCCTCAGGTCTTGTTTAATTCTCTTGTTGATGAAGAATGGGGTTAAGATGTGCCTCAGCGACTGACTTCACAGACCTTGACATTATGGCAGGCACTTGACATCTAAACTTTTCCTGGAAATCCAGACGTGATGATGAACTGTTGGAAGTCAGATCAACTCATGGAATCCAAAGCTCCTGTTGCTTTAAAAAGTGAATGGAAAGTATTTTAGTGTCCTGATACTTACATTGCTGTATTTGTTTGTGTTGCCTTAAAACCACGTTCACTTAGAAAAATACGGTACACAGGGTGGTTTGTGAAACAGACTTTGGTAAGCATCTTGTAGTTAAATATTAACAGAAAGAGGAAGGGAACCACACCATGGCTGCCTTTGGGATGTAAAAACATATGGACTTTCTCCAAATTATATACCTAAGTTTCTTTCCAAAGTGATGTATATTTTAATACCATGTAGGATTGTCAAGGGCTCAATGGTAAAGAATCTGCCTGCCAACGCAGAAGACAAGGGTTCAATCCCTGGGTTGGGAAGATCCCCTGGAGAAGAAAGTGGTAGACAGAAGGGCCTGGCAGGCTATAGTCCATGGAGCTGCAAGAGTCAGACACGACTTAATGGCTAAATAACAACAGCAACAAAAGATTGTCGTAGATTGTTTTCTTGTCTGCTTATCAAACATGGCAGTGATTCCAAACTCTTTGATATCTTGAGACATTTTATGTTTTATTACCCTCCACTCTCCCACTCTTCTGTGGCTATGTCTATGGGATTGACTTTTTGGGAAGCTAGTATATTTACTTTTGACTTCATGAACTGATATATTTTTTGAAGAAATCTAATCTTTGATCCTGGTTGAGGTACAGAGAGGTTTTAGAATTGTAACTTCCTATGATTTTTATATAAAATGGTCTTATTAAAAATAGTAAAAGTAGTAATAATAGTGTTTAGTAAGTGTTACTGTATACCAGACATGGTGTAAATTTTCACATGCATTCTCTCATTTGGTCCTTCCTGGAGCTGACTGTGGCTCAGATATGAACTCCTTATTGCAAAATTAAGGCTTAAATTGAAGAAAATAGGGAAAACCACTAGGCCATTTAGGTATGACCTAAATCAAATTCCTTATGATTATACAGTGGAGCTGATGAATAGATGCAAGACATTAGATCTAGTAAACAGAATGCCTGAAGAATTATGGATGAAAGTTCATAACATTGTACAGGAGGCGGTGACCAAAACCATCCCAAAGAAAAAGAAATGCAAGAAGGCAAAGTGGTTGTCTGAGGAGGCTTTACACATAGCTGAGGAAAGAAGAGAAGTGAAAGGCAAGGGAGAAAGGGAAAGATATATCCAATTGAATGCAGTTGGGTATATAACCCAGAGAATAGCAAGGAGAGGGAAGAATTTTCATTCTTATATGAACAATGCAAAGAATTAGAGGGAAACAGTAGAAGGGGAATGAATAGAGATCTCTTCAAGAAAATGGGAGATATCAAGGGAACATTTCATGCAAGGATGGGCATGATAAAAGACAGAAACAGTAAGGACCTAACAGAAGCAAAAGAGATTAAGAAGAGGTGGCAAGAATACAAAGAAGAATTGTGCAAAAAAGGTCTTAATGTTCCCAGTAAACTCAGTGGTATGGTCATTCACCTAGAGCCAGACATCCTGGAGTGTGAAGTCAAGTGGGACTTAGGAAGCACTATTACGAACAAAGCTAGTGGAGGGGACACAGTTCCAACCGAGCTATTTAAAATCCTAAAAGATGATGCTGTTAAAGAGCAGCACTCAATATGTCAGCAAATTTGGACAGTGGCCACAAGACTGGAAAAAGTTTTCATTCCAAACCCAAAGAAGGGCAATGCCAATGAATGTTCAGTCTACTGTATAATTGGACTCATTTAACATGGCAGCAAGGTTATACTCACAATCCTTCAAGCTAGGCTTCAGCAGTACATGAACCGAGAACTTTCAGATGTATATCTCGATTTCAAAGAGGTAATGGAATCAGAGATCGAATTGGTAACATTCATTGCATCATGGAGAAAGCAAGGGAATTCCAGAAAAACATCCACTTCTGCTTCATTGACTATGTTAAAGCCTTTGATTGTGTGGATCACAACAAACTGGAAAATTTTTAAGAAATGTGAATACCAGACTACCTTACCTGTATGCAGGTCAAGAAGCAATAGTTAGAACTGGACATGGAACAACAGACTGGTTCCAAATTGGGAAAGGAGTACATCAAGGCTGTATATTGTCACCCTGCTTTTTTAACTTATATGGAGAGTACATCATGCTAAATGCCAAGCTGGGTGAAGCACAAGCTGGAATCCAGATTGCCAAGAGAAATGGCATCAACCTTAGATACAGATGATACCGCTCTAATGGAAGAAAGTGAAGAGGAACTAAAGAGCCTCTTGATGAGGGTGAAAGAGGAGAGTGAAAAAACTGACTCGAAACTCAACACTCAAAAAACTAAGATCTTGGCATCTGGTCCCATCACTTCATGGCAAATAGAAAGGGAAAAAGTGGAAGCAGTGACAGATTTTATTTTTTTGGGCTCCAAAATTA
Organism: Bubalus kerabau; assembly: GCF_029407905.1. Taxonomy (NCBI): domain Eukaryota; kingdom Metazoa; phylum Chordata; class Mammalia; order Artiodactyla; family Bovidae; genus Bubalus; species Bubalus kerabau. The sequence continues at coordinate 10,706,222 of NC_073640.1, read as the reverse complement.
CTGTGGACAGTGATTGTAGCCATGAAATTAAACAAAACAAAACAAAACACTTGCTCCTTGGCAGGAAATGTATGATCAAACCTAGGCAATGTATTAAAAAGCAGAGACATCACTTTGCTGACAGAGGTCCGAATAGCCAAAGCTATGGTTTTTCCAGTAGTCATATATGGATGTGAGAGTTGGACCATGAAGAAGACTGAATGATGAAGAATTTAAGGCTTTGAATTGTAGCACTAGAGAAGAGTCTCAAGAGTCCCTTGGACAGCAGGAGTTCAAACCAGTCCATCCTAAAGAAAATCAACCCTGAATATTCATTGGAAGGACTGTTGCTGAAGCTGAAGCTTCAGTACTTTGGCTGCATGTTGTGAAGAGCTGACTCATTGGAAAAGATCCTGATTCTGGGAAAGATTGAGGGCAGGAGGAGAGGAGGACAACAGAGGATGAGATGATTAGATAGCATCACCAACTTAATGGACGTGAATTTGAGCAAACTCCAGGAGGTAGTGGAGGACAGAGGAGCCTGGCGTGCTGCAGTCCATGGGGTCGCAAAGAGTCAGACACGACTTAGCGACTGAGCAACAACAGCAATGGGATTCGTACTAGTATTATCCTCACTTTATGATTCAGAAACTGAGGCTCATCAGCTACCAGATGGTTAAAAGCAAGATTCACATGAGGTCATCTGAGGTACTCATCTCTTTGATAAATGATAAAATGCCTGTAGTATTGCTTCTCGCCTCCCTCCTTTTGTTACTCAGTGGTATTCTGCTATAGCACTTTTATACAGAATCCCAGATGGGATAGGTCAGTGGATGTTGCACCAAAACCGAGAAAAGGAACAAGAAAACTCTTCTGCTTCTTCATGCTTATAGCATGAAAACGTGGTTGTGTATGTTCAAGACGGGGATGACACTGGCTAGCCTGTGTGTTGGCCTGTGAAGGAGTTCCTGAGAAGTGAGTTAATCAGGAAGGGAAATCTTCCATTTGAGTTTGTCTGAGTAGATGTTTTTCAACACTGTTCTAAAGTCCTGCTGCTTCAGAAGTTGTGATGCGTCTGCCCACCTAGGAATTTTGATGGAGGGGCTGTTTTCAGTGGCCTTCAGCTGGTTGGCCTCTACTCAGCTTTAGCATTGAGGAGAAGACTGGTTTTGAGGGCAGTTGGTAACATTTTTGGGTCAGTGTCCTTTCTTTCAGCATATTTATGAGCCTCAGTGCATTTTTCCACGTTCTTTTTTCTTTGTTGTTTTGGTTTTATTTCTCTTGGCATGGGGTTTGCACCCCGTCATGATTGGAATTGGCAGGATTCTATGTTTGAAATCCATACTTTACTGCCATATTCTGTACTTAGAGTTTTGGTGCCTGGTGGACAGTGGTGCCTTGATTGTGTGGATTTGTGCTCCAGACAAGTAGGCTTCTCATAGGTGAGGCACATAATCCCAGATTCTAACAGACAGGTCTGTACACTTGAAAAATTGTTATTTTTTATTGAAGTATAGTTGATTTATAATGTTGTGTTAGTTTCAAGTATACAGTAAAGAGATTCATGTATATATAATTATATACATGTATGTATATATATAATTTTTTCAGATTCTTTTTTCTTATAGGTTATTACAAAATGTTGAGTATAGTTCTTTGTGCTATGCAGTAGGTCCTTGTTGGTTATCTATTTTATATAGAGTAGTGTGTATCTGTTAATCTCCAAATCCTTATTTATCTTGCCCTCCCCTTCCCCCTTTGGTAATCATACTTTGTTTTCCACATGTTTCTAATCTTAATTAAAATTAAGCTAATATGTACAAGTAACTTGAGGCTTTATATCAATCAGTTCAGTTCAGTTCAGTCGTTCAGTCGCTCAGTCATGTCCGACTCTTTGCGACCCCATGAATCGCAGCACGCCAGGCCACCCTGTCCATCGTCAACTCCTGGAGTTCACCCAAACTCATGTCCATCGAGTCAGTGATGCCATCCAGCCATCTCATCCTCTGTCGTCCCCTTCTCCTCCTGCCCCCAATCCCTCCCAGCATCAGAGTCTTTTCCAATGAGTCAACTCTTCGCATGAGGTGGCCAAAGTATTGGAGTTTCAGCGTCAGCATCAGTCCTTCCAATGAACACCCAGGACCGATCTCCTTTAGGATGGACTGGTGGGATCTCCTTGCAGTCCAAGGGACTCTCAAGAGTTTTCTCCAACACCGCAATTCAAAAGCATCAATTGTTGGGTGCTCAGCTTTCTTCACAGTCCAACTCTCACATCCATACATGACCACTGGAAAAACCATAGCCTTGACTAGACGGACTTTTATTGGCAAAATGATGTCTCTGCTTTTGAATATGCTATCTAGGTTGGTCATAACTTTTCTTCCAAGGAGTAAGTGTCTTATAATTTCATGGCTGCAGTCATCATCTGCAGTGATTTTGGAGCCCAGAAAAATAAAGTCTGACACTGTTTCCACTCTTTCCCCATCTATTTCCCATGAAGTGATGGGACCAGATGCCATGATCTTCGTTTTCTGAATGTTGAGCTTTAAGCCAACTTTTTCACTCTCCACTTTCACTTTCATCAAGAGGCTTTTGAGTTCCTCTTCACTTTCTGCCATAAGGGTGGTGTCATCCGCATATCTGAGGTTATCGATATTTCTCCCGGCAATCTTGATTCCAGCTTGTGTTTCTTCCAGTCCAGCGTTTCTCATGATTTACTCTGCATATAAGTTAAATAAACAGGGTGGCAATATACAGCCTTGACAAACTCCTTTTCCTATTTGGAACCAGTCTGTTGTTCCATGTCCAGTTCTAACTGTTGCTTCCTGACCTGCATACGAATTTCTCAAGAGGCAGATCAGGTGTTCTGGTATTCCCGTCTCTTTCAGAATTTTTCACAGTTTATTGTGATCCACACAGTCAAAGGCTTTGGCATAGTCAATAAAGCAGAAATAGATGTTTTTCTGGAACTCTCTTGCTTTTTCCATGATCTAGCGGATGTTGGCAATTTGATCTCTGGTTCCTCTGCCTTTTCTAAAACCAGCTTGAACATCAGGAAGTTCACAGTTCACATATTGCTGAAGCTTGGCTTGGAGAATTTTGAGCATTACTTTACTAGCGTGTGAGATGAATGCAATTGTGCGGTAGTTTGAGCATTCTTTGGCATTGCTTTTCTTAGGGATTGGAATGAAAACTGACCTTTTCCAGTCCTGTGGCCACTGCTGAGTTTTCCAAATTTGTTGGCATATTGAGTTCAGCACTTTCACAGCATCATCTTTCAGGATTTGAAATAGCTCAACTGGAATTCCATCACCTCCACTAGCTTTGTTCATAGTGATGCTTTCTAAGGCCCACTTGACTTCACATTCCAGGATGTCTGGCTCTAGGTCAGTGATCACACCATCGTGATTATCTGGGTTGTGAAGATCTTTTTTGTACAGTTCTTCTGTGTATTCTTGCCATCTCTTCTTAATATCTTCTGCTTCTGTTAGGTCCATACCATTTTTGTCCTTTATCGAGCTCATCTTTGCATGAAATGTTCCTTTGGTATCTCTGATTTTCTTGAAGAGATCCCTAGTCTTTCCCATTCTGTTGTTTTCCTGTATTTCTTTGCATTGATCGCTGAAGAAGGCTTTCTTATCTCTTCTTGCTATTCTTTGGAACTCTGCATTCAGAGGCTTGTATCTTTCCTTTTCTCCTTTGCTTTTCACTTCTCTTCTTTTCACAGCTATTTGTAAGGCCTCCCCAGACAGCCATTTTGCTTTTTTGCATTTCTTTTCTATGGGAATGGTCTTGATCCCTGTCTCCTGTACAATGTCTCGAACCTCATTCCATAGTTCATCAGGCACTCTGTCTATCAGATCTAGGCCCTTAAATCTATTTCTCACTTCCACTGTATAATCATAAGGGATTTGATTTAGGTCATACCTGAATGGTCTAGTGGTTTTCCCTACTTTCTTCAATTTAAGTCTGAATTTAGCAATAAGGAGTTCATGGTCTGAGCCACAGTCAGCTCCTGGTCTTGTTTTTGCTGACCATGTAGAGTTTCTCCATCTTTGGCTGCAAAGAATATAATCAATCTGATTTCAGTGTTGACCATATGGTAATGTCCATGTATAGAGTCTTCTCTGTGTTGTTGGAAGAGGGTGTTTGTTATGACCAGTGCATTTTCTTGGCAAAACTCTATTAGCCTTTGCCCTGCTTCATTCCGTATTCCAAGGCCAAATTTGCCTGTTACTCCAGGTGTTTCTTGACTTCCTACTTTTGCATTCCAGTCCCCTATAATGAAAAGGGCATCTTTTTTGGGTGTTAGTTCTAAAAGGTCTTGTAGGTCTTCATAGAACCGTTCAACTTCAGCTTCTTCAGTGTTACTGGTTGGGGCATAGACTTGGATTACTGTAATATTGAATGGTTTGCCTTGGAAACGAACAGAGATCATTCTGTCGTTTTTGAGATTGCATCCAAGTACTGCATTTCGGACTCTTTTGTTGACCATGGTGGATTCCTGCCTGCAGTAGTAGATATAATGGTCATCTGAGTTAAATTCACCCATTCCAGTCCATTTCAGTTCACTGACTCCTAGAATGTCGACATGCACTCTTGCCATCTCTTGTTTGACCACTTCCAATTTGCCTTGATTCATGGACCTGACATTCCAGGTTCCTATGCAATATTGCTCTTTACAGCATCGGACCTTGCTTCTATCACCAGTCACATCCACAACTGGGTATTGTTTTTGCTTTGGCTCCATCCCTTCATTCTTTCTGGAGTTATTTCTCCACTGATCTCCAGTAGCATATTGGGCACCTACTGACCTGGGGAGTTTCTCTCTCAGCATCTTATCATTTTGCCTTTTCATACTGTTCATGGGGTTCTCAAGGCAAGAATACTGAAGTGGTTTGCCATTCCCTTCTCCAGTGGACCACATTCTGTCAAATCTCTCCACCATGACCTGCCCATCTTGGGTTGCCCCATGGGCATGGCTTAGTTTCATTGAGTTAGACAAGGCTGTGGTCCTAGTGTGATTAGATTGACTAGTTTTCTGTGAGTATGGTTTCAGTGTGTTTGCCCTCTGATGCCCTCTTGCAACACCTACCATCTTACTTGGGTTTCTCTTACCTTGGACGTGGGATATCTCTTCACGGCTGCTCCAGCAAAGCGCAGCCATTGCTCCTTACCTTGGACGAGGGGTATCTCCTCACCGCCACCCTTCCTGACTGTCAACGTGGGATAGCTCCTCTAGGCCCTCCTGCGCCCGTGCTTACTTTACTTAAAAAAAAATGTAGCCATCTTTGTAGTTAAGAAATGTTATCTCACTGTGGTTTGGATTTGTGTTTCCTTAAATGACTAATGATGTTGAACATATTTTTGTGTGCTTGGTGGCGTTTACTTATATTCTTTGGAGAAATATCTATTTAAGTCCTTTGCCCATTTTTGAATTGGATTGTTGGTTGAGTTGTAGGAGTTCTTTTAAATTCTGATTATCAAAACCTTACCAGATATATAATTTGAAAACATTTTCTCGCTTTGAGTTGTCTTTCACTCTCTAGTCAGTGTCCTTTGATGCACAAAAGTTATAATTTTAATGAAGTATCTATGTTGCCTTTTGTTGCCTGTGGTTTTGGTCTCATATTTGGGGCAGAACTTCCAGTACTGTGTTGAAAAGCAGTGAAGAAAGTGGGCATTGTTGTCTTACTCCTAATCTTGGGAGACTAAGTTTCAACGTTTCACCACTGAATATGATTTTGGCTGGGGATTTTTCATAAATACTCTTTACCATGTTGAGAAAATTTCCTGGTCCTGGTTTTCTGACATTTTTATTATGAAAGGATGTGGACTACCGTCAGTGCCTTTTCTGTGTCAGTTGAGATGATCATGTAGTTTTTTTCATTCTGTTAATGTAGTACACTTATTGATTTTTATATGTCGAATCACCCTTGCAGTACTGGGACAAATCCCACTGATCACAATGTGTTATCTTTTTAAAAAGTTTCTGGATTTGGTTTGCTAGTATTTTTATACTCCACTTACAATGACAAAATGTTGGCTCTATTCCCCGTTCTGTACAATATACCTTTTGGCTTATTTATTTTCTACACAGTAGTTTGTACCACTTAATCCCTACTGCTACCTTGCCCCCTGCCTTTTCCTCACTGCCAACCACTAGTTTGCTCTGTGTATCTGTGGGTCTGTTTCTTATTCGTTATAGTCACTAGTTTGTTTTATTTTTTAGATTTCACACATAAGTAATATCATACAGTATCTGTCTTTATCTGATTATTTCACTAAGGGTAATAGATTCCAAGTTCATCCATACTGTTGCAAATGGCAAAATAAAAATTTTAGTATTTTAAATAGTGATATAACTAAGCTTTCTTCAGAAATCTTTGTATATGTTGGTGATGTTTCCTGAAGATAAATTTATAGATATGGAAGTTCAATGAATATGCCTTTTATAAAGACTGTTGCTAATGCTGTCCGATTGCTCTCCAGAAAGGATGTGCTTGCCATCCAGAAAAGATACTGCCAGCAGTAACTAGCCTGTTTATTTATTTCACTGGGCTCTCAGCACTACTTGTATAACTGTTAAAAAATGCAAGGTGTTTTTTGAGGTGTTTTCCATTTCTTATTGATATTATATATAAAGATTAAAAAAAAAACTATTAATGACCTTAATCCTTGTCTAGATGAATCACAAGTTGGAAGCAAGATTGCCAGGAGAAATATCAACAACCTCAGATATGCAAATGATACCACTCTAATGGCAGAAAGGAAAGAGGATATAAAGAGCCTCTTGATGAGGGTGAAAGAGGAGAGTGAAAAAGCTGGCTTGAAACTCAACATTAAAAAAATTAAGATCATGGCATCAGGTCCCATCACTTCATGGCAAATAGATGGGGAAAAAGTGGAAACAGTGACAGATTTTATTTTCTTGGGATCCAAAATCACTGCAGATGGTGACTGCAGCCAGGAAATTAAAAGACATTTGCTCCTTGGAAGGAAAGCTATGACAAACCTAGACAGCATATTAAAAAGCAGAGACATCACTTTGCTGACAAAGGTCCAAATAGTCAAAGCTATGGTTTTTCCAGTGGTCATGTATGAATGTGAGAGTTGGCCCGTAAAGAATGCTGAGTGCCAAAGAATTGGTGCTTTTGAACTGTGGTGTTGCAGAAGACTCTTGAGAGTCCCTTGGATAGCAAGGGGATCAAACCAGTCAATCCTAAAGGAAATAAATCCTGAATATCACTGCAAGGATTGAGGCTGAAGCTGAAGCTCCCGTACTTTGGCCACCTGATGTGAAGAGCTGACTCACTGGAAAAGACCCTGATGCTGGGAAAGATTGAGAGTTGGAGAAGGGGGCAACAGAGGATGAGATGGTTGGATAGCACCATTGACTCAGTGGACATGAATTTGAGTGAACCCCAGGAGACAGTGAAGGACAGGGAAGCCTGGAGTGCTGCAGTCTATGGGGTCACAAAGAGTCGGTCACGACTTAGCAACTGAACAACGAACAACAACAGCAATCCTTGTCTAAGCACATACATTAACTGAAATATTTATTTTTCTTTCTGGTTAGTTTAAAATTTCACCTGCTGTAATTTTTTTATAAGGAGAGTAACTTTTATCCTAGATTACATGTTTGTAATACTTTTGAACTGTGGTATTGGAGAATCCGACTCAAGTGTCCATTGGACTGCAAGGAGATCCAACCAGTCTATCCTAAAGAAATCAGTCCTGAATATTCATTGGAAGAACTAATGCTGAGGCTGAAGCTCCAATACTTTGGCCGCTTGATGTGAAGAACTGACTGATTAGAAAGGACTCTGATGCTGGGAAAGATTAAAGACAAGAGGAGAAGGGGATGACAGAGGATGAGATGGTTGGGTGGCATCACCGACTTCTTGGACATGAGTTTGAGCAAGCTCCTGGAGTTGGTGATGGACGGGGAAGCCTGGCGTGCTGCAGTCCATGGGGCTGCAAAGAGTCGGACACGACTGAGCATCTGAACTGAACATATTTGTGATTCCTTCTCATCTCTCTATTCTTTCTGCTTCCCTCCTTTTCTTCCTACTTTCTTTCCTTGGAGTAGGGAGAAAACCTTCCTTGTGCTGAGGTTTATAACCATTGATCTTTAGTCTCTTCTGTTCCTTTTATGGCAAAATTTATGCACATTTACATGCACATTTAATATAGCTGTGATTTGTCTTACTGTACAGTATGAAGTAGGGATATGGTCATTGGCACTGTTAATCTATTGTTTTAACACTATTTATTGAATAATTCATTATTTTCCCTCTGATTTGAAGTGTCAGATCATTGGTGACATTATTACATACAGTGATATGAGTTTGTTTACAAAGCATTCTTCTCTCTTCTTCAGTTTTAGTTATTGTTCAGTTCAGTTCAGTCGCTCAGTGGTGTCCGACTCTTTGCGACCCCATGAATCGCAGCACGCCAGGCCTCCCTGTCCATCACCAACTCTTGGAGTTTACTCAAACTCATGTCCATTGAGTTGGTGATGCCATCCAGCCAACTCATCCTCTGTCGTCCCCTTCTCCTCCTGCCTTCGATCTTTCCCAGCATCAGGGTCTTTTCAAATGAGTCAGCTCTTCACATGAGGTGGCCAAAGTATTGGAGTTTCAGCTTCAGAATCAGTCCTTCCAATGAATATTCAGGACTGATTTCCTTTAGGATGGACTGGTTGGATCTCCTTGCAGTCCAAGGGACTCTCATGAGTGTCCATAGTTCATCATTAGTTATTGTACTTTTAGAAAACATATTGTTGTTTGATAACTTGAGTCCACCTTCCTAATTCTTTTCTCAAAATGTTTTTGATTATTTCTATTGATGAAGTTCCAAAATAAAATCCATATGAGATTCTTCTTTTAATTGCACTCGATTTACAAATCACTTTGTGGAAAGTTGGCATCTTTGTGATTTTGAGTCTTCTCATTCAAGAACATGTTTCTCTACATTTATTAAAACTTCCTTTCATGTGTGTTAGTAAAGTTATCTAGCTCTCTTGATACAGAGTCTGAGTTTGTTACTGGGCAGTTTAAATTTTTGTTTCTTTTGTAAATAGGGTTTTATTTTCAATTTATTACTGTGTATATATTAGAAGAATAATTTTTGATATTTGTTTTTAATGCTTCGCCTTCTGAATTCTTATCAAATATATTTCGTTCAGTTCTTTTTGGAATTTTAGGTGGTCACATCATCCTCAAATTGTACTATCTTGCCTGTCCTTTCTCATAGTTATACAGATATGTTTTTCTACTCTTACTTTATTTGCCACAATTTTCAGAAAGCACTCACTAATAGCATGACAGCCAGGAGTCATGTCTTGTCATGTCTTGCTTCTGATTTCATCATTAATTAAGGCAAGGGGCTACTGGTAAAAGGTAGATGATTTTCCCTGTTAATTAGAGTTCCTGTATCTGTAGTCTTCCTTTTTTTTTTTTTTTTAATAAGGAATGCTGTTGTATGTTATTAGGTGCTTCTTTGATAGTTCCTGAGATGATCATATAATCTTCCTCCTTATTATAAACCTGGGTATAATTTAGTAACTGATTTCTTAAGACTAACGTATCATATTGTGAAATAGGCACACTTGGTAATGATGAATTTTTATTTTAATATTTTGCTAGGTTCAGCCAACTGCTCTGTGTGTTTAGAATTTTTGTATTGATATTCATAAATATTGTTGGTCTTTGGTTTTCTTCTGTGTGTACTAATTTAGTAAAATTTTTAATGTTAGAATAGTGTTGGTTTCATGAAAGTAATTGATTAACCTTTTATTTTTCCTCCTGTTTTTAGGAAAAGTTTGTGCAACATGTCAGTTAAGCTTTCTCTTGAATGTTTTTTGAAAGAAATAAGTTGGTTGTGATATTTTCTGCATCTAGAATATTTTTTGAGATACTTTTGATAGCATTTCTAATGGCTGTTGATTTTTTCATGTTTCACCTTCTGAAGTAATTTTTTGTAATTTATATGTAATAAGAACAACATTCCTAGTATCCCTGTTTTAAAATTCATTTGAAAAGGTGCAAATAGTTTCCTCCTATATTTTCAAAATACCTCTTTTCTATATTTGATGATGTTCTTCTTGCCTTCCTTAAATTGGTAGCTTTGTGATTTCCCTCTTCACCTATTTTTCAGGTTGCCAGCAGTTTGTCTCTTATATTGATTTTTTTTCATAAAATCAGCTCTTAGCTTTATTTTCCCATTTCACTGTTTTCTTCTCTGTATTAATAAGCTCCTGATTTATCATTATTCATTTCTTCATTGATGTACTTTTTACTCCATCTATTTACTATTTAATTTTAAATTATAAAATATGAAATGCAAAAATGTACATTTAATAGTAACAATAATAAGTGCACTCACCACATAATTTAAATAATAGAACATGTTTTTAGCCCTCTTGAGCACCTGTCTCAGTATAAGCCCAGCCATTCCTCTTTCTGAGAGGTTACTGTTGTGAATTTCTGGTTAATCATTTCCTTCACTTTCTGTATAATTTCACTTATGGGTCCCTAAAGTTCATGTTGCTTGATTTTTCCTGGTTTTGAAATGTAAAGAAATGGAATTGAATTGTATGAATTCTTCTTCAATCTTGCTTTTTGCTCAGTGTTATGCTTTTAAGATTTATCCATGTTAATGTATACTGGAATATACTATTTTTACTGGAGTATACTATTTCTTTATAAGAGTATAGTATTTACATATATAAATATACAAAATGTTGAAATATACAGTATGTAATTACAAATAATAGGATATACAAATTATGGAATTAATCTGTTCTATTGTGGGTAGACATTTGGAATTATTTAAGTTTCTTATTTTATTTTCATGCTTTGCTATTACAAACAGTGTAGCTATGAATATGTTTTGTACCTATCTACTGGTACATCCATGCCAGAGACTATCCATGTTAAATATTTAGATGTGGAATTCCTGTGTTGTTGTGTACTCATATATTCATCTTCACTAGATCATACCAATTTCCTCAAATTATTTCCAAAATATTTATATCTCTTTAGGCTTAATTTACTCTTAATTTTCCAGTTACTTGAGCTGAATACTTGTTTCACATTTGATATTTGAAAATAAAAAGGAAAAGATTTATAGTTATTAATTTGTTTCAGAGCATGGTTTACCTACAGTTTTATTATGGAGCCTTCTAATTTAAATAAAAATTTTATTTTAAAATAATTAAGTTAATGTTATTTTTATTCTTTTTTTTAATTGTTTCTGGCTTCAAGTTTTTATGCATTATGGCCAGAGATCAAAGTGTATATTTAACCCTTTTTTGCAGTGTTACTGAATTTTTTGTGATTTAATGCATGATCAATATTTTATTATTTGAAGACTGAATTGTCTCCAGAGAGCACAGAATATAGTATCTATATTATATGAGTAAATATATATTGACAATTAGGATATATACCTATTAAATAAAGCTGACTAATTATATCAAGTAAATTCCTTAGATCCTTAACTGTTTTTTCATAAAGTGAGAGCTAGTTTGAAGTCTCAGGGTCTTCTTGTAGATGTATTGGATAGATTTCCATGTCAATATGTTTAGGTAATAAATATTATTATGAATATTAGTATGTTTAAAATTATTTATGAAATCATACATTATATTTTCTGTTTATCATGCTTCCTTTTGATCAACTGATACATTTACCTGACTTTGTTTAATTATATACATAAGGGCTGGGGGATTTTCTCAGGTGTTAAATCATTTATTTTTAAATCCTCATTTAAATCCTCATTTTTAAATCCTCATACTTACTATGTTTTGTGATAGTTTAATCAAACATTAAGAAAGTGTTCTGGCTTATTATTCTGACCCTGGAATAACTTGGTCAAATCTTCATAAATAGCTATATTCAGTTCACCTTTACCAAGGCACAGAACTGAAGAATACATCCTTTCTGTAAATTCATTTACTGCTTTAAAGTTTTAACTGTTCAGCAGTTACAGGATTTTTTTTTAAATCAGAAAGAAAAATGTTTGCATCTCAAATACAAAAGAAAACTTTAAACCGTTCTTGATTGATCTCTAAAACCCAACTACTTACACGCTCATGATTTTCTTTGCTTTTTTGTTTTTGCCAACTTGTTATATCTATTCAACATGTGCATCTTGTGTACATCATAATGATTCACATGTGCATCATGTGCAACATGTGCTAAGTGTTGATTTGCACTTGCATTTTCTTTGTTAGGTTTACTTTGATGCAGAGCTTCTTAAAAAACTAACTGAATCTGTCCAGTGAAAAGTCTCATGTCTTTTGAAAAACCAGTGCTCCTACACTGTCTCCAGATCTACCTCCAAAGCTGAACTTGGGTGTTGGCAGCTCTTGGGAAAATTCAAATCCTTCACTGAATTCATTCATTCTTCTTTGGTCCAATCACATAGGGTTATTAGAAAAAAGCCTTTCACTTTCAACACCCTGGAGAGAGATTTCACATATTGCTTCCTCTTCTGAATTGCGATGTCAGGATTAAAGCTTATGGCATCAAAGTTCCTTTATCAATACAACTATAAAATCCAGACAGCTTTGTGGAAGGATTCAAGAAGTATTCTCCCTTCAACTTAATGTTAGATAAACCTTTCTGTGTAATACTTCCAGAAAGCTGTACTGTAAAAAGGAGAGTAATCAATTCCAATAATATCAGAGAAACCACATTTTGCCAACAAGTTCAACCAGGAAAACACCATTTCCAGCTCTAATATCAAGCACTGAAGCATCCGGTGGAATCTTGTGTTTCTGCATCCACCTTATTAGTTGAGTCATGCTCACCTCTCCAAGCCAGATTTTTCCTGTATCTGCATATTCTTGGAAAGTTTGCAGTTCTAGATATCTCTTAGCATCTCAGTGTTCTGGAGTTCCCCGCGCAAACGGGGCGGAGCCACACCCTCCAGGACTGCCCCCTGGAACCACGCCTCGGCGCCATCCGGCCCCATCTTCTTCATCCTCTCCCGTTTATCGTGTGTTCTTGTTTTCCTTTTCTTGGGATTGATTGTTTTATTTTGTGACTTTTTTTCCCCCTGGAAGTTATATATATGCTTCTTCTTCTTCTTTTTTTTTTGTAATGGGTTGTCCTTAACTTCTTAATAGACATATTTGAAACTTATTTCTGCTAATGCCTTGAGTTAAGCAATTGCTAGAACGTCTCTCTTGAACATGGGAAGCAACTTAGCTGCTCTTTATTTTCTCTCTCCTGGCCACCTCTCCTGTTTTTTAATTTGATTATTTAAATTTTATATACAGACTTTTGTTACTGTTATATTTATACTAAACCTACTTTGTTAGGCCTTGAATTTTAACATTTCTTTCCCAAAGTGTAATGAATTGTCAACAGTTATTTAGATTTAAGTGTAAATTTACTTACGCCATAATTTGTTGCACTTTTATATATTCCACAATTTTCTTGGACTGTGTTCTGTGATGCTGGACTATATCCTCAAGTAGCTCATTCAGATAAGGACTATACTTAGAAAACTGATTCCTTGAAATGTTATAATTTTCTAATTTATTAAAGTATTTTTTTTCTATTGAAATCTTTCTTTTTTGATCAGTTGATACAGTTTTATAAATTTCTTTACAAATTTCTTAATGTTAACCCTCCATATTTTGGAATAAGTCCTTCTTGCTGATGATTATATTTTTTTCTGAGAAATTCAGGCAGCTGCTTGTTCCTCTTCTTCCTATTGTGGCCCCTGCCTATCTAAGAACTGACTCTTACCTTTATTTTTTTTGTGCTTTGTCCATTTGGGCCTTCCTATTGACTTTGTACCATGTTTCATTTTGTGAACTATTCAAAATATTCTTCTGTTTTTTGCTTGGAATGCTGTCCTGCTATTAATTCATATTCATTTTCTGACTCTCTTTTTCAGTGTTTCTTTCTATAAAAAGTCTTCTTTGACATCTAATACAGTGTAAGATTCCTGGTTTTATTTTTGGTTTGTTGTTTAGTTGCTAAGTTGTGTCCGACTCTGCGACCCCATGGACTATAGCCTGCCATGCTCCCCTGTCTGTGGAATTTCCCAGGCAAGAATACTGAAATAGGTTGCCGTTTCCTTCTCCAGGGTATCTTTCTGACCCGGGGATCAAACTCAGGTCTCTTGCATTGGGAGGCAGATTCTTTACCACTGAGCCACCTGGGAAGCCTTTATATTCTATTAATTTTTTCATTAGAATTTCGGGGTTCCAGTACAGATTCCCAGTAGGTCCAAGCTTTGTGATCCTCTCAGCTGACTCTTCTGGGTCAGGAAATACCCTCCCGTGGCTCCAGTTGTAGATTAATTCCTTGACTTTCCATTACTCCCAGTTCTTGTCTGGGTAATTGGTCAATACCTTTTCAGTTTTCTTGTTCCTCTACTTTTTCTTTGTCAAAAAGGAAACAAAATTTTTAGGGGTGTCTAGTGTGTAAAGCTTTCCCCCAGTTTTTGTTGGAATAATTAAGGAATTTATATTTGTTTTTGTAGGTTTTTAAATATTGTGTCCTCTTTAAGGAAAGATTAATAGCCTTTATATAGTTAGTTGTTAACAATTAGAGATCAAGTATACATTTTACTTTTATCTGTTATACTTTATCATGAGTTATTTGATGGCACATCTGCCTCATTTATAAACTTATCATTTTGATACACTTTTTGGTCAGTGGTATACTTTTTGTTTTTGCTCAGGAAGAACATACGTATGGGTGGTATGCTTTCTGGCCTGTTGTATATCTGAACATGGAAAATGTTTGTTTTTTTTTTAAAATTCCTTCTGCATGAAAGATGGCTTGACTGGTTGTGAAGATTTTATTGCACACTGTATTTTTGAAAATCATGGTGTGGAGGAGAAGTCTGATGCTAAGATGATTAAAAACTTACGAACTTTTGTTTCTGGTTCTTATAAGATTTGTTCTTTATCTTTTAAATTAATACATTTCAGAAGTAAATACTTATCTAGTGTTCAGTTTTCATTAATATAGGTTGGTGCCACATCTTTTGATCGGTAGTGGAGGCCTTGAAAGTTATGTTATTGGTTACTAGTTTCTTCCTTATGTTACATTGGTTACTATATTGTCTGTTTTTGGGTATACACTCAATATTTCTGTCACTTTTCTCATCATTTGTTCTTCCTAATTTTCAGAGAACTTTTAAGCTAAACTTCTAATTCACTTCTTGTTTTCTGCTAACCATTTTTAACTCCATTTGTTTTGCAAGATTGTTTCCTTATTTTTATAAACCCTGGTACTTTATTATACAAACAATATAGAAACACTTTAAAAAATACTTTTGCAATTATTTTATTCTTAAACCCTTCTTTCCTTCTCATGGAATAGGTTGCCATTTCCTCCTCCAAGGATGTAGAGTGACACCCACTGCCCATTCCACACCCCCTTCCCCTACACTCAGCACATGGCCAGCTTCTCCCAGGCCAGGGACACCCTCAGGATGGAAGCAGCTGGGCATGGGTCTTGCCCCTGAATCTCCTTTCCACTTGCTTGTTTTATTTTGTTGGGAGGAGTCATCAGAGTTCTGTCCCAATCAGAGTTGGTCCCCAGAGTGTCCCTTAAGCGAGGTGGGTGCTAAGGCCACCCCCATTCCTGGCAGGGCGTTTATTCTCTCAACAGTGCCTTCTGCTGCCCCCACTGTCCTGACCCTGATGTGTACCTTCTACCCCAAAGCATCTGGCGTCTACCCCAGCCTCTTCACTCTGAATCCAGGGCTGGCTTCTCATTGCCTCACTTCCCAGAGTGAGTTTAGAGAATTGAAGTCAGCATAGAATGCTGATCCCACTTCTTTATTTTGTTTCTGGGGGGATCAAAATGTCCTTGTGACTACGACAGAATTATCTCTGCTTCATTGTACATTTAAATGGAAACATACTCTTCCATTATAAAGGTAGACAGCATGCTTTGTTTTTATTTTCATTTTTCTATTTCTGAGAGGAAAGAACAATGACAGTAGTTTGTGCTCAGTTCTCTGTTACCACAATGAATGAATCTGCCCTTTTGCTCACCCCTCTCCAGTGAGATAAAAACCAGAATTATAAGAAATCATTTATGCAATATTGATTTAGTTTTTATTGGCATATAATCAGCATGGAATTAATTTGGACACATTATATGAGGATCTAAATTCATCCTATTTCATGTTTGTAACAAGTTGACATAACCCCATTTATTTACTAAACCTCTTTCCCCACTGATGGAGATGACTCCTACACTATGTAGCAGAGCCCGTTTATGCTACCACATGCAAAAGAATGAAACTGGACCACATCTCACCCCATACACAGGAGTTAACTGACAGTAGATTAAAGGCTTGAAGGTAAGACCAGAAACCATAAAACTTCCAGATGAAAGCATAGGTGTAAGTTCCTTGACACCGCTCTTGGCATTGGTTTTTTTCTTGTTTTTTGGATCTAACTCCAAGGGTAATGGTAAAGAATGCAAAAATAAACACAAGGTATGATATCAAACTAAAAAGCTTTTGCACAGTGAATGAAAAACCATCAACAAAGTAAAACAATTACTTTGCCAACAAAG
Organism: Bubalus kerabau; assembly: GCF_029407905.1. Classification (NCBI taxonomy): domain Eukaryota; kingdom Metazoa; phylum Chordata; class Mammalia; order Artiodactyla; family Bovidae; genus Bubalus; species Bubalus kerabau. The sequence goes on along the minus strand of NC_073640.1, from coordinate 10,689,678 downwards.
CTTCATCTAGTCAAGGCTATGGTTTTTCCTGTGGTCATGTATGGATGTGAGAGTTGGACTGTGAAGAAGGCTGAGCGCCGAAGAATTGATGCTTTTGAACTGTGGTGTTGGAGAAGACTCTTGAGAGTCCCTTGGACTGCAAGGAGATCCAACCAGTCCATTCTGAAGGAGATCAGCCCTGGGATTTCTTTGGAAGGAATGATGCTAAAGCTGAAACTCCAGTACTTTGGCCACCTCATGCGAAGAGTTGACTCATTGGAAAAGACTCTGATGCTGGGAGGGACTGGGGGCAGGAGGAGAAGGGGATGACAGAGGATGAGATGGCTGGATGGCATCACTGACTCGATGGACGTGAGTCTGAGTGAAGTCCGGGAGTTGGTGATGGACAGGGAGGCCTGGCGTGCTGCGATTCATGGGGTCGCAAAGAGTCGGACACGACTGTGCGACTGATCTGATCTGATGATTGGGAAAAACAGTTTGCACATCATATATCTGATGTGTGTATGTGTGTGCTCAGTCATGTCTGACTCTGCAACCCCATGGACTGTAGCCCCCCCAGACTCCACTGTCCGTGGGATTCTCCAGGAAGAATACTGGAGTGGGTTGCCATTTCCTCCTCTAGGAGATCTTCCTGACTCAGGGATTGAACCTGCATCTCCTGCATCTTCTACATTGCAGGTGGATTTTTCACTACTGAGCCATCAGGGAAGCCCCATAAGTTTGATAGGGGGCTAATATCTAAAATATAAAAATAACTCATACAATTCAATAAGAAAAAAAACACAATTTGTTTTTTTTTTAATTTTATTTTATTTTTAAACTTTACATAATTGTATTAGTTTTGCCAAATATCAAAATGAATCCGCCACAGGTATACATGTGTTCCCCATCCTGAACCCTCCTCCCTCCTCCCTCCCCATTCCATCCCTCTGGGTCGTCCCAGTGCACCAGCCCCAAGCATCCAGTATCGTGCATCGAACCTGGCCTGGCAACTCGTTTCATACATGATATTTTACATGTTTCAATGCCATTCTCCCAAATCTTCCCACCCTCTCCCTCTCCCACAGAGTCCATAAGACTGTTCTATACATCAGTGTCTCTTTTGCTGTCTCATACACAGGGTTATTGTTACCATCTTTCTAAATTCCATATATATGCGTTAGTATACTGTATTGGTGTTTTTCTTTCTGGCTTACTTCACTCTGTATAATAGGCTCCAGTTTCATCCACCTCATTAGAACTGATTCAAATGTATTCTTTTTAATGGCTGAGTGATACTCCATTGAAAAACACAATTTGATTGAAAAATGGACAGGGGATCTGAAAAGACTTTTTCCCAAAGAAGATATACTGATGGCCAACAGGCACATAAAAAAGTGCTCAGGACCCTAAATATCAGGGAAATGCAAATCAAAAAGAACGCATATTGCCAAAAAGACAGGGAATAGCAAGTGTTGGAGAGGTTGTGGAGAAAAGAGAAGTCTCATACACCGTTGGTGGGAATGTAAATTAGTGCAGTTACTATGGAAAGCAGTATGAAGTTTCTTCAAAACAATTAAAAATAGAACTACTATGTGATCTAGGTATCCAGCTTCTGGGTATTTACTGGAAGAAAATGAAAACATCAATTCAGACAGACATATGCACCTTCATGATCATTGCAACATTATTTACAGGAGCCAAGATATAGAAACAACCAGAATGTCCATTGATGGATGAATGGATAAAGAGGATGTGATATATGTGTGTGTGTAATGGAATATTATTCAGCCTTCAAAATGAATAAAATCCTGCCATTTGCAACAATGTGGATAGACCTAGAGGGTATTATGCTAACTGAAATAAGTCAGACAGAGAACAAAGACAAATACCATATGATTCTACATATATGTAGATCTAAAAAATTAGATAAAAAAATAAAAACCAAACTCATATATAACAGAGAAGAGATTGGTAAATATCAGAGGGGAAGGGGGTTGGTGGGTGAGAAGGGTGAACAAGGGGTCAGTTGTATGATGGTGGTTAATAACTAGACTTAATTTGATGATCACTTTTTAGTGTGTTCAAATGCTGAATTATAATGTACACCTGAAACTAATGTTATATTTAGTTGAACTAATTTTACTTAAAAAAAGACGACCATTTTTGCTGGTACCTCCCCATAGTACATAAGTGTACACTAGCAAGTTTTTAATCTCTGTATTCTTTTCCATAGATCTGTCTGTTCTTGTTCCAGTAACATACCCTTTTATTCATTATAAATATTTCAGTATCGACAATGCTGGTCTGTTTTAATTACTCATAGTAAAAGATTTTATTTCCTTTTCTCCAATTGGGATAGGGATTGGAATTGTATCAGTCTTAAATTTAATTTGGGGAGATTTTGGTACTTGAATCTCTTTGGTCTTCCTCTCTGGAATAAAGCTCTTAGCTCCATTGTTCCAAATCTCTTTTTAAGTTTCTCAGAACAGTTTTGCAATTGTCTTTATATATGTATTTGCTCAGTCCACTCAGTTGTGTCCAACTCTGCGACTGTATGGACTGCAGCCATCAGGCTCCTCTGTCCATGAAATTTTCCGGGCAAGAATGCTGGAGCGAGTTACCATTTCCTTCTGCAGGGGATCTTCTCCACCCAGGGATCGAACCCGCATCTCCTGTGTCCCCTGCATTGACAGGCAGGTTCTTTACCACTGAGCCACCTGGGAAGTCCCGTCTTTATACAGGTCATGTGTATTTCTTAAGGCTGTTTTTAAGTATTAGACAGCTTTTGAGGCCACCATGTATAGAATGTTTAAAATCACATTTTATACTATTAATAGTTATTGCTGGAATATAGAAAAGTTATTTTTATTTATTCATCTTATACCTAGCCACTTTATTAAATGCTTATTTTTTATTAAATGCTTGTCTTTCACATGATTCTTTTCTTTTAAGCATGTTAAATCAGTCCATATTTAAAAAGATGTGGTTTTTTTGGTCTTGTTCTTTTCAATATTTATAGCTCTCATTGTGTTTTACGTCTCTGATTTCCCCACTGCTTTTCCTGGGTACCCTATTTCATTTTCAATGCACCTTGTATTTTATAGCTCCTTCTCTATTTTGTCTTTCCTCCTGGTTCTTAACACTCTTTGACATACTATATATTTCCTTTAAAGAAAAACAACTTATTCATGATTTCCCCAGAGGATATAAGCTCCCTGAGGACAGGGATTTTTGTTCATCTTTACCAGTGTATCTGTAGGAAGGGCACATGACTGCACAAGTATTTGTTGTGTGAATGAAGTTTCATTATTTTGGAACTCCAGATTGTAGCTAATTTGAGTTCAGAGATGTGAAACTTTTGAAGTGTCTTGGCTTCCATTTTCTGTTTTACCTTTTCTTTGTTGAAGATGATGGAAACACATCAGTTTTTGAATAGCTACAGTTGATTCTCATGATTTGCCACAATTGTTAGTCACAAGTTATGTTCTTTCTAAAGTCCCTGTGAACACAGGATTTGCCAGTACCCTTGGGCCCTCCATATCCATGGGTTCTGCATCCACAGATTCCAACTGTGGATGGAAAATATTAGGGGGGTGCAGGGGAAATTCCAGCAAGTTTCAGAAAGCAAAACTTGAGTTTGCCAGGTACCAGCAACTATTCATAGAGGATTTACATCATATTTACAATATTTGCATTGCACTTACATTGTATTAGGTTTTAGAGGTGACCTAGAGATGACAAGGTATACAGGAGGATGTGTGTTGGTTACATGCAAATACCATGCCATTTTATATAAGGGAAACTTGAGCATCAGCAGGTTTTGTTATCCTCAGGGGTCATGGAACTGACTCCGCCCTGCAACCCAGGATATCAGGGGAGGTCTGTATTGAACCATTACCCTAGGGGAAATGTAGGGTTCAGCTTGTGAGGCTCTTGTCACTTTTTTGTCAACTGATCGGTACATAACCTCATTTTATGTGTTCTTCTGTTCAAGCACCTTATTTAATACATATTATTGATGCATTAATGTTGGACCGCACAGCTAGCAGCACTAAACTCACGCTGGAAGGAAGCTCATGTAACATATGTATTTTCTGCACAAGGCCCAGCACAACCTTCTCAGTGTAGGGCAGCCAGGCAGCCTTCCAGCACCAAGCTTGGGGCTGTTTTAAATAGCAAAATCACCAACAGAAAGCACGAAAATGCAAAAGTGTGGCACTAAATAGACCTGGAAAGGCACACTTGATTGCACCATGGGAGCTGAAACAGAAAAGGAGAGTCTCTTGTTCAGTCTCATCTGGGGTCATGCCAGTCAGATGACTCAATGGGCCCTGCTCTGTGCATGTTCTTGAATGGCCACAAAGTCTCCTGAGTATTGATTTTGGGGGTTGGAAATAAATTTTAGTGAGTAGAATTCACAAATATGGGATCAGTGAACAATGAGGATCCAGTGTAGTTTCATGTGGTGTGGCTGTAACATCTTTTCTAAATGGTGGAACATGCCTCCTGAGTCGGGTTTTGGTCTGAATGAGGTGACCGTGGCCAGCAGCTCTGCAGTTGTGAGCTCTGGGTCTTAGCATCACCCAGCATTTTGGACCGGAGTCACCTTCTACTCCTTCCGCCTTCACTTCATGTCCCTGTGATGTCCAGGTCATGACCTCCCTGAGGTCATGTTTTTCCTTAGGTACTAAATTCTTTCTCTTTCCTGGGATCCTCTGACCCTACACGCTCAGGATTTCATTCTGGGGACTCTTTTGAAGTTTATTTGAGCAGCCCGTCTTAGCATCCCTGGACCACAGATGTAGCCTTTGAATCTCAAAATGTTTTAAATCTACTTTCCTGAAGTTCTGAAATGGAGGCACACACCTACATGACCTGGGGTGGGGGTGGGGGTTGGGCTGTAAACTCAGGTCCCCCCAGCCTTGCCCCAGACCCCCCATGAGTCAGCAGTGGCAAAGGGTAGAATTTCCACAGGTGAGTCAGATTTGTGCAGGTGAGGGAGCTCTGGTGAAGATGACAACTAGAAATGATAACCATCAAAACCACAACCATAAGCGTTGGGCTCCTTAATAAACTCTTTGTGTTTTAATCTTACACCTCTTTGACATAGATGTATACTATGATGAGACTTCCCTAGTGGCTCAGTGGTAAAGAATCCACCTGTCAAGGCAGGAGTTGCAGGTTCAGTTCCTGGGTCAGGAAGATCCCCTGGCGAAAGAAGGGACAACCTACTCAGTATTCTCTCTCTCTCTTTTTTTCCTGCTTTTAATTTTGTATTGGGGTATAGCTAATTAACAATGTTGTGATAGTTTCAGGTGAGCAGCGAAGGGACTCAGCCATACATATACATGTATCTATTCTCCTCTCCCATCCAAGCTGTCACAAAACATTCAGCAGCTCACTCCAGTATTCTTAACTGGGAAATCCCACAGACGGAGGAGCCCATGGGGTCGAAAAAGTCGGACTTGACTCAGTGACTAAATAACAACAACATACTGTGTTGCTCAGTCACTGCGTCATGTCCGGCTCTTGGCAACTCCATGGACTGCAGCACACCAGGCAGCACTGTCCTTTACCATCTCCTGGAGTTTGCTCAAAGTCCTGTCAGTTGAGTTGGTGATGCCATCCAACCATCTTATCCTCTGTCACCCCCTTCTCCAGAACACATTCTGTGCTGTGCTGTGCTTAGTTGCTCAGCCTTGTCTGACTCTTTGCGACCCCATGAACTGTAGCCTGCCAGGCTCCTCTGTCCATGGGGATTCTCCAGGCAAGAATACTGGAGTGGGTTGCCATACCCTCCTCCAGGGGATCTTCCCAACCCAGGGATTGAACCCAGGTTTCCCGCTTTTCAAGCAGATTCTTTACCAGCTGAGCTACCAGAGAAGCCCAGAACATACTGTGATAAACCCCAAATACGAATGAGAAGACAGATGTTCACAGTGGTCAAGTGACTTCTCCAAAGTCTTAGCTCCTTGGCAAAGAATTGGAACTCAATGGCTACTTCATCAGGAGTGGTTCAACCTGGATTTTGTGCAGGAATTGCCTGGAGGGGCTTGTTAAGGCAGATTACCAGCCCCACCCTCTGAATTTCTAATTCTGTAGATTTGGAGTGGGACCTGGAGGGTCTACGTTTCTAACAAGCTCCATTGTGATGCTGATATCAGTGATATCCTTCTTTTTTTGTTGTTGTTCAGTTGCTCAGTTGTGTCCCACTCTTTGCCACCCCATGGACTGCAGCTTGCCAGGCTTCCCTGTCCTTTACCATCTCCCAGTGACCCCATGGACTACAGAGTCCATGGAATTCTCCAGGCCAGAATACTGGAGTGCGTAGCCTTTCCCTTCTCCATGGGATCTTCCCAACCCAGAGATTGAACCCAGGTCTCCTGAATTGCAGGTGGATTCTTTACTGTCTGAGGCACCAGGGCAGCCCAAGAATACTGGAGTGGGTAGCCTATCCCTTCTGCAGAGAATCTTCCCAACCCAAGAATAGAACTGAGGTCTCTTGCATTGCAGGCAGATTCTTTACCAACTGAGCTATCAGGGACACCACCATCACCCGGAGATTGCTCAAACTCATGTCCATTGAGTCAGTAATGCTGTCCAACCATCTCATCCTCTGTCGTCCCCTTCTCCTGCCTTCAATCTTTCCCAGCACCAGGGTCTTTTCTAATGAGTTGGCTCTTCGCATCAGGTGGCCAAAGTATTGGAGCTTTAGCTTCAGCATCAGTCCTTCCAATGAATATTCAGGACTGATTTCCTTTAGGAAGGGCTGGCTGGATCTCCTTGCAGTCCAAGGGACTCTCAAGAGTCTTTTCCAACACCACAGTTCAAAAGCATCAATTCTTCGGTGCTCAGCCTTTATGGTCCAACTCTCACATCCATACCTGACTACTGGAAAAACCGTAGCTTTGACTAGACAGACTTTTGTTGGCAAAGTAATGTCTCTGCTTTTTAATATGCTGTCTAGGTTTGTCATCGGAGAAGGCAATGGCACCCCACTCCAGTACTTTTGCCTAGAAAATCCCATGGACGGAGGAGCCTGGTAGGCTGCAGTCCATGGGGTCGCAAAGAGTTGGACATGACTGAGCGACTTCACTTTGACTTTTCACTTTCATGCATTGGAGAAGAAATGGCAACCCACTCCAGTGTTCTTGCCTGGAGAATCCCAGGGACGGGGAAGCCTGGTGGGCTGCCATCTATGGGGTCACACAGAGTCGGACACGACTAAAGCGACTTAGCAGCAGCAGGTTTGTCATAGCTTTTTCTTTTTTTGCAAGGAGCAAGCACCTTTTAATTTCATGGCTGCAGTCACTATCACCCAAGAAAATAAAGTCTGGCACTGCTTCCGTTGTTTTCCCATCTATTTGCCATGGAGTGATGGGACCGCATGCCATGATCTTCGTTTTCTGAATGTTGAGCTTTAAGCCAGCTTTTCACTCTCTTCTTTCACCTTTGTCAAGAGGCTCTTTAGTTCCTCTTCACTTTCTGCCAAAAGGGTGGCGTCATCTGTATATCTGAGGTTATTGATATTTCTCCGGGCAATCTTGATTCCAGCTTGTGCTTCATCCAGCCCAGCATTTCACATGATGTACTCTGCATATAAGTTAAATAAACAGGCTGACAATATACAGCTTTGACATAGTGCTTTCCCAATTTTGAACCAGTCTGTTGTTCTATGTCCGGTTCTAACTGTTGCTTCTTGACTTGTATACAGGTTTCTCAGGAGGCAGGTAAGGTGGTCTGGTATTCCCTCTTTTAAAGAATTTTCCACAGTTTGTTTTGATCCACATAGTCAAAGGCTTTAACGTAGTCAGTAAAGCAGAAGTAGATGTTTTTCTGGAATTCCCTTGCTTCTTTGATGATCCAACGGATGTTGACAATTTGATCTCTGTTTTCTCTGCCTTTTCTAAATCCAGCTTGAACATCTGGGAGTTCTCTTTTTATTTGGACTGAGCCACCTCAATTTTACATGAGTTTGAACAAACTTTGGGAGATGGTGAAGGACAGGGAAGCCTGTTAAGCTGCAGTCCATGGGGTCACAAAGAGTCAGACATGACTAATTTTTTGTCTCAATTTTAAACAATCTCAATTTTAAAATCTATCAGGTGTGAAGCAAGCTACATTGATATTTTGTGCAATACTGGGGAATATAGACAATATTTTACAATAACTATAAAGGGAGTATAACCTTTAATACAAGAGAAACAAATCCACATGGCATGTTCTGTTTGGTTCCCATTACTTTCAACTGCCAAGTTAATTTGCTTTGTCACACTGTGCATTCAGTCCACAGAAGCACTTGTTCTCAATGAGTCTTTTAACCCTTTGAGAGAGAACTTGTCATTGGATTGAGTCCAGCCCTTTGTTTCTATGATTTTGGGAATATGGCTTTAGATAACTGGTCCCCTCTGAGTCTTCTTGCTCATCTGTCTTTCTTCCTGCATCTGTTAATAGATAATATACCTAGGGTTGTAGTTTGTGATCTATGCAGCTTGTAAGATTTTTATCCTTCCACCAGTAATAGAGCCTAGGTGAGAAGATGCTTGCAAGGAATACTACTATTTTAACACTTTTTTTTTTAACATACTAGAGGCAATACATTTCCTCTAAGAAAGCAAGCTGCTTTCATAGGGGCAAATGCTATTAAGTTCTTGCGTTGCTGAGGTGTGTGCCTTGTCTGTACAATAGATGAACACATTTCCAGGTTGGATAATAACGTAATTGCACAAGGGCAGCCTGCTATTTTTAAAGGAGCCCTGTAGCAAGCAGTCCTTGTAAAGTGAACAGTGACACCCAATTTATAATTCCAGATTTTCACCTTTTCTTTAACATGAAATATACCTTCACGGTGGACCACTAAATCTGTAAACAGTCTTTGTGTCGCTACGGTCAACTTACCCGAAGACAGTAATTTCTAGTAATTCTAGTAACTCTAGTAATTTCCAAATCATCTGAGTCATTTCTCGTAGAATTTATGACAGAACTTCAAAGGAAAAATAAATAGTTCAAGATTTTTCCACATGTTTCAGGGAATCTTAGAATTCCCCTGATAGTTTCCTGGGCTTAGGGAAACTTTTGCAAGTGTGGTTAGACTCGAAGTCGTTTGTGCAGTTCCTGAATTTGTTGTCATTTTAAATTTGTTTATTTTTTTCCTCAGTGCAATTGCTCTGACGTGACTGCATCTTTCTGGTTACGCATTTCCTTCCGAGAACTGTCTCCTACTCAGGTGTGTGGCCTGCTTTGCCACCTGCAAGAGGAGGGCAGGTTGCAGCTCTCTCTTCCTGTCCACACAAGCAGCGAACACTGTCCAAAAACCAGATAGAGTAATTTGATTGCTGTGCTCATAACCATCATCACAGAAGTATGCCACTATTTGTAGTGATTAATGATTTATTATTTTATTCCTGGCCATCCTTTTAGCGTGTTATTTTAAAATGAGGTTGTACTCAATCGGTATATGGATCATAACTCTAAACAATTAAAGACATTCAATTAATCTGTGAGTACACATTTGAGGCCAGTTCGTATTGAAGGGCTTGAAAAATCACAGAAAATCACATTATTTAGGACTAAACTTGCTTTGCTTCCTTAGTAATTTTTAATATTTATTATACTATTTAATTATATAATATGCTATTTAATTATATATTATTTATATATTATGTTATTTAATTATATGTGATCAAATATATAAACATTATTTCAGTTCAGTTTAGTTCAGTTGCTCAGTCGTGTCTGACTCTTTGTGACCCCATGAATTGCAGCACGCCAGGCCTCCCTGTCCATCACTGACTCCCAGAGTTCACTGAGACTCACGTCCATCGAGTCAGTGATGCCATTCAGCCATCTCATCCTCTGTCGTCCCCTTCTCCTCCTGCCCCCAGTCCCTCCCAGCATCAGAGTCTTTTCCAATGAGTCATCTCTTCGCATGAGGTGGCCAAAGTACTGGAGTTTCAGCTTCAGCATCATTCCCTCCAAAGAAATCCCAGGGCTGATCTCCTTCAGAATGGACTGGTTGGACCTCCTTGCAGTCCAAGGGACTCTCAAGAGTCTTCTCCAATACCACAGTTCAAAAGCATCAATTCTTCGGCGCTCAGCCTTCTTCACAGTCCAACTCTCACATCCATACATGACCACAGGAAAAACCATAGCCTTGACTTAGACGGACCTTTGTTGGCAAAGTAATGTCTCTGCTTTTGAATGTGCTGTCTAGGTTGGTCATAACTTTCCTTCCAAGGAGTAAGCATCTTTTTATTTCATGGCTGCAGTCACCATCTGCAGTGATTTTGGAGCCCAAAAAAGTAAAGTCTGACACTGTTTCCACTGTTTCCCCATCTATTTCCCATGAAGTGATGGGACCGGATGCCATGATCTTCGTTTTCTGAATGTTGAGCTTTAAGCCAACTTTTTCACTCTCCACTTTCACTTTCATCAAGAGGCTTTTTAGTTCCTCTTCACTTTCTGCCATAAGGGTGGTGTCATCTGCATATCTGAGGTTATTGATATTTCTCCCAGCAATCTTGATTCCAGCTTGTGCTTCTTCCAGTCCAGCGTTTCTCATGATGTACTCTGCATATAATGCTTTTATTCTTGTATTTCAAAATTTTATTGACTACACTAGCCCAGTTATTTTACATATGAATTTACAGAATCAGTTTTCAAGCCAAATAAAATCTTAGTAGCTTGGATTGGAATGGTATTTAATTCATTACTGAGCTTGGGAGGACTTTCTTATTTACAGGCCAATTGGCTTATCTTTCTAACAGGTGCAGGTCTAATTTGTATCTTTCAGTAATTTTTTTTCTTCATGTGAATTTTACATATTTCTTGGTATATTTTTCTCTTAGCTATGTTCTGTTCAGTTTTGTTTTTGTTATTATTGAGAGTACATCATTCTCTATTATATTTTTTGTTGTTAATTTTATAGGGTAAAATGATTGGTTATTGAATACTTATAACCTGGCCATGTTTTTGACTCTCTATTAGTTATTATGGTCTCCTGCTTAATTCTCCTAGGTTTTTTGAGTTCAGTTTTATCTTAAGCAAGTAATGGTCAGTTTCTCTCCTTCCTGATAATAGAAGCCCTTATTTCTTTTACTTGCTTTGTTCACCAATGTTGAATACTAGTTGTGATACGAGCCTGATCCATGATTTTAATGGGAATGCCTGTATTACTTCACTTTGTGTTTCACATTGGCTAGTTGTTTAAGACTAGGAATGTTCTATTTTTGCTGTATTTTAAAAACAGGAAATGACATATTAGACGAATTTGAAAAATTATTGAGATCATGTGATTTTTTCCCCACTAATTGATATGATTATATTAGTGCATTTATAGTTTGGTGGGGGGCAGGTTCTTGCTGGTAGAGGTATATTTTATTTTATTATATTTGTGAAGTTCAAAAATATTTTATTTAGAATTTTTTAATGTATATTCTGAAGTAATACTGGCTGTAGTTTTAGTGTGTGTGTGTTCGATTTTTCTGTCAAGGTCATTAAATGTCATAAAATGAGTGAGGAAATGTTCCTTTCCTATTGCATCTGGAGCATTTTATAAAGCTTCAGAGAGTATTTTTTAGTAACATTTTCAAAATCATCTATAGCTTTTGCTTAATTTGATGTTCTTAATTCTTATTAAGTCAATTGTGTTCATTTTAATTTTTTCCAGACAACCTTCTATTTCCTTGAGAATTTTCGAATTTATTAAGTCATATAATTTCTTGTCATTTTTGAAATGCTGCCGTGTTTTTACCCTTTTTCATTCTATTCTGCGTCTGTTTTTGTTTTCTCATTATTTTCTTTCATTAGACTGTATAGAGGTTTGTCTGTTGGTGGCAGTTTTGGTTTATAGTAGTGCTTTTTAGAAAACTAGCTCTTGAATCCTACTGCCATTTAGTTTTAATTAATTTATTTCTGCTTTTCACGTTATTAATGCCTTGACTCTATTTTTCTTCGGTTTTATTTTGTTGTTTTCCCCCCTAACTTCTTGTTAAATTTTATACTTTCTTATTTAGTAATAAACATTGTAATACTTTTCTTATGATTATAGTTTTGGCCATATATCTCTTCTAGAGTAGTCTATGTAGTATTATCATCATTGCTATTTTGAACTAATTTGTAATTTTATTTCCTTACCCAATAATTATTTAAAAGTTTTTTTTCCAAATGACTGAGGTTTTTGTTTGTATGTTTGTAATTTCTTTATAACTCTGTGATGAGTATTTTGTATTTCTCTGTATCTCAAATTATAGGATAGGTTTATAGAAGCAGGGTTAGCAGGTCAAAAGTAAACTTATTTTCTAGGCTTTGGATAGATATGGCCAGGTTCTTTTCTGGCCCTTTTGTTCACTGAGGGCAGCTCTGCCTTTTCTGGGTTGTAGGTATCAAAAGTTATCCTCCACAGATGCCGGCTCTCTGTAGACAGTGAAGTGTTGCGTGTGGACTCTGGTCCCCCAGTGATATCTTCTCTTCCTATGTGGGGGCTCTGGGTTGAGGGAACCAGGAAGCCCTTCCTGTCCATCCTCACACAGATCAGAGATGCCCAGACTCCTCAATGCAAGGCATCTCCACGCATCCCAGCTAACACACAGAAGTGTTACTGATGCTCTCTGAGCAACCGGGAAATGTCAGGCCTTTTACATATTTTGCCATCTTAAAATACCTCTGTGCATTAAATAGAGTACAGGTGAGGGAATCAAGACTCTGAGAAGTGAGGGCAGAAGCCTGAGCCCCTTACCAACCGCTCCACTCACCAGAAATGCACGTTGTGTTCCTGGGCCACTGCCCATGTTCAGGAGTCAAGTTCTGAGTATTCTTCTCTTGGGAAGTCACATGGGCTTCTCACCTAACCAGCAGTGTACACCTTTTCATCTGAGACCCTGTTCTGCCCTGCTGCAGGTGGGTCTTCTGGGGGCCTATTGATTCCCCAGTTGATTAGCATTTGGGAGAAAGAGGGCCAAACCCCATCACACTCCCTAATGAACTTTAAAATCTCACCAGTGTAATTTATTGTGCTCAGTCTCCCTGATGGCGCTTGTCCTCTCTGGTGGGCAGTAAGGGAAGTGAGTCTCAGTAGAAAGGCTAAGTGACTTGTCCAGGAGCCATGTGGGCTGACGCTGGACTGCCCTTCTCTACAGCATTCTTCCTGGCCACCTGAGACCACACTTTGTGGATCATGATGGATGTGATGGCTCTCAGATTCTGGTATACTTTGCAAACTACATAAAATTCTCTGCAAAAAATTCTCTAATGGCAGCATCACCTAACTTCTGATATTGGCGTGGCCTTTGCTCCCGACTTAATCTCCATTTTTTCCTGAATGGGGATGGTTGTTCACTCAGAAAGTGATATCGTCTGTTTCATGGTGGATCTGCCCACGTATTGGTTGCAGCCCCTCCTGCTAGGGACTTCGTATACATCCACCTCCTGCCGGTGCTTCCCAGACTGGCAAAGATTGATTACAGTTTGTGTCTACCCAAGCATCTCTGTCCCCTTCACCATGCATGGGGGTGGCTCTTGGGAGCATGTTGGAGTCTTAAGGTTGTGCTGAGCCTGTCAGGGATTAAAAACTGCACCTGCCTCAAAGGATTACTGTGAAGATCAAATAAGACTTGGCATAAGGCATGCTTCCCTCATCACTGTCCAGTTATAATTCAACTCCCCCTGTCTCCTGCATCTTTTCTTCCCAGAAACCTGGTTACATACTTTGGGTGTTGACAAAGCAGATTATTTTAGAAATAAACTCTTTGTCAGAAATATGTTATGTATTCTACATGTCTTCTATGGCTTATCTTTTTGTTTTCTTAATTGTGTCTTTTGATAAGTGCAAGTTCTATAATTTTAAGGAAGTCCAGTTTGGGCCTTAGTTTAAGAAACTTGGGGCTTCCCTGGTGGCTCAGATGGTAAAGCGTCTGCCTGCAACGCGGGAGACCCGGGTTCAATCCCGGGGTTAGGAAGATCCCCTGGAGAAGGAAATGGCGATCCATTCCAGTACTCTTGCCTGGAAAATTCCATGGATGGAGGAGCCTGATGGGCTACACTCCATGGGGTCACAAAGAGTTGGACCACGACTAAGCGACTTCACTTTCTTTTCTTTAAGAAACTTTCTGCCTGAAGGTCATGAAGATGTTCTCCTTTGTTATTTATAGAATATTCATTGTTTGACCTGTTGCATTTAGATGGGTGGTCTTCTGGAGTTGATTTTGTTATATATATATATATATATATATATATATCAGGATAGGGTGTCAAGATTCTTTTTCTTTTTATTTTAATTTAATTTATTTTCTTAAGTGTTGGAGGCTTTACGTCAAATATTCTACTAGTAGGGAAATATGTGAAGACATGAGTGATGGAAGAACAGCATTTTATTCTAATAGTAACTAAATAGTCAGTATCCCCCAAATAAATAGGTAAATAGTGGCAAGAGGCTTATAGAACAAAAATAAAGCATGCAAATGCTTTTGGGGAATAGATGACACTGTAATGTTACAGTGTCATTAGAGGCATATCATACCACAGGTAGTGGGGCTTCCCTGGTAGCTCAGCTGTTAAAAAATCCACCTGCAATGCAGGAGACCCTGGTTTGATTCCTGGTTTGGGAAGATCCACTGGAGAAGGGATAGGCTACCCACTCCAGTATTCTTGGGCTTCTCTGGTGCCTCAGACAGTAAAGAATCCACCTGCAATGCAGGAGACCTGGGTTCGATCCCTGGGTTGGGAAGATCCCCTGGAGGAGGGCCTGGTAGCCCACTTCAGTATTCTTGCCTGGAGAATCCCATGGACAGAGGAGCCTGGTGGACTGCAGTCCATGGTGGGGTGGTAAGCACAGCACAGCATCACATATAGTATTCAAGTTAATATTTTGAAATTAATATAAAAATGCTTTATAAGTTTCTAATTTAAATTAGGAATTTGGGGTTAATAGCTAGCACTATATATATAAAATATATAGGATAATAACATCAACCTACTGTATAGCACAAGGAACTATATTCAATATCTTGTAATTCCTATAGTAGAAAATGTGATTTGGTTATATATATGTTCTTTTTTAGATTCTTTTTATTTTTAAAGTTAGGAATCTTCTGTTTCTTGAAAGGACCATTTTTTTCCCTATGTCTGTGTTCTCTTTAAAATGTATTGATCAACCATATATGTGTGGTTCTCTTTAGCTTATTAAGTGAAAGTGAAAATGAAAGTGTTATTCACTCAGTCGTGTCCAGCTCTTTGTGACTCCATGGACTGCCAGGCTCCTCTGTCCATGGAATTCTCCAGGCAAGAATACTGGAGTGGGTAGCCATTCCCTTCTCCAGGGGATCTTCATAACCCCGGGATTGAACCTGTGTCTCCTGCACTGGCAGGTGGATTCTTTACCACTAAGCCACCAGGGAAGCCCTAAAAGTATGCTGCTGCTGCTGCTAAGTTGCCTCAGTCATGTCTGACTGTGCGACCCCATAGACCCATCTGAGCCCAGCTTGGCTCAGTTTTATAAATTTTGGAATGTATTGGAGCTGTTACCGATATTTGTAGCCCATGGTTTGTTTGGATTACCTTCCTTAGCTAAGATTTAATTATTGGGATGCTTCGGGGTTTTGTCTGTCTTTTAGATATTGATTTTGCTTTTCATTATTTTAGAGACAGAGAAAATAGCCCGTAAATTTCTGGCTATTGATATTTATTATTTCTAATAATACTTGATGAATTATTTCTAATAATACAAGACTAATACTTGTTCAATTTTTTGTAAGTGTTTCAGGGACATTTTAAACGACTGTGTTTTGCTTTTGTTTTTTGTGAAAAAACTTAAGACTACTGTGGGCAAAGCACTAATTTGCCTTATAAATTTTCAATAATGTATTTGCTTTTCAAACATTTTTTAATGGATTACTTGCCTTAAGTAAAATACTGTGAAGCACTCAATAGAGTTTTAGTTTTATAAATCAGAAGATAAAATGGGATTACTGGAGAAAATTTGGAAGATAAAAGTATAAATAGTGAAAACCACAAGAGTCCCTAATAATCTGGATTTTAAGTGAAGTCTCTGTGTCTGCGCTCAGTTGCTCAGCCGTGTCTGACTCTTTGACTGTAGCCCACCAGGCTCCTCTGTCCATGGGATTCTCCAGGCAAGAGTACTGCAGAGGGTTGCCGTTTCCTCTTGGAGGGGACCATCCTAATCCAGGGATTGAACCCTCATCTCTTGCGCCTCTTGCACTGCAGGCAGATTCTTTACCGTTGAGCCACCGGGGAAGCCCTAAGTGAAGTCTACCAGTTTATAAAAAGCAGTTCAGTTTTTAAATGACGCTGAGCCAACAACAATGGGGTTGTGGGGAGAGCAGTCTCTCGGGGAGTGGTCTCTGTGCTGTGCCATGCTCCCAGAGACGCTCCCGTAAGCGTGCTGGTCTCCTCACACCGCGGGAGGGACCCTGCTGACTCACACGGTGTAGCTCTTTCTGGCCTGCCTCGTGGCCGAGGGAAGACTGTGTGAGCCAGAAATCGTTCTCAGTCTGTTCAGAACGCTCGACCTCCTGTGCCCTCCATTCTTCGGGTTACTTTTCCTGTCTTCAACACCGATTCAGAGCACTCAGAAGATTCCAGAACATTTGAGAGAATGCAAGGAAAATTGCTTAGAATCCACACTTCAAAAAACCCTGGCTGTAAGAAGAAAGCACGAGGTCATGATTGGAGTCATGGCCAAATGGAACATTTCAAGCACGTTTAAAGAAGCCCCTTTCTTCCTGTAGCACAATGCACTCATGAGTTCCTAGTGCTCGGGATTATAAAGTCAGCCCTCCCTGGTCCATGGGATCTGCTCACTCCCTGTCATTTTATTATGCACCCAGCCCGTGCTTTGGCTCAGATAGACCGAGTGGAAGTCAGCCTCTTGTCACTTGCGGGTCTTCATGGGTGTGGGGAATAATAGCCCCTAGCTTCACCCAGGGGCCAGCCCAGTACCCTGCTATGGTACCTGGTGGGAGGTGCCTCATCCCCAGAGACCAGGATGGAAGGTGGGTCTAGGTGTTACGTCTGGTCTTGTGAGTTTCATTCTGTTTCCACTTCAGTCTTCCAATTTCAAGGAGTTGGTGCGGATGAGGCTGACAGGGCAGGTCGGAGGCAGGTGCGCTGATCAGCAGGAAGAAGGGATGCGCTAAGGACCACAGCGCAGTTGAATCAGGTGGTGGTGATGTGTAGCTTGTTCTGGGTGAGCAGCGGTGTCATTGGTCCTCCCTGCCTTCTCCCATCCTCTGAGGCAGGGGGCGTAACAAGAAGGGAAGATCAGGGTCGAGACCTTTCCAAGTGAATAAGGACATCCTACTGTTTGGTTTAAAAACTCTGGTCTTGGGGTACACATGTCTCTTTCAATTCTGGTTTCCTTGGTGTGTATGCCCAGCAGTGGGATTGCTGGGTCATAAGGCAGTTCTATTTACAGTTTTTTAAGGAATCTCCACACTGTTCTCCATAGTGGCTGTACTAGTTTGCATTCCCACCAACAGTGTAAGAGGGTTCCCTTTTCTCCACACCCTCTCCAGCATTTATTGCTTGTAGACTTTTGGATAGCAGCCATTCTGACTGGCATGAAATGGTACCTCATTGTGGTTTTGATTTGCATTTCTCTGATAATGAGTGATGTTGAGCATCTTTTCATGTGTTTGTTAGCCATCTGTATGTCTTCTTTAGAGAAATGTCTGTTTAGTTCTTTGGCCCATTTTTTGATTGGGTTGTTTATTTGAGCTGCAGGAGTTGCTTGTATATTTTTGAGATTAATTCTTTGTCAGTTGCTTCATTTGCTATTATTTTCTCCTATTCTGAAGGCTGTCTTTTCACCTTGCTTAGAGTTTCCTTTGTTGTGCAGCACTATTTACAGTAGCCAGGACATGGAAGCAACCTAGATGTCCATCAGCAGACGAATGGATAAGAAAGCTGTGGTACATACACACAATGGAGTATTACTCAGCCATTAAAAAGAATACATTTAAATCAGTTCTAATGAGGTGGATGAAACTGGAGCCTATTATATATACAGAGTGAAGTAAGCCAGAAAGAAAAACACCAATACAGTATACTAATACATATATATGGAATTTAGAATGATGATAACGATAACCCTGTATACGAGACAGCAAAAGAGACACAGATGTATAGAACAGTCTTTTGGACTCTGTGGGAGAGGGCGAGGGTGGGATGATTAGGGAGAATGGCATTGAAACATGTATAATATCATATGTGAAACAGATCGCCAGTCCAGGTTCGATGCAGGATACAGGATGCTCGGTGCTGGTGCACTGGGATGACCCAGAGGGATGGTACGGGGAGGGAGGTGGGAGGGGGCTCAGGATGGGGAACACGTGTACACCCGTGGCAGATTCATGTTGATGTATGGCAAAACCAATACAATATTGTAAAGTAATTAACCTCCAATTAAAATAAATAAATTTATATTAAAAAAAAACAACCTCTGGTCTTGTTTAGGGTTGTTTTCAAATTCCCCATGGGCATCAGAGAGTGATGTTAACAGTTTTACTCCTCAAAGTCAAATCTAGGAGCAAAAGCACCTTGTGTTACAAGCTGGAAACCTGTACATGGTCATCTCTTTGTAACAACAGTAATACTAATAATAGTAATTGCTAAAGTGTATTGACTTTTTGCATCCTTGCAGTAGCAGGCATCATCTGAAGTGTTGTATAGATATTAGCACATTTAATCTTCGTACTGACTCTAAGAGGTGGGCACTCTTCTTCTCCTTCTACCAATGAGAAACTTGAAGCACAGAGAGGTTAGGTGGCTTTCCCAAGGTCACCCAGCTAGTAAGTGGTTGGGCTGGGATTCTGTAGCCCAGGTGCTCGTTATTCCATTCTGACTGCCTTTTGCCTTGGGGTCTTTGGGTAGCTGTGACAGGGTTTCATTTGGGCTTCTGGTTTCAGGGTCACTAATGTCCTTGGGAGTGGACATCTGGCTTTCCAGATGTTCAGTTCATGCAAAAGAGGTTGCCTGGCGTTGGGCACAGATCAGGGGAATTGGAATTAGAGAGTCTTGGTTAAAAATCCCAGACCCCATGCTAGCCACAGGACCCATGGGCAGGTTGTGTGAACTACTTACCCTGGTTGTTTCAGTGGGCAGGATGCCTGTAATACCTGGCTCTTAGAGGTGCTTGTGCAGGAGAAGCAAACAAGTGTTGTGGATGTACTTCGTCCGCCAGAGGGTCCCCAGCAATGACATTTTTATCGCTCCATGTCTGTCACTCACCCTAGAGGCCAGGGGTTTTGCACGTCTGTGGCACCCAAAGGCCTCCTGGGTGCAGAGCTTTCCTGAGAGCAGGAGAGGCAGGTGGCTCAGTGCTTTGTATCACTCCCTGCTGAGCTTGTATAACTCACAGCAGGAGGGGAATGGTCCAAGACTGTCACCTCTCTGATTATGCGTGAATGTGCTGCTTGTTGTCACAAGGATAGAATTACTGCTTTGCTACTCTGTCCACCAAGAAGAGAGCCTGCCGGAGCTCAGTTAACCAGAAGTCCCTTGGCGGTGTTGAGGCATGCTTTCAAAGCTTGGTTTGCTCTAGATCCCCACGTGGACTTTGACTGTAGATCTTCGTGGTACTAGTGGTAAAGAACCCGCCTGCCAATGCAGGAGACACAAGAGACCTGAGTTTGATCCCTGGGTCAGGAAGATCCCCTGCAGGAAGAAAAGGCAACCCACTGCAGTATTCTTGCCTGGAGAATCCCATGGCAGAGGGGCCTGGCAGGCTACAGTCCATGGGGTCGCAGAGTCGGACATGACTGAGCACACACAGGTGTAAAATATCTTGTGACACAGTCACCCCGGAGGTGCCCTTTTCATTTAGGGGCCAGCAGAGCAGTATCAATGGTGCAATCCACCCCCCAGCCACGTCCTCTGATGTCGTAAGCACATGGTAGATGCCACTCCTGTGTTCAGAGACCTCATCTTTCTTTTGGTTTATTCTGTTTATCCTTCTCCCAGGCCTGTTGCCTTCTGTTGTCACTTGTCTTCATCCTTAATTGTATATGAAGAGGTTGAATGTTAAAAAAATTGTTTTTAATTTCCAATGAATGTGTTTATTATAGGAAATAATCTTACTTGGTTAAAGATAATAACAAATAGTGGAGCACGAGGCTCAGGTGTCATGGTTTTCGGGCTCACTGCCAAGCCCTTTTCAGTGGGTGGAGGTGAGACCCAGTCCCCGCACAGCCGTGTAGGGAACATCTCTCCCGACTTGTTCAGACTCCTCTTCTCTCGTCCTCACTTCCACAGCATCCTTGGTAATCCTCTGTCCCAGATATCCCGGCGTACATTGGGGTGCTGCCTCTTTCTGTCAGAGCTACTGTGTCAGTGCAGACAATTGTCGGGTCTCTTGTCTGTGATTCTTGGAGACCCAGATTTTAATGAAAGACTTTCATAGTCTGCGAATTCTTCTGACCTCTCTCTCTTTTATGAAACGAAGAAGTGTTTAAGAACTTTGGGAAGAGAACATCTTCAGGTTTGGGGGCAGCCTGACACTCTCTTTGTTCACCATTTACTCCTGGGAGCAGAAGTCTTGTTTAACTGTTGCATGCCTGTTTTGGTGAGGGCTAAAATGGTACCTGAATACTTGCCTGCCATGAAGTTGACGTTCAATATGTGTGAGTGGAAATAAAAACAAGGATAGATTTCGAAACAGATCTTTGTGATTTCAGCCATTCGTTCATTCACCCACCCATCCGCCCACCCACCCCTCATCTCGCCACCCATCCATCTACCCTTTAATTCTGTTATCTGCATGTGCTGGAATGTACTTCCATCTGTCCCTTTTGTTGGACATTAGGTAGTAGTCAAGTTCCGCTATTGGTATCGATCAATGCTCCCCTGATGGCTTCTAGTCTGGGTCAAGGCAGTCACACTTGCCTGGGTTTCAATCCAGGCTCTATTACACGCTAGCTGTATGATGTTGAATGACTTCCTTGGTCTCTCTGTGCATCAGGTTCCTCCTCTGTAAAAGTGGAGATTTATCAGAATCTAGAGAGTACCTTCCTGAGGATTAAGTCACACAGTCCATTTAAAAGCACAGAACTGTGTCTAGTAAGTAAGCACGCGTGGTGCCCATAACATATGATGATGTTGAAACTGTGCGCATAGTTCTGGTTATCCCCTTAGGCTATTTTCTGGAAGTGGAATTACTGATCAAAAGCTGTGACCATTTCACAAAGGTTTTTCATACGCATTGCCAAATGGCCCTCCAGGAGGGTTGTGAATTAGCCAGCAGTGTATAAGAGTGCCCATTTACCTGAACACCTGCCAGTGATGGTCAGTTGCTTTAACTCTTGCCAGTGTTGTGAAAAATGTCAATTCATTGTTTTATTTTTCAAGCTTATGTTTCTGGTGAGTTTAAGTATCTTTTATTTATTTCCTGGTCATTTCACTTTTTTTTTTTTCCTTCTACACCTTTTCCCCCTCACCTTTTCCATTGATGTGCTCATCTGTTTCTTATTGAATCATTTCAGTAAAAATAATAGTGATAAAAATAATAAATGTTTCTCTACCATTTATGTCAAGAGTCTTTCCCTCACAATATTTTTTCAAATTTAGATTGTGACACTCTTTGATATAAGAATTTTTAAATGTTTATGTAATTAAAGCTTTAAAAATTTCCTGTAAACTTAGAAAGACCTTCTCTATCCCTAAATCACATATGTGTGTGAAGTATTTATTTATACCTGTGACTGAATTAAACTGTACTCATGTTGGTTGTTTGGAGGTAGATATCTCATAATTTTTTCTTTTTTTTTTTATAATTTTTTCTTTTAAACCAGTTATATAAATTCACTTTCTTTACTGAATTTAGAATCTAAAATGACATTTTTATTATATATAAAATTCTAATAAACGTGTACATATATATATATATATACAGGTACATTTTTGACCTTTTTATGCAATTTCAATTTTTATCTCTGTTTACATCAGTTGCTTCTTTGTTATAGCTTTGTGTTTTAATAAATGGTAGTGCAAGTCCTGAATTCATTTTTCTTCTTGTTTCAAAGATTTCTAGGCTATTCCTGCTCTTATTTACTTGAAATAAATTTGTCAGGTTTAAGAAATCCAGATGGGATTTTGATTGAAATTGCTTTAAATTTAAAGTTAATCTTGAGAAAATTGACATTTTTATAGTAATGAAACTTCCCATCCACAAATATAGAAGTGTCTTCATTTGGTAAAATCATTTTTTTTTTTTTTATGTATCACAGTTGTTTTGTGGATTTATTCATTTAATCCTGCACATTTTTGCTAAGTTTATTTCTAGGCATTTTATATTTTTGCTGCCTCCATAAATACGGCATGGGTTTTTTTTTTTTTTTTTTTTTACTATAGTTCCTAACCAGTTATTGCTGAATGTTAATTAGATCTTTATTTGTTTTCAGACATCTTTCTGAATTTTCTTATTCTGAATTCTTTCAATTTATCTCTCGAGCTATTTAGATGTATGATGATTTATGCAAATGATTTTTTTTAAGATTCTTTCCTATAGATTACCTCTCTATTTTTGTTTCCTGCCTTATTGCATTGGCTGGAAGTTCTAAAACAATATTTAAAGCAATGATTTTAGGAATCAAGGCTTCATTTTTAATGGTGCAGATTTGTGTATTACAAAGCTCCAAAAGGTGGGTGTCATAGTTGTGCCTCTGGCTCAGGCTTTCCGGATACTTATGCCCATGCTTACATGTGGCTGTTTCTGTAGTCCTTCCTTCTTTCCCCCAGGCTCTACCACTTTAGACTTAAAAGATACAAAGAAAAAGTATACCTGCAGGATCTTGGGCCTTGGAAGGATGAGGGTTGCCGTAGGGAATATAAGTAGCAAATTTCAGGCACCCTGGTTTTTGCTGTATCTTCCCGGACTTGCTTATTCCACAGGCTGCACCAGGTTTGAGAATGGACACTAAAGAGACAAACTTGTTGTGTGGATGTCAACCCTGCCTAGTTTAGTCTCTCTCTCTTTTTGTTTTTCTGAGTTGGAGACCTATAAGAAACTCTCCTGTGTTGTATAATTTCTCCTTGGCCCTCACCCCTCCCCTCGAGGTGCTCCTCATCCCTCCCCTCGAGGTACTCCTTCAGTCTGCCCTGATGATGCCTTAGCTTCCAGGCCTTTAGTCCTATGAGGTCTTCTCCAAATTTCTCCTCTCCTCCCCGCAGTGTTCCTTGCTCCAGCTCTTATATCCCCCCATTTTTAATTTTTTAAAGTTATGATCAAACACACATAACATAAAATTTATTGTCTTAGCCATTTTTAAACGTACCATTCTGTGGCATGGTTGTAGGACCATCACCACTCTCCCATCTCCAGAACTCTCTTCATCTTGCAAGACTGAATTGTGTGACTTGTCTCATTAAATACTGACTTCCCAGCCCCGCTCCCCCATCTGTTGATAACTACCTTCTACTTTCTGTCTCTGTGAACTAGACTCCTCTAAGCATCTCATGTATGTGTGTGTGTACCTCATTTTGCTTATCCATTCATCCATTGATGGACACTTGGGTTGCTTCCACCTTCTGCCTGGTGTGACTGATCCTCTGATTATAGCTGATAATAATATGGGTCAAACTGAGTGCTTTTTACAGTGTTATCCTTCTGAATTTTCCAGTTATTTAAAGTTTGCCACTATTATCATCTCCATTCTGTAGATGAAGAAATGGAAGCTTGGTGAAGCTCCTAATTTCCCCCAATTTACTTTGTTTTAATACAACTTTATTTGGACTTCCCTGGTGGTCTAGTGTTTAAGAATCCACCTTCCAATATGGGGGCGTGGATTCCATCTCTCTTGGGGGAGCTAAGACCTCACATACCGTGGGGCACCCAAGCCCAAACACTCTAGAGCCTGTGCTCTGCAAATAGAGAAAGCCTGAACACCACAGTGAAGACCCAGGGCAGCCAAAAAAGACAAAGAACAGCTTTATTGAGATATAATTCACCTACCTTAAAGCTCCCCCACTTAAAGATTCAAGTTAGTGGTTTTTAGTGCATTCATCACACTCTGTGCAACCATGACCACAGTCGATTTTAGAACATTTTTGTCAGAAAGGTAACTGGTACCCATTAGCAGTCACTCTCACATCCCTTTCCCCCCCAGCCCCTGGCAACTACGGATCCACTTTACTTCTCTATGGATGCGCCTGTTTTGGACGTTTCCTGCAGATGGAGTC
Source organism: Bubalus kerabau (assembly GCF_029407905.1). Taxonomy (NCBI): domain Eukaryota; kingdom Metazoa; phylum Chordata; class Mammalia; order Artiodactyla; family Bovidae; genus Bubalus; species Bubalus kerabau. The sequence goes on along the minus strand of NC_073640.1, from coordinate 10,665,510 downwards.
GTATAGTCTGGGGCTTTTGGGGACCGGCTTCTTTCAGTTGGCACGGTGGTTTCAAGGCTCACCCAGTTATGGCATGCGTTAGTGCCTCAAGTCCACGGTTGCTTGCTGTGTGTTCCCAGCTCCTTGCATCACAAAGTGGAGATTTAGCTTCAAACTTCTGTTGTCCACTGCTATGGTGGCACATGGTGAGTGCTTAGTAAATTCAAAATCAGCTATTTAAAAATAAGCGCTTAGTTTCCCGAATGCTGTGTGTTGGACAGTTTTGCACACTAAACTTACACAAGGGGTTATTTGTATTTTAGTGTTCTGTGTGGGACAGTTACATGTCACGTTCTGCCATTAGAAATGAGAACAGACGAATGAGACATAGCCGTTAAAGGGGCTCCAGAACAATGTGAATTATAAATGACTGACGGTGGGGTGTGTCACCATTTGCAATTCGATTGAGGAGCTGATGAACCAACGGCCTGCAAGATGGAGGTTTGCTCGCGCTGCCCTGGGCTTGTGGCCAGCTGTCACAGCTGGGTGTTCCACAGTCTCAAGGTCACTGGCTGGGTGTTCCACAGTCTCAACCAAGGTCACTGGCCCTTGCCATAAAGGGCTGGTGACTGAGGGCAAGCTAGCTAGCTGACCCTTAGCCCAGAGGCTGGAGCTGACTGAGGTCGGGAGTGGTTGTTGACCTGCTCGAGACCCCTCAGCCAGCACGTGCTGATCCAGACCTTGGGTGATCCCAAAGTCCCTCCTGTATGTTGGCTCTCTAGCCTCTCTTATGGACAGGCAATGTCTGAGGCTGGCAGATGACAAATGTCTGAAAGTCAGAGCTGATCAAAGCTCCTCGACTGACTTAAGATTCTTTTGGAGACTGTGCACATGAACGGTGTGGTCTGAAGGCAGCACCATGGCTCGCAGAGCATTCTGCAGGGAGCCCAGGGATTATTTCTAGGAGGGCCCTGAGGAAACTGTCCAGGAGCAAAATTTCCAGGGTGCTCTTCTAGGCCTCTAGTTGGACTGTCGGGGGCAGTCCTCTGGGGGTTTGGCTGCCCCTGAGAACCCCCTTGGCACCTTGTCACATCAGGCATGGTGATCACTGCCATTCAGTGAGTGCCTGTTCTGGGCAGACACAGAGCTAAGTGCTGACATGACCTCGCGGGTTTCTTTCTGATCATGAGGTGGTCATTATCAACCCCATTTTACAGCTGAGAACACTGATGCACAGGCTTGGGGAAACTTGCCAGAGCCTGTAAAGATGTGATCAGACTGTGCTTTGTTTAGAATTTCTGTAAGCAGCACCGCTTCCTCTCATGTATCTTTGTAATCTATGTATGGTGGTGGTTTAGTCACTAAGTCGTGTCTGACTCTTGTGACCCCGTGGACTGTAGCCCGCCAGGCTCCTCTGTCCACGGGATTTTCCAGGCAAGAATACTGGAGTGGATTGCCATTTCCTTCTCCAGGGGATCTTCCTGACCCAGGGATTGAACCCAGGTCTTCTGCATTACAGGCAGATTCTTTACCGACTGAGCTATGAGGGAAGCCCGATCTATGTATAGACCCATTATACAGAAGAGTACAGTTAATATATACATCTTTGTGGCTTATTGGCAAGTTCAGTAGCTTGAGCACCATTTGTCTTCCTGGCTGGCAGGTTCTAGCACGTCCCTTGCTTGTGAGGAACATCACGGTCTGTTTACTTCACTGGGGCTCTTCTTCTTGCTCCTGATGATAGAGAGCAGGCAAAGAAGGTGCATGGCCGGAAGAACCAACCAAGTGCCGAGAAAGGGTTGGGCTGGGTGGTAAGTGCTCGTTTTGTGGTGACTTGAGGCTGGCACACCTCGCCGAGTGGGCAAAGGATACAGAGTAAACTTGGGGATCGCCAGGAAGGCTGTGAGTGGAGGGACATCAACAGTATCACCAGAGCCTGGGGGTTCCGGTAACTGTCAGTAGTTAGAACACGTTGTGGTGGGAGATCCTTCATCACCTCTGTCAGCTTCAATTGAAGAAGCAGTAGTGCTGGGTTGCAAAATCGAGGACAAACTTTGTAGTGAATGTGCAGATGGCAATGAGTCACTCAGCACCTCCATTTCCCAGAATACATCCTTAAACTCAAAGGGGTACATCTGTACCCCCAGGGCCCAGCACAGTGTCTTTCACATAATGAGTGCTGATGCAATAAACCTCATCAAATGAGTAGGTCCAAACCCCATCTTCTAATTGCCAAATAGATGGACTTCTTATGAGGAGGCCTTCCTCTTTTCTCCTTCCCAAGCCTAATTTTCTTTTCTGAGTTTCTGTGCAGTTGCTTTCTACCTGAGTGTCCTGCCTCAGTTCCTCTCGATCCACAGTGCATCTGCCTCCCAACTGTTCCTTCACCCTTCGCCCGTACCCAGGGCATCTCCAGCATCCTCTTGTTTTCATGACCACATCCCAAGCATCTCAGCAGCATGCCCAGTTAGCACGCCCCTCTAAAGCTCCATGGTAAAAACACATAAGGGGTCCCCAAAGTTCTCCTCTGCATAGCCTGGTTCTTGTTGGTCTAACTTGAAAGCTTTTTTCCACCCCCAGTAGATTCAGCAAGATTTACACATTAGCCCAGTAAAGTCTCAAAGTTACACTCTTGTAATACCAAACTTTGAGTGATGGTATTTTGTAATATAGTCTATGAGAACACAAGTGTGTTAACGGTGTCACTCAGGTATCTGTATGAGGTATGGTGGCTTGCTATTAAGTTCATTGAGCCTAACCTTTTGTATATCCTAGTTTATCTGTTAATTTTATTCTTGATAATAAGAATAAAATGGACTTTCTTTCACCAACTTTTTACTAAAATCGACCTTCTACTACTAACTTTTACTAACTTCAAGTTAGTAAAGCCAGTCTCCCTTTCTAATTTTGGGAACTTCATATATCTTTTACCTTCAGGATGGGACTTAGTCCTATTGGGAAGCCATTCATACTTTTAAGATGGAGATAAGGCAGTGAGGGGCTTCTCTGATGGCTCAAATGCCAAAGAATACACCTGCAATGCAGGAGACATAGGTTCAATCCTTGGGTCAGAAAGATCCCCTGGAGGAGGAAGTGGCAACCCACTCCAGTATCCTTGCCCAGAAAAATCCCATGGACATAGGAGCCTCGTGGGCTACGGTCCATGAGGTGGCAAAGAGTTGGACGTGATTGAAGCATCTGAGCACACACACACACACGCACACACACAAGGCAGTAAGATTTATATATTAGAAAGCTCCACTTGGTGTCCAAGTGGAGACTGGGGGAAGGAGTCTGAAGCAGAAATCAGTTAGGAGCCACTGAACAGTTCTGATCCAAGGTGGTCGTTGTGCCTGTGATCTGTTATGCAAACGTCTAAAGTCCTTGACCGGCTCGTTGTTGCATCACTGTATCCTCAGGGCTGTTTCCTTTGTAGTGAGGATGGTTTCACCTGGGCTTATTGACACTTCACTGGGGACGAGGCACCTCCACGATCCTCTGTTTGCTGTTGGACAGGCACTTCTCTATCCTGGCATAGTGGAGATGTCCCCAGAGGGATGGGAGTTCAGACACTGCCATGTCCTCCTGGCTGTGAAATGAGGTCACAGATGCCTTCCAGGAAGCTGCAGTCAACCTGTCCAGGGAGGCTTGGATCCAGAATTTTCACATTTTCAGAATCTTGGAATAGGGTGAGGCCAGTGCATAGCCAACATGGCATTATGAAACTATTTACTGTGCTTCCAGCAGATAGAGAAATGGGTTTCCTACCTCTTCCATCCCTGCCCATTCTCCAACCAGGATGCAACGCTGGCCCTTTTGAGGTTCTCAGGGTATCTTAAACACTATGCAGCAGATTCTAGAATAATTCTTTTTTTTGGATAACTGATTTTTATGACTCCTACTTCCTCAGTTTCCTTCTAACTCCATACTCCTCCCAGTAGGCTACTGTACCCCCATAAAAGAGGCCAAGTGCTTTGGGGGTGACTGTGGGAACGTAGAGATTTGGGATACATTGGTTTGGCTGCAACCTTCACCCTTTCCTGCAGGTGCCTCTGAGTCTGTGTTGGTCACATCTCTTCATAGACTGAATAGACCATGATACCTTGATGCAGGCAACAGAATTAGGGTGTGCATGTGTGTGTGTTTCCCATTCCTCAAAGGTCCCAACTTGACTCTTGTTTAGGAAGGGCTATCACAGGTCCAAAGGAAGTGCACAGGCCAAAACAAATGGAACCAAAGGAAGTCGTTACACCACTGTCTGGAAGTTCAGAGTCAGTTTCATCACCCCTAAGGCCTGGATTCTTAGACTTCTAAATATTTTTTAAATTTTTATTTATTTTTGGTTGCTCTAGGTCTTATATTTAAAGTGCAAAATTTTGTACATTTTGACATAGTAGGTACCTGTGAAACTATCACCTCAGGCCATCTAATGAATATATCTATTCCTTCCAGATGTTTCCTCTTGTCTCCTTGTAATTTCTTCTACCTCTTTCACTGTCTCCCCACCTTACTCAACTACTGATCTATTTTCTGTCACTACAGAGTATTTTTGTTTCCACAATTTTATATAAAGGGAATCATACAGTATGTACTCTCTTTTGTCTGGCTTCTTTCATTTCATAATTATTTTGAGATTCATCCAAGTTCTTGAGTGTACTGATGGTTCACTCCCTTTATTTCTAAGTAATATCCCATTGCATAGATACACTAGAGTTTATTCATCCATTCAGTTATTGCTGGACATGGGGATTGCTTTCAGGTTTTGGCTATTACAAATAAAGCTGCTATGAATATTCATGCACAAGACTCTTAAAGATGTATGCTTTTATTTCTTTTGGTTAAATGCATACGAGTGTAATAGAGGAATCATATAGAAGGTGTATGTTTAAGATTTTGAGAAACTGCCAAACTTTTTTCCAAACTGATTTTACCATTTTATATTCCCACCAGCAATGTATGAGAGTTCTAGTTTCTCCATATCTAACATTTGATATGCTAAATATTTTAGCCATTTTTGGATGTGTAATGGTGTTTCCCTTATGGCAGAAAGTGAAGAGGAGCTAAAGAGCCTCTTGATGAAAGTGAAAGAGGAGAGTGAAAAAATTGGCTTAAAGCTCAACATTCAGAAAACGAAGATCATGGCATCCGGTTCCATCACTTCATGGGAAATAGTTGGGGAAACAGTGGAAACAGTGGCAGACTTTATTTCTGGGGGCTCCAAAATCACTGCAGATGGTGATTGCAGCCATGAAATTAAAAGACGCTTACTCCTTGGAAGGAAAGTTATGACCAACCTAGATAGCATATTGAAAAGTAGAGACTTTTTTACCAACAAACGTCCGTCTAGTCAAGGCTATGGTTTTTCCAGTGGTCATGTATGGATGTGAGAGTTGGACTGTGAAGAAAGCTGAGCGCCGAAGAATTGATGCTTTTGAACTGTGGTGTTGGAGAAGACTCTTGAGGGTCCCTTGGACTGCAAGGAGATCCAACCAATCCATTCTGAAGGAGATCAGCCCTGGGATTTCTTTCGAAGGAATGATGCTACAGCTGAAACTCCAATACTTTGGCCACCTCATGCAAAGAGTTGACTCATTGGAAAAGACTCTGATGCTGGGAGGGATTGGGGGCAGGAGGAGAAGGGGACAACAGAGGATGAGATGGCTGTATGGCATCACTGACTTGATGGACATGAGTCTGAGTAAACCCTGGGAGTTGGTGATGGACAGGCAGACCTGGTGTGCTGCGATTCATGGGGTTGCAAAGAGTCAGACACGACTGAGTGACTGAACTGAACTGAACTGAATGGTTTTTCATTATAGTTATAATTTGCATTTTCTTTTAATTTTTTTTAATTTTTTAAAAATATTTAAATATTTTTATTTTTTTGCTTTATTTTTTTGCATTTTCTTAATGACTAATGATGTTGAGTCTTATATGCTTATTTTCCATCTGCATACTTTTTTTGATGACTCAAGTCTTTTACCCATTAAAAAAATTGGACTGTTTTGTTATTATTGATATTTATGAATTCTTTATTCTGGACACAAATCCTTTATCAGATATATGTTTCAAAATATTTTTTCTCAGTCCATAACTTGTCTTTGCAATCTCTTAATGGTTTCTTTCAAAGAGCAAAAGTTTTAACTTTGATCAAGTCCAGAGTTTTCCTTTTTTCCCTTTTATGGACTGTGCTTTTGGTGTTCTATTTAAGAACACCAAAATCTTTGTCTAATCTAAGGTCACAGGGATTTTCTCTTGTAAGTTTTATAGTTGTAGGTTTTACATTTAGGTCTGGGATCTATTTTGAGTTAATTTCTGTGTGTAGTGTGAAGTGTGATTTGAAGTTCTCTTTTGCACTGATGGTTTTGTTGCTAAGTCATGTCCGACTCTTGGGACCCAATGGACTGTAGCTTGCCAGGCTCCTCTGTCCATAATATTTCCAAGACAGGAATACTGGAGCAGGCTGCCATTTCCTTCTTCAGGGGATCTTCCTGACCCAGGGACAGAAGCTGAGTCTCCTGTGTTGCAGGTGGATTCTTTACTGATTGAGCCACCGTGTGCTGTGCCGTGCTTAGTCACTCAGTTGTGGCTGACTCTTTGTGACCCCTTGGCCTGTAGCCCGCCAGTCCATGAGGATTCTCTAGGCAAGAAGACCAGAGTGGGCTGCCATGCCCTCCTCCAGGGGATCTTCCCAACCCAGGGATCTAACCCGGGTCACCCGGGTCTCCCATATTGCAGGTGGATTCTTTACATTCTCAGCCACCAGGGAAGCCCAAGAAGACTGGAGTGGGTAGCCTGTCCCTTCTGCAGGGGATATTCCTGACCTAGGGATTGAACCGGGGTCTCCTATATTGCAGGCGAATTCTTTACCAGCTGAGCTACCAGGGAAGCTGTGAACCATCATACGGCTCTCCAATTGTTTCAGTGCTATATGTTGAAAAGACTATATATATATATATGTATATGTGTGTGTGTGTGTGTATATATATATATATATATATATATATATATGTTTCTCTACTCAGTTGCTTATGCCTCTTTGTCAAAAGTCAGTTGTTGATATATGTGTGTGGGTCTGTTTCTGGACTCTTAAGAAGACTTAAAAGAGAGTCCTCTTAAATTTTTCTCTATAATGCAGTTTCTAGTGTATAAATCTAACAATCTTTTATCAGATTGATTCCTAAGTATTTCATATATTTTGATGCTATTGTGAATGGTATTTTTCAAAAAGATTAAATTTCTGATTGTTCATTGCTAGCATATAGAAATCTGATTGATGTTTGTGTATTCATCTTATATCATGCAGCTTTGATAAATTCACTTGTTCTAGTAGCTTTTTTGGATGACTCAATTCAGTTATCTCCTAGATAATCGTGTCTTCTGAGAATAAAACCAGTGTTGCTTCTTTGTTTCCCACATGGATGACATATATATTTTTTTTTTCTGAATAGAACCTCCAATAAATGATAAGTGGAAGTAGTGAGAGAAGACATCTTTGTCTTGTTTGTTCATGATGTAAGGGGGCGAGCGCTCATTCTTTCACTATTAGGTGCAATGCTAGCTAAATGTAGTCTTTTTTTTTTGTTTTTGTTTGTTTGTTTGTAGATGCACTTCATCAAGTTGAAGAAATCTTCTGTCCTTAATGTGCTGAAATTTAAAAATCAAGAGTGGATATTAGACTTTTGTTTCAAATGTTTTTTTTTCTGGATCATTGAATTTTTGTATGGTTTTTGTTTGTTTTATTTGGAAATATGGTGAATTATGTTGATTTATTTGAATGCTAAATCAACTTGTATCCTGAGGATAAAATTTCATTTGGTCATGATATATAATTGTTGGAATGTATTTACTAAAATTGTTGAACTTTTGCGTTTATGTGCATAGTGGAGACTGACTTTAGTTTGTTTTTTTTCTTGTACTATCTTCGTGTAGTTTTGGTGGCAGGATAAGATTGCCCTGATAGAACAAGATGGGAATTATTCTGTCCTCTTCAGTTTCTGGAGAGTTTGTACTGAAGTACTACTGCTAGTAGGAGTAAATGATTGGTAAAACTGGAGTTTCTGTTCTGAAAAGATCTTAGGCTACGAAATCAATTTATTTAGTAGACATAGAGCTATTTAGGTTATCTGAGAAATGTAAGAGTTTTGTCTTTGCAGCATCTGTAGTATGTCACCTCCCTTCTTATGGATATTATGAATTTGTATCTCCTCTTTTTTTTTTTTTTCCCTGATCAGTCTGGCTAGAGGTTTATCAATTTTTTTTCTCATTGAACCATCTTTTGGTTTCATTGATTTCTCTCTTATTTTTCTGTTTTCTTTCATTAATTTCACTTCTTCTTCTTTCCTTTATTTTGCTTCTTTGGGTTTAATTTGTTCTCTGTTTTAATTTTTAGAGAAAACATGAGGTTAACTTGAGGCCTTATGTCTTTACCAATAGAGTTCTTAGCATCATGCCACAAATTTGATATATTTTGTTTTAATTTTTATTTAGTTTAAAATGCTAATTTACTTTGTTTTTCTTCCTTGACCTATGTATTGTTTAGAAGTATATTTCTTAATTTAAAAATATTTAGAGATTTTTCCAGAGATCCTTCTGTTATTAATTTGTAATTTAATTCCACTTTGGTTAGAGATCATTCTTTGTGTGACTTTAGTGTTATTAACTTGAGACTTGTTTTATGGCCCAGTCTATGGGCCTTGTTAGCAAGTGTTCTGTATGCATTTGGAAAGAATGTTTATTATGGTGTTATAGGGCTGAGTGTACTAGTCAGGAGTCACAAGTAATGATGGAGGGTCAACTAGGTCAGATTGATTGATAGCAGTGTTCAGATTGTTCTAAATTCTGATTTTCTATATGTACTGATTTATTGTGTACTTGTTCCATTAAGTTTTAAGAGAAGTCTGTTTAAGCTTTCGACAGTAATTGTGGATATGTGTCCTTCCACTTCTGTTTTTTATTTTTTGTGTTTTGAAGTTTGAATGCTAAGTGTATGTGCTTTTGAAGAAGTGATGCTTTTTATCATTATGGAATGATTTTTCCCTGGTGTGTCTCTATTAAAATGTTCCATGTCGTCAGCATGTAGTTAGTTCTTGATTTTTTTAATCCAATTTGATGATCTCTTTTACTTGGGGTATTTAGATCATTTATATGAAATGTTGTTATTGATATGAGTAGGCTTACTTCTCGGAGAAGGCACTGGCACCCCACTCCAGTACTCTTGCTTGGAAAATCCCATGGACGGAGGAGCCTGGTGGGCTGCAGTCCGTGGGGTCGCTGAGGGTCGGACATGGCTGAGCAACTTCACTTTCACTTTCATGCATTGGAGAAGGAAATGGCAACCCACTCCAGTGTTCTTGCCTGGAGAATCCCAGGGATGGGGGAGCCTGGTGGGCTGCCATCTATGGGGCCGCACAGAGTCGGACACGACTGAAGCAACTTAGCAGCAGCAGCAGGCTTACTTCTATCACCGTAATGTTTGTTTTCTATTTGTCGTATTTGTACGTTGTTCCTTTCTTCCACCTTCATTTGTATTAATTGAATAATTAAAAATTAAAATCTCATTTATTGGAGTGTTAGCTATATATCTTACATATGTTTTCTTAGTTTAGTTATTTATCTTTACAACATATATTTTCAGTTTCTGTTTGTCTTGGAATGTCCTTACTCTGCCTTTGATTTTTTTAAGTTATCTTTCCTAGATATCAGATTCTTGGTTGACAGTTTTTTTCTTTTAGCTCTTTGAATATGTTACCCCACTGCCCTCTGGTCTCCATTGTTTCTGATGAGAAGTTTGCTGTTAATCTTTTTATAATTCCTTTGTATATGATGCATCATTTTTTCTTACTGCCTTAAAGACTTTCTCCTGTCCTCAGCTTTCAGTATTTGACTATAATGTATTGGGTGTGATATCTTTGTTCTTATTTTACTTGGAGTTTTTTTTTAGCTTCTTGGATTTGTATACTAGTGTTCCTCATCAAATTTGAGATATTTTCAGCTATTATTTATTTTAATAATATTTTCTCATCCTCTCCTTCTATTTCCATTATGCATATATCTGTTTTTAATGGTATTTCATATTTCTCTAAAGTTCTGTTCTTTTTTTCTTTCTTTCTGTTTTCAGTTTGCATAATCTCTACTGATTTATCTTAAAGTTTATGGACTCTTTCTTCTACCAACACAAATCTGTTTTTGAGCCTTGTTAATGATGTCTTCATTTGGTTATTTTACTTTTCAACTTCAAGAACTCAATTTGGTTCTTTTTAAGAAATGATTTTCATCTCTTAATTGATATTTTCTATTTGATGTGTTATAGTCATCAAACGTTCCTTTAAACATGGTTTCCTTTAATTCTTTGAACACTGTTATAGCAGTTGTTTCAAAGTCTTTGTCTGCTATATCCAATATCTGGGCCCCTTCAAAGACAGTTTCTGTTTGCTTTTCTGCCCTGTTATTCATCACACTTTCACATTTCTTCACAAGTCTCATAATTCTTTTTTGTTGTTGATAACTAGGAATTTTAGATCATATATTGTAGCAAACCCAGATACTGATTCTCTCCCTCCTGTTGTTGTTTATATTTGGTCATTATGTATTTAATGACTAGGCTGAACTAATTCTCTGTGGTTCATTTTTATAGCACAGGATCCTATCTAGGATAACATGTTGCATTTAATTGTCATGTCTTCTTGGCCTCCTCTGATCTGTGACAGTTTCTCCTCATTTCTAATGCCCTTGATTGGTTTGAGGAATACCAGGTAGGTATTTTGTTGAATGTCCTTCAGTTTGGGTTTGTTTAATGTTTTTCTCATGATTAGTTTGGGTTATGGGTTTTTACCAGGAAGATCCTAGGGAGAAAGTACCATTCTTTTCTCATCCTATCAAGGATGCATGCCATCAACACGACTTAGCAGTGCTGATGCTGGCCTTGACCATGGGACTGAGGCTGTGTCTGGTTTTCCACTGTAAAGGTACCCCTTCCTCTTGTTATCCTCTGTTCTTTGGAATTACATCACTAAGCTCAGCCCACACCTAGGGGTGGGAGTTAAGTCTCACCTTCTTGAGGGGAGCATATCCACATGAATTATTTGGAGTTCTTCTGTGTGGTAGATTTCTCTCTTCTCCCTAATTTGTTTAATTAATTAAGTACTAATTTACATGATTGGACTTGTGAACATTTATTTTGTAATTTGGGATATAATCCACTACTACATTACTTATTTTATTTACTCCAATTTTTCCAGTTTCGGCCACTGGAAACTCTTTCAGGTTGGCTCATGATACAGCTTTGACATATCTCCATTTTTTTTTTTTAATCACTTCCTTACTTTCTGGCAGCACAAGATGCTCCAGGCTTATTTTGTATATTACCTGTCCTGGCCCTAATATCAGCTGTTTTTTCAAGGAGTCCTTGTACTTTTTCTTGGAGAATGATATTGGAACCAAGATCTGAACCCTAGTCATTCTTAATCCTTTTTGTGCTTAATCTAAAAATAGTTACTCTTTGAGAAAGATGCCTCAGCTGGTCTTTTATTGAGTAAATACATAATGAATGTCAAGTTCTGTACTTGTGGTCATGTTTTTAGTTATTTAAAACTTGCTTTAAATAGAATTTCACTTATTTTTACACATACTAATTGGAAATTCATTCATAATTTGTTGTTATTTTAGTAAAGGGTTATAATTAAATTGGAGATAGGGTCATAATATAATTATTGTTTGTTGTAGTAAAATCAGTCTCTTTATTTTACAAATGCCTTCATTCCATTGCCAGTTTTAAAACCAAGTGTTTATTATTGGGAGCAAATATATGGATGAATATTTCTTTGAGTCACTAAATGCTCATCAGATAATTTTTCAGTGTTCATGTGGAAAATTTCAAACACACACGATAATACAGAGAACAATATCCCAAACTTCCAAGGACCCATTGATCAGCTTCAATAATTGGAACTCATGGCTAATCTTAATTCATCTGAACTTGACTTTTTTTTTTTTTTTTGGATTAGCAAATAATTTTGAACTTGAAATAGATACCACTGCTTCTTTGTGACTCACATATATATAATGGAAGAAGTTTGAGTATATGCTAAAGAACATTTCACAGTTGGCCTTTTAAGAGCCAATGAGTAACTAACTAATTGTCATCCCACCTTAGAAGATAAAAGAGCTTAGGAGCCCGTGGGTAGAGTGACACCAAGAATGTTCAGGACAAGTGAGAATTTGAACAAATGAAGGTTCACTCATCTAGAACTCAGATCTCACTCTTCTTCAATAGCAGTGCACGTGCTTGTCACAAAAGCATGCCACTCACACTGGGGCCGGCAGGCTTTTGGGAACAAAATATGCCAAGCATTTTGCAGTTCAGCCTGAGTTCAGGTTTCTCAGGTCAGTCCAACACACCTGTTGCCAGAATTTCTTGTGGACTGCTAGAACTTCAGACCTAGTTTAGGCTCCAGTGACTAAGTGTAATTCCTAGACATTTCAAATTCATGAGAATTTGAAATTTGTGGGTTGAGATCTGCAGACTGTAGAAGGAGAGTTTGTTGACTCAGCCATTCAACAAACGTTTCCTGAGTACCTGCTGTGGGCCAGAGGTTGTGCTGGGAACACAGTGGTGGGTGGGACATGCGTAGACCCTGCTACACGGGGCTTGCCATCTTGGAGTATAAGGGGATAGTCACCATGAATCTTACAAATCACTAATGACATTGTGATGTGTTGCAAAGGATGGAAAAGAATGTTAAGAGTATACATCCCTGATTTTGTCTGGGATATCAGGGAAGATGTTCTGAGGAAGTCTTATTAAACTAGGTGAGGCAAGGCATGTGTGTGTGTGTGTGTGTGTGTGTGTGTGTACACATGCATGTGTGTTAAAGGTGAGTGCATGGGAATTAAGAATATTCAAGGTAAAACATTTACTTAATTAAGCCTAATTCAACCCCAGTGTCCAAGGGGATAATACCCACAAAGAGACGCTGCGACGAAAAAGAGCTGAAGCTGGCCAAGGACCTCATAGGAGGCAGTGAGACTGGAGGTGGGTACAGGAGAGGGGCAGGCTGGCCACAGACCGTGCTTGTCTATGGGCTGTGGTGAGAAGCCTGGATGTTATTCCTCAGGCAGTGAGAAAGCACCTTAGGGTTTCAGAATGGGGCCTTTCAGAGCTGACCACCATGTGCAGAATGCATGGCGAGGGTGAGGACTGGAAGCAGGAGGAGCAGGTGTCTGCAGTGCAGATCTGGGTGAGAGGTTTTGTGACCTGGTGATGCAGAGAAGTGGGTAGATCTGAGAGTGAATTCATAGACGAGTGTATGTATATACATGTGAACAAAAGCTTCATAAAACAACGTCTTTACTATAGCTAAGGTACACTGAAATATTTCATGGTGTGTGTGTGAGTGTGTGTGTGTTTGAAATAGGCAGAGAGAGGGTGTTATGGGGCTCTATGGGCCATACTAATAAATCTGGATCTTCATCCAGTATGAAGTGGGATATCACCAAGGTTTTTTTTTTTAATTCGCCATGGTTTTAAAACAGATTTGTTCTTTGAGAGAAATAACCCTAATAATAATAGAAAATAACAATCAAGAAAAGAGTCTTATGACAGGAGCACATAAATAATTTCTTTAAGTTTCCTCCTCCTTTTCTTCTTTTTTTGTTTTGGTAGGAGTTGGAAAAAGGGCCAGAGGAAAAGTATTTCTGTCTTTTTGGGCTATTTTATCTCTGTCCACTACTCAGGTCTGCTCTCAAGACTGGCAAGTAGCCGCAGGAAGACAATATGTAAAAAATGGGTGTGGTGGTGTTATCAATAAAACTTTATTTATAAAAACAAATAGTGGGCCAGATTGGCAGGCTGTGGCTTGCTGACCCCTGTCCCAAGGAAGGGAGGGGAATGACTTGTGGGATTTGTGAGGAAGGAGGATTTGTTGAGATAAAGTCAGTGTGGGGGATGATACTTGTCCCATGTGGTCCTCCAGGGGGATCAGAGCAGCTGGAGTGTGGTGGCCCTTCTGAGGAAGTTCTGCTGGGACTACATTGCATTCTTACACTCAGGTTTTGCATGTGGGAAGTCTGGATTGCAGAAGCAGTTGAAGTTAAGGTCTCATCTCCCAGCCTCAGAGTCAGCCACACACAGAATGCAAACTGTAAACTGGATGTTCGGCTTAGTTTCTTGGGGCTGTGAGGCCAAAGCTGGACTTGACACCAGGCCAGGGATTAATTAATACAACCCTTCTGGGCAGAGTTCCCTGCTGTCCGGCCATGCGCAGGGAATGCAGCCTTTGTGTAGAGAGAAACAGCTCTTAAGAGGAGATGGCCTGAGATGGCTCTCCAGGCCACTTTTCCGCTCTCTAGGAATTCCTGGACCCATGCCACACACCTAAATGCGCTGAGGCAGACAGTAAGTCTAAGCAGGTGCCTGAAACGGGTACCATGATGCACAGGGCCAGAGGATGGATATACAGTGCTCCTGCTGACCCTGGCAGGTCAGAGGTCCTCGCCCTGTGGCAGGATGGGGTCACGACACCCTTGATTTTAATCCTGGTTGCAGAAACGATAGCATGGAAAATTGTGTGTGTTATAGACACAGTGAAATATAGTGGGTTGTATGTGCTTAGTTGCTCAGTCATGTCTGACTCTCTGTGACCTCATGGACCATAGCCTACTAGCTTCCTCTGTCCGTGAGATTCTCTAGGCAAGAATACTGGAGTGGGTTGCCGTGCCCTCCTCCAAGTGGGTTGTATGTTAGATGATAAACCTGCCTAGCAGAAGGGGGCCACAGATGCACAGGCTGAGTGTGAGCCTCTTGGACAAGGAAGAGCTCACAGCTGTAGGAGCAGTGTGGCCAGTCCTCACCACCACCTACCCTGGCAGCCCTGACAGAAGGACTCTCCTGCAGGGCAGCATTTCTCCACTCAGACTTGCTCAGGGTCTTGAGAAGGAGCTCAGATAGTTTTGGGTTCAAATCCAGGCTCCAGCAAGTGTTAGCTCTATGACCTTGGGCAGACACCTTGATTTTCCTGAGCCTCAGTTTGCTCACCTGTCAAATGGGAACAGCAGGGAGTTGATGCGTTATCATAGGTGCAGTGTTTCTCAGGGGCCTGGCAGGCACGAGGGACAGCCGGAGAACAGCAGTGATGGGTTGTCTGGGTGCTCTTGTCCTGGGGGCTTCTTCTCGTGTTCATGTACTGTCCCTCCTTGTCTTGGCCATGCATGGGAGACACTGCGTGGGCTTTAGAGGAAGCCCCAGACTGCCTGGGAGGAGGTGACATTTCCCGGGGGTCTCAGCGGAAGTGTGTTCACCGTGTTTAGAGTCTCTTCAGGCTGAAGCATCGTCTCTGTAGCCACTTCCCCGTAATGATGTGATGTGGGTTCTCTCTGGCTATTTTAGTCCATTTTCTTATTTAAGATAAGTTACCCCACCGGTGACTCTAAAGAAAGCCTTTAAGCAACCACACACACTCAATTTCTGAAGTGGTTGGGCCCTTGGGGTTTAATTTTAAACCAGAAACCATATCACAAGTTGGATTCCCAGGCCAGCCCACCGAAGTCTGCCTCCAGCTAAAGCTGCAGGGTTACTCTACTCATCAGAGCAGTGAGTCGGCCTCCCACATTTGTATAATACATTGGTTCCAGAGGAAAATGCGTCCTGAGTCTCAGGTAGAAACACCAGAAGTGTGTTCCCCGCAGCAACAACTGTCTCAGAAGCCAGGTTGAAGGTTTGGGTAGAGAGTCGGGCCCCACCAAGCAAAGTCCCTCAGAGTCTCAAGACCGCCAGCAGAGCATCGTGCTCCTTGCTTTGTCAGAAGAGCGCACACTCATTGCCAGGGTGCTTCCTGTTGTTGGGATCAGATGAAAATGACAAGGTTCATCAGGGGTGTTGTGCACGGGTAAATTTTCACTGCCTGGTCATTGGGCACTCAGTGGGGGTCTTTCATGAACGTGGTGGGAATTGGCATCGCCTCTGCATGGGCAAGCCTCGTTCCTTGTTTCTGTCTCCTTGCTTCTTTTGGTCTCTGGCATTAAGAGTTCAGGTGACTGTCTGTGGTGTACAGGGTCCAACATGGAATCTGGTATGTCCACAGGGAGGGGAAGCGGCAGGTCGAGGTGGAGGTGGGGGGAGATATTCTAGGGCAAATATCTCCTCAGTTGGTGGGAATATTGCATAGTTTCAGAGCCCTTGGGGAAAACCTGAATTCCCCTTTCTTTACACCCTCATTCGTGACCTGCCTGTTTCTGCCTGTGTGTTGTTTTGCTCTGTAATAGCTTTAGAATGTCAGGGTCTGGGAAGCAGGGACATTGCTGGGAGATGACCCAGCACAGGGAATATCTGTGATGCTCTTGAAACGCCTCGTGAATCCATGGGGCTTCACTGCAGTGATGCCAGGGGAGGCGGGCTAGGGCCAGAAAGAGGTGGCCAGGGCAGACTCGGAGACTCCTCGGGTTCCCCCGGGCCGAGTCACCATCTCTGCGCAGACAGACGCAAGCTGAGAGCAAGGTGCTTCCTGTCCCCGTGACTGCGCAGTGTGAAGCTGGCCGGTGACGGCCTCCCTGGCTTCCTGTCGCTGTGTCTGGGCTCCTAGGAGAGACAGCAGCATGCGGGGCTCAGAACTGGGGTCCCCAGGTGACCTTGTTTTCCTCCATGTGGTCTCCAGTGCAGATACTTGTTTGTCTCAATTTTGGGTTGTTGGCTGGTCCCCGTCTTGGAAAAGCAGGAACTGCCTGCAGAGCTAAAAACAATGCGGAGATTCTTGAAATTTAGTGCATGCCAGTGACTAGTGGTCTTGTTCAAATGAAGTCTCGTAGACTGTATTCTGAGACGGTGATGCCGAAGGTGTCAGTGATGGTCCTGGTGATCCTGGCTTGTGTTAAATCCCTACTGTATGCTGAGTACGTTTAATACAGCAACCCGTGAGCCAGGCTTATTCCCCAGTTACGAATGGGGAACCTGAGGCTCTAAGAAGTTAGATGGCTTACTCAAGGCCACACAGGCTCCCTCCTGCTTCTAACCTCCTTCTGGGGCATGGCCCAGGAATCTGCATTTTTTTAAACCAAAGACCCCAGAGGGTCCCCAGACTCTAGTTTGAGAAACACTGCCTAGACTTCAAGTTCACAGGAGGCAAGGGCTGTGTCTGTCTTGTTCAGGGCTCCATTTTTAGGGCCTGGTCTGGGCCAGAGACAAGTCACGTGTTCCATCAGTACTTATCAGAAGGATGGATGAGTGTTGTTCTCGACCAAGCAGTCCCTTGGGAGCCCCAGGGACTCCTGCCCAGTTCCCGGGGAGCATTGCGGCATTAACGCCAGGGCTCATGCCCTAGCTCTGACAACTCTGGTCTTGTTGCCAAGAGCACTGTGCCTGGACTGCTGCCTTCTTCCCTGGCCCTAAGTCCTTCATCCTTCCCTGTTTGTCCAGGTCCCAGGCCGTCCCTGCCTCTGGTCAGTTCCTGGCTTCTGTCTCCCACCAAGGCCTGGCTGCTGGGACCCTCTAACCTGAGCAGGCTTTCCTGAGGCTCCTGCCAGTGCCCTGTTCTGGATTTTCCATCCTGTGACCGCCACTCCCCCACCCCCCACCACACCTGCCACTGGAGCCTGGGGTGTCAGGTCACGTTGGCCAGACTGGATGTCCAGCTCCTTTGGCTGCGTCCTTTCCCCATAGTGACCAGTCCTATTCCCGAGTCTGGCCACCGTCCTGGCCAGCTTGCCTGGGAGCAGTAAGTCAGTGCTGGTCAAGATGGTCAGGTGATATTAGGCCCTGGAGAGGATAGGCTCAAGTTCAACTCTCGACCCTTAAGCAAGCACTGTAGCTCTGAAAGCCTCAGTTTCCACATCTGTAAATCAGGTATGATGGTCTCTCCCAGGGGGTGATGTGAGGATTAAATGGAATCATGCGTATGAGGTGCTCAGTGTTGTGGTAGCCACAGGTTATCACTGTTGTATCTATTATGTGAGTTTACCATCTATCTTTAAACAAGTTGTAAGTTTTCCTTGCAGATCATATTAACAACGAGTGCTATATATTCCATTTTATTTAAAATTAGGTCCCTTAATTTTATGCAATGACAAAGCAAAGCCCACTACTTACTCTCCACGTGGCCAGTAAAGCAGTGAGATTGACTTGGGGTGCATTCTTGTGTCAGCTTTGTGACCAACTCATCTCACCCCTCTGAGCCTCAGTTGCTGCATCTGTGAAGTGGAGAAAATCGCCTTTTGTGGGTTCGTCTGAGTGGTTTAGCAGCAGAGGTGGGGAAAGCACCCAGCAGGCGCCAAACAGCAGCTGCTTCTGTTTGTGCAGAGCCAGGTACCTTGTGCATCTCTGTGGGTCCCAGCCTGCATCGCTGGCCTTTCCAGTGAGAAGCTTATTAGGAGTATATCTGCTCAGCACAGGCCTCGTTTGTCTCCACAGATCACATGGAAACACTGTTCCAAGAGCCATGCCATATTTTGCATGCCAGGGAATTTCGGGTGTATGAGAGAGAGTCACCCTGCCCTGTACAGCGCACCCCTACCCCCCACCGCCAAATATACATGCACGTCCTCTTCTTTGCACACTTGTAATAAATCATTTAGTTTAAATGCTTATCTGCAGTCTGTCTTCTGTGTGTCCTGGCTAACCCTCAAGATCAGGGGCCTTGTCTGCCCACTTCACCGTTCCCTGTCCCCAGCGGGTCTCTTGAGTACCTGTCGCTTCCCTGATCATGGTGGATGCTCTGATTGTTGGAATAGCTACTTCTCTTGTGTAGCTGCTTAGTTGGGGTGTTGAGGGTGGCTGTGGTCTTCCCAAGTCATGGGTCCCTGGTGATTGTGCAGAGGTTGTGACTTGGGGTCCCGCGAGGATTCCTGTGTTCTCAGACCAGTGCCAAGATGCAGGGGTGTGGTGTGTGTGAGTCCCTCCTTCCCTCAGGGCCTGGGTCAGACACAGCACCTCCTCTTCTCTGCTGCCTGCTCTCTGCAACCACTGTGCCCCGTGGCGTGAACCAAGGTCCCGGTTGGGTCTGTGTGTTGTGCTTCAGTTACGCTCACTCTGGCCTCACCTCCGTTGGTCCTCTAGGTGAGTCGGATGTAACCACTCATTTGCGTGAGCTTAACCACCCACTCTGCGTCTGCTGATGTTTCTGTCTCAGGATTTTGTCTCTGCTCCCAAGTGCCTTCAGGCCTGCTCTAAGCTTCTGGCTACCTCCTACCTGGTGGGATTGACTGATATGCCATATCCATGCTGCTCTGTGGAATCTGTCTCTCCACTGAAGGAACATTACAAATGCTCACCTTTCATCTCATCTGTGAAGTCGGAGCTTAGATCAAATGCAGTGGTAACCTACTTTTGGCTAATTTACCTTTCCCTGGGCAACCCTGGGTGAGCCTCAGGGTTAGTTGATTGAATGTAGAAAGCGAGATGGTATTTCTTCTTGGGGTTCCCATGTTGGCATGTGTGTGAGGTATGCTGGGATTTATGAAGCAGAACAGTGGGGTGAACAGAAAGAGCTGGGGTCAGAGATAGGGTAACAGACTCTATTGAAGCAGCCAGAACCATGGCAGGTCCAGGGAAGTCTGATCTAATGCATGAGCCACAGAACAGATGTGTACATAGTGGGTGACAAGCCAGATGGGCAGCAGTCTCTTGACTTATTTACTTTATTGATGATATGCAGTAAGACCCCTAAAATTATCTAAGACTACAGGAGGAAAGGGCCCCCCTGCAGTTTAGGGGCTCACAGGATTGAGGTTCAGTGTCAAGGCTTGAGCTAAGTGGTCTGGGTTTGGGGATAATATTTCAGTTCCAGTGTTCCAATTAACATGGCTGTAAAACAAACCACCCCATAAATTCATGGTGTAAAGCATTTAAAAAATGCTCATGGGTTCTGTAGTCAGAAATTCAAACAGGGAAACTGGGAATGGCTTGTCTCCTCTCCCCAGTGTCTGGGGCCTCCACTGGGAAGACCTGAGGGTTTGGGTGACTTGATGGCCAGGGACTGGAATCATCTGAAGCATCTTTGCTTGCATGTCTGGTTGGCTGGGACCTGAGCTGTGTTGTCACCTGGAACACCCACGTGTGGTCTCTCCATATGGCCTCTCTTGGGCTTCCTCACAGCATGGCTGCAGGGTTCCAGGAAGGCATGTCCCAGGAGAGCACGGTGGAGGTGAATGGCACTTTCATGGTCTAGGCGTAGAAGGGTCACTTCCATAAATTTTACTGATAGAGGCAGGGTGGTGGAGCAAATGTCAAGGTCTTGGTCATCCTCCACTGACTGACTGAAGCTAATCAGAGGTTTAGAGGGATCTTTTGAGCTCTGGGTTAAACCTCAATATGGTTCAAATGGCACATCTTAAATAGTGACCCATGGCGACTGCTGCAGTGCGTCTGAATGGCCATTTGATTTAATTAAAAATGCTGCCCATCTCCTGGATGTTTCCAGATGACAATCTGATTGAGTCACCTGAACAATTTCAGAATTTCCCCCCAGTGTGGTACACTCACAGCCCCTCCTGGCTTCTCTTAAAACCCTAGCCTGTCCCCGGTGGCTCAGCAGTCAAAGAATCTACCTGCCATGCAGGAGGCGCAGGAGACTCAGGTTCAGTCCTTGAGTCAGGAAGATCCTCTGGAGGAGGGCGTAGCAACCCACTCCAGTATTCTTGCCTGAAAAAACCCATGGATAGAGCAGTCTGGCGGGCCACAGTTCACAGTTCATGGTGTTGCAAAGAGGCGAACACAACTGAAGCGACTGAGTTTGGCCCGGCAGCTCTCCATCCACCCATGGTTCCATCCACATTTCTGCCCACCCTTGCACCATCTCCCATCCTCCTAGCACTTATTAAGCATCTACTGGGTGCTGTGAATTGCATAGGGCATTACGAGCTGCAGGAGGAGAAGAAGAGAAGACAGAGTCTAGTAGGTCACCGGCCGCACCTTCAAGGAACACGCTGCCTGGAAGAGGTAGTCTTGCAGTAGTGAGTAGGGCTGCTGGGGGCTGTGGAGAGGTTCTAGCCTGTAGCTGAGCCCTTTATTAATGCTGGCACACCCACCAGACCTCAGGGCCCTTGGCTTCCAGTATCCAGTGGCCTCCCGGGCTCGTCCCTCATTTGGGTATTGGCAGAAAGTCCACATTTTCTACCAAGGAGGCCAGTGCCCCTGGGCTGGATGCCACTGAGCTTGTGGCACCCAGAGGATAGCAAACTGACGAGCCAGCTGTGCATCCCACATAAGTCAGACGAAGGGCAACAGATGTGCTGGTAGCAAGTGCATTTTCTTTTCACTGCCCGTTTCCCTTTGCTCCCAGAGCTGGGCACGGCGGCTCAGGGCTGCCTTACCATACACACCTTTCAAGGAGGGTATTATGCATTATGATTTTTCACTCCAAGCACCTGCTCAGGCTTCAGGAGTCCTCCTCCCCCACTCTTCCTGGCCGCCCACCTTCTCCCATGAGGTGGGGAGGAGGCAGGCTGCCCCGGGCCACTGCTGCTCGGGGTGGGATTGTTTTCCCCGTGTTCACGTCCACGAGTATTCAGTTTCTTGCTGCCATGGTGAGGCATTGGGACACATGAGGGGCTAGCTGATATGTAGAGGAGCCAGCAACCTGCATCGCAGTGATGCTGATGAATGAGTCAGAGAGAATTTCAAGGGCAGACAGAGGACACCAGGCAGCGATCGCTCACACCGGTGGTTTTGTGCAGTCGCCAGGTGGCCAAGTGGTTATTTTGGAGGAACTTTGGGGGCATTATTTTAAAACAGACACAAACGTAATTGCATGCAGTTGGATCAGAGTGGTTTGGATATTTTCTTTCTTTTTTTTTTAAAGTGTGAAGAATAATTCTTTGCACTCAGTCTCCGCTTAACCTTCCAGCCTCATCATCCCCCACACGCTTGGCTTGGGCAATCGAGTGAGTGAAGCTGGTTGATCCAATCCAGCGTTGGTTGGATGAATGATAATTCAAGATCCTGTTGTGGTGTCCATCTCTCGGTACCATATTGAATATGGTCAGGGCATTTTGTTCTTTCTGGGGACATCAGGCATGGGGTCAAGTTGAAGAGTAGAGGCAGTCTGAATGTCTCTTGAAATATCAGGTTTCAGGTTTAATGACTGTTGGCCCGGTTCCTCTTAGGGCCAGCGTGCCGATGTGTGCTCAGTCGCTCAGTCATGTCCAGCTCTTTGTGACCCCATGGACTGTAGCCAGCCAGGTTCCTCTGTCCATGGGATTCTCCAGGCAAGAACACTGGAGTGGGTTGCCATTTCTTTCTCCATCTGCCATTTCCTTCTTCCTGACCAAAGGGATCAAACACGAATCTCCTGCATTGGCAGGTGGATTCTTTACAACCAGTCCACCTGGGAAGCCCTCTCAGAGCCAGGAGGTGTTGCTTTATAAAACATTCAATCCTCAGAACAAACATTTGAGAGAGAAACTGTTATCCCTACATTTCTGAAGAGGAAAGGGAGGCTCAGAGAAGTCAAGCAGTTTGCTGAGGGTCACACAACAAGCAGATGGAATTAAACCCCACAGTTCTTAGGATCTAAAGCTTGAGCGCTGTCTTCTACTCTGCATCCCAGGTGGTCAGAGAAGGAGAGAGCTTTTTGGTATGGGAAAGCCAACTCATGAAATGTTAATAAAAACGGAACTTTCTGTTAAACACGCAAAGTATTCCCATCTCTGCCCCTCCCAGGTATGCACACAGGCATGTTGACCCACCTCCCTCCACGTCGTCAGAGTCTGGTTCCCAGCATGAGAATTTTTACTGATTCAGAGATTCTGACATGAATGGTTCCAGATACAGACTTTATAGTTTGCGGAACCCATTGAATGGTTCCTTCTGTGCTAAACGTGAGAAACCCTCACTTCCCGTTGTGCCATCTGCTGTGTCCAGAAAGTTGTCTTCTTGGTAATGACCCTGTTTGATCAAACCCTCCCACCTCTTCTTCTCCCATTAGCACAATCGGCCTGAGAGCCTTGTACAACTGGCAGCCTTTCAGCAAAACCTTTCCTTTCTGTTGGTATGTTTTGCCCTGTGTGTTTGCGTGTTGCGAAGGGACCATTGTTTCCGTATTTACAGCAAGCGGCGGGCTGCAAATTAGTTTTAGTGACAGACTGAAGATAACCAGCTGTAGTTCAGGATTCAGACTGGTGCTCGTACAAAAATATGTATTCACAAAACTAAAATTTCAAATTACTTCCTTCACGTCTTGAAATAAATAGGGTGCTGGGTATGTGATATGCAGTGAAGAACTATTTCTGATTTTTTAGCGAAACAGAAAAATTAGCCTATTGAAAACCCTTCTTGGTGACTTAGCTTTTGAAAAATGTAAAACACAGCTCTGTGTGCCTGTGTGTATACTTGGGTAAACAAATAGTATTGTTTTCCCAGCCTCTGTTTTGATCCTGTTAATCAGTTTACATACATTTGTTTTCCTTTTTCATTTAACAAACAATATATTAAAGTCATTTACTATTAATATTTGGTTACATATCGTCTGAAATTCTAATGTTCCGGGGCTTTGCATTCACACACGTGTGCACACACAGACACAGCACACACATACACACACGCTGCTTTCACGGTGAACATCTTAAATGCATGCTTTGGTCTCCTTTTTCCTCTTAAATTATGTCTGTAATTCCTGTTGAACGTGCTTAATGTTTCCTCGAATGGGATTACTTGGTCAAAAGACATGGGCATAACAATATATATTGCCAGATGACCACAAGAAGGGCTGGGCCAGTTTATTAATATAATGCTGTGTATCTCCTTTAAAAATTAAATCAACCATGGAAGAACATTTTTCCATGTACAGCAAGTTCTGTTAGAGTGTGACTTTGGTGTCCCTACAAATCACCGTGCTATCCAGAATCAAAAAACTCACAGGGTTTATAGAAGTGGGCACAAAACTCGAAAACTTTGTCAGTCACACAGTCAAAAAAAGAAGGCAGCAGAGTTCTGCACATGTTAAATGGTTAAGAAACACACGGGTGCATGCGTGCTCAGTCGCTTAGACATGTCCGACTCTTTGCAGCCCCATGGACTGTAGCCCGCCAGGCTCCTCTGTCCATGGGATTCTCCAGGCAAGAATACTGGAGTGGGTTGCCATTTCCTCCTCCAGGGGATCTTCCCGATCCAGGGATCCAACCCATGTACCCTGCGGCTCCTGCATTGGCAGGCAGATTCTTTACCACTGTGCCACCTGGAGAGCCCTAAGAAACTCGTACCTTCGACAGTACATGTGATTGGAAATTGACCTGTAGAAGTGGGTTTGAGAGGGTCTGCAGCTGAAGAGGGGTTGTGAATTTGGAAGAAGGTCATCTGAATGGAGGAAGCTTGAGGATCGCTGTGGTTCATAACACACATGGTGAGCTGAGGCTGCTGGTGGATGCATGAGGGGTGTGTGTGTGTGTGTGTGTGCGTGCACACGCACACACGTGTATACATATTTTATGTGGGATTCTGCATTCATCTAGTGTGTTTCTAATGGGTAAAGCTTGTGCACACGCGAACACAAAATTTGCATTCTGTTCAAATTGTACCTTCGAATCAATCACATTGGAACAAATTTGTGTTTTCAAAACAAGTTATAAGCAGAACTCACTGTGCTTTGTTCTGTTTGTATTTCCTCTTGTTGGGCTGGTGTCTTATGCTTCTGTTCAATTTGCAAACATGCGCTGTGTTTCCTGAAGAGAGTTTTTATCTTTGTATTTAAAAATAGGAATGTAGATAGGTAATTGCCTCATTTTGCTTTATAATAAATAAGGATTGCATCAATTTTACTTTATAATACAGATTCCATCATTACTAGGTTCGTCTCTGCTCTGTCTTCATACTTTGGAGCTGGGAACAATTTGAACTACAAAATAAGTGTCTTGTATTTTCCATTTCTAAGTTTAGAGAAAAGGACCATGCCTCTTATTTTTTGTTCATTTTTAAGAGGAGGTCTGACTACCAGCTAATATTTATTGATTGCCTCCTGGGTACAGTGATGCCCTTTGCGTTCTCAAAGAACAGGTTGTTTTCTTCTTGATGCGGATCTTCTCTGAGCCTCATCCTCAAAGTGGGATGGTGTTGGTGTCCTCATAAGGGAATGATGAGGCTGTACCAAGATAAGAAGTGTGTCTTTTCCATTTCCTATTGGGTGAAGGAGCAATTCCCCTCATCCTTCCATCCCATGTTGGTTTTTCCAATGACCTAACATCCCCTACAACCTTCCTAAGGAACATGGGGGAGGGAAAGCCTCCATCTTTACCCCACCAATGAGGAATTTGGTCTTCTGAGCCCTTCTGCAGGAGAGGAGCCACTGGCCTTGCTTTCTGGATAATCGCAAGGTGACCGAGACACTCTCAGCACCCTGACACTGTACTGGAATAGAAAACACTTGTGGCAAAAGAGACATCAGTGGTCTCTCTCTGGAATTTCCCCAGTGAATGGCAATGAAACAACTGTGCCGTGCATGACAGCCCCCTTGAAGTACCAGGCCTTGACCTGTGCCAGGGTTCAGAGGAGCTGCGTCCCCTAACTGAACAGGGCTATCTCTCTGGAGGGCTAGGTGTGGCCGTTCTGTTGCAAATGGGTTATTTTGTACAAACACCAAAGCTGATAAAAACAAGGAAAAGATTACGACTTCAGTGTAGGTTTAGGCATTAGATTGACACCACTAAAGTATCTGTAGTCTGGTGAAGCTCACCTGGGGAAACTGTGTTCTGGCTTCTATGAGACTACTTCTCTGATAGAGCGTTTAAAATCATAGAACCAGGGGGACCTCCCTGGCGGTCCAGTGGTTAAGAATCCACCTCCTGATGCAGGGGTTGTGGGTTTGATCCCTGGTCAGGGAACTAAGGGGGCTTCCCTGGTGATTCAGATGGTAAAGAATCTACCTGCAATGCGGGAGACCTGGGTTCCATCTCTGGGTTGGGAAGGTCCCCTGAGAAGGGAATGGCTACCCACTCCAGTATTCTTCTTGCCTGGAGAATTCCATGGACAGAGGAGCCTGGTGGGCTACAGTCCATGGGGTTGCAAAGAGTTGGACACGACTGAGCGTTTTCCTCCCTGCAGCCTCAGCCCTTGATTCCTCCTCTTCCTTTTTCCAGGTGGTCCCTGTCTACGCTGTAGACCTCAACCTCATTCTTCTCCATATTTTCTGTAACCCAAAGCTTTCTTGTCACCCGTGCGAATTACTTGTGGAATGGGGATGGTTTCCTGTGGGGCTGTCCCATGTTCCAGGTTGATAATTCAGTGATAGCTCATTGTTTTCTGGAAGCTAGGATCAGCAGTGAATTCTTTCCAGACATTTAGTGCACTTATGTGTCATTATGTGTTGATTGGTGATGCTGTTAACTAGTATCTGTCTCCCACTAGACTGTAAGCTCAAGAGAAAGGGCTACATTTGACTTTACTCACTGCTGAACCTCTGGTGTCTACCACAGTGCCTGGCATGTGATAGTGAAAGGCACTCAGTTGTGTCCGACTCTGTGTGACCCCATGGACTATAGAGTCCATGGAATTCTACAGGCCCGAATACTGAAGTGGGTAGCCTTTGCCTTCTCCAAGGGGATCTTCCCAACCCAGGGATTGAAGCCAGGTCTCCTGCATTGCAGGCAGATTCTTTACAAGTTGAGTCACAAGGGAAACCCAGGAATACTGAAATGGGTAGCCTATTCCTTCTCCAGCGGATCTTCCCGACCCAGAAATCAAACTGGGTCGATTGCAGTGGATCCACATTGCAGCGGATTCTTGAGCTATAAGGGAAGGCATGTGATAAGCACTCAATAAAGTGTTTGTTGAGTGAACAAGTTAGTATTATCTTTAATATTGGCTGCCTGGAGTGTTTCACTGAAATAATAATGGTAATTATATGGTTATTCTGTAAATGATATGATAAAACAGGGTAACCAGAACAGTCCTTAGAGGACCCCACAAGAGGGCCCTTTGGCCTGAGCCAGGGCAGGGTGGCCAGGAGACCTGCCATTGGGCAATTTGATCAGGTGGTCATTGACCCCTGGGCACCAGATCTGGTCCAGTGGACATTAGGAGCAATCCAGGGAGCAAGACAATTTGGAACTGCAGCCCAGTCCTGAATCAGAGAAGCCCTGGTGTTCCATGTTTTCATGTTTCAAACATTTGTTGTTCGCCTGCTCTGTGACAAGCCTTGGGGTTCCCAGTTGAAAAACACAGTCTTTACTTAGCGTCAAGGAGTTCACAATCTAGTCTGGGGAAATAAATGAATTTTTAAGACACAATTCTATGTACATATGGTGTCCTGTGCATGAAAGGAAATTCATAAATATAAAGGGTGTAAACTCCAATCCTACTCCCTGGACATAGCCTTAACAGCCTTTTTTCTTTTTGCCCAAGTGTACGTATTCTACATGTTAAGGTTTTCTCTTCCTATTAATATTTCCTTCTTGTCTTTTTGTCTAAGTTTCCATGTGTCCTATGCTACATGATTGAGCTAATTCTCTAATACAATTTTATATCATGGTACATCAGCTATAGACTTAGTGGCTGAAAGTGACAGCTGATTGTTTCTCATGATTCAGTGGGTGGGTTGGGTGGTTCTCTGTTGGTATCTTAGGCTCATTCATGCAGCTGAGATGGAAGGTCCAAGGTGGCTTCACCCACCTTTCCGGCATGTGGTGCTGGCAGCTGGCTAGGCACCTCTGGTCTTTTCACTCTCTGTAGGTTGGACCTGGTGGTCTCAGGGCAGTGGACCAAGGAGGTGAAATTAGATGCTCCAGTGTCTCTTAAGGCTTATTTAGAGTTTGGAGTTGAATGACATCGCTTCTATCACATTCTGATGGTTAAAGCAAGTCACAAGCCTATTCTGGATTCCAGGGATGGAAAATACACTCCACCCTTTGATAAGAAGAGGGGTGAGATCCCATTGCAAAGTGGGGTGGGAACAGAAAGATGTTATTTATTAAGGGCCATAACTGGAACAATCTAGGATTCCCTGAAGCTATGAAAAATCTTTGTTTTCCAGTTAATAGTTCATCACTTTCCCACATCATTAAAACCTATTTGTAGATGCAGTGGTTTTTTTTGTTTTTTGTTTTTAGAGAATCCATGTTTCATTTTAACCTGTTTGTTAAAGGTTTAGATTTCAGTCTGCTTCCATGTATACATACTTCATGCGTACTTCCATGTGTGATGCTTTGCCAACTTTTTGGAGTCCTTGAAGAGGCATGACTGGGTCAAAGATGTGGATGCTTTAAGGCTCTTAATACATATTGTAAAAATCTCTTCTGAAAGTTGTAATGCTTCACAACAGTACATCAAGGGGTCCATCCCCTTGTCAGCATTAAGCATTATTGGTTTTCAGAAAAAAGCTTTAATTTGATGGATCAAAAACCAGAATCCCACTCTTGTTTTTGTTTACATTATTTGCTCATTCATTAAAGTGTTTTTACATACTTAATAGCCATTTGTATATACTATCTGTGAATAGTTCTTCATGCCCTTTGCTTATTTATGTAGGTTTCTTAATGATGTTCCTGAGCTTTTCATGTGGTAATTATTTAAGCTTTCATCTGACATGTTTCTTGCATGTCTCTTGATTTTTTTCCATTTTATTGTGTACCTTTTGATGTTTTTTCTATTTTTATAAACAGTTTTTTTCACAGTAAAAATTATTCTTTTAAAATGTACAGTGTCTTTCAACTAAAACTCAGATGGCTATCCACCTCCATGTTATTCTAGGTTTTCAGCTGTGTATGTGGTGTGTGTGTGTGTGTGTGTGTCTTTCAGCTTTCTGACTCTTGGAACCACCTGGAATTAGTTTTTAAAGAAACACCAAACTCTGATTCCTCTGTTGTGAAGTGAGGGTCTGTTTCTCACCTCATGTCTATTTAATTGTCCCACTTATCCAAGAATTCTTCTTTCCGGCACTCATTTTATTCATTCATCTGTTTGACTGCGCCGGGTCTTAGCTGCAGCGTGCAGTCTTCCGTCTTGGTATGATGTGCGAATTCCTAGTCATGGCACGTGGGATCTAGTTCCCCAGCCAGGGGTCCAGCCTGAGCTTCTTGCATTGCGAGTGGGGAGCCTTGGCCACTGGACCACCAGGGGAAGTTCCTCTTTTGGCATTAATTTTTGATGCAACTTTTTTCCCCCCTTCAGATTCTATTTCCTAATATACTAAGGATTGTTTCTGGGCTTCCTCCCTTATTCACTTGATTTTTTTTTTTTTTTCTTGCCCAAATACTTGGCTCACAGTGATTGTGACTTTATATTGGATTTTATTTTATAATTGTGGAAAGAACCTCCTCATTATTCTTCTTTTTCAAAATCTCTTGACTATTTTTGTTTAATTCTCCCAGAGATACCTGAGAACCCTTTTGAGCAGTTCTGTAAATGGACTTACTGGGATTTAGATTGTAACTGCATTATTTTTATCGGTCACTTTGTCATGATCTGACATCTTTAATATATTAAGACTTTCCACCCAGAAACATTGTACATATAGCTCCATTCATTTGAGCCCTTTAAAATATCTCAGCAGGATTTTGTGGTTTTTCCTCTTATGGTTTCTCAATATTTCTTGTAAAAGTTAACCTCTGCTATTTAATCTTTCTGGTTGCTTTTTGGAATAGGCTGTTTTCCCATTATATCTTCTAACCGGTCATTTAGATTGTATAGGAAATGCATTAATTTAAAAATATTTTTATTGATTTAACAGTGGCACAGATACTATATAAATAGCGTGCATTGAAAAAAGTTAAGCAGTGCAGAAGACTATTGAATAAAGGGGAAAGAACACCTTAATGCCTCTTCCCTGATCCCACTCCCAGCCTGAGAGCCAAGCATGGTTAAGGATTAGGCAATAGTTAGAGACAGTTAACAGTGAAATAGTCTAGCCCTGTCTTCATTTGCATATGCATATTTTAACATGAATGGAATCACACTATTATATCAAAGCATACAGCTCTATTTTAATTTATTTGATCATTGTTGTATAGTCAGGATGGGTACCCAGAAGCCAAATTGCTGGGTCAAGGGTTTGTGCAGTTTTTATTTCCAGTGGTTTGATGCAACAAAGGATTATTTCTCATTCATGCTTCAAGTGCAGGGTGGGTTGGTGGGGGGGATCGGCTCCACCCAGTCCCATGGGGGCCCAGGCTGATGATGGAGTTTAGTTATTAACTATCCTAGCTGTACCAAAAACATTCGATACTTCCATGGTTACTAGCATGGAGTAGACAAAGCGGGGAATGATATGTTTTTGCTCAGAGGGGACACACAGGTCTTCTGCTCATGGTTCATTGGCCTGAGCTAGTGGATACGACCCTAAATATAAATACTCTGTGTGTGTGCAGTTAATAAATTTTAAGATATCTGTTATCTGTGCATTTAAAGTTTTTATAGGTATCTATTAAATTACTCTTAAGGGTATTACAAAGACTTCCCTGGTGGCTCAGTGGTAAAGAATCCACCTGCCAATTCAGGAGATGCAGGTTCAGTTACTGGGTTGGGACGATCCCCTGGAGAAGGAAGTTGCCTGGGAAATCCCATGGACAGAGGAGCCAGGTGGGCTACAGTCCATGGGGTCGAAAAAAGTCGAACAAGACTTAGAAACTAACAACTAAGGGTGTTACACTCTGATAAAAGGCATACGTGGCTGTTCATTTCCCCACGCTCTTGCTAATGAATATTATCAACCTTATTTCTGTCCGTTTTCTTTGTTGTTCCATTGCTACTTTCCCTGATTAGTGATGAGATTGATCATGTTTTTGCATGTTATATCCATTTTTATTTCTTTGAATGTTTTATTCTGATTCTTTACCCATTTTTATTGTTTTAAATTTTTTTGTTGTTGGTTTCAAAGTTTTGAAAAAAGATTTGGACATTAACAGTTTTGTCATAAATGTCACTATTTTGTCATTCTGCCATTTGTCTTTTTTTTTAATTGATATATCACTGTCACTTTGTTTACATTTTGGTGCTGTGCATTCTTTGAGTTTGCAGACATGTACAGTGACATATATCCATCATCATACACAGTAGTTTCGCTGCCCTGAAAGTTCTCTGTGTGCCACCTGTTCATTTTTCCCTCCCCAAACCTTGGCAACCATGGATCATCATGAAAGGTGTGAAAGTGTTAGTTGCTCAGTCGTGTCAACTCTTTGTGACCCCGTGTACCCACCAGGCTCCTCTGTCCATGGGGTTCTCCAGGCAAGAATACCGAAGTGGGTAACCATTCCCTTCTCCAGGGGATCTTCCCAAGATTGAACCTGGGTCTCCCACATTGCAGGCAGAGTCTTTACCCTCTGAGCCACCAGGGAAGTCCCTAAATGTTGGGGATATGTAGTCCGCCAGGCTCCTCTGTCCCTGAACTTCTCCATGCAAGAATACTGCAGTGGTATGGTAGCCAGTCATTCCCTCCTCCAGGGTATCTTCCTGACCTAGGGATCGAACCTAGGACCTCCTGGATTGTTGGCAGATTCTTTACCATCTGAGCCATCAGGGCGGCTCTAAATGTTTATCTGAGGGTCTCTGTATGTCCACTCTTTTATTCCTATTATAGGTTACTTGAGTTTTCATGTTCTTTGCTGTTATGTCTGTCTAGAAGTTTATCAGTCTTATCATTCTCTAAAAGAATCAGCTTTTGATTTTATTAATACTGTCTGTATTGTTACTGTTTTTAATTTCCTTTATTTCTATTCCTACCTTTATTATTATTATTTTTCCTTATGTTAGCTTTGAGTTTAATTTGCTTTTCTTTCTAGTTTCTTAAGGTGTAAGCTTAGGTTATTTATTTTAGATCTTTATTTTCTTCTTATAACAGCTTGTAATGGTATGAATTGCCTTTTGAACACTATTTTACCTGCTTCCCACAAATTTCGATATGTGGTATTAAAAATTTCATGTCTATTTAATTTGCAATATTTTATAACTTCTCTTGAGACTTATTTGACCCATGAAATAATTTAGAAGTGGGTGCTTTCATTTCCAAATATTAGGGGTGAGATTTTCCAGATATATTTTAGTTAATTTGTGGTTTAATTTTGTTATGAGGTCATAGTTTGCATGATTTTCATTCTTTTGAACTTTTTAGGGTTTGCTTTATGGCCTAAAGTATGGTAAATGTTCCATGTGCCCTTGAAAGGAATGTATATTTTCTGTGGGTTTTTTTTTTTTTTTTTGTCAATTAAGGCAAAGTGATTCATAGTGTTTTTAAGGAATTTGGTATCCATACTGATTTCATCTTTTCTTATTCTGTTAATTACTGAGAGTAATATTGAAGTCTCCAACTATAATTGTGTATTTGTCTAATTCTTCCAGTTTTCTGTTTTTGCTTTGCATATTTGTAACTGTTGTTAAGTGTATAAATCTTTTGTATTGTTGTATATTCTTGGAGAATTGACTCTTATGTGATGTTCCTGTTTGTTTCTAGTAATATTCTTTGTTTGGCACTACTTGTTTGATATTAATATAACTCTCAAGCCTTGTTAATTTTTTCATAATATATATTCTTATCATTTAACTTTTAACCTATGTCTTTAGATTGAAAGTAGATTACTTAGAAACAACATATAGTGGAGTCTTACTTTTTAAGATCAAATTCAATACTGTCTTTTAATTTGATGTTTATGCCCTTTGCATTAATGTAATTACTTATATAATTGTATTAAAATATTGTTATTTTATGTTCACCTAATCCATTGTTTCACTTTTCTGCCTTCTTTTGGGTTAAAATTTTCAAAAAAGTTTTAGCATTTCTCATGATTCTTTTTATCTCGGCAATTATTTATCAGTTCAGTTCAGTCACTCAGTCGTGTCCAACTCTTTGTGACCCCATGGACTGCCGCATGCCAGGCTTCCCTGTCCATCACCAACTCCTGGAGTTTACTCAAACTCATGTCCATTGAGTTGGTGATGCCATTTAACCATCTCATCCTCTGTCATCTGCTTCTTCTCCTGCCCTCAGTCTTTCTCAGCATCAGGGTCTTTTCCAATAAGTCAGTTCTTCGCATCAGGTGGCCAAAGTATTGGAGTTTCAGCTTCAGTGTCAGTCCTTCCAGTGAATATTCAGGACTGATTTCCTTTAGGATGGACTGGTTGGACTCCTTGCAGTCCAAGGGACTCTGAAGAGTCTTCTCCCACACCACAGTTCAAAAGCATCAATTCTTTGGCAATTATTTATATCTCTTGTTTATTTATAAAACTACTTGCACTGAAGTTTGCATTCCATGTCTTTACTCAGTTTACTTTTATATAACTTACCCTGCTTCATTGCAGTTTAATGACCTTACAATAAGATATTCTTATTTTCCTTCTACCTTTGCCCTATCGTTGTCTTACATATTACTTGTACGTATGCCATGGACACACAGTGCATTGCTGCTCTTTTTACTTGAGATAGTCATTTAACTTTAGAGCAATTCAAGGTAAGGAATTTACTTTCATGTATCCTATTTCCAGGGCTCTGTATTTCTTTGCATAGATCCAAGTTTCTGTCTAGTGATTATATTCCTTCTATCTGAGAAAGTCCTTTAACATTTTTTGTAGAATAGGTCTGCTGGAGATTCATTCCCTAGTTTTTTTATGATAAATTCTTCCTTTTTCATCTTTGAAAGATACTTTGGCTGGGTATCAAGTTCTTGATTGACCATCGTTTTTTTCCCATCACCTTTAAGATGTTATTTTACTGTGCTATCATGCATGGTTTTTGATAAGAAGTCTGAAATGGCTCAGATGGTAAAGAATTTGCCTGCAGTGCAAGAGACCCAGGTTGAATCCTGGGTTGGGAAGATTTCCTGGAGAAGGAAATGCAATCTATTCCAGTATTCTGGAAAGTCCTGTGGACAAAGGAGCCTGGTGGGCTATAGTCCATGGGGTCACAAAGAGTCAGACATAACTGAGCAACGGACACTTTACTTTTTTCACTGTAATGCTTATTTTTGTTCCTTGGTATGAAATATGTCTCTTTTGTACTGATTGCAAGATTTTCTGATTGTATTTTTTTGCAGCTTCAATATGATACAAGTTGGTATATTGCTTTGTATTATATCGCTTTCTTTTGGGTATGGAGGGGGTAGTATTTATGTTGCTCAGTGTTTTCTGAACTGTTGGATTAGTGGTTTGATACTCTGGTCAAGTTTGATAAACTTTGGCTATTCGTTTTTCAAATATTTCTTCTGCCTATTTACCCTTTCTTTTCCTCTGGGATTCCACTGACATGTGTGTCAGACTATTTTATATCATTCTTAGATGCCCTGTTTTTTTCCCTTATTTTTTTTCTTTGTGTTCCAATTTTGTTAATTTCTATTGACTTACCTTCAAGTTTTCTGACTTCCTCCCTCAGCTTTGTTAATTCTACTGATCAGTCTATCTGCTCTCTTATTATTTTGTTGATTTCTAGCACTTTTGCTTGATTATTTCCTTCTATCCTTGCTTGTAATTTCCTTGTATCCACTGAGTTTTTCTTTCTGATTCTGCATTGTTCATCTTTTCCATTAGAGCTGGTGACTAGTGGCATCACTTGAGGTGATCAAATCCAGTCTCTGATTCATCACTGATCAAATTCAGTCTCCTTCTACAAACACCTGAGATTTGGGGCTAAGTTGTTTTTGCCTCAATATCTATTGTGTGGTGAGTTCTAGGCAAGTTATGAACATGGGTTTGTCTGGATTTTTGTTGTTCTTGTTGTAAAGCAGTGAGGTGGAATTTCCTTATGGAACTCCCGTTATGTGTGTATGTTGTTACTCTTAATTATGTTCCACAGGTTTCTTGGGCTCTGTTTATTTTCCTTTATTTTTTTCATTTGTGCTTCTCAGACTGGACAGTTTAAATTGAATTATCTTCAAATTGCCAACTATTTCTTCTGCTTGTGCACATTCTCTACTGAAACTCTCTAATGAATTTTTCATTTATGTTGTTGTGCTTTTTGTCTCCCACATTTCTTAGGTTCTTTTTTATAATTTCTGTGTCTTTTTTGATTTTTCTATTTGTTAAGCCATTGCTGTCCTGGCTTAGTTTAACTCTTTGTCCATAGTTTTCTCTACCTCTTTGAGCCTACTTAAGACTGTTGATGCAAAGCCTTTGTCTAGTGAGTCCAATATCTTTCCTTCCTTAGGGAAGATTTCTGTTAATTTATTTTGT
This sequence comes from Bubalus kerabau, assembly GCF_029407905.1. Classification (NCBI taxonomy): domain Eukaryota; kingdom Metazoa; phylum Chordata; class Mammalia; order Artiodactyla; family Bovidae; genus Bubalus; species Bubalus kerabau. The sequence goes on along the minus strand of NC_073640.1, from coordinate 10,630,469 downwards.
GAATGGTCATATTTCTTGTTTCTTTGAATGTTTCATAATTTTTGTTGAAGAATAGACAGTTTGAATATTATAATGTGGTAACTCTGGAAAGTAGGCTTTCCTCACTTCTAAGGATTTGTTTTGTTGCTCATTGTGGACTATTGCTATTTGTTTAGAGGCTTTTCTAAACAGTTTTTATAAAGTCTGTATTCTTCATCATGGATGATCTACGAAATCTGTTCCTTTAGCATATGTTAAGCTAGTTGTGACAGATTTCCTTGCATGCCAGGAGAAGTTAATAAAGAACAGAAATAAAAGAAGAAGAGAGGAATTGAGGGAGGGAGGGAGGGAAGGAAGAAGGAAGAAAGGAAGCCTCAGATTGGCTCTGTATTGGGACATTCTTTCAATGCTCAGCCAGGCCATTTACAACTCTGCCTTAGTCTTCACTTCCTGCATGCATGAACGCTAGAGATTAGCCAGAGGCGAAAGTTGTAGGGCCATCCTTGGTCTTTTCTGAGCATGCAGCCTGCCTTGGGAATGTGTGTAGCTTTCTAAATTTCTTGGTACAGTCAGGGTTTTTTGAGTGCCTTAACTTCCCAAGAAAACTCTCCATCTTTTCTTCCCAGGACTTTGTACTTTGTTTTCTCAACTGTATTCTTTTGCCCCAGTTGGCAGCCGATGTTGCAATCTTACATTGTTCTGAAAGAATTAGTCTGCATAAATGTTTTACCAACCTGAATAAGTTTCAAGCAAAATAAAAACAAGTGCTTATGTCAGTTCTTCATGTAGCCCCTAGACAGGTTAGAACAAACACAATTCTTTGAAGAAAAGGTTTGCTCTGCTCCTTCCAGAACCAAGGAACATGGTTTTATATTGGGAATGTGGGCTGCTTTATTCAAGACCGCTGCTGAGCTGGGGAATGGGTGGGGCAAGGGTAAGTTAAAAAAATGACAAAAAAACCTTTCCTACTAGTTTTGAGTTGGGTTTTTCTTGATTCACCATTCAGTTTGGTTGTTACAAACCGTGTTTTCCAGATTCTAGAAAGACTGATTCTGATGTTTTGCTTGATTTTTTCAGTGTTTATGTAGAGAAACAAGCCCTCAGGGCTGCCTACTCTTCCATTTTTTGCTCTTTATTTCAAGAATCAGTTTCTGAATGTCAATGAGTGCAGCCTTTTTACATTTTCTGTTTTACTAATTTCTACTTTGATATTTATGCCTTTCTCTTTCTTCCCAGGAGATTGTGTTTCTCTCCCTGATTACTCAGGGCAGATGTCTAACTCCTTCCTTCTTTCCTTCTGCTGCCCAACTGTTGATTATGTGTGTCCCCATTTTTTTGATTTTTAAAAAAATTGTTACTGTAGTTATTTTCTTAGCTCTTTATTTGATGGTTACTTAGGGCCATTGTTTCACTTATAAGTGGTTGGGACTTATTTTTTAAATGTGTTATCTAGTATATTAGCATTTTGTGTATTTAGAGATCATAGTTCATAAATACCTTCTTTTTTGACATTCATTAGAGGATCTTTCCTCTGATATTTTAGTATTTAATTGATTTTGATGTGTTCTATGGATGATTTTCTTGAAATTTTGTCAAGTTTATTTTGTTTACAAATTATGCAGTTAAAAGTTTGTGTTCATTCAAATATATGCAATATTTACTTGATGAACCATCATATTTATACATCAGATTCTTTATGTCCATGTTTTTCATCTGCTTGATCTATTTTAGCCTGAAAATATTGAGTTTAAGTTTTTCAGTTCAGATTATTTCTACCAGTTTTCTGTTGAATTTTTAAAAGTTACTTTTTGATCTGCTATCTGACACAGAAAAATTCATGACTATTATGTATTTAGTATTTTTTAATTTAAAAAAATCTTCCTTCCTATTTAATGTGTTTTTGCTCCTCACATTTTACTTTGATATTCTTTACAAAATTTGATCTTGCCTGATATATTTTTGTTATTTCTTTTAACCTTTCTCACTAAGTGAATAAGTGTATATAATGAGTACTTGAAATTGTTAGGTTTTATGATTGTTGTTACCATTATTTGGACGCTTTTTTAAGTTTTAGTGTAACCTGCAATTGTACTTAAAAAGAGGCTTGAAATAATTATAGATTTTCACAAATCTATAGTACAGAGTTTCCATATACCCCTTAACCAGTTTTCATAATTATTTACATCTTACACCATGTGCATTTATAACAACTAAGAAATGAGCATTGGTGTTACACTGTAAACTAACCTTCAGACTCTCTTAGGATTTCACTAGTTTAGGCATAGGTTACCCACTCCAGTATTCTTGGGCTTCCCTGGTGGCTCAGATGGTAAAGACTCTACCTGCAAAGCGGGAGACCTGGGTTCGATTCCTGGGTTGAGAAGATCCCCTGGAGGAGGGAATGGTTACCCACTCCAGTATTCTTTCCTGGAGAATCCCCGTGGACAGGAGAGCCAAGAGGGCTACAGTCCATGAGGTTGCAGAGTCGGACACGACTGAGCAACTAAGCACAGCACAGCCGTGTTTTCCATGAGTGTCTTTTTCTGTTTCAGGATCCAGTCCAGGATACCACGTTGTACTTAGTTACTACTCTTCCTCAGTCACCTCCCATCTAAGGCCATATTTTGGTCTTTTTATGTTTTGTAACCTTGACACTTTTCTAGGATACTGGTCAAGTATGTTGTAGAGTTCCCTCAGGTTGGATTTGTCTGCTGTTTAATCAATAGGTTATGGGTTTTGGGGGATTATTCCACAGAGAATAAGTGCTCTTCTCAGTGAATCAGATCAGACTTATGTGACATCAACACGATTTATCACAGGTGATGTAACCTCGATCACAGATGTGGGCCAGGTTTCTGCACTGTATAGTTACTCTTTTTTCTTTGCATACTTTTTTGGGGGGGGTGGTTTAATTGGAGGGCTGTTAAAACTGCGGTGGTAGTTGGGGGAAATATTTTCAGGCTATGCAGATATCCTGTTTCTCTTTAAAATTTTACCCACTAATTTTAGCATCCATCTGTGGATCGTGTTTGTAGCAATTATTACTATGCTGCTCTAATGATGGTTTTTCTATTTCCCTTATTCTTTTTACATTTATTATTTCAAATCGTTCTATGAGGAATATTTGTCCCTTATCCTCCACTTGTTTAGTTCAGAATCAGCAAACATTTTGTGCAGTGGACCAGATAGCAATTATTTCAGTCTTTGTGGGCCGCACAGTTTCTGTTACACAACCAACTAGTCTTGTAGCATGAAGCAGCCATAGTTAATACATAAACGAGTGGGTGTGGTATGTTCTTAAAAACAGACCCAGGACCAGATTTAGCCTGCAACCAATTCTGATAATTAATTCACTTATTTATTTCAGGTGCCCTCATGGATATTTATTTCATTCTTTTAGGTTATGAATGTAGTACTATCACTATTTACTTTTTTCAAATTGTTCTAGCCACTGGGCACTCTTTCAGTTTCAGTTGGCTTCTTTGGCATTTCCTCATCAGTTGGGCTTTATTGATTGATTAAACCCTATCTTATTTTCTGGCATTACGAGATCCTCCAGACTCTTTTTTTAAAAAATGGTTTATTTTTTATTTTGTGCCCTAACGAACAAAATGTCTTCCTCCTTCCTTCTCAACTGAAGGTCCACTTGACTGGTTTTAAACTTCTTAAGTTCACATTATTTATGTTTTCAACTTGTGTACCATTTTGGATGGGGGAAGGCTGGGGTGTGAGGTGGGGAGTTTAATTCTTTGAAATCAAGAAAGTTTGCAAAAATAGAAATTAAGCTGATTTATTCTCAACCTTTGCTTCCCCCAAAAGAGATCTTTTTTTGACGTGCAGACTCAAGATACAGAGATGTCTCTTGTTATTCCTTGTTAGTGTTCTTGTCTTATTTTGATTTTTTTCTCTTTGCCAGACCTACATTTCTTGGATCTCTGTTAACCCTCCTATATGTCTACTCTCATTTTCCTCAATATTTTCTTTAAAAACCTCTGTGTCCTTTTCTTCTGCATTCTTGGAGAGTGTTTCGAGTATGTTGTTTACATCACTGATTTGATTTTCTGCTTGTTGGCTCTGTCCTTTCCTGGTTCCAGTGGGAATTTTATTTCTTTGCTGGCATTTTTTTTCCTTTGGCTTGCTTACCTTCTTTCTTATGTAAATGAGTCTTCTTTCATTTCAGTTCCCTTCTCAACCTATTGATTTCATCATCATCATTTATCTTTTTTCCTTTTTCCTCACTCTTTTTAAAAAAGAGGTCATATTTTCTATAGTCTGAAATCACAACACAAATGCTATCCAAAAATATACAGTAGTACTTCTAGTGTAATGTTCCTGAGAATTTTTAGTTATGATCGTGTTCTGATAGGTTTTAGAGGTTTTTATAAATACATTACCAGTTATCGTCTGTGTGCTCTTGATCAAAGAGGAGTCTCTGGTTTAGTGTTTTCCAACAGAGTGGGTGTGGGAATTCCTCTTGGTCCTCTCCTCACTTAGATGCTGTTGAGTCCCCCATTCTGACCCTCACCCAGAAGCCAGCTTGAACTGTATGGCTCTGAGCCGAACTTCTGCTTCTGTTTCCTTAGTGTAGTTCAGCTGCAGGACATGCTGCCTGTTGGTACTGCCTTATTCTCTGATGAGATTATCTGAAACAACCACAGTCTTCTAAACCTGGTACAGTCCATACCTAGTTGTTTGCAGAACTTACTCCATCTTAATTCTTCCTGAGGACTATACGTGTGCTTGCGTGCTTAGTCACCTCAGTCATGACCAACTCTCTGTGACCCTATAGACTGTAGCCCACCAGGCTCCTCTGTCTGTGGGGTTCTCCAGGCAAGAATACTGGAGTGGGTTGCCATGACCTTCTCCAGGGGATCTTCCTGACTCAGGGATTGAACCCGGGTCTCCTGCATTGCAGGCAGATTCTTTACTGCTGATCCACCAGGGAAACCCAAGGACTTCATCCCCCATGTCAGATAATGGGAGCCTGTGCCATTCTACCTCCAAGGCAGTTGTCCCAAGACACTGAAAGGGTGCAGATAGAGAGGCCTTCATGGTTGTCAGGTCTGAGGTCCAAGATTCTGGAAATGTCCAGGGATGGCTTCTCTGGTGCATGTGTGGGCAGAGAGCCCAAGTGGACATCACTGTCCTTTCTTCCCTTTTGGCCTGGCTCTTTGCATTCAGAGGTCAAGATGTACTAGTAACCCCCAGTTTCTCAATCCAACCCCATCTGGTGTGAGGGGCGTTCCTTTAGGAGTCTGGACATCTGGTCCTGTATTCCTGAGCAGTTGTCATTTTACGTCCTCTTTTGGTTTGGTGGGAAGCTGGGAGAGGGAAGATGACTGATAATTGTTTTACTTCCCTTTGAACTGATGGAGCATGGGAGCAGGAACGGAGGGAGTCCCACACGGCGTGCTGGGGACCCCAGGAGAGACAAACTCAGGAGGCCACTATTCTTTATTGAAGTACAGTTGATTTACAATGTTGTGTTAGTTTCAGGTGTGCAGCAAGGTGATTCACTTATAAATATATATCCTTTTTCAGATTCTTTTCCATTGTAGGTTATTATGAGATATCAAATATAGTTTCATGTGGTATATAGCAGGACCTTGTTGTTTATCTGTTTTATTTATAGTAGTGTGTATCTGCTAATTCCAAACTCTGAATTTATCCCTCCTTCCCACCTTTCCCCTTCAGTTCAGTTCAATTCAGTCGCTCAGTCGTGTCTGACTCTTTGCGACTCCATGAATCGCAGCACGCCAGGCCTCCCTGTCCATCACCAACTCCTGGAGTATACACAAACTCACGTCCATCGAGTCGGTGATGCCATCCAGCCATCTCATCCTCTGTCATCCCCTTCTCCTCCTGCCCCCAATCCCTCCCAGCATCAGAGTCTTTTCCAATGAGTCAACTCTTCGCATGAGGTGGCCAAAGTATTGGAGTTTCAGCTTTAGCATCAGTCCTTCCAATGAACACTCAGGACTGATCTCCTTTAGAATGAACTGGTTGGATCTCCTTGCAGTCCAAGGGACTCTCAAGAGTCTTCTCTAGCACCACAGTTCAAAAGCATCAATTCTTCGGCGCTCAGCCTTCTTCACAGTCCAACTCTCACATCCATACATGACCACAGGAAAAACCATAGCCTTGACTAGACGGACCTTTGTTGGCAAAGTGATGTCTCTGCTTTTGAATATGCTATCTAGGTTGGTCATAACTTTCCTTCCGAGGAGGAAGCATCTTTTAATTTCATGGCTGCAGTCACCGTAACCATAAATTTGTTTTTTATGTCTGTGAGTCTGTTTTTGTTTTGTAAATAAATTGTGTTATTAATTTTAGATTCCATGTATAATTGATATCATATGATATTTGTCTTGGTGTGACTTTCTTCTCTTAGGGTGGTAATCTCGACGTCCATCCATGTTGCTGCAAATGGCATTCTTTCTTTTTTATGGATGAGTAATATTCCATTGTGTGTGTGTGTGTGTGTGTCTCCATCTACTTTATCCATTCATCTGTTGATGGACATTTGTTTCCATGTCTTGGCTATTGTAAACAGTGCAGACATGAATACGTGCTGCCTGTATCTTTTCAAATTAGAGTTCTCTTTAGAAGGCCGCTTTTAAGCCATGTACAGCTGCTGTAAGTTTTCTGGGACCTGGCAGGAGTTGGGGGAGCATCAGCAGCTACAGACACAGCATCAGCCTCAGTCAGGTTGGGCTCACTGAGTAAGGGTGGGGAGTGGATATGGTGTCATCACTGAAAGCAGGGGGTCTGGAGCCCAGACGTTCCAGACCAAGTCTTAGCTGTCCACTGCTTGACAGAGGTGGGGTCTTGGTCAAAGTCTTTAACCTCTGGATGCCTCAGTTTTGCCTTCTATAAAAAAGAGGATAAAGTTACCTACCTCATTTGGATATTTTGACGATGAAATGAGTTAATATATACAGTGTTAATCTGCTATGCAACGATTGCGTATGACAGTGGCTGGTGCTTGGTCAGTGCTGAGTGAGTGTTAGGTGCTGCTGCTGTGATTTGGTCCACCTGCCCGTGGGCAGCAACTGTCCTGCTGCCCGGAGAGGCCTCTCAGTGTCCAGGTTTTCTCCATCTCTGAAGGTCCCTTTCCTTCTTGGAGGAGCCTCCCTGCCCATCCGATTTGAAGTAGCCATTCTTGTCACAGCCCCTTTCTCTCCACCGTCAGAGCACTTTTCATAGTTACTACCCCCGAGACTCTGTGCTGCCCCGCTGAAGTGCTCCCTTTCCCGCAGCCTGTGGGCACCGTCCTGGCGGTCTGCGGGTTCACCAGGGCCTGCGGTGCCTTGTGTGTGGACTCATTAGAGTGTTGGGTGAGCGACTTCATGAAGCGGTCTTCTTCCTCAGTGCCCGTCGCTTTGCTTTGCTGGTCCACGTGCTTGGCAACTTGCTTGCGTGGTTCCAGTGGCTTCCCACCAGTGAGGTGTAGCCAGTGGCCAAGAACTCCTGCCGAGGAGTCAGGCAAACTATGGTTCCAGTCTTGGCTGACTGCCTGCTGACCGTGTGATGGAGGGAAAGTTATCTATACCTGCTCTGAGCCTCAGCTTCCTCAGCTGTCAGTGGTGAGAATGCTCCTCGGGGGAAAGCTCGGGAGGAAAGGTGAAATCTAATGTCTTTTAGGTTCTTAGTACAGTTCCTGGCATGTTCACTTAGCATGTACCACTGAAGGTGACTGGCATCATCCTGTTCCTAACGACACAGCCGTCCACTTGTCATTGCAGCGCTGGTAAAAACTGCCTCAAAATTTCCCTGCCCCCACCTGCGGTAGAATACCATCTGTATCAGCTGGGATCACAGAGGGGAAATGTTAATTAATGATTTGGTTGAACTCCAAGGAATCGTTCAGGGCCTCAGATTGTTTACCTTTGAAAAGAGAGGGTGGCAGGTGTGTGGGTACATGCTTTTTCAATAGCGTTCATGCAGTTGTAGGTAGGGCTTCCCCTGTGGCTCAGCTGGTAAAGAATCTGCCTGCAATGTGGGACACTTGGGATCAATGCCTGGGTTGGGAAGATCCCCTGGAGATGGGAAAGGCTACCCACTCCAGTATTCTGGCCTGGAGAATTCCATGGACTGTATAGTCCATGGGGTCACAAAGAGTCAGACACGACTGAGTGACTTTAACATGCGTTGGTAGGTAACTGCGGGTTCAGGGGGTTGACAGTGGTGTGCATTTAGAAGGTGAGCTTCAGCTAGTACAGGAGGGCTGTGCAGGTAGGCTGGGCATTCAGGAGCAGAACTGCCAGCACCTGGGGGCTCAGGTCTCTGTTTTCAACAGGTGCAAGGAGTCAGGGACAGTGGAGGAGGCTGGGGGAGCTTCAGGGAAAGAGATTTTCCAGAGAGAATATTGCAGTCATTTAACACTCAAGTCCTAAATAACGTGGGCTTTTATTATCCACAGAACAGATTAGCTTTCTGGTTCTATTTGAGGCTTTCCTGAGAAGAAGAGGAAAAGAGGGTCAGAAAACCCGTACAGGGATGTAAAGAAGGAGATTAGGTCCCAGGAGATGGTGCATTCCAAGTCTCAGGGGGTGTCTGGGGGCCAGATTTCCTATGAGCGCCTCGTGGGCATTTTGGTCTTTCAGAAAAAGCAGTTGCTTCTCTAAACCTGAAAAAAAAACTGTTTTTTGTTTTTTTTTTTTACAAAGTGTGTAAACTGTGGAAGAAAAATATGTATATAAAAGCACTCTTGTCACCTGAAGCTTTGTACTTCTCAGAGCAGTTCCACTCATCTTGGAGTGCTTTGTGACTGATGTTCAAGACACTTTATTTTCTCATCACACCTCATTCCTTTTAATTCTCCCAACAACCTTGCGGGAAGCTCTTCTTCTTATTATTACTATTTCTGTTTAACGGATGGGGACAGGGAGGCACAGAGAGGTTAGGCAACTTGCCCAGGGTCACGTATATACAAAGTGGAAGAGCCAATCGTTTTTTTCCTGCACATCAGGCTAGTAATGATCCTGCTAATACTGCTCATTGTTGGTACTGGGTTAACTTAAGTAGAAATGACTGTCAAGTCACCCAGTAGCTTTCTGGATAGGACCAGAGGTGGAAGCAGTGGCCTTTCTGTCCCCCATAAATTAGCCAACTGTGACTGAATCCTCCAGTAACCAGGAGGGAAGAAAACCAGCTGCTCTCCCAGTGTGGCCCCAGGTAGCTGTATAGACCCTGCACCCTTGCTGACTAAAGGCTTCTTGAGCCGCTCTCCTCTGCAGGGCATCTCCCCCACTCAGAAGGACTTACCTAAGTAGGTAGACTCTCCTAGGGAGGAGTTGAATACCCTCAGGATGTCTATTCTGCTGGGTGGGGACACATTGTCTTTAGCTACTACCCAGGTTTGCATTCACAGGAGGATATGCAAGGTGAAGTGACCTTTACCCTGGAATGCTAAACACCTTATTTGTATATTCTCCACGGTTGCCCTAGGTGGTGGGTGCTGTTATTTCCCTCTTGCTAGGCAAGTCATCTGAGGCCCAAAGAGATTTAGTAACTTGATCAAGAACACACAACTCCTTAGAAGCTTTAAACCAGATAGTCTTGCTCCATAGCCTGCATTCTTAAGTACTATACTAAGCTCATTTAATGAGTGTGAGCCATCCATTCATCCACCCATTTATTCCTGAACTCACCTCTCTACCTGCCCTTTCACCCATCCCCCATCCCCCATCCATCTAGTCATTTGTCCATTTGTATATTTTTCCATCACCTGCCCATCTCACTATCCTCCCATCTGTCTATCTATCCATCATCCATCCATTCATCCATCCCACTCTCCACCCATCTGTTCATTCATCCATTCAAGCATCCGTTTTTCCATCCATCCATCCATCCATCCATCCATCCATCCATCCCATTATCCACCCATCTGATCATTCATCCATTCAACCATCCATCCATCCATCCATCCACCTACCTACCAACCATTGTATTGGTTGTTTATTTAGCATGGTTTTTCTGCTTCATCCTGGGGAAGAAGGTTCTCCATCCTGGAGATCAAGCATATGCTTTCTGAAGCTGGAGACCTCCATGCCCACACAAATGCCTTAACTCATAGCCCTTAGACATACCTGGGCTTCCTCCTGACACCCCTAGGCTGGCCTTCTCCAGAATGCTGCTCTTCCCAGCAGTGCCATTCTGCTTGTGCACTTTCCTCCCTCTGTAAACTTGCAGAGGATCTCCCCTTCCAAGTCCTACAAATGTGCAAAACTGCAGGCTCCTCCACAAACACTCCCAACTTTCTGCAACATTATCACAAATGAATACCCAGCTAGCCCCATTCCTTGACTCAGAGATTGAAAGTTTGATTAGTTTGGCATGATTTTACTTTTTCAAGCTATTATAGAGTTTGTGTGATACTTCTAAAAATTATATAATCAATCCAAAACAGATGTTCATAGCGCATTTTAGAAGGAAACAAATTTTAATAGAAATAGGCCAATTTGATTTGAGATGAATCAATTAAGGAAACAATTTAAATTGTCTATGAAGAAGCAGTATTATAAAGAGGCAATATGGTCTAGCTATTAAGATATTTATTAAGAGCAAAGCAATGAAAGTCGTTTAATTATTTTGCATAGCTTCTGTTATACCCAGATATTGGGAGACAATCTCACTTTTCAGAAATTTTCACTTCTTATTATGGAAAATTTTAAACATAAAAATTCTAATATGCAAACATAAACAGTTGAAAATGAACCCACACTTACCTATTACCCGTCTTTAACAGTTGCCAGCTCTAAGTGTAACCACTTTTCCCCTCTCATATTGTTGGGTTTTTTTTTTTCTATGAGTTTCGAGAGCACACCCTCACTTATTACTTTCTTTGGGTCAAAGTTCCACCCTAGAAAATGACATTGACATTGAAATATAATAAACATTTGAATGTAATAGTTTACTTTTCCTTTGAAATTTAGCTCTTTGTGGTAGAGCAAGAGAATTTTTTTTTTTTTAGTTAAAAAATTTCAAACCTATAAAGTTGAGAGAATAATAAATAAACCCTTGTATACTCTTCACCTGGAGAAGGCAATGGCACCCCACTCCAGTACTCCTGCCTGGAAAATCCCATGGACGGAGGAGCCTGGTAGGCTGCAGTCCATGGGGTCGCTAAGAGTCGGACGCAACTGCGCGACTTCACTTTCACTTTTCACTTTCATGCATTGGAGAAGGAAATGGCAACCCACTCCAGTGTTCTTGCCTGGAGAATCACAGGGACAGGTGGGCTGCCGTCTCTGGGGTCGCACAGAGTCAGACATGACTGAAGCGACTTAGCAGCAGCAGCATACCCTTCACCTTGTTCACCAGTTATGAGCTTTGGGACTGGCATTTTGTAAGTGTGCTTTCCCATGATAACACTTGAAGACAGAGACTCCCTGACCTTTGACGCTATGTAGAGAGTAGTACATGACTTGAAAACCAGATCTACGTTCGGATCTTACCTCCACCATCCCTAGCCCTGCATTGTAGGCCGGTTGCCTCATACTTAATTCCTCTTCTATCAAATGGAGCAGTAATAATGTACATTCTGGGGGGTTATGCAAGGTACATAACATCACCTTGCTTGGCAGTTGTATCTGTTATGTTGCAGCTAGGGGAGCCAGCTAGGGGGATATTGGGCGTCACTGACTCCAGGCAGTTTTGGTCAATGTGGAAGATTTTTATAGTTGAGAGATTTGGTACGACCTAGTGAGTAAGAAAATAAATCTGGGCTGAGAGTGGTTCATATTCCCAGTTCTGCTCTTACCAGCTTGGAACTTAGTTGACTGACTTAATCTCTCAGCCCCATTTTCCTCTCTGTAAAGTGGGGATAGGAGGAACACCTACAGCATTGGGTTATTGTTCGGAGAAAATGAAATGAAAGCATCCATGCCCAGCAGTTAGTAGCGTCTGCCTCCTTGCACATGCCCAGCAAACATTACTAATCATTAGTATTATGATAAGGAAGGACACATTAGCAGAGTGGGTGGAAAACCCACACCAAATTGGTCTTTAAAAGTCTGATTCCAGTTTTGTGCCACGAAAAGAATAAAGACCTTACGCGAACGCACACAATGTGATTTTGAGCTAGGGTAAGCCTTGGGGACTTCCTGGGTGGCCCAGTGGTTAAGACTTTGCCTTCCAATTCAGGGGGTGCATGTTCGATCCATGCCTGGCAGTTGAGATCTCACATGTCTCAGGGCCAAAAAAAAGGAAAACGTAAAACAGAAGCAATATTGTAACAAATTCAATGAAGATTTTAAAAATGGTCCACACCCAATCTTTAAAAAAGAAAAAGAGCAAGCCTCGGACAGACAGGTAGAGGCAACCAGCCAGGCATGGCATCATGCAGTTGTCATGGGAAACAACCATACGTGTGCCTTTGGTTCCCTTCAGCTGTCTCCTGAAATGAACCAGCCTTCTTGAAGGCTCCTGGGAGGGTCAGCCTCCTGGCCCCCCTAGCCAGGATGGACACCTCTATCCTTGTGTTGTTCTTGTGATATGGCAATGATTTGAATTTTTTTTTTTTTTCCTTTTCTCTCTCTTTCCTGATTCTCCTCCCACATCCCAGGTCGAAAGGATTGTAGACAAGAGGAAGAACAAGAAGGGAAAATGGGAGTACCTGATCCGGTGGAAAGGCTATGGGAGCACGGAGGACACTTGGGAGCCCGAGCACCACCTGCTGCACTGTGAGGAGTTCATCGATGAGTTCAACGGGCTGCACCTGGCCAAGGACAAGAGGCTCAAGTCGGGGAAGCAGCCCGGCGCCTCCAAGCTCCTGCGGGACGGCCGAGGACCCTCGGTCGAGAAGCTCCCCCACAGGCCCTCGGACGCCGGCAAGAGCAAAGGGACTTCTCACAAACGGAAGCGGGTCAACCCTTCCCTGTCCAAGCCCAAGAAAGGCTATTCAACCAAGCCCCCCGCAAGCGGGGACCGGGCCGCCAAGACGGTGTCTTACAGGACTACCCCCAGTGGCCTGCAAATCATGCCACTGAAAAAGGCACAGAACGGCATGGAGAATGGGGATGCTGGCTCTGAGAAGGACGAGAGGCCCTTTGGAGACGGGTCCCACCAGCCTGACCTGGATCTGAACGACGTGGGCGAGCAGGACCTGGGCGACTGCGATGGGAGCCCCGCGGTGCTGGCGGAGAACGGGCTGGGTATGTGGCTGCTCCTCCTCTCCGATGGGGCTTTGTGGGCAGCCTGGGGAAACACAGGACCCCTGCCCTGGCTCTCTTACCTGGGGCCCTGCGGGCTCAATCCCTTGCCCTTCCCGGATGCCTATGTAGGTGGGGGAGGCCAAGCCACTGATGCTCTGGCCAAGGCCAGTCCCAGGTCCAACATCCCCAGCTGCCCTCGGGGACACCCGAGGCCATGGTAACTGCTCTGGAGGCCCTGCCCTGAGGTCAGCTCAGAGTCCCTAACCCCCAGAACCTGATGTTCATTTACCCCGGGGCCAGTGTCTCTCTGGGGCTCACATGCCTCCCAGGGCCCTCGTTTTCAATCTCATTGTGAACCCAGCACCATAGCCCAGAGAGGTGGAGTCTGGGCCAGGGGCTGCTCCTCCTTCTCAGACCCAGTTTGGACTTGGAATTCCCCAAACTGGCCCTTCAGCTGGAACTCCCTGCCCGCATCTCACACTAATATGCATGATCAGACCCCCGGTCTGTATTAGGTCACAGAGGCTGCCTGGATGCCTGCCTAGGCTCCTTTGGCTTGGTGCCTTCTTGCCCTTCTTGGTGCCTGACTTGCCCCTTGCAAGTCACCCAGCAAAGATGCTGGAATCCCCCCTCCCTCTGACCAAGGCCCCATAGTCACAACTGGGGAAAGAGGAGACAATGACCCAGGTTTTTCGAGCTCTCGAGTCTGACATTCTCCCAGTAGTCAGATGGTTTCCCGACTGAGTCCTCAGTGGCCACATCTTCCAGGTGAGCTGTCTACACTTGTTACCTGCCTTGCTTCATTTCTCAGATATCTGTGTGTCCACGTGGTGAATTTTTCTCTTTAGCCGCCAGGACTCCAGGCCTTGGGACGTCAGGAAATCCTGTAATGGGTGTGGACAACCTGCGCCCAACGCAGTAGGGCCCTCCGATGCCCTGGGTGGAACTGGAGTGCATGTGGGCAGAGGGTGTCAGGAGGCAGGTCGGACAGGCTGGGAGAGTTCCCGGAAGGATGGGGTGACAAGGCACGCTACGGGGATAGTGATGTCAGAGTTCAGGACGCTCAGGGTATGCGTGGCTGGGAAGAGCATCCTCAGGGACTCTCTGCCGGGGGGAATCCGAGCAATCCGCTTTTGAGGTCCCTGTTTCTCCAGAGAGAGGAATTTCACCCAAACAGGATTGATTTAGCAGTCTCTGCCCTAGATTGACTCACGTTTCTGTCTGGGGATCCCTGATGCTGACATGACTCTGCCTGCTAGCATATGGAAAAGCTGTTTGTTTTAAAAAATCCATCTCTCGGGGAGGAGTGGGCTCGTGTGAATGAGGCCTGGCACAAACACCGGTGTTTGACGTTCCCGTGACAGTCGAGCAGCGGAGGGATTCCCCGTCTCGGGCAGGGGAGCCTTGGCGGCTCCTCGGCTGGAGGCCCAGGGGCTTGGCAGTGACTGCTGGCGCCCTGGCTGGTAGCAGCACCCCACCCCCGCCCCCCACCCTGCTCAGGAGGGGGCTGCCCTGAGAGCAGGGTGGGGGGCAGTGTCAGGGAGGGCCATATGCTGACTCCAGCCGCCAGACCGCAGGGTGGAGGGACGCCAGGCCTGTGGAGATTGTGATAAAGGCTTGCTTCTCCTTCAGCGCCCCTTTCCAGAGGCGACATGGCTGCCAGCTGTGTGCACTCCGTCCTCGGGTCTGGTCGATACCACCTGATTCAGGATGGGGCATGGTACCCCGCCACCAGGGGATACAGACGAGGACAAGCCTGCCGGCCCTACTGGTGGCCTCGTTGATGCTAAGTGCCTCTCTGGGCTTTTCTTGTTTCTGATCTCTTCTTGGCCTTATTTATTCCCAGTGTTGAATATTCTGTACTCCACTTGGGCCCACGCCTGCATAGAGAGGAGGAAGTCACTTGCCTTTCTCTTGTTTGGCTTTGAGTGTTCCCAAAAGGTCCTTTGGCTTAATCGCATCCTATAATATTGGTGTCCTTCGGGTTCTCGTAAGGCTAAGGCAGTGGTCCTCAAAGTCACATGTGTAAGATTCCCTGGCACTTTCTTAAAAGGCAGGTTCTGTAGAGTCTGATTTCCTAAGTCCGGGGTGGAGCCCAGAAGGTGGGTCTTTAACAAGCACCTCCTGGTGGCTCTCCTGCATTTTGGGGACCTGCTCCGTGGTAAAATGGGGTGGCAGTTACGTTTCATATCAGCTGTCAATTTACTTTTTTTCTGTTCTTTGCAAGAGTTGGTCACTATGCTAGGTGCTTGGAGGTTAGGGCTGTGCCTTTTGAAACTTAGAGCCTGCTGTCCAGTAAGTTGAAACTGGGTGTCTCTAGGTCATTGTTGAGAAGACTTCTGAGGCTGACACGCTGGTAGGAATAGCACGTTTGTTACATAGATGGTGTGCCTTTCTGTACCTGGGTTGACATCTTCTGTGGTCAGTGGGGTGATAAATGCCCAAGCCATGGTCAGCCTTTAACACTCTAGTTAGAGATAGCTTCATATCCAAGTCTTGGAGTAACTGGGAAGAGAAAAAGACTGAGAATCCTCGCCAGAGGGGGAGAGAGAGAGAGAGAGAGAGAGAGAAAATGCGAGGTTTGGAGTTCTTGAAGAAGACCCAAGACAGGAGGTTGTGTGGTTCCAGAACTTTCCAGCCAGGGGTCAGAGGTATAGTCAAGCAAAACATGATTCCACTTATGTTTTCAGGCAGGGGGAAGCCTTGGTACAGCCAGTGTCCATGCCCACACGGACCCTGAATGTTCTTCTTCCCCCATTCCCCAGCCCCGCCTTCTCTGACCACGTACACCACTGACCCAGAACCCCAGGGGCACAAAGAGGGAGCAACAGGGTTTTCAGCACAGAGGGGCCTCGTATTTGCCTGGCAGAAGATGGGGAGATCCTGGCCAGGCTTTCCCAGCATTTGTTTTGGGGGAGGGCTGTTGCTTTTTATATGATTTCAACTTCTCTTTGGTGAATTAAGGTTCTGCATACAGAAAAGCAACTTATGTAACACGTTACTCATTTACTGCTGACTTCCCCGATCTGAGCTGTGGGAACAAGTGCTAAATTGGGGCTCTAGCGGGTGGTGCTTTGGTTTCAGACAGCATTTTCCCCAGCAATGTTTGTGAAGTGCATGCAGGGGCCCAGGACGGCTTTTGCTTCTGATTCTTTTCCCGTAATGACAAATGGCTCTGTGGTCCAGATACCATCTGCCTCAGTGTCCCTTTGGGAGCTTGTTAAAAATGGTCTCTATGCCCATCAATGAATCTCAGGGGGCGGAGTGTGGATTGTGTCTTTTAAATGCTGAATTTTCACAGCCATGGTGTATACAGCAGTTCTCACGGAAGCGTCTGGTTGTAGTGATGAATGGTTCATAGTCCACGTCCTTTGTTGGTAGATTCAGAATTACTCCTTGAATTTTAAGCTTGTAAGTAGGAATGTGATTTAGTTCTTTAAAGGTTTAAAACCTGAAATAACTTCTCCTTCTTGTTCATACACTCTTTACCAGGCATCTCTCTCTCTCTTTTTCACTCTTTTTTTTTTTTTTCCTAAAACAAACCTGTTTCATCTATACGGAAAAGCTGTTGAATTAGTGAACTCCCCCTGTAGTCTGGTCCAGAATTAGTTAGCACAGTTTCATCAAAATACGCCAAAGCATCAATTATGTCTGATTCTTTGAGACCCCATGGACTGTAGCCTACCAGGGCTCCTCCTCCTTGCCAGGTTTTTCCAGGCAGGAATACTGGAATGGGTAGCAATCCCCTTCTTCAGGGGATCTTCCTGACCCAGGGATTGAACCCCCAGTCTCCTGTATTGCAGGCAGATTCTTTACCACCTAAGCCACCAGGGAAGCCCAAAGCATTAATACTTGACAGATTCAGATGAGCCTTTAACCTGTGGACACATCCCTGACTCTGAGCCCGAAGCACAACACACAGGTGCCTGGTGTTCCCCGAATTTCCATGAAGCCAGTGAGTTTTCACTGTCGACGCTGACCCCATGGCCCCGTGTTCACGTTTCTCTGAATTTTGGGGATCGCCGTCCTCACGTCTTCTGTAGCACAGGCGCTGCGTCTCAGATGCCGCCTGATTCAGTGTTTTCAGAACTGTTCCCATCATTGAATGAGTCATCCCACACAAACGCACAACATTTGCCATCTCTTCTCCATTGATCTTGTAAAATTATCTCAGCTTTCACTTCTACCGTGTTTGTTTATCTCTCCCTACTCACTGTCTCACCACGATTATCGTTTTTCCTTTTATTGATCCTCGTGGAGTGACTGTGCTTTAAAAGCACTTCAGAATTAAACGCGAACAGAGGAAGTGCCCGGTGACTTTCAAGAACCCTGCGCTCTCGGGTGTGGAGCTGGCATCAGGATCCACTGGCTGCTGCTGTTGCTGCTAAGTCGCTTCAGTCGTGTCCGACTCTGTGCGACCCCATAGACGGCAGCCCACCAGGCCCCCCCATCCCTGGGATTCTCCAGGCAAGAACACTGGAGTGGGTTGCCATGTCCTTCTCCAATGCATGAAAGTGAAAGTGAAGTTGTTCAGTCTTGTCTGACTCCTAGCGACCCCAGTCTTGTCTGACTCCTAGCGACCCCATGGGCTGCAGCCTACCAGGCTCCTCCGTCCATGGAATTTTCCAGGCAAGAGTACTGGAGTGGTGTGTCGTTGCCTTCTCTGAGAATCCACTGGAGGGCGTGTTAAAACACGATTATGGCGCCTACCCCTACTGACGTAGCCGCTGTGGCAGAGAGCCTGAGACTCTGCATTTCTAGCAAGTTCACAGATGCTGTGGCTGGCTCAGGGACCCAGCTTTCAGAACCACCGGTCTGGACAAGTTAGCACCGAGATGATTGGGAACGCCAGCTGGTGGTACTGGGAAGCTGAAGCACTTTTGCTCTGGACTTTGAGTTTGCCTTCATGAGAATTCATAAGGTGCAAGTTTGTGGAACAAAGTTGTTGAGTCGAAAGTCTTACCATGTGGGAACTTCCCTGTCCGGCCTCGGCGTGTACGAAGTCCTTTCTGTGGTCCTCACAGCAGCCCTGAGCGTCAGCTGTGGTTAATCCACCCATTTTTCGGAGGAGGAGACTGAGGTTACAAGTGCTCAGGTTGGCACTAGGAGAGAAATCCAAGCAGGCCGACTCCAGAGCTAGTCCCTAGATCACCGCTCAACTGGCTCCCAGGCAGTACAAGGCAGTTCCTGGTCACTGATAAAAATACGCTCTGATGGGGGGGTTGTTGGTAGGGCAGAAACCACTTGGTCATCCTTGTTGTTTACTCATGGATGGATGTAATCCTTCTGAGCCTAAGAAACTGAGGTTAACTATGTGCCATTCAACCTGAAGAGCTTCCCTGGTAGTTCAGCTGTGAAGAGTCCACCGGGCAACGCCTGAGACATGGGTTTGATCGCTGAGTCGAGAAGATCCCCTGGAGAAGGAAATGGCAACCCACTCTGGTATTCTTGCCTGGGAAAGCCCATGGACAGAGGAGCCTGATGGGCTACAGTGCATGGGGTCTGCATAGAATTGGACACGATTTAGCAACTAAATGGCAACAACATTCAATTTCAAACCCAGGAGCAAGTGGTCAATTTCTTAAAAAAGATACAACTTAAGCAAACAGACTCACAGATGACTAGAAAACCTGAATAAGGGAAATGGCTTTTAAATTCCAGTATTAAATCAGTCGTTCCACATCCCTCACAAAAAGAGAGAAGAAGGCACACAGGACTCAGGTGGTTTTACAGGCAAGCCTACAATGGCACCCCACTCCAGTACTCTTGCCTGGAAAATCCCATGGATGGAGGAGCCTGGTGGGGGGGCGGTCCATGGGGTTGCCAAGAGTCAGACATGACTGAGCGACTTGCCTTTCACTTTTCACTTTCACGCATTGGAGAAGGAAATGGCAACCCACTCCAGTGTTCTTGCCTGGAGAATCCCAGGGACGGGGAAGCCTGGTGGGCTGCTGTCTACAGGGTTGCACAGAGTCGGACATGACTGGAGTGACTTAGCAGCAGCAGCAGCAGCAGCTACCCAATATTCTACAACAGAAGCATCTCTCTCATACCCAAATGGTTGCAGAGAAAACAAAAAAATAGGAAACACCCCAGCTCCTTTGATGAGGCCGGCATAACCTGGGTTTCCAAACTGGACAAGGAAGGGAGGAACAAGGAAAATTAGAGGCCAGTTTCACTTAAGGATATAGTGATAAAAGTCCTGAATAACGCCCCCTACCCTGGGCTTGTTACAGTTCCCTGATACTTCCTCAAAATTGTGACTGTTCCAGAAAGTCCTCACTCCATGCTCTGAACTCGACCCCAGTTCATGACCTTTAGAATCACCACTGCTTCTGGAGGTGCCCAGCTTGTCCCGAGATCCAGAGTGTCAGAGGCAGTGGCCCCGAGCCATCTCAGTGAATCACAGGAAGTCCGAAGAGGGTGTCTACACGGGGCCTCTTGTGAAGGCAGGTATCTGTTTTCCTGGGCACAGCTGTTCCTTTAACATACTTCAGACACCCACTCCCAGGCCAGCAGACTTTGACCAGCCTTGTTGTTTTTACAAAAGTGGGTCATTTTCCAGACGTATAGCAGCCACTAGAGCCTAAGGAATTCTTACGTTTTGTCTTTCAAAGCGTGGCAAGTGAGCGACTTGTGCGAATGAATGAACTTAAAACCCTTTTATGGGTAATGTGTGCAGACCCGTCCAACTTGGCCACTGCCTCTGAGTGGAAAGTGCCTGACTGTGATGGAAAATCTGACTGTCGGCTTGACCCACGGCAGATCCAAGGGGGAAATCGACTCTCCCGGTTGGCTCCCCAATCCCGGGTTTGATTTTGGCATCCAGAGGAGACCGATGGAATCTTGACCACTGTCAAGACTTGGAAATCGACTAATCACTTTCACTGCCAGCTCAGATATTGTTTTTCTCTCTCAACCACCTCAAAAAAGAGTCCTTAGGAATTGTTTCCGAGTCCTATTTATCAGTGGTGAACCAAAGAGGGTGGGGTGGGGAGTGGAAGTCCTCTGCTGCCCCGCCAGGCACAAGCTGTGAGGGGTACCTTGTCAGCAAAGGGTCTCAAAACAGTGGTAAAATTTGGTTTGCAGATGTTGGTGAAAAGCTAGTAGACCCCCAGGGACCAGGGCTCCAGCTCCACCCACCCCCCTCAGCTGGCCCTACAAAGACCATCCTGATGATGCAGTGCTGGGATCCACGGTAGTAGAAGCCTTACTGTTTGTGTTTGATGAGTGCCTGTCATTTAATCCCCTCATTGGCTCCCTGACTTAGCAACTGGACAACATAGCAACATAACAAGCTTAGCTATCATCAGCCTTGCTTATAGATGGGGAAACTGAGGCTTGGAGGGGTGCAGACATGGAGTGCCAATGGGAGGGGCTGGGTAGGGCCTTAGTGCCAGGTCTGGCAATGCTGAAGCCCTCAGAGGTCTGTGACCCATTTTTACAAAAAGGCATTACAGGGATTTAGGTTCAAACCAGCAAGCTTCCCCAGGGTCCTAGGGCAGTGTTCTGGCCAGCATCCCTGGGCCTCCCTATGAGACATCTTCAGGGGTTCCAAAGATGCTGGCTCAGCATTTCTGCACGAGGATTTTCCACTAGGCTTGATTTCTTAAAAAAAAATTTATTGGAGTATAGTTGATTTGCTGTGTAGTGTTTGTATCAGGTATACAGCAAAGTGATTCAGTTATACATACATACATATATGTATATATATATATATATCCTTTTTCAGGTTCTTTTCCCATATAGGCTGTTACAGAATATTGAATAGAGTTCCCCGTGCTATACAGTAGGTCCTTGTTGGTTATCTGTTTTATATATAGTAGCATGTGCTTGTTAATCCCAGGCTCCTAATTTATTCCTTCCCTCCACATTTCCCCTTTGGTACCCATAAGTTTGTCTTTGAACTCTGTAAGTCTGTTTCTGCTGTAAGTCTGTTCATTTATGTCTTTTTTTTTTTAAACCTCTATTCTTTATAGTAAAAGACACACACATACATACTCACAGCTCTTCTAGGGAATTCCCTTAATTATCAAAGTTCATTTCAGGGCTAGAAGAATTGGCAGAAAATGAAAGTTAACAGTGTTCATCAGCTGATGAAAGGGTAAACAAAACTTTTTATGTTCAGACAATGAAATGTTATTCAGTCATAAAAGGGAATGAAGCGCTGACACAGGCTACAATGTGGATGACTCTTGAGAACACGAGGCTGAGTGAGAGAAGCCGGTCCCAGAAGACGACTTACTGTAGGACTCTCTATTTGCTAGGTCCAGAACAGGCAAATCTATAGAGACAGAAAGCAAATTAGTGGTTGCCAGAGGCTGAGGGAATGAAAGGAAAGGGAAATGCCTGCCGATGGGTACAGGGCTTCTTTTGGGGGCGATCCACATGTTCTCGAATTCGATTGGAGTGATGGTTGTGCAGCTCAGCACGTGCACTTAGGAATCACTAAATGGTATACTTTGGATGGGTGAATTTTATAGTTAGTAAATGATATCTCAAAACAGTTAGTGCTGACCACGTGCCTGGGAGCCCTGAGTACTGTCTGCAGAGACATGCCCCTTTGCCGCCCCAGGAAACTGGGGCTAAAGCGCAGCTCTCAGGCATGTCCAGGTGGAGCTGCAGCGCAGCCACAGCGCGACTCCCAGACCCCAGACTCCACCTACGAAATGCAGGTGCTCTTAGTGGAGCAACAGCCCGCATGATTTTCCTGTGGCTGCTGTAACACGCTGAGTGGTTTAAAGCAACACACATTTACACTCTTGGAGTCCTGGACGTCTGAAGTCTACAGTGAACTGGCAGGGCTGTGTTCCTAGGGGGCTCTCGGGGAGGACCAGTTTTCTTGTCTTCTTTGGTTTCTAGAGGTCGCCTGCATTCCTTGGCCCGTGGCCCCGCATCTCCCTGCTTCCACCGTCTCGTCTCCTTCTCTGCCTCTCCCGCCTCTCTCTCAAGGACCCTTGTGGTGATATCGGGGCTGTCCTGTGTGATCTCGCACGGCCTCCTCTGAACAAAGCTCCTTTTGCAACATCAGGTCGCGTATCCCGGGATTCTGGGCATGAGGATGGGGACATCTTTGGGGGTGCATTATCCAGCAGACCACTCCCACATAGCAGAGTCACGAGGGAAGACAGTCCAGACACGTGGGTTTATATTCCTGTATGGGCAGAAGCCAGCTGGTAACAAGGAAGCATGGCTTTTGTCCTCTGGGTTAGACAATACATGTAAATGGAATCATCTGTTTGGTGTGGACTTGTGAACAACTGGCGGGCCTTGAACTCGGCTTAAGTTTCCTTGTTGATTTTAGAGATAGAAGGCCAGCTGCGGCTCCCACGGGACAGGAGGCACTTTCCAAATCCACGACGCCTCTCCACGTGGCACATCTCACATCCGCGTTTATTGGAGAGGAGCTGACTCAAGCCCTCTAAAGGCTGGAGCCTTACTAGTGATAATGATAACAGCAATGGCATCAATAACAGGCACTGAAGACGTCCTTGCTGTGGTTGGGTGTGGCGCTAAGGACCGTACGGGCGATAGCTCAGCCAATCCTGACAACTCTGTGGAGCAGGGTGTCTTTCTCATCTCTAGTTTACAGGTGAGGAAACTGAGCCTTTAAGAAGTTAGGACTCCCCAGAGGGTAACATGCCAGAGTCAGAATTCTGACCCCCGCTTTTTGCTTTTTTTTTTTAAACATTTATTTATTTGGCTGCTTTGGGTTTTAGCTGCGGTGCACGGAGTCTTTTAATTGTGGCCTGTGAACTCTTGGCTGCGGCATGTGGGATCTAGTTCCCTGACTTCGGACTGAGCCGGGGGGCCCTGACTTGGAGTGTGTGATCTTAGTCACCAGACTGCCAGGGAAGTCCCCTGACCAGCTTTTTACTTTTGAGATTCGGGGCTTTTAAAAACTTCTCTGTCACACTGTCTTGCTGTGTGTTATCTAACTTTCTTCGCAGACCCTAATCACACAGTGGGAAAAAGCCTGTTCTGCTCGTGTGTGTGTGTGTGTGTGCACGCATGTACACACCCGTGTGTATCTATATTTGTGTCTGTGTGTATGGAAAACATTTTGTATGACAACATTTGCATCTTGATTTTTCTGCTCAACATAGCATATGCCTATTTCCATATTGGTCAGGTCTTCATGTTTATAATTTTAGTCATGCCATTATATATATATATATAAGAAAACATACATTTGACCTAGTCTCCTGTCGCTAGACACAGGTTGGGTCTAAACTTCCATGGAATCGTAAAGAGTCAGACATGACTGAGCAACTGAACTGAAAACTTCTTTGGTTTTGTCTTGCGTTATTTCTGAATTGTTTTCTTAGAATAAATTCCCAGAGGCGTTTATTCTAGGATTGTACTGGTGATTTTGCCCCTCTCCCCAGCAAACAAAGTAACCAACGAGGTAATGAGTTTTAGTTTTGCCATTGTCTTGTCAGCATTATTTGTGGGAACAAAAAAGAGGAACTTCAGTGTCTCTCTGATTTGCATTTCTTTTTTTTTTTTTTTTTTACTTTTCAGTATCTTTTATTTTATAAGATAAAATGTATACATTTCATATTGAGAAAACAATTTTATAGGTAATAATAAAGATAAAAATTTACATTTTTCAGTTCAGTTCAGTCGCCCAATCGTGTTTGCATTTCTTAACTCATCACTGAGGCTGAATCTTTTCTGCACATGCTCATTGAGTCTTTGGGCTTGTCTGCTCTTGTCTTTGAACCTGGGGAGAAGGTAGACTCATACAGAGGGGTGGCAGGCTGGGGAGGAGGTGGGCTTGTGTTGAGGGGAAGACTCAGGGAGACTTCTGAAGGCTGGCAGGGCCAGGGCAGGAGATGCTGGGATACTCGGGGACCCAACCCTAGTTATGATTACAGGACCAGTTGCTTTGGGGGGCGGTCAAGAATGGAAGGACTGATCCTACTTTTCTGATTTAGGGTTTCCTGATGACTTTCTGATCTTGTATTATGGATGAACTGTCAGAAAAGACCGAAATAGCAAAATCTCCTCCTGGCTTATATGTCAGCAGTAAAAGTGAAGAAGGGAATTGTGACCACCCTCCGCTGCGGTCACACGTCCACTTCTGGCTGCCCAGCCCAGCACCCTCCCCAGTGCACTCAGCCCAGATGCCCAGTCTCAGGTGGCCTCCCGCAGTTCTGACTCAGTTCCGGGCCTCCCCCACCCTCTGGTTTCCACGGCTGGGCAGGGCTGCTCTCCTTGGTCCTTGGCACCTGCGAGTTCTGAGCTGTAAAGGCTTTTGGGGGGTGGCCCCCATTTCAGCCACCCCCTCTCAGGCACTTGGTGGAAACTTTTGGGCATGACCTCAGCCCTGCCTCGTCCCATTTCTCATCCACGTGGCGAAAAGCTGTATCCACTCTTGTCCCTTCTTGCTCTTGTTCTTGTGAGTTTTATTTATACCTTTCAGAAAATTGATTCCTTCACACTGTTTCAGGGTGGTTTTCATGAGAGAAATGGTGTGGGATGGAGGCCTGTCTAATTGCAGTCCCCAAAATGTCCCCTGCCTTTCGTGCCCCCAGACTTCTTTCCTTCCTCCCTCCTTCTCTCCCTTCCTTCTTAAAGTTAAAAAGTAACTTAGTTCAAAAAATTGAAACACTATGGAAAGTGTAAGCTTTTTAAACATTCAAGTTCCCTCCGTTTTTTCCCCCTGAATCCTATTTAGAGGTGACTGATGTTCACATTTCCCTATGGATCATTCAGGACTACTCTCTCAGCTTATGCAACTTGTATATATATATTTATGTATATTTATTACACATTATATGTTGCATGTGTAAAAACATTCTCTTTGCTCAAAGATCTGTTGAAGGGATGATGAACAAGGATAGTCCCACCTCTGTGGGCGTGCGCACATGTAAGAAACCGGGGCCTCACTGAGAAGGTGGCATCTGGGTAGAGACTGGAGGTGGTGAGAACACTGTGTTTTAAATCTGAAACTCCATCTGTGTCAGGGGAGTGGATGTGCCCCCCCTTTCTGGCTGCCCGGGCTCTCACGGCTTGCAGGGACTTAGCTGGCCTCTCTGATGGGAGTCCAGGCGGCTTCCCGAGACACACACCCTCGCCAGCTCTGGCTGTTGCCAGTCTTTGTCACGCTTTCCCAAGCTCTGCGGTTCTGATTTTAGTGCGGGTGAGCGTCTTCTCACGTTCCCAACACTTGTGCGTCCTCCCCTGGGAGGGGCCTGAGCCTCGTCATGCCAAGCAGAGCAGGGGATGATGCTCAGTAGGGTGGGTGGACCAGGCATTCGGCCACGTGGCTTCAGGCAAATCGCTCAGCTTCTCTGGGCCAGAGGCTTCATTCATAAAATGTAGATGTAATCATGCCTCATGGGGTTGTGGTAAAGAATAAGGGAATTCATTCACAGAAAGCCTTTAGAATATTAGGTGGCACATGGTAGACATTTGATAAATATTAGCTGTGTTATTTAAATCCTCTGCCCATTTCTCTTGCATGCGTGCATGCTGAATTGCTTCAGTTGTGTTTGACTCTTTCCCAACCCAGGGATCACACCCAAGTCTCTTGCATCTCTTGCATTGCAGATGGATTCTTTACCCACTGAGCCACCTGGGAAGCTTTTTTTTTTTTCTTTAGAGCATTTTATATATTGTATACTCTAATCCCTTGTTATATTTGTTAACTGTACTCATTGAGTGACTGCTGTGTACCAGGAATTGTTGAGTGGCAGTCCCTCGTAGCATGATGGAGAGAGACGCAGAAGATATTGAGGGAGTTACAAGAAGGGGTGCCAAAGCCAGCCTGGGAAAGGAGTTAGGAGAGGGCTTCTTGGAGGAGTTGACACGCAAACTGAGTCTGATAGAATGAGGCGGAATGAGCAAGGAAAAAGGCAGGGCTGGTGGGAGAAGATGACAGCACCCCCAGAAGCATAAAGCCAAGGATTGGTGTGTGGGCACACAACACCACATCACAAAGAACATTCTGGACAACGCTGCAGGGAAGGCTGAAGCTGCAGGGTTGGCTTAAGAGCCAGGTGGCTTGGAGCCTGCAGTGGGAGGGCATCTGGGAGTCTTTCTGGAAGGAACCGAGGCATCCCTCTGTGCAGTCCACACTCCGCAGGCCTGCAAAGCCTCCCCGGTCAGGCCCGCCTTGCCTCCTTCCCCACGTGGTCTCTGTGTGCTGTGTACGTGTGGGCACCCTCCCTGCCAGCCCTTAGGTGGGTGTTTAACCCACCTGCTCATGCTTTGTGGCTCTGCTCAACAGCAGCCCTCCTGCAGAAGCTCCCCCTGACTCCCCGCGTAGGTGAGCCTCCCGTCTGCTTGCACAGCTAGACCCGCATTTCCTCACTGACGGTACGGACCTCGGCTTGTCGCGGTCACAGCCCGACTTCTCAGAAAGCCTCTGCCTCCCTCCCTGGGTTGTCAGCTCCAGAGAGCACCGATGGGCTCTGGTTTTGCTCCCACTTGTAGATCCAGCACCTAGCACTGCTCAGCACCGAGGAAGTGCTTCATACCTGCCAAATGAGGGAGTGAATGAATGAACGGAGCAGAGAGAGAAGCAGGGAGCCTCTTCTGCTTGGAGCCATGGGCCCCGAGCCCTGTGAATCTTCGCACGTCTGTCAGGTGCCCCCATCCCTCGTCTCAGCAGCACCTCCCATCCTGGGCTGTCTCCATTTCTCAACATTGTGCTCCCGCAGTATGGCCCAGAGGACCGCTGATGTTTTGTCAGGGCCCTCTTCATCAGCTGAAGGGTTCCCATTCAGCATCTTGCCTGACAGTTGTTCTCATCACCACCCGCCAACAGCCCTGCTGGCTGCACTTCTTTCTCCGCCCTTAATATTCATGTAGACGCCCAGCTCTTATTGAAACCCCAGGGCTCAGACCCTGCCCATCCCCCGTCCAGGGCTCTGCGTGTTCTTTTACAGCAGAGTGCATTTCATTCGAGTCACGTGTTCCGTGTTTCGTGTAGTCCTTCGCTGTGGCAGAGAAAATGCAAGCAGACTTCTTAATGGAAGTCCTGTTTCCAGAAAGGACTTTGGGATTTCTCCTTTAAACTTGCCGTGAATTCTGGAGGCAGCAGTGGTGAGGAAGAGACTAGAACGAGTGAGCAGGGACTTTGGAGGCACAGGGTCCATGAGTTCAAGTGCAAACTGCCTCTTGTTGAGCCAGTGACTCTAGGCGGGTGCTTGCAGCTTTGGAGCCTTGGTGGTCTTCCCCTCTGTCCCCGGGCGATGACAGAACCCCCTGCAGAGGGTTAGGTGATGGGCCCGCCCGCTCAGTGCTGTGGGTGTTGATTTCTCTTCTCCCCTTTCTCAGACGGCATGGCCTCCGGTGGGGTTTCTTCCTCTGCTCGGAGGCACGCTTTCCTCCCTGCTGCCACGTGCCCTGCTGCTCGCTCACTGACGCTAGGATCTTCATGGCTATTCCATTCATGTCAACCAGCAGGCAAACTCAAGAGGCCCTACTTCTGAGTGGTGGGATGACTGGCCCGTCACTTGTGTCCTCAGAGTTGGTAGTCAGAGTCAGCCCTTCCGCCTGCGCCATGGTGACAGTGATCCCAAGTCCTTCCTTCTCCAGCACACCAGCGCTCTGTGGTTTCCCTGCCCTCTGCCTGCTTCTCCACATGGGAGGAAAGTGGGTCCATGCTGAGCCCCCAGAGTCTAAGCAAGGCGTCTTACTACTGGCCTGGCTTCCCACCAGCAGCTCCTAGCATCACTTGGTGGCGAGAAAGAAACATCTGACGGCAGGAGCACCCACGTGTGCCAGGTGTGGGATCGGGGGCCAAGGCCACGGCTGTATGTGAGATGGTTGCTCTTTTCACCCAGCTCGCATTCTCATGGGAAAACCTGAGGAAGCAGCTCAGCATGCCAGCACACAGGATGTGGGGTGTTCTCAGTGAGTGAGGAGCCCACCGGGGTTAGGAGACGAGAGGAGGGTCTTCCAGGTGGGAGAGCATCGAATCTGAGACCTGAAGGACCTGTAGAGTGTAGTCAGGCAAAGGGGAAAAGGGAGAATGTTCTGGACAAGTAGGAACTGCATTTTATTGAGAAGATTTCTAGGAAATAGGTAACAGTGACCTCCGACACCATTGGTCAACTTCATCTATGCATTCTTCATCCAACATTTAGTGACTGCCACGAGCCCTCACGTGTACCTAGGAGCGGGTCACTCCGTGCCTTGTTCTCCATGTATATTGATGAGCAAGGTGCTCACAGTTAAGGGAAGAAAGCAGCCTGATGGGGAAAAGACAAATAGGCGGTTTCCGTTGTTGTTCAGTGCTAAGGCGTGTCTGACTCTTTGCCACCCCTTGGACTGTAGCATGACAGGCTTTCCTGTCCTCCACTATCTCCCAGAGATTGCTCAAGTTCATGCCTATTGAGTCGGTGACGCCATCTAACCTTCTTACCCTGTTCTCCTTTTGCCTTCAGTCTTTCCCAGCATCGGGTCAGTTTCCATACCATGCCCAAAATACCCAATATTTATTTGTTGAGCCCATGCCGTGCACCATGCCCGGTTCTAAGCAGCGTAATATGTGGTGACTAATTTAATCCCGGTGGGGGGTGGTCTGTTTTTCTCCTCCTTTTACAGATAGGGCTTCCCTGGTGGCTCAGCTGGTAAAGAATCCTTTACAGATAAGGAAACTGAGGTATGTGGAGAAGTAACTGATCCATCAGAAGGTGGCTGCCCCAAGATTCAGATTCAGTGGGTCAGGCTCCAGATCCATGTGCCTTTTTTTTTAAATTTTTTAAGTTTATTTTTTGTTGTTTTCTTTAAAAAATACTTTTTGTTATTTTGTGTTATTGTTTATTTTAAAAACTGTAAAATTTTATATTTTAGTTTTTCTTGCTCCAGACCCATGTTCTTAACTTTAGCTCTTCAACTTCCTGAGGGGTGGGGTTGTCTGTAAGCACCGAGACTACTTCTTTGTTGAAAACCCATCCCTTAGCCTTCCGATACCATCATTTTTTCCACAACCCAGTTAAAGAGACATTTATTTTATGCCCACTGCGTGCTGGGAGCTGGGGATTAGAGATGACAAGCCTGGACTTCCAAAGAACTCATTAAACTAATTAAGGAATCAGATGCTCCCAAGTGGCCAGCCACAAAGCTGAGTGTGCCGAGCGCTCAGGAAGGGCCTAGACAGACTGCCGTGGGGGCCCCCAGGGAGTGGCTGTTCCTGGGAGGAAGTCAGCTGCCTGGGGAGGGAAGCGTTTCAGGTGGCCCCGAGGACTCCAGGTGTGAAGGAGGACGGAAGTGGCATTCAGGGCCAGGGGGACAGCTGAAGATGGCCCGGAAGCAGGAAACTTGACATTGTCTTGGAGTTTGGGGTGTTTAAGGGGCGGAGGTGGGAGCTGAGGTTGGAAACTAGAGTGAGGCCAGAAGGTAGAGTTTGTGAGCAGAGGGGTGACAAGAACAGATGAGAAAGCGGCTTTCCAGTGGAGTCATTTTCTGCTTTGGAGACTGTAGGGCTGAATTCAGTAGCAAATTCAGCTGTTGGGTATAGCTGAATAGGGTATCCTTCTCTGGGTGCCAGGATTCTGGTCAAATATTTGAGCATCACCATGGCCATGGGGTGTTTAACACAGGAGATGTAATTTCACCTCTAGAAACAATTTCATCAGGTTATTCTGCATTTTGAATTCACGCTCTGCTGTTAAAAACATTTAGAACTGGCAACAGACATCGTAAGATATATGCCCATCACTCTCAATGGTTTGAAGTAACCTGGGAGCCTTAAGCTTTCTTGAAATTCCTAGTGCATTTATTTTATCAGGCATGATTATAACATGCCAAATGATGGCTAACGAGGCTAAAGAAATTTTTTTTTTAATTTGGTTATTTATTTGTTAATGCAATTTTAAATGTTACAGTCCATTTACAATTATTGCAGAATATTGGCTATATTCCCCGTGTTGTACCATACATCCCAGAGCCTGTCTTATATGCAATAATTTGTATACCTCTCTCACCCTCACCCCATACTGCCTCTCCCCTCTGCACTGGTCACCATTGATTTGCTCTTTATGTCTGTGTGTCTGCTGGGTTTTTTTTTTGTTGTTGTTGTTTGTTCTATTTTGTTGTTTGTTCTATTTTGTTGTTTTATTTTATTTTTTTAGTTTTCACAGGGTAAACAATATCATAGAGTATCTATCTTTGACTTGTGTCACTTAGCATACTGCCTAAAGGAAGAGTCTTTTTTTTTGAACGTACCTATAAACTTGAGCTTTGCTGTTGAATTCGGCCCTGAGATCGGGGCTTCTGTCCATGGTGACGGTTAGGGGCTGGGACAAGGACCAGCTGCGAGACGAGTGTACAAGTATTGACTATATGTTGGGCTCTTTGAACTCTTTGACATGAGAGGATGGGAAGATTGGAGGGTGTTTTCAACTTCAGCACCACCGCCAACTCCTATACCCCACCCAGCTCCAAACACCTGACCCCCAGCCCCGTTTCTGCGGAAAGAAGCTGCTGCCCCCACTGTGGAGTCTGCGGGCAGCAGCCCGTTCCTCCCCGGCTGAGACAGAAGAGGACCGGGCGTGTTAGCCCTGCACCCTGTACTTCCCCTCCCAGCGTGCCCTCAGACCCGGCCACACTTTGGGGATCTTTGGTGCATCAACCACAGACCAGGAAACGGTTCTCAAGTATAAGAACTATCACTTTCTCTTCTAAGAACTGCAGCTGGAAAGCCCTCACCCCACCGTCAACAAAGGACGGTTTCCCTCAACTGTGGAACTGATGAGTCTTCTCTCTTGTCTATTTTAAGCCTCCCCTTCACCCAGCTCGCTCCACAGCTTGCAGGCCACAGCGCTCGGGTGCAGCGCCCTCCGGCTGCTCGCAGGCCTCCCTCGCCTCTGTGAGTGGTGTCTGCTTCCCCGGAGATGCTGGGAGAAAAGGAGCTGGGGGAAAGGCCTCACACTCGCGCCTTCGTGGGTGGGGGGATGTGGGGGGGGACGGGTCAGGTCCCTCACCGTGTTCCCGTCCTGCTCTCCAGCCTCTTGCTCTCCCGGTTTGGATCAGGAGACAGAAACTTCTCTAGGCCCTCCGCTGTGTGTGGCACGCACTCATTTATGCACGCATTCATTAGTTCAGCATGACTGAGCCACTTCTGCCTGCCGGCTGCACTGGTTTTAAAGCTCAGTCATGTCCGACTCTTTATGACCCCATGGACTATAGCTCCGCCAGGCTCCTCTGTCCATGGGATTTTCCAGGCAAGCATACTGGAGAGGGTTGCCATTTCCTCCTCCAGGGGATCTTCCCAACTCAGGGATCGAACCCTCACCTCTTGCATCTCCTTCACTGGCAGGTGGATTTTTTACCACTGTGGTCTAAAGACACAGGAATGGCCGGCACGGCCCTTGCCTTTAAGAATCTGTGTATGGGTGAAGAGGGCCTTCCCTGGTGGTGCAGAGGTTAAAGTGTCTGCCTGCAGCGCAGGAGACCTGGGTTCGATCCCTGGGTCGGGAAGATCCCCTGGAGAAGGAAATGGCAACCCACTCCAGTATTCTTGCCTGGAGAATCCCATGGATGGAGGAGCCTGGTGGGCTATAGTCCATGGGGTCACAGAGTTGGACACGACTGAGTGACTTCACTATGGGTAAAGAGGGAGCCGGATGTGTCTGTGCCATGTCAGGGTTTGCAAGGCACACAGGGTAATTCTCCTGCAGCGTGATCACCTACACTGTCCAACACGGCACTACCAGCCTCATGTGGCTAAAGTTAGATTTCAGTTTATTAAAATTAGACATTTTTAAGTTTCAATAGCCCTATGTGGCTGTGCCAGAGAAGGCAATGGCACCCCACTCCAATACTCTTGCCTGGAGAATTCCATGGATGGAGGAGCCTGATAGGCTGCAGTCCATGGGGTCGCGAAGAGTCGGACACAACTGAGCGACTTCACTTTCCCTTTTCACTTTCATGCATTGGAGAAGGAAATGAAAACCCACTCCAGTGTTCTTGCCTGGAGAATCCCAGGGACGGGGGAGCCTGGTGGGCTGCCGTCTACGGGGTCGCACAGAGTCGGACACGACTGAAGCGACTTAGCAGCGGCCACAGCATGTGGCTGTGCAGATAGCAAACATTTGCAGCATGGCAGGGGGTTCTTCTGGACAGCGTTGAATCGGACTGTGAGTTCGTATATAACATGTATTTATTTATGTGGCTGTGCCTCATCACGAGGGATCTTTAGTTGCAGCATGAAAACTCTTAAGTTGTGCCATGTGGGATCTAGTTCACTGAACACTGATCGAACCCAGGCCCCCCACATTGGGAGTGCAGAGTCTTATCCACTAGGCCACCAGGGAAGTCCCCAAACTGTAAGTTCTTCAGCACAGGCTCCATCTCTGTTTCTGCCCATCAGTGTATCCCAGGAGCCAGGTTTGCCCTGGACATTCTTTAATTGCATGCTGAATGAATGAAGGGAAGGGCAGTAAAGACTGTTAAAAAAAAAAGGAAAAGGATGTTCCAGCAGACTCTAGACGAGGGATGAACTGCTCTGGAAGAGTTAGAGAGCAGGTCCCAGAAGAGCTGCGTTGAGAAGGATGAGACCTTTACCAGGAGGGCACAGGGGGAAGGGCGTTCTGGGAAACAGTGTCTCTGGTCTGGAGATGCCTTCCTTTTGTGTCCTGATGGCTCGCACCCCAAGAAGGTGCTACTACTTTCTTTGCAAGGGGAGGAAACTTCATAGCACTCACACCATATTCTTTTCCCCGGGCGTTTCTGAGAGGTGAGGTCTCGCCTGGCTGACGTGAAGCAGAAGGGCCAAGTGTGATGTAAGTACAAGTTAATCATCGAGGTGTGAGTTCAGCCTGGTTTCAGGAAACCATTGTTTTTTCCCATGCATGAGACTCATACCAAGGTTCGGAAGTATGACCAATGTGTCGAGAAGTGAGCGTGGAACGTGTCTCCAAACTGAGAGCGCTGAATACGAGGTTGGCACGTGGTGCAAGGAGGCTGCTCCGGTTAGTTTCCGCCATTTGTTTTCCACCCCTCCATTTGCTTGATGACCACCGCTGCCTTCCAGGCACTGTGCTCTGTCCTGCGGACACAGAGCAGGTGAGTGGCTCTCTGGCTTGTGCCTGAAGAGCCTGCTGGCAGGTGGAGGCATCAGGTGGGTGCAGAGATGACGAGGATGCAGTGAAATGAGCTCAGCTTGGAAACAGCTCCATGGGACACTGGAGCCAGGTGCTGCACCCAGATTTTCCTTCTGAAGTTGTTCAGTGGTCTCTCAGGGGAAAAAAAATGCAGAAGATCCCTCAGAGCCAGCCACCAGCAGGAGGGCCCAGGACCAGTTTTAGGCTTCCGAGTCTTGTTGCTTGAGTCAAGCGTCATGTTTGATGTCAGGATGTTCAGAGTTTGAACTGTATTCTGGCCCTTCCCAGGGGCATGACCTTGGGATTTTCTTTTCTCACCTGTGAAATGTGGATGAAATGATGCCTTACAGGATCAGGCAACATAAGCTCTGTGGATCACATAATAAGCATTCAACAAAATAGGATGATTGTGTTAACAGTGGGCAATCGAGAGAAAGGACTTTGAGGATGATGCTGGACTGATCGTGGAAGGAGCCCTCTCAGACTGTTCTGGGCAGATGTAGGTGGCTCTGAGCCCAGTTGCCCATGATAATCAAAGGACTGCCCTTATTGTTGTTGGTCAGTCACTAGGTCGTGTCTGGCTCTGTGATCCCATGGACCACAGGGAGGGACGTGACTTCCCTGTCCTTATCTGTCTCTTGGAGTTTGCTCAAACTCACGTCCATTGAGTTGGATGCCATCCACCCATCTTGTCCTCTGTCATCCCTTTCTCTTCCTACCTTCAGTCTTTCCCAGCATCAGGGTCTTTTCCATTGAGTCAACTCTTCGCATCAGGTGGGCAAGTATTAGAACTGCAGCTTCAGCGTCATTCCTTTCAATGAATATTCAGAGTTGATCTTCTTTAGGATTGACTGGTTTGATCTTCTTGCTGTCAAGGGACTCTCTAGAGCTGCCCTCGATCCTGAGTAAGAGTTAAGTGTGAAGCCAGCACAGAAGACGCACCCCTCACCTGGGGATGGCATCCTCTGGTGTCCTGTCTGAACTCCTTCCCTTCTTGCTCTCTGGAGGGAGCTTGGTGCTCTCCAGGGCTGGGGTTTGCCACGTTCCTGGTGGAGAACGTGGACATGGGTGCCAAGCCCTGCCCAGAGTGGCTGATGCTGCACACAGTCGTGTCCTGCAGTCTGTCCCTCATCCATCCAGTCCTCTGTGGCTTCCCCTAGACCTGTACCCTCTGTCCTCCCTGAAAACTTACCCCTCACCCGTCCAGGGCAGCTGCTCCCTTACTTTTCACATACCAGCTTTCTGTTTGCCTTTGTGTATCTTACAAACGGCGATGCATTTCCCGACACACCTCTTCCTGCTGCACAGTGACGTCTAGGCACCGTTTCTTGACACTTTCTGAGTATTTCCACTATTTCTCAGTTGACCCGACAGGTTTCCTTTTCCCGCTAGCTGAGTTGAGATGCTTTTTTTCTGTCTTTAAGAGTCTGTCCTTAGGGAGCCTTCCTCACATCTGGATTCTGGATTCTTTTCTCCAGTCAGATCATCTCTGTCTTCTAATATATGAGCCTAACCTGCTCACAAATTAATGTGACTGTTAACATCATCTATGTCTTTTCTTCTAATTTATTTTGCATTTTCACTTTGTAACTCTGTCTCTCTACTCCCTCTCTCATCCCCATCCATGGCCCTTTTTTTACTTTCTAATTGAGCTGATATATTTTATATATTTCCTCTCTGGGCTGATTTGGATGCTAGCCATAGGCTATACTTGTGCTCTTAAATTTTAGCATGCATATTCAACCACACATTTTTTCGAACAGATGTGCTGTCCTCCTATTGATGCAGCAAGGAGGACTTTACTTGGTTTTGACTTCTCAAGGAGCCTCATGTTTTTGTTTTATTCACTCACTCAGTGTTGTTAAACAGCAAAAATTGTTTTTGTTATTTTTGCAGCCATGAATTACATTTACTAAATTAAAAACCATCAGCTGTGTTTCTTGTGTCTCTTGTCTTCCTACAAATTAACTTTTTGATTTGCTGAAGTTTCTATTTATAATTATTTTAGAGTCTGTGATAAACTCTTTTAGTTTTGGGATATCTAAAAATGCCCATTTAACTGGTCCTTTAAATGTGGTTTTAGCTGGGTATAAAATTCTTGGCTGAGAGTTATTCTCTGTCCACATTTTGATGGAAGTTCTTTTTTTTCAGGCCTCTGTTACTGCTTTTGCTATCAATCTGATATTCCTTTTTGAGAGTGTTTTTGTTTTTGTTTTCTCTCCATGCTATATTTTAAGACTTTTTTCTTTGGGACATTCTGCAGTTTCATTATTATTTGTCTGTTTATCCTATTTCATACTCAGAGTGCTCTTTCAAACTAAGAATTTGTCTTTTTTCTTAAGTTCTTAAAAACATTCAACCATTATTTCTTCAAATATTTCTTTCCTAGAGGTAGTCCTTGTATGGAATTTTAATTTGATTCTTATTTTAAGAATATATATATATATATATAGAATATATATATATACTATATAATTTTAATTTTCAATGGACATGGGTTTGGGTGAATTCTGGGAGTAGGTGATAGACAGGGAGGCCTGGAGTGCTGCACTTCATGGGGTCACAAAGAGTCTGACATGACTGAGCAACTGAACTGAACTGAACATTTTACCATGCTCTGTCTTTGTGTATATATCTGTGTGTATGTACATGTATAGGTAATTATATAGACTCACACATATATACACACTTAGAACTTATGTACAAATGATTATACAGATTATATACAAATTATTTTTCTTTTTCTGAACCATTTAAGTGTAGATTGCATACATCATGCCTCTTTACCCAGTAATATTTTCTGTGGGTTTTCTTTGTTTTTATTCAAGTATAGTTAATTTACAATGTTGTATTAGTTTTAGGTGTACAACAAAGTGATTCAGTTATTTATATATACTTCTTCTCCATCCTTTCTACTCTGTTCTCTCTGCCAACCATTGTGGGTAACCAATTTAATCATTTTCTGATTTACCCTTCCTCTGTTTCTTTTTGCAAAATAAGCAAATTTATCTTTTTCCCCTTCTTTCTTACACTAAAGGTAAAATACTTTTATACCTTGCTTGTCTTCACTTGAAGATATGCTTTGGAAATCACTCATTAGTTCCTAGAAATGGTTTTCATTCTTTTTACAGTTGCATTAGCATTCCATTGTGTGGACGCACCATAGTTTAATCTCCCCAAACTGTGCTTGGATGTTTAGATAGTTGTAGTGCTTTGCAATTGTGAATAACGCTGTAAGGAATCATCTTATACATACATATATACGTATGTTTATAGGTATATATTTTATATTTCCAGAAGTGGGATTGCTGTGTTGAGAGTAAGTGCATGAACAGTTTTCTCACACATTGCCAAATTCTCTTCCATAGCAGTTCTACCATTTGCATTCCACGCACCATTAAGGAATGCCTGACTCCCCACATCTTCTCTGCTGCTGCTAAGTTGCTTCAGTCGTGTCCGACTCTGTGCGACCCCATAGACTGAAGCCCACCAGGCTCCCCCGTCCCTGGGATTCTCCAGGCAAGAACACTGGAGTGGGTTGCCATTTCCTTCTCCAATGCATGAAAGTGAAAAGCGAAAGGGAAGTCGCTCAGTCATGCCCGAATCTTAGCGACCCCATGGACTGCAGCCTACCAGGCTCCACCGTCCATGGGATTTTCCAGGCAAGAGTACTGGAGTGGGGTGCCATTGCCTTCTCTGCACATCTTCTCTAGAAGAGTATATTGTCAAGATTCTAAACTTTTGCCAAGTGAATGGGTAAGAAATGGTTTCTCAGTGTAGTTTTAATGTTCATTTCTTTCATTCTGAATTTTAGTTTGCATTATTCTTTTGAACGAAGTTGAATTCTCTTCTTAAACATAAGAGCTGTTTTTATGTGATATTTGTGGATTATCTGTCCATATCTTCTGTCTGTTTTTCTCTCCCTGGAGGAATTTTGGTCTTTTTGTCCTCAGTGTTTAAATTTTCTTTAGTCTGGGGATCTTTTATCCATGGCATGCAATTTTTTTCTTCTTTGTCATTTGCTTTTTAATTAGTTCTTTACCTTACCCCTGTGCTCTTTTCCTTTCTGTCTGCTTTTGTCTGAGAATTTATTTATTTTAAATGACTGTTTCCCTCACATCTATCACTTGGAGCATTCTAAGCATTCCTATTTTAAAGTCCGTGTCATAGTGTCTCATAATATTTATTTGATTTGATTTGGAGTGGTTCGTGTTACCAGCGTTGATTTTATCAGCTAGAATCCTAAGCATTAGATATCTTCCTGTTTTGGAATTTTTGCGGACAGGCTCATTTCAAGAGGGAAGTTGGTTTTGTCTTTCTTTGCTTCCTCTCTCTCCCTCTACCTGGCCCAGAGGTCCCAATAAAGCCTTGGCTGTGGGCAGCACGTGGCTTTGTTGTCACTGTTCTGTCTTGGTGGAGGACATCACGCCGTCCCCTGGTTTCCACCCCCCGGCTCTGTCCTCCCACCTCGAGTGGGAGATGTGAGTCCTGCTGCCCCCACGTCCCCTTCCTGCCCATCACCCCCATGGCGAGCTTTGTGTTGGTGCTCTACCTCTCACACACAGAGATGATTATCTTGTTTGGAGCCCAGCGTTGTATCCATCACTTCTGCATGTCAGGAGCAGAGGGGCTGTGTGAGAGTGAGATTCTGTGGGGCCTTCTTAATGGGAAATACTCCTTTGTACTTGGAAGGAAGGAGCATGAGAAGGCTTGATGGAAGTGGAAGGAAAGAAACCAGCTTGATCATCCTGAGAGGCAGGGATGGCATCTCCCATTCCATGTGTGGAAAGTGGGGGTGCAGAGGGAGTAGTGAACCCCCAGCCCGAGAGGAGAGGTGTGGGCTTTGAAGCCTGGTCCATCCCTGGGTTTCACTCTGGCCTTCTGCCTCATCAGGTAGTCAGTCCCTCTCCCCTGGAACACCCCATCTCGCCTGGACCCCTGTCCTGGGCTTGGAGCAGGAGAACTGGGGCTACACGGACTCACCAACTGATTCCGCAGCTTTGGAGTGACGTGGTGTCCTTCAGCTAACGTTACTGAAAGTGCCTAGAATGAGCCACGCACTTGCTAATCCCATGTCGGTTCCTTAATTAAATTAACGTGGAACAACCCTCAAAAACAGGTACCACTGACCCCAGCTTATAGCGAAGGAGATGCCGCTAGAGAGCTCGTGGGCTTCCAGCTTCTCCCGATGAGCAGACACAGTGCTGGGATTACCATGCTGTCTGGCTGCAAAGCCCTGGACTTCCCTGCTTCCGGCGTTTTCTGTCCCCCATGGTGCCTTCCCCGCCAGCCTCCCCTGTCTCTCTGGAGGCATGGTGCCCCAAGAAGGGTAGCAGCTTTGAGAGCAGCTCTATGGGAGGGCGGAGTGGGGCTCTGAAAGGGGACTTAACGCTACTGTATGTGAGTGAATCCAGGCCCTCACGGAGGCTTCCTGCCCTCCTTGGCCCAGAGATGGTGTGTCCTCCAAGTTAGCATTCATGATGTGAGCCCTGTGTCCTGGTAGATAATAGACATACAGGTCTGTTTTCTTATATAGTTTTATGGATTATTTGGTCAGATGGTCCCTTAGGGGCCGCTTCCCCTTATGCTTTAACAGAAAGACCATGGGCTCCTTCACCGAGAACTCCCCCGTATTCTTTATCACGTCACCCTATCTTTTCCCATGTATCATTATTTTAATGATTAGTCTATTTGTTTTCTTTCTGTCTCCCACCCTCTGGGAGGGCATGAAGCAAGCTCCAGGAGGGCATGGGCCTTATTTCTCTGATTTTTGTTGGACCTCCAACATCTAGTGTGATGGCTGACCCAGAGGAGGTGATAACTCATTAAATTCTGAATGAATGAAGAGAAGGAGGGGCAGTTGCCTCTAATCCTGGCTCTGCCATTTAAAACCTTTGTGGCTTCCCGCAAGCGCCTCACTTTTCCTATCTGCAAAATGGACTAAGAAGGGCAGTTTTGTGGGACTGTTGAGCAATTTACAGGCAGCTTACAGAGCTGCTCAGAAAAGATAACTCTCAGGTCCTCCTCCTTGATGTAAAAGTAAACCAGCACCTTGACTTGGTTGCAGGGCAGGAGAGGTGAAGTCAGACCTCTCCCAGCCCCAGGGAAAACACTGCTGTTCCGCAGCCCTCGGCTTCTGACTTCTCTCCGGTGAGCCGGGTGGCCGCCGCTGAGAGCAGCTCCCGTGATGCGCTAACCTCTGCCAGCAGGTCCCCAGCACGCATCTGCCGGCTCCAATTAGGAAGGCTTTCTCAGGAGCTGGAGGTTTTGAGCTTGACCCTGAAGAAACAGCTCCCTTTCCACGAGCCTTTTAATTAAATGCTCACGCTTGCTTTCCGGAGTTCATTGAATCGTTTACCCGCATTGTGGTGTTTGACAAAGCCCTGTCGCTTTGGGTAATGGAAAGGGACAAAATGAGGAGGCTTCTCAGAGGCTGTCTGATGACACGGCGGCTGGTGCTTCTGCGCCCTTCTGGGGCTGGGCACTCATCTCGGTGGGGTAGGAGAGGGCTCCAGAGCAGCATTTCCTGGTCTTTGCCTTTGGCTTGCGTCTTGCGATTCCAAGGCCCACCCCCACCCCCGTGCTCATTAAGAATCTGAGTCCACCTTGACAGCTGTCCTGAACCTGGTTCTCACAGTCCGGTCCCTGGGGCAGGGGCAACAGCCTGGGGTGTGCCCAGCCGGCTGGTCAAGCCTTCTCCAGGGGATCCAGGTGTCTGCTCAAGTGTAAGAACCACTGGTCTAGGGACTCAAACCCACCTGCATGTCAGAATCACCTGGGGTGTCATTTTCTTTTTTTAAAAGTTAACTTTATTTTAATATATGTTCTTTAAAGGAAACTTTATTTTCTAAATAGTTTTAGATTTCCAGGAAATTTGGAAAGAAAATACAGAGAGTTCCTGTGTGTACCCTGTAGTCAGCCTCTCCTGTTTTTATGACATCTTAAACTAGCATGGTCCATGTATTGCAACCAATGAACTGCTAATCCATACAGTATTATCAACTAAAGCCCATACCTTATCCTGCCATCTATCCTACGGTCCTATCCAGGATCCCACACCACATTTCGTTGTCATGTCTCCTTAGGATCCTCTGCCCTGGGACAATTTCTCCGATTTTCCTGGGTTTTGATGACCTTCACATTCTTGCAGTACAATGATTAGGTATTTTGTAGAATGCCCCTCAGCTGGGATTTGTCTGTGCATTTCTCATGATTAGAGTGGGGTTGTAGGGTTTTGAGAGGAGACCCCAGAGGTCCAGCGCCTTCTCCCTCACATCATATCAGGAGTGCACGCCACGCCATGGCTTATCCCTGTCGGTGCTGGTCTTGATCACGGGGCTTTGGCTTCCCCATCTGCCCCAGTCAGGTTTCTCCACTGTTCCTCTTCCCCCACTAAGCCCCTTTCCCCACTTTCTGTACCATTTGGAAGGTGTGAAGCACACCCTTAAAGAAGCTATATTCTACTTCCTTGAGAACAGAGCATCTACATGAACTATTTGGAATTCTTCTCCATGGAAGATTTGTCTCTTGTTGTTGAGTCACTAAGTCATGTCCGAGTCTTTGCGACCTCCTGGACTGCAGCACGCCAGGCTTCCCTGTCCTTCACTGTCTCCTGGAGTTTGCTCAGATTCATGTCTCTTATCTCCCGTTTATCCAGTCATTTGATTATATCAGTCTAGACTCATGGATATTTATTTTTTACTTTCAGTTATAACACAGTATGTGCTTTTAATACTTCACTTGCTCAAATTCCCGCATCTTTGTCCATTGAGAGCTCCTTCCGTCGACGCCTATGTCCTTTGACATGTGTCATCATTGTGAAGGTTGTTATTTGTTTTGGTTTCACTACTCCCTTCCTTTCAGTCTCTACAAGCTTATCTTGCATGTTTCCTGCCCCAGTCCTGGAATCACCTGTTTCTCCAGAGAGCCCCTGTTCCTTTTATTGAGAATGGTTATCAGAAACCAAGACCTGGACTCCTGGGGTGCCCACTGCTATTGGGATGCCAGACTCTGGGCCTTCTCAGCCGACAGAGCGAGGAAATACATTGTGTATACGAACCTGCATAGACACGCTTATCTAGAAATATTTCTGTATGTAACCATCTGTACCTGTGTTAAGTTCATACTGATGTCTTCAGTGTTCATCCATCAACACGTGGATCATTCTAGCTCCCTCCCTTTATTTCTCTATAAACTCCCACTCAAACAGAGAAACCTTCCACTCCCACTTGCTATATATTTACATAATTGTTCAACTCCAGCATTCATGTATGATGTCAGAATTCTTAACTCCTAGTTACCTCCACTTACCTCCATGGGCTTCTCAGGTGAAAGTGAAAGTGGCTCAGTTGTGTCCAGCTTTTTGCTACCCCATGGACTATATAGTCCACCAGGCTCCTCTGTCCATGGGATTCTTCAGGCTAGAATACTGGAGTGGATTGCCATTCCCTTCTCAGGGGATCTTCC
This sequence comes from Bubalus kerabau, assembly GCF_029407905.1. Classification (NCBI taxonomy): domain Eukaryota; kingdom Metazoa; phylum Chordata; class Mammalia; order Artiodactyla; family Bovidae; genus Bubalus; species Bubalus kerabau. Next base: position 10,588,804 of record NC_073640.1, on the reverse strand, counting down.
CAACTCAGGGGGCAAACCCAGGTCTCCTCCATTGCAGGCAGATTCTTCACCATCTGAGCCACCAGGGAAGCCCAGGTGGGTTGTTGGTAAAGAATCTGCCTGTGGTGCAGAAGGTTGTGGGCTCGATCCCTGAGTTAGGAAGATCCCCTGGAGAAGGCAGTGACACCCCAGCCCAGTATTCTTGCCTGGGAAGTCCTGTGGACAGAGGAGCCTGTGGGCTACAGTCCATGGGATGGCAAAGAGTCAGACATGACCTAGTGACTAAACAACAACAGTTTACCTCTGTAGGAATCAACTTCATCAACTGGACTACAGTGCTTCCATGCAGGTTGTTTTTAGTTTTATAGACTCCACTCCTTCCTAAAATTACTTCTGTCAGGACCTTTCCCCTGTCCTCCTTCAGGGAGGTGGTTTCATATGCTTGTCATACAGTTAGATTCTTTTTATCACATTCTGCGTTCCATCCTTGGGTGGACACGAATCTGAGCAAACTCCGGGAGACAGTGAAGGACAGGGAAGCCTGGCATGCTGCAGTTCACGGGGTCGCAGAGTTGGACACGACTTAGCGACCGAACAACAGCAACAAAGGTGTCTATGCTGTAAAGTTCCTCAGGTTTCGGCAAATGTTCAGTGTCTCATATTCGCCATCATAATATCTTGCAGAGTAGTTTCACGGCCCTAAAAAGTCCCCTGCATTTCACCAGTTCTGCCCTCCTCTTACTCCACCTGACCCCCTGGCCACCAACGATCTGTTTACTTTTTCTACACTTTTGCCTTTTCTGAGATGTCTTATAATTGGAATCATACAGTATGTGTTGCCTTTTCAGACTGGCTTCTTTCACTTAGTGATATGCATTGAAGAGTCACTCATGTATTTTTGTGGCTTGACAGTGGACTTCTTTTTATGCCAAATAATATTCTACTGTGTGAAAGAACCAGAGTTGAAAATGAAAGTCGCTCAGTTGTGTCCGACTTTTCAGGACCCCATATATATAGTCCATGGAATTCTCCAGGCCAGAATACTGGAGTGGGTAGCCTTTTCCTTCTCCAGGGGATCTTCCCAATCCAGGGATCAAACCTAGGTCTCCTGCATTGCGGGCAGATTCTTTACCAGCTGAGCCACAAGGGAAGCTCAGGGGCATATCGGTTGCTTCCAGTTTTTGATTATGAGTAAAGCTGCAGTGTTTTTGGTTTGTGGTTTGTTTTATTTAGGGACCGTTCCTTGATCTATCATTGCTGAAGGCATCCAAGCAGAACCTGGGCACTCATGGGTGGATGTGTGGGAGAGGGAATCAAGGATCGCACGGGGTCCTTCACAGAGAGTGCTATCTGTGCTCTTTCATGTTTGGAGATGTAGCCTTTCACCACCCAGAACAGAGGCTGCCCGCAGGTCCCAGCCACATCCAACCCTTCCCACGACAATCTGAGTGTTCTCCCGCCTTGCTCCTGTGTGGCTGTTCTGCGGTCAGCTTCTCACCCTGTGTTCTGATTTTGGAAGGCTCTGCTCTGACCAACGGGGGCCTCAACCTGCACAGCCCGGTGAAGAGGAAGCTGGAAGCTGAGAAGGACTACGTCTTCGACAAAAGGCTCAGGTACAGCGTCCGCCAGAACGAAAGCAACTGTCGGTTTCGGGACATTGTCGTGCGGAAGGAAGAGGGCTTCACGCACATCCTGCTGTCCAGCCAGACCTCGGACAACAACGCGCTGACCCCCGAGGTGAGAGGGACAGGATGGCGGGTGGGTGCTGGCTCTCTGAGCCCTCCGGAGTCAGTGGAGACCACCCACACCCAGGCAGACTTGACCTGGGGACCCAATTTGCTGATCTCACTACATCTGTCATCTGTCTGATCTTTATGATCTGTGACTACAGTATCCCATTTTGAAAATGAAGACCCCGGAAAACAGAGATTCAGTAAGCTGATCATGGTCACAGAATTAGTCAGTATTGGCTCCAGAAACCAAACATCAAATCTTGGGCTTCTCCAGCAAAACTCAGTGGTAGTCAGCATGTCTCATATAGATGGAATTATATTCGCTCAGCTTACAGTTTTTTTGATTGAGATATAATTCACATACCATAAACTTTATCCTTTTAAAATGTACAGTTCGGTGGCCATCTGCATTAATTCCGGGACATTTCCATCACCCCCAGAAGAAACCCTGTGCCCGTTAACAGTCACCCCCATTCCCTCCCCACATCCCTGGCAACCACGAATGGCCTTCCTGTCTCTACGGATTTGCCTCTTCTGGGTGTTTCATAGATGCAGAATTGTGCAATGCATGGCCTTCCATGGCTGGCTTATTTTACTCAGCACAGTATTTGAGGGGTTTGTCCATGTGGTAGCATGATCAGTGCCTCATCCCTCTTCCGAGTATGGGTAGGCCACACTTTGTCTATTAGTTCTGCAGTTGAGGGACATTTGGGACCTGATGGCTCACATGGTAAAGAATCTGCCTGCAATGGAGGAGACTTGGGTTCAATCCCTGGATCGGGAAGATCCTCTGGAGCAGGAAATGGCAACCCACTCCAGGATTCTTGCCTGGAGAATCCCATGGAAAGAGGAGCCTGGGGGGCTACCCCCCACAGGGTCACAAAGAGTTGGACACAACACTTTCACTTTCCACTTTTGACTATCTTGCATAATATTGCTATGAACATTTGTATATATGTTTTTGTGTGAACATAAGGTTTTCTTGGTTATATTCCTAATTATGGAATTGCTGGGTCATAAAGAGCCAACTCATTGGAACAGACCCTCTTACTGGCAAAGATTGAAGGCAGGAGGAGAAGGGGATGGCAGAGGATGAGATGGTTGGGTGGCATCACCAACTCAATGGACATGAGTTTGAGGAAATTCTGGGAGACAGTGAAGGACAGGGGAGCCTGGTGTGCTGCAGGTCATGGAGTTGCAAAGAGTCAGACACAGCTGAGCGACTGAGCTACAATAACAATGGTAACTGCATATTTGACCTTATGAGGAACTGCCAAACTATTTTCCCCAGTGGTTGGTCCATTTTACATCCCCAACAGCGGTGTATGATGGTCGCCATTTTTCTGCTTCCTTGCCAGCACTTGTTATTGTCTGTCTTTTTTATTACAGCTGTTTTGGTGAGCGTGAGGCGCTATCTCACTGTGGTTCTGGTTTGCATTTTCCTAATGATGGATGATGTTGGGCATCTCGTCTGGTGCCTGTTGGCCATTTGTCTGTCTTCTTCAGAGAGATGTCTGTCCAAATCCTTTGCCTATTTTTAAAATTGGGAATTTTTTATAGTTGAGTTTTAAGCATTCTCTGTGTGTTCTGAATATCACACCCTTGTCAGAGCTATGATTTGAAAATCCTGCCATTCTGAGTTGTCTTTTTCCTTTCTAGATAGCATTCTTTGACATTCAATTCAAAAGTTTTTGACGTCCAGTTTATCTTTTTTCTCTCTGACTTTCTTTTTTCTTTTTGACTGTGGCTCACGGCGGCTTGCGGGATCCTAGTTCCCCAAGCAGGGATTGAGCCCGAGGCCCCATCAGCGAGAGTACCAAGCCCTCACCCCTGGACTGCCAGGGGATTCTGTCTCTATTACTTTTTAAAATGCTAATTCTACTTATGTCTAGATGAGCAGAACTGTGAAGCAGTGAATACATAATGCATTTACATAGACAACACCATTCAAAAGAGGGGTGCTTAGCAGATGGCAGTGAAGAGATTGTTGATAGTGCCCGTGTGAGAAGACTCGCATCTGAGCAGTCTTCTCCTGCTGGACCAACCCGGGCAGGGCATAGAGTGATGAGTGACCAAGATGAGCACGGTGCAGCTCTCAGGGCTCTGCACACCATGTCCTACTTACCCCTCTTCATCCCGCCTTCTGGTGTAGGGTTATTACAATTCACGTCTTCCAGGTGAGACAGCGTAGGCCTAGAGAATGGAATAGGGCTGGGGTCCCATGGCTTCAGAGGGGAGGGCCCTCAGCCCAGCACCTGGGCATTGCAGGCAGTTCAGTGCAGACCCCTGTTCCCGTTCCCATGGTACCCTGCACTCCGGTGTCCACAGCAGCAATGCAGACCTGGCGCGTGAACCACGGGATGGGTTTGGGGTGGGGGAGACACAGTCAGGGAGCAGCAGCTGTGTCACTGGTGACCCACCCAGACGGGGAGGTGCAGATGGTCTGGCACTGCCCGGCGTGTCCAGTGCAACTCAGGGGGGCCCCGGAAGTGGGTGGAATGGGTAGTGCTGTGTCCTTGAATTTATTATAATCACAAGCATTCCCTATATGCTCTGGATCCCGGATCCTTGTCAGAGCTATCATTTGAAAATACTGCCGTTCTGTGGGTTGTCTTTTTCTTTTCTAGATAGCACTCTTTGATATTCAATTCAAAATTCTTTGAAGTCCAATTTATCTTTTTCTCTCTGTTACGTTTTTCCCCTTGTCACTATGATTTACATGGACTGTGGTTCTTTTCGGGGACTGTGGGGGTAACGGGCAGGAACGTTTGTCAGCCCGTGAGGGAAGAGAGTGGCCAGGGCTGTGGAGGTAGGGGGCTGCTGGTGAGTCATCGCCCATCTTCTAAGCACGGTGTTTGGGGTCGCTCCCTCCTCCACCTTCAGTGGAACCACCTCTAGGTTCTCTGCTGTGTAGACCTCTGCAGAGATCTCAGAGTCCAGGGCCTGTGGTTTACCCCAAAGGCCGCCATTCACATGTTGATACACCTGGAAACCTTGTTATTTTAAGCGCCTCACAAAACATTCCCAAGAGACCAATTCTTCTCAGATTTTTTTCTACTTCACTACTTTTGAAAAGCATGCTTGAAAAAGGCACGGTATTTTCCTTTGATAAACCGAATAGATGTGGAGCCTCCCAGTTCATCCTCTCTCTTCGCAGCAGCTCTGTGTATTAACTGTTGCCTTCTCATCACAGAAGCGTGTGGCATCTGACTAATTTCAGGTGCCCGGGTTCTCACTTCCTAAGACTTGGGTTTGGTTGATTAGCAAGGTTTACTCCTAATTGGTGTCTGTCAGTAACAGAACAGGAGGAAGATGGAAGAACAATTATTGATCTGGTGTTTTCAGCTCTCCCAGCAACCAGAGTGGATTGATGCCATGGATGAATTGGCTAACTGGGTAGAGTAGCCGTGAAAGTATGTGACGTGCTGTTAGTGAAGGAATACCACTCCCCAGGCGGCGCTAGTGGTGAAGAACCCACCTGCCAGTGTAGGAAACGGAAGATCCATGTGTTCAATTCCTGGGTTGGGAAGATGCCCTGGAGGAGGGCATAGCAATCCCCTCCAGCATTCTTACCTGGAGAATCCCATGGTTAATAGGAGCCTGGTGAGCTACGGTCCATGGGGTCACAGCGAGTCAGACACAGCTGAGCGACTTAGCACGCACAGAGTTAGCAGAGGAGCCCTGCCCGTCCCGGCAGAACTGGGATCAGATCCCGCCTCCAACACTTTTCCTTTTCTGCTACCTTGGGATTACTTTGCCTCTCTGAGTGTTCTCATTTATAGGAATCATACAGTGTATTCCCTGTGGGATTAGAGATAATGACTGCAGAAGAGGCTCTCAGAGTCCCTGACACCTAGGAAGTATTCAGTGAATGTTCCTATTGTTGTTAAGATGAAACAGAGGTGTTACAGTGGCCGCCAGCAACCCCAGCCCTGCTCCTTCAGGGAGAGACTGGAAAGAGGCCACTTGCAGGGTCACAGCTGAATTCTTTTTCTAGTTGTGTACGTGATGTTGGTGGCATTGGCCCCATGGGCAGAAATCCATACATTACTGGGTGTATTAACCGGATTCTGAGGCTAGCACGTGTGTTGTCATATTTCTCCTTGTCTGGAATACAGCAAAGAGCCAGGAAAATAAAGGAAATGCCCCTGCAGGAAAGAGCCGGCAAAATAGATGGTCCAAAGTCTTGGGGATTAAAAACTCATCCACTTTCTCTTTAGGAGAGGACCTCAGGCCCTCACTGTGTTTCTGGGGTTTTCTTTGTAGCCCCCAGCCTCAGTCCACAGACCACCACCTTCCACGGGGGCCCCCAGACCCGCTGGAGGCATCTTCACACCCTCTGGGGTGTATCTGCCATGTCCACGCCATCCTCAAGCCAGTCACGTTTCTTTCTATTTCCATCATAACTCTGAGAGGCCACACTGCTGGCTGTTTTGTCTGCACGATTGTATCAATCATAACCTACCAACAGGTCTGCCCACTTCTGTGTTTCCTGCCCTGTTGTCTGTTCCTCAAAAGGCAGAGTGATCTGCTGGAAATGTAAATATGATCAAGTCACTCCTTATACACACACACACACACTTACTTCAGACACATCAGTGGCTCCTCCAGCCTTACCTGAAGACTCGCTTGGGGAAGCTGCACTTCCACGTTCCTTCTAGTGACTGTTGGAAGGTCCTAGGTCCCTGCTGGCCAGAGGCATCCGTTTCTTGCCATTGGCTTCCCACTGTGGACTATGGCATAGCATCTCCATAGGGCTGCTCATGGTGTGGCAGCTTGCTTCCCCCAGACTGAGAGCTCTAAGGAAGAGAGAGAGAGCGAAAGAGGACGACTCAGGGGCTTTCCTGGCTTAGGGACTTGGTGCTTTCACTACCAGGGCCCAGGTTCAATCCCTGGTTGGGGAACTAAGATACTGAAAGCCTTGGATTGTGGCCAGGAAAAGCTGAGACAAGTTTAGTCATTCTGTATCTTAATCACCTCTTGAAAGGAACATCCCATGACTTTACCATATTCTCTTAGAAGTGAGTCACTAGGGACTGCACGCAGGTGTGAATACCAGCTACCTGAGAGGCTGCCTGTCCCAGGGATTTCAGTTAGGGAGAGGGCAGGATAAAGTAAGGACGCACACATTCTGCCAGGGAGTTGGTAGAAGTCTCACGGGAGGGGATTAAAGCACTTGGGGTGTCAGGAGAAGGAGGAGGTGGCATTTTGTGGGGAATATTTGAGAAGGCCTTCACGAGGGTGGTCTCAGTGCATATGGGCCCTGGGTGACTGGATTCAGCAAGTAGAGATGAAGGAGAGAGAGGGACCCTGGTCTGCTCCCATTTAATACCATTTTAAATGGATTTGGTTATCTGGTTCCAGCCCTTGGCAGCTCAGAACGTAGAAGCTGCAGGGGAGGGGTGTGTTTTTTCCAGTAGACATTCACACAGGACCAGGCGGTGGCCACCAAGTGCAGAGCAGGGCAGTGGGCATCAAGAAGGGACCCAAGATTTCCGCACGCACAGTGGTCCGGCACCGTTTGTTAGCAGAGGTGCGCCCGGGAGCCTCTGAGGGGACTGCTCCATCACAGGCTAGCATGTGACATGGAGAGGCAGTGACACGTGTGCAGCATGCTCTGTTTTAGAAAACAGAGGAGTGTGTAAGAATTTTAGAACGACGGTTCAGTTACATTATATGACTGGTAGGGGGTCCTTCAAGAAGCAGGAACCTCAGCCTTCCATCCAAGTTGGATTATCAACACGAGAAAGGCCAAGGAAAAGTACACTAACTAGATACATACATTTTCATTTTTATTTATTTTTTTGGCCACACCTCTGGAGAAGGCAATGGCACCCCACTCCAGTACTCTTTCCTGGAAAATCCCATGGACGGAGGAGCCTGGTAGGCTGAAGTCCATGGGGCCGTTAAGTTGGACACGACTGAGCGACTTCACTTTCGCTTTTCACTTTCATGCATTGGAGAAGGAAATGGCAACCCACTCCAGTGGTCTTGCCTGGAGAATCCCAGGGATGGGGCAGCCTGGTGGGCTGCCGTCTATGGGGTCACACAGAGTCGGACACGACTGAGGTGACTTAGCAGTAGCAGCAAGGCAGGTGGGAGCTTAGTTCCCCTGGGATCAAACCCACACCCCCTGCATTGAAAGTGCAGAGTCTTAACGACTAGACCACCAGGGAAGTCCCCAGGATATGTACACTTTAAAAATTAAAAACTTGGTTTGTTCTTTCGTCGCATGAACAAAACACGAACCTGCTTTCCATCTAACTCATAGAGGAGGTGGCCTTTTGTTCGATTTTATTCCGCTAGTTGACAAGCGCGGAGGCCCTCAGGTGGGGAGTTACGTGAAGAATTACAACTCACGTCCCCAGGGCAGGGTTTTCCTTTCTTTGCCTCTCGGAGAAGCAGAGCTCATGTATAGGTGAGAGCCTGTCTATTTCTGGAGGCAGATGGATTAAAGGACCCGCACGATAGTGACCTGTTAGCTTTTCTGATGTTTTAAATGAATATCTATGGCTTATCCCTTTAGAATGGAAGGCACTTCTCGCATCCTTCTCACGGAGCTCAAGCCCCAAGGGTTCTGATTCAGACTGACGTCTCGGCATGTGTTTTTTTTCCCCCACAAAGACTCACCCATTTGTTTAAGTCATCCTACAGTGTGCAGTAGTGGGCGGAGAAGGGAGGTGAGATTTGTATCCTGGTTCTGCCTCTTGCTGGTGACCTTGAACCCCTGACTTTGTTTTTCTGAGTCTTCCTTGCTTCATCTGCAAGACTGGGATACCATACCCTCCGTCACTGAAGTTTTGTTTCAGGTAAAATATTATGTGGAAATTCATGGATGCAATCCTGGCACCTCTATGCTTAATAAAAGGACATGGTCACTTAAAGTACAATCTAAAAAACAATGGTCTCGTAAAGTGTCCCCACTGTACCCTACGATTCTGCCTTTTGAATATTTAATAACAATCATTCAAAAGCCTGTTCCTTTACTGTCTCCTCTATTGGACTCTCAGCTCCACTCAGGCAAGTACATGCCTTGTTTTTTCTTTTCATGCACTTTCTGCACTTACTTTTCCTGCTTCCCTAAGTTCAGTTGGATTGAGTGAGCTTTTTTAAATTTTACACCCTCCGCCATCCATTCTTTGTAACCCATGTACTTTTGAGATGTTTTCCTTAAGCTGTGTTCACATGAAAGGGAAAAAGTTAAAGTGTTAGTTGGTCAGTGATATCTGAATCTTTGTGACCCCGCCAGGCTACTTTATCCATGGAATTCTCCAGGCAAGAACCCTAGAGTGGGTAGCCATTCCCTTCTCCAGGAGATCTTCCCGACCCAGGGATTGAACCCAGGTCTCTTATATTGCAGGCAGATTCTTTACTATCTGAGCTATCGGGGAAGCCCCTTATGTACACATAGTGAGGCCTAATGTGCCAGTTTCAGCAGTACGTGAACCGTGAACCTCCAGATGCTCAAGCTGGTTTTGGAAAAGGCAGAGGAACCAGAAATCAGATTGCCAACATCCGCTGGATCATCGAAAAAGCAAGAGAGTTCCAGAAAAACATCTGTTTCTGCTTTAATGAATGCCAAAGCCTTTGACTGTGTGGATCACAATAAACTGTGGAAAATTCTCAAAGAGATGGGAATACCAGAGCACCTGACCTGCCTCTTGAGAAACCTGTATGCAGGTCAGGAAGCACCAGTTAGAACTGGACATGGAGCAACAGACTGGTTCCAAATAGGAAAAGGAGTCCGTCAAGGCTGTATATTGTCACCCTGCTTATTTAACTTATATGCAGAGTACATCATGAGAAAGGCAGGGCTGGAAGAAACACAAGCTGGAATCAAGATTGCCGGGAGAAATATCAATAACCTCAGATATGCAGATGACACCACCCTTATGGCAGAAAGTGAAGAGGAACTCAAAAGCCTCTTGATGAAAGTGAAAGTGGAGAGTGAAAAAGTTGGCTTAAAGCTCAACATTCAGAAAACGAAGATCATGGCATCTGGTCCCATCACTTCATGGGAAATAGATGGGGAAACAGTGGAAAGTGTCAGACTTTATTTTTCTGGGCTCCCAAATCACTGCAGATGGTGACTGCAGCCATGAAATTAAAAGACGCTTACTCCTTGGAAGGAAAGTTATGACCAATCTAGGTAGCATATTCAAAAGCAGAGACATTACTTTGCCAACAAAGGTCCATCTAGTCAAGGCTATGGTTTTTCCAGTGGTCATGTGTGGATGTGAGAGTTGGACTGTGAAGAAAGCTGAGCGCCCAAGAATCGATGCTTTTGAACTGTGGTGTTGGAGAAGACTCTTGAGAGTCCCTTGGACTGCAAGGAGATCCAACCAGTCCATTCTGAAGGAGATCAGTGCTGGGATTTCTTTGGAAGGAATGATGCTAAAGCTGAAACTCCAGTACTTTGGCCACCTCATGCGAAGAGTAGACTCATTGGAAAAGACTCTGATGCTGGGAGGGATTGGGGGCAGGAGGAGAAGGGGACGACAGAGGATGAAATGGCTGAATGGCCTCACTGACTCGATGGATGTGAGTCTGGCTGAACTCCGGGAGTTGGTGATGGACAGGGAGGCCTTGCGTGCTGCAGTTCATGGGGTCGCAGAGAATCGGACACGACTGAGCGACTGGACTGAACTGAACTGAATGTGACAGTGGCCTCTGCGCCGTCTCCAGACACAGCGTCACATGCGCCAACTCTGGCCTTCTCACCCGTGCACACTCCAGCCTTCAGTCAGCCTCTATCAGTTTGATGATGTTTTTATAGTCAATTCTTACATTGATTTACTGACACATTTTCTCCTTTCTTTGCTGGCTGTTTTTCCTTGCAAGTCAGTTTTTCTTTGTGAATATAGTTTTCCTTTTCTTGAAGTGCATCCTTTTTTAGTTCTTCCAGTGAGGGCCTAAGGGTAGTAAGCATTCTTTTACTGAAAATTCTTAATCTTTTTTTTTTTTTTTTAACCTTTTTAGTTTATATTGGAGCGTAGCCGATTAACAATGTTGGGATAGTTTCAGGTGAATGGTGAAGGGACTCAGCCATACGTATACATGCATCCATTCTCCCCCAGACTCCCCTCCCATCTGGGCTCCCACATAACGTTGAGCAGAGTCCCCTGTGGTATACAGTAGGTCCTTGTTGGTTATCCATTTTAAATATAGCAGTGCGTACATGTCCATCCCAAACTCCCTAACCATCCCTTCTCCCCAGCCTTCCCTCTTTGAAAATGCCTGATCTTTACCCTTGCCTCTGAATGATGGTTTAGCTGGATATAGAATTTGTGTTTAATGGTTATTTTCCTTGGCACCTGGAAAATGTTACAGGTCGGTCTGGTGCCAAAGCCCACTTCCACTTGACCTCTGAGCCATGTGAGCATCTTAGTGGAATTAAGGATAAACAAGATAGCGCTGTTATTACTGGATATATGGAACTGCTCAGTTCAACACATATTAAACTGGAGAAGAGAACTGTGACGGACAGGATTGCATCTTGGGACCAAAAGATGCAACCTGATCCTAGGTAGCAATGTTTATATAAATGAGTGTGGGTTTTTGGTATATGCTATGGTATTAGCACTTTGTATCCTCAGCAGCATTGATATGTATTTTTTTGAAATCTAAATTTGAAAGTTGCTCAGTCGTGTCTGACTCTTTGCGACCCCATGGACTATACAGTCCAGGCCAGAATACTGGAGTGGGTAACCTTTCCCTTTTCCAGGGGATCTGCCCAACTCAGGGATCAAACCCAGGTCTCCCACATTGCAGGCGGATTCTTTGCCAGTTGAGCCACAAGGGAAGCCCAATATATGTATATACTCAAATCAATGACTGCTGCTATGAAAAAAAAAAAAGGATAAGCAGGAGCATAGTTAAACTGGGACTTCTGGCAACAGCTGACATACCTTGCCTGAGCTGTGCACAAGAATATTTTCCCACACCTTGGAAAGGGCCAAATAAGCAATGCTGACGGAGGACGTGCTGAGATTTAGCAGGCTTAGACAGCTTCACACCCGGCTTCCAAGCCTGCAGCCACTGACCCCACTGGCACCTCCTTGGCGCTCTGTGCTGCTTCGGAGATAGTACAGGAAGTTGGGTTTGGCTTTCTTTCTTTGGTCTGGGTGTGGCGTGTATGCAGGGGAGGCTCCCTGCACGGGCAGAGCAGATTCACTCTCCTCTACGCCCAGGGCTGTGCACAGGCCTGGAGGCGCTCTGCTTTTAGAGGGACCACTCACCATTCCCACAAATCCATCTCTGCCCGCAGATCATGAAGGAAGTGCGGCGTGCGCTCTGCAATGCAGCCACAGACGACAGCAAACTGCTGCTCCTCAGTGCTGTGGGCAGTGTGTTCTGCAGCGGCCTGGATTACTCCTACCTGATTGGCAGGTTGTCCAGCGACCGGAGGAAGGAGAGCACCCGGATCGCAGAGGCCATCAGGTGAGCCTTGCTGGGGTTCAGACACGTGGGGGGGTGTGCCTGGGTTTAGCAGGTGAAAGTATAGGCTGCTTAGTTAAATTTGAATTTCAAACAAGGAAACATTTTTAAAAGCATAAGTATATCCCATCCTATGCAGCACTTGGGATACACTTATACTAAAAAATTTTTCAGTTGCTCAGTCATGTCCAACTCTTTGCAACCCCATGGACTACAAAGCACGCCAGGCTCCTCTGTCCTCCTCTATCTCCTGGAGTTTGCTCAAGCTCATGTCCACAGAGTCAGTGATGCCTTCCAACCATCTCATCCTCTGCCACCCTCTTATCCTTTCGTCTTCAATCTTTCCCAGCATCAGGGTCTTTTCCACTGAGTCAGCTCTTCACATCGGGTGGCCAAAGTATTGGAGCTTCAGCTTCATCATCAATCCTTCCAATGAATATTCAGAATTGATTTCCTTTAGGATTGACTGGCTTGATCTCCTAGCAGTACAAAGGGTCTCTCAAGAGTCTTCTCCAGCACCACAATTCAAAAGCATCAGTTCTTTGGTGCTCAGCCTTCTTTATGGTCCAATTCTCATATCTGTATGTGACTATTGGAAAATTGTTTTATGTTTATCTGAAATTCAGAGTTTAATTGGACATCCGATATTTTCCTGCCAAAATTAGAGATGATTTTACACTCTAGGTTATATCCCACTTTATTTATTTTTTTATCATAAAGAGATTTTATTTCCTCATGTTAAACCCAGCCTCTGGTAATACCCAAGTATTATACACACTAATCCCACCCTCTGCCTGATGGTGAAATCTTTGCTTTTCTGGGCGTCCCAGCCTCATGGAGCTGACACGGCCCAGCCATGAGGAGGAGGAGGGACATGGGCAGCTCTGTATATGTAGACCCTTGGGTGGGGAGCATTTCCCCCTCTTGCATTATCTTTGGGGCAAAAGCTGGGATCCTGGGGAGGACATCCACTCCCATAGATCAGTATCTCTTTTGGGAAAGCAAAGGGTGGTTACAACCTCATTCTTTACAGATTTGTCAGAAGCAAGTGAGTGTGACTTCCATCAAGGCTGTCACTGGTCCTCCACCCTGGGAAGGGCACACACCCGCTGCTACACCTGATGTGGACTAAGTGCTCCTTCTCCAGGGACCAGGTGGCACCGCTGAACCATGACTTGTCTGGGGACCACACGTCCCCTGGACCACTGGTTCTCAGCCCGGGAGCTTTTCCAAAACCCAGCAGCTTGGCAGCATCTCCAGGAGCTTTGGGCTTAATGAGTGAGGGGAGCGCTGGGGGAGCATGCCTTGGGTTTCAAAATTTCTTTGGTGATTCTAATATGAAAGCAAGATCAGGAACCCCTGCCACGTGCCAACCAAGAGGCTTCTCCATATTGACTGAGTGCACCAGAAATCGGGAAGATCCCCTGGATGAGGGCATGGCAACCCTCTCCATTATTCCTACCTGGAGAATCCCATGGATAGAGGAGCCTGGCGGCCTATAGGTCCATAAGGTCACAAACAGTCAGCCATGACTGAAAGTGAAAACACACATGCCCCAGAAGTTTTAGAACCACAGTGTTGTAGAGAAGCATTTCCCGGAAAACTTGCTGCAGCTTTCCAGAGAAGCATCGTGAATGAGGGACCCTGCTGATAAATGTGGTCTGTCCCCTCTTCTGTGGATTTTCCAGGCATGTTAAGAAATTTACAGTCTGAGAGGTCTCTTGTGAAAGAACTTCGTTCAGAATCTAGCAAGGCCGATACATATTTTGGCCACAGAACCTCGTAAGCTGCTGGCATCCCTTGCAGTTCTTACGCACGATCTCGGCTGGGCTGAGCCCAGGATCCGGGCCAGACACGCGGCTGTGGCACCCCCGCCGTGGTCCCTCCCCATCCTGATAGTTTTCTAAAGAAAACACGCCTGCACCTGGCCTGGGAAGCTGCCTGCCCTCTGCAGATGTTCGCTGAATGAACTAGCAGATGTGGGAAGAGCTCGGATGACTCACTCCACAGAAGCCTCTATCCAGGACCCAAACAAAGCTGTGTGCTCCATCCAGGCCAGCCTCACCTGAACCCCTCACAGGGGAGACCATGGCCTGCTGGCTGGATGCTGGGACGAGAAGGAGTGAGATTACCAGTGTGCAGTACTTGGTCCATTCCTGGCCTGTAATGAGTACTTAGGACCAGTGTAAAGAATGATTTTCACTGTTCTTCCCGTTACTTCCAGCCATGAGGTCTAGCTAAAAGCCTGGCTCTGACGATGGAGTGGGCTTCTGGTGGGGGGCCCAGGGTGGCTGTCACTGTGTGTGTGCCTGGTGCCCACATGCCCCATCTCGGCCAACTTGGCTCCGAATGTTGGCAGTGGGGGGCTGCACCCCACAGCTCCTGTTAAAGGGAACGGGCAGCAGGGTCACAGTTGCCAAGTGCTCAAGGTGGACTCTGGACACCCCTGATGGAGGATTTTGTTCTGAGTCTCCTGTGGGCCAGGAGAGGAGCTCGCGGACCACCGGGAACACCCTCCCCGGCCGATGTGCTGACCATGATGACAGAGACCCATGTGCCAGGCACTGAGCTGATGCTGGGTGGACCCTCACGTTGAAGTCTCTGCTCTCATCTCAGGACACACCACTGGCTTTCCCGTTTTACGAGAAGCCAAATGAGGCTCCAGAGACTAGGTGACTTGTCCCAGGTCTCCCCACTCGTTAGGGGCAGTGTTGAAGCTGGAGGCCAAGTCCTCCAGCCCCCAAAGTTCCTGATCCTCCTGCCACATCAGCCCAGCCTGCAGCTCCCGGCACGGGCTCAGGTTGAGTGGAGGCAGTGATGAGGGCTGGCGTGAGCCCGAGGGGCTCTGACATGGGGGGAGAAGCTAGCCATCTTCCCAGCGCTGCCCTGCCACCCAGGCCAGGATCAGATATCTGAGCAGCAGCATCTGTAATGCAATATCCTGTTTGCTGTCTGGCTTCCACGTCCAGCGGGCCCTTGCGATAGAGATCTCCTGCTCAAGGTGAGAGGAAAAGGAAGGGGAGTGTGGTCTGCTCACCACGTTTTTATATCAAGGAAATGAATTTGCAAGTCTGCTGGATTGAATGGAGAAGGGAATGGCAACCCACTTCAGAATTCTTACCTGGAAAGTCCCATGGACAGAGGAGCCTGGCGGACTATAGTCCATGGGGTTGCAAACAGTCGGACACAACCGAAGCAACAGCACTCGGCACGCTGGACTGAAATGGAAGGGTGGGTTGAAGGGTCAGGGGGTCGGAGCTGAGCATGCTTGGGCCCCTCTGCCCTCCTCAGGGGTCTTGGTGCCTGTGCACAGAGCTCAGGTTGGAAACAACAGCATGAAAGTTTCTGGGGTCTGGAAGAGGAAGCTCCTGGAGAGTCATGAGTGCCCAAGT
Source organism: Bubalus kerabau (assembly GCF_029407905.1). Classification (NCBI taxonomy): domain Eukaryota; kingdom Metazoa; phylum Chordata; class Mammalia; order Artiodactyla; family Bovidae; genus Bubalus; species Bubalus kerabau. The sequence continues at coordinate 10,573,263 of NC_073640.1, read as the reverse complement.
GACTTTCTGGAAGGACTGTCATGTGGATGGTGAAGCAGAGGGAATAGGAGTATCAGAGGGGCCACAGCAGGGGGGGGCGTCCTGATAAGGGTGTGCCCCCTTTACTGAGAGTGTGCAACAGAGGCTGTGATGCATCCTCAGGAGGTGATTCTATGCCAAGTGGAAGATTTGGTTCCCTGCCTCTCTCTTAACGTCCTTCCCAATTGTGAGATCCAAGGTCCTGGAGTTGTACCAGGGGGTTTAGGAATGGGACATCTGCTGAAAATCCCAAATCCAAACCCTGTGGTTCCAAGGACCCTGCAAAGAAGCCCCACATCCCCCTGCAGATTCCAAATTGCATTTGGCAAAAAGCTCCTCTTAAAACCAGTGACTGGGGCCATGAAGTTAGGAAGTCAAGCTAGGAAACAGGCCCCTGGAAAACCAGGACTCAGCAGGCATAGGGCCACATCTCCCTCTGTGCAGCAGTGTCCTTCTGGGGTCAGCTGCACTGGGACAGCAGTGGCCGAGGTGCATCACAAAGAGTCTACTCACAGAGCCGTACAGAAGTCAGGAAATCCAATGGCTCAAGCCTGGGTGCATACTTTTGCGACAGCACGTAGGTCCCAAGATAACCCCCATGTCAGGAGTGTTAAGCCGTCTTCTCACAGTTCAGTCCAATCCCGGCGTATCACTGTGATACCCAGATCTTTTGAGACGAATTTGGGGGAATAGTATCAATTGAGAAGAGATAAACAAGAGATAAACATCAGCTTGATGTTTGTATAAGTTAAGTATTTGCTGCTGTAACAAATGAACCCCCAACATACATAATGGCTCAGCTGTGAAAGAAATTTACTTCTTGCGTGTGTGATCTCAGAGTAGATATTACCGATCAACCCATGGCTGTCCCCCAAGGGCTGAGTCAGGAACCCAAACACCTGCCATTTTGTGATTCAACAAATGTGTTCCAAGATTGCTGAGCTTGGTAAGCTGAGAGGGCCGGGAGGGCTGTGTGGTGGGAGATTTTCTTGTACCAGGCCCAGAAGTGTGTATCTGGTTTCTACTCATGTCCCATCGGCCGGCATCTGGTTACTTGGGCATAGCCAGTTGCCAGGGAGACTGAGAACCATGTTCCAACAGTAACCCCAGGAAGAAGAGGGAAGGGAAGCAGGTCTGATGACCAGCCGGTGCATCCCTACCGCACATCTACCATCCTTGCTCTCTTTCTGGGAGCTGATTTACCAAGTGTTCATCCCGATGTGCTTGGAGACCAAGCAGTGCAAGAGGCAGACCTGTGAGTTTCCTTAAGGAATTGGAAGAGGAGGAGAGTTCAAGCAAGCAGCAAATAATTGGGATAATTGCAAATCCCGATCACGGAGTGTTCCAAGAACTCTCAGAAGGCCCAGGCAGCCCCTGCACAGTGAGCAGAGACGAGAGAGACAGGAGATGAGTCTGGAGAGGGAAGAGGAGGCAGACCAAGGTCACGGTTTGGAGTCTGGATTTTATTCTTGCGAGTTCCTGTTAGTTTACAGTCTTCCACCTGAAAATAATGAGGGATGCAGGCTTTACTAGACATCCTGGGTTTTTCCTCCATGTCCGATAACATTAATGTTTTATGGACCTTATAAAGCAGCTAGGGGGAAGGTGAAGAGTGTCCTAAGGCAGAGGACCGGAGGTTGTTGTAGGTGTCCCTGTTTAATATTCAAGATGCATGTTGTAAGCTTGCTCAGTGCAGGACAGGGAGGCGACATTGCCTGATCCAAAGCCACGGAGCCAGATGCCTCATGCCCCCAGGGGAGCCCAGCATCTTTCTCCAGTTTTGGCCAAAGCCACCCAAACATACAGACCTTCATCAGCATTCTAGAACCACACTCAGTGAGTCTGGTATGCCTGTAGCTAATTCAAAATCAGACAGTCCTGAGACTGAAAGAACTCTTTAGAGGTCATCAGTCCCCACCTGTGCCCATGGTCTAAAGCTCACTCAGGGTGATCATTGGGCCAAACTTGGGGTACCTCCAGTTCCAAGGGGTTCATGCCACCAAAGGTGCCCACTCCACCCTCAGCACTGCCCTTAGAACATTCCTTCTCTCCTTGAGTTCAAATACCCCTCCTTATAAAACCCTCCTTTAGGTCCGTTCTGAACGTTAACATTCAGGGTGTCCTCCTTAAGGGTATTTGCTCTTCATTACTATCTTGGATGTGGGAGGGCAGGGTAGCCAGGTGCAGTGCTGGGACCATGGGTTGACCTGGGATCTTCTGGGCAAACCGTGGTCACTCCATGAGTTTTCCCCTGAAAATCTGATGCCAAGCACTGTGCCATTTCTGTGCCTGTGGCTCTGGGGCTCGCCATCTGGGAGGTCCCCTGATGACCCATGGGTGCTTTCCAGCACCTGGGGAGGCTTATTCCCACCTCGACAGAATCAAGCTTGTCTGTGGGTCTTGGCAAATCCACTCACCTGCTAAAGAGGGTCCTCTCTTTTCCCCAGGGACTTTGTGAAGGCCTTTATCCAGTTCAAGAAGCCCATCGTGGTGGCGATCAATGGGCCTGCTCTGGGCCTGGGCGCCTCCATCCTGCCCCTCTGTGACATCGTGTGGGCCAGCGAGAAGGCCTGGTTCCAGACCCCATACGCCACCATCCGCCTCACACCCGCCGGCTGCTCCTCCTACACCTTCCCCCAGATCCTGGGCGTCGCCCTGGTAAGCCTCCTCGTCTCTGTGGCACATTTGGGGTGCCAGAGCACCCCTCTTCTGTCCTGTGTTTAGGACGTGGCCCTTCACGTGGGTAGAGTCCCAGGGCTGCTCCCTCCCTGTGCAGTCTGCAGGTCGTCTCAGCTTCTTCTGCCTCCCCGGGGTTGCTGCCCGCCGGTGTCTACGCAGCAGCCCAGCAGGTGGATTGCAAGGTGGTTTGGACTCAGGAGCCGGGGCCACTTTCTTGTGGCTCACAGCATCAGCGGTGGCGGGCAGATGAGGCAGGCACGTTCCCCTGTAATCTCAGCCTCTGCGCTCTGCCCCGTTCCTCCCGGCCTTGGTGGTCACAAACATATTAACATTGCAGAGCCTTGTCTCTTTCTTTCATTTCAGTCATTTCTGAAACTCCAAGAATGTTCCCAGTTGAGACCTGTTTTTGCCAACTGATTGCGTCCCGTTTGGCTTCTTCCACTGGGCTCCTTCCTCACATTTCTTCTTCCTGAGACGGCGTCTCTTGTCTCTAAATACGTACAGCGTGTGTTGGTCTTCAAACCTCCAATCAGATGCATCCATTAGCCTGTTATTGACCTGACAAATTTCACTCCTCGGGCATGAAAGATTGTCCTTTGGGTCATCATGACCCCCCAGAGGGGAAGCGGGTGCACAGATCCAGAGGCTGGGAGAGCTTGGCATTTCAACATCTGCCTAAGAGCAGCTAAAGTGTGCAAAGCCGGGAAGGGGACAGGAGGGGAGGCCGGTAGACAGCAGTCAGGGAGGGGATTGCACGGTCCGCTGTGGGAAGGAGGCAGGGACTTGTCCTGAAGGAGGGAGGGCTACGACCCTCTTGCCCCGAGTGTCCGTGCTGGCTGCATTGTGCCCCGCCGCTCCTAGGACCTTGTCCACGTGGCTCCTCCCAGAACAGCTGAGAGAAGTTCTTGGGGGAGCAGAGTACAGAGGACTCTGCGGAAGGCAGGAGGGGTTTCTGCCCTTGGCTGCTGGGCAGCGCCTGCGTCCAACTCTGGGCCCCTGGAAAGGATGCGTTCTCTGTGTCAGGATCATGGGGTTACTCAGGACCTTTTGGGCAGTCGGTGAGGGAGACACCTGAAGTGGCTTAAAGGGTGGTGTGGGGGAACAGAGAGTTTAACGGTTCCCGTAACTGGCAGGTCCAGCAGTAGAGCCCCTGTTCGGGGTGCCAGGCCCCAGAATCCCAGCACCAGCAGGGCTCTTGTTCTCCATCTGTCCTGTCTTTGCAGCTCCTCGTCTCCATGGAGCAGGGACAGACACAGCGGTGGGTGGCCTTGGGCTGAGTGACTTAAGCCGCCAGAGAAGGAGAAAGATTCTTCCCCATGCTCTCCAGCTTGGAGACCTCACAGAGAGCTTTAATGTCTAGGGTGGCTCTTCTGCTTATTCCCATATCAGCCATTAAGGACGGGGTGTCAACTCTGAACTGTCCCCAGTCCCTCCTGGGGGGTCTGCCACCAGACACGGGGAGGGGTATTGGGCAGATGAAGCTCCTGTAGGTACATGACTTCTTTCGGGAATTTAACAGAAGCTGGGGCCCTCTGCTCAGAAAGATGCATACAGATACAAGCGTTGGCAAATAGTTCCCGCAGCATCTTTGGTCCCCAGTTAAGGATGCCGCCTCTGAGAGCTGGGACCATCACCCACAGCACACTCACTCATTAACAGGCTCACAGGCATACCGGCTCTCAGCTTTCTCCTGCCTTTGCTTTTTCAGGCCAACGAGATGCTCTTCTGTGGGCGGAAGCTCACCGCCCAGGAGGCATGCAGCAGAGGCCTGGTGTCCCAGGTCTTCTGGCCGACCACGTTCAGCCAGGAGGTCATGCTGCGGGTCAAGGAGATGGCCTCCTGCAGCGCGGTGGTGAGTTCCGAGTCTCCGTGCGCTGTTCTCGCAGGTGGGGGCAGCGAGACCGGAAGGGAGTGTCTGACTTGCCAGAGGTCACGCAGGGAGTCCATGGGAGGCCCTGTGTGATTTTGCAGAGGCCGAATCTCGGTGCTGAGAGCTTAAATCCAGAGGGAGGCGGTGAGCACCGTTAGGTGTTCCCACGTCAGCTCCAGTGTGAAAACCTCAGAAGAGATTTATAGCCTGGGGTAGAAGTGATGCCTTAAAGTTCCTAAACTTGCACAGACACACAAATCATCTATGGTTTTCAAAGAAAGAGGAAGCAAACGCGAATAAGGGCAGGGTATGAGCCAGCTGAGAGATGAGAAACAACAGTTCCTGCCGCCCTGGTACCTCATTTCTCCTGCCCGCCCAGCGCGTGGCACATTTAAAGTCTACAGTTGAACTCCTTGAAAACGGGATAAGTGAATAACACCTCCATAGAGGCACCGGGTTTTAACTGTCGATTTTATCTCCTAAAAGTCGCTCTGAGCGCTGCGTGGGAATACCCCGGGAAGGGGGAGAAAGGGCGGGGCAGGAGGAAAGGCTCTCTGAGAGCAGAAGGTCCGGCCGCTTGCTGTGCTCCAGCGTCACGGGGCGCTGGGCTGGACTGTGGGGGCTGAGCGGTCCCCACAACTTCTCCCCGTCTACCCTGAGTCCCCACCCGAGGTCACTCACCTCCTGATTGCCCCCGCCAGCCTTTACAGACACCCACTGTGCAGCACTGCCCCCAGGAAGCCTGTGGTCCCAGGGACGGTGGCAGGGTGGGGACAGCCCTGCCTTCTTGGTGGTTGTTTGTCGTGGGCCGAGCCCTTTGCTCAGCTCTTTCTGTGGATTCTCTTTTAATCTTCTCGATGACTCTGGCGGCCAGCTCTTTGCCCAGGACTCTCTCCTGTGGTTTTAACCCCAAAGATCTCAGGTCCCAGCAAACTGCATGAGCCTAGGCAGACAGGGGTGGTTGGTGCCATAGGGGCCGCTGCCTGCAGGGGTGGGTAGACATTCTCAGTGGGGTAAACAGTGTGAGTGAGGGCACGAGGGGTTCAGGCAGCAGCTCCTGGTGGTGTGAGCTGGCGCACAGTGTGTTCGGGGGCCATGAGGCTGAAAAGGCAGGAGGACAAAGACTCCAAAGCACCCCTGAGGAGTCTGACCTCTGGGGGTGCTCAGAAAAAACTGGCTTTTGAAGAAGTCCTGCAAGGAAGATTCTCCTGTCCACAGATAGGAGTTCAGGAGCTTCGGGATGATTCACCTGAGACAGGAATCTCCCCCATAGCCCCCGGAGATGGTGGTCTTCAGAGAAATCTGGGGGCGGGAAGAGGTGTCCTTCGTCAGCTGGTCCCTTCTTACCACCCGTGAGCCTCCAGCCCAAGCTGAAGGATATGGTTCCAGCCTGCTTGAGCAAGGGAGCTCTTGTCTTGCTTTTTTTCTGTTTGAAAGCGCTTGGTGAGACTGAGAACTGAAGTTCCCACGTCCACAGAGAATGGGGAGGCCGAAGGATGCTCAGACACTTTGCTGCAAGCGGTGCCTCTGCCAGACTGAGGCAGCCGTGGGGCCTACAGAATCAGCCAGGGGTTTGCAGGGCATGTCCACCAGGCAGCCGTGGGCACCTCCAGTTCCCTGAGCTCGGGTCCTTCATCTGTAATGCAGAGATAAACATGCTGCCTGTCTGTGAACTTGAGGTGGAAATAAACGACTGCACGGGGAGCGCCTGTCACAGAGCCGGCAGCTAATGGTGGTTGTAGTGGCCTTGCTGCCGCTGTGACCTGCAATTGTTCTTACTCATGATCACGATTCTTATTGCTACTTTCACCACGCTGGCTACTGTATTACTAATATTCCAGTCGTTAATACTGCTGCAATATAATGCCATCGTATTGCTATCACTGGCATTACTATGATCGCTGCTGTAATACTATGGCTCTGTTACTACCGTTACGTTATTGCCACCACTGACATTACTGTTATCACAACTATAGTCCTCTAGTATTACTGTTGTCTCTATTATTGCTCGTTACTGCTGTTTATTGCCATTGTTATTACTTGCTATTGCAAGGATTACTACTTTTATTACCACTGCTTACTGCTAAGCCTGAACAAGGGACATTGCTGTCGAGGCAGGTCCTGTGGGTACCTTGGCAACCCGTTAGTTCATTTCATTATCTTACTCTGCGATCCCAGCCATTCTTGAGTTAGGTAGCACACGGAGGTTAAAGCAGTATTTCCCCAAGTTTTTTCCTGACATCCATAGAAAGTGTAACTGAGTATCGGTCACCCTTGGGTAAAAGACCTAGTCCTTGCAGTTGGGGTTAACACAGGTCCCACTCAGCCATCCCAGGGACTGAGGGCTTGACATCTGGGCACACGTGCAACCTGTTCCTGGTGTTGCCAAGGGGCAGAGGCCTGGGAAGCCCAGGACCACAGGAGGCGCCTCCTCTGGCTGTGGACATCAGAAGATTACCCAGGCCAAGTACGTCCCTCGGGAGCAGAGTCCCTGGAGCCTGACTAATGAGGCTTGTGCATTTCCCTGCAGGTGCTGGAGGAGTCAAAATGCCTCGTGCGGAGCTTCCTGAGGTCGGTGCTTGAAGACGTGAACGAGAAAGAATGCGTCATGCTCAAGCAGCTCTGGAGCTCCTCCAAAGGCCTGGATTCCCTCTTCAGCTACCTGCAGGACAAAATTTACGAAGTGTGAGGGCCCAGCACTGCGGGGCCCCTGACTTCCAGCTCCGCCCCTGTGTTTCAGAGATGGGAGCCCAGTGTATGCCTGGCCGAGGAGTCTGTCAGGTGTCTCTCTGTCCCGAGGGTTGTGTCCATTTCCTTGTGTCCTTTGGTTGCTCCTCATTGGTCTGGTTTTGTGTAATGATGGGAAACGCAGTGTGCTTGGCCTCCTGCCCCGTGTCCGCACCTCAAACCCCAACTGACTGGAGGGCCATCGAGGGCTATCTCTTCCCAGGCCTTTGCCAGGCGCCCTTGTCCAGCCCCACTTGCTCAGATGCACCATCCTTGTCCAGGAAGGAAGACCAGTCCCCTCGCCCCACCAGTCCTTCTGACTCAGGCTGTGTCTACACAGTGCCTCTGACGTGGGGACTCAGCTGCCATGACCTTTGTGGCTAAGGGCAGACCCAGTGACTGGGGGACGACCACTCTTAGGGGATTTTCCGGAGCAATGGGTAGAGCGCTTGTGTGGAGCCCGCCTCAGTCTCCTCTCTGATGCACGTCTGTGTGACTTTTAGGGCTTGGTCTTAACAACCCAACTGAGTGATTTACAAAACCCAGATATTGTACATTTAGGAGCATTTTGTTAAATATATATTTTTTAAAACGATGTAAGTGGAAATTCTGATAATTTATGTGTATTATATGTAAAGCTAGTTTTGCAAAACACATAAACTACTAGGAAAGTGGTTTTTTTTCCCCCTTTAATCAGACTTATTTAATTTATTTATTTTTGTTTATACGTTACGGTATCCGTTGTTCACACAGATACTACTTTCATACTGCCCTAGACCAAATCCCATACAGGGTTCGAGCTGTTTGGTGCATTCTAGCAATGAACCACGTAGATGTAAAAATCAGAGAGATAGAAATGGGATTGCTAGGATTAGAAGGAGCGGCTCTGCACCAGATTCTCTGCATATGAAACAGCTCTGTGGTCATTGAATACTTGTTCTAGGAGAAATCATGGAAGGGTCTTCTCTTCACTCTGCTGCCTTTAAGGAGATAAAGGGGCCTCCCGCCTGAATGGTCCTGAGACACAGCCAGTCCCTAATCCCTGGATGTCAGGAACAGGTGGGGGCTGGGCCCCCTGGGGGTTGCATACTATTGAGGGACACTTCTTCCTTTGGGGCTTGACTTTCAGAGTCCCTTTTCTCATAGGGCAGTGCTATCTGGCACCTCTCACCTTCCAGAGAGGTGGGGGCAGTCCCCACTCTGTGGAGCTGTCAACAGCAGGTCTAAGTCTTTCTGCCTCCAGAAGTCCTGTTTTCAGGCTCTTTACTCCCATGAGGGAGCAGTAACCAGGTATTAGGCCTCTGCCCATGGCCCACAGAGGGGCCCCAGCCTTTGTGTTCAGGCTGTCAGCCCAAAGTCCCCAAATCGGCCATGGGGGAGGAGAGGTTTTGGTTTGGGGCCTTGGTTTTGGTTGCAGAGGAGGTCAGCATCGGGGTTCAAGCAGAGAAGTTACAGGGCCATGTTCTTCTGTGTGGGGGTCACACACCAGAGGAAGTTTGGTTCTCAATGTGGCAGGATCTTTCCATTTCCACCCCACCCCTCAAGTGTTCTCAAGGACCTCTGCTTGCCCATCTCCTCTGCCCTCTGTCAGTCCCCAGCCCCTCCCGGCCCTTCCTTGGAGAGAGTGGAGAGGAGCGGTGAGAGTTGGGCACAGCTGAGGGAGGGGAGGGTGGCTGAGGGAGGGTTATTGCTGTAGTTCCCTCTCCCTCTCGGGTCCTCTTCCCTCCTCTGGAGGCAGCTGGACACCCTGGGCCAGGCAGGTGGAGAGGACTCATGGTGCTGAGCTTTGCGTTTCGGAGGACAGGTGGAGTCTCTGCACTTGAACTAGAGACTTAACCTGGGTTCTCCATCCTTCAGATGGTCTTGGCTCCATCTGCAGAAAGCCCCATTCCTTTTCCTGTGACCTCAAGAGAATCAGGGAAGAGCACACGTCTCACTTGCTTCTTCCTTCGGCAAGGAGACAGCTGCCTTGGCTAAATCCATCCACGGCACGATGGGTTGAAGTCCTGTGTACACCACCCCCACCCCCTGCCTACCACCGTGGTCCACGTGGGATCCTGTAGGAACTGTTACCATAGGGAAGCACCTCCCTTTGCCCAGATACCTGTGGTCACATCTCTATTTGGGTTTGTCTCCTCCTTTGAGAAAGCCAATGTGTGCTCTGCCAGAGCCTCTGGACAGCCTCGTTATTGGCAGGTAATCTCTCTCCCATCACTAAGTCGTCTAAAGAAAGAGCACCTTGCTTTCTGTTTACCTTCTAGGGACAACCACTTCATCATCTCTAGAAGCAGAGTTAGGATTCCTGTTGGAGATGGAAGACAATGTTTGGAAATTTCTTTGGCTCAATGCCCATCTTTGTCCCCTTGCCAGAAAAACCAGAAGTGTTTTAGCTTTGGACTAAAATGTAGCTTTGGATCATCAAATCCAAACTTCTAAACACCTCCAGGATCTCTGATGATAAGGTAGGAACGTGAAACCATCATTCAGGTGGAATGCCTGGGCAGGTTCCACGTATAAAAGGAGATGTTTTACCCGACAGTCTGTGTTTTGGCTGTTTCCATACAGTCAGTTCAAGAAGGATGTTCCACAAATTGGGCAAAAGTCAGTTTAATCTGTTGGCTACAGGGTAGACCAAACCACTGAGTTTTTCACTTTCTGAATAATTGCTTTGATAATGCAGAGATGAGATCCAGGTAACTTACGGCCAACTTACGACATGGGTTGTCGACTTACGGCCGACGTGGGTTGAAATTTGCCAAACCTGTGGCTGTGTCACGGTTTGTCCTCCATAGCCTTCTTGAGATGGGGCCCAGGTTTTCATTACTTATCTTCTACCCCAGAACCTTCTCTCCATCCATACGATCCTTTCTCCCCTCTCTGTACTCTGTCTCGCCCCCTCCCCACCCAGTCGGTCATGTCCCAGAGCCTGGGCAGGTCTTAGAGGAATTGTACTTGGTCTTGGCAGCCCTGTCCTGGGGTTGCCTTTGGGGAAGATGAGGGCACTTCTTTAGTCAAGAAGTCTTCTGGACAGTGCCCCGTGTGCCATCCTGTGGGGCATGCGTTAGGCCCCCCTCTCCTCCAGCCCCTGGTGATTAGCATCCAGGGCCTTGCAGTGGAAGCGCCTGAGTTAACAGCATGGTTCAGGAGGGCTTTTTGGAGAACTTTGCAAAGATGGTCAGAGCTCCAATGGCTCAGCCTAAGGCTGATATCCCCATATATCCCTTCCTGCTCTGAAATAATGTCTGTGGGTGAAAACCATAAAAAATGACCCTCTAGGAAATGAAATTGGATAACTCTAAGAAGCTAGTAGAGAATTGATTTAAAATATTATTCTTGTTTGGTATAAAGCAAACTGGGAAGTGTTCTCGCTGAAGCATGAAAATAGGTTTTTCCCATGTGGAGTTTAGTATAAGGATGGAAAAATGATAATCACACTAGACTTTGACCAATGCAACTCTATTTCCAGATATCCATGTTGAAAAATAGCCTTCACTGGATGCTGAATTGCATTTCCCATGATTAACTGTTGGTTTAAAAAATTTTGTACACTTTTTTAATTTGAAATTTAGTCACATTCATATAATTTTTCAAGCCAGTTTCTGTGGAAATTTTTTTAACAAAGAAGAAATATAGAAACACCTTCAGATCTTCCTAAGTGAATATTTAAAATGCAGAACTGCTTCTCTTCTGTGTTTCTGTATTCAGATACTGAGATCTGTTGTATATATTAGTTTAGACATCCTCACTAATATACACAGTATTTAAGACTCTAAATGAGATTTCTTAAGTATTTTATTTTATTCTCTGTAAATGGTTTTGTATGATCTTTAAAAATCTACACTTTGCTTTTGTAGATATTTAAGGGAAACCATTTGGGGGTTGTCTTGCATGTATATTTTTGTTGTAGATAAGTGTTGCTTAGTTATTTCTGCAAATTTTGGTTGAAATGCGTACAGACTTTAATACAGTATATATATTTTCAGAATATAAACTTTTATATTTCTGTGGTAAGTTAGGATCTGCGTTTTAGGCAATCTTTTCCATTAATATCACTTGTTCTTTCAAGAAATAGCATTCTGGTTTGGTGCCAATGGTTTTCTTTTTTTTTTTCCCGTTAAAATCGAGTGCTCCTAAATTGTTAGAGAGCCGGTTAATTTTCGTTTTTTCAAAGTAATTGAGTTTGAAAAAATGTATTGAATTTGTGAATAAGCCTTACCATTAGGATCAGTAAAATTTTCCAACCTTCGCAACTAGGTATGTAGTTGAGGATCTCCCCATAAATTCTCACTGTGTGGCAGTTGATGGAGTTTGTGAACAGAGCCTTAAGCTTGTTGCAAAAAAAAAAAAAAGGTAATACGGGTTGTTTTTTTAAGCCGCGTAAGCCATGTGGATGGACTCTGTGCAGTCTGTACAGCATGGCTAATCTGGAGAGTGCGGTTGAGTTCACGGCAGCAGGGACCAGTTAGACACTTGGCGACTGTCTTGGCCATACCAAGGGGCCCCGGACAGCTGTTCTGGAGCCCCCTGCATACTGTTCATGTGGTGTAGAGATGGCCACAGGGAGGGCCGCTGGTCCATTGTTTGTTTTGAACCAATGGCATTTCCTACTGCTGACCTTGGCGGTTGACCCCAGGTTCCTTGCAGGTGACCTGGGAACGTCCAGCCTGGCTACGGTCAGCACTCCTTGAGAGATGTTAACAAAGTTTACATGTGAGTCTTACTGTGTAGACAATCTGAAGTCGATTTCAGTTACGTCATCCGCATTCCCACATGTGCTGAGTGTCTTGTCGGTGAAGTAGGTGTGTTAAGCCATACAGAACCTGAGTGTAGCAGGGCAGAGGCAACCTAGGCGCGCAATGCATGCATCAGCTGAGCCGGTCTCAGCCCGCTCTGGGCTGTTTGAACGGCGCGTAAGTCGTGGAGCTCACTGGACGGGCGTCCACCAGGGTCTGATAAAACCGAGTAAACTCTGAAAATTAAACTTAAAAAAGTGATTCTTTCTCATTGGCCCTGCTTCTGTAGTTACCTCCTGGTTCTCCTTATCAAGGTTTCAAAGATGATCTTGAGACCAGGGCCATAGAATGGCTAAAGTCAAGTTACTCGGTTCATCTCAAAACACATGTTCATAAAGCCAACCTGTCTCCCACTAGGATGGAGACTAGCTTCAAATATTTGCAGTGTGTGTGTCAATCAGAAAAACTGACATCTAGTTTTTAGCCTCTGCTCTGACCTCTTTGTGGGTTGACCCTGCCTCGTTGGCCCAACACCTGGCCTCGCTCTGGAGCTCATAAGGTGACCCTGGGCACTTTGGAGGGTGTGGGATTCTCCGTATAGTATTAATGTGTCCCTGCGCAATCAGTCCCAGCCTGAAGTCATTGCTGATGCCCGTGTTGACAGGACTGTGAAAATACTGCCTTTCATAAAACCAAGGACCAAAGAATTCCATTATTCCAGCAAAGCACGAGTTCCATAGATTGTGGGCACATGTAGGCAGAGGTGTGCATGCTTCATGGCACAGAGAAGCTGCCCCCGGCCACCAACCTCATGCTCCCCCGGCTGGCCCTACAGAGGGATTTGTCCTCCCCTCGCGAAGGCTCTGGAAGATGAGTTTCTCAGATTGAAACGTGCTGTCCCAGGCAGGTGTTTCTGCTGTGTAGTCCCAGCCTTTATCCATGTCAGTACCATAGAGAGTGGAGGTCCGGCATCCTTCAGGGTCCCTGACCAGTGTGTGATTTGTCCATCCGTGTAGACACCTCCAGCGCGCGTTCTTCAGACGTGTCTACACTGAGCAGCCAGATCCTACAGTTGCCAAATTTCCACCTCCTTTTTGTTCTCCATCAACCCATTCTGCTTCCTGTTTAGCCCTGGAAGAAATGTCTTCACTTCTCACACTACGTAGATGCTCCATGCTCATCCACAATGAAACCATTCATCCATCGGCTGGCTGAGAAATGATCTGATACTGAAGAAGTGGGATTCTAGTGGTAAGGCTTATTACCAAACCTCTGATAATGAAGCAGGCTACCAAAAAATGTATCCGGCCCACCCCGGGAGTGTTCAGATTTGATCATGGATCTAGCGCACACACCAAAATCCAAGGAGACCTTTGCAAATTAGGCTGCTTGTTTTCTTTCGCCAGGTTATCATGGGAAAGTCTTTAACTAGTTCTGAATATCTGTAAGTATGAGTACTTCATAGACTTATAAAGCAGGTACACCGCCCCTTTCTCACCACGCTGTAAATATTACCTGAGACTGGGTGCGGTACTGAGGGATAATAATCTTCTGATTTATCAAATGCTGACTGTCTAGAGCAAATTGTACACTCTCTTTGTGAATGGTCCTGTACCGTGTATGAACACATTTCTGGGTGCCTTAGAAGTTGTATTTTTCATGTGTGCTAATATGCAGTATTTATACATCGTGAGAAGCTGCTTTGAATAAAAAGGTTGAAACTTGGTCTGTGTTCACTCGTGTCCTCCCTTTGGCAGCCTGGCAGGTGAAGTTCACAGACGAGTTCTGTGGTTTCCAAACAGAGACGTTTCTGGGGTCTCCAGGGGGTTGCAACAGCTGAGGCTTCTCGGTTGAGTCTGAGTTCCTAGGGAGCAAAGGTGCCTCCCACCCATGTCTACCTTGAGCTTCAGTAATTCAGGCTGGTGGATCACTGGGGGGCAATGGGTTGGTAACAGAGGAACTGGAAACGAGGAGGGGTGCAGGTAGGATTTGTCAGAAATCGGTAGGAGCATCCACCCCTTCCCTGGCCCACCCAGCATGTTTCTTTGCATAGCGATCCCTCCTCACCGGAGGTAAACCTCTGCAGAGCTTGGTTTTATACAGTCCCAGCTGCACACGTGGCTCACGAGCATGTTTGTCACTATGGAATTACATGAAGTCTCTTCTCTTTGCCTTGGTCTTCACGTCGTGGCTCTCAGAAGCATGCTGCTGAGGATGCCTGGCTCTGGAGATGACACGGGGGCCACAGGGAAGAGGAAGAAGTCTGTCAGGGGCTCGAGGCAGCAGGGAACTCTGTGGAAGGAACTTGCACAAGGTCACATCTACCTGTCTGTCCATCCAGCGGCGGTGTTGAGCCCCCAGCTCTGCCTTGAGGCCACACCAGTGCTGACAGGCGCAGATCACTCAGTCCCTGTCATGCAGAATCTTGGGGTCCAGAAGTGTGAGAAAGACATGTCATCCTGCCTTAATTCTCAGACTGCCCACAATGTGGTACTGGAAAGAAGAGCTTACATAATCTCCAACACCCTCAGAATCTAGAAGATGGTGTGGTGGTGTTAGTTCTCCATCAAATCCCCATCCAGCAGTGTGGACCAGCCAGCCTGGGCTGGAGTCCAGGATCGTCCCGCTGATGGTCCCCTCTCCTTTCTCTTGTTCTTGGTGTCCTCAGTATTGTCTTGTGCGCCTCTCTGCCCTTTCTCTGAAGTCCTGACACCATCCTGAGTAGTCAAGGTCAAACCTGGAAACTCCTTTGCTCCTGACTGTGTCTGGTCCTTCCAGAAGACTGGATGAAGCCTTTCAGATGTTTCAGGGTGAAGCATCTGTAAGACTAACCCTTCTTCTTCTGACTGTCTCTCCCAGGCTACCTTTGATGCGATGTGATACTTGAAGGAAGCCCTCACCCAGTGGTGAGAACTGAGCTGAGGGTCTCACGTGGTCAGACACATCAACAATTAAACGGACCGCCAGTATGTTGGATGAACAGTAATGGAGTGTAATCCCCAAATTTCGTCTCTCACTGTTTCTTTAAGTTGGGTTAACTGAATAATCATCTCCTAGATGAAAACACAGGTAGCCTGTCAGTTCAGTCCAGTCACTCAGTCGTGTCCGACTCTATGCGACCCCATGGACTGCAGCACGCCAGGCTTCCCTGTCCATCATCAACTCCCAGAGCTTGCTCAAACTCAGTGTCCATCGAGTCAGTGATGCCATCCAACCATCTCATCCTCTGTCATCTCCTCCTCCTGCCTTCAGTCTTTCAGCAAATAATACAGTGTCACAAACACAATGTCAGTTCAGTTGTCAAGGATGGTTATCTTCCATTTAAGCATCAGTGCTTCCAATTTCATTCAACGTCAAGACTTCACTCATTCTTACCGACTCTCATTTCCTTTCCTGGTTGGATTAGGGAGCACTCGAAAGATTTTATAAGGACCAAGTGGTGCTCTTGTCACATGGGGGCTCTCCTTCTCTGGGCCCAATAAATGTTTATACTGACTCTCAGGGAACCCATATGGCTTTCTTGGTGATTTCTTCAGTTGATGGTGGCCAGTCTCTTACAGTTGCCAAGTAAACTCTGCATCATCAGCACATCACTCCCTCCTCAGTCCCTAGGAGTCTGGGGTCCGCTGCCAGCTTCTTCAGTGGACGTCTGGTTGTCCCTGTAGGGTAAGATGATCCCACATACCTAGACCCCATCTGGCTCAGGGGAGCATTCATGCAACCTCTGTTCACACAGACCAGGGATCACAGGCTGAATCCCAAACAGCAGCGACTGCCTCCCTGGTGGGCTAACTAGTCAGCTAGTCGGCCTCTCGTTCACTGAATTTCTCAGGCACGAGTCAGATGCCAATCTGCTGTGTTCCCTAAGGTTTAGGGGATACATATAAATTGCTAAAGCATCGTTTCCTTTGACTTCAAATGAAAGGGGAGGACTTCTCACTCACTCCGGGGTGTGTATGTGTGTGTGTGTGAAGGGGTGGTAGGTAGCATAGTTCTCACCAAAGAAATTCTTAAAAACCCTCCTTAATAGATGTTAGATTCATATATTACATCCCAAAATGATTCAGGCTCTTGCGAGTGGTGGTTTCAACATGCTGGCAGGTCTTCGCATGGGAGACACGTGCTGTATGGCCTTGTGGGTTGTGCTGAGGATTCAAGTTTCCACTCTAAGGGAGGTGGGAGGGCTTAGGAAGGAGCAGCCAGGACTGACTTGTGCTTTTAGCAGATTTGCTGTAGTTTTGGGCAAAAGGGAGCTGAGGGCAAGGGGACCCAAAGGAGACCCTGGTAGTTGTCTGTCTGCCCTCGATGAAGGCTTGAATTGGGGATGGGGCAGTTGAGGTAATAGGAAGGAGTGACATCCTGAGTGTATTTTGAAGGCAGACTTAAAACGAGTCAAGTTTGGTCCTGGGATTTGGGGTTGCCCCCTAACTGAGGCAGGGACCGCTCTGGGGTTTGGGGGGGCAGATCTGAGTTGGGGTGCTTGGAGCTCACCTGAGTCCTGGTATCACATGCTCAGGGTGTTTGAACTTGCTTAGCCTTTGGGGATTACAACTGTGCTCGCCTTCTAGGGAGTTTTTAAATGATTAAATGAGATTTATAAAAACATATGTATATATGTGACTGTATGAATATGTGAGAGTTTATATATATGAGATTTATTTACATATACAAGGGCATTAATTATAAAATTAGATTATGTATATTTATAAGAGTTGGCATGAAGTCTTTTTTAATGATTATATGAGATTTGCATAATTATATAGAGTCTCTAGAACAGTTGCTAACATAGTCCATATTTAATGGTTAAGTGAGATTTTCTTATATATGCAAAATTTATATAAATGAGATTTATATATAAGTATCATACATAAAGATGGAGAAGGCAATGGCACCCCACTCCAGTACTCTTGCCTGGAAAATCCCATGGAGGGAGGAGCCTGGTAGGCTGCAGTCCATGGGGTCGCTAAGAGTCGGGCACGACTGAGCGACTTCACTTTCACTTTTCACTTTCATGCATTGGAGAAGGAAATGGCAACCCACTCCAGTGTTCTTGTCTGGAGAATCCCAGGGACGGCGGAGCCTGGGGGGCTGCCGTCTATGGGGTTGCACAGAGTTGGACACGACTGAAGTGACTTAGCAGCAGCAGCATCATATATAAATTTTAGAGATTATATATAATTATCATTGTATGTGGACTCAGATAGTAAAGAATCCGCCTGCAACGTGGGAGACCTGTGTTGATCCCTGGTTGGGAAGATCCGAATGGCAACCCACTCCAGTATTCTTGCCTGGAGGATCCCATGGACAGAGCAGCCTGGAGGGCTACAGTCCATGGAGTCGCAAAGAGTCAGACACGACTGAGTGGCTAACACACACACACACATACACATGTAAATGAGGTTTTATCTATGTACAAAATGTTTAGAATAGCTGTTGGCACATAGTCGCTTTTTTAAATTGAAATATAGTTGAATTACAGTGTTGTGTTAATTAACGCTGTGCAGCAAAGCGAGTCCGTTGTACATAGACATCCTTTTGTGATATTCTTTCCATTATCGCGGGACACTGAATGTAGTTCCCTGTGCTCTGCAGTAGGACTCTACTGTTTACGCAGTCCATATATAATGTCCGCATCCGCTAATCCCAGATTCCCAGTCCGTTCCTCCCCATTACCCCTCCTCCCTGGCAGTCACCAGTCTGTTCTCCATGTCCATGAGCCTGTCTGTTTCATAGGTAAGCTCCTTTTTGTCATATCTTAGATTCCACATATAAGTGATATCATATGTATTTGTCTTTCTGTTTCTGACTTCATTTAGGATGATAATCTGTAGTTGCATCCATGTTGCTGCATAGGGCCTTATTTTGTCCTTTTTTGGCTGAGTAATATTACTTCTTCTATATCCATTCATCTGTTGATGGATATTTTGTCTCCATGTCTTGTCTATGTGCATAACCACTCTTTAGTGATGAAATGAACTTTACATATATGCATGAGTTTGTATATATATTCAGTCAGTTAAGTCGCTCAGTCGTGTCCGACTCTTTGCGACCCCATGAATCGCAGCACGCCAGGCCTCCCTGTCCATCACCAACTCCCGGAGTTCACTCAGACTCACGTCCATCAAGTCAGTGATGCCATCCAGCCATCTCATCCTCTGTCGTCCTCTTCTCCTCCTGCCCCCAGTCCCTCCCAGCATCAGAGTCTTTTCCAATGAGTCAACTCTTTGCATGAGGTGGCCAAAGTACTGGAGTTTCAGCTTCAGCATCATTCCCTCCAAAGAAATCCCAGGGCTGATCTCCTTCAGAATGGACTGGTTGGATCTCCTTGCACTCCAAGGGACTCTCAAGAGTCTTCTGCAACACCACAGTTCAAAAGCATCAATTCTTCGGCGCTCGGCTTTCTTCACAGTGCAACTCTCACATCCATACATGACCACTGGAAAAACCATAGCCTTGACTTACATGGACTTTGTTGCCAAAGTAATGTCTCTGCTTTTCAATATGCTATCTAGGTTGTTCATAACTTTCCTTCTAAGGAGTAAGCGTCTTTTAATTTCATGGCTGCAGTCACCATCTGCAGTGATTTTGGAGCCCCCCAAAATAAAGTCTGACACTGTTTCCACTGTTTCCCCATCTATTTCCCATGAAGTGATGGGACCAGATACCATGATCTTTATTTTCTGAATGTTGAGCTTTAAGCCAACTTTTTCACTCTCCACTTTCACTTTCATCAAGAGGCTTTTGAGTTCCTCTTCACTTTCTGCCATAAGGGTGGTGTCATTTGCATATACGAGGTTATTGATATTTCTCCCGGCAATCTTGATTCCAGCTTGTGCTTCTTCCAGCCCAGTGTTTCTCATGATGTACTCTGCATATAAGTTAAATAAGCAGAGTGACAATATACAGCCTTGACATACTCCTTTTCCTATTTGGAACCAGTCTGTTGTTCCATGTCCAGTTCTAACTGTTGCTTCCTGACTTGCATATAGGTTTCTCAAGAGGCAGGTCAGGTGATCTGGTATTCCCCTCTCTTTGAGAATTTTCCACAGTTTATTGTGATCCACACAGTCAAAGGTTTTGGCATAGTCAATAAAGCAGAAATTGATGTTTTTCTGGAACTCTCTTGCTTTTTCCATGATCCAGCGTATGTTGGCAATTTGATCTCTGGTTCCTCTGCCTTTTCTAAAACCAGCTTGAACATCTGGAAGTTCATGGTTCACATATTGCTGAAGCCTGGCTTGGAGAATTTTGAGCATTACTTTACTAGCGTGTGAGATGAGTGCAATTGTGCGATAGTTTGAGCATTCTTTGGCATTGCCTTTCTTTGGGATTGGAATGAAAACTGACCTTTCCAGTCCTGTGGGCACTGCCGAGTTTTCCAAATTTGCTGGCATATTGAGTGCAGCACTTTCACAGCATCATCTTTCAGGATTTGAAATAGCTCAACTGGAATTCCATCACCTCCACTAGCTTTGTTCGTAGTGATGCTTTCTAAGGCCCACTTGACTTCACATTCTAGGATGTCTGGCTCTAGGTGAGTGATCACATCATCGTGATTATCTTGGTCGTGAAGATCTTTTTTGTACAGTTCTTCTGTGTATTCTTGCCACCTCTTCTTAATATCTTCTGCTTCTGTTAGGTCCATACCATTTCTGTCCTTTATTGAGCCCATCTTTGCATGAAATTTTCCCTTGGTATCTCTAATTTTCTTGAAGAGATCTCTAGTCTTTCCCATTCTGTTGTTTTCCTCTATTTCTTTGCATTGATCGCTGAGGAAGGCTTTCTTATCTCTTCTTGGCTATTCTTTGGAACTCTGCATTCAGATGCTTATATCTTTCCTTTTCTCCTTTGCTTTTCGCTTCTCTTCTTTTCACAGCTATTTGTAAGGCCTCAGACAGCCATTTTGCTTTTTTGCATTTCTTTTCCATGGGGATGGTCTTGATCCCTGTCTCCCGTACAATGTCACAAACCTCTGTCCATGGTTCATCAGGCACTCTATCTATCAGATCTAGGCCCTTAAATCTATTTCTCACTTCCACTGTATAATTAAGGGATTTTATTATATTAGATTTATTTAAA
The DNA here is from genome assembly GCF_029407905.1 of Bubalus kerabau. Classification (NCBI taxonomy): domain Eukaryota; kingdom Metazoa; phylum Chordata; class Mammalia; order Artiodactyla; family Bovidae; genus Bubalus; species Bubalus kerabau. The sequence continues at coordinate 10,553,157 of NC_073640.1, read as the reverse complement.
GTGTGAGATTAAGTGGGTACTTACCTACATACATATACAAACACACTCCCATCTTTAGGACCATTGTTGGCAAAGCATTGCTACTGAATCAAGAGTAGCCTTATCAGTACTTATGCTGGTGGAGGCCGGGGTGAGAGACTGGGTCACATCGGTCGGGGACTCGGGTATGTCTGTTAGACAGGAGCAAACGCAGGTCTGGGCTCAGGCAGAAGGTGGGTAGGAAAGTAATGTCCCTCTGCTCTCCCAGGTGAGAACTAGTCTCTACTGGTGGCTGAATGGACACTTCCCCAGAGAAGGCCCCTGGCTGTGACACCATGGCACACCCTTTTCCTCACTGGCCTCTGTGTCCTCCTGCATGTGGGGCTCATGCTGCTGCCTCTCTTAAGGTTATTGGGAGGATTTGATGAGAACGTGTGCGAGGCCTTGCTGCCCTTTTCCTTGGGGATTCCATAAGGTGGCTCCGTCAGAAGCTCTTGGCTTCTGAGGTTTCCAGTGAGGTCTGTACTTCTCCATCCTCCAAACCCCTTCCTGGAAATGCAGATGCAGAGGCTTGGGCCCAAGGATGGTCCAGGAGCCTTCCTAAGCTGGGGGTGAGGACAAGAGCCCTTTGGGCACCGAGGCAAGTTGAGAAATCAGCGTCCAGGAGCCGGTAGGCATCATGGAGGCACGAATCTGGAGTGGCTGGGAGGTTCAGGGCAGAGAGTGGGAGGGGGACACTTTATAGGGCAGCTGCCATTTTGTTCAGGGATCAGGAGGAGACTGTCCAGGGCACCCCGCAGGCAGGAAGCACCAATATGTGTATGTACATCAGTGATAATTCCTCCTCCAAGGCTGTCAGTTTGTGAGAAATGTGGAGAGATCTTGCTGACAAGTGACTGGAGAGATCAATGGCAATGATGTCAATGGAAAGAGCATGATGTATATGATTGTTATACGGGCAGAAAGCCTTGCATTTACGTCTCTGATCTGACTTCATTGAATGGCAATCTTCATTTCCTAATCTGTGCAATGGGCATAAGAACTCTCACTACAGGTCATTATGATGCTCATGCAAGCTGAAGGCAGAAAGTGCCCGCAGTAGAGCTGGCACGTAGTAGGTGTCCTATACATGTTGATTGCCTGATACCTACCTCCTCCCCTTCCCCGTCTTTAAAGCAGTGGAAACCTGTCTGGAGCACAGGGGAGGAGCGGACGATGCAGACTGGGAGGCAGCAAGGGTCTCCGCAAGTCAGTCATCAGAGACTGACATTCAAGCTGGTGTAATTCAAGAAGTGCCAGGAGACCCCACCCACGTGGGAACCCCCCAGCCAGATGGTGACTTGTGGGGTGTAACTTAACCTCCTGGATTAAGGGCCTTAAAAATGATTTGTGGCTGTAAGACAGTTGGGGTCCACGGGCTTAGCCACCACGTGCAGAGCACACACACACACACGCTAATAGAGCACTTGTGGACTTGCCTGCGGGGCAGGGGTGGGGGACGCGTGTCCTTGGGATTTTCCATCTATTGTCAAACATGGGGCCTGGGCTCTACCAAGACAGATGGCAAATGAGCTGTCTAGTGGTGCCAGGGGGCCCGATGGGTTCTAGCTTCAGGCCACACTCGGTGTCCCAAGACGCCTCCTTGTCTCGCGCAGACACGCTTGTTTACACTTTCACTTCCAAAGAGGGGCCCGCAGGCTGCTCTCACAGCAATGTGGATGGTAACAAGCAGTTACTGACAAAAGAAGAGAAAACTCAAGACGTTGTGGGCCAGTTCCTGGCAGAGGAGATCTGTGGTTGACAATTAATTTTTTTTTTTTTAAAGGAGTCTTGCGGTTGTGTCTTTAAGATTGTATCTCCTCTTGGCCACATTTCCTGTTTGATTGCGGAGTCTTTTCCTCCCCCTTCTCCTCCTCTGTGTCTTGCATTGGTTGTAGTATTATCATCATAGCAATGGCCAAGAGGAAGCCGGAAGCGCCTGGCGTTTGGTGTCAAATGGAGCTGAGTTCACATTCTCCCTCCATCATGGTGTGATGTCATGTGATGACTCAGCTCCTTTTGCCTTCGGTACCTCTTCTAGGTTTTGTTTGTTTGTTTTAAGAATTAAGAAATATCGTAGGCAGACGCTTTATTGTCTGAGCCACCAGGGAAGTCCGTATGCAGACATACAACTGAAAAACGTGTACTCATTTTGTACCCAATTTCTTTGCCTGCCTCAGTCTAATAGGAGAGAAAAACTGGGGCTCAGAGAGGTGAAATGACTTGCCCAAGGACACATAGTAGTAAGCAGTGAGTGGGAATTCCAGAGCGTCTTTCTGTCCTTTCCTTCTAAAATAATTTGACTTACAAGAAAGTTGCAAAAATTGTACACCCCCAAATTACACATACCCTGCACCCAGATCCCCCAAACGATAACATCTTGCATAAACATGGCACGGTTTTAAAAATAGGAAATTAACATTAACAACAATACTATGATCTAATTATTTGGACTTTACTGACTGTCCCACGATTGTCCTTTTTCTGGTCCCGAATCCAACCCAACGTGATGCGTCACATTTAGTTCTCCTATTCCTCTTTAACCTGGAGCAGTTCCTTCACCTTTCTGAGATTTTCTTGACCTTGACAGTTGGAAGAGAATATAAGAAGCTAGTTACCTTTTGCAGTTTTGGGTTTGTCTCATCTTTCTCTGTTATTAGATTCAGGTTATGCATTTTGGGAGGAGGATCACAGAAGCCATGTCATGTCTCTCTGAGTGCATCGCATCAGGGCCATTTGTTCTCTTACCGATGATGTCAACTTGATCATTTGGGTTTAGATTCCAAGGCTTCTTTTCTTTTGACTGCACCATGCTACCAACAATCTGATTTCTATATACTGGACTCAAGCTGTCAGAACTGATCCTGCCGTTAAAGCTGTTGAAAATAATATTAAATGATACCACAACTCAAGATGTTGCTTTTATACTGTGAGTTTCCTTGAGGGCAAATACCGATTTTGAATCTTTGGTGCTTTTGTGCCTTGCACAGAGAGAAAGCCAAGATGCTGTTTGTTGAATGAAAATAAATAAAATCATGAACATATGAGTGAATGGGATTCTCAGTTCAAGTTGAGGGCAGGAATATATACCTTATATATCCCTTTACTTTCTATATTGCCTACAAACAATGGATACTCAATAATTTGAGTGAATGAAACTAACACTTCCAAGTGGATATTTCCTGACTTACAAGAAGAAGGGGAAAATATCTATTCTGTATTTTTAAAAATGAAAAATATTTATTTTTTTCACAGCTCTTTCTTTCTTATTAAACAAAGGTATTTCTGCTTTGATTCTGGGTGTGTAAAAATAACTTTCTTATCTTTGGTTGTTTGTGGTGTTTCCACAGATGGAGACCATAACTGTTTAGTTTAAGAAAGCTGGTTAATGATTTGGGCCCGTGATAGGCAGAATACTGAGATGGCTTCAAGATTGCCACCCGATATAATCCCCTGTTCTTGAGTGAGGTGGGCCTGCTCTAATTGGTTCAACCATTAGGAGACTAGAGGTCAGAGATGGAGTATTCAGAGATTCAGACTTGAGAGACCAAAGGGAGAGAGTCACATGGTAGGGAATGGGAGGAGGGTTCTAGGAGCTGAGATCAGCCACCAGTCAGTGGCTTGTAGCAAGAAAACAGGGACCTCAGTCCACAAACACAAGGCACTGAATTCTACCAACACCCTGAGTGAGATTGGAAGGGGACCTGAGCCTCAGATGGGACCCAAACCCATTGACACCTTAATTTTGCCTCATGAGACCTTGAGCAAAGAACTCAGCTATACTGTGCCCCAACTCCCAGACCCATGGAAACTGAGATGATACATTTGTGTTGTTGTAAGTGGCTAAGTTTGTAATGCATTGTTACACAGCAATACTTTGGCCTTTTCTGAATGTCACATAGTTGGAGTTATGCAGTATGTGGAGAAGGCAGTGGCACCCACTCCAGTACTCTTGCCTGGAAAATCCCATGGACGGAGGAGCCTGGTAGGCTGAGGCCATGGTGTCGCGAAGAGTCGGACTCGACTGAGTGACTTCACTTTCACTTTAATGCATTGGAGAAGGAAATGGCAACCCACTCCAGTGTTCTTGCCTGGAGAATCCCAGGGGCGATGGAGCCTGCTGGGCTGCCGTCTATGGGGTCGCACAGAGTCAGACATGACTGAAGCGACTTAGCAGCAGCAGCAGCAGCAGCAGCTTTTTCAAATGGGCTAATTTCACTTAAGTTTCCTCCATGTCTTCTTTGTGACTTGACAGCCAATTTTTTTTTTTTTTTTTACTGCTGAATCAACTTGAGGCTCTAAGAGTCACATGGCCAGGAAATGGCAGAATCATACTTTGAACCTAGCTCTAGTTGAGTCATAAACACACATTATTTCTTCTGGAGGTCACAGCATGGGGTAGTCCCTGTGCCTCAGAAGAGGTGAGGGTGGTTTCTTTGTCTCTCTCCAGTCTGCCATTTTCCTCGGGTCTCACTCAGAATGGTTTTCCCTATCAGCTTGTAGATTAGGTTGTTATCAAGGGAGGGGGTAATTATTGATTACTTTCCATACACCGGGTACCATACATTGCCTTAAAAATTTTTTTAATACAATTTTAAAGGTTAGTTTCTATTTACAAAATATTGGCTATATTCCCCATGTTGTACAATAAATCCTTACACTTAGCAGTTTGTACCACCCCTCCTTTTCACCCTCTCCCTCTGCTGATAACCACTAGTTTATTCTCTGTATCTGTGAGTCTGCTTCTTTCCTGTTGTATTCACTAGTTTGTCATATTTTTTTAGATTCCACACATTAGTGATATCATACAGTATTTGTCTTTCTCTGTCTGGCTCACTTCACTTAACATAATTCCCTCCAAGTCTATCCATGCTGCTGCAGATGGCAAAAATGCATTCTTTTTTGTGAGTAACATTCCATTGTGTGTATGTGTATACCACATCTTTATACATCCATCTGTTAATGGATGGTGAGGCTGCTTCCATCTTGACTATAGTAAATAATGCTGCTATGGACATTGGAGAAGGCAATGGCACCCCACTCCAGTACTCTTGCCTGGAAAATCCCATGGATGGAGGAGCCTAGTGGGCTACAGTCCATGGGGTTGCTAAGAGTCGGACACAACTGAGTGACTTCACTTTCACTTTTCACTCTCATGCATTGGAGAAGGAAATGGCAACCCAATCCAGTGTTCTTGCCTGGAGAATCCCAGGGACGGGGGAGCCTGGTGGGCTGCCATCTATGGGGTCGCACAGAGTCGGACATGACTGAAGTGACTTAGCAGCAGCAGAAGCAGCATGGACATTGGGGTGCATGTATCTTTTCAAGTGAGTAGTTTTGGGTTGTTTTGTATGTATACCCAGGAGTGGCATTGCTGAGTCATGTAGCTGCTCCGTTTTTAGGTTCTTGAGGAAACTCCATACAGTTTCCCACCGGCTGCACAAATTTACATTTCCATCAACAGTGTATAAGGGTTCTGTTTTCTCCACATCCTTGCAAACATTTGCTATTTGTGTTCTTTTTGATAGTAGCCATTCTGACAGGTATGAGGTGATATCTCACTGTGGTTTTGGTCAGCATTTCCCTGATGATTAGTGATGTTGACATCTTTTCATGCCCACTGATCGTATGCATTTCCATTTTGAAAAGTGTCTGTTCAGTTTTTCTGCCCATTCTTAAGTAGAGTTATTTGTTTTTCTGATGTTTGTATGAGTTGCTTACTTATGTTGGATTTTAACCCCTTATCAGTCATATCGTTTGCAAATAAATATTTTCTCCCATTCAGTCTTTTCATTTTGTCAATGGTTTCCTTTGCTGTGCAAAACCTTGTAAGTTTAGAGGAGGAGCCAAGATGGCGGAGGAGTAGGACGGGGAGAACACTTTCTCCCCCACAAATTCATCAAAAGAGCATTTAAACGTCGAGTAAATTCCACAAAACAACTTCTGAATGCCGGCAGAGGACATCAGTCACCCAGAAAAGCAACCCAACTCTTCGAAAGGAGGTAGGAAAAAATATAAAAGACAAAAAAAGAGACAAAAGAGGGAGGGACGGAGTTCCCTCCCGGGAAGGGAGTCTTAAAAAGAGAGAAGTTTCCAAACACCAGGAAACCCTCTCACTGCCGAATCTGTGCCGAGCTTTGGAAGCACAGAGGGCAACATAAAAGGGAGGGGGAAAAAAAAATAAACAATTAAAAATCGAGGATTGTGAGCCCTACGGTAACTCCCCCAGCGGAGAAGCAGCGCAGACGCCTGCACACGGCATTAGCAAGCGGGGGCTGGGCAGGGAAGTGCGGCGCGGGCTGTGTCCCTTAGAGTAAGAATCGGGCCGAATGTCCTGAGCGCTATCTGAGCGAAATAATTTGGGCTAGCAAACCAGACTGTGGGATATCTACCACGCGAAAAGCCAGCCCTAACCTAAGACACCGCCAGGCCCGCGCACAGAACAAAGGACTGAACAGAGATAGCCGGCTGCAGACCTTCCCCCTCCGGTGACAGGCAGCCAGAGCCGGAAGGGGGCAATCGCAGCCCCAGAGAGACACTATCTATAAAACTGTAAGCAGGCTTCTTTGCTAACTAAAACTTCTTGGGGGTCTGGACGGTCAACATCTGCCTGAGAAGGTGCGCGGGTTTTACACCCAGATAACCGAGTGGCGGGGAGGCGATAAGTCGCAGCATTGGCGCCCGCCAAACACCTCATCACCTGAGCTGCTCGACCTGGGAAGAACACAAAACGCAGGCCCAACCGAGTCTGCGCCTCTGAGGACTACCCGAGTGCCGGAACGTGAGCGGCTTGGACCTGGGAGCTCAGTCCAGGGCCGGCCTCTGATTGTTCCCTGCGGAACAACCTAGAGCCCAAGCAGTGTGGGCAGGGAGGCTACACGCGTAGTGAGCGGGGGCAGACCCAGTGTGGCTGAGGCACTGCGAGCGCACGCCAGTGTTATCTGTTTGCAGCATCCCTCCCTCCCTCCCCACAGCGCGGCTGAACAAGTGAGCCTAAATTAAAAAAAAAAAAAAAAAATAGTGTCCTCAACCATCCCCTTTGTGTCAGGGCGGGAACCAGACACTGAAGAGACCAGCAAACAGAAGAAGCTATAACAGAGGGAAACGCCCTGGAAGCTACAGGCCATAGATTAAAACCCTGTGGTTACTACGGATTACATAGGAAGGGGCCTATAGATCTTGAGAAATATAAGTCGGACTAAGGAACTGCCAAAAATGAAATGAACCCACAATACTCACAACAAAACCAGAGAAAGACCTAGATATATTTTTACTATTTTTACGATCAATCTTTCTTTCTTTTTTTTTTAATTAAAAAAAATTTTTTTTAAGTCCTCTATTGTCCTTTAATTTTCACTTTTATAACTATTACTTTGCAAAAAAAAAAAAAAAAGACCCTATTTTTTTTTTTTTTCCTTTTCTTCTTCAGCAAACTTCATATATATATTTCATAATTTTTTGACCGTGGTTTTTTTTTTTTTCTTTTTTCTTTTTCTTCTTTTCTTTAACATTGCATTTTTGAAATTCCAAACTCTACTCTAGATTTTTAATTTTAGCCTCTTGATATATGTTATCAATTTTGTACCTATAGTTTTTTTCATAATTGCTGTGACTTTCTTTTTTTCCTCTGTTTCTTTCTCTTCTTCTTTTATATAACATCGTATACCTGCAATTCCAAACTCTACTCAAGATTTTTAATTTATGCTTTTTGGTATTTGATATCAATTTTGTACCTGTATTTTCTTTATAATTTTTGCGACATTGTTTTTGTTGGTTTGTTTGTTTTCTCTCTTTATTTTTCTTCTTCTTCTCTTTTTTTTTTTTAACGTTGTATTTTTGAAATTCCAAACTCTACTCTAGATTTTTAATTTTTGCTGTTTGGTATTAGTTATCAATTTTGTACCTGTAGTTTCTTTATTACTTTCACAACCTTGTTTGTTTTTCTTTGTTCGTTTTTTCTCTCTTTCTTTTCCTTCTCCTTTTCATTAACATCGCATTTTTGAAATTCCAAACTCTACTCTAGATTTCTAATTTTTGTTTTTATGTATTTGTTACCAATTTTGTACCTTTAAGAACCCAATCTTCAGGACCCATTTTTCACTAGTGTACGAGATTACTGGCTTGACTGCTCTCTCTCCCTTTGGACTCTCCATTTTCTCCACCAGGTCACCTGTATCTCCTCCCTAACCCCTCTCTACTCTACCCAACTCTGTGAATTTCTGTGTGTTCCAGACGGTGGAGAACACTTAAGGAACTGATTACTGGCTGGATCTGTCTCCCTCCTTTTCATTTCCCCCTTTTATCCTTCTGGCCACCTCTGTCTCCTGCCTCCTTCTTCTCTTCCCTGTATAACTCCGTGAACATCTCTGAGTGGTCCAGTTGTGGAGTGCACATAAGGAAGTGACTACTGGCTAGCCCACTCTCTCCACTATTGATTCCACCTCATCTCATTTGGGTCACCTCTAACTCCCTCCTCCCTCTTCTCTTCTCCATATAACGCTGTGAACCTCTCTGAGTGACCCTCACAGTAGAGAAACTTTTCATCTTTAACGTAGATGTTTTATCAGTGGTGCTGTATAGAAGGAGAAGTTTTGAAACTACTGTAAAATTAAGACCGATAACTGGAAGTAGGAGGCTTAAGTCCAATCCCTGACTCCAGGGAACTCCTGACTCCAAGGAACATTAATTGACAGGAGCTCATCAAACGCCTCCATACCGACACTGAAACCAAGCACCACACAAGGGCCAACAAGTTCCAGGGAAAGACATAACAAGCAAATTCTCCAGCAACAAAGGAACACAGCCCTGAGCTTCAAGATACAGGCTACCCAAAGTCACCCCAAAACCATAGACATCTCATAACTCATTACTGGACATTTCATTACACTCCAGAGAGAAGAAATACAGCTCCACCCACCAGAACATCGACACAAGCTTCCCTAACCAGGAAACCTTGACAAGCCACCTGTACAAACCCACACACAGCGAGGAAACGCCACAATAAAGAGAACTCCACAAACTGCCAGAATACAGAAAGGACACCCCAAACTCAGCAATTTAAACAAGATGAAGAGACAGAGGAATAGCCAGCAGATAAAGGAACAGGATAAATGCCCACCAAACCAAACAAAAGAGGAAGAGATAGGGAATCTACCTGATAAAGAATTCCGAATAATGATAGTGAAATTGATCCAAAATCTTGAAATTAAAATGGAATCACAGATAAATAGCCTGGAGGCAAGGATTGAGAAGATGCAAGAAAGGTTTAACAAGGACTTAGAAGAAATAAAAAAGAGTCAATATATAATGAATAATGCAATAAGTGAAATTAAAAACACTCTGGAGGCCACAAATAGTAGAATAACAGAGGCAGAAGATAGGATTAGTGAATTAGAAGATAGAATGGTAGAAATAAATGAATCAGAGAGGATAAAAGAAAAACGAATTAAAAGAAATGAGGACAATCTCAGAGACCTCCAGGACAATATTAAACGCTACAACATTCGAATCATAGGGGTCCCAGAAGAAGAAGACAAAAAGAAAGACCATGAGAAAATACTTGAGATAATAGTTGAAAACTTCCCTAAAATGGGGAAGGAAATAATCACCCAAGTCCAAGAAACCCAGAGAGTCCCAAACAGGATAAACCCAAGGCGAAACACCCCAAGACACATAGTAATCAAATTAACAAAGATCAAACACAAAGAACAAATATTAAAAGCAGCAAGGGAAAAACAACAAATAACACACAAGGGAATTCCCATAAGGATAACAGCTGATCTTTCAATAGAAACTCTTCAAGCCAGGAGGGAATGGCAAGACATACTTAAAATGATGAAAGAAAATAACCTACAGCCCAGATTATTGTACCCAGCAAGGATCTCATTCAAGTATGAAGGAGAAATCAAAAGCTTTTCAGACAAGCAAAAGCTGAGAGAATTCTGCACCACCAAACCAGCTCTCCAACAAATACTAAAGGATATTCTCTAGACAGGAAACACAAAAATGGTGTATAAATTCGAACCCAAAACAATAAAGTAAATGGCAACGGGGTCATACTTATCAGTAATTACCTTAAACGTAAATGGGTTGAATGCCCCAACCAAAAGACAAAGACTGGCTGAATGGATACAAAAACAAGACCCCTGCATATGTTGTCTACAAGAGACCCACCTCAAAACAGGGGACACATACAGACTGAAAGTGAAGGGCTGGAAAAAGATTTTCCATGCGAATAGGGACCAAAAGAAAGCAGGAGTAGCAATACTCATATCAGATAAAATAGACTTTAAAACAAAGACTGTGAAAAGAGACAAAGATGGTCACTACATAATGATCAAAGGATCAATCCAAGAAGAAGATATAACAATTATAAATATATATGCACCCAACACGGGAGCACCGCAGTATGTAAGACAAATGCTAACAAGTATGAAAGAAGAAATTAACAATAACACAATAATAGTGGGAGACTTTAATACCCCACTCACACCTACGGATAGATCAACTAAACAGAAAATTAACAAGGAAACACAAACTTTAAGTGATACAATAGACCAGTTAGACCTAATTGATATCTATAGGACATTTCATCCCAAAACAATGAATTTCACCTTCTTCTCAAGCGCACATGGAACCTTCTCCAGGATAGATCACATCCTGGGCCATAAAGCTAGCCTTGGTAAATTCAAAAAAATAGAAATCATTCCAAGCATCTTTTCTGACCACAATGCAGTAAGATTAGATCTCAATTACAGGAGAAAAACTATTAAAAAATCCAACATATGGAGGCTGAACAACATGCTGCTGAATAACCAACAAATCACAGAAGAAATCAAAAAAGCAATCAAAATTTGCATAGAAACGAATGAAAATGAAAACACAACAACCCAAAACCTGTGGGACACGGTAAAAGCAGTCCTAAGGGGAAAGTTCATAGCAATACAGGCACACCTCAAGAAACAAGAAAAAAGTCAAATAAATAACCTAACTCTACACCTAAAGCAACTAGAAAAGGAAGAAATGAAGAACCCCAGGGTTAGTAGAAGGAAAGAAATCTTAAAAATTAGAGCAGAAATAAATGCAAAAGAAACAAAAGAGACCATAGCAAAAATCAACAAAACCAAAAGCTGGTTCTTTGAAAGGATAAATAAAATTGACAAACCATTAGCCAGACTCATCAAGAAACAAAGGGAGAAAAATCAAATCAATAAAATTAGAAATGAAAATGGAGAGATCACAACAGACAACACAGAGATACAAAGGATCATAAGAGACTACTATCAACAATTATATGCCAATAAAATGGACAACGAGGAAAAAATGGACAAATTCTTAGAAAAGTACAACTTTCCAAAACTCGATCAGGAAGAAATAGAAAATCTTAACAGACCCATCACAAGCAAGGAAATTGAAACTGTAATCAAAAATCTTCCAGCAAACAAAAGCCCAGGTCCAGACGGCTTCACAGCTGAATTCTACCAAAAATTTAGAGAAGAGCTAACACCTATCCTGCTCAAACTCTTCCAGAAAATTGCAGAGGATGGTAAACTTCCAAACTCATTCTATGAGGCCACCATCACCCTAATACCAAAACCTGACAAAGATCCCACAAAAAAAGAAAACTACAGGCCAATATCACTGATGAACATAGATGCAAAAATCCTTAACAAAATTCTAGCAATCAGAATCCAACAACACATTAAAAAGATCATACACCATGACCAAGTGGGCTTTATCCCAGGGATGCAAGGATTCTTCAATATCCGCAAATCAATCAATGTAATACACCACATTAACAAATTGAAAAACAAAAACCATATGATTATCTCAATAGATGCAGAGAAAGCCTTTGACAAAATTCAACATCCATTTATGATAAAAACTCTCCAGAAAGCAGGAATAGAAGGAACATACCTCAACATAATCAAAGCTATATATGACAAACCCACAGCAAACATTATCCTCAATGGTGAAAAATTGAAAGCATTTCCTCTAAAGTCAGGAACAAGACAAGGGTGCCCACTTTCACCATTACTATTCAACATAGTTTTGGAAGTTTTGGCCACAGCAATCAGAACAGAAAAAGAAATAAAAGGAATCCAAATTGGAAAAGAAGAAGTAAAGCTCTCACTGTTTGCAGATGACATGATCCTCTACATAGAAAACCCTAAAGACTCCACCAGAAAATTACTAGAACTAATCAATGACTATAGTAAAGTTGCAGGATATAAAATCAACACACAGAAATCCCTTGCATTCCTATACACTAATAATGAGAAAACAGAAAGAGAAATTAAGGAAACAATTCCATTCACCATTGCAATGGAAAGAATAAAATACTTAGGAATATATCTACCTAAAGAATCTAAAGACCTATATATAGAAAACTATAAAACACTGGTGAAAGAAATCAAAGAGGACACTAACAGATGGAGAAATATACCATGTTCATGGATTGGAAGAATCAATGTAGTGAAAATGAGTATACTACCCAAAGCAATCTATAGATTCAATGCAATCCCTATCAAGCTACCAACAACATTTTTCACAGAGCTAGAACAAATAATTTCACAATTTGTATGGAAAAACAAAAAACCTTGAATAGCCAAAGCGATCTTGAGAAAGAAGAATGGAACGGGAGGAATCAACCTACCTGACTTCAGGCTCTACTACAAAGCCACAGTTATCAAGACAGTATGGTACTGGCACAAAGACAGAAACATAGATCAATGGAACAAAATAGAAAGCCCAGAGATAAATCCACGCACATATGGACACCTTATCTTCGACAAAGGAGGCAAGAATATACAATGGATTAAAGACAATCTCTTTAACAAGTGGTGCTTGGAACTCTGGTCAACCACTTGTAAAAGAATGAAACTAGAACACTTTCTAACACCATACACAAAAATAAACTCAAAATGGATTAAAGATCTAAACGTAAGACCAGAAACTATAAAACTCCTAGAGGAGAACATAGGCAAAACACTCTCTGACATACATCACAGCAGGATCCTCTATGACCCACCTCCCAGAATATTGGAAATAAAAGCAAAAATAAACAAATGGGACCTAATTAAACTTAAAAGCTTCTGCACATCAAAGGAAACTATTAGCAAGGTGAAAAGACAGCCTTCAGAATGGGAGAAGATAATAGCAAATGAAGCAACTGACAAACAACTAATCTCGAGAATATACAAGCAACTCCTACAGCTCAACTCCAGAAAAATAAATGACCCAATCAAAAAATGGGCCAAAGAACTAAATAGACATTTCTCCAAAGAAGACATACAGATGGCTAACAAACACATGAAAAGATGCTCAACATCACTCATTATCAGAGAAATGCAAATCAAAACCACTATGAGGTACCATTTCACACCAGTCAGAATGGCTGCAATCCAAAAGTCTACAAGTAATAAATGCTGGAGAGGGTGTGGAGAAAAGGGAACCCTCTTACACTGTTGGTGGGAATGCAAACTAGTACAGCCACTATGGAAAACAGTATGGAGATTCCTTAAAAAACTGGAAATAGACATGCCTTATGATCCAGCAATCCCACTGCTGGGCATACACACTGAGGAAACCAGAAGGGAAAGAGACACGAGTACCCCAATGTTCATCGCAGCACTGTTTATAATAGCCAGGACATGGAAGCAACCTAGATGTCCATCAGCAGATGAATGGATAAGCAAGCTGTGGTACATATACACAATGGAGTATTATTCAGCCATTAAAAAGAATACATTTGAATCAGTTCTAATGAGGTGGATGAAACTGGAGCCTATTATAGAGAGTGAAGTAAGCCAGAAAGAAAAACACCAATACAGTATACTAACGCATATATATGGAATTTAGAAAGATGGTAACAATAACCCTGTGTACGAGACAGCAAAAGAGACACTGATATATAGAACAGTCTTATGGACTCTGTGGGAGAGGGAGAGGGTGGGAAGATTTGGGAGAATGGCATTGAAACATGTAAAATATCATGTATGAAACGAGTTGCCAGTCCAGGTTCGATGCACGATGCTGGATGCTTGGGGCTGGTGCACTGGGACGACCCAGAGGGATGGAATGGGGAGGGAGGAGGGAGGAGGGTTCAGGATGGGGAACACATGTAAACCTGTGGCGGATTCATTTTGATATTTGGCAAATCTAATACAGTTATGTAAAGTTTAAAAATAAAATAAAATTAAAAAAAAAAACAAACACCTTGTAAGTTTAATTAGCCCCTTTTGTTTATTTTTGCTTTTATTTAGTTTAGGAGATGGATCCGAAAACATTGCTGTGATTTATGCCAAAGAGTGTTTTGTCTGTTTTCTCCTAGGTGTTTTATAATATATAGTCTTACATTTAAGTGTTTAATCCATTTTGAATTTATTTTTGTATATGGTAGTATAGAATATAATTTTATTCTTTTCCACATAGTTCTCCAGTTTTCCCAGCACTGCTTATTGAAGAGCCTGTCTTTTCTCTATTGTATACTCCTGGCTCCCATGTTATGGATTAATTGACCATAAGCAAGTGGGCTTAGTTCCGGGCTCCCTGTCTTGTTCCACTGATTTATGTTTCTATTTTTGGCCAGTACCACACACTGTTTTCATTATTGTCACTTTGTAGTTTAGTCTGAGCTCAGGGCATGTGTTTCCTCAACTTCTCATGCACTGCCTTTTATATCTGCTGTTTAACTCTTACAGCAAACCAGTTGGGTAATATTATGGTTGGGTAATATTATGATCTTCTTATTTTACAGATGAAAAAAATGAGCCTCAAAGTCATTAAGTCACTTTTCCAAGTCACAATTAGTCCCAACTAGTAAATGGCAGCTGCTGGTTTGGAATGTGGAGTGGTCTTGTTTTAAGCTTTATGACCTGTACTCTGTGCTGATGGCCCTCATTCTTCTTGGTCTTAGGCACCTCTCTTTCTCTTAAAAGAGATTGGGCTGCAGCCCCTCATGAGTTATTACATTTAGCTAATTAATGATTGCCATTCCTAGTAATTTCACCGAAAGGGAGTCAACTGGACATTATTTTTCTCCTCATGGAAAGACATAATACCACCTGTCTCTAAATTGGGCTTGCAATGTCCAGGAACTGTATGCGAGAGGATATGTTAAGCAAAACTCTATCAATGCAATTAGTCAAATCTAGAATGGAGAAAAGTGCAGAAAAAACTATGTCAGCATTTGGTTCCTTTACTAGATGACTTTCAAAGGAGAAAATATCAATGGGAGAAGAGAACCTAGGAGAGACATATGTACCAAACATCATATGTAGATTGTGTCAGATCTTGATTTGAACAAAAAAAACTGTGTGCATGTGTATGTGTGAATAATATTAAGGAATTGCTGGTAGTTTTTGGATAGGATACTGACACTGTAGTTAGCCTTTTTAAAAATGTTCGTCTGGACTTCCTTGATGGTTCAGTGATAAAGAATCCACCTGCCAATGCAGGAGACACAGGTTCGATCCCTGATCCGGGAAGGTCCCACATGCCACGGAGCAACTAACCCTGTGCACTACAGCTGTGGAGCCACAAGTACTGAGCCCAGGAGCTGCACGTACTGACGCCTGCATACCCTAGAGCTTGTGCTCTGCAACACCAGAAGCCACCACGCTGAGAAGCCCATGCCCTGCAACTCCAGAGTAGCCCCAGCTCGCTGCAGCTAGAGAAAAGCCCTCACAAAGCCCACCGAGCACAGCCAACATCAGTAATAAATAAATCAAATTATTTTTTAAATGTTCTTCCATTTAAAACCTGTGTAGTTAACTTCTAAGTGCTTTACTTATATCACTTCCTCCATTTTTTTTTAGACAAAGTTAGAGGAGCCCCTGGAAGCTGTTTGTCAGTTTCACACCTGGGACGTGGCAGAGCTGGGCCTGAGGGCAGGAGACGCAGGCAAGTCTGTCTAGGTACAGCTTGTTGCCGTGCCTTTAGTCTCTGGTCAACCTTTTTCGGTGTGGATACACGTCAAACCATGTGACAAGCCTGCCAGTCGAGGAATTTCAAGCTGTGGCTTTCGCGGGATGCACTTTAGAGGTTTTTCTGTGGCAGTCCCTTGGTACAAATTTGAAAAATACTCAGAATCAGCTCCATACCAGGAAAGGTAGTTGCCAAAAGCAGCCTGATTGAGACCGAAACTCCAGATGTCATCAACTTTGCAGACACCCGCAGTTCCGTGGTGAGCAGCGAGTGGCAGTGGAGGCTGCTGACTCACAGGCTGGGAGCCACGGGGCCGGGGCTGTTCCTTCAAGGACATTTTGTAAGCCAGCTGCCATCTTGGCATCACCATGTGGGCTGGGCTGTCCTCAGAGTTGATGGTGGTCCTTCCACATTTGGGGGTCCTTCTTCATTCCAAACATGCACGGAGTTCAGCGAGCGCATCTTGCTTTGGAATTTCCGGTTGACAGCTCAGAACCTCATCTTCCGTACGATTAGCCCATGGGGTCGGGACGTGGACTTGAAGAGGTGAAGCGATGAGTCGGACCTCCCACGAACACTTGACCTTCCTGATGAGATGAGTGCAAGGAGACAGGAAGGAGGTTTGGCCCAAATCACTGAGTACTTACCACGAACTGAGAAGCACTCACACTGCCAAGCACTTATCTCAACAGTGCACAGGGTTTCTTACAACAGCAGAGGGAGACTGTGGGTGAGTCAGGATGAAACCAACCCAGAAGGTAACCGAAAGACATGGCTGTTCAGCAGCTCAGTCCCAGCCGGACAGCACCAACTCGTGTGTTCACTCAGAAGGCAGCAGAGTCCAGCAAGTCTAAGGGATGATGGGGTGGCCTCGTGGGGTTATTCGCCCAAGGCTTCTGGAAAGAAAGGTTCTGAGGGAAGAAATGTTCCTGGCTTCTAACCAGGAGCAGGGGCATGTGAGGACCTGCCATAAAGCCTGAGCATAAAATCAGAAGCCTGCTATCCATCCAAACTTGGAAAGGCGTCGAGAACCCACGGCTGTGGTGTTCTGTAACCAGGGAAACAGGATGTAGCACAAATGGGGATGGGCACTTTCACAGTTGGGGGGGCTGTTGGAGCACAGAATGAGGTCATGCTACAGGGTCTCATGCTGGGCAGTGGGGCTTTGGGGACAGCAGTGACCCTCCCATAGAGAAATGGAGCCAGAGCTGGCCAGGAGGGCCATAGGGCAGACAGAGTACATGGGGTATCCAAGAGAGGCATGTTCTTGGGTTTATGCATGGCACCCCCTGTGTACTCAAGCAGGGAGCTGAGGTAATGTGGCATGTGTCATAGGGTCAACATGGGAGTTAAATGAAAGAATAAGAAAAGCATTGGTATTGTTATTGCTGTTTCATAATTTTAATTGTTATGTCAAATAAACCTCGGTTCTGATATCTATCTATCTATCTATATACACATACACAGAGGAACCTGGTGGGCTCCAGTCCATGGGGTCACAAGAGTCAGACATGACAGAGCGACTAACACACACACACACACACACACACATACATGCCTGCATGTGGGCTCAGTCGTGTCCAACTCTTTGCGACCCCATGAACTGTAGCCTGCCAGACTCCTTTGGTCCATGGAATTTTCCAGGCAAGAATACTGGAGTGAGTTGCCATTTCCTGCTCCAGGGGAATCTTCCCGACTCAGGGATCAAATCTTCAACTCTTGAGTCTTCTGCATTGGCAGATGGATTCTTTCCCACTGTGCCACCTGGGAAGACCCTCGAGTTGGGCCATAAAGAAGGCTGAGCACTGAAGAATTGATGCTTTTGAACTGTGGTGTTGGACAAGACTCTTGAGAGTCCCTGGACAGCAAGGAGATCAAGCCAGTCCATCCTAAAGGAAATCAACCCTGAATATTCATTGGAAGGACTGATGCTGAAGCTCCAATACTATGGCCACCTGATGGGAAGAGCTAACTCATTGGGAAAGACCCTGATGCTGGGAAAGACTGAGGGCAGGAGAAAAAGGGGATGACAGAGGATGAGATGGCTGGATGGCATCACCGACTCAATGGACATGAGTTTGAGCAAAGTCAGGAAGATGGTGAAGGACAGGGAAGGCTGGCGTGCTGCAGTCCATGGTGTCACAAAAAGTCAGATACAACTTAGTGACTGAACAACAATGTACGATTAATAATTTAATTAAATTATATAAATTACCAATGTCTGTACGTAGTAAGTGCTACGTACAGCTGCTAATTGCTTTTGTTATTTTTATGATTATGATTATCAATGGAGATGATGGTACTAGAATAGCAGGAGGACTTTAAAGATGGAGAAATACATTTTGATTATAATTACCATGATGCCTGTTTTTAATCCTGGGACTAAACATGGAGCCTGGAACTCATGGGTAATATTGAAATAAACGTGTTGAACTCAGTCAAAGAGAAGGAGAGAGAGACTCAGAACAGGGACTTTCAGGCTGCAGCTTCCATCTTGGTTCAGCCGCAGGGGTTGGGTGCCCATCCTACGCTGCCGGGTTAGGTTTGCTCGTGGTCCAGATGAATATGACACAGTTGGAGTAGACAGTAGGAGGCTGGAGATGCTTGTCTAAGATCTCCAACTGGTTGGTGTCAGCAGCCAGCACAAACACGTGAACTCCCACCTCTGACTTCAGATCCCTTCCTCCTGCACTGCTGTCTCAGGTGTGGGAGAGGCCCCCGGGGTCCTGGCTGTCCCTGCTCATGGGGACGAGCATGGAGACAAAGCGGGTTGGGATCCGGGCTCCCATCCGTGTGGCTGCCTCTCAGAAGAACGCCGTGGTCCAGCCCAGGGGAGAGGTGCGGGGTGAGCCGGAGAACTGGTTTGGCAGAATGTTCTAAATTTAGAAGGGGACTTGGATGCGCCCTCTGTGGCTTTCGACTGGTGCCCAAGTGCGGAGCGTGTTGGTGTTTTTCCTCTTTGGTTTCCCCGCGGGGTGGGGAAGCTGCCGCCCTCTCAGGTTCCTGAGGGCTCAGGCTCCGGCGCCAGGTTTATAAATACCCTCTCTCTTCCCTGGCCAGTTGTCAGTGATTCCAGGGCTTCTCACAGAGCCTCTGCACTTCATTTGCTGGGATGAGAATCCAGGGTGGTGGGTCGCCCCCAGCGCTGGGGAGGGTCTGCGGCAGAGGCTCCGGCAGATGCGTTCTGGCGCTGCCTCCCTCCTCCCTGTGCCTCGCCAGGCAGTCAAAAGCCTTGTGGGGAAATAGCACTTTCCTTTGTCCCATTCAGAGAAAACCATTTGGAGGTTTGTTCTGTCATTATAGGGATGGGGACGTGAAGACAAGGTTGGGCCTGGGGCATTTGTAGACTGTGTGCCAGGCTTATGCCCGGTGATTTAATGCTGGTTGAAAACGTGAGCTGATAATGCGTGTTCTATCTGTGAAAGCTCCATGCAGCTGTTTTTATGCGGACTGTCTTATTTATTCACCTGTGTGATCCTTTAACATCTGTAGAGTGTTTTGTGGCTGAGGCACCTGAGGATCTGAGAAGTGATGGGACTGACCCAAGTCACACTTCACTTTCTTCCTTTCCACAAGCGCCATGTTGAGAACCCCTATCATCTCTAATTTGTATTTAATAGCATCCTGGGCAGTTAAGCAACTTAAAACATTTTGAAGACATAGTATAGTGCATGTGTGTGCATGTGTGTGCTCTGTCGTGTTCGACTCTTTGTGACCCCATGGATTGCAGCCCGCCAGGCTCCTCTGTCCATGGGATTCTCCAGACAAGAACACTGGAGTGGGTTGCCATTTCCTCCTCCAGGGGATCGTCCTGATCTAGGGATTGAACTCCCATCTCCTGCATTGCGGGCGGATTCTTTACCACTGCACCATCTGGGAAGCCCAAAGACATGTAGACCGGGGCTCAAATCACAGCACTGCCACTTGCTCTAAGAATCCTCAAATCCTTTAAACTTATCTGAGCCTCAGTTATCTTACCTGTCAAATGGGAAGGAGAGTAGAGTCAGTGTGAGGACCAATTGAGACTGTGTAAAACAACTTGGGAAAGAGTGTGCCCTGAATCAGTGATAATGAATAATTGTAATAATAATAAAATGTTAATTCAGTTGGCCCTCCCTATGTGTTAGGCTATTCTGTGCACATTGTATTTTTTTATTTAATGCTCTCAACCATCTTAGGAAGACATGCTTTATTAACCTCAGTTTTCAAAAGATCTGAGGGTTAAAGAGGCCAAATGACCTGCCCATGGTCTCATAGCTGGTAAATGGTAGAATGTGGATTTGAATCCAGAGAGACTCCGAGTCCATATTCTCACCTCATGTGTGCTGCCTCTGTCATGTTAGCATCGTCATTTATCGTCGCCATCCTCGTCATTCTCCATCACTGTCATTCTCCATCACCGTTATCACCGTCGTCAGTATCCTCACCACCAGCATCACCATCACGCTCCTCACTGTCAGCATGGTACCACCCTCACCACCATCACCACTCTCATCACCACGATCCTCAGCAGCAGCTCTGTGATGATGTCATGGTTATCATTGTTCCTAACTGTGTCTGTCAGCTCTGGAGCGCCTCTTGGATGGGGATGGTGCCCACACGAGCAGTAGGATCTCAGCACGTGTCTGTGGATTGGAAGCATGAGTGAGATGACCCTTCATGAGCTCAGCTCATCCAAGAGGTTTCTCATCCATGTCCCCACAGCAGTCGAGGGATGCTGCTGCTGCTAAGTCGCTTCAGTTGTGTCCGACTCTGTGCGACCCCATAGACGGCAGCCCACCAGGCTCCCCCGTCCCTCGGATTCTCCAGGCAAGAACACTGGAGTGGGTTGCCATTTCCTTCTCCAATGCATGAAAGTGAAAAGTGAAAGTGAAGTCGCTCAGTCGTGTCTGACTATTCGCAACCCCATGGACTGCAGCCAACCAGGCTCCTCCGCCCATGGGATTTTCCAGGCAAGAGGACGAGTGGGGTGCCATCGCCTTCTCCGGCAGTCGAGGGCTGCTGCTGCTGCTGCTGCTAAGTCTCTTCAGTCATGTCTGACTCTGTGCAACCCCATAGACAGCAGCCCTGGGCTAGTGGATCTTAAACCTGAAATTCTTGTGGAAGGGTGCTCTGAGAAGCACATTGTTGCCAAAAACGCTCAGAAGCTGAGGATTCTCTGTTTTCCCTGCACTGTCCAACCAAAATGGAAGCCACTAGCGACTAAATTTTAAAAGTCAATTATTTAAAATAGAATAAAATGTTAAACTGAGTCCCATAGTCATGCTAGCCGCGTTCCCTCACTTGTGGCTGGTGGCTACCGTGTTGGCTATGCAGCCGTTGACCGTTGATTGTCTCATTGCTAAAAGTTCTCTCAGTGCTGTCCTAGAAGGCCCTGATTCTCAGTCCCCATGTGGCCTCTGAGTACATTAATCTTTTCAGATACGGAGGCTGGTCTCGGGCTTGGAGCCTGTGGTCACTGTGGCCAGTGCGCACCAGTGGGATGGGGAGAAGAACCAGAGAGAGGCTCCTGGCGGACTCGTCAGTCTTGCCGCCGTCCTGCCTAAGCTCACTGGGCTTAAGGTAAGGTGGTTGAAGTTACCAGCATTGGAGTCAGGGCTCAGATCTCCAGTTTTCAGCTGTGCAACTTTGAGAAAATTAATAAACCTCCCCGGGCCTCAGTTTCCCCAACTGTGAAATGTGTGTGCCACAACTTCATAGGGACTCATGGGAAGACTGGAAGCGCTGTGTCAAAAGCACTTGCACACAGCAGGTTATGAAGTATTAGTTCTCTTCCCCTCCGTCAGAGAGGGCCAGGGTGGGTGAGGTTCAAAGCCAGCACAAACTGCAGGGAAGTTCCCCTGCCCTCGCCTCAGCCTGCTTCTCTGGACCTGCTTAGTCCTGCTTGGAACCTTATATATTTGGGCATTTGGTGAGACGGAAAGTTGTTACATTTTGCTACCATCACCAGTAAACAAAATACAAGGCTTTCCCCAAAGGAAGCCATGCACAGGGGACTTAGTAAAGAGTTCTGTCAGCCCCAGAAATCAACTCCCTTCACCTACTCAATGCCCCTCCCCTTCCCCCCATACTTGCCCCACAAGACCCCATTTCCCTACAAAAAATCAGCACCTCTGTGGCTCTGAATTTCAAAATCACTAGTAGCAATCATACTCATAGCTATTGATTGTTGAGGTCCTTGATGTGCTGGGCGATGTTCAAAGGTGTTTACACACAGTATCATGGAAACCCTCTGATGGGCCATACCAGCCCATTTTACAGATGATGAAACTGAGGTCCAGAGAGTTTGACTAGCACACCCATAAACTGTTAGTTCAGTTCAGTTCAGTCGCTCAGTCGTGGCCGACTCTTTGTGACCCCATGAATTGCAGCACGCCAGGCCTCCCTGTCCATCACCATCTCCCAGAGTTCACTCAAACTCACGTCCATCGAGTCAGTGATGCCATCCAGCCATCTCATCCTCTGTCGTCCCCTTCTCCTCCTGCCCCCAGTCCCTCCCAGCATCAGAGTCTTTTCCAATGAGTCAACTCTTCGCATGGGAGGTGGCCAAAGTACTGGAGTTTCAGCTTTAGCATCATTCCTTCCAAAGAACACCAAGGGCTGATCTCCTTTAGAATGGACTGGTTGGATCTCCTTGCAGTCCAAGGGACTCTCAAGAGTCTTCTCCAACACCACAGTTCAAAAAGCATCAATTCTTCGGCGCTCAGCTTTCTTCACAGTCCAACTCTCACATCCATACATGACCACTGGAACAACCATAGCCTTGACTAGAAGGACCTTTTTTGGCAAAGTAAAGTCTCTGCTTTTGAATATGTTATCTAGGTTGGTCATAACTTTCCTTCCAAGGAGTAAGTGTCTTTTAATTTCATGGCTGCAGTCACCATCTGCAGTGATTTTGGAGCCCCCCAAAATAAAGTCTGACACTGTTTCCACTGTTTCCCCATCTATTTCCCATGAAGTGATGGGACCAGATGCCATGATCTTCTTTTTCTGAATGTTGAATTTTAAGCCAACTTTTTCACTCTCCTCTCACTTTATCATAACCTGTTGCGTGGCAGGTAAAAAATGGCAGAGCAGGACATTGAATTCAGGTCCACAGGAAGCCTAAGTCCCTGCTATTCCCACCATTTCACGTTTCCCATGGGGTCAAGAAGATGCTTATGTAAGAGTGACCAGCATAGAGTTTTATAACCATGATGGTCCAACTTGGAGGGGAGAGCTCAGGCTTTGTGGCACCAGTTCAGCTTTGAGATCTGGCTCTGTGTTGACTGCCAGGGCAATTGTGGACAAGCTGCCCCCTTTTATTAATAAAAACCACTTTAAGTTTCAGTTTCCCTAACTGTAGAATGAGGATGGTGATTAAACCTCATAGTGACATTTTGAGGATTCAGGGATTGCGAGCTGTGTTTGACCAAGTGTTTGACCTGCAGTGGGTGTTTGGAATTCATTAGAAGCTTCTGCTCCTGCAGGCTTCTCCCTACCCTGGACCAGAGTTTCTCACCCTCAGTGCTCCTGACCCTCTGAGCTGACAATTCTTTGGTGCGGAGGCCGTCCATGTTACAGGATGTTAACAGCATCCTTTGCCTCTACCCACTAAGTGCCAGTTGGAACAACCAAAAAGGCTTTGCTAAAACTGCCCCTGGAGCGGCAGAATCCCCCTCACACCCTCGGGGACACCTGCTGGAGCACCATCTCCAGTGCCACGCCAGACAGGAGGCTGCGATCAGCCTGGGGTGGCCGGTGCTGGCGCCTTTTGAGAATTGGCACCAGGCTCACTTTTTCAGCTGGCAATTATCTGAACAGAAGTATTCTAATTGCCTGAAGATCAGGTTTCCTCTGGGGGTCATTTCTTTGAAGGCTCCTGCTGCTGTTTATTTATACTCATCCCCATAAAAAACATGTGCTCAGCTGCAGGGGGTATTAATGATGGGAGGGTCGCTCCAGACGGTGCCCAGGGAGGCTCCTGAAGATCTCTCCTCCAGAGGTTTCTCATTTGCTGGATCTGCCTGGCAGGGCCCTGGTGGGAGTGAGGTGGGGAGTGTGTGTGCATGTGTCCGTGCACCAAGAGTGGGTGTTTGTTGCCTTTCTGAGTTAGCATTTATAATAACACAAATACCTCCCCCAAGGAAGCTTCTGCCCTCACATCTGGCCACTAGACTGGGCCTCTGCCAGTCTGGACTTCCTGCACCCATCACAGGCCCCTGTGGCTTCCAGTTTGACTCCTGGGGATGATGCCGAGCCACAAAGCTAACCCAGCTGGTTATCCCCCTGGAGGGGAACTAATGAAGTAATGAGGATGCCATGCATGTGAGGGCTCCGTATTAGCAACAAGCTTTCTCATGGTGATTGTCACAATGTGGATATTAAATAAACAGCCTTTTCTGAGCACTGACTGTGTACCAACCACTGCACTGTCCATTCCTTCCTTCCTTCACTCGCTCATTCATTCACACAGACATTGAAACAGACATGTTTTGAGTACCACTAACCCCAGGCATCATTATAATGCCAGAGCAGTGAGAACCAATCAGATAAGCAATTAGCTCCCATGGAGCTGACGATTCGGGGAAGGTGGAGGGGAGACGGAAGCTCCTCCTCCCCTGCAATTACAACATTGTAAGCACAAAAATAAAAAAATGAACAGGATTATTTCAGTTACTGATAAATGCTCAAAAGGAAGTAAAACGGAGGAAGAGGGCAGAAATTTGTTAAGGTGAGAGGGGCCTCTTGAACAGGACGGAGCCATCAGAGGAGACCTCAGGCCAGGCCCTTGATGACAAAGGACGGGAGTGTTCTTAGAAGAGAAACAGCAGAACAAATGCCTTGAGGTGGCAACAAGCTGGAATTACTCATGGAGCAGAAAGGTGTCCTCGGAGGCTAGAGCCAGGAGAGGGAGGAGGTGGTTGGCGAGACTGGCAGGGGCCAGAAGTCAAGAATGTCTTCGGTCGCAACATTCGAGTCTAAGTATTGGGTTGGCCAAAAAGTTCATTCTTACTTTGGACTGATTATTCCATTTCTGCCCCACAAACAGCCCAATGAGGGCATCTTATTGTCTCCATTTTACAGTTGGGAAAAGTGAGGCTGAGAAGTGGGGCCACCTGACCAAGACTCCACGGGTGGAAGGTGGGTCAGGGACCCAGGTCTGCGTGACTCCAAAGCCACTGCTCCTAATACCTCCCCACCCAACCCTAGCAGCATGTTGCTCAGCAGTGAGGCCTTAGTTGAGTGGGTTATGTATTCGACCTATCTCTTACCTTCCGTGCCACAAGCCGTTGGGAGACTGGGGGCTGTCATCTTGTTGAGGCCTTTTCCCATTGACCCCCCCAGCTGGGGGACTGGCTGTGTCCCTAGCTGGCTGTCCTCTCACCCTGATGCGCCCACAGGCTTGGGGTGCTGTCACGCAGATAGGAAGGGTCTTGGATAAGAGTCAGTGCGGTTGTGCTCTGTTGTGTGAGATCGGAGGGAGACGGAGACAAAATCCCATCTTCTCCTCCAGCTAAGCAGAACTCTTCTCCACCCCACCACAGCCGTGGGGGCACCTTCTCAGCTTTGGGGGTGGCTGCAGGGCCAGTGGACGCACCCCTATGACCTGGGACCCTGAGAACCCAGGTCCTGCTGCCAGTCTGCTCTGTGCCTCCAGGCCCTTAGCGTCTTCCAAGGGCTGGAACCGAGAAGGGCAAAACCATCGATTCTTCTTGCTGGAAGGTGTACCCTCTTTAAAAAGGCTGCTTGCCCTCCCTTGCCTTCCTTCCTTCTCTCCTTTACCTCCTCCCTCCCTCCCTCCCTCCTCTATCTCCTTCATCTCCCTCCTTCCCTCCCTTAGGCCCTGGGGCGCACAGTGGGGCAGGAAGCCAACCTCATCGCTGCCATCCTGAGGCTGAGGGCCTGGCCCAGCGATTCTCCTTCCCCTTGGGAAGCCACAATCTTGGAGGAACAGAACTGGAATAGGTGGGAGGTGGGGGTTACAGTCGAGTGGCAGGCAGTCAGCCTTCTGCAGTTTTGGAAATGTCTCTAGTTGATCCTAACTCCCGGAGGGGGGGGTGGCACTGAGAAGTCCTGGTCTGGAAGTCTCCTGGATTAACCCAGTAACTCTAAGTAGCACAGAGCTGCAGCCCTGAAGCGCTATGGGGGTGAGGAGTGTGGTCCAGAGGGGTTATTTGGGAGGTTGGACTTGGCTCAGGAAGTTAAGGAAGGCTTTCTAGATGAAGTGACTTTGGGTTGAGTTCTGAAGGGCAGATGGTAGGAGTGAACGAGGTAAAGAGGTGAGGGGAGAGGGTATGCAAAGTCCCTGTGCAAGCAGGAGCATGGTAAGGACACTGACCAGGCACTTGGAAGAACGGGTGGGTCTGGAGTTGTGAGGAGGGGTAGGAGGGGAGGAGGAAGGGGGAAGAGACTTCAGTGGGGGGTGGGCTCAAGGTAAGGAGGGGCGGGACAGGGGGGCAGGGGTCACACCACTCTGGCTTTGTGGGCCCATCATCCCGGGGCAGAAGCTTTGTCTTTATCCAGAGATCAAAGGGAAAGTGTGGAGGTGTTGAGCAAGGGTTGGCATGCCCACACTCACAAATTTGCCATGGGCTGTGCATGGAATGTGCAAAGAGGGAGTTCCAGGGTGCATCTTGGGGAGACCAGTCAGCAAGTCGCGCCCCAGTCCAGAACGGAGGCCAGGGACAAGGGATCACAGTATTAGCAGTTAGGAAAAGTGGCCAGGCGCCAGACGCTAAGTCACGTGGCTGGGTTCTGCAGCCAGCCAGCTCAAACCCAGTTCAACTGCACAGCACCCGTGTGGCAAGTCATTCTGAACGCAGGTGTCCCCCTCATGGATGCGTGACATCATTTTTGTGGGTCACAACCAGCATTTGCAAATATATATGTGTGTGTGTGTGTGTGTGTGTGTATGTGTAAAAGGAAAAGGAATGGAATGGAATAAAGTCCAGCACAGAGTGCTGCAGGTGGTAAGGGTGAGGATTACTTCATGCAGATGTGTTCTGTTTTGTATTCGGATCTACCAGGATGTGATGTGGCCAGTCATGGCCAAACAGGTCTGGAGAATGCTGCTCTGGGAGGTTTGGGGGTTCCCCCTCCACCCGCTCTCTACTGCTGAGCCTGTATCCTAGTAAATGAGTCAGGGGAGAGACCGTCCCCCACTCTCTGAGCACCTCATGCTTTTTCATAATGCAGTGCTGTGAACTGGGGGCCAGAGGGGCCAGATGCATGCCCTGAGCCTCCATGGTGGGGATGTCCAGGGCTGAGGGGAAGGCCACGTGAATTCCCCACGACTCAGGGTCCAGCTCAGTCCAGACCCCTGCTGGCCGAGAGCTGGGTGCTCCGCCCCACCCCTCCTTCCCCGTCTGATCTGCCGCAGCATTCAGTGCTGCCAGCCCCTGCTGATGAGTCTGAGTCCCCGTGGCCCCCAGCATCAGCCCCCCGTCCCTGGCCTGTGAGGCAGGAGCAGGGCTGAGAGGCCTTTAATTTGTTTGATGTAAGACTTTGTCTGCAGATGGTGTGCACCGCCAGGAAGGCTTGGCCTGGCCTGGCCCCTGAGAACGCTCCCCTACACATCCCACAGGCCCAATCCTGGAGGGCAGGAGGGTGAGGGGCATGCCCTGGCCACCCTCTGCCCAGGCCCCGAGAATCCCACCGGCCCGGCCCAGGGAGGAAACAGAGGGTGCTGGGCTTCCAAGTCCCCTCTGGTGGGTTCTGAGTCCCAGCTGTGGCCCTTCAGACTGCTTAACTCCCGTGTGGTTTGCACATGGCTGGCCAGCTTTCCCAACACCGCTTGCTAATAAGAGGAGCCTGGATGCCTCTCTGAGATGTCTGTTTTCATTGAGATACAGGACTTCTCACGTGGCTCAGTGGTAAAGAACCCGCCTGCCAATGCAGGAGACACAAGAGACTCCGGTTCCTTCCCCAGGTCGGGAAGATCCCTGGAGGAGGAAATGGCAGCCCACCCCAGTATTCTTGTCTGGGAAATCCCACAGACAGAGGAAGCAAAGAGTCAGACACGACTAAAGTGCCTAAACGCACACTCATGCATAGTTCACATGTACATACACGTCACTCTCTCAAAGTATATAATTCAGTTGTGCAGTTCTCACCACTAGTTCCAGAACACTGTCCTCACTTCAAAAAAGAAACCCTGCACCCTTGAGTACCTTCACCTCCCCCCTCCCCCTACCTGTGGCAATCTCTAATCTACTTTCTGCCGTCTCTGTCTTACCTTTGCTCCTGGATAAGCAGGTGTAATCTTCCCTTAGAGCTATTTTTCATTATTTGCTCAACATTTGAACCTCCTTCCCATATGTGTGGAATTCCATAGTGTATGGCTAATTGTCGGAGGCCTTCTATTTTTTTTTTTTTTTTTAGATTTATTTATTTTTGGCTGCACTGGGTCTTCATTGCTGCTCGTGGACTTTCTCTGCTTTCAGCAAGCAGGGGCTACTCTCTGTTGCAGTGCACGGGCTTCTCATTGTGGTGGTTTTCTTATTGCAGAGCAGAGGCTTTAGGTGCTTGGGCTCTAGAGCTCTGGCTCAGTAGTTGTGGCACACGGGTTTAGTTGCTCTACGACATGTGGGATCTTCCTGGACCAGGGATCAAACCCGTGTCCCTTACATTCAGTTCAGTCGCTCAGTCGTGTCCAACTCTTTGCAACCCCATGGACTGCAGCTTGCTAGGCTTCCCTGTCCATCGTCAGCTCCCAGAGCTGCTCAAACTCATGTCCATCGAGTTGGTGATGCCATTCAACCAATGGCATTCAACTGTCTCATCCTCTGTCATCCCCTTCTCCTCCTGCCTTCAATCTTGTCCAGCATCAGGGTCTTTTCCAATGAGTCAGTTCTTGGCATCAGGTGACCAAAGTATTGGAGCTTCAGCGTCAGCATCAGTACTTCCAATGAATATTCAGGACTGATTTCCTTTAGGATTGACTGGTTTGATCTCCTTGTAGTCCAAGGGACTCTCAAGAGTCTTCTCCAGCACCATAGTTTGAAAGTGTCAATTCTTTGGCGCTCAGCTTTCTTTATAGTCCAACTCTCACATCTGTACATGACTACTGGAAAAACCATAGCTTTGACTGGATGGACCTTTGTTGGTAATGTCTCTGCTTTTTAATATGCTGTCTAGGTTGGTCATAACTTTTCTTCCAACTTTTCTTTTAAATTTCATGCTGCACTCACCATCTGCAGTGAGTTTGGAGCCCCCAAAATAAAGTCTCTCACTGTTTCCACTGTTTCCCCATCTATTTGCCATGGAGTGATGGGACTGGATGCCATGATCTTAGTTTTTTGAATGTTGAGCTTTAAGCCAACTTTTTCACTCTTCTCTTTCTTTCAAGAGGCTCTTTAGGTCCCCTTACATTGGCAGGCAGATTCTCAACCACTGGACATCAGGAAAGCCTAGCCCTGTCTCTATTAAAGCTTTTAAAAAAAGCTGAATACGTGCTTTCCCAGACTCCCTTGCCGCTGGATCCCTGATGTGGGAGGCTTAGCCAATGATTTTAGCCAATCATTAACCGATGATTTAATGATCAACCAGTTAATCTTAACCAGTCTGGAGTTAGTGGCCCCCGAAGTCAGGGGCAGTGGGGAATCTCTTCTGGGAGCTGTGTGGCCTCAGCGATCGTGTCCAAGCCCATGGGCAGCTATGGTGATGGGGCCAGGGCCATGCTCAGTGGCCCTGGTGTCCCACTGGGCTGGTTGGGGTTCTGACTGTGGTTCTGGCCGTCAGACTCCCGCATTCCTGGCCGTTGTTTCAGCTGGGTCCTGCAGCCTTCCTGGCTCCTGTGTGAACCAGACCCTCTCTTTAGAATAGATTCCCTTTCAGCTAAAACCATCTTGAGTTTATTTCCATGCATGCAACTGAGAACCCTATCTCAGTTTCATGAGACATGTTTTATAAGACTAAAGTCTGAACAAAACAGCTTTGTAGAGATTATCCCCTAGAACACTGCATTTGGAGTGTGCCACATTTTAAAGACTGGCCCTGCCTCCTTCTGTGTTCTTTCTTATTCCTGCTGCGGTGCAGTGGTGAGCAGGCTTCTTCCTCTGGGAACATCCCCTAAGTAGCAAGTGAGCAGAGATGGACATCGAGACTCCAGATCAAAGGTGTTAAGTGTTCACCTGGGGGTCCCTCAGTCAGGGAAGAGGCCAGGTCTCTCCTTATCCTCTCTGAATCTCATTTAGAAAGTTAGAGTTTCTGGTTCTGGCTGCTTGTCCTCTGTTACAGGTTGAACTGAGTTTTCCGGAAAGATACATTGAAGTACTAACCTCACAGTATAAGAATGGGACCTTATTGGATAATGGGCTTCCCTGATGGCTCAGACAGTAAAGAATCCACCTGCAATGCAGGAGACTTGGGTTTGATCCCTGGGTTGGGAAGATCCCCTGGAGAAGGGCATGGCAACCAACTCCAGTACTATTGCCTCAGAGCAGCCTGGCAGGCTGCAGTTCATAGCGTTGCAAAGAGTCAGACATGACTTAGTGACTGAACAACAACAGGAAGTTAAACCACAGTTTGAACCCAAATCCCTGGCAAAAGCTCTGCTTGAGAATCTAGCCCTAGAGGCAGGCGGAACCGAGCGTGGGGCTTAACTCATCACTACCAGACATGTGGGTCGAGATCAGCCATTCACCTTCTTGGAGTCTCCATTTCCTCACCTGTGAATCAAAGATGAACGGACTTCTTTCAGGCTGTTAAACACTGGGACTTCTGTGGTGTCCAGTCTTCTAGTGCAGGGGGTGTGGGTTTGATCTCTGGTTGGGGAACTAAGATCCTGCATGCCAAAAAAAAAAAAAAAATACTGTTAAACATTGGACATAGTGCCTGGCATATAAGTGGCAACTATTGATGTTAACCAAGTGCTCCCTGTCGTTCTGAGGCCCCCATGATCTCTTCCTGTTGCGGGGAAGACATCAAAGCCTGCTCTTCGAATACAGATCAATGCCACGAATTATTCACAGACAATGAATTTTCTTTTCAAAAGAGAGGATAACTCCGCGCATGCTGTGTCCCCCAGCCTGCACCGTCTTTTAATATCTTTTTGTACTTCTGAGCTTATGTTGCAGGAAGACCCCCTTCTCAGGAAGGGTGGGTGCTAACAAGCAGGGGAGGGCCCGTGGCCCAAGGACAGAGACCTCCTCCCTGCCAGCCAGGCAGGGTCGAGGGGTGCAAAGGCGGCTCGGAACGGCTGGTGGGAAATCTGGCCTCCGATCTGGGGAGGCTGGGCGCAGCAGGTGGCTTTAATATCCGCTCTCCACGGCTTCATCTCCACTTGAGATGGCTGCTGATTGTGGCACAATAAAGCTGGAGTGATGGTGGGGGTGGCTCGGCCGTCCCCAGTTATTTCACTCAAAGGCAGCTGTAATCCCCTTCAGGGAGAGGTGGGCGTGATTCAAGGTGTTTCAGGAGCTCAGGGCTCCAGGACGTGTGCGGTTCCCTCTAGCCCGGGGGGTCTCATGAATCGAGGCTTGCGGCCCCGCAGGAGGGCCATCCTGACTGCAGACATGGGAACAAATTTAAAGGTGCATGGGTGGCTTATACAGCAATTATCCACGACCCTTGTCTGAGGGCAGTTTCCTTAGAAGTGGGCCCTGCCCGCGGAGTCCTGTGCATGGGACTAGTTCAGGAGCAGGGCAGGGCAGAGGAAGGAGGCGGCAGAGCTGTGATTCCAGGCTGAGACCCGTGGAAGGGAGCTGTAGGCTGCTCCCGCAGGGGCCTCTGAGTGGTACCCTGTACCTCTCCTGGGTTTAGAGGAAACTAATTCTACACCCTACCCCCAGCACCCACTGGCTGAGGGCCCCTGTGAGCTGGCACTGCCAGAAACCTGTTTGCACTGGGTGCTGTGGAATCCTCGATTCTCTGAGTGCATGAATCATCTGAGTATAGAATGGAATCAGGACCCAGGAAGGGTCCCTGTGTGTAAAAACTGAAAGATGGGCTTCACAAGGAGCCCAGGCAGAAGGAGGAGGGGGACGTTTCCTTCCTCGTGGGCGGCAGTTGTACCAGCATGGGAAGGGATGGTGGTCACAGATGAGGGATTGGTCCCCAGAGGCTATCCATGATGTTTGGAGCCCTGTGGCTCTGGTAGGAGCTCCAAGAGGGTTGGAGCAGTGAAGGCGAAGGTCATGAAGATGCCGCTTTAAAACTACTGGCCTGACACATGGGCAGCTGAGGTATCCCAGGGACCCCTCAATGCCTGTGTGTGAAACCTGGTTGGGGAATCAGCTTTGCCTGGATTTTCCAGGTCATCTCCTTTCTCTTTTTTTCTTTTTTTTTTGGTCAGGATTGGGGCATAAGTTGACTGCCATATGGCATCCTTTTCCTTGTCTCTCTAGCTCTTACTATTAGCCAGGCTTTGGGGGGCCTGTGCTTGACAGTGGAGGGAGATTTCAAGAGAACAAGGGTGGGCTGGCGGTGTTCATAAACTCCCATCCTAACCCCTCTCCCGGGGACGCTTGTTGGCGGAAACATAGGTTTCCTCATCCAACTTCAATGGGAAGAACACAGGTCCCTGGGAGTCTTTCTAAACCCAGAAGCAGGTTTAGTCTTTCTTAACCCTGATTCAGCAGGTCTGGGGTGGGGTCCCTGAAGGACTGCTGTGTGTAAGTGTGGTGGGGCGGGGCGAAGAGCAGGGAAGGGCAGAATGAAGCGCACCGCCCCCCCCCAACTTCAAGGAGAGCGAGCAGCTTTACTCATCGGTGTGCGTGAACGACGGTCTATTCCTAAAGCGAGATCGAAAGACCGCTGACCTAGAATGTGCCTCACTTTACACACCCTTAGCCCAGGTTGCTCTTTATCTCCCCCTAACTTTGTAAACTCCTGTTCGGCCTTCAGCCTCCAGCTCAGGGATATTTGCTTGCAAGCCACTTTCCTTAAACACCAAGCCTTGGTCAGTCCTTTATCTGCGTGGTGTTGGCACCGGCCCTCACACAGACTTCTTTGGTCACCATCATCTCACTGTGTCGAAAGTGCATTCTTTGCACGCCTCTCCTCTTTCTACGCCCAGAGCCCTTTGAGGGCGGGGATGACGTCAGTCATGTCCCCTCCTGGGCAGGCTGCTCCGATTTCCATGCTGAACGAGGCACCACCTGGTTCATACTTCCCTGACTAAGAAACACACCTCCTTTCAGTTCTCAGATGGAGCCAGTGTTTTTTATTCATTTGTAATTTCATAAATGATTATTCATCTCCGCCTGCATCTCCCGGAAATTACCTGGCTTGGGCAAGAGCAGGTAAACACGTTCAGATAACAGCCTCTCTCCTGTCCTCCTGACATTACAGACGGTGTTGTGTGTGCTTTTTTTTTTCCTTTCCTGAAGATACTAGATGTTCACATTCCCCCTCTGTCTCTGAGATATGATCAAATACCCAGCCAAAAGGTTCAGGGTTTGTGAACAACTTAAAGTTCATGTTGGTTAAAGGATCTGGCTGACAGCACCGTTTGGGGCATTATAATCTGATGAGGCTGGCGCCAGCCCATTCCTGTGAGGTCTGGGACTTGCTGACACAGGCCTCCCATCCACACTTCACAGAGGGTGCAGCTGTGAATACTGGACCTCTGCTGAGAAGCTGGGCCTTCTGCTCTCCTGGCATTGACGGGGAGGCCCCAGTATTTCCTGGGAGCCATTCAGGAAGCAGGAAGTTGTGCAGGAACAGATGCAGAAGGAGGCCCGTGGCACTCAATGAGCTGCTTTAATTCATTCTGCAATCTGAATCGAGACATTCTAAAGCTTCTAATTGGCACTAGCGGTAAAGAACCTGCCTGCCAATGCAGGAGATGTAAAAGACGTGGGTTCAATCCCTGGGTTGGGAAGATGCCCTGGAGGAGGGCATGGCAACCCACTCCAGTATTCTTGCCTGGAGCATCCCCAAGGACAGAGGAGTCCCCAGGCTACAAGCCCATAGGGTCACAAAGAGTCAGGCATGCCTGAAGTGACTTAGCCTGCAAGTGCAAACCTTCCAATTGGTCAGAACCCTGTCTTGAGTATTCTTGGAGGTTGCGCACTTCAGAGGTGCTCAATAACTTGGTGAGCCCCTTTTCAACCAGGCCCATGATCCAGTGAACAGTGTTTCTAAAATAGGGCCTGGGTGGGAATAGAGATCTTGACTATTTACCCTAAGGACTGAGCACCCACCCTGTGCCAGGGTTTCAGCCAGATGCTGGGGTAGGGGTAAGGACAAGGCAGAGTCTGCATCCTTAAGCCTCACAGGCTGCCAAATGCACAATGTCTCTTGATTGAATTGTTGAAGCAATGCAGCCAGTTAATACGGATCAGAAAATCGGTCTGATGGATTGAATTGATCCATCAATCCAGACTGAATAAGAAAGCTGGTGATGTGCGTACACAGGGTAGGGAGAGGGAAGGAAAGAACAGTTCAAACAGGTTACAAATGTGGATGATAGGGGAGGGGGATTAAGCATAGTACAAATTAGTTTTATTGTAGACATCCTGGGAGGGGTAAAACATAGGCTTGGTCAGCATATTAAACAGTAGATGCCTTCTTTTTTATTTCTGATTGGAGGATAATTGCTTTATAATACTGTGTTGGCTTCTGCCATACGACATCGTGGATCAGCCACAAGTACACACGTGTCCCCCGCCTCCTGAAGCTCCCCCACCCCTCTAGTTGTCACAGAGCACCAGGCGGAGCTCCCTGCACCCCCGCAGCAGCTTCCCGCTAGCTGCGTATTTCACACACGGGAGTGTACATGTGTCAATGCTACTCTCTCAGTTCGCCCCACCTTCCCTTCCCCCCACTGTGTCAAGTCTGTTCTCTCTGTCTGCATCTCTATTCCTGCCCTGCAAATAGGTTCATCAGCACCATTTTTTCTAGATTCCATATGTATGTGTTAATATACACAATTTGTTCTTCTCTTTCCGACTTACTTCACTCTGTATAACAGGCTCTCGGTTCCTCCACCTCACTAGAACTGACTCAATTTCATTTCTCGATGGGGAGATTGGTCCTAAGAGCAGTCCCTGATATAATGACATTGCATGAATGGAGTGGTGGTTTGACATTGGAGACCCAGATGGATGGTTGATTGCTGGAGTTTGATGAAAGGATTAGCAGTAATTGGTCTACGTGATGAACCCCACAGGATACTGTCAAATGTCGACATTGTGACACTGATCATATCTCTAATGATGATGTAATTGCTGTGATGGTCATCTCCCGGCTCTTGCTGCTTCTCTAGAGAGTACTGATGATCATAGCAACTCCCCTTTGTTGAACATCTCCTCACTATCAAGGGCTTTATGTAATTTCTTCTTGTCTCCTGACAACCTACATTGTAGGAATTATGGCCTATATATATATTTTCAGTTAAGGATGCTAAGGCTCGGGCTCCCCTGGTGGCTCATGCAGTAAGAGTCTGCCTGCAATGCAGGAGACCACTCCAGTGCAGGAGACCCAGGTTCGATCCCTGGGTTGGAAAGATCCCCTGGAGGAGGGCCTGGCAACCAGCTCCAGTATTCTTGCCTGGAGAGTCCCATGGACAGAGGAGCCTGACAGACTACAGTCCATGGGGTCTCAAAGAATCAGACATGACTTAGAATCTAAACAACATCAGGCTAAAGTTCAGAGAAGTTGTGGATACTGCCTATAAGTAAGTAGTAGAGTCAGACTGTTGGTCTTATGATGTTTCAACTGCCCCATATTTATATCTCATGGGGTTTAATTGACCAGAGAAAGAGACTTTGAAAATCATTTCTGCCTATAGCAGGAATGTTCATGGTTGAGGGCGTCAAGAGAGGCAGTCCTGAGGTCATGTATGGTGAGGGGAAGAAGGAGGGGAGGTTTCCCAAAGTCAGAATCCAGGAGGAAGTCTTTTTTTCTGTGTCCAAGACATGGCTGAGCACATGGCTAATCCAACCTCTAGGTTAAATCTTGCCTAAGAAATACGGAGCAAAGTGTTATTCAGTTCAGTTCAGTTCAGTCGCTCAGTCGTGTCCGACTCTTTGCGACCCCATGAATCGCAGCACACCAGGCCTCCCTGTCCATCACCAACTCCCGGAGTTCACTCAGACTCACGTCCATCGAGTCAGTGATGCCATCCAGCCATCTCATCCTCTGTTGTCCCCTTCTCCTCCTGCCCCCAATCCCTCCCAGCATCAGAGTCTTTTACAATGAGTCAACTCTTCACATCAGGTGGCCAAAGTACTGGAGTTTCAGCTTTAGCATCATTCCCTCCAAAGAAATCCCAGGGCTGATCTCCTTCAGAATGGACTGGTTGGATCTCCTTGCAGTCCAAGGGACTCTCAAGAGTCTTCTCCAACACCACAATTCAAAAGCATCAATTCTTCGGTGCTCAGCTTTCTTCACAGTCCAACTCTCACATCCATACATGACCACTGGAAAAACCATAGCCTTGACTTACATGGACCTTTGTTGCCAAAGTAATGTCTCTGCTTTTCAATATGCTATCTAGGTTGCTCATAACTTTTCTTCCAAGGAGTAAGTGTCTTTTAATTTCATGGCTGCAATCACCATCTGCAGTGATTTTGGAGCCCCCCAAAATAAAGCCTGACACTGTTTCCACTGTTTCCCCATCTATTTCCCATGAGG
Organism: Bubalus kerabau; assembly: GCF_029407905.1. Classification (NCBI taxonomy): domain Eukaryota; kingdom Metazoa; phylum Chordata; class Mammalia; order Artiodactyla; family Bovidae; genus Bubalus; species Bubalus kerabau. Next base: position 10,516,650 of record NC_073640.1, on the reverse strand, counting down.
GGATGGGACCAGATGCCATGATCTTCGTTTTCTGAATGTTGAGTTTTAAGCCAACTTTTTCACTCTCCACTTTCACTTTCATCAAGAGGCTTTTTAGTTCCTCTTCACTTTCTGCCATAAGGGTGGTGTCATCTGTATATCTGAGGTTATTGATATTTTACTCACCTAAAATATTCAAGATCCTAAAAGTAATCCAGACTTCCCTGGGGATGCAGAGTGTCCCTTATTAGAGATGGTTTTGTATTAGGGGGGCATTCCAGACCCGTGAGTCCCAGGATTTGAAATACTGGTTTGTCTTTTGTAAGACTCCTGATTGGAGGTGTTACCCTAACTCTGAAACGTCTGCTGTGGCCCAAAACATGATCTACTTTTTTCTTAAAACAGGAACTGTAAGACCAAATATTGGTTGATTGACTACCTATGGCTGTATTTATTCAAGGGCATATATTATTACACATTTTCTAAATGCAGAAGAATAAGGGTATTTCCCCCCATGTCAAAGACATATTGAGGATTGTGATTTATTGAAGGCCAAGAAAAGAGTGGGGCAGAATCCAAGTCTTAATCTATGGCAATTTTTGCTTTTGAAGAGGTGAAAAAAAAAGTGAAAATTGTTAGTTGCTCAGTCATTTTGACTCTTTGCGACCCCATGGACTGTAGCCCACCAGGCTCCTCTGTCTGTGGGATTCTCTGGGCAAGAATATTGGACTGGGTTGCCATGCCCTTCTCTAGGGGATCTTTCTGACCCAGGGATCGAACCTGGGTCTCCTACACTGCAGGCAGATTTTTTATCATCTGAGCCACCAGACCTACCCCTTTGAAGAGGTGATCTAGCTCAAAAGCCAGAACATACACAGTGAAAGTGGCTTTGAGAGGCAGACACTCTCTGGATCTTTGGGCAGTTTCCTGACCATCCTCTTCTGAAATGGGCTGACTGTTCAGTGATGAAAATTTGGGAGCTCATCATGCTAATGATGTGTAAATGCATTTTAGCTATTTTATTAAGCTGGTCTTCCCAGGTTCATTCTCATTAATATTGATGGTTGGGATATGTTCCTCCAGAGAGTCTGTGAATAGCTCTCCTATTGTTCAGATAAAATTTATAGCAAGTTGGACTAAAGGGAGGCCCCAGTGAGTCCAGGCTTGTACTTCTCACAGGAAATGAAAACTCTATCCATGGTTTTGTATGAATGTGGACCTTGAGTCTATAGATACAGACATCTTGTGATATTTTTTTAAATGAGCTAATTTACTCTGCTGTTAGGAATCCGAGGGGAGTGTGAGTTTCTCTCTGCTGAGGCACAGAGACGTGGCACAGATTTCCTAATATCACATCCTCCTCCACTGTCACTGGGTTTGGCAAGTTCTCTACCACAGTCTCTGTCTCCAGCAAAGGGTTACAGTTTCCCTTGGAAATGTGCAGGCAGGACCGCAGCAGAGTTCCCTGCCCGGTGGAATGGAGGGAGGCTCTTGCTCAGAAGAGCCCACACAGAGTCCTGGCACGCGAAGCGGTGGCACCTGCGCCTGCCAGAGGTTTCCCACTGCTGCATCTCAAATGGGGCTTGAAATTTCTGGCCTGGCCCGGAGGGAGGAAGTGGCTTTCCCACTCAGCCGTGCATCTGCTGTTGAGCTCTGGGTGGGCTGGGAAATGATGGGGAGAGGACAGATTTGGGGATTGCAATCAAACATTGCCTCTGGTACATTGTATAACAGTGAGATAATCTCTACCTCCTCAAAACAATTTTTTCTGGGGGGTATGGAGGGGGTCTCACAAGAGCATGAACCCTCTGATGAGATCATGAGCCCCGATTCCAAAAAAGTGAAAAGTGAAGTGAAAGGGTTACTCGCTTAGTCGTGTCTGACTCTTTGTGGCCCCATGGACTGTAGCCCACCAGGCTCCTCTGTTCATGGGATTCTCCAGGCAGGATTACTGGAGTGGGTAGCCATTCCCTTCTCCAGATCTTCCCGACCCAGGGATCGAACCCCAGTCTCTCACACTGCAGGCAGATTCTTTACCGTCTGAGCCACCAGGGAAGCCCATAACGTGACCAGTTCAGTACCAACTCACATATTCGATTCCTGAAAGACATTGCACACCGGGCTCAGGTGAAACCTTCACCCCTAACACCAAGGACTGAGAGAGATGATGTCAATGATCCTCTCTGTCAACAGTGCATTTCCTTGCTGCTTGGCTTCTCACGAGATGCTCTTTATGTTGGAGATGGTCAGCACACGTAGATGTGTCCCCCGGACCACTGGGTATTATTATGGTACCCAGCCCTCTTTGGGTTGAAGGGTGAGGTTGGGTCCGTGGTGGTATGTCTGGTCTCTGAGTCATGACAGAAGGCAGGGGAAGCAGTCACCAGTAATGAAGACCTGCTCTAGGGCTGAATTTCCTCTACTCTTACTGGCAGCCCCTGGGTCCAATCAGGAGGGGCTCAAGGGGGATGGGGAGCAGATGGCATGGGGGACTCGAGGGAGAACAAGCACAAATTTGATACCACCTCGAAGTGGAGAATAGAAAACAGGGGTTCTGAAAACAGCTGAAAAGCTAGAGACATGACCACCCAATGTGACATGCTACCTTTGATAGAATGCAGGATTAAAACTTAGCTATAAAGGACAGGAGGGGACCATTGTGGAAATTTGAATATGACTATATATTAGATAATATTGTTATATCAATTAATACATTTCTTAAGTGTGATATTGAGGCCATAGGTATATAATATACCCATATAGTCTATATATGGAGAGAGATATGAAGAACTGTTGTAAAATATTGAGTCGGTAAATGTGATGAAACTTATGTGGGTGTCGATTCTTCTTCTGCAATGCCGAAATTTTTTAAAATAAAAAGTGTGGGGGGAAATGCTTGAAAGTCAAAGATGTGCCATAGTATACAGGTTCTCTATTCTGCAATCTGTCTCTTCTGTGTTTATTCATCCCCTTTTAGGAAGAACTCACTTCTGCTGTAATTTAAGCTCATTTCCTCATTTGTTCTGTTCTCTCCAGAGACAGAGTCAGCAACCTCTTTGTAAATCTAGGGCTCAGCTGGCTGGACGATGCGGGGGAACTGCAGGGCTGTTCCCAGGCTGGAACTGGTATAATATTTATCTGTTGCCTTGGGCTCCTCTCCTCCCCACCCCAGTAAGACCCATTGTTGAGTAACAGCAGCGGCTGTCAGCCTGGAGCCATACTGCAAATATCTGGAGAGCATTTTCAGAGTATATGCATGTTGGTCTTGCTTTCCAGGGGGCGCTGAGATCTGCAGTGGGGTGCAGACTTCTGTTGTGCGGATAGACTTAACTGTTTGGCTTCAGCCACCATGGTCTCTCTCAGCCTTGACCTGCCTCCTCTCCTGTCATCACGTGCTGAGTAAACCCATTTCATCTGAGGGCTTTGCCTCGGCCCTTGCTTGCTGCTCAGGTTACACGATGGTCTGCTTGAGTGGGGCTTCCCTCATAGCTCAGATGGTAAAGAATCTTCCTGGAGTGTAGGAGACCCAGGTTTGATCCCTGGGTTGAGAAGATCCCCTGGAGAAGGAAATGGCAACCCACTCCAGCGTTCTTGCCTGGGAAATCCCACAGACAGAGGAGCCTGGTAGGATGCAGTCCATGGGGTTGCAAAGAGTCGGGCATGACTGAGCGACTAACACATTGCTTGAGTGGGGCCACGGTAGCCCCCAGGATGCCAGCTGGCGCTGCGGCAGTGTGGAACTAGACTTGTCCTGCGCTGTCCCTCACTGTTGGCGTGCCTTGGAGGAGTTGTGGGGAAGTGCCTGTGGACCCCTGTGCAAGGTAACTTGAGCATCCAACAAGAATCCTCTGGGTGGGCTTCCCTGGTGGTTCGATGGTTACGAATTTGCCTGCCAATGCAGGGGAAACAGACTCAATCCCTGCTCTGGGAAGATTCCACATGCATGGAGGCAACTATGCCCATGCACCACATCTACTGAACCCTCTCTCAAGAGAAGGTGCCAGTGAGAAGCCCATACACCACAACTGGAGTGCAGCCTCCACTCACAGCTAGAGAAAGCCCGGCCAGCCGCAGCCAGGCCAGTGCAGCCGAGATAAGTCATTCGATACATCTTAAAACAGACAGACAGAAAAGCAATCAGCTGGGAAAGGAGAGGGCCGAGGCCTTGAGGGACAGATGGGCTTCAGTTGTACCCATAATGTTTTTTAATTTAAAAAATTTTAACAGTTAATGTTTTTTAGGGATTCAGATCAGTACATTTATTATTTAAAAGAGGAAGAAACATGCCAGCAAAGGATACAATCCTATTTAAAGCAACTCCTTTCTCCCCATAAAATTATATATACATTGTGTTTTAATCTTTTTAATTCAAGTGAATAATCAGAAATTTCTCTTATTTTTTGGATGAATCTCAACAAAACCGTGCTGAGTGAAAAAAAAGTCAGTCTCAAGAGGCTACATCCTGTGTGATTCCATCTATTGAACAACCTTCTGGATGTGACAGAATTATGGAAATGGAGGACAGATTGCTGGGTGCCAGAGGTTTGGGGGCTTGCTGCAAAAAGGGTTCCATGAGGCACTCTGGTGTTTATGGAAATGCCCCATGGCTGGGCTGAATTGGGGTCCACTTCCTGGTTATGATGTCACACTATAGTTTTGAAAGATGTTGCCATGGCGGAAGCCGGGTAGAGTACACAGGATCTATGTTATTTCTTACAATTTCATGTGAATCCTTAGTGATCTCAAAATAAAACAATTATTAGGGGAAAAAAAGGATATAAGGCAAATATGCAAAAGGTTAACATCTATGCTCTGTGGGTCGTGGAAAATCTGTTGTATTTGTTCTATCATCGTTATTGTTTTTGGAGTGTTTGAAATACTTAGTAGAAATAAAGCTTCCTGGGACTTCCCTGGTGGCCCAGTGGTTAAGACTTTGCCTCCCAGTGCAGGGGGTGCAGGTCTGATCCCTGGTTGAGGAGCTAAGATCCAACATGCCTCCGGGCCACAAAACAAAACCATAAAACAGAAGCAGCATTGTGACAAATTCAATATTTTAAAAATTGTCAAAAAAAAAAAAATACCCTTCCAGAATTATCTAGGCAGTCTTAGACATGTGTGTCCTTGCTCAGAACCAGCTCCTGGTTTGCTCAGGCTAGTGCGATGGAGGAACAAGCCGGAGGAGTTTTGCAGGTGGTGGTGCTGATCCAACTGAAAACCATGCTCCTGACTTCTTACTGTCCTTGTTTAACCTGGGAAGACACTTAACCCTCCTCGAGGGCTGGGACACCCTGCTTCCTCTCCACCCCACAGGACTCTGCTGAATCTCCTGGGCATGTCAGCGAAATGGGCAAAATCACACTTCTGATTCTTGGTGGCCGTTCAGTTCAGTTCAGTCACTCAGTCGTGTCCAACTTCTTGTGACTCCATGGACTGCAGCATGCCAGGCCTCCCTGTACATCACCAACTCACGGAGTTTACCCAAACTCATGTCCATTGAGTCGGTGATGCCATCCAGCCATCTCACCCTCTGTCATCCCCTTCTCCACCCACCCTCAATCTTTCCCAGCATCAGGGGCTTCTCAAATGAGTCAGTTCTTCGCATCAGGTGGCCAAAGTATTGGAGTTTCAGCTCTAACATTAGTCCTTCCAAAGAATATTTGGGAGGCTGAATATTTACTTCTAGACTAAAAGAACTGTCACAAGGAAGTCTGCCTTGTCAGCAGAATGCTTCAGTTTTGGGTATGGCCAGAAAGTTCATTTGGTTTTTCCATGACATCTTATGGAAAACCCTGAACAAACATTTTGGCCAATTAAAAAAAAAAAAAAGAGAGATGGCATAACTATCAGAACTTTAAATCACAAATTTACAATACATTCAAAAGGGACTAAATGAGACATGTAAAGAGTTTAAATGTAAAAATAGAAAGGACTGTGCAAAAGATCACTTGGATTGGATTATAATCTCAGGAATCTTTAAAGAGTGAAGTGTTTTCAGCCTGGCATCACAGGGCAGAATTTGGCTGTTGCAGGTCTATTCACATGGATTCTGAATGACGATCAGAAGTCATTCCTTATCTGTGGAGAGAGATGGACAAAGTTAATCCACCCTAAAAATTTCTTGTGGTTAGTCACTAAGTCGTGTTTGACTCTCTGCGACCCCATGGGCTGTTCCCCATCAGGCTCCTCTGTCCATGGGTTTTCCCAGGCAAGAATACTGGAATGGGTTGCCATTTCCTACTCCAAGGGATCTTCCTGGCCCAGGGATCAAACCTGCATCTCCTGCATTGGCAGGCAGATTCCTTACCACTGAGCCACCAGCAGAGCCCACCTTATGTGTTCAGTTCAGTTCAGTTCAGTTCAGTCCCTCAGTCGTATCCGACTCTTTGTGACCCCATGAATTGCAGCACGCCAGGCCTCCCTGTCCATCACCAACTCCCAGAGTTCACTCAGACTCATGTCCATCGAGTCGTTGATGCCATCCAGTCATCTAATCCTCTGTCGTCCCCTTCTCCTCCTGCCCCCCATCCCTCCCAGCATCAGAGTCTTTTCCAATGAGTCAACTCTTTGCATGAGGTGGCCAAAGTACTGGAGTTTCAGCTTTAGCATCAGTCCTTCCAAAGAAATCCCAGGGCTGATCTCCTTGCAGAACAGAATGGACTGCAATGAGAATGGACTGGGTGGATCTCCTTGGGAGTCCAAGGGACTCTCAAGGGTCTTCTCCAACACCACAGTTCAAAAGCGTCAATTCTTCAGTGCTCAGCTTTCTTCACAGTCCAACTCTCACATCCATACATGACCACAGGAAAAACCATAGCCTTGACTTACATGGACCTTTGTTGGCAAAGTAATGTCTCTGCTTTTGAATATGCTATCTAGGTTGGTCATAACTTTCCTTCCAAGGAGTAAGCGTCTTTTAATTTCATGGCTGCAATCACCATCTGCAGTGATTTTAGAGCCCCCCAAAATAAAGTCTGACACTGTTTCCCCATCTATTTCCCATGAAGGGATGGGACCAGATGCCATGATCTTCGTTTTCTGAATGTTGAGCTTTAAGCCAACTTTTTCACTCTCCACTTTCACTTTCATCAAGAGGCTTTTGAGTTCCTCTTCACTTTCTGCCATAAGCGTGGTGTCATCTGCATATCTGAGGTTATTGATATTTCTCCCGCAATCTTGATTCCAACTTTTGCTTCTTCCAGCCCAGCGTTTCTCATGATGTACTCTGCATAGAAGTTAAATAAGGAGGGTGACAATATACAGCCTTGATGTACTCCTTTTCCTATTTGGAACCAGTCTGTTGTTCCATGTCCAGTTCTAACTGTTGCTTCCTGACCTGCATATAGGTTTCTCAAGAGGCAGGTCAGGTGGTCTGGTATTCCCATCTCTTGAAGAATTTTCCACAGTTCATTGTGATCCACACAGTCAAAAGCTTTGGCATAGTCAATAAAGCAGAAATTGACATTTTTCTGGAACTCTCTTGCTTTTCCCATGATCCAGCAGATGTTGGCAATTTGATCTCTGGTTCCTCTGCCTTTTCTAAAACCAGCTTGAACATCAGGAAGTTCACGGTTCACGTACTGCTGAAGCCTGGCTTGGAGAATTTTGAGCATTACTTCACTAGCGTGTGAGATGAGTGCAATAGTGCGGTAGTTTGAGCATTCTTTGGCATTGCCTTTCTTTGGGATTGTGTTAGGCTATCCTAAAAATTAAATTTAATAAATGAATTCAGCTCATCTGCTTGTCTCTTCAGCACATCGCTTGGACCTTGTGTAGACCAGTGGTTTACCAGCCTGGCTGCACGTCAGAATCACCTGTTGAGCTTTCAAAAACAAAAAAACCATTACCTGGGGCCCAGCCCCAGAGATTTGACTTTATTGGTCTGGGGTGGAGTTACAGGTATCAGTAAAATTTTATTTATTTTTAATTAAATGATAATTGCTTTATAGAATTTTGTTTTCTGTCAAACCTCAACATGAATCAGCCATAGGTATACATATATTTCCTGCCCTTTGAACCTCCCTCCTATCTCCCACCCCATCCCACCCCTCTAGGTTGATACAGAGCCCCTGTATCAACTAATCTGAAGTCAGGAAGATTGATTCCTCCAGCTCCATTCTTCTTTCTCAAGACTGCTTTTGCTATTCAGGGTCTTCTGCATTTCCATATGAATTTTTTTGTTCTAGTTCTGTGAAAAATGTCATTGGTAATTGAGTTTCCTAAGCCACACTGCAAATTCCCATTGGCTATTTTACATATGGTAATGCAAGTTTCCATGATGCTCTTTCCAACATCTCGCCCTCTCCTCTCCTCTCCCCATGTCCATAAGTCTATTCTCTATGTCTGTTTCTCCATTGCTGCCCTGTAAATAAATTCTTCAGTACCATTTTTCTGGATTCCATATATATGTGTTAGAATACAATATTTATATTTCTCTTTCTGACTTACTTCACTCTGGATAATAGAGTCTAGGTTCATCCACTTCATCAGAACTGTATCAAATACATTCCTTTTTATGGCTGAGTAATTGAAATCAGATTGATTATATTCTTTGCAGCCAAAGATGGAGAAGCTCTATACAGTCAGCAAAAACAAGACCAGGAGCTGACTGTGGCTCAGACCATGAACTCCTTATTGCCAAATTCAGACTTAAGTTGAAGAAAGTAGGGAAAACCACTAGACCATTCAGGTATGACCTAAATCAAATCCCTTATGATTATATAGTGGAAGTGAGAAATAGGTTTAAGGGCCTAGATCTGATAGATAGAGTGCCTGATGAACTATGGAATGAGGTTCGTGACATTGTACAGGAGACAGGGATCAAGACCATTCCCATAGAAAAGAAATGCAAAAAAGCAAAATGGCTGTCTGGGGAGGCCTTACAAATAGCTGTGAAAAGAAGAGAAGTGAAAAGCAAAGGAGAAAAGGAAAGATATAAACATCTGAATGCAGAGTTCCAAAGAATAACAAGAACAGATAAGAAAGCCTTCTTCAGCGATCAATGCAAAGAAATAGAGGAAAACACAGAATGGGAATGACTAGGGATCTCTTCAAGAAAATCAGAGATACCAAAGGAACATTTCATGCAAAGATGAGCTTGATAAAGGACAGAAATGGTATGGACCTAACAGAAGCAGAAGATATTAAGAAGAGGTGGCAAGAATACACAGAAGAACTGTACAAAAAAAGATCTTCACGACCCAGATAATCACGATGGTGTGATCACTCACCTAGAGCCAGACATCCTGGAATGTGAAGTCCAGTGGGCTTTAGAAAGCATCACTACAAACAAAGCTAGTGGAGGTGATGGAATTCCAGTTGAGCTATTCCAAATCCTGGAAGATGATGCTGTGAAAGTGCTGCACTCAATATGCCAGCAAATTTGGAAAACTCAGCAGTGGCCACAGGACTGGAAAAGGTCAGTTTTCATTCCAATTCCAAAGAAAGGCAATGCCAAAGAATGCTCAAACTACCGCAGAATTGCACTCATCTCACACGCTAGTAAAGTAATGCTCAAAATTCTCCAAGCCAGGCTTCAGCAATATGTGAACCGTGAACTTCCTGATGTTCAAGCTGGTTTTATAAAAGGCAGAGGAACCAGAGATCAAATTGCCAACATACACTGGATCATGGAAAAAGCAAGAGAGTTCCAGAAAAGCATCTATTTCTGCTTTATTGACTATGCCAAAGCTTTTGACTGTGTGGATCACAATGAACTGTGGAAAATTCTTCAAGAGATGGGAATACCAGAACACCTGATCTGCCTCTTGAGAAATTTGTATGCAGGTCAGGAAGCAACAGTTAGAACTGGACATGGAACAACAGACTGGTTCCAAATAGGAAAAGGAGTACGTCAAGGCTGTATATTGTCACCCTGCTTATTTAACTTATATGCAGAGTACATCATGAGAAACTCTGGACTGGAAGAAACACAAACTGGAATCAAGATTGCTGGGAGAAACATCAATAACCTCAGATATGCAGATGACGCCACCCTTATGGCAGAAAGTGAAGAGGAACTCGAAAGTGGAGAGTGAAAAAGTTGGCTTAAAGCTCAACATTCAGAAACGAAGATCATGGCATCTGGTCCCATCCCTTCATGGGAAATAGATGGGGAAACAGTGGAAACAGTGTCAGACTTTATTTTGGGGGGCTCCCAAATCACTGTAGATGGTGACTGCAGCCATGAAATTAAAAGACGCTTACTCCTTGGAAGGAAAGTGATGACCAACCTAGATAGCATATTCAAAAGCAGAGACATTACTTTGCCAACAAAGATTCGTCTAGTCAAGGCTATGGTTTTTCCTGTGGTCATGTATGGATGTGAGAGTTGGACTGTGAAGAAGGCTGAGTGCCGAAGAATTGATGCTTTTGAACTGTGGTGTTGGAGAAGACTCTTGAGAGTCCCTTGGACTGCAAGGAGATCCAACCAGTCCATTCTGAAGGAGATCAGCCCTGGGATTTCTTTGGAAGGACTGATGCTGAAGCTGAAACTCCAGTACTTTGGCCACCTGATGCGAAGAGTTGACTCATTGGAAAAGACTCTGATGCTGGGAGGGATGGGGGGCAGGAGGAGAAGGGGACGACAGAGGATGAGATGGCTGGATGGCATCACTGACTTGATGGATGTGAGTCTGGGTGAACTCCGGGAGATGGTGATGGACAGGGAGGCCTGGCATGCTGCGATTCATGGGGTCACAGAGTCGGACACGGCTGAGCGACTGATCTGATCTGAATATTCCATTGTGTATATGTACCACAACTTCTTTATCTGTTCATCTGATGATGGACATCTAGGTTGCTTCCATGTTCTAGCTTTGTAAATAGTGCTGCAATGAACAGTGGGATACCTGTGTCTTTTTCAATTTTGGTTTACTCAGGGTATATGCCCAGGAGTGGGATTGCTGGGTCATATGGTGGTTTTATTCCCATTATTTTAAGGAATCGCCATACCATCTTCCATAGTGGCTGTGTCAATTGACATTCCCACCAACAGTGAAAGAATGATCCCTTTTCTCCACATCCTCTCCAGTATTTATTGTTTGTAGACTTTTTGATGATGGCCATTCTGACTGGTGTGAGGTGCTATCTCATTGTAGTTTTGATTGCATATCTCTAATAATGAGTGATGCTGAGCATCTTTTCATGTGTTTATTAGCCATCTGTGTCTTCTTTGGAGAAATAACTGTTTAGGTTTTTCCCCCACTTTTTGATTGGGTTGTTTGTTTTTCTGCTATTGAGTTGTATGAGCTGCTTGTATATTTTGGAAATTAATCCTTTGTCCGTTGTTTCATTTGCTATTATTTTCTCCCATTCTGAGGGTTGTCTTTCCACCTTGCTTATAGTTTCCTTTGCAGTGCAAAAGCTTTTTAAGTTTAATCAGGTCCCACTTATTTACTTTTGTTTTTATTTCCATTACTCTAGGAGGTGGGCCATAGAGGATCTTGCTTTGATTTATGTCATCGAGTGTTCTGCCTATGTTTTCATCTAAGAGTTTTATAGTTTCTGGTCTTACACTTAGGTCTTTAATCCATTTTGAGTTGATCTTTGTGTAGGTGTTAGGAAGTGTTCTAATTTCATTCTTTTCCATGTAGCTGTCCAGTTTTCCCAGCACCATTTTTTGAAGGGGCTGTCTTTGCCCCATTGTATATTATTGCCTCTTTTGTCAAAAATAAGGTACCCATAGGTGCATGGATTTATTTCTGGGCTTCTACCTTGTTCCAATGGTCTATAATTCTATTCTTGTGCCAGTACCATACTGTCTTGATGACTGTAGCTTTGTAGTATAATCTGAAGTCAGGAAGGTTGATTCCTCCAGCTCCATTCTTCTTTCTCAAGACTGCTTTTGCTATTCAGGGTCTTTTGCATTTCCATATGAATTTTTTTGTTCTAGTTCTGTGAAAAATGTCATTGGTAATTTGATAGGGATCACATTGAATCTGTAGATTGCATTGGTAGTATAGTCATTTCCACAGAATTGATTCTTCCTACCCAAGAACATGGAATATCTATCTGTTCACATTATCTTTGATTTCTTTCATCAGTGTCTTATAATTTTCTGTGTACAGTTCTTTTGTCTCCTTAGGTAAGTTTATTCCTAGATATTTTATTTTTTGTTGCAGTGGTGAATGGGATTGATTCCTTAATTTCTCTGAGTTTTCTTTGTTAGTATATAGAAATGCAAGTGATTTCTGTGTATTGATTTTATATCCTAAAACCTTGCTAAATTCACTGATGAGCTCTAGTAATTTTCTGATACTATCTTTAGGGTTTTCTATGTACAGTATCATGTCATCTGCAAACAGTGAGAGCTTTACTTCTTCTTTTCTCATCTGGATTATTTTTATTTCTTTTTCTTCTCTGATTGCCATAGCGAGGACTTCCAAAACTATGTTGAATAACAGTGGTGAAAGTGACACTCTCATCTTGTTCCCAGTCTTAGGGGGAATGCTTTCAGTTTTTCACCATTGAGAATAATGTTTGCTGTAGGTTTATCATATATGGCCTTTACTATGTTGAGGTAGATTCCTTCTATGCCTATTTTTAAAAGAGTTTTAATCATAAATGGGTGCTGAATTTTGTCAAAGTCTCTTTCTGCATCTATTGAGATTACCATATGGTTTTTATCTTTCTATTTGTTAATATGGTGTATCATATTGATTGATTTGCATATATTGAAGAATCCTTGCATCCCTGGAATAAACCCAACTTGATCATGGTGTATGAGCTTTTTGATGTGTTGCTGAATTCTGTTTGCTAAACTTTTGTTGAGGAGTTTTGCATCTATGCTCATCAGTGATACTGGCCTGTAGTTTTCTTTTTGTGTGTTGTCTTCGACTGGTTTTGGTATCAGGGTGATGGTGGCCTTGTAAAATCAGTTTGGAAGTGTTCCTACCTGTGAAATCTTTTGAAAGAGTTTTAGAAGGATAGGCATTAGCTCTTATCTAAACATTTGATAGAATTCTCCTATGAAGCCATCTGGTCCTGGGCTTTTGTCTTTTGGGAGATTTTTGATCACAGCTTCAATTTCAGTGCTTGTAATTGGATTCATAATTTCTATTTCTTCCAGGTTCAGTCTTGGAATATTGAACTTTTCTAAGAATCTGTCCATTTCTTCCAAGTTACCATTTTATTGCCATATAGTTGTTCATAATAGTCTCTTATAATCCTTTGTATTTCTGCATTGTCTGTTGTAACCTCTCCTTTTTCATTTCTAATTTTGTTTGATTCTTTCTCTTTTTTTGTTAATGAGTCTGGCTAAAGGTTTGTCTATTTTGTTTATCTTCTCAAAGACCAGCTTTTAGTTTTATTAATCTTTACTACTGTTTCAGAAACTTATTTATTATATAGTTAAATCACAAATTTATAATACATTCAAAAGGGATTAAATAAGACATGTAAAGAGTTTAAATGTAAAAATAGAAAGGACTGTCCAAAAGATCACTTGGATTGGATTATAATCTCAGGAATCTTTAGAGAGTGAAGTGTTTTCAGCCTGGCATCACAGGGCAGAATTTGGCTGTTGCAGGTCTATTCACATGGATTCTGAATGACGATCAAAAGATATTCCTTATCTGTGGAGAGAGATGGACAAAGTTAATCCACCCTAAAAATTGGTTGACTCTCTGCGACCCCATGGGCTGTTCCCCACCAGGCTCCTCTGTCCATGGGTTTTCTCAGATAAGAATACTGGAATGGGTTGCCATTTCCCACTCCAAGGGATCTTCTTGGCCCAGGGATCAGACCTGCATCTCCTGCAGTGGTGGGCAGATTCCTCACCACTGAACCACCAGGGGAGCCCATCTTATGTGTTAGGCTACCCTAAAAATTAAATTTAATAAAAGAATGCTTCAGCTCATCTGCTTGTCTCTTCAGCACATTGCTTCGACCTTGTGTAGACCAGTGGTTTGCCAGCCTGGCTGCACGTCAGAATCACCTGTTGAGCTACCTGGGCCCAGCCCCAGAGTCTATTGGTCTGAGGTGGAGTTCCAGGTATCAGTAAAAATTTTTAAAAAGATCTCCAAGCAATTCTAATGTGCGCCTTGTGTGAGAACACAGGTGCAGGTAAAGCTTTATTTAGTTTGTGGGCGACTCTGATTTTACAGCTGCATTATAGAGAAGTTTGCTCTAGACTAGATTGAGGAACATGAGTCCTGTTTTACACTGACATCCACTAACATAGTGAATGCACCTCCTTCGAGGAAAGAAGCCTTTCTGTGGCGGCTGGCTTTTAGTGGCCCCAGTGAATGGGCTCCACCCCAGGGAAGGTTTGAGACCCAACAGACCTTTGACCCACCCTCTGCTTTATCCCCTGGATAGGAGACATTTCTCCCACTCTTCAGGAGGTCCGTGTGCTAAGTTCACGTAACAGGAAATCCATACCTCCTAAACGTTTTACTAACAACAGGTACAAACGGGCAAAATCCAACTTCTTGACTAATTTCAAGGAATTTTCAGAATCAAACTTCATTTTACAATTGAGGAACATGATGTGTCGTAGTGTATGTTAAGACCCACAATCCCCATCCTTTGAGACACAAAGCCTTTATCCAGTAAAGTAGAAAGATGCCTGAAATGTGACATGAAATGGGCCAGATTACCTGGAGCTACCATGATTTCATGTTTCTTGGATCTGATCCTAAGAAAAGTTAGGTCGTTCTGAGGGTCAATGTCACGGACGGTGCTCTTGGCTTTCATGGTCAGCTGATGAAGGAGACCTGCGTACTGAACTGTTGTTGAGTTGTCCAAGGTTGTTCGAATGGGAATGCCTAGTACAAGATTTAATTAAGGGTTAAGCATTTTTTTTTCTTTTTATAAAAGTAATAGGTGCATCATAGAAATACTGGAAAATACTGGTCATTTTAAAAAGGAAGAAAAAGTGATGACTCATATTACTCACTGGAACAATTTTAATTTATTTCCTTCCAATCTTTCTGCCTCCACATGGATTTTAAAATTTAGTTGGATCAAATTATAAAAGTAGATTTGACTGTTGCTTTTTTCTTCATTCAAAGGGCAGCATACAAGTTTTCCTTGTTGACGGTGCCATCGACATTATTTTTAATGGCTCTAGACTTTACTATTCTTTGGATACAATATAATATAATCAACCCCCTACTATAGGATTGTTAGGTTGTGTGTTTTTGTTTTTGTACCTAATGGTGATGAACACTTTTGTATACAAATATTTTGGAAGTTGTTAATTGATTATTTCAGTAGTAACATGTTTCTATATGAAATGCATTCCCCTAAGCATCCTGTCTGGAGAAGGCAATGGCACCCCACTCCAGTACTCTTGCCTGGAAAATCCCATGGACAGAGGAGCCTGGTAGGCTGCAGTCCATGGGGTTGCTAAGGGTCGGACACGGCTGAGCGACTTCCCTTTCACTTTTCACTTTCATGCAATGGAGAAGGAAATGGCAACCCTCTCGTGTTCTTGCCTGGAGAATCCCAGGGATGGTGGAGCCTGGTGGGCTGCCATCTATGGGGTTGCACAGAGTTGGACACGACTGAAGCGACTTAGCAGCAGCAGCAAGCATCCTGTCTACAGTGAGGTGAGTTCACTGTGAGAAGCTGTGAAAAGTTCACTTATGACATGGTGCTAGTTTCCTGAGAACAGAGATAGAAGGGGGTATCTGCACCTGCTAGAGAGTGTATCAAAAGGGGTTTTCAGAATTTCTTTGTAACTTCCTCATACAGTATTTTGCAAACCTTAATTTTTATGCTAGAAAACACAGCCACAAAGATGCTGTAGTTTGGCTGGGCATGCCCTGGTTTGCACTCATTCTTGATTTAAGCGTGATTAGATTTGGCTACTTGTGTGCTCTATTGTTTCATTATGAGTGTAAAACAGAAGCTATTAATTTAGCAGAAAAAAACCTAGCCAGACAAATATGCGAGTATAATTTCATTCCGTTCAAATCCATCCAGCCTCTCTTCAGGTCACTCCGTGCTTATTGTGGAACAGGTGCCGTGCTAGCTGTTTTACATATATCATATCTAATCAGAGCCGACCTTCATATTATTTTGAAAACTACCAAATAAGCCAGGGAATTCCAAGGATTTGATTTGCAAATGTGCCTTGAGTTTTGGGGGACACATGAAGGTGAATCTGGGATTGCTGTCAAGTTCCTCAGGAACCCAAATGAAGGCCCATCAATAAAAAAGGCTAAGGTGGCCCTCTTGGTTTTTTCCCTCAGAGAATGTAGCTCCAGAAACTGGTCTGAGTGCTTCTAACTTGGGACTTTGTTTTTCATGAAAACCTTTTGAGAGCCTCGACTCTGACTTTGAAACAGACTAATTTCCTTCCCCTTTAAGAAATCTATTCTCTCCAGAGTAGGTCTTGCCAAACAAGATGAGGAGGACAATATTTATAAGGAAAATCTTTTCAGTAAATAAGGTTTCATAGAAAGCTTGTTAATTTCTGTATTATTGTTTGCTGGCCACTTTCTCTCCAGAAGTCAGTTCTGTCTTTCACACCTGGCGAACCATCACGTATGTGTCTTTACCAAGCAGGAGACTGAAAGTGGAGCAAGCACTCCTCCACCTTTTAAGGGCGCTTTTTGACCAAACAGTTTTATTTTGCATCACGAAGAGTGACTATCTACAAAGTCTGCATTGCTCAGTGTCAAAAAAGAAATACAAGTAGAATAAATTATTTAAAGTGCAGATGACAAGATTATGAATCAGATGCTCGGGCCTACTTAGTCAGTCTATTCATGATCCAAGTCAATAAATAATAGACCTAGCCTTCCTGAATAATAAGTGTGCACCGTGGAAACTCTTGGAGTTCTTCATATCGCTGTGGACCCTTGGGGAAAAAATATCAATCAACAAATATTTATTGAGTTCTTGCTTGGGACCATGTGAGGTAATTAAAAAATAATTTATTAGGAAGTAATTTTAGCACATGGTATAAAATGCACCCACTTCTCCTTCTGAGAGGTAACCACTGCTCTCAGTTTCTTTGGTGTCCTTGCAGAGATAGTCTAAGTCTATTTGAGTATGTTCATGTTTGTATTCTTTAACTGTATCATTCTCTATTCTGTACCTTAACTTCTTCCATTTGATACACTTGGAAAGTTGTTGCCTCCTGTCCACATAAGGCTAGGGCATTCCCGTTAATGGCTGTATAATGCGTCTGTTGAATGGATGCTTTGTAATGCACGTAACTAATATATCTTCCCGCCAAGCATTTGGGCTGTTCCCAATCTTTGCCTTTTATAAACAAGGCGACAGAATATGTCTGTGTGGATGCCATTTCACATTTGTATATACATGTGGGTAGGATAAATTCCTCAAATGTAACTTCTAGAACAAAGAGGATAAATCCAATATTCCTAAATTTACGACACTGCTTTAAAAATATGAATCTTTATGATCCCACCAAGGTGGCACTCTTCAACTGTACACTTGTATTTTGGTGCTAGATTATATTTCAAAAATAAAAGGAAATGGCTGGATGGCTGGATAAAATCTAATGAAATCCAAATGATGGATTGTTAGAAATGTCAAGAATATTTAAAATTAAGAGCCTGCAGAAATCAGGCTTATATACATAAGAATATACAACGGATATGACTGTCTAGGAAACAAATATGCATGTTCACCAGTATCTAGTTCAGTGATCAGGACTGTAATATGGTAAACAATGAATTATTTTATAAATGGGGAACCAATGTTAACAAAGAATCTAACAAAAACCTACACCCCTCAGCATTGGGTTAAACTGATAAGCTCATTTCATTGTCATGGATAAGTCTATGTTTCAAATAGTGAAACCAAAGGACTCTGCTGAACATGGCAGAGGATGAGTTTAAATGTATAACATGGTAGAAGGCTTACCTCACCACAATCAAAAACCTAAAAAACTGTTAAAATGATTTGCCGGGAATTAGTCAACTAAAACCATTGGTAGAGAGCAAGAACACACAAACAGCAGCTTAGTCAAATATTTACAGTGTTAAATTTCATGGGACTTCTGAATGCTGCAAAGCTACATTGTAATAAATGGCACTTTTAATAAATTCATTTAAACTTGAGTAGGCTGTTGAGATGGAGTATTTCATTTCATTCGAGTCACACAACTTATACCATATGCTATTAGTAAACATCCTTGTCATACACTCTGGTTGTTAATAATCTGACCATAAAAATAAGCCCCTCATTTATATTTTTTGCAAAAAGGTTGATTTGGCTTTCAGAAAAGTGCCCCGAACCTTAACACAACCTTTTCCTAGTAGAGGTTAATTAGAAGTTAATGAGTATGAAAAATAATATTGTGTTACCCTTGGATGAGAAAAGTGTTAATTGAGAGACCTCAGGAAAATAAAAGTCATTTTTAATTCAACTGCTCAAGAGATAATCACCGTTAACACATCCCTGCCTTTTCTTCCATATTTCAGTGTGTATGTATGCCTGGCTGTATTTAGGATTTAAAAATACTGGGTACTGCTTCGTTTCCTGCTTTTTTTTCATCTAATATTGTGAGTAGTTTTTCATGACTCTAAATATTCTTCAACATTTTAAATATAGTAATGGTTCATAAAGTAAATGTTACATAATTAATTCAAAAATTTCCCTACTGTTGGGAGAGATTTATTTGCTTATTTGTCTGTGTATTTATTGTGGGAGAACTGGGTTCGATCCCTGGGTTGGGAAGATCTGCTAGAGAAGGGAAAGGGTACCCACTCCAGTATTCTGGCCTGGAGAATTCCATGGACTGTATAGTCCACGGGGTTGCAAAGAGTCAGACAAGACTGAGTGACTTTTGCTTTATTGCTGTTATATATGATGCCTCTCTGAGATCCTTTGCACCTAAATCTTTTCTTCATTACTCCTTAAATAAATTCCCAGGAGTGGAATTACAGATCAAAAGGTATGGATATTTTTCCGACATTTAAAGCATATTGCCAGAATTATGAACTTTAGACTAAGTCTGCCATTAGATACATTGTCCTCAGTGTCAGGATTGGTGAATGAATGTACCTGAGTTAGTCGCTAAGTTGTATCTGACTCTTTGAGACCCCATAGACTGTAGCCCACTAGGCTCCTCTGTCAATGGAATTCTCCAGGCAAGAACACTGGAGTAGGTGGCCATTCCCTTCTCCAGGGGATTTTCCTGAACCAGGGATCGAACCCAGGTCCTCTGCATCGCAGGCAGATTCTTTACTGTCTGAGCCACCAGATGGGTTGAATAGAGTCCCCTCCAAATTTCAAGCCTCCCCTAAACCTCAGAATGTGATCTTATATGGAAATAGGGTCTTTGAAGATGTGAGGTCATACTAGATCAGTGTGGGACCTAACCCAATGACTGGGGTCCTTATAAGAAGAGGAAAAAGAGTACGAAGAGGAAAACGCACATGATGAGGGAGGCAGAGGTGGGAGTGATGCGTTTACAAGCAAACACACAGCAAGGATTGCTGGAACTCACCAGAAGCCGGGAGAGAGGCAAGGAAGGATGCTTCTTTGAAGAGATCCTGGACCACTGACACCTTGATTTCAACATCTAGCCTTCCAGAACTGAGAGAGAATAAACGTCTAATCTTTTTAAGCCACTAAGTATGTAGTGCTTTGTTATGGCAGCCAAAGAAAACAAATACAGCCTCTCTGTGAAGTCCTTCAAATCTTAGGGGGTGTGATAGAGCTTATGCAAATGCCTGGAACTAAAATCAGCTCAACCAGAACAATGGACTCAGACTGGATGGCCCCCTGGAAATATTAGGCATAGCTCTTGATTTACCTGTAGGCTGATGTTAAAACCTCTCCCTCCTGATCACTCAAGCTGGGTGAATTTATTACTTGACATTCTCTTGACATTGAGCATTTTTAAATTTTATTATTTTGTAAAACACATCAAATATTTTATCTGTATAAATAAATTAAAAATTTCCACATTCACAGAACTACTTCATTACAATTCTGTTAAGTATTGGGTATTGTGCCTGGCCCTTGACAATTATTATTTCACTTACTTGTCACAATCATCAGTAAAGTAGGTTATTTTCCATTTTTAATAATAAGGGATTGAAGTTGAGAGCTTAAACAGACTTTCAGTGGGTAGTTGCTCAATAAATATTTATTGATGGATTTGCTCCATAATAATGATTAGCTGTGAGAGTCCGTTGCCAAGCACTGAGTTGGCAGTGTGCCAATTCCATGGTTATACCATGAATTATGTGAAGTAGCTACTCTTGTTTCAACTAACGTTCTGGGATCTGTGGCACCTCTCGCCCTTACAGATGCCTGAATTAGCAATGAAGCCAGCAGAAGCCTTTAAGAGGCTGCCACCATAGCTGAGCATGGAACAACGTGCCAGAGAGAAGGCTCTGTGGACTGTTAATAGGCAAGTTTCTGGAATACGTCTACAGATTTCATAGGTGGAAATGTATTGGCCCTCCTTTAACTATAACCATGAAGACTATACTATAAATTACATTAAAATTAATTCTCAAAGATTTCATTTACTATGGTGAAGGAACAGTTTCTTTTCAAATGAAGATTGAAACTCTGTACGCTTTACAATTTCAAAATGAAAGCAAACTGCCAACAATGGTATTCTTATCTTCATTGTAATAGTTTTATAGCTCCTCCTGAAATGTTAGAAGAGAGTTTACCAAAGCTTTAAAAATTAGACAATGTACAGCACTTCTTAGGAATATATATACATTAAAATTTTTATTTCCCTACCTTTTAGCAGAGTGCTTGGCATATAATTAATAGACACTCAATAGATGTTTGATAAGTAAATGATTCAGCTAAAATATGTAAGATATACTTCTGACTTAAAATTCCAAGATGTTTGCCTAAGACTTCAAAGAACAAAAAGGCTCTTGGTCTGCTTCTGCGTGTCAAGAAGGCAGCCTGTGATGTATTTACCTTCTGCATTTACAACCATTGTTCCTATAACCCCTTTATGGCTCTGGATCCTCTTTAGGGTTTCCTCCACCTCTGCCTGGAAGAGATCAGGAAAAAAATTAGCCAGAGTCTTCATGGTGATCCCAGTCCTAACAAGAGTAATGTTTAGAAAGATCCCTATTCCTCTGTCTCCTTAAACTAAGGTATTGGATGTTAAATCTCAGCTTTTGGAAGAGAGCTTTGAAACTGTCAAGACCCATATGCAAACTTATATAAGACTCTCTACATACAACCCTGAAAAATATCTTGCCCCGAACTTTTGTTGATACAGAAATCTTGCCTCACAAGAGCGTTCTTCATTTTTATCTGTCTCTATTCACTGGAAAAGTATTCTTTATGTTGAACAGAAATCTGCTCCTGGTCATCTTTCATTCATTGATCTTTCTGTATTCATACAAAAAATCCCATTTCTACATTATAGATTTAAAAAAATATTTATAGAGCTATATTACGGCCTCCTTCCTTCTAAAAGCATCACTTAATAAAAAATCATATTCTCAGTTGTAAATGTCATCTAACTGGGAGTTCAGATGATTAAATTAAAAATATTCTGTGAAAACAATGTATCCCAGGATTCTATTGGTAACTACAACCTGGATCTCAGGGCATGCTGAATGTTCAACCATAAATGTTATAATCCCATTATTGGGTTTTAAATTTAGCTTTCTGAATCTTATGCATAGACTATATTGTACCAGTTTATTTCCTTCTACAAATGCTAAACTAAAGAATATTTTTTTCCAGCCTGCATATTTTTCATAACAGAGTAATCACTGGATATTCTGAATTCAAACAGTATTCTGCAGAGTCTTTTGATGAGAGTTTATAAAATAATTTTGTTTACAACATTGTATGGGTGAATGTTATGTTACTTTTGTCAAAAGACAGTTTTCTTTTGACTCAGTTTTCTTTTGACCCTAACGTGGGCGGGAGCACTTATTTCCTCTTTCCACCACTATAGCAGGTGTTTTCTGAATTTCAGGCATTCGTGTACCAGCTTTTCAATTTCTGCCATTATAAATAACATCTATATTATTCACCCAGCACATTTTTAGAATTATCTCACTGCTAAAAGTTTAAATGAATGCATTTTAAAAGGAAACTATACATCACTACCACAAATGCAAATCCTGTATCATTTGTCACAGGCAGAAATAATCATAAAAAAAGAGAGAACATATTATTAAATTCTACTCCAATGAAAATTATGAGCCTGAGGTTTGCACTTCAGGTGAAAAATCAAAACTACTTGATGATAGATGATAGTGGCATTCAGTTCAGTTCAGTCACTCAGTCGTGTCTGACTCTTTGTGACCCCATGAATTACAGCACGCCAGGCCTCTCTGTCCATCACCAACTCCCGGAGTTCACTCAAACTCATGTCCATTGAGTCGGTGATGCCATCCAGCCATCTCATCCTCTGTCGTCCCCTTCTCCTCCTGCCCCCAATCCCTCCCAGCATCAGAGTCTTTTCCAATGAGTCAACTCTTCGCATGAGGTGGGCAAAGTATTAAAAGGACCTAAAAGTGCCAGAAAGTCTCTCCTGGATATAGTCTAGAGGCTGAAAAAAATGAAAGAGGAATAACTTTCTCTGATGTGATTCACTCTGTGGTTTTTGGTATTTCTGAGCCATCTTAAAGTAGCAACTCATGTTTGCATCTCACTTTGGGAAACACTGCACTAAAGCATAATACCTGTACAGGGGATTAAATACTTTTTCTGTGCCATCTATAGGACAACGTCTACAGCTCCTTACAAGATCTGCTGACCTCTTTATTTCTGTTTTACTTCTCTCTCCCTGGTCGACCCAGCCTGTTTCTCTATTTTCCCAGGTGTTTTTTCCTTTCGTGATTTCTGAGCCCTCTTGATATAGTCTCTTAATTCCCATCGCCAATACCTTTTCATTCCTTTAAAACACACACACACACACACACACACACACACACACCAAAAACACTTTTGGTTTGTTCTTTTTCGACCTTTCCTCTTTCTCCATTTTCCTTTTCTTCGCCTCCCTTCTCCCATCCCTACTTCCTCTTTTCTCTTTATTTTTCTTTCTTCTCTCCTCAACAGCTCCTCCTTCTCGCCCCTCTCCATTCCCTTGAGCTCCCTGTCGCATGTCTTTCTTTCCCCTCGGGGTGATTTTTCTCTCCTCCATGGTGCCTCTTCCCCTTTCAAACTTCCCTCGCTGTCGAGGAGATTACTCATTCCCCTCAGGATCTTTCATCCCTTCCGTATCTCTTTCTCGATATTCTTCCTCCTCAAGTATTACTCCCAGAAGACACCCCAAGATATCTATTCCCCAAGAAAGCTTCCGCCATCTACACATCTTCCCTTCCTCCACGGTCGCCCCCTCTGGTCCCTCCAGCGTCTCCGTGCCGCCCCTCCAAGAAGCTTCTGGAGCTCCTAGCCTTCCCTGCGGCCCCGAGAACTGGGCAGCGAAAGGACCCTGCCTGTCGGCACCCTTGGCGGGCGGGTTGTTGACAGAGATCCCGGATTTACCATATTAATGGGCGGCGAGACTCTGGGCTCAGACCTGCGCCACTGCGGCCTTGGATGTCAACAACGCTTCCAGCCGTTGCTAGGAGACAGTGGAGGAAGTGATCTCCCGGAAGCGTGGGTACCGGGGCCTGCGTGCGCGCGGGGCGGGCCCTGCGGGGCTTGCACTTCCGCCCGGAACTGGCTTGACCTTCCCGGCCGCCGTAGCCAGGGGCTGGGGACCGTTGCCCCCAGCACTCACCTGAGCTGAGGAGAACTGAGGTACTTAGGCCAGGCTTCGAGTCGGTCGTTCGAAGTTTCAGTCAGTCATTCCTTGAGGTACGCGTTCGGTAACCGCCAATTCCCCGTTTAAGAACGATTTATTGACCACTTACCGTGTCCCGTTCTCTGGGCCTCTGGTACATTCTAGAACGGGAGACAGACAAAATGCGCGAAACGAAGCAGTACTGTCCAAGTGTGATACGTGTTCTGGAGCAAATAAACCGGGGTGGTTCCGTCTGACCCCGGGGTGATATTAGGTATAGACTCAGCTGCCCTGTGACCCACAGAGTTCCTGAGGCGCTTGCCTTGTGCCGGGCTGACACATTTGTTCCCCCGCCCACCAAGCGCATTTCTTTTTAATTGAAGACATATATATATATACACACACACATACAATAAGTATGTATATAGTAAATATATATTTATTAAATTCCATCTCCCCACCCCCGACACCGTAGGTGAAGTGCCATCATAACGTCTCAGGTTCTCCTGGTGTCTCCTCACCCCCAAGCTGCTCTTCCCTCACTTGTAGAGCTGCTGCTACCCAGTAGTTATATTTAACCCACTAGAACTTTATTTTATTTTTTACAAAGCCATTTGCCCACATTTCTGAGTTGCTGAAAAGCGGCAGGTTAGAGCTGAGTTTCTGCAAATCTCGGTACAAGAGCAGTCCATTGGGTATTTGAGGAACTGAGGGAGGAAACAAGTTAAAGGTCAACTAGGGATGGTTACAAGTCTCTTGGTCTTCCCAGGGGCATTGATGTATCTTGGTAGTCTGGGAGGAAGAGACAGAGTGTACGCGAGGCACAGTGGGAAAATTTTGTGGTTGGGTCGGCATCTCGTCCTGGGGTTTGAAGAGAACTCAAATGACTGAACTCTAGACAGGTCTTCCCTGGTGGCTCAGTGGTAAAGGATCTGCCTGCCAAGTAGGAGGCACGGGTTCTATCCTTGGGTGGGGAAGATGCCCTGGAGAAGGAATTGGCAACCCACTCCATTACTTGCCTAGAAAACCCCATGGACAGAGGAGCCTGGTCCATGGGATCAAAAGACAGTTGGATATGACTTAGTGACTGAGCATGCATGCACTAAATATAAATGGTCGAGTTGGGACTGCTTCTCCATAGGGACCCCATTATAGCGGCTCCCTGTAATACTGACTCAGTTTGTGCTTTTGTTTCCAATAAAGTGCGTTACACCAAACAAGGCATGGTTATTGCTAGGGAAGTCATCTAGAATCTGAATAGGTCCTTGTCTTCCTGGTCAGGGATGCCCTGGAAAAATTTTGAACTTGGCTTGGGAC
This sequence comes from Bubalus kerabau, assembly GCF_029407905.1. Classification (NCBI taxonomy): domain Eukaryota; kingdom Metazoa; phylum Chordata; class Mammalia; order Artiodactyla; family Bovidae; genus Bubalus; species Bubalus kerabau. The sequence goes on along the minus strand of NC_073640.1, from coordinate 10,491,698 downwards.
TAGATGATCCATTTCAACTTGGAGTCTTACCCTTTTATGATACTAGGTTATGTACAGAAACACTCGCTGAAGCTCTAGTTCTGCTTCAATTTTTTTTCCTTTGAGAAACTTACTGCTTCTCAAAAAGCCAAGTCACAATGGCTAACTCATACCGCCTTGTCCCTCCAACTTGACACTCCAGCCAAGGTCGTTTGGAATGGGCAACTGAGATTCTTGGGGAGGAGCTGGTGTGTGTGTTTGCAGATGTAGTTCTGCACTGATAACTTGTATGCTTTTCAGTGATAAAAGTGCAGGCATATACTGCAATACTGGATGAACTGTATAAACACTGATTCTTGGGCTCTCTGGGTGTTTTAGATCCAGGAGATCCCTACTTGGTTGTGCAGCCATTTGTTTTGCTTCTAAAAATCAGTGGCAGTGCACCGTGTTATCGCTGATGTCAGTCAGCTTTAATGAAGGAACTGACTGCGTATGCGTGGTCCGCGAATCCCCTCCTTTCTGAAGTCAGGGTGTCAAACTCATTCAATAGCTGACAGCTGTGATTAGAGCAAAGAGAGACTCCGGCATGAAAGGCACTGGCAGGAGTATCCAACTGCTGAAAAAAGTAATAAGAAGTAGCCAAACTGACTTCCAACCAACAGTCAAGTTTGACTCACTGTGCACAGAAAATCAATGAGGAGAATATGAGCCATTTTCTCCGTATTGATTTTCACTTCTAATTATTCCTTGGAGGTAGCATGGTTTAATTTTTATGCGTTTTGAGGGACTATAATGAATATCCAGAGCTGTGCTGTATAAAGTATCTTGGCAGCATCTATCACGTTCCCTATACCCATGCTCAGTATATGGAAACCTCTGTTTCTCTTTTTCTCTTCTGTTCATCCCCTCACCACTTCTTTTGACCCACAGTAAATGCTAACTATAGTTCAATAACTTTGAACTAAAGTGAAAGACTTAATGAATAATACTTTTTGCAACTACTCTTGAAGTGACCACCAAAGTTGTGGTACATGCAAAGATAAAGTCTACTGTTCTTCACATATAATTTTGTGAAAGTGAGATGATTTTCTGCTGGAATCTCTCTAATAATTTGTTTATACTCTCTGTTTAATCTGAAGAAATCCAGGTAACTTCATGAGCTCGAGTTTTATCTTGGTATTTTCAGTACCATCCCACATAGAAACTGGCATTCCTGCCAGTTGGCAAATACTAAATAATGAGCCAAGGAGTATACTTTGTGCCCATTTTCTCATAAAATAAGGCATTATTTGTCAGTTTAAACACAACTTCTCCTAGTACTCTAGTGATATTGCTCAAAAAAGTGTACACTAGATTCTTTGACTTCCCTGATGGCTCTGTGATAAAGAATCTCTCTGCCAGTGCAGGAAACTCGGGTTCACTCCCTGGATTGGGAAGATCCCTTGGAGAAGGAAATGGCAACACACTCCAGTATTCTTACCTAGGAAATCCCATGGACAGAGGAGCCTGGCCTGCTACAGTCCATGGGGTTGTAAAAGAGCTGGACATGACTTATGACTAAACGGCAACAGCAACAACAGTTTGCTTGAAAATTGCCCTTAATACTGAAGCAGAATTAGGGGATGTCAGTGACATCAGTAAGTATTATAACTGACCCAGTACCATTTTAGAATGACAGATTTAAAGTTTCAGAAAATCAGCCATTTTCTACTTTATATTAGGACAAAGGCAACCTCTAGGGTAATTCTTTTCAGGACTCAAGTGTAATGTAAGCATTTACTTCCTGTAAGAGAATCTTTTCTGTTGTAATTAAATGGTTTCCTAGAGCACAGAATTTGGAGTTACATGCAGCTAGGAAGGCAATGGCACCCCACTCCAGTACTCTTGCCTGGAAAACCCCATGGACGGAAGAGCCTGGAAGGCTGCAGTCCATGGGGTCGCTGAGGGTTGGACACAACTGAGTGACTTCACTTCCACTTTTCACTTTCCTGCATTGGAGAAGGAAATGGCAACCCACTCCAGTGTTCTTGCCTGGAGAATCCCAGGGACGGGGGAGCCTGGTAGGTTGCCGTCTGTGGGGTCGCACAGAGTCAGACATGACTTAAGGGACTTAGCAGCAGCAGCAGCAGCAGCAGCAGCAGCAGCAGGGTGATGTTTCTAGGTGTGTTTCTGTGAGTAAAGTAAGTTTTAAGAGCTTCTGTTTCCTCACTTATGAAATAGGAAAGACAGTATCTCACAGAGTTTATGTGAGGTGTCAAAGATATCGTGTGGGTGAACTACTTGGCTTGTGTCAGGTGCCCACTATGGGTCATTTAGCCACATTACTTTCTGTGTCATTTCCTTTCTTTAGTGTCCTTCCTTATTTCTTCCATTCCTTTACTCCCTTCTTTCCCTCTTTCTCAGCTTTCTCTTTCTCTAGCCTTTCCCTCCTTACTTCCCTTCCCTATTTCTGTCCTCTTTCCCTTCTTGACTACTTTCTCTTCAACCTCCTTTTCCTTCATGCCCTCCCTATGAAAAAAAATCTATAATTTGTATCACTGACTTTCTCACTAAAGAACATCTTTCCCTTTGTTCTCTTATTCCTCTTCTCCAGTTATTCACTTAAAATGTTCATCTAGTGTAATTTATCTACCTCTCATCTCATTTTTTCACAATTCCCATTTTTAAACTAATCGCTCCAGCAAGCAGTTTCCATCGTTGTGCACTGCACCCAGTAGATAGTCTCAGTATCTTAGGGGTGAGGGAAAATTGTTACTATTTCCTGGTTTTTAATTTTGTTCAAAGAAAGGACTGAAGGGAGCAATAAGAGAACCATGTACTTTATATACCCCTTCTTTTTTCCTGATAATACAGTCAAAAGGTCTCTAGTCTATTTAGTTCAGAATTACTTTCATTGTTAGGTATAACACACAAGACAGTTTGGTGCACAAAAGTTGATTGGTGAGTTACTAACACAGGCCATGTGCCTAAAAGAAAATATACAATCAGTGAGTTACCACAAAGTGAACTCCTATGTAACCCCCAACCAGGTCAGGAGATAGAACACTGCCCACATTCCAGAAGCTTCCACATGGTCATTTCCAATCATTACCTTCACATTGTATGGCCTGAAAAGCCTAAAATATTTACTGTCTAGATCTTCGCTGAAAAACTTGGTGACCTCCGTAATAGACATTTTTTCCCCCTCTTGAGTCTTCTAAATATCTTTGATGGTTGAAAACAAAACATTGTTAAAAGTATGTAAATGCAATGTGTAAAATAATCACAACACAGAGTAGGGAGGCTAAAGGGATGTATCCTGACATTCTACTTGATGTGTTCAAGTAGTACTTCTAAGTAAACTCTGAAGTGAGGTGTGTAATCCATAGAGGAACCAATAAAAATTTATACAAATACAATGAAGTGAAGTCGCCAAGTTGTGTCTGACTCTTTGCGACCCCGTGGACTGTAGCCTACCAGGCTCCTCCATCCATGGGATTCTCCAGGCAAGAATACTGGAGTGGGTTGCCATTTCCTTGTCCAGGGGATCTTCCCGACTCAGGGATCGAACCCGGGTCTCCCGCATTGGAGGCAGATGCTTTAACCTCTGAGCCACCAGGGAAGCCCCAAAACTCCATTCAGTTCAGTTTATTTCAGTTCAGTCACTCAGTTGTGTCTGACTCTTTGCGACCCCATGAATTGCAGCACACCAGGCCTCCATCGGAGAAGGCAGTGGCACCCCACTCCAGCACTCTTGCCTGGAAAATCCCATGGACGGAGGAGCCTGGTAGGCTACAGTCCATGAGGTTGCGAAGAGTCGGACACGACTGAGTGACTTCCCTTTCACTTTTCACTTTCCTGCATTGGGGAAGGAAATGGCAATCCACTCCAGACTTCTTGCCTGGAGAATCCCAGGGACGGTGGAGCCTGGTGGGCTGCCGTCTTTGGGGTCACACAGAGTCAGACACGACTGAAGCAACTTAGCAGCAGCAGCAGGCCACCATAGCATAATAGATAAACTGGAGTACTAAAAATTGTTCAAATAACCTAAAAGAGAAAGACAGACAGTGGGATGGAAAACAAATGGAACAATCAGAAAAAAAAGATATAATTGTAGAATTAAATTCTGATTTATCAACAGTTACATTAAATGGATACAGACTAAGCACATGGAGAGATTGTCAGAATTCTTCAAAAAATGACCAGTGATTTCTGTTTTTGAAAGATGGAGTAGATGTATGTTTCCTTATTCTTCCCATGGAATATAACTAAAAGTCATGCAAATTATATGTACAAACCCAAGAAGACTTTGACAGATGGAGTAAATCAGGCAGATTGCCCAGGGACCTTGGGACCCAAGGAATGACATGAGTGTAAGTTACCTGGGTTTCTTTTTTGCCTCCTATATCCCAGACTAGGAACTGAAGAAGCTGGTAATGCAGAAATGCCGATAGGCACAGAAATGAAAAACAAAAAATCCAAAACCCTACTCTTGAGTCCAAGGATCAGGAAGGGCCAGCCAGCAAGATGGAAACACTTTGAAAATAACCACTGTACTCTAGCCAACTACTAGCAACCAGCCACCTTCATGTGGACAGGCAAACCCTGGAGAGACACCTCCAGCTGTGTTTATTAGCTCTCTAGTCACTTCCATTAAGGAGCCAGAAATACCATGTAAACATTAATCCAAATAAGCAAGAATGTTAATATCTCATAAATAGACTTCACAGCAAAGAAAATTACCACATATAAAAGGAAATAAGGATAAAATGATCAATCCACAGAGAAGGTACAGCAAATCTAAAAAGGTATGCATCAAACAACAGAGCTGCAAACTATAGAAAGTGACAGAATTAAAAGAAATAGACACATCTTCAATAACAATTGAAGACTTCAAGACCCCTTTCTCAATGATTGATAGAAGAATAACAAAAACTACCAGTGATAAAGAACTTGGCATTATCAACCAACAGAATCTACTTGACATTTACAGAACACTCTAACCAACACCAGTGGAATATATGTTCTTTTCATGTACCCACAGAGCATATACCATCCTGGGCAATAAGACAAACCTCAACAAATATAAATGAACTAAAATCAAACAGAGTATGTTTCCAGGGGCAGTGGAGTCAGGTTAGAAATCAATGACAGATAATATTAAAATCTCCAAACATTTGGACAATAAACAACACATTTCTGAATAATGCAGGAATCACAGAGATCTTAAGAGAATAGAAATACAGTGAACTGAATGGAAATGAAAATACAACATATCAAAATTGTGGGATATAACTAAAGCAATGATGAGAGGGAAATTTATAGCCATTAAATTATTACATTAGAAAAGGTAAAACATTTTAAAGCGAGCTCTCATATCGAGAACCTACAAAAAACCAAAGGAAGCAGAAGAGTGTAATCATAAACATAAGAGCAGAAATCAAACATTTAAAACCAGAAGACAATAGAGAAGATCAGAATTGGTACTTGGAAAATATCAATAAAATTTGCAAACTTCTAGAAAGATGGACAAAGACAAAAATGGGAGAAAACACGCATAAGCAGTATCAGAATGAAACATGGAATGTCACTACATACTTTGCAGAGATTTAAAAAGTTAGGGAATAGTATGCACAACTTTGCATGCATACAGTTTACAGTTTAGATGAAATGGACCAAATCCTTAAAATCACCTGCCACAAAAACCCAGTTTGAAATACATAATTTAAATAGCTGTGTACCTATTCAAGACATTGAATTTATAATTTGAAAATTCCCCAAAAGAAATTTCCACTGGAGATTCACCAAAGAAATCTGCAAAATGTTTAAAGACTAATTAATATCATTTATACACAATCATTCCAAAAGTAGAAGGGGGAAGACATACCAATTCATCTTACGAAGTTAGCATTATCTTGTTATAAAAAACAAAGAGTATTAACAAAGGAAGAGAAGGAAACTATAGACCAGTATCTTTCATGAGTGTACATGTAAAACCCTTAACAAGATATTAGCTAATAGAAATAACAATTATAAAGAATTATAAGCCATTACCAACTGGAGTTTATCCCAGGGAATGCAAGTTTGGTTCATCATTCAATAGTCAGTCAGTAGTCAATAGTTAACAGACTAAGGAAGAAAAAATAATCACATGATTAATAATTGATGCAAAAAGAGGAATTTGACAGAATTCAATACCAATTCATGATTAAAAAAAACCAAAAAACAGCACACTTGGAATAAAAGGGAATTTCTATAACTTCCTAAAGTGTTAGTCAGTCATATCCGACTCTTTGCAACCCCATGGACTGTAGCTTTATAAAGAGTGTGTAAAAAGCTACAGTTAATGTACTTCATGCTGAAAGACAAAAGCTTTTCTCCAAAAATTGGGAAAAAGAGAGGATGTCCTCTGTTGCTACTCCTTAACACAGTGATGGACCAGTTATCCAGTGCAGTAAAGCAAGAAAAGGACCCAAAAGGCAAACGATTTTCAAAAGATTGAAAATCAAGAAATAAAACTGTCCCTATTTGGAGATTATTGAATATGTAGAAAATGCCATTGAATCTATGAAAACAACTTGTAGAAATGAAATCTTCAGGTGTAAATACAACAAAACTTGCATAGGGTTTGTATGCCTCATACTATGAACTGCTGATTGAAGAAAAGGAAGATCAAAGTAAATGAAGGGATGCCAGTTCTCTCCAAACTGATGTACAGGATCAATTCCTGCCAAAATCCCAGCAAAATTTTTTGAAGATTCAGAGAAGATTATTCTAATATTTGTATTGAAAAACAAAATATAACAGCAGAGACAATTCTGAAAAGGAAGAATAAAGTTAGAGAAACCACTGTACTAAATTTCAAGATATATAGCTACAATAATCAAGACTAGATTATGTTGGTAGAGAGGTAAATATATAGATCAATGCAGCAGAAGAGAGAACCTCAAAATAATCCCACACAAATATTCCCAGCTGATTTTTGTCAAAGGTGAAGAAGCATTCGGTGAAGGAAACATGGCTTTTTCAATAAATGGTGCTGGAGAAAATTGAACATCCATAAACAAAAGAAACAAACTAAATTAAAGCAAAACGAACAAAATGCTAGGCATTTGTTGTGCCTCTTGAAACTGTGGCTTGGTATCTTTTGTTCATTTCAGGAAATTCTTATTCTGTTTTTCCAGTTTTCAGTAATTATGATAAAAACATTTTTTATGAATGAATAAAAAGTATAGCTTTGTCTAAGGTGACTGAGTGAAAAATGTTTACTCATCATACTCTGCATGTATATTTCCATCCATACAATTGCAAATATGGAAACAAAATGGCACAACTATATATGGTGTTACCCCTTTATTGTATCCTATGTGATCTCTACCACGTTCTTACTCTCAGAATCTACTGATTATCACTTAGGATATGCTTGGCTAATTTTTCTATAAGTTTTCTTTCTTAATTAAACCCATGTGAGGATGTAAGCAGTGAAATATTCTCTCCAGACCCTTAAAAACTAAATATAATTGGTATTGGGGAAGTCTGTGGTCCTTCTGTTAACAATTTCTTCTCTCTCATTTTTTGTTAGCTTGGCATAGTTTTCCAAGCACTTTGATATACCCTGCCTCAGTTGCCCTCACAGCGACTCCTTGAGCCTGTCAAGCTTGTAGATACAGTCTCTGAGGCAAAAAACCCAATTGACAGAATAAGAGTCCAAAGTGATAGATCCCATTTCATATCACTCTGAAATTTCCCAGGATTTCTCTGAGTGCCTATTTTACACTCTTGCGTTTACCTAGTTCCAAAATATCATAGTCCTTCCATGGATACAGTAAGTGGTCCAATCAGAAACAAAGATATCTTCCTTTTATGCTGTTAGGCCAACTGCATACAAGAGAGAAGACTTTGTTATCTACTTGTAAAGAGGGAGGGCTCTCATCTTCCTCCCAGTTGACTGCTGCTTCCTAAGAGAACACCAGACATCGGAGAAAGAGCCATCCTGCAAATATAATATTTTGATTGACCACTTCTCTTGCAGTGACGTAGTAGCTGAGATGGGTAGTCTGCAGATCCTAGAATCAGTCTGGAGATTGTGACCAGGCTGCCAAATGGAATTGCTGTAAGCCTTGACTAGCAAGAAGCAGCTTACATTGTGGAGTCTTGGGCTTTTCTTCTGACCGCTGTAGGGATTAAGAGGACAAGGTAAGTGAGGAAGCACAACTGAGGCACGTGTTTGGAAGGCAAAGTGATGGAGATAATATATGAAGCCTCAGAGTCCTTCTTGAGGTGAATCATACTTACATAGGGGAATTGTTCCTTCAAAAATATTGATGGAGTGTTTGCACAAGAACCATGGGAATACATGGGAATGCAGTGAATAAAATAGGAATAGCCCTGCTTTCATAGCACTTGGGGCTTCCCTGATAGCTCAGTTGGTAAAGAATCCACCTGCAATGCGGGAGACCTGGGTTCTATCCCTGGGTTGGGAAGATCCCCTGGAGAAGGGAAAGGCTACCCATTCCAGTATTCTGGCCTGGAGAATTCCATGGACTGTATAGTCCATGGGGTCGCAAAGAGTCAGGCACGACTGAGCAACTTTCACATAGCACAGTCATAAAGAATCAGACACTCGTTAGGTGAACAGATGTGAAGGTTGAATAAAAGGGAAAGAGTGGGCAAGAAAATGAAAGATGTTTCAGAGAACTAAGATTATTGCAGTTTGGTGTGACTTTAGCTGTGGCTTTTCCTTACCGAATGGGAAATGAGTTCTCTGGCTAAAACCTAGTCTTACTTCGAAAAACTAGGTTGAAGTGCTTAACTTGAAATTTAGAGAATCACCATGACTGTCCCCCACTGGCTCCCTACTGTTTACTAGTGTGTTTATGTAGGAACACTGACTTCCTATACACAGGCAAGAAGGTATGGCTAACTCAGATTTCTACATTTTGTCTTGCGTGGCAAGTTGTGAGTCTGTCCGTCCTGAGGCAGACAGCACCCTCAAGTGGCAGTGAAGATGAGCACTCTGCCTGCCTTACGGAAGGTGCATTTCTGCCATTCCCCCCTGAGGTTGCAGTCAGCTGGGAGAAGAGTCGGCTGCAATTCTGAAACCAAATAACACAAGGAGAGTGCTAGTTCTTATGAAGAACTCACTTATTATCTAAACATTAATCCTTTTAATTTGCCTCCAAAGCAGTTACCTGGTTGAGAAAAATTACAAAAAAAAAAAAAAAATGAGGACTATACAAAATGGGAAATGTTTTGTCTTTTCCCTTTCAACCCCACCCCCAGAACACTGGGCAGCAGAAGGGAGTTAGTAAGTGGATCTGCTGGTGTGAACAATAGAAAGTTAACTTCTTGACTCTTCTAAATAAATGTTGGAATAAGACTTTGACCTGTTACCAAATAGCCAGTCTGCTTTAAGTGCTCACCTGTCTGGGATTTAGGACAGAATAAGGAGGGTTTGTGCCCCAGGGAGGGGGACTGCTGTGGTTCACGTCATAATGTCCCAGGACACACCAATTCCCCTTCTTCTTCCAGGGAGAAAATTGGGATCCTCTGCACAAATGTGTTGTGATTTTCAGCATATTCAATTTTATTTAGCTATTCTGTAGAAATCTAAAGATTTAAGAAGGTGCCAAATAGATGGATAGAACTGCTCTAAATGACAGAAGACCCAGAATGCAGTACCTACTTTTCTTTCTGCCTAAATAGGAAGAAGGGCTGAGTCCGGGGAAATGACCCTGTGATGTTTTTAAGAATCCTCTAGGTGGCGCTGTTGCAATACATATCGGCTAGAAAAATTTTAAGCACTTAACTATCAAACCAAAACTTACTGAACGTCTTATATTCATGGTAATTGCTAATATGATCCTACTGATAATTTATACCATCACATTTACATCTTATTCTCCTAAGAGTGAGCCTATACACATAAATTCCACAACAAAGTAATTTCAAGAGTTGAAATACATGTACTTCTCTGGTTATTATTGCATAAAATAATGGACTTCCTATATGGCTGAATTCTTCCACACATGTTAAAACTGGCTTCAGGATTAGCTCTTTCAACCTCAAGTTGTGTTGGATGGTGTAGGACAGTGCCTTGTACAAAGTGGGTGCTAAATTAATATTTATCAAAGAAATTGATTCTATTTTGTTTTTCCTCTTTCACTACTGATTGGAAATGTCGTGACTGCCTGGATTAAGGTTTTGCAGTGCTGGTCAGACATTGAATCTTATCTTTGCTAATGCTAATAAAAAGACTTGGGGGCCATTTTTTCTTTATTTTTTGAAAATAGCCTGAGGTATGTGTGTGTGTGTATATATATATATATATAAATATATATATAAATATATAAATCACTTCTTCATTTAAAAGCAAATTAGTTTTTAGGTTGGTTTCATTGAAATGCAGGAATGGCATGAAAAATCATGTTTGATAATTGCTCGAATATTAATCAAGATTTTATTAAAATCAATATTTGATATGCTGCTCAATTTAATTAAACTAAACCATAGAGAAATGGCTAATAAATGAGCTTGAAAATCAATCACAGGATAAGCTATGTTTCTTTTAATTAGTTTAACCTATGAAATGTTGGGTTAAGCAATTGCTGACCACAAAAGGAACAACAACAAAAATCACCACTTTTATTTCTACAGTATGGACAGCTAATATGAATGCGCACATACTCTGTGCCAGGCACTGTGCTAAACCTTGTATATTTAGTTTCTCCATTTATTTTGAAACAAAATCTTATAAGGTCTGTCTCCTCAGTTGAGCCAGCTGAGGAGTATCCCAGGTCATTCAGCCAGTAAATGGCAGAGGTAGGTTTTAGCACAATGATCCAGCTCTTCCCACTCCGTTAAATTGCTCACAACGAGGAAGAAAGAGAATGACTGTGGCTAATTTTAGAAAAGTTCATTGGTGATCATTTTCTTCCTAAGAGAAGTGTTGCATTTAAGACGACTGATGGATGAGAGGGGGAAACCCAAATCAAAAGGCCTGAGTGTTGACTTAGCAACTCTGAGTCTCATGAACTGGGAAAAAAAAAAGAGGTTCTTATTTTTTTGGATAGATACAGAGTATGATTATTTACTATATAATTTATGTTTATTGATAGTGGCAGAGATTTATGGCTTTAGTAAAAAAATGTTCTAATTGGGATTAGCTAATGAAAAAGTGGTTGCACTGGAGAAGGAGAAAGTCGGAAAATGTGATTTCAGTGGAGGTGTTTCTTCTCTCCTGGGAGGCCAACAAAAGGGCTAGTGTGACACACTAGGGCAAGAATCATACTTTTAATTAGGCCTTCAGCGTGCGGCCTGCACTCTTGGTTCTAAGTGTTAGCCATCCAAAGAACCGGCTCTAGGAAACTAAAGATATTCTTGTTAAATACCACTGACAAAGAAAACTGAACTGCAGCTTCAGTTCAGTTCGTAATAAGAACCTCCCTCATTTTTCTTTAGTGCTCGTTCAGTGGGATGAAAATGAAAAACCAACAACAGTCACAACTACATAACTGTGCGACTTCTCAGCTCTGGGTAATTCTCAACTTCTCAGGCTGAGGATAATTTTTCTTTCAACTCACGGCTTCCCAAACAACAGTCATTCATGTATCACATGCACAGTTTTTGACATCTCCCTGTACCTCTTGTGTTACTTAATATTTTCACTGAAAATGGTTCATTTTTAAAAACTGAAATTAACTACATCTATTTTAGAAGGAAACTTTATGTCACGACCACAAATGGAAGCTAAGGTTACTTGCACTAAGAAGGATATGAGTGAAAAGAAATATAGTTAGGTCAAAACACTGTTATCAAATTTTAACTCCAGGAGAGTACCCAGAGGCCATAAAGACATACTTGTATCAAACTGAGACTTCCTCTTTTATTGTATCCAAGGAATAAAAAAGATTTGAAAAGGGAATGATTTTTTTCATTACGTGAATCAATTTTGTCCAGCAAAGTGTCTATATACCACTTAAAATCATGTTCCCCACCAGAGGTGCATCCTCCAATCTTTATGATCAACAGCCCGTGAAGCTTTGTCTGCTGGTCACACAAGCCTTTACTGCTTCCCCCCACCCCATGCCCTGCCCTTTCTTTACTTCTTGGCTTCCTCCCAATAGTATTTGAACCTTGCTCTCCACCCATCCAATGCCACTGACCTTATTTCTTAACATTTAGAGAATGCTGTTAAGCAGACAGACTTGGGATGGGAAGAAGATTACAAAGTGAATGGTTTCTATTATTGGTTAACACTTCTGTTCTCCATATATGATGTTTGAGATAATTTTTCTTTAACCAAATGTGGCAAGCTTCTAAGAATAGTAAAGTAAACATTATGGACACGATGTCTGTTGCCACTCCTGACTTCATATACCCAGTTCTTGCCTCCAGAGGCAACCGCTGTTATCACTTTTTCTGTATTCTTTCAGAGGAATTCTGTGTATGTGCAAGTTTACTTGAACCCGTATTCCTCTACTTAAATGTCACACAAATGGAAGCACACTCTACGTGTAAATGGATAGAATGCTACATTTTGTTTATTTTAATCCAACAAAGTGTTTTGGATGTAGTTTCATATTAGTATCTATAACCCTAGCACATTCTTTTGAATACTGCGTAGGTAGATTCTTTGCATATGGACAGGGAGGCCTGGCGTGCTGCGATTCATGGGGTCGCAAAGAGTCGAACATGACTGAGTGACTGAACTGAACTGAACTGAATCCCCTTACTATGGGCACTTGGGTCATTACTTTTCCTTCTGTAAACAATGCTGTGTGCAGTATCCTTGCATAATTCTCTTTGGGCCCATGATGACCGTTAAGAAATAAATCTGATGCTGGACAGTACTCATTCAAGTGGATGGAGTTCTAATTATAATAATTAGAGTGGGCAAACACAGGCATAATTCTTTCAGGAAGATTGGCTTTCTCTTCTTGTTCCTTACGCATAATATAAATCCGTCTTTGCCATGGTGCCCTGCACAGTGTGAAGCATCTTGATGTGCATGTGTAGTTGTGGGTTCTAAGTTATGTTTGTTTCATTTGTCTAATACTGTTTATTTTTTCCTTGTCATGATCACATTTGAAATTAGCCCTATAGTTTTGTGCGCAGTGCTTGTCTCTTTCAGTGGATGACAAACTCCATGAAGCCAGGGAGGGACCTGGGGTTGGTGAAAAGTCCTAAACTTCTTTGACCTTAGGGAAAATTATTGCCATATAATTTTACTAACAAATAGACACACATTCCTAGTGCAGCCTGAATGGGAAATATGAAGGGAAAAAAACAGAATGGGGAAACAATCCATGAGAGTTAGTGTTGCTATTTCTGACCAAACTGGAATTGGGAAATACCGAGTCTCATAGGAGATCTTATCCCTCTGGAAGACCATCCTGTCCTCTTGGCTGAAGAACTGGCATGTGTTTCTGTGTATATAATACTTTCAGACCCAGACAGAGGGCCAGTCTACCTTCTGACTTAGCCTGCCATTTATTATCATTCACAAGGTGGTGTTAGATGCTCAGCTTTTAAAAGAACTGGCTTTTCAGCAGTATTTTTACCCTTGAGAGTGTATAGAGAGAGCTCTGTGTTGTATATTAATCAGAGATTTCATGACTCTCTTTGAATGGTATTCGAAGTGTGTCTGGGAGTGTGGTGAATGAAATATGCCCAAAGTGTGCTCTATTATTTATTACTCAGGAGTCTTTCCATCTGAGACATAGGCTGAAATTAAAGGAACCAAATACCTACCTTTAATAACTCAACATTCTTCACAGCTTCTGCTCCATATATGCCCCTCACCCCCAAAAGGGGTGATACCTCCCCTTGATACCTCCTAAGAGTCAGTTTGTATCTAAAGTTGTACTAAAATTTGTATTTTTAAATTCCCCAGTCTTTCTGTAGATGTGTAGACCTCAGAGCACACAGTGCTATGCAAACATTTAACACATATGCCTGAGAGCTTTTCCTTCTAGAACCACTTCCCTTCCTTTCCCAGACGGCAAATCTTACTCATCCTGCAAAACCTGGTTCAAATGTCACTTCCTCCTCTGTCCTCCCTGATGGTCCCAGGCAGTGAGTCACCCCTTTCTCTGCTCTCCCAGCATCTATTTTATATACCTTAATCACATGTCTTCTCAGTTGGGCCAATATTGTCCCCAAGGGAGCAAAAATTCATTCTTGGGGGACAAAATATATTCTTTTAATGTCTAAAACACAGATATACATATAATACATAAAATATACTGTATATAAAATTTCATGGTGGGAGGAAATTAGGAAAACAGTATCCAAAAATGCTTGATTTGGGACTTCCCTGGTGGCTTAGTGGTTAGGACTCTGAGTTTCCACTGCATGCATGCATGTGCATGCATGTGTGTGTATGTGTGTGTGTGTGTGTGTGTGTGTGTGTGTGTGTGTGTAGGGGGGTAGGGGGAGGTGTGCATGGGTCAATCCCTGTTTGGGAACTAAGACAGTGTGAGGCACAGCCAAAAAAAAAAAAAAAAAAAAAAGAGAAAGCTTGACTTTAGGTTGGAGAGATCATGGAAAAAGGTTGAGAAACTGCTTTATTGTAACACTTGCTTCTTTTGTGACAGTCATTTCTTTGTATTATACTGTGTATCTCTTACTACTACTACTAAGTCATTTCAGTCATGTCCGACTCTGTGCGACCCCATAGACGGCAGCCCACCAGGCTCCCCCGTCCCTGGGATTCTCCAGGCAAGAAGACTGGAGTGGGTTGCCATTTCCTTCTCCAATGCATGAAAGTGAAAAGTGAAAGGGAAGTTGCTCAGTCGTGTCCGACCCTCAGCGACCCCATGGACTGCAGCCTTCCAGGCTCCTCCATCCATGGGATTTTCCAGGCAGGAGTACTGGAGTGGGGTGCTACCCTGGCTCTGAAACCCAGCCTCTAGCATAGTACTCATATTTACTGGTATTCACCATTTATTCACCATTTCTTCATCTGAAGAAATAGATGATGATTGAGATGTTTGCTTCTAAGTGTAACTGCTCCACATCAGAAACTCCTGTAAAGATCATTCTTAATACCAATTTCCAGGAATTACCTCCAGGTATGGAGTAGGACCCGGGAATATGCATTTTAAGATGCTTCTTGAGTGAATTTGTGAACTATCACTCCAGCCCTAGAATCACTTTCCTTTTCTTTACAAAGGTCTCCATTTATAAAAACAAAATCAGAATAGATGTGGGTGAGAATTTTAGATTGCAGGATCCTGTGAATGTGGCGGACAGTGTGGTCTGGCTCAACACCAGGGGAGCCCCGGGCAGGGTTTCTTTTGCTAGCCTCTGAAAACGATGGACAGATATGAAAAGTTAGGTGGTTTGGGTACTGAGTGAAGGTTTAGGGTGCTGGTTGATGGAAGTGTTGGTGATTTTTAGTGGCATGACCTGAACTCTTTAGTTCTGTCCTGGGAAAAATTGTTTCCTGGAAAAAATTGAATGGCACAGTGGGAGACACATTTACCAGATCATTGATGACACAACTCAGGAGGAATAACAATTGATAGAACAACAATTCTTTAACAACTGCCCAGTAGGTTAGAACCGAGATTCGCAGTCCTCTCAGGCCCAGTGCTCTCTCTATAGAAAATATTTTGTTATCCCACTTTTGTTATTGTGAGAGGAATGTCAGAGATGACATAATCTACCTATTCATTATGTATGTAATTCCCAAATATCACTGTAATGTCATGAATGTAATGACAAGAGAAATAAAAGGGAAGCAATTTTAGAATAAAATGATGCTAGATGTATGTAGTACATTCGGTTCTGCCATCATACTTGTTTTGGAAACATGAATTTGTTTCAATGTGACTGTAACATAAGGGCACAATTTAAGCATTTGTGTTTGCTTATGCATGGTTTTATCCACACAAAGGGAACGCAGAAAACCACACCCAAATGAATTCAGCCCATAGAATGCACAAAATAAGTGTGTGCACCACCCAGACATCGACCAGCCACCTCAGTTCACCTCGAGTTGGAAGCCGTGCGTGCCTGTTTAGTTGCTTTAGTTGTGTCTGACTTTGCGACACTATGGACTGTAGCCTGCCAGGCTCCTCTGTCCATGGGATTCTCCAGGCAAGAATACTGGAGTGGGTTGCCGGGCTATCCTCCAGGGGCTCTTCCCCACCCAAGGATTGAACCTGGGTCTCCTGTGTCTTCTGCATCGCCAGGCCACTCGGTAAGCCCCGAGTTGGAAGCCACATTGACCCAAATCTGGTGTTACAGCTTGTCTCGCCATCCGGTCAGCCCACTCTCCTCCTCAGTAACACAAGCTGCAGCCCTTCCACTGCTCAGACTTGTACAAGCAAACCTCAGATCTCTTCCAAGATGACATGCCTCTAGTTACTTATGTATTCCTTGGCGCCGCCATTTTTATTAGGTTCTTTTTTTTTAATGTGTTGCTATTGAAATTTCTGAGCATTGCGGCCCTCATTCCACTTTCCCTGAGGCCCTGTGATTTATCAGGTGGTTTGCTGTAGAGAGGTGACTTTTTAGGAATGCATACATTGTGTTTTGTCAGAACCAACCAGATTCTTGCCTCTGATACAATGAATTAGTTTGGATTTAATAGATGTGAGACAATCTTCAATTGAATAGTATTGACACTTTTTCTATTGGACATTTTGAAATCAGGATGAAATAAATATATTAGGACATATGCATAGAATTGTCTTACTATAGCAGCTCAAATGCTGTGGAACTACGCTGGTGACCCAGATACCAGTGGTGCCATTGTTATAAATGATGTGCTTTTTCTAAAACGATGAGTAAATTCTAAAGTTCTGACCAAACAAAGCATATCTCTCCCTTGATTTCACAGTAGCTGCATTCCTAGAAAAGTAGCTTACATTAAACTCATGCAAAACCAACAACAACAACAAAAAACCCTAAGTAACCATATTTATAACTGAAAGGGAATTTTATTCTGTCCAGGTATGTATAAGCATATTTTTCCATCTATAGGAATGACATGGGGGAAGTGACTTCTCTTAACCTCTATGAGACGTGCAAGGCCCTGCCCACTAAATAACTGTAGTGCCCCTCCTCATCATGTGACAACCCAAATTGCCTCCCCCCAGATTTCCAACATGCCCTTTGGGCTATTTCAGTGGACTTAGGATAATTAGAATCAATGTAAGTTCTTCAGTTGGGCTGAGAAAAATTACTGTATGGAAAACAGAATGGAGAAAAATGACTTTCCCAAAGAAGGGATAAGAAAAGTGCAGAAATGTTTGTTGACAGTAAGTGAAATATGAGTAAATAGGTCCATGTCACCTAATGGCCTTAGGCTGCTTGAGAGAGCACAATTACTAGACCAATGCTGTTTGGTAGAAATATAACATGAGTACGTATATAGTCTCAAGTTTTGCTCCACGGCAAGAAAAGCCACTGCAATGAGAAGCCTGTGCTCCATAACGAAGAGTAGCCTCCGCTCGCTGCAACTAGAGAAAACCCTCATGCATCTGTGAAGACCCGATGCAGGCAAAAATAAATAAAATTTTGAAAAATTTCTAGTAGCCACATTAAAAAAAAAAGGTAAAAAGAAACAGATGAAATTAACTTTATGAATATATTTTATTTAATCCAGCATATCCCAAAATATTTTTTCAAGGTGTGATCAGTATGGAAACTATACTGAGGTATTTTTATACCTCTAATACTAAGTCTTATTTTAAATTCTGTGAGTATTTTACACTTAGAGCACGTCTCACGTTCCAAGTGTTTGAAGATTCTGTACTACTACCAGCTAAGTCTTACTTGGTTATCACAGAGCTTAAATGTTACAACTTGAATTCTGTATTTTCTAAGATGCTGTTGAGGGCAAGTTGAAAATCCCCAATGCAAACTGCCTTAAACAATGAGAACATTTACTCTCTTACTTAAGTCAGGAGTTCAAGTGTGCCCTGGGATTGGTCAGTTCGGCAGTTTGTGATGTCATCCAGGCCATGAGTTCTTTCCATCTTCCTGTCCTGACTTCCTCTGGCAGGCACTCCTCTCAAGGTTGTAAGAGGACATCCAGGAGCAAGTTGATAGCTCACACTTTCTTGTTTGTGTCCAAAAGGAGGGATGAAGACACTTCTCCCCCAGACTTAGAATATTCATTCTTTCTTTCAGTCTTATTGGGCCAAATGCCATGTCCCAATTGGCTTACACAAATCATCTGGGTCAGACTATTGGACATACTTGTATCAGATGCAAGAATGCCTTTGGGCATTCCCTCTTCATTTATTCACCATTAGAGACACCATTTGTTATTGTCTTATACTTGATTTCTTTGTTCATTTACTGTATTCCATTGTCTCTCGAAGTGGTTGAGTTTGTGACCTCTTCATAAAACCTGGGCTCCAATAATTTTTGGCCAAGCCACACATGCAACGTTGTATATAATTTTGGTTTAAGAGGATATTAAAAAATGGAGTAGGTTTAAAGGACAGACCTAAGGTGACAAAGAGAATTGAAATCATATTATATGAGGAATGTTGGAGGGAAAGGCGGTGTAAACCCATGAGAAATAGAGGGCTGGTGGGCAGGAATAGAGTGTCTTACATGTCTCAGGGATGACAGTAGGTCTATTTGTAACAGTTCTCTGCTCCCATCAATTTAGCTGACTCTAATTTGTTCTGGAACTGGAAGCCAGATAATTAAGCCTGTTAGAATAACATGTACTATGAGAACAAATAGGCTGTGATTGAAAGGCTGAGGTGCTTGCCTAAGAATAAAGTATTTAAGCATCAATCCTTGAACTTGGTTACCCATCGTCTACCTCTCTACCTCTCTCAGGTATGCTTGATGCCTGAGCTTAGTTCTGACTAGGTAATACGATTTTATCACTTTCTAGCATATGCTAATAAATTTATGAATTATCACTAGTAAATAATACTATTGTGTGTGTGTGTGCTCAGTCTCTCAGTCGTGTCTGACTCTTTGTGATGCCGTGGACTGTAGCCCACCAGTCTCTTCTGTCCATGGAATTGTCCAGGCAAGAATACTGGAGTGGGTTACCATTTCCTACTTGAGGGGATCTTGCCGACTCAGGGATTGAACCCATGTCTCTTGCATCTCCTCAGTTGGCAGGCAGATTCTTTACCACTGTGTGCCCATGGCATCACAAAGAATTGGACATGACTGAGTGGCTGCTTCTCTTGGAATTGTGCAGAATTGGTTTACCAGCGAGGAAATTTTCAGTTAATTTTGCAGTTCACACCTGTCTCCACTCTTGGTTGACTCCACCTGTTTGAAGACTGTATATCCCTCACCTGCATGTTGTAGAGATTGGTTCATATTTAGGACCTCAGACTTTATCTGTAGGTAGTGGCATGCCATTAATACATTTTTGAGAATGGGAACACTGGGATCAGCCTTACAGTTTATTAGGATTCCTCTTACTTCTTTTGGGGAGATGGGATCAAAGTCAGAAGCCAAGGCAGTTCAAGAGCCTGTCTTTCCCAGGGCATATTTCCCCATCATCTCCAAGTGTCAGCCCAGCTCCACACAGCACTGTAGTCACCTCCATCAAATGTCAGGGGGATGGAGGCAGTGTGTTCAGAAACGGCATTAACCAACCAGCCAGCACATCTCCAAAGGGTCCTCCTGACCTCCTGTGTCTGTGCATAAGCCCCAAAGGAACCAGACTCTAACCTCTATTAGGCCCATTCATGACCAAATGAATCCCTGAATCATATAATAACTAGGGGGAAATTAGAAGGCCTTCTAGGACAAAGGGAGTATAAGCCATTGCCATTTTCTGAGAGGAAACCGAGAATTGAGGGCTGAAATATTCCTTAATTGCAGGGCAGTTCTAACAGCAGACTTTGACCATACCCTTAATATGGGCCTTGCATTGTACAGAGTATGTTACATGAATTATACTTTATTCCCATCAGAAACATCTGAGGGAGTATTCTTATTTGCATTCAGCAGATGAGAACATTGAGGGCTCAAGGAGTTTGACTGACAGTCTCAGGGTCACATGATAGTAAATGATGGAGTCAGTTTAAACCCAAAAACTGTCTGACTCCAGAGCCAGCACTCGACACCCTAATGACTTTGGTTTCTCTGATGTTTAATTCAAGAAAGCTGAGACTGTCCCCTTCCACAAAACGATTGATGCCATACAATGAAACATCGCAAGGCTGAGTACTGCTGCTCTGCAGCACTGCCCAAGTATCACATGATCCTCATCACATGCAACTCAGACATACCTGTAAACATATAATCTCCACATTCCAGTGTGAGGTGCACCATCAGGCAGAATGCAATCAATTGTCAAGCAGATGGCCCTGGCAATTGAGAATTAAACCATCTCTACAAGGTATAAATAAATAACAACATGGAAAGAAAGAAGTTTGCTAGATGCAAGATGCCAGCTGTAATTTCAAGAAAATGTTGATTGCATGCTTCAGGAGCTATTTCACAAAGCTTGCTCCAGTACAGATTTTCCTTGTAAGGTAGCACGAAAAAAAAGAGAGAGATTTTTATTTTTACTTGGTGTTTATTGTTTCTTCGTCAACAGCTGTGCCGACGTGGTGTTGATTATGCAGAGAAGAATTATTTTGATTATTGACAGTTGGCATTCTTCTCATAATTTGGAGTTCTTCATCTCAGAATTGTTTCCTCACCTCCTCTCCTGTCTGCACATGAATAAAAATTTAAAAGCACTTGCCAGGATTCTTCCCCAAAGCAGCTGTTAGGAGGAATGTAGTTGAAAGTTCAGATGCAATTTGATTTTAAACTCTCCCTGCCGTTTATTCCTTTCTTTGAGCATCACCTCAGAGCAGTGGAGCTTGTGGGGTTCATCACAAGTGTCTGAAAGGCCTCTCGAAAGGACGCCACACTCTTTATGGATTGCCTTTCCCATTCACCTTTGTTGGCAGGATGTCCTGTCTTTCCTTGCCATTCTATTCAGAACTGTGCGGCTGCAGATTACCAGTTAGACTTGGCTAAAATGAATAGTCTGTGCTTCTTTCCATATTTTTTTTTCTCAGAAAAAGACTGCTTGAAAAGCAAAAATGATCTGAAGGTCCCCCTTTTGGGTAATTTTCCCTTGGTGTTTGTAACAGATTCCTTTGGTGTCTCATGTCAAATCTCCTTACCTATCTGTTTAAGCTTGATTTAAGACAAATCACCTCTAGCACTCTTTCCCTGGAGGGAGTTAACACCCCTGAGGACAGTCTTCCATTTAGGGGGTCAGAAGCCAGTGGAAAATGACCCAGCTCATCCTCCTGTGGGTGGGAAGTTCTGAGAGGCATTTTATCTACTTCTCAGAAATCCTGGAAGATTCAAGCATATTGCCTACATCAGTGACCCCAAAATACTTCCTTATGTTGGCTTTTTCTCTTCCTTAGCACGTACCTCTTAACCAGGAACATGCACCCAAATCCTGGTCTCAGGCTCTGCTTTTGGGGAAACACAAAACATTCTGTGTAAAAAAAATTTTTCCCACTGCAATTCTCTATTACCCTCTTGCTGTTCTTATCCATTTCTTTTGTGTTGGAGTAAGTAATAGAGTCTATTCTTTAAAAAAAAAATGTAGAGGTTATATAGATACATTAAAAATATTCTTTCTCTTCTTATATATATGTTTTAAAGTATATGTACAAATGTGTATGTGTATCTTTAATTTTTGCATCTTTTTGTGGATAAAGTACATTGTAGGCAGAACTGTCTTGGGTCAGACACTTGGGGTTGAATTGCAGCCCTGTAGCCTTCAAGTCTTCTGAACTTGGGGTAGTTATTTACTCTTCCTTGGCCTTAGTTCTCGCTCCCATAAACTAAAGTGAGCATATTTATAGGGTTGTTAGGCATATTAATTGGAATTGTGTGTTTGTAACGCACTAGCATGGTTCCAAGCATTTAGCAAGCACTTAGCATATCTTCTCTGGTAGCTCAGCTGGTAAAGAATCTTCCTGCAATGCGGAGACCCTGGTTCAATTCCTGAGTCGGGAAGATCCACTGGAGAAGGGATAGGCTACCCACTCCAGTAGTCTTGGGCTTCCCTGGTGACTCAGATGGTAAAGAATCCACCTACAATGTGAGAGTATTTGGGTTCGATCCCTGCATTGGGAAGATCTCCTGGAGAAGGGAACGGCTACCCACGCCAGTATTCTGGTCTGGGGAATTCCATGGACTATATATAGTCCATGGGGTCACAAAGAGTCAGACACAACTGAATGACTTTAACTCACTAGCATATCTTAGTGATTATTATAAAAAACAAAACAAAGCAAATTTCTCTATCACACTGTACATTCTTCCCCTACTTTCTGGGGAGGGATGGGATGGGGGCAGGAAGGAAACCATTGTGTCTGCTGTATATCTTTCCAAAACTTTTTCTGTGTTTGCACAAACTTAAAAAATGTCTATGTATATGTATTTTTGTATATTTACTTTCTCTTTTATGTGTGTGGGACCATAGTATACATACTCTTCTGCAATTTAACATCAGATCATGGACATTCTCGTATGTCAGAATATGTACATCTGTTGCATTAAAAAATGGCTGTATGATATTGTTTTGCATGAATGAACCCATTTGGGAAGCTAATTTTATGTGTCAACTTGACAGGGCCATGGGATGCTTAGATATTTGGTCCAACATTATTTTGGGTGTTTCTGTGAGGGTGTTTTTGGAGGAGTTTAACATTTAAATAATTAGAGTAAAGCAGATTTCCTCCCTCATGTCGGGTGGGCCTCATCTAATCCACTGAAGGCCTGAATAGAACAAAGGGTTGATCCTCTCCTGGGAAGGGAGAATTTCCTCCAGTCTTATTGCCTTCAGTATGAGACATCAATATTTTTTCCTGCCTCTGAACTCAAACTAAAACCCTCTTCCTGAGTCTTGAGCCTGTCTGCATTTGGACTGGAGCTGTACTATCAGCTCTCTTGGGTCTCCAACTTGCTAACTGTACATCCTGGGACTTGTGAGCCTCCATAACTGCATGAGCCAATTCATTATAATAAAAGAGCAGAGACATCACTTTGCCAGCCAAGGTCCATATAGTCCAAGCTATGGTTTTTCCAGTAGTCGTGTATGGATGTGAGAGTAGGACCATAAAGAAGACTGATGCCGAAGAATTGATGCTTTCAAATTGTGGTGCTGGAGAAGACTCTTTAGAGTCTCTTGGACTGCAGGGAGATCAAACTAGTCAATCCCAAAGGAAATCAACCTGAATAGTCATTGCAAGGACTGTTGCTGAAGTTGAAGCTCCAATACTTTGGCCACCCAATGTGAAGAGCTGAATCACTGGATAAGACCCTGATGCTGGGAAAGATTGAAGGCAGGAGGAGAAGGGGTGACAGAAGATGAGATGGTTAGATAGCATCACCGACTCAATGGGCATGAATTTAAGCAAACTCCAGGAGATAGTGGGGGACAGAGGAGCTTGGCATGCTACAGTTCATGGGGTTGCAAAGAGTCATACACAACTTAGTGACTGAACAACAACAGCAACATATATCTATATCCATACTGTGTGTGTTCTACTGTGCTTAGGTGCTCAGTTGTGTCTGACTCTTTGCGACCCCATGGAGAAATGCCCACCAGGCTCCTCTATCCATAGGGATTCTCCAGGCAAGAATACTGGAGTGGGTTGCCATGCCCTTTTCCAGGGGATCTTCCTAACCCAGGGATTGAACCCAGGTTTCCTGCATTGCAGGCAGATTCTTTTCCGTCTGAGCCAACAGGGAAGCCTGAATCTATACGTGTATGTAAATTATAGGGGAAACATTCATACATTACATAACTAATGGGGGAAAGGGCAAAACAATGGTGTATTAGCCAGGCTTCTCCAGAGAAACAGAACCAGTATGTACATGTATGTTTGAGGGAAGCTGGTAAAATGACTGTGGTCTTGTCACGGAGACTCTTTGACTTTTTTAATTCACCAGAGACTTCCCCATTCCCACCAGCGCCTTTAAATAGATCAGCTTTCTTGGACTCAGTCTTCCTTCTTGATTTCCAGGCTCACTGCCTACTGTTTAAGGATACAGTCCCCAAGGATGTTGTGATGATGCAGGATAAAATCACTCTCAGGAGGATAACTGCCAGGAGTCCTGGCTCCAAAGCTGACCCAAGGGAGCTGTTAGAACAGTGCTCTCTGGAAGTTCCTGTGCCTTCTCTGAAGATATGAGACATCTAAGAGTCAGATGGATTTTCATAACCTCTTAGCAATATCCAGGTCCTTCAATGTAGTGTTTCTGATGGCTGTAGGCAGACTATGGCAGACCCAGAATTCTTTATCTGTAAGTTTACTTCAAAAGCACTTTGTTCTGGACATATTTTTATGTCCAGCATCAGCAGCAGCCCTGAGCATGGAGCTTTCCAGCTCCAAGGAAGGCAAAGCTTAAAAGGGG
This sequence comes from Bubalus kerabau, assembly GCF_029407905.1. Lineage (NCBI taxonomy): Eukaryota > Metazoa > Chordata > Mammalia > Artiodactyla > Bovidae > Bubalus > Bubalus kerabau. The sequence goes on along the minus strand of NC_073640.1, from coordinate 10,467,359 downwards.
ACCATCTGCAGTTTAGGATTTCCCAGCTTCTCTCCTACCTGGAAGTAAAAGAAGATTCCTGGTGTTGGATGCTCTGAACCGAGGGTCTCCAGGATGGAGTGGACTCTCCTCTGTTGAGTGGCCCTATTTTGATCTACAAAGCCCAGCATGAGCTGCTATGGCTCTCAGGAACCAGCTATTCACACAAGTTCCACCTCTTGGAGACCACAATGTATAAAGAAATAAGAATACTGGAACAAATCAGATGTCACGCAACTGTTCTGTTCCATTCTCCTCTCTTCTATTCCCTTCCACTCCATTCCATGCTGTTATATTTAGTTACTAGACATTCTAGTCTGTGTGGTCCCATTCCATTTGAACTTGGACTTTTTATTCTATGTTATTCTGGTTCGTTCTATTCCATCTCATCTCTTCCCACTCCATCGCATTCCATTCTATTTTATAGCTGTGTAGAATGAGTTCTTGCCTAATGCAAGGGATTTTACTAGATGTTACAAAGAAAGGCTGTGTGTGTGTGTGTCTGTGTGTGTGTATGTACACACGTGTTTTGAAGAATAGTTTTCAGGATATCATTATAGTAGACAAAAATTCCATATTTCTTGCACCTGTCTCTAAAAATGTTCAAGAGGCAGTTTTAAGTGAATTTGAAATGTTACAAAGTAAAGATTTACCTGGGCTTCCCATGCAGTCAGTGGTAAAGAATACGCCTGCCAATGCATGAGACACAAGTCCATCCCTGGGTCTGGAAGATCCCTGGAGAAGACAATGGCAACCCGGTCCAGTATTCTTGCTTAAAGAATCCCATGAACAGAGGAGCCTGGTGGGCTACAGTCCATGGAGTTTCAAAGAGTCAGACACGACTGAGCAACTGAGCATGCATGCACAAAGTTTACCTAGAGAGCATTGGTACTTGCAGTGAGTTAAGGAGAATTCAAGGCTTTAAGTCCTTTATGTTTCTTTTCTAGTGCTCTGTTAGAGACCATGTTTACTAGCAATGCAAATCCTATGGTAAATTAAGATGAATTTTGGTCTATATTTAAAAGTTTAAAAGGTGGAAGACACCAAATTACAAACAGAACCATAAGCTGAATGTGTGTGTGTGTGTGGGTGTGCTCAGTCGTGTCCGGCTCTTTGTAACTCCAGGACTGTAGCCCACCCGGCTCTTCTGGCCATAGGATTTCCCTGCATAGACACTGGAGTGGGTTGCCATTTCCTCCTTCAGGTGATCGTTGCAACCTAGGGGTCAACCTCGTGTTTCCCGAGTCTCCTCCACTGGCAGCATATTCCTTATCACTGAGCCATCTGGAAATCCTGTAAGGTGAATAGGGAAGGCATATGCTTTCAAATGTATTTCTCAGCTATTCTTCTTCAGTGTTGGCTACAATGTGGACATGGACATCTTTTTGTTTTTTTCTTGGAAAGTCAGTTATTCTGGGAATAAAATATGTTCTCAAGAGGTAGTCCAGTATCATTGTTAATAAGATCATAGGCTTTTATAAAGAACTGAGTTAGAAGGTCAGTTCTAATTCTAGCCATATGAACTAGGGCATGTTCCTTAACCACTTGGATAATAGTCTCTTTCATGGTGTTCTTGAAAAAATTAAATGAGATAATACATATGGAGTGCTTAGGGTCATATTACCAATATTAAGTGGTCAATAAATGTCAGTTACTAGTTGAGAAATAGGGACAGTATAATGCTTTTAGGGATTTTTTTGAGGATGAACTGAGATGTTTATAAAGCATTTAGGTCACATGGTAAGCCCTCAACTAGATGTTCAGATCATCGACACCATTGTTTTTGTTATTACATCTTATCTGTACAATATGGATAATATAATTAACAGTATAGTTGTAAAGATGAATTGAGATAATGTGTGTGAAGTATATTTAGTGAGAACCAAATAAATTTTAAACTGCTGGGGGACAGGAATTGTGTTACTTACACTGAGCACCCCAGCCTCATGCTTGACACATAGAAGGTATCCAATAAGTATTTTGTAAATAAATGAATGAATCACTGTATTATAAATTAGGTTCTATTCTATCACAAATGTAAAAGGAGATCTTGGAAAAATGTTCTGGTCTCCTTTAGAATCTGATGACCCCTGAAAAATGAGGCATAAAATAAACCCGAGGAGACAGGATGTTCCCAAACTCTGAGATCATCATCCTAATCCCCTACATTAGAAAGGTCTTTATGGTTCACAAAGAATGTTCACATCCATTATGTCATCCAATATAAAAAAAATTAAAATAAAACAAGCAAGAAATGTCCTTAGGGTCCGCCTGGACAAGGAACTCAATCTCTTAAAAATGGTTTAAAGCCCCCTCTGTCTTCCTACAGATATTGCTTATAGAAAACTTCAGGCACAGAAATGCTACCCAGCTTGATTTAGCTTAAAGAAACCTTTTGTGACCTTATAAACAAACACAGCCCAGTGGGAACTCAAGTGGAATTTCAGAATTTTGAAGATGAGCTGAGAGAATTTGCTCAGAAATGGGGCATATTAAAACAATCTCTACCAAAGGAGTGAAACAATAAAGAGATTGACTCAGAAGAGAACAAAAAGGCTAGTCCTGCTTATTGGTGAGCAGTGAGCTCCTGACTCATTAGAACTGTTGACTGTAGCAATAATGTTTGGGAACATTGCAGTCTCATGAGCGAGCTTATAATGATGTTCATCTCGTGTGGATGGACGGCCTTACATAAACTCTGACTGCTCGTGGAAAGAGCTTCTTATCCTTAAAGTATGCTATGAGAATGAGACTGGGCAAGGCTGATTAAAAGACATTTTTATGAATGTAAATGTCAACTTTGAAATGCCTGTCCTCTGATACAGTGCTGTGTGTTCATGCATGCATTGGGTAAATGTGTTTTGACCTTTTGTCCTGAGTGAGTGGGTTAGGCCAGTTGGTTAATTGAGTCATTGAAAGAGAGACAAGTGATGTATTGGTCGAGGTCCCAGCAAGAAACAGATGCTCAAATGGAGTTTCAAATGGAGGGACTTCATTGACCAAGGTGTGAACAGAGCTGCTCCCAGATAAGTCAAATGAATAGACAAAAGGACTGAAGTGTGAGCAGGGTTACAAAGTAGGGACAAGGGGTTGTGAGTGAGGTCCTAGACACTAGCCGTAAGAAGCTGTGAACCCCTCAGGTGTATCTAGCATTAGGGCAACCCAAAAGCTCACAGGAGCTGTGATCCTGGAAAAACACAGATGCCATCATAGATGTGGGGAAGAAGGGAAGAGGCTCTGGCCTCTCTCCCGTCTCTCACTCTGGTTCCCTGCAGGTATTTCCCAGTGGTCATACCCCTCCGGTTGCTAGCAGGTGAGGGAACCTGGGAGGCAGTCTGCTGGGGCTCCCAGGGACAGAACAGGGCAGGAAAAGATGGGTCTCGGGGTGGGTCATACCATCTTTGTCACAACTACTCTTTCTGCCATTGTAGGGTAAAAGCCGGCATAGATAGTAAGGAAATGAATGTGTATAGCTGTGTGTCATTAAAACTTTATTTACAAAACAGTGGGCCAAATCTCCAGTTACAGTTCACTGACCCTTGGCCTTAACTTCAGGCTTATCAGAGAATGGTTTATACATGGAGTCCAGCATAAGCACAGTTACTGAGTTCCTGGGTAGCAGCAGACAACAGCAGCAATGTCCTCATTAACTCTTTCTGGCTGGGACCTATCTCCACTTGGTTTCTGCCTTGGTATCATATAAGTTGAAGCAATTGCCCCACACAGGCTTGATACACACCAGAGAAGTCTTTGGTGGAAGCCTTCAGCACACTTGAAATGAGGACATAAATAATTCAAGTGAATCCATAAATGATTCAAGCTTGTTCCAGTGGTGTGTGCAGGGACACAAGTGTGTGTGGTGTGTTCTGTGTCATGAGCAAAAGGGCAGCGTTGAGACTCACATATGGGTCAGTGGGCACAGCTCAAAGGCACATAATCTATCTCCTTGTTAAGCCAGTGGACTTTGGGGAGGTGAGAGCAGAAGTAAGCAATGACTACCCCAGTAAGAACAAACAGAAGCCTTTTATTAAAAAGCCTGTTATAGCAGGAGAGTCAACCACCATCACTGGTGTTTGGCAAAGACTCAGAGGCAGGCAGGGGAGAGGGAAAGTTTTATAGTGAGAAAAGGGAAGGCTTCAGTGTGTGCTGATTGAAGGCTGTCCTCCTGGGGAGGCTGGGGGCAGGCCAGCTAGGAGTGGGGCATCCTAGGGGCTTGGTTTGGGAGCATATTTGGCTTTCTTTCATTGGTCCTGAGTTGGAAGAGAAGGCAAAAATGAAGGAAGCTGGCATCATTGACCAAGTCCTGCCTGGTTTGAATTGATTGCTACCAAGTTTGTGGTTTGGCCTCCCAGTCTGGGTGTTCAAGTGGTACAGTTGGTCTGGCCATCGGCCATTTATGTATTCAGTCTCTCATGTTATACAGGTTAGTGCTGACTGTCTGTCCTGGCTCTGTCTCCACTTGGATGTTGTTAAGACAGGAAGAGCATCTCAGCAACCAGCTCCTCTGCTCTGTACCAACTCACGTGGGCTTCCGTGGCCATGAACATTTTTCCTTACTGCGACTCACAGTGGATCTCCAGTTGCCTGATTATCACAACACTGACTTAGTGTTACCAGGAGGAGCTATGGCCTCATTCTCTGAATTCCCCTATAAAATCACTCTTAGATCAGTCCTTTTATATAAATCTCACATCCTTCCCTCAATGACCTTATCCTTGCCAGCATAATCTCCTTGTTCCTCCCCAGGTCTCCCCATGAGGTGGACCCATGTACGCATGCTTCTCCAGTCATTCCTTACCTCATTTGCATATAGTTTGCTCATAATTTTATCACCCCAAGAGACATTCTTGAGCCAGGATGACCCTGTGTGGAGTGTACCTAGTGGAATCTCCATTCAGGCCTAACCAGCAGTGGTCAGATTCCTTCTGCGTCCAGGTTTCTCTTGTGTAGTGTGGGTAAAAGATTGCACATCCTTCCACAGGACTGTGCATTTTCTCTTCTTGCCTTAGTTCTTCCTTCCTACAAGGTTTATCTCTCTCTCCTCTGCACTTGGTTGGATTGAACTGTTTGTCGTGAATTTGCTAAACTACTGGATGCCTTCTCTTTCTTCTAAAATAAAATGTATAGCTCCCCAAATTTAGTTTCTGATCACTTCTCTCTCAACAGCCACTACCCTCTCTGCTCTGAATCAGATAAGCCTTGTAGGTAGTTTCTTTATGTGTTTGTGTGTGCGCACGTGCATTTGTTCACCTGAGTCAAATGGCAACATTCTTTTTCATAGACTTGCAAACCCTTGGAGCTGAAAGGGATCTCAGAAGTCAGGGAGGTTAATATTCTCCAAATGGGATGCATAATTCTGGATGGGTGTACATGGTGATGTTGGCTAAGCATTTCATGTAATTTTAGTTGTTGTGTATTTATTTTAATCTATTAGAAAAATTTATGTAATTGTTACATTAAACTACGTGAGTTCATAAACATTACTGTCAAGGATGAGGCTGAGTCATATGGTATCTTAGAAACTTATTGTTCTCCATGTATATGAGCTGCAGGTACTACGGGTAGTACCTAGATATGACTAACATCATGAAAATAGAATTTTTGGAAGTGCTCCAACCTCCAAAGGCTACACAAGAGGAAACTGAGTCTTTGAGAAGAGACGAGTTTTATCCAGGGCCCCTCAGCTTGAAAGAAGCAGAGCTAGAGTTAGATCAGGTCCAGATTCCCAGTGTTCTTTCATTCAGTTCCCAAAGACTTCTCCTTGGAAACTCTGAGTTCAGCTGCAGAATGGAGACCATGATCTATAACGGCTCCTGGGGGATGGATTTGCAAAAGCACAAGAAGCTGGACAAAAGCCTATTCTAACTACATGGCGAATTACCTGAACAAGTCCAAGAGCCTCATTTTCAGAGATAAAAACTGCTCGTTTATTGGATCTAGAACAACGGAAACTTTGCTGGATAACAAGGTAAATGAATGCATTGCACCATTCACTGCTGTGGAGGCCCACAAGCTGCTGGTTGCTCTGCGTAATGGGAGATTCAGAATGCAGTTAATGGGTTAGTGTAGTTTTTATTGTAAAGGCAAACTAAATTAAACTGATAGTTTTAATTAAATTTGAATTGGCTGTGATTTTACTCAGTTTTAAAGGCCACTTGAGACACTAGCGTTGCACTTAAAATCTAGTGTTGTAATTAGTGACATCTACATTTATTATAATGGTTACTGCACTTTATTGAATTTATTCAGGGGTAAACAAAAGCTCAGCATCTAAAGAGCGTGTATTCCAAGCTAGGTTGGCTTTGGGAGCCTGTTTTGTTTCTGTTAGAATGTCAGGTGATGATGCTGATCTTAGAAAGGGAGGTCTGGGGTTTAGCCCTCCAGCCGCAAGCTTAACATCATGGGCTACCTCAAACCAGAACTGTCCCAAAATGCTATACTTTTTACTGTATTGTTTTTTATCTGGAAAATCCAAATTAGGTGTGTGTTTGAGCATCCCTCAATCCTCCAGTTCTTCTAGAGTTCAAGGTCCACTAATCTAGATTTGGAGACACCATCAAGCAACCATTAATTTGATCTGGAAATCATAGGAGCTTTGTGGCAGCTCCAGGAAATGTTAGCGAGGGAAGGTGCTGGCTTCTGGAGGAGGGCAGTGCCTGGGCGGCTCAGTATCATCTATTGTCCCCAACAGAACTGGGCCCTAAAAGGGGGTTCTCATAACTTGGTTGTGTGGAGGATTACCTGAGAGGCTTGTTGTAATGCAGTGTCGGGGCTTCATCTGTAGATGTTCTGGTTTAGTAAATGCCCGGGGAAAACCTCATTTTGAGAAAGTCTGCTCAAAGTGTTAATTCAGTCTAATGAAATCCTCAGAAGGACCCCTGATTAGCATAAGTGGGAGTATTTTCTCAGAGGGTCACCGTGTTACATACTCTGTCATGAGGCCTGTGTGGTAATGGTCACTTAGAATTGTTTGGTAAGAGTGAGATTAAAGCAAGGATTATATTTTTAATTAAGAATTAGTAAATGCTTATAATTCAGAAGTGTGTAACAGAAAAGATGAATTACTCTTGGTCCAGTCAGTCCTCCTCCCCAGGGCAAATAGCTCACTCTCTGGTATATGACTTCTGGAGAGATGTCTGCTTCCTCCTTTATAAGCATAGCTATAAGTAGATGCTTCCCTGCTAGAGTACCCTGCTTGTTACTTTGTTCTGTGTTCCAAGGGATTTCCTCTGCTTTGTCTTTTTATGTTCTTTGTTTATTCCTTTTATGTACCATTCTATTCTTGTTTAATGGATATAAAAACTTTCTCAAGGTTTTTGAAGATAACAGGTTTTTTTGTGTGCTTTTTTGCTTTTTGGATATACTATCTCAGTTTTCTCTGTTACCACATTTCTCATTGTTTTCCTTGATCTTTTTCTGGCAAACAGTAGGCATAGTGGTTCCCTGTTTCAGATATGAGAATGGACGCAAAAGGGAACTCTGGGTTTGGAGGGGACTACTTGACTATCAGATTTCTCTTCTGGTACAACAGGCAACGATCTGAACTCTTTGCTTTGGGACTCCTAATGCCAACACGTGGCGTGCTGTCCACATTCAAACTCACTTTAGCTGCCCTGTTTTTCTCTTGTTTATTCAGTTTTTTTAGAGGAAGAGTTCTTGCTATTGTTATTGCAGTTTTTTTTTAAATTGCAGGTAAACATCTGCCTTTAGGACATTCTGAATATCCCATGTGTAGGAGTTTAATTAATCCCACTTTCTTCCTTCCTGTTCTCATTGATGTTCATGAATTCCAAACCTCACTGGAACTCTCTCTTTTTTAGACAGAGTGGGCAAAACTCAGAGTTTTTCAGGAGCATGACACATATGCTTACTAACCAGTCTAAAATTTGAACAAACCAGTACTAGTAAACAAACTTGGGTATTTTAGTAGGGACCAATACTTGGGCGCTTCCACATTATTCAGGTGAATTTTAGGTTTGAATCTGTAGGAACTGTGTCTGTAAAGAGCAGTGAACTTTGGTCAACTATGAAACAAATCTGAATCATTTGTGTCTGATTCCTTCACCCCAAACTTATTGACTTGGAATCTATAGGACTTGAGTCTATGTAATGGCAATCAATCAAACAATTAAAAAAAAATAACAAAGAAAAATCCCAAATTCAATGAACATGAATACAACAGGAAAAATTTTGTGATTTCTTTTTAATCAATATAAATTCAATTACTTGTATTCCTGTTTTCAGTGTCATCTTCTGGAGCATTGAACACCAATTTCAGAATTCCAGAGTTTGTTCACAAGAGCTATAATAGTCAAACTATTTTAGACCTTGATAGGGCCTTAATGTATTGGTAAAAAATGAAGGAATCCATATTGGGAAGAAATTAAAAATTTAGGCTTTGAATTTAGGTAGGTCTGGGTTCTCATCTGCCTTAAAGGTGATACTATTGCTTCTCACATTCTGCTAGTGTCAGAACTAATCACATGACTCTATCCTCTGTTACATGACTGCAGGAGAATTTGAGAAATATGGAACCACACAGACTATTTGGGGAGCTCTCTTTGGCAGGTTCATTCATCGCCATTATCAAATCCAAAGGATGAAATACCTTTTGTTTTGTCTACAGAACCAGTCCAGTCATAGGTAGAGTTATGTTTTGAAGCAAGATAAGGAGTTTTGAGCCACAGTTGAGGGCTCTTATCTTTTATTCAATGTTACAGTTAAACTTCGGTTCCCAGAAGCTGAGCAATCTTCTCAAGATGTGGGATGAATTAGGAGTAGAGCTGAATTTTATTCTTTCTGCTTAACCACCCTGCCTGTCTTCTCCTGGATATTTCTGTAGTATCTTTTTGTAATTATTTCTGTGACGTTTTTCCTCCAAATTACCAAATTGTTTATTATCACCTAGAAAGAATAAGTCTTTCAGTGAAATGTATGAGCATGTAAATTTTATGATAATGAGAAACACTTCCTCCTAAAACTAGGATAGAGCATCTGGAAACATAAAATTCATATTAAAATGACTGAAGAGATGCCCCTTCTCCCAATCAAAGTAATTAAAGCTTGGTTGCAAGGATTTGTATTAAGATTAGGAAATTCTTCTTTAGGTTATGTTGTGGTGAAATCTTGTTACAATAACAAAACAGTCTTCTAACATGTGGGTGACCTCGGGGCTTCATTGTTGAAGAGCATTCTTCCTAGCACTATGAGTCTGAATATTATGTGTCAATAAAAATGTGTGAAGTTAGTGGGGGCTATCTACTTACTAGGTTGGCCTTCCATTTTGGTGGATTAAAAATGGCCACAGATTCTTTAACACACTTCCCAGGGAAAAGTGGGTTTCCCCTGAGAGAACAGCTCTGTGGCTGCTTAGACCAACAGGCTGAAAGAATATGGTGGGAGGGACAGTTTCCAGCGTAAGTGTACAGGCCCAGGCTAAAGCAGCTGCCATTTCATATCTCTGAAGATACTCATTCTGGAATCCTTAACCTTCATGCGGACAGACAAACCCTGAGAGAGAGGGCTCCAGCTGTACTCAGCTCTCTAGTCACTCCTGCTAAGGCTCCAGACATGGGGAAAAGAAGCCATCTTGGACATAGACCCCTCAGCCCCAATTACTGTGCATAAAGCTGCGTGGATCAGAAACAAAGGACCTGGCTGAACTTTTTCTGAATTCTTGGCCAATAAAACTGTGAGCAAATAAAATGGTTGTTTAAGCTATCAACTTTTTCTTATTTATAATTTTATTTCCCATTATGGTTTATATTTTTGTTGTTTCTTAGTTGCTAAGTCATGTCTGACTCTTTGCAACCCCATGGCTCCTCTGCCTGTGAGATTTCCCGACAAGAATACTGGAGTGGGTTGCCATTTCCTTCTCCAGGGATCTTTCCAGCCCAGGGACTGAACCTGCATCTCCTGCATTGCAGGTGAATTATTTGCCACTAAGCCTCCTGGGAACCCCTATTGTTTAGCATAGGATATTGACCTGATGTGAAGAGCTGACTCATTTGAGAAGACCCTGATGCTGGGAAAGATTGAGGGCAGGAGGAGAAGGGAATGACAGAGGATGAGATGGCTGGATGGTATCACCGATTCAATGGACTTTAGTTTGGGTGGACTCTGGGAGTTGGTAATGGACAGGGAGGCCTGGCATGCTGCGGTTCATGGGGTTGCAAAGAATCGGACACGACTGAATGACTGAACTGAACTGAACTCATTGAATATAGTTCATTGTGCTGTACAGCAGGACCTTGTTTATCCATTCAGTGAATAACAGTTTGCATCTGCTCACCCCGGATTCCCAGTTCATCCCACCTCCAGCCCCCTTGGCAACCACAAGTCTGTTCTCTATGTCTGTGAGTCTCTTTCTGTTTCATAAAAGTTCATTTATGTCATGTTTTCGATTCCACATATAAATGATATCATATGGGATTTGTCTTTCTCTTTTTGATTTACTTAGTATAATAATCTCTAGTTCCATCCATGATGTTACAAATGGCATTATTTCATTATTTTTTATGACTGAATAGTATTTCATTGTATATATACACCACATCTTTTTTATTTATTTATCTGTTGATAGACATTTAGGTTTTTTCCATCTCTTGGCTATTGTGAATAGTTAAGCCATCAACTTTGGGTTGCTTTATTACATAGAAATTGGTGACTGGTACGTCTCTCACCTATGATTCATATCTAGTTTTGAGTTTAAGCTCTGGAACTAGCCTTCTTGGGTTTAAACCTGATCACCAAGTCTTAGTAGCCATGTGATCTCAAACAAATTATTTTAATTCTCTCTGCTTCAGATTTTTCATCTATAAACTTAAAATACTGAAATTCATCTCATAAGGTAGTTGTGACTAAATATGTTAAATATGGTACTTAAAACAATGCCCAATAAATACTTACTCAGCAGTACACTGAGAACCTGCTGCTGCTGTTGCTGCTAAGTCGCTTCAGTCGTGTCCGACTCTGTGCGACCCCATAGACGGCAGCCCACCAGGCTCCCCTATCCCTGGGATTCTCCAGGCAAGAACACTGGAGTGGGTTTCCATTTCCTTCTCCAGTGCATGAAAGTGAAAAGTAAAAGTGAAGTCGCTCAGTTGTGTCCGACTCCTAGCGACCCCATGGACTGCAGCCTACCAGGCTCCTCTGTCCATGGGATTTTCCAGGCAAGAGTACTGGAGTGGGGTGCCATTGCCTTCTGCGACACCAAGAGCCTACTAAGTGGCAAATACTGTTCTTAGTCAGTTCAGTCGCTCGGTTGTGGCCAACTCTTTGCAACCCCGTGGACTGCAGCATGCCAGGCCTCCCTGTCCATTACCAACTCCCAGAATTTACTCATGTAAACTCATGTCCATTGAATCAGTGATGCCATCCAACCATCTCATCCTCTGTTGTCCCTTCTCCTCCCGCCTTCAATCTTTCCCAGCATCAGGGTTTTTTCCAGTGAGTCAGCTTTTTGTATCAGGTGGCTAAAGTATTGAAGTTTCAGTTTCAACATCAGTCCTTCCAATGAACACTCAGGACTAATCTCCTTTAGGATAACTGGTTGGATCTCCTTGCAGTCCAAGGGACTCTCAAGAGTCTTCTCCAGCACCACAGTTCAACAGCATCAATTCTTTGACACTCAGCTTTCTCTATAGACCAACTCTCACATCTATACATGACTACTGGAAGAATCATAGCCTTGACTAGATGGACCTTTGTTGGCAAAGTAATGTCTCTGCTTTTTAACGTGCTGTCTAGCTTGGTCATAACTTTTCTCCCAAGGAGTAAGCATCTTTTAATATCATAGCTGCAGTCACCATCTGCAGTGATTTTGGTATCTAAATAAATAAAGTCTGCCACTGTTTCCACTGTTTATCCATCTATTTGCCATGAAGTGATAGGACCAGATGCCTTGATCTTCGTTTTCTGAATGTTGAGCTTTAAGCCAACTTTTCCACTCTCCTCTTTCACTTTCATCAAGAGGCTCTTTAGTTCTTCTTCACTTTCTGTCATAAGGGTGGTGTCATCTGCATATCTGAGGTTATTGATATTTTTCCCTGCAGTGTTGATTCCAGCGTGTGCTTCATCCAGCCCAGTGTTTCTCATGATGTACTCTGCATATAAGTTAAATAAGCAGGGTGACAATATACAGCCTTGACGTACTCCTTTTCCTATTTGGAACTGGTCTGTTGTTCCATGCCCAGTTCTAACTGTTGCTTCCTGACCTGCTGTTCTAGGCTTGGGGCATATCAGTGAAAAAAATAGGCAGAAAGTCCTGGCTTTTTATAACATTTATCTTTTTTTTTAAGATTAAAAAAAAATGTGGACCATTTAAAAAATCTTCATTGAATTTGTTACAATATTGCTTCTGTCTTATGTCTTGGTTTTTCAGCCCTGAGGCATGTAGGATCTTAACTTCCTGACCAGGGATCGAACCCACACTTCCTGCATTGAAAGGTGAAATCTTAACCACTGGACTGCCAGGGAAGTTTGCCATATACATCTTAAATGAGCAGATGAATAAAACCCAGAACTCATGGAATCAAGGGCCTTCTTAGACTCAGGATGTATCAGTTAAATTGTGCTCCTTTGTGACATTTCTGCACAGCTCTGCTTTCTTATGTGGATAATCTTTGACTATGGTGATGGTTAAGTCACTATAAGAGAGATTATGATGACTTACAGGGATGATCAAGAGCAGCCTTCAAAAGGAAAGCAGCTGTGTATGGACAGCTGAACTCTCTGAGTCAGTTTCATTATCTGTAAAATGGACCAGTTATACTGAAAGCAGTTTAAGGTCTCCCCTATCTCTGATGACTTGTGTGTGTGACAGGAGGCCACCGAGAAGGGTGTGTGGGGAGGGAAGTTGGCAGTGGTGAGGGGATTAGAGCCATTTGGATGTTTTTTGCTAAACTTGGAATTTGCGTCCATAGTCTGATAGTCTAAGTGAAGTTTCAGGGACAATAGAAAAGCATATTTAAAGAGTGATTTGAGAAAGGTGAGGCACATGACTGCCATGCTGCAGAGTTATTTGCGTGTAGGTGGCCATGAAGAGGATATTTGCACCAGCACGAGGCTCCTTCATTCTCATGCTCAGACATTCAGCACACAGCACTCTCTCTCCATCTCTTTCTCAAATTCACATGCCTTTTACAGCAGGGCAATCACTCTGATTTATTGAAGTTACCAATACCTCTGCTTGGAGCCTCACGAGTTGGTATTTTCATTTATTCATGCATTTGTTCTAGGACCGTGTGCAGTGCAATCATTTAGTGCTGGATATACACAGGCAACTGTAGTGTTTTGTGTTAATTGCACCAACAGAAGTTTTCCCAGGATCCCATAAGAGCTGGGGAAAGAGGCTTTGAAGGCTGGGAGGCTCAGGACAGGAGTCAAGGACATCTGTTGTTTTTGTCTTTCCAGCACCCCTTCCCTTCTTTGCAGGCAACAGGCCTCTTTCTAGTGAAGGATAAATCCTACGTGTTCTAAGTGGGACTGACTCAGCAACCCCGGCATGTGACCCAGACACATAAATGTCTCCCGTAGCAATTTTACGACACAGGCATTGGCAGAGACTCATTTTCTTAGGGTTGCTAATCTGAAGGGGTATACATTTGGGATGGCCACCGGTCATCTTTCCAATCATTTGAAGTAAGTCCAATTATGAATGGAACATACATTAAAACAGCTACAGAGACACTTCCCTAATCAATGGAAAGTAATTGAAATTTGGCTGCAAAGATTTATATGAAAATCAGAAAACACACCTTTTAAATTTTAGGCTGCTGCTTTCCTATTATAGTGATGACACTGTCTTGGAGGGAAAGACAAAGTCCTAATAAATAGCATTCAAGGGCCTGGATCCAGCCATGCCTGAAGCTAGACATTTAGTTCTGTGTTTGTTATATGATCCAGTGAGTTGCTCTCCCAACTTTTTTCCCCTAAGTTAGTTCAAGGTAAATTTGTATTATCTGCAAGTACAAAGTTTTGCTGGAGTATATAATGACTTAGCTGAGTTTTAATGGATGAATAGGAATTCATTAGGTGAGTTGAGGATGAGTAAGATTTTCCAGCAGATAGATCATACAACAAAGGCTTGGGGAGAAAATTTCTAAGGAAAGTATCTATACAAAATAATACAGTGGGAATTGTCCTTGATCCAGGCTCTTCACTTGGAAAAAATACTGCTATAGAGTGGCCAAAATTAATTTAGAAACAATACCCACAAGAGCATGGCCTTCTGAGTAAAATCCACAAAGCAGTAATGAGTTGGAAAAATATTAGCTCATAAGACTCACTTAAAAGACTTCTGGGATGAAGTTATAATTGTGGTAGATACATAAGAAGTGACAGAAATATTACCTTTAATAAGAAGTTCCATTTAATCTATTTGGACATGCTCAGAAACATTGGGGGAAATCAATCACATTCATTTGATGGTCTTGTTTATTTAGAATGGCTGAAAACTAAGGTGTTTTATAATTGCTATGGCTAAAAAACCATTTCACCTGAGATCTGCCAGTTTTCAAACACCACATACTAACTTTAATTCAGCTAATGATGAAAATGAATCTTTTGTGTCTTTCATAGCCAAAAGTATTTTCAGCACATCGGTCTCCTTGCTTGAAATGAGTCCTGTCTCCTATTCTCCTTTGCCATCTGGATTTACCCATCCTTTAATTCCCACTTCAAATTCTGTTCTTTCAAAAAGTTGCTTCTGAATGCTATAGCAGAATCAAGGCCACCTTCTTCTCAATACGTGTCTGAGGTTACCTCCTGGCCTAGACCACACTTACTGTCTTTATGAAGTTAACTTTGAATTACAACTTAACTTTGGATTAGAGGCCTACTTGGATGTAGCATCTGGGGCTGAGGGGGCTTTAATATCTGATCTTGTAGCTGCAGAGTAGATTCTATATATTACTTTCCAGGAGTCCCACCAATATTCCCCTCCCCTGAATGAAAGATATAGCCAGGAATTATAGTTTCATGGGGTACTGATAAGCCTTATGAAAAAAATGGACCTGTAATGAACATGTTTCATGTATTAGATGTAACAGTGTAAATTCAATAGGTCTCTAAAGTGAAGGATTTATCAGAGCCTTCAGTTGATTTTTAAACAACACAAGTTTGAACTGTGTGGGTTCACTTATACATGGATATTTTTCAGTAAATAAGTACTACCACACCACATGATCCTGGTTGATTGAATCCACAGATACAGAACTATACATGTGGAAAGTGAAAGTGAAGTCGCTCAGTTCAGTTCAGTTCAGTCGCTCAGTCGTGTCCGACTTTTTGCGACCCAGTGAATCGCAGCACGCCAGGCCTCCCTGTCCATCACCAACTCCCGGAGTTCACCCAGACTCACATCCATCAAGTCAGTGATGCCATCCAGCCATCTCATCCTCTGTCGTCCCCTTCTCTTCCTGCCCCCAATCCCTCCCAGCATCAGAGTCTTTTCCAATGAGTCAACTCTTTGCATGAGGTGGCCAAAGTACTTTAGCATCATTCCTTCCAAAGAAACCCCACGGCTGATCTCCTTCAGAATGGACTGGTTGGATCTCCTTGCAGTCCAAGGGACTCTCAAGAGTCTTCTCCAACACCACAGTTCAAAAGCATCAATTCTTTGGCGCTCAGCCTTCTTCACAGTCCCAGTGAGGAGATACCCCTCGTCCAAGGTAAGGAGCAGTGGCTGCATTTTGCTGGAACAGCCGTGAAGAGAAACCCAAGTAAGACAGTAGGTGTTGCAAGAGGGCATCAGAGGGCAGACACACTGAAACCATACTCACAGAAAACTAGTCAATCTAATCACACTAGGACCACATCCTTGTCTAACTCAATGAAACTAAGCCATGCCCATGGGACAACCCAAGATGGGTGGGTCATGGTGGAGAGATCTGACAGAATGTGGTCCACTGGAGAAGGGAATGGCAAACCACTTCAGTATTCTTGCCTTGAGAACCCCGTGAACAGTATGAAAAGGCAAAATGATAGGATACTGAAAGAGAAACTCCCCAGGTCAGTAGGTGCCCAATATGCTACTGGAGATCGGTGGAGAAATAACTCCAGAAAGAATGAAGGGATGGCGCCAAAGCAAAAACAATACCCAGCTGTGGATGTGACTGGTGGTAGAAGCAAGGTCCGATGCTGTAAACAGCAATATTGCATAGGAACCTGGAATGTCAGGTCCATGAATCAAGGCAAATTGGAAGTGGTCAAACAAGAGATGACAAGAGTGAATGTCGACATTTTAGGAATCGGAGAACTAAAATGGACTGTAAGGTGAATTTAACTCAGATGACCATTATATCTACTACTGCAGGCAGGAATCCCTCAGAAGAAATGGAGTGGCCATCATGGTCAACAAAAGAGTCTGAAATGCAGTACTTGGATGCAATCTCAAAAACGACAGAATGATCTCTGTTCGTTTCCAAGGCAAACCATTCAATATCACAGTAATCCAAGTCTATGCCCCAACCAGTAACACTGAAGAAGCTGAAGTTGAACGGTTCTATAAAGACCTACAAGACGTTTTAGAACTAACACCCCCAAAAGATGTCTTTTTCATTATAGGGGACTGGAATGCAAAAGTAGGAAGTCAAGAAACACCTGGAGTAACAGGCAACTTTGGCCTTGGAGTATGGAATGAAGCAGGGCAAAGGCTAAGAGAGTTTTGCCAAGAAAATGCACTGGTGGCTCAGTCGTGTCCAACTCTTTGCAACCCCGTGGACTGTAGCCCACCAGGCTTCCCAGTCCATGGGATTCTCCAGGCAAGGATACTGGAGTGGGTTACCATTTCCTTCTCCAGGGGATCTTCCCGACCCAGGGATTGAAACTGGGTCTCCTGCATTGGAGGCAGATGCTTTAACCTCTGAGCCATCAGAGAAGCCCCATACATGTGGAGGAACCACATATATGTGGGGCCAACTGTAAGTTATATGCATATTTTCAAATGTGCAGAGGGTCAGTACACCTAACACCTAAGGGTCAGTGGTTTATATATTCATATATTATCTTGGTCAACCTGTTTTCCATATAATTTATTCAACACTAGACTCAGTTTTCTAGAGGAAGATGTATTACACTTCTGTTGCTCAATCAATGGCTTCTAGAAACATCTCTTCTCAGATACCTGTTTCACTTGGGAGGCAAAATATTGCAGGGTTGTCATTTTACAATAGGAAACACTCTTGACCCAAGAGACTATGCAGTATTTGCTGGACTTTCAGTTCTTTCTCCTTCTTTAGGATAAGCCAGCAATGAAGACTGAAGGAGTTTATTTTACTAAATGAAGAATTCTATAACCTTCATTGCCTAGCAGAAACATACTCTTCTTTGTGAAAACCTAGTTCATAAAATGGCCAACTGGTTTTTCCTGCTTAACTCTTTCAATCATATTTGAATGTAAGAACTATTTTAAACATAGTAATTCACCACATTTACCTTGACTTTTATTTATATGTAGGAATTATACTTATTTCAAGTGGATTTTATGAACAATGATTTCTGTGCCTATATTTGGAAATGCTAGAAAGACTGTTTATTCTTCCTTTTACTTACGGAATTGGTGATTCTGGGAGTCAGGATGTAGAAAAAGTGTGGGCTGTGGAGCAAACCCAACTTGGATACCTGTTCTATTTCTTGCTAACTTCATGGATCTGGGGAAGGATTTCACCTTTCTGAACCTGTTTCCTCACAAAATTAGAACCCACTTAACCTCATTGGAAAGTTGTGATGTTCTTCTCTTGCCCTCCCTTGTCTTTGCAAACTGAAATGTGAGCTGATGCAAAGCCTCATTATTGCCCTGTGTCCATCTATTGCTCACCTTGTTTGAACCTGCGTTTCCCTCTGTTGTGACACTTCTTTTTTTCACACTGGCCTGCGCTCACCATCCACGCCTCTTCAGCACTCTGACCTTTTCTGCCTGTCTTATTGCCAGTTTTTCTGCACACGTGACATCCATGAGCAGTAGGTATCATGTGATTATTTCAGAATGTGTTTGGTCAATTAGGTCTTGATATTAAATTCTGGATTGTTTTGTTCAAATAAGATTGCCCAGTATTGGGCCTTATATGCCTTCTGTTCTTTTCTGAAATACCTTGGAACAAACTTAACTATAAGAGAAATCAACCTAAATTTATCCCCTAATATTTATGCAAAGCATAATAGTGTATGAGCCTCTTTTTTTGTATTGAGGAATTTGTTTTAACTTTATGAAAAATTTCAGACATACAAAATAGAGATAATAACAGATAATAGTATAATGAAATCTCATGTACCTGGCACAAGGCTTTAACAATGACCTGTTTATGGAAAATTTTGTTTCAACTTTATCTTCCGCTTTCTCCTTACCACTGAATTATTTGGGGACAAATCCAGTATATCTTTGCATTTCATTTGTGAATGTATCAATATGTATATTTTGAAATGATAAAGGCAGCTTCTAAAAATCTAACTGCAATACAGTTATCACACCAAAAAATTTAGAAGTATTTAAAAAATTTTACGTCAATCATTTTGAGTGGCGATGGTAGGGGGAGATAAAACGTGCAGTAGTTGAGGTTCACTACAGAGCCATGCAAACTGAGAAAACAATGCTGTGCAAAGCCTGAGTACTTTGTGACCCTGACCTTCACCCTGGTTTACAGATCAGAAGAATCTGGCAAATTCTAAAATCATGAAAAAGAAGGAAGGGAGGTCTCTGGGATGACCACCCAGTATTCCTGCTCCTACCCAGCAAAGATTACAGGGAGCCACAAGTTTCTGGAGATTGGTAGACACATTTCAGTTCAGTTCAGTTCAGTTCAGTCGCTCAGTCGTGTCTGACTCTTTGGGACTCCATGAATCACAGCACGCCAGGCCTCCCTGTCCATCACCATCTCCCCGAGTTCACTCAGATTCACATCCATCGAGTCAGTGATGCCATCCAGCCATCTCATCCTCTGTCGTCCCCTTCTCCTCCTGCCCCCAGTCCCTCCCAGCATCAGAGTCTTTTACAGTGAGTCAACTCTTCTCATGAGGTGGCCAAAATACTGGAGTTTCAGCTTTAGCATCATTCCTTCCAAAGAAATCCTAGGGCTGATCTCCTTTAGAATGGACTGGTTGGATCTCCTTGCAGTCCAAGGGACTCTCAAGAGTCTTCTCCAACACCACAGTTCAAAAGCATCAATTCTTTGGCGCTCAGCCTTCTTCACAGTCCAACTCTCACATCCATACATGACCACAGGAAAAACCGTAGCCTTGACTAGACGAACCTTTGTTGGCAAAGTAATGTCTCTGCTTTTGACTATGCTATCTAGGTTGGTCACAACTTTCCTTCCAAGGAGTAAGCGTCTTTTAATTTCATGGCTGCAGTCACCATCTGCAGTGATTTTGGAGCCCCCAAAAATAAAGTCTCATACTGTTTCCACTGTTTCCCCATCTATTTCCCATGAAGGGATGGGACCGGATGCCATGATCTTCATTTTCTGAATGTTGAGTTTTAAGCCAACTTTTTCACTCTCCACTTTTACCTTCATCAAGAGGCTTTTGAGTTCCTCTTCACTTTCTGCCATAAGGGTGGTGTCATCTGCATATCTGAGGTTATTGATATTTCTCCCGGCAGTCTTGATTCCAGCTTGTGCTTCTTCCAGCCCAGTGTTTCTCATGATGTACTCTGCATATAAGTTAAATAAACACGGTGACAATATACAGCCTTGACATACTCCTTTTCCTATTTGGAACTAGTCTGTTGTTCCATGTCCAGTTCTAACTGTTGCTTCCTTACCTGCATATAGGTTTCTCAAGAGGCAGGTCAGGTGGCCTGGTATTCCCATCTCTTTGAGAATTTTCCACAGTTTATTGTGATCCACACAGTCAAAGGCTTTGGCATAGTCAATAAAGCAGAAATAGATGTTTTTCTGGAACTCTCTTGCTTTTTTGATGATCCAGCAGAAGTTGGCAATTTGATCTCTGGTTCCTCTGCCTTTTCTAAAACCAGCTTGAACATCTGGAAGTTCACAGTTCACATGTTGCTGAAGCCTGGCTTGGAGAATTTTGAGCATTATTTTACTAGCGTGTGAGATGAGTGCAATTGTGCAGTAGTTCGAGCATTCTTTGGCATTGCCTTTCTTTGGAATTGGAATGAAAACTGACCTTTTCCAGTCCTGTGACCACTGCTGAGTTTTCCAAATTTGCTGGCATATTGAGTGCAGCACTTTCACAGCATCATCTTTCAGGATTTGAAATAGCTCAACTGGAATTCCATCACCTCCACTAGATTTGTTCGTAGTGATGCTTTCTAAGGCCCACTTGACTTCACATTCCAGGATGTCTGGCTCTAGGTGAGTGATCACACCATCGTGATTATCTTGGTCATGAAGATCTTTTTTGTACAGTTCTTCTGTGTATTCTTGACACCTCTTCTTAATATCTTCTGCTTCTGTTAGGTCCATACCATTTCTGTCCTTTATCGAGCCCATCTTTGCATGAAATGTTCCCTTGGTATCTCTAATTTTCTTGAAGAGATCTCTAGTCTTTCCCATTCTGTTGTTTTCCTCTATTTCTTTGCATTGATCGTTGAGGAATGCTTTCTTATCTCTTCTTGCTATTCTTTGGAACTCTGCATTCAGATGCTTATATCTTTCCTTTTCTCCTTTGCTTTTCACTTCTCTTCTTTTCACAGCTATTTGTAAGGCCTCCCCAGACAGCCATTTTGCTTTTTTGTATTTCTTTTCCATGGGGATGGTCTTGATCCCTGTCTCCTGTACAATGTCACAAACCTCTGTCCATATTTCATCAGGCACTCTGTCTATCAGATCTAGTCCTTTAAATCTATTTCTCACTTCCACTGTATAATCATAAGGGATTTGATTTAGAATGGTCTAGTGGTTTTCCCTACTTTCTTCAATTTAAGTCTGCATTTGGCAATAAGGAGTTCATGATCTGAGCCACAGTCAGCTCCTGGTCTTGTTTTTGTTGACACATTTACTGGGCTACAAGTTTTGAGGCTCTCACTGATGTCAGTAATTGCTGCATCATTGACAGAGGTGGTCCCTTCTGTTTTGGAGCTGATGGCGTCTGCTGCAGCATGGATTTTGGTCCCAAATGGGAGAATCAGTACACTGATGATACCATCATTCCTCTCAGAAACTAACAACAAGGAAAAAGGAAAAAAACTCACCAAAATAAGTTCTAAATGTGCTACTGAGGACCAGTCAGTATCCCTAAGTGGTAACATTTCTTATCAAAGTGTGACAGAAGTTCTTTTCTTAGAAAGGTGCCAAGTTAATTAGCACCTTATAGGGCCTTGCTATAATGCAGAATGACTTTCCATCTGCTGAAAATTTAATCGGTATACACGTGACACAAGGAAATCGAGCTTCACATTCCATTACATAATGTAAATCGGCAGTCAGTGAATGCTGCTTAATAGCTTGATGTCATTAATAAGGTTGTTTCTTAAACTTATAGCAAATATGAAGTTGTTTTCTCAGTAGGTTAAAAAATTAGAGCCAATCCATGTGGCAGTTTTGAGAGGTGAACAATCTGGGCACATCTGCCAGGCTTCTGGAAGTCATGGGCTGCTGATGGAAGAAGATCATGTGGGCACTGAGCTTGTTTGAGGTCAAGAAGGTTCTAGAAGGACATCCTGTAGGGAGGGCAGGGTGAAGGACCCTACAGCTGCCACTCTCCCAGGTTGTCTTTAGCACTGGGCTAGGAGTGAGGGATGGGTGCTGGTCCCACTCTGGAGGCTTGAGCCTGGCTGGCATGGAGATGCAGAGAGGCAGTGCTACACTGGGATGAGGGAAGAAGAGCTTTGTGAGCAGGTGGTCCCTTCTTATGCTCCACAGCCTTTCAGCACGGGGTCCAGAACGTTCTCTGCTAACATTCTGGGAACCCCTGAGGTCTGGTGCCCCAGCAGAGCAGCCCAGGGAGTCACCATACAACTGGGGGCAGCATGAGCCATGTCCTTGCTCCGACCCTCATCCCAGGGCCAGCCTGCATGGTGGGCTCTGTGCTGCCTGGAGAGGGGGCCCCTCCCCTGCTTGTCCCCGGAGTCGTTGGCCTCGCTCCATCCGTGACTTTGTTACATGCTCCCTCTCAAACGTCCCATTGCAGGTCAACAAGGAAATCCTTCCCACCTCTTTCAGGTGGAGTGGGATTGTGTTCAAAGTTAGGACACAAAACCAAAGCAAACAGACAAAAACATAGCCAAGTCAACAATGAAAACCTCTGTTTTCATTGGCAGGAGCTTTGGGCTGGCTGCAAGGATCGTAACTGTAGAAAGATCAGGTTGGGTGGAACAGAAAGACTGAAGATATCCTTAGATTGCTCAGGGTGTGGGCTGAGGGTTGACAGGAGTGGGTGTGACTGTCAGCAGCCTGGGAGGGTCTTGGGCACTGGGCACCAGTGAAGCAAATATGTCTGCAGCCTGGTGGGTAAAGTGCAGAGAATTAAGTCAAACTGGAGGCAGTGCAAGACGTGGTGGCTATTTAGCCAAACTACTAAGCTCCCAAACTACGTGAAATAGACTCCAAATCCAGCTTGCTCCAAGTTCTTGGAATAACAGACTGCCTAGCTTGAAACCTGTGTCTGTTTTCTTTTTGGTAATAAATTCATGGTGATTTCAGAAAATCATGAAATTTAAATAGTAAAAATAAAGACAAGCAAGGCACTTCCCAAATATTCTATTATGTAGAAATAAATCAGTCATAAATTTGATGGATTTTCTCCTTTCTTCCTTTCCTCCTTCTTAATCTCCTCTCATGTATTTGTGTGAGTGTATAAATATATAAGGGAACAGTGTCAGACTTTATTTTCCTGGGCTCCAAAATCACTGCAGATGGTGACTGCAGCCATGAAATTAAAAGACGCTTACTCCTTGGAAGGAAAGTTATGAACAACCTAGATAGCATATTGAAAAGCAGAGACATTACTTTGCCAACAAAGGTCCGTCTAGTCAAGGCTATGGTTTTTCCTGTGGTCATGTATGGATGTGAGAGTTGGACTGTGAAGAAGGCTGAGCACTGAAGAATTGATGCTTTTGAACTGTGGTGTTGGAGAAGACTCTTGAGAGTGCCTTGGGCTGCAAGGAGATCCAACCAGTCCATTCTGAAGATCAGCCCTGGGATTTCTTTGGAGGGAATAATGCTGAAGCTGAAACTCCAGTACTTTGGCCACCTGATGCGAAGAGTTGACTCATTGGAAAAGACTCTGATGCTGGGAGGGATTGGAACAAGAGAAGAAGGGGACAACAGAAGATGAGATGGCTGGATGGCATCACTGACTCGATGGACATGAGTCTGAGTGAACTCCGGGAGTTGGTGATGGACAGGGAGGCCTGGCGTGCTGCGATTCATGGGGTTGCAAAGAGTTGGACATGACTGAGCGACTGATCTGATTTGATAAATATATCATATATATATATATATATATATATATATAGTATTCTACCTTATATCATACTTTTCCTCCTTAATATTGAAGACACATTTTCCTGTGTCTGTAATATTACTATTGATCACTGAATAGCATTCCACAGTATGAGTTATTCAATCTCACTGCTTAATTATTGACATGATGGTCTTTCTAGTATTTTCTTTTGGGAGATTATATTTCCTGACCTTCACCTCTAATCATGAGCCCCTACAGTTTGCTGGGAAGAAATGAGGAATGCTTATAGCCTCACAGACACTCAGGATGGGAAGAGAACTTGATTGCGGTTTTGGAAAACTCCGACCTCATTTTTTTGTGTTTTTGGTGCCATATATAGCCACCTCACCTCTTGGGTGGTCCAGCCTGAATTGACAGTGACTGGGAAATCACTATGTGAGAAAGTCAGCAACGAGCTTATTAAATACACATCAGAAAATTTTTTTTTTTTCCATGAAATGATCCAGAATCTGCTTTAGAACATGGGGATCTGGAGCCAGATAGACTGAATCTGGTGTCCTGGTTCCTTTGCCCGCCAGCAATATGGTCTTGGACAAAAGGCTTAAAGCTCTCTAACCCTTTGTTTCCTCCTATGGAAAACAGGTATGATAAAAAAGGAGGTGCCTCAGATGGTTGTTAGGAATATTGAATGAGATGAGGCATGTGGAATGCATAGTAAGCGCACAATAAAAGTCAGCTGTGATACAATAATATCTGCACATTATTGTAACACAGAATATACTCAGTCACTGGCACCCGACAGACCCGTGGCAATTTAAAGGTGCTGCTGTGTCATACCCCTTACCCTGGTTTTCCTTTCTTTCGGGAGAGATTTCATAGGACAGCAATTCATATTCCTTCATCCCATCCCACTCTCTCTGCTGAATATACTCCACGTCTACCCACTTCTTCCTTCTCTTCCCACCCACCTCCACACTTCCCCGGACAAAACCTAAAGCCTCAGGGTGCTTGGACCTTCCAACAGTCTCCCCTGCCTCTCAGTAGTTTGATTAGTGAACACAGGAGAAGAAAATTTTTCTGTGGAGACTTTTCATGCATCAGTATTTTTAAGAAAAATGAAATACACAGTAGAGTTTTGGTTGGCAGAATTCCTAACCTTGACACAATGGGTAACTCTTTTGGTGCTGGTGACTCAAACTTTTGACAACTCATGTGACTAGAGCTGTCTGCTAAAAACCATTGTGTGACCAACAAGGTTGAGTGCTTTTCCAGGTCTTTCCACTCTGACCAGACATTTTGTCCAGCCTAGTGTCTTCCTCCCACTGGAATAGATCAGAGAAAATGGTGTCTTGCCTCTAATTATATTCTCATCTTTGCCCAACTGTTTGAAAGGGCAACTGTCTTAAACCTTTGAACTTTATTTGTAATACAAAACTTCAATTAGATAAAGGACAATAATTAGCAGATCTTTTATCTTTGGGCATAATTAAATCTTTAAGAAGGGACGTTTTAATCAATGAGTTGTAATGACAAGTTCATAAATTAATTAATCCCACCAATAGAGGCTTGGCAGTAATCAATGGATCTTTAAAGAGGTTCAGGGTGAGGGGACACGGCTGTGGGAACACAGATGCTCACTCAGTTCAGTTTGGTGTAAAGATTCTAATTTATTAAGGATTAGCTGGTTCAAACGATTACCTATTTATTCAAGGGAAAATCATTTAAAATATTAACTTTTAATGGGAGGGAAAACCTTCTTGCAAGTTTTTGCTTTTGAATTTTCTTCTTAGAGCACTCAACTCAGACAACTGCTGCTGACATCCGTTTATACCCTTGTTCTGGGGCTGTTTTCCAATTTACTCGTTTGACAGGTAGCTTGAATTAGAGAAACCAAAACTGAGAATGACCACCCTTAGATGTTTAAAGATTCTTCTTCTAAAACCTCTAAAACCTGAGGGAGTCAGCAAACTCCGGCCCACTTGCCAAATCTGGTCCCCTGCCTGTTTTTGTGAATAAAGTTTTATTGGAACACAGACATGTCCATTTGCTTCTGTATTGTCCACGATCATTTCGCACTACAAAGGCAGAGTTGAGTAGTTATTCCAGGGACTATCTGGCCTCAAAGTGGAAGATATGTACTATCTGACTATTTGTTTTATAGAAAAAGATGTTTGTCAGCCTCTGTTTGAAAACATTGTGTCCTTTTTACCAAACTTTGAGAACTGTGGTGAAATTTAAACCCAATACAGTACTACATAGATGGTGTTTACTGTAAGAATGTAAATTAAATATTTGAAACATGAGGTTCTTTGGCTTTAATATCCTCTAAACCAGATTCCTGGGGGGGGAAAGCAAGGGAAAAGAGCAGCTAAGGGAAGAGTATTGTTGCTGTTGATGGCAGTGATAGGACAGCCATGTAAAAGCAGGAGCCTGGTGTGTCCCACAAACAGGAAAAACACGAGGGTCATGAGTGGTGTAGCAGGAGCTTGGGGGTGGGGGGCTGTGAGGCAAAACTGGAGGCTGGAGCTGTTATCAGGGGCCAGATAAGAAGGCTGGAATTCATTCAAACGGTGAATGGAAGCCATGGGAAAATTCTTAGTAGGGTGCACTTGCTTCCTGGAGGTGGTGGTGGGGGGGGGGTGTCACACAAAATACCACAAACTTCATGGCTTCAAACAATGGGAATTTGCTTCCTCAGAGTTCTGAAGTCCAGAAGTCCTAAATTAAGGTGTCAGCAGGACCCTGCTCCCCTGGAAGGCTCTAGGGGATGAGCCTTCCTTTTCTATCCCAGCTTCTGGGGGCTCCAGGCATTCCTTGGCTTGTGGCCGTGTCACTCCAGTCTCTTCCTCTGTCTCACATGGCCTCTCCTCTGGGTCTGTGTATCATGTCTCCTTTCTTTTATAGGAACACTAGTCATTGGATAGAGGGTCCATCCTAAATCCAGGATGACCTCCTTTCAAGGTCCTTAAGTGCCTCTACAGAGATCGTTATTTCTAAATAAGGTCCCATTCATAAACACTGGCACTGACTCAATGGACATGGTTTTGAGCAAACCCCAGAAGACAGTGAAAGACAGGGAAGCCTGGTGTGCTGCAGTCCATGGGGTTACAGGGTCAGACATGACTTAGCAACTGAACAACATAGGTATTGGGGGTTTGGAAATAGACGTATCCTTTGGGGGGACACAATTCAACCCATCATCAGGGGGCTAACACGATCAATCAGCTTTTGAATTTAGGACCACAATGCCTGCTTTCCTGGGGCAGGAGATGGGATCGAAGTGGTACAAGCATGAAACCAGGAGGCCAGCTCAGAGGCTGCTGTGAGCTTTCACCACTCCCAAATGTGGTGGCTTTGTGGTGGGCAGGGGATGGAGAGGTGCCCAGAGCAGGACCTGTTTCTCCGGAAAGCTGTCTGTGACTTGGGGGGTTCTTTTACAAAGTTAGGTGATTTTTTTTCTTGCTTTCCTAAGAGTGAGTGTTCAAAGAGAAGGACTCATAAGATCAGGGAGACATGAGTTCTTGGAAGGGTCTAACCCCGCACAAAGAAGATGCTCAAACACTCAACATATGCTGGTGGAATAGATGCAAGCAGAGGATTATTCCAGAAGCTTCCTTCTCTGAGTGTATGTTGGCTTTGGGCAAAGATGCAGGTCTCCCCTTCACAAACTGTTTTGAAAAATAAACTCTTTTGAACGGGGCTTAGAATTCTTTGGCAGGAAGACATTGGACACTTGGAAATATTACTATTATTTCTGGAGCCAAATTTAGCAAGGACGGCTCTATCTTTAATTACTGGTTGATGCTGAGTTGTACAGGCAAATGATTACATGCACAATTAGTTGTTCCCACAAGTAGCCAATTATGGGAACGATTATTTAAGAAAATTGTGGCTCCTGCTAAAGGGACTTTACATTGTAGCCTCAAAGTACATTTCTGTATAAAATTTCCTTTTATTGCATGTATTATTATTTTTTCCCTTCTCCCGGGCTGCTGGAGAAAGTGGCCCTTGTGGTCTCATTTGTGGGGAGAGAGTCGTGGAAACCCAGAACTTTGGGACATGTTGAGACTCGGGCAAGAGTGGGGTTGACAAGTGGGGTTGGCAGCTCTTCCAGGGCCCCTTTTGCTCTGGAGACTGTGTCTTAACCCCAAAGGTGGAATGACTGGAGGAAGACTTAGGTCTCTGAATGGTGACAAGGGATCATCTGGAGGCACATGGAGCCCTGTAGCACAGCCACGTGTTATTGTTGACTCAATCTTGGCCTTTTCCTGCTTCTACATGACTGTGCTTCTTACCTAGGCCTCTCCTCTCCCGGAGCATCACAGATCCCACCACGTACCCAAACTGTCCTAAAACCATAACCTCTCAGAATCAGAGGGGCAGAAACATCATCTGGTCCATCTGTCTTATTTCAGAGATGATAAAACTGAGGCCAGAGAGGAGAAAGACTTGCCCAATGTTCATAAGCCCAGCTGAAACATGACCCCACCTTGCCCAATTCTAAAGCCTTGGCTCTTCCCACTGTGCTGTGCCAGCTTCTGGGGGCAGCAGCCATGGGGCAGTGCGGCCACTGGCATGTTGTGATCATTACAACTGAGGGGCTGATGGCTCCCTCCAGGCCCGACACACACTGGGAACCATGCCAAGGCACGGGGAAGGGAATCCAGAGAACCTTCTAGTTCCTTTCATTATGTACCTGCGTGGAATTGGAAAATATATTTACCTGAGATCCCCTTCTCCCTTTGAATATTTCTTATGATACAGACCCTGATACCTGCATGAGCAACCCTGACCTCACTCATGTAGGAGAAACCACAAATCCAAATGCCAGTGTTTGGCATCTGGTCCATAAAACCCTGTTCCGTCCCCTCAAATGTTCAGTTGTGTTTCTGTGTTAACTGCTGTGGATAAAGAGTCTTTGCCCGCCTTGTTTTCATAGTGACACCTACTCTTCTGTCCTAATGTGGCTGTATTACGTGACGGCCCAACTCTTCTGAACCCTGCACTGGTATTTTACAGTCATACCCCTGCCACAGCCTCACGGTGCGTGAAATGTACTCTCCTGTTTTTGAATTTGGATTTGGCCATGTGATTTGCTTTGGCTAAAGAGTTGTTAATATATGTGGTGTGAGCAGAGCTTTGGAACGTGCCCGCACATCTGGCCTGCTGTTTGTGAAGGACTGTATCCTCAGTCACCCCACTTCTGGGCCACCCTTCGAATGTCTGGAATGAAGGAATGAAAGGGCAAGACACTGCTGTACTCTGACCGCAGATGTCCGTGCAAGCAAAGGATTCCTTTGTGTCATATTAGGAGAGAGACAGCAATGTAATGGGTGAGTTTTACATGTAGCTGTCATTTTCTCTCTCCTCGACATGAGATAAATGGCTTACAGCATTTTATAGCCCTCAAGTGGCTGTCTGATAAAGTCACCTGGCAAGACCTAACAGCATTTTGTGTATCTTCCAAAGACCACTGGTGACCTTTGCTCAGTAAGCTGGAAGTAACACCCGGATCTGCTAACCACAAATTTCTCTCCATGGCCACTCAGTGTTCTTTGCCTTTTGTGGAATCAGGATCTGGCCAGCAAAGATGCTCTCTTCACCTCATGGGAAAGCAAATCTGATTTGTTCACTGGGGGGACCATGGCACAACCTTCCCTTCTTCCAGAACCAAACCTTTCATGGCTTTCCATGACCTTGGCACATTTGAAGAGCACTAACCAGTTATTTTGTAGAGTGCCCTTCAGTTTGGGTTTCTCTGATGTTTGCTCACGATTAAGCTGAGGTTGTGTGTTGTTGGCAGGAAATCACAGAAGGGATGTGGGGCCCTTAGGTCTCATTGCTGTGAGGTTAGTCTTGATTACTTGGTTAAAGTAGCATCTGCCAGGTCTCTCCTCTTTAAAATTACTCTTTTCTTCTTTGTAATTAATAATTATCTTGAGGGAAGATTCTTTGAGGTTATGCAAATACCCTGTTTCTGCATAACACTATCAGCCCACTAATTTCAACATCTGCGGTTGGGGTTGCTTCTCCTCCTGCCTTTTAAATTGGGAATTCTTTAGGCCTTGGTCCTAGGCCCTCTCAACACCTTCCTATCTTTCCTAGGCAAACTCATCCCCCCCCATCCCCACCACAGCTTCACTCCTGCTAGAAAGCTGAGAGTTTCCTTTGATAAACTTTTTATTGATTAATCACCAATACCTGTTGATTCTGTCTCCTTAATCTTTCCAGTCGTTTCCATGTTCACAGCCAGTACTACAAATCAAAACCACCATCTTCATCTCTACCCAGGACTATTGCTTTGCCCTTAAAACTGGTCCCTGGTGCTTTGCACAGAGCACCCAAATGCAAGGCTATTCATGTCTCTTTCCTATTAGGTAGGAAATGTTGTGTAAATCTCAGAGACCCGCACTTGGGATACTGTGTAGCCATTGCTAAAAGTGAGCTGATTATGAACTAGGGGACTTGAGCTTATCGAATAAATGAATGAATACATGAATGATGGAAAAAAGGGAACACCTTTCTCTCTCCTTATGGTGCCAGTGGCACCTTCCCAGGGCTAAGATTAGAGGCAGACAAATGAGGCATCCACCTCAGGGTAAAACATAAATGGGGAAGAGATGCCAAAACATTCTGTAAGGAAGATAATATTTTTAATTGAATATTTAAAAAAATTAAAGCAAAAATCTAAAATGAACAGAAAATCAAAATTTAATTTTTCTTGAAGATTGTTACTTAACTAACCCCACCCCTGGCCTTCCTATTACTAATGGGAGAATTTAGCCCTGCAGATTGTAATCACGTAGAATAGGAGTTCTTAAGAACAGTGGGGAATGACTTTACCCGCTGGGGTGATAGTTGGCATTAGGAGAAGTTTTGGGGTGACACACGGGTGTGTTGAGTGGGGGCAGGGATGCTACTAAACATCCCCCACAACAGATAATTATCTGGTCCCGTATGTCAATAGTGCTGAGTGATAAACCATGTCTTAGAGGTCATTAAAAAATACTGTGTCCTTGTCTTTAAAAGCTCTACATAACTAGAATATATCAAGGAGAGTGTGGCAGGGTAGTAAACAACCTCAGTAGTTGGGATATGCTTTTTTCCCCCTCTGCTAAAAAAAAAAAAAAAAAAAAAGAGTGATTAGTCTGAAAAGAAATACTGTGTTGTCTCAACTTCTCAGCCACGGAGTTCGCTCCTTCACATAGAGTGGGCTGGGCTAGAGGAAGGCCAGGTAGCCAGGGGTCTCCCTGAGCAGTTCCTGCATCTGTCTTTGGTCCCTGGACAGTGAGCTCCCAGTGCCCACACCTGGGGTGACTGGGTTGAGAGACAGGCCCCTTCAGGGGGTCCCCTCCCGGGCCACTGGTTGTTGACCTGGGGAAGCATGTGGGGGTATTTGAGGCCATAGGTGTTTCTCCAGGGCCTCTGTGGGCCTTGTTTGTTGCCTATTTACTTTGTGCCCCTCTCCTTAGTCTGTAGCACCACTCCTCCTCCTCTGCCCTTGCTGTGTTGGTCTTGGGAGCGGTGACAGTTTTGCCCTATTGCTGATCTGGAGGGGAGCCCCAACTCTGTGCTTGTTCCCTCGTCCCTGTCTGCATCCCGTGAGCCGCCTTTTCACTGTCATCCGAGCTATATGGGTTGATGTCCTTGCTGCTAGTACCCTGATAGATAACCCCCTGTCAGCTCTTCTCATTTCATTCCTTGATGACCTCAAGTTTTTCTGCTAGTTTGTCTTCCACCTTCCAGCTGGACTGAGTTCTCCGTGTAATTAGTGAGGTGACTGTGAGCAGGGCTCTGTGATTCCAGCAGCCTTGGCTTTCTCATCTGTTAAACTGAGATCATAATTATCTGGTCTCCGGACCTCACAGGGCAATTTCAGCCGTCTAAAGAAATCACGTTTGCCAGTGAGCTTTGTGAATTACAAAGCACGACACAAAACGAAGCTGCTATTACTGTTCTCATTTCTCCACATTCACACTATGTTATCACATCTGCTTTCAAAAGCCTCCCCCATGAATCCTTAGTGATGTAGGAAGGATGCCTGTTCTTTTTAGATTTCAGACAAAACAGACTCTAGTAAGCTTCACCTGGAGGTTGGCAATGGGGCTAAACCATGGAATCTGTAAAGAGCCCTCAGTGCATCTCTTCTGAGGTGCAGAGCAGTGGAGTATCCTGGTTATTGGTTAATTTAGCAGGCATCTCCGGAGTGTCTTGCATGAACTGGTACAGTGGTGTATAGCCCAGTGTCTTAGCTTAGGCTGCCATAACAAAATACCATAGAATGAGTGCCTTAAAAACAGAAATTTATTTACTCACTGTTCTCGAAGGTGGAAGCCCAAAGTCAAGGTGCCGACAGGGAGGGTTCTCAGTTCTTGATGAGGGCCCTCTTCTTGGCCTGCATACAGTTGCCTTCTTGCTGCGTCCTTCCATGGCAGGAGAGGAAGCTCTAGTTTCTCTTCCTTTTCTTATAAGGGCGCTAATCCTGTGAGGGGTCCCCATCCTCATGACCTCATCTAACCCTAACTATCCTGAAGACCCCAGCTGTAAATACCATTGCTTTGGGCACTAGGGCTATAACATGTGAATTTTAAGGGGGATACAGTTCAGTCCATACCACTTAGTAGTATCTGTTTTTTCTATCACCTGGGAAACTTGTTATTATGTCAGTTCTGACTCTGCAGAAAGTCAGTATGTCTGGGATGTGGTCAAAGACTCTATGTTTTCATATGCACCTCAGGTATATCCAGAACAAGTGGTCTCTGTACCACCATGTAGGAAACATCAGGCGTAATGGTTAAGAGCATGAGACTTCGAGCGTTCTCTGTTCCTTGCTAGTTGGGTGACCCAGCCTAGGGTATTCTCCATCTCTGTCTCTGGGTGATGAGGTTTGTTCATGCATAAAATGGAGATCATCACAGTCCCGTGCTTCCATGGGCTTTCTGTGGGGATTAGTTTAATATTATTGCCTACTCATTCATTATTGTTAAGTATTAGTTCTTTATTATTAAATATTCATTACCATTTGCAGAGTGCCTGGCAGACCTTAAATGCTTTAGATACACAACTATCATCACCAACACCGTGAGGTTATTTTCTCTGCCTGCACATGATATTGTGACGTCTGCTTGCCCCTTTCTGGTGTCTGAAAGGATCTTAGGAGCTTGGATCAAGAGCAGACCCTCAGAATGCCGAGTGGGGAATGCTCAGCTGCCCCCCGGAGCACCCACGTTTGGTGGGTTTTTCTCCATCCATGGACACTTTTTACCATACCCACCATTCCTTTCCCCTCAGCCACAGATCAGACAGACTGGCCCCGGCCAGGTTTTGCCTCCTGTGCTGTTGGTAAAGGCATGGTTGACCTTTGTTTTCCAAATGCCTTCCCTGAGTTTCTTGCAGCCCGAGACAATGGGTAGGGGTGCAGCTGATCTCCAGTGGAGCCACCAGATGGCAATGTCTCCCTTGTCATCACCGGAGGCCCCGCATCCTCCATGTCAGTGCCCAGCCTCCTGCTCCAGGTGCCAGGCCTCCCTGCTGACCCTCACAGGGTCCCCAGGGGCCATCTCTGGGATGTGGGGAGTGCAGCTCCGCTTTTCTCAGCAGAAATTTCATATCTTTGTACGCACAGAGCATATGTGGTGTTGGCCCAAGCAAAGCAACTTTCCCCATTTCTAGATGACCAAGCTATTGTTTGCTGACAGCTTTGGTCTGTTTTTGGAGAACTATGCCCAGAAGCTCACAGGGGTCAAACAATTGATTCTATGGATTCAATTGACTTTCCTTCCTCTCTTCTTTCTCTGAATGCTCCCATTCGTGGCTTTCTGATAAATACCCCAATAACTATCCTCCGTAACATGAAGGCAAAACCATTTCCCACACTATTTGAAAAGCAGAGAGTCCCCAGTTACCATGAATTGCGTGAGAACAGAAGCAGACTGCAGGCAAAACCCTCTGCTTTGATACTGAGAAAGGAAGTCAGCTAAGCATGCGGCCTTAGCCGCCTCAGAGTAATTTTCCTGCAGCTGACCTAACGCTGCCATTGGCTGCAGCACTCCCTGTAAACTACTCGTTTCTCCAAGCTGTTCACCTCCACCTCTGCTGGGAATCTATAGGCCTGACTTGTTTAGATGCCCACACTGGACCTTTTACTTCTCTCTTGTATTGACCACCCAGTGTACCCTGCAGGTGCCCCCGGTACTTCACACCAGCAGGCATCACGGCCGGTAATATGACACCAGCCATCAGCCTTGTGGGCTTGAGTCCTGACATAATTATTTCTTTCTTTTGTGTTTTGGGTAAATACTTTAAACTCTGATCCCAAGATGCCTTATCTGTAAAATGGGAAGAGTAACGATACATACATGTCAGGTTGCTATACAATGTAAATGAGGTCATATTTGTGAGATGCTTGGGACAATGTCTGGCATACTCTCAGAAGACTTTATTACTTGATTTAACCCTGTCAGAAGATACACAGAAGGAAGGGACTCAAGGAAGGGATGGAAGAGGAAGAGACCAGAGGTCTGAGTGGCACCCAGGGTAATGGAAATAGACACCATCTGGAGTGGTGGTGGGGTAAAGCAGCGACGGTGAGCTTCATGCGGCTGGAGCTGCCAGTCCCTCAGTCTCATCTTACAGAACTGATGAGCCATAGACTTTGACCCCATGATGGAAAGTCTTCACTAACTGCAGATGTCTGTGTGTGTGTTTTCTCCTTCCCATCCTTCTTTCTCTGTTCACAGCTCCTGCCTTTCCCCCTCCGCCCTCTCCCCTCGCAGGGAAAGCCGCACTGGCTCTGCAAACATCGCTCTGTCTTGGTTGTGCCCCAGCCCCCAGCCCTCACCGCCCTGCCCCTTCCCGCCTCCTCTATAACTGGGAGCGAGCGCCTCCAACTATGTGCCCTTGGCTCCTGACTCATTTCACCCTAGCCCTGGCCCTGTTACACTTAGAGCGCTTACAAATTAAATTATATGGTAATGGAAACAATTATTTTCTGTGGGCTCCCCGGGTGGCTCAGCTGTAAAAGTATCCATCTGCAGTGCAGGAGACGCAGGAGACCAGGGTTCAATCCCCGGTCGGAAGGATCCCCTGGAGTAGGAAATGGCTACCCACTTCAGTATTCTTGCCTGGAGAATTCCACAGACAGAGGAGCCTAGCGGGCTACAGTCCACGGGGTTGCCAAGAGTCAGACTTGACTTAGCAACTGAACCATCATTACCACCAATAGAAATAATATCACTAAATAAAGTTATGACCAACCTAGATAGCATGTTCAAAAGCAGAGACATTACTTTGCCAACGAAGGTTCGTCTAGTCAAGGCTATGGTTTTTCCTGTGGTCATGTATGGATGTGAGAGTTGGACTGTGAAGAAGGCTGAGTGCCAAAGAATTGATGCTTTTGAACTGTGGTGTTGGAGAAGACTCTTGAGAGTCCCTTGGACTGCAAGGAGATCCAACCAGTCCATTCTAAAGGAGATCAGCCCTGGGATTTCTTTGGAAGGAATGATGCTAAAGCTGAAACTCCAGTACTTTGGCCACCTCATGCGAAGAGTTGACTCATTGGAAAAGACTCTGATGCTGGGAGGGATTGGGGGCAGGAGTAGAAGGAGACGACAGAGGATGAGATGGCTGGATGGCATCACTGACTCGATGGACGTGAGTCTCAGTGAACTCCGGGAGTTGGTGATGGACAGGGAGGCCTGGCGTGCTGTGATTCATGGGGTCGCAAAGAGTCCGACACGACTGAGTGACTGATCTGATCTGATGTTTTTTAAAAAATCAAACATTAATTATAAAGCTCAGATTGTCTATGAGAGCCTTCCTCACCTGACGGTAATCCCCTGTATCTGTCTGGAATGATGTGGTGGGGCATCTACTGTTACTTATTTTGAAACGTGTCCCTCTAGACCTTTTTTTTTTTTTTTTTTTTGGTCTATTACATTTGATATGCTTGTTTGCTTCACTGTAATGTTTCCCGATAACAATATTTATTGTATTATGTTGAATGTTTTGTTTCTGTATCTGTCTCACTCAAGAGGCTACAAGCTATGACACAAACTGTGCCCTATTTATCTTTCTCTCACCAGGACCCAGCGCTGAGGCAGGCACACAAAGGCTGTGTTTCTGTAGGGAGGCTGGTGAGTGTGTGCTCACTGGTGTGAGCTGGGGAGAAGGGCCAGGCAGAGTGTGCAGCGGGGAATGACAAGAGACAGAGAGGAAAGTTTAATTGGAGTGTAACCTCCCCACATGGGCTAACAGTCCTGGAAGATGTCTCAGATCTTTACAGGAGCCACGAGAAAGGGCAAAGTTGGAGCGAGCAGCTGAGCAGAACATTGAGTTAAGTGCGGGCGCTGATCCCTGAAAGGCCCGGCTCGGCGAGGGAGAGCAGGGGACCTGGGGTGCAGGACACGTGTCCCAGTGGCAAAACCTTCCAGCCCTGTGGCAGCGCATTATGATTTGCCCGGTCATTAAGATTCAGCGGGAGAAGCAGAGACTCTGTCTTGAAGAAACCAACTGAGAATAGACTGTACAGGCTCAGATCTGGACGGTAGAAGGACTCATGAATTATGTCTCAAAACCTGTGGGAGAAAGTGGTGTGAAGCGGCTTTTGTTATGAGAAGTCTATTTTATTACCGTAGTCGGGAAGGCTGTTTGCAGACGGGAAAGCTTTCCCCGGGATCCTCCCCACAGGTGGAGAAGGTTTTCTGTATTTGCAGCCTGTCTGCTTGCCTATAAATCATTCTGATTCTCTCCCCCTGTGCACATGTCACGGGCCTCTCTATTTGAAGACTTAATCGGTATTTATCTTGTAGCTTTTAATAAATCATTTGTTGATGGCATGTGATCCAGGGTATTTTACATGACTGGAACACCACCCTAACCCCACTCAACTACATTTCTTTGACATGTCTGAGTAACTTCTGTTCTGGCTCCCTCTCTCTGAAATGGGAGCTGGAAAATGGGTGAAGTTGGCTATGTCAGAATGCTTGTTTGGGAAGAAAGCGGGATTTCACTTGATCTAATTATCTGCAGTCATTGTTTTAGTCAGAGGGTGCATGTTAAAACAGAAACCTTTGTTAGAATAGTGTATACCACTGAAACGGAGGTTTGCCTTTCAATGGGGGGTGCGCTTTAATCTCCCACCCTCCTGAGTTTTTCCCATTTCTCCTAGGTTCTAATCCAGCGGAGGGCAAATTACTGCCCTCAGGCCAAGTCTGATTCACCTCCTGGTTTGTCAATAAAGCTTTATTGGCACAGGACCACACCTGTTTGTTTTACTGTATTCCAGGCTGCTTTTCATGCTGCAACAGCGGAGATGAGTTGTCGTGGCAGGTACCTTCTGGCCCATAAAACCTGAAACATTTACTCTCTGACTTTTTACAGAACAAGTTTGCTGGCCTCTGTTAATTATTTCAGGGATGTCAGTGGGTGGTGTGCCAGATCTCTGCCTAGGGGGTCCTCTACCGTTGCTACAAGTCTGAAGACAGATCCGGCAGGGAATGCCGCACATATGCCCCTGTGAGTGTGTATGTGTGTTTGAGATGCACAAGTGTGTGCTTGGGTGGAGGGACGGTCCTACAGGCTGTACCCCAGGCCTGTGTTCCTTTTCTCTTTATGTGTGTATATTTTTAATCTTTCTGCAGCTGCTGTATGCTAGTTATACAACAATAGCAATGACAAAGCTCTGCCTTTTTGTGTTGCCTAACTTTCCCCTGATGGTTTGTGATGGTGAATTTACGTTCCTGTAAAGAAATTGAGCAGAGGAAGTGCCCCTTGTGATCAGGGACTCAAGGAGGCCTAAGTGATACATGAGTGCATGGTTGAAGCTCTGCTGACACGTGGAGAAGGAGCAATTGAAGTTATCGTTTTGGCATTAAAACAGTAAAGTATGTGTATTTGTGTGTGTGTATATATATATATATATATATACACATGTAATTATTTTTCTCTCTTCCTCCTTTCTGTGCACCCTTTCTTTTCTCTTTATGTATCATCATCATTGTAATCATCATTATTTTATTCAGAGTAATGAGTATAGAATGTTTTGAGCAAACCAAACAATGTCTTTTGAGATAGATTAGTCCATTTACTAATGGATTCCATAGTTTCGAGCACCTTCTTTATGCCAGCTGTGGTGCTACGAGGGACCTTTATCACTGACCACATCCTAAATGTCCCCCTCCTTCCTCATACCCGCAGAGTCCTGCAGATTGATTCTCTTCGCTTATGTTCTGTCACCTTGTCTCTTTTCCTCCCCTTGGGGCTGCCATCCCCTTCTTCTCCAGAAACATTTCTAGTTGTCATTCAAAACCAAATTTTAGATTTTAACCTCTTCCTGGAATCTGCCCGAAAGCCCCCCTAGAGTGGGGTAGCTGCCTCCCCCCACGATGAGCTCTCCCCGTGGAATAGGACTGTCTGCAGAATCGTGATTCTCTGAGGGAGGGACGGTGTCTGGTTCTGTGCCTGGAGAGGGAGGAAGAGGAGCGCAGATCACACTGGCCCTGTGTGAGCATCTTCATGCGCCCCGTCTCAATAGAAGGAGCCTGTGCTGAGGTCCTTCTCACTGTGTGACAGACGGGGAGAGTCACAGAGACCTGAAACTGTTTGGTCCAGAGCTGTCAATGGCGGGCTGAGGCTGGAACCAGCTCTGACTTCCTTCAGATTCTGAAGTTCAGGGCTTTCCTATCGTGGGTCTTCTGTCTCCTGTTCCATAGAGAGAGGGAGGGAACAAGGGTGGGGGAGGGGCTAGCAAAGGGGAGGAAACAGGCCTGCGAAGAGGTGGCAGTGCAGTGTGGTCGTGGGCAGTGTTTAGCTGCCCACTGGGCATGAGGGGGGTGGTGCAGAGCTGGGCACCTTGGAGGGGGGAGTAATGCAAACACAGAGGAATTGCTTATACTGGTTTTTTTTTTTAATTGAAAATGAAAAAGCAGTTTTCTTTTTTTTTAATCTGGAAACTTACTGAAGAGGAAAACAGCCTTGGTGCCCTCCGACTCTGAGTGCTGAGTTTCCGGGCAGGGCCGCTGCTCCCTCGTGTCGGCAGCAGGGACACTGGCAGACCTGCATCCCGCCCTGCACCCCGAGGTCTGATGAGGGTCTGCTCTCCTGCCTTCCTGCCATTTGCCAATTGAAAACACACTTAGTGCCGACAGGTTTTTGGCAGGGCCCGTCTTCACCAGGTTCAAGTCGTCACACCGGAAATGGAAGAGTCAACATCCCGTTGGAAGAGCCGGACTCTGCTTCTTTGGAAAGAGCCTTGGCCTTGTCCCCCGCCCGCCTCTCCCGCAGGACTCAGGCCTCTGCACTGATACAGTCCTCTCTTTATTACCCCCGGGCACTCTTGAGGCCCTGTGTGGGATTCTGGAATGAAGTCCTCATTGGAAGCAGCAGCTTCCTCCCCTCACCTCCCATCCAGGAACTTGCGGAATGTGATTTTCCGATCTCGAATCTGCACCTTTGGACAGAGTGGTTCTCTTTATTGGCGACTGTATTTGGTCTGGTTTCCATTCAACTTTTTTAAGAAAGCCCATTGTGGCTGTTGTTTTGGCTGTGTGGCCGGGCAAATGGAGCCAAGAGCTGAGCCAGTCGTCTGGAAGAAGCAGGCTCCCAAGATTCCAGCTCCGTGTGTCTAGAAAACTAAGCCAGTGATGAAATGTTCGAGGTGGCTCTTTGTGTGCCTTGTTTAGCCACGCTCTCATGTTAGAGGAGGGGACCCTAAGGCCTGAAAGGGGGCAGGCACGTGGCAGCTCTCCAAGGACACTGCTGGCAGATGCTGTGTTGGAATCCCTGCCTCTGTTGCAGAGCCGTCCCCACCCCCAGCCCCTCTCCACGCATCCCAGTGTCACTGCAGCAAGTACCTTCCTCTCAGGTCTAAACTCAGTGGGTGGAGCTGCAGGGGACAAAGATTCTCATATTTTGTCCTTTTCTGGCTAACTTTTGTGATAGGGATTTGCACGGAATCCAAGAAACCAGGCCAGTTCTTGATGTTCACAAGATGCTGGGTGAGGAGACTTTGGAGCCTGAGCCCACTTGGGTGTGAGCATCAACCCAGCCACAGGGGACTGTGGGGCTGGGGCGGGGTCAAATCGGTTTCCTTTCCTGACATCCGGTTTCCTCCTTGCTGTGTTGAGTGTGATGGCACCTTCCTCACAGGCGTCAGGTGTAAATGAGAGGCCGTGGGAAATGCTGGCATCCCTGTCAGCTCACCACACGATGTGCCTCCCTTCTTCCTCCTCTCTTCCTTAGGTGCATCATGTCACCTAATTATGTTCACTTTTGAGATCCCTAAACCCTTGGGGGTGTAGTAAGGCAGGAAAAGAGGGGGAAGGGAATATTTGTTGAACAACTCCTTTGTTCCAGGCCATATGCTTCTGGAGCCATCTTGTAATTAACCCTGGGATGTTCTTCACAGGAGAAGTAAAATCTTTCTCTGAAAGCTCTTAGGTTTGGCCACTCATGTTCACACGTTTAGTCCACAAGAATGTTAAAGCAGGCCTTGGACTTAGTCCACATCTTGTATCCCAACTCCAACCACATCCAAGATGGTGGAGATACAAGAGAGGCTTCATCTCATTCCTCTGCCTGAGAGGGGACACGCTTCGCATTCCCCCACTTGCTTTACTTTCCATGAGAGAGGTGATCACCCAATTCATGGACAGGGAAGGTGAGGCTCAGAGTGCTTATACAACTTGCCCAAGGTCACTCAGTGAATGGAGTTGGGTTTTGAACATGGGCCTTTCTAATTTCTAAGCCTGCGTTTCTCTTTTGACCCAATCTTAGCTTTGGATTTTCCACAGACCTGTGTGTGAATGTCACAAGGCAATTTTGAGTAAACTGAGGTCATATTGGAAAATCAAGTCTAGAGAGAAGGCCTGTGTTCTTTAGATCTTTGTATTAACCAGCTCAGACTGCCACAACAAAATACCTTGGATTGGGTGACTAAAATGACAGATATTTATTTTTTCACAGCTCTGCAGGCTGAAAAGTCCAAGGTCAAGGTTCTGGCTGGGTTTGGTTTCTGGTAAAAGCTCTCTTCCTGGCTTGCAGACTCTCTCTGTGTGCTCACATGGAGGAGAGAGGGTTCAGGCTTCTCTTTCTCTTTTCCAAAGGGCACCAGTTTTATGGCATTAGGGCCCCATCCTTATGACCTCATTTAACCTTCTGCTGCTGCTGCTAAGTCGCTTCAGTTGTGTCCGACTCTGTGCGACCCCATAGACGGCAGCCTACCAGGCTCCTCCATCCCTGGGATTCTCCAGGCAAGAACAGTGGCAAGAACAGTTAAGGTTCCATCTCCTATATAGTTACAGGATGGTTTAGAGCTTCACATATGAATTTTGGAGACATAAATATGCAGTCCATAACAATCTTTGTATTGGGGATTCACAGAGTTGGACATGAGTTTAAATGATGGATTCTGATCACAGTCTTCTTAACAGTAATAAGGCCCAGCTACAAAAGGGGAGCATGTTAGAGAGTTGAAGAAAGTATTTAGAAAAAGCCGGTCTTGTCTGAAGGACTATCCCTTGATTTTGTGTAACAATAGGGAACCCCAGACCACATATCTTGCCCTATTCATTTCTAACACTGTTTTTATCTTCTTGGCTTGGTTTTCCCAACTTGTAACAAAAGTAGTTAACACTGTGTTGTTGTTGTTCAGTTGCCAAGTTAGCCACTCTTTTGGACCCCATGGATTGTAGCCTACCAGGCTCTTCTGTCCATGGGATTTCCCAGGCAAGAATACTGGAGTGGGTTGCCA
This sequence comes from Bubalus kerabau, assembly GCF_029407905.1. NCBI lineage: Eukaryota > Metazoa > Chordata > Mammalia > Artiodactyla > Bovidae > Bubalus > Bubalus kerabau. The sequence goes on along the minus strand of NC_073640.1, from coordinate 10,426,225 downwards.
TTCCTTTTCTGAGGGGATCTTCCAGACCTAGGAATTAAATCCACATCTCTTGCATTGGCAGGCAGATTCTTTACCACTGAGCCACCTGGGAAGCCCTAGCACTGTGTTAGATTATGCCAAATGTGTGTGAATGTTAGCTCTTATTATCCTCCTGTCTTGCTTTGGTAGTTATTAGTGCAGTTAACAAACTATTCCTGGATGCCCTTGCCCCATTCCTAGCATTTCTAGGACCCCTGAGTTGCATTTAGTTGTATAACTTGCTCTGGCCAATGAAATGGGAATGGAGGTGGTGGGATCACTTCAGGTGAAAGCTTTAAGATCTAGCGCAGCCACTCCAGTTTTCCCTCTGCCACTCTAACCAGAAGAGCTCTGTTTAAGGGCTCCTTCATAAGGCTGGGTCCTGGAGGGACAACAGTGTCGAACAGAGCTCCCAGCTGATCAGCCATGGACAAGAGGCATGAGCAAGAAAAAAACCATATTGGTTTAAGCCCCCAGATTCTGGGGAAATTCGTATTGTGTCATAATTTAGCTTTATCCTGACTGTTTCCTTCTTCGGACCCAACACTCCGCACTGTCTACACCATCAGCTCTTGATTCATTCAGCCCCTGGGGGTTCTGGGTTACCATCCCAGTTTGCAAAAGGGGACACCAAGACTCATAGTGATGAAAGCATATTGTAACTGGAGACACAACTAGGAAGTAAGTTTGATTTTGAACCCAGATTTTTCCAACTTGGGAGCTCATGAGATTGCCACACTATGTGTATACTCTTCTCATTTCTTCTCAGGAGTCTGCTGGCATTTCGACCTCTGAGTCAGGGTCTGAGCTGTCACCTAATCGAAGACTATCAGCCATTAGGTTAAGGGGTCTGCAAACTATGGCCCCTGGGTCTTATCTGTCCCTTTATTTGCATTTATAAATAAAGTTTTATTGGAAATTGACTATGCGCTGCTTTCTTACTCCAACAGTGCAGTTGAATAGTTGTAACAGAGACCAACTGTTTGGCTCACAAAGCCCAAAGTATTTGCTGACTCTTCAGAAAAGGTTTGCTGACCTTTAATCTAGGCAGACTATGTTTCATTTGAAAAGTTATGAAACTGAGACCAGAGCAGTGGAATATGCGTTAAAATGGAAAATTATTTTCACGCAAAGCTGTGCGTAACGAACCATTAGGCATAAGAAAAAAATCTTCGGGGTCTATGTGCATAACTGTTCTAAAATTATATAATTCCAACATACCATTCATTTCTCTCTGCATTAAAAACTGGCTATGTTTTTGCTTTTCTTAAAGAAAACTAATAAACTGATTTTTGATAACCCTAACCAGAGATTAAATGAGAGAAAAAAATCCACTTTTGAATTGGTTTGGAATTAAATGTTATGTTCATTCTTACAATATGTCATAGATGGCATTGTCCCTGTTTTAGTTCATGCGACCTTATATCATGAGCATTTCCCAGGTCACTAACATTTTACATGAATGTAATTACTGATGGTTGCACAATGTTCTGCTCTATAGAAATGCTATAATTTATATAATCACTATAATGTTTTTGTTTTTTTAGAAAATTTTCCATTATACTGCGTCTTTTTGCATAAATCTCTGCCCACATTCCTGATTTTTTCTTGGCACAGATTCGTAGAAGTAGAATTCCTGGCCCAAGCATATGAATGTTTTAATGGCTTTGATTCATTCTATAAATTTCCTTTTTGAAAGAATTTTCCAGTTTATATTATACCTTGAGCTTTAGGTTGTTTGTCTTACTACAGTCCTTGAATCATTGTATGTTGTTATTTTTATGTCTTTCCAATGATGATATGTAAATATAGTATTTTATTTTCATTTCATTCAGCATGTTTTAATCACCATTCAAGGGGGATTGTTTTCATATGATACTAGCTATTTATGTTTTATGTTCTGAAAATTCTCAGTTCTCTTTATTTGACTTTTTATTAAGAACTCAAAATACTTTTTAGAACTTTCCCCGATCTATTTACTAAATCAGTTTTATTGATTACTTCTACTATTTTCATTTTTAATGGTTTTCTTACTTGGTTGGAAATGGCCCTTCCTGACCGTAACCCTGATCCCTAACCCTCTCTGTTCCTTCACTCCCCTCTGAGTGTGATATTTGTCATCCTCACAATCTGCATTTCCTCATCTCAGCCCTACTCTCCTGGGTTACCAGCTTCCTTTGCCAACTGCAAAGAGTATAAATGTCAATGTTGTGATTGCTCAACCACGACCCCACGTGTAGTCCCTTCAGCGTCACTTTTGACAGGCTTATTGCCTTGGCCTTCCATTGCTTCCGTCTTCCAAATTCTCAATAAATCCATCTCATGTTTAATAAGTGGGAGAACTTCTAGAGAGAGTCTCAAAAGTGGAATCATTCAATGCATTTACTTGTTACATATTCATTGTGCACCTACTGTGTTTCAGGCACTGTTGTAAATGTTTGGAATATGTCCATAAACAAAGACCACTATGTTCAGAGAGCTTTTAGTCTATGGTGAAGACACACAGTGGTCAGTAAATTAAATGCGTCAACTAGTCACCAGTATTGCAGAAAAGGAAACAGTGGACAAGAAAAAAGGAGATCATAGGCTGGACGGTGGTTGTGATTGTAAATGACTGGTCAGGTTAGCCTTCAATAAAAAGGTGAGATTTGAGTGAAGACTTAAACGAGGGAGGGAAATAAATATGCAGTAGAAAAGCAATCCAAGCAATCCAAAGCCCTCAGGTGGCCCTAAGGAGAGAGCATATGTGGTGCATTCAAAGAAGGAGGGTGGTGGCTGGAGCAGAGCACTAACAAGGAGAGAGAGTAGGAGATGACCTGAGCCCCGACCCTAGCCCTAAGCAGACAGGTTAAGCCCGAGAGGCCAGGAAAGAGTGCTGGCCATGTCAGGCCACTCCAGGGAGCGTGGATGCTACTCTGAGATGGGGGAGCTGGCTGCAGCCATAGCATTGAGCAGAGGGGTGACTTGCCTCACACAGTTTGAAAGCCCTCTTCAGGTTGCTGCACCAAGAAGCCTCGATGGAGGGGCAGAGGCAGAAGCTGTGCACTGCACTGCACTGCTGCAGAGAGGCTTGCCGCTTGGTGCGGGTGGCAGCAGTGGAGTGGCCTCGGGTGCTGTGCTTAGTCGCTCTGTCGTGTATGACTCTTTGCGACCCCATGGACTGTAGCTTGCCAGGCTGTAGCGGTGGGGAGAGGTGATCAAATTCCAGACTTATTTTGACATTACGGCCAACTGGATTGACTGCTGGACGAGATTTGAGGTCCTGGAGAAGAGGAGAGAGAAAAAAAGGGTAACTGCAAGGTTTTGGCATTGAGCAGTTGGCAGGATGGGCTGCCATTATCAGAGAGGGGAGAGTTAGGGGAGGAGTGGGTTTTGGAGTTGAAGACTGGGGATTGCTTTTGGGCATGTGGCATGTGAGATGCCTAATTAGAATTCCAGGTGGAGATGCTGAACAGGTGACAGGACAGCGGGTTACAGGAGCGGGGTCTGAGCTAGAAAAGGAAGTTGGGAGTTGCTAGGATATAGATCGGAGAAGGCAATGGGACCCCACTCCAGTACTCTTGGCTGGAGAATCCCATGGACGGAGGAGCCTGGTGGGCTGCAGTCCATGGCGTCGCTAAGAGTCGGACACGACTGAGCAACTTCACTTTCACTTTTCACTTTCATGCATTGGAGAAGGAAATGGCAACCCACTCCAGTGTTCTTGCCTGGAGAATCCCAGGGACGGGGGAGCCTGGTGGGCTGCCGTCTATGGGGTCGCACAGAGTTGGACACAACTGAAGCGACTTAGCAGCAGCAGCTGCAGGATATAGATGGTATTTAAAGCTGTCAGTGTGCATGATATCCCAAGGGAGTTATTGCAGCTACAGGATGACCAGCTCCTCTACAAATGACTGTGCTCTGGTACCAGCTGGACTCTGAGTGGAGTGCAGATTGCTCATTCTTCTTCTTTCCCCTCAACTTACTAGCTCTGTGCTTTTCAATCTGAGTGATGACTCCTGCCAGGAATCACATGAAAGTTATATGGCATCACATGCTCTGTATCTTCCTTGACTTTATGATTCAAAAAACTCAGAAAAATGTTTATCTTATACTTATGTTTTATTGAGTAGCATACAAGTGATTTTGTTTTTTAAAAGGGAAACCACCATCTTTAACAAAAACAAAAAAAATCTCATGCTTTTTCTATGTTTTGTCTCATCGATCTAATTTGATCAAAGCCAGAGGTATGTGTTCCCCAGGTTAGGTATACTATGGTAGAAAATGAGGGAAGTAACCTCATGAATTAAGAAGAAAGAAAGTCCAGAGTTAACACCTTCACTCATTTTTAAATTGGGATATAGTTTCTTTACAGTGTTGTGGTAGTTCTTGCTGTACGATGAAGTGAATCAGATATGAAAGTTAAGTTGCTCAGTTGTGTCCGACTCTCTGCAACCCCATGGACTGTAGCCCACCAGGCTCCTCCGTCCATGGGATTCTCCAGGCAAGAATACTGGAGTGGGTTGCCATTTCCTTCTCCAGGGGATCTTCCCAACCCAGGGATCGAACCCAGGTCTCCCGCATTAGAGGCAGACACTTTAACCTCTGAGCCACCAGGGATATACGTATACATATATCCCCTCCCTCTTGGACCTTCATATCACTTGGCTTTAGAACTTTTGACAGTTTCTCAAGTCAGATCTTTCTCCCTTTGTGAAGGTTTCTAAAGCATGCAATATAGAATCTGAATGAATATTCCAAGGAAAGGATAAATGTGGTTTGGGCCAGGGCAGCATTTTTATAATAAATATGTGGCCTCCTATGGTAATGATTTTGTATTCAGCCCTTCTAAGATGTGTGATTTTTTGATCCATTTGTTAAAAATATAATTTTAGGTCTTTACATTTCATATAACTTGATTTATCTTCACAGTTTTCGCAGTTGCACATGTATTAAAATTTTAGTCTCTCACACAGGATACACATGAACAAAGCAATGGGGAATCTGAGGGGCCCAGGAAACAATGGATCCAACTTAGAAGAGTGATGAAGGGAAGTCCTGGGTGTATTAATCTATGTTCCTACTACCCCATTCATTTAGACTGAAACAGAAGAGTGTCAGTCTTCAGAAAAGAGATATTTTGGGGAGAAAGTCTTTGATGCTTTCTTGAGACACTAGAAATACTTAAGGATTTGCTAAAGATGAATAGTTGGAGAATAGAAAGGCAACTTAAAATGCCACAAAAAACAAAAAGCTGTACAAACAGAGCAGTGTTATCATTGCACTTTACTTAGCTTGATTAATCCCCTCCAAGGGGAGACCTGGACCACAACAGACTGGTTCCAAATAGGAAAAGGAGTACGTCAAGGCTGTATATTGTCACCCTGCTTATTTAACTTCTATGCAGAGTACATCATGAGAAACGCTGGGCTGGAAGAAGCACAAGCTGGAATCAAGATTGCCGGGAGAAATATCAATAACCTCAGATATGCAGATGACACCACCCTTATGGCAGAAAGTGAAGAGGAACTCAAAAGCCTCTTGATGAAAGTGAAAGAGGAGAGTGAAAAAGTTGGCTTAAAACTCAACATTCAGAAAACGAAGATCATGGCATCTGGTCCCATCCCTTCATGGGAAATAGATGGGGAAACAGTGGAAACAGTGTCAGACTTTATTTTTCTGGGCTCCAAAATCATGGCAGATGGTGACTGCAGCCATGAAATTAAAAGACGCTTACTCCTTGGAAGGAAAGTTATGACCAACCTAGATAGCATATTGAAAAGTAGAGACATTACTTTGCCAACAAAGGTCCATCTAGTCAAGGCTATGGTTTTTCCTGTGGTCATGTATGGATGTGAGAGTTGGACTGTGAAGAAAGCTGAGAGCTGAAGAATTGATGCTTTTGAACTGTGGTGTTGGAGAAGACTCTTGAGAGTCCCTTGGACTGCAAGGAGATCCAACCAGTCCATTCTGAAGGAGATCAGTCCTGGGATTTCTTTGGAAGGAATGATGCTAAAGCTGAAACTCCAGTACTTTGGCCACCTCATGCGAAGAGTTGACTCATTGGAAAAGACTCTGATGCTGGGAGGGATTGGGGGCAGGAGGAGAAGGGGACGACAGAGGATGAGATGGCTAGATGGCATCACTGACTCAATGGACATGAGTCTGAGTGAACTCCGGGAGTTGGTGATGGACAGGGAGGCCTGGTGTGCTGCGATTCATGGGGTTGCAAAGAGTCCGACACGACTGAGCGACTGAATTGAACTGAACACCCTTTTAAAAATTCTTGGGACTTCCCTGGTGGCTCAGATGGTAAGAATCTGCCTACAGTGCAGGAGACCCAGGTTCAATCCCTGGGTTGGAAACATCTAGAGAATAGAATGGCAACCCATTCCCATATTCTTGCCTGGAGACTCCCGTGAACAAAGGAGCCTGCTGGACTACATACACTTAAGAGTTTTTAAGCTAGTGGTTCTCAATCCGGGGCAGTGTTGCCCCGAAGAGACATTTGGCAGTAAGTGGGGAGTGCTCTTGGCTTGCAGTGGAGACCAGGTATGCTGTTAAACATCTTACAAAGCACAAGATCGTCCCCGCCTCGACCTGAACAAGGAATTATCCAGCCCAGAATATCAGCGGTGCTGAGGTTGGAAAGCCCTGCCCTAAATGAAGAGCAAATGCAGAGAAAGGCAACAAATACAGTTTGATTAGTATGTTTTTACTCCAAAAGACAATTGAGATTTTTGAGTGACTATTTACTTTCTGACATGATTTAGCAGTGTTTTGATAAAAAGATAAAAACTATCCATTTATAGTAATCTGGATAAAGCAACTACCCACTGGTATCCTGTCAAGGTTCAGGTATTTATAAAGCATATTGGTCAATATAATGTATATCCTCTGTGTGAGGTAGGCTGTGAATACATACTGGCTGTTGGGGTCTGCATGTGTGTGGGGGTGTGTGTGTACATGTATGTATGCACTTGCTGATTTTGATGGGAAGTATAAATTGGGTTTTGGAAAAAGATGCCCCCAACTACCTCCAACTGTAAGCCTTGACTTCTTCCTATTAAGATTTCCCTTGCAACTTGGCCTCTTTTAAACTCCTATCTTGTGCATTCTGTCTTCTAATCTAATACCTCTGCGTACATATCTAAACATGATCAGTGACAGTTTTCGCTGCGGGGTGAGGCTTTCTCTGACAAGGCCAGTGAGCGCTGATTTGAGCCCAGCCATTGTGAGTGACTTCAGCTGTCTCTTCAAGTGACATCCAGCTACTTGAGAAAGGAGCGATGACGAAAGTTCTTTGGGCAGAAAACTTTCGCTGACAAGAAGGTGACAGGTCCTTGCACAGCTGGTCTCTGATATGCCTCGGAAGGGGCCCATGGAGTGACTAATTTGAGCTGTGCAGTAGCTGGGAAGAAGTGTGGGGCCCATGCCCTCTTAGGGCTTGTAGAAATCTGTAAGACACAGTGGCAGTGGGTGCGGACTGGAGGAACCCCTTGTTGCTGGGGCAGCAGGCCAGTAGTCCTGTCTGTTTAGAACATGAGAAGAATGAAAATTTTCATGGTGAGTGGACGTCTGTTATCTTTGCCTGCCCAGAATCTGTTCTTCCTCCTCCCGATCACAGCACCTCATTTTCCCTTCAGCAAGTCACCCCATCTCTACTTTCATTTGGAGCCAACCCTGGTTTCCTGGCTCCAGGGATTAGCGATTGACAGACCCGATCCTTTCATCACAGTGGTTGGTTCAGGGAAGGCTCAGTGACTCAAGACGATCCCAAGAGACTCAGTTCTGTGCCTTTGCCACAGCAGTTGGGAAGGAGGTGTTCTTCCTCCCTGAGGTCACCACACTGTGGATGGAAGCTTGGAACTTCTAGGAATCACAATGTGGAGCAAGTCACCTAGAGAATGAACCAACTCAGAGAATAGAAAAGCTGAGAAATGGACAGAAAGAGACATTCCAGAATCAGTGAAATTATTTGGCCCCTCATTCAGCTGTGTCTGAAGGGCCCTGTATCCTAGACTTTTCCATTGTACGAACAATGAGTTCTTGTTTTCCCCTTAGTGTACTTATGTTTGTTTCTCAACAGAAAGATGCCTGATTGCTACAAACAGCGACCATTTTTGAGTGCCTGCTCTGTTCCAGGTGGTGTATGTCCAGGAGGTTGTTTATCCTCATAGTGACCTGTAGGGTTGGCACTGCCGATGTCCTCGTTCTAGAGAGGAGATGAGCACAAACTTGGTGGCAGGAATATAGGGTCTCACAGTTCTGGAGGCCAGAAGTCTAAAATCAAGGTGTTGGCAAGGCCACTCTCTCTCATAGTCCCAGGGGAGAGTCCTCTGTCTCTTCCAGCTTCTGGTGACATCAGGTGCTGCTTGGCCCTGGAGACACATCACTCTAGTCTCTGCCTCTTCTTCACATGGCCTTCTCCCTGTGTGTCTGTGTGTCTTGAATCTTCTTCTACTTCTCTTATGAAGAAAACTGGTGCTGGGTTTAGGGCCTGTCCTAAGTCCAGGATGATCCCATACTTAATTTAATCACAGCTGCAACAACTTTTTTTTCCTAGATAAGGTCACATTCATTGGTGCCAAGGGTTAGGACTTGGACGTGTTTTGGGAGCTACTAGTCAATCTACCCGGAGAAGGCAATGGCACCCCACTCCAGTACTCTTGCCTAGAAAATCCCATGGATGGAGGAGCCTGGAAGGTTGCAGTCCATGGGATCGCTGAGGGTCGGACACGACTGAGCGACTTCACTTTCACTTTTCACTTTCATGCATTGGGGAAGGAAATGGCAACCCACTCTAGTGTTCTTGCCTGGAGAATCCCAGGGATGGGGGAGCCTGGTGGGCTGCCATCTTTGGGGTCGCGCAGAGTCAGACACGACTGAATCGACTTAGCAGCAGCAGTCAATCTACCACAACAGGTGTTTAGAGTCTGAATAAAGACAGGCTAGTGGGGATGGAGATGAGAAAAATCTATATTTGAACAATATCTAGAAGATAATTGAGATTAATGCATAGAATGATACAATGTCCAAGATTTTCTTTAAAAAAATCCAAAAGTGGAAGGAAGAGAGTGGGTTATAAATTAAATTTCCCCAAGTCAGTAAATCACTGAAGTTGGGTGGGTATATGGAGATTATTATACTACCCTCTTTACTTCTGTATATATTTGAAAGTTTCCAAAATAAAAACATTTCAAAAGAAGATAATCAAGAATATTCCATTTATTTATGTTAATTACTTATTAATTAAATTTCAGTTTTGGTTAAGTCCTCACTGTATACCTGCCATTAGCTGAGTCCCTTGTTGATGGGTCATGGAGTAGTTACAGATGTGTTTGTTTTTCCAGTGATATGACACTCTCGTATCACCTGACAAATAGGCCTAAAGATTTACTTCATGTGGAGACATGCACATGTGTGAAAAGATTTTTGTCTTAGGCTAAATAGAGCTTCCATCACAGGTGAACGGGAGATTCATGTTACCTTGTCCAAACCCAGAGTCAAAACCTACAACTAGCCAGCGTCCTGCTGCAAGGAAGCAGCTTGTTTTCTTTAATCTTCCCAGTGTCGCCTTAAAAGTAGGAAGGAGCGACAGTGATCCCAACTCTGTAAACTAACTGTCACAAGGAAAGGTGAGCCTATTTAGCCACCAAAAACACCACAATATTTTAATTGTCTTGTCTCCATAGCAGACGTTAGTTATCAGAGTGGAGTAAGGGGAGAACGCAATGCACTATTAAATGCAAACTAGACATCTGGGTGAATGTGATTCTGTAGTTTAATCCACGTGCTTTTTTCAGATCCTTCCTCACTTCTTTGCAAAGCATGGTATAAAAATGATGTCAGAAGAATGGTTGGCTGAGTTGTTTAAAAGCCTGCAAACACCATTTACAAGGTGTGTTGTTGACAGTTAAAAATGATGTATCTATTATTCATGGTGTCCCCCGTGACAGAGAAGATGTTGCTTGAACTTGGCGACTGTAAATGAACAAGGAGCGAAGTAATGGAATCCGTGATGTAACCTGTGCTCAGTTGCTTCTGGGGACTGTTCTGAAAACTCAATATTGAAGTTTTCCTAGGAGGGACAACCAGCTTGGGGATATCTGAGTCTGATAGAAGCACCGCGTTAATGAAGTTTCCTTGTACCTCCAATTGTTTATCTCAGTTTCTGTGCTGTAATCGTCTTTGTTTAGTCTGCTACTTTCAGGCTGCAGGGTTTAGGAGCTCATATCTTGTGCTCAGCTGGTAAAGAATCCACCTGCAATGTGGGAGACGTGGGTTCAATCCTTGGCTTGGAAAGATCCCCTGGAGAAGGGAAAGGCTACCCACTCCAGTATTCTGGCCTGGAGAATCCCATGAACTGTACAGTCCATGGGGTTGCAAAGAGTTGGACACGACTGAGCGACTTTCACTTTCACCCTGCACTCCGGGAGACAGTGAAGGACAGGGGAGCCTGGCGTGTTGCAGTCCATGGGGTCCCAAAGAGTTGGACATGACTTAAAACCTGAATGACAACAACCCTGCACTGAATCCCAGCTCTGTCAATGGCTAATCTGGAAGCCCGAATCTAGCAGGTCAGCCCATCTAAGGAGCAGTTCCCCTTTTTTTAAGTGACCATGTTTCATAAAGCTGTTGAGAGAATTCAGTGGTGTAATGCCTGAGATACACTGAGCACAGTGTTTGCCTATGTGAATTACTCAGTGAACGCTAGGTGTTACAGAGGGAAGAAAATCAAATCCAGGTGCTTAAGTGTGATTTGCAGGCCCGTGGCAGGATCACCACTAGGGAGCTTGTGAGAAATACAGACTCTTGGGCCCCACCCTGGACCCGCTGAATGAACGTCTGCACTCTGCTTGGACCCCTGGATGATTCATATGTGCATTAAAAACACGAAGCTCTGGACACACTCCTGTTACAGGACACGGCGACAGAGGCTTTCCCTGTTGCCCTGGGGCTGGAAACACAGGTGCTGAGGAGCCCCTCCGTCAGAGAGCCGGACACGCTGTGGATGCCAGCCCACCCCAGCTTGCTGAGGGTCTGTGCGGCTGACTCTCCCACCGTCTGGCAGTCAGTGGAGGGTTATCAGTCAGGAGTGTTTGGCTGAGAGTACAGCAGACTTAAACATTTTTCAGTTTGTTTCCCCCAAAGCCAAGTAAGGTGTTACCTTCAGGCACATCACTCTCCAAGGCTGGGGATACTTTCAAGAGGCAGGAGGTGTGTCATACCCACTTGGTGGTGGCCAGCCCCGTGGGGTCATCTGACCAGCATGGAGCGTGGGGAGAGGTTGGCAGGTGCCTGCTGCCTCTGGAAGTGTGTCTGGACATAGGGAGTAGAAGCTGATGCTTCTTCTGGAGGTTTCTGAGGGCAGGAAGGGCCTGAGAAGAGAGCTGAGGACACTGCCATCACGGCGCCCAGGAGGGGGTTGGTGCTCCCTCGGTTCCACGTGAAAGGGCGTGGGCTTAGACGAGGAGTGGGCCCTGCGGTGCTGCTGCTCTGGGATAGGCGAGCCCGGCTGGCAGCATTAGTGTGGCTGAACAGGAGCAGACGCTTCCTGTCGGTGGTAGGCTCCTTGAAGACGGGTGGGGGCCAGGATGACGTTTTCCCCTGCCTGCGGCACCGTGGCTTCTCTCTGCGGAGACCGCCGTGTCGACAAGGCGCTTGGCAGTGGACAGGACCCTCAGCCAACGTCAGAATGGCTGTACTCCTTCCCCACCGTCAGAGAGGTGACTGTTTCCCCCCTGTCCTAGGTTCTGGGGAGGGGTTACCTCAGAACCAGCCTTGGGGTTTCCACCCCTCAAGTGCTGGGAAGGGGGGGTGAAAAGGAAAGCCTCCCAGTTCCTGGGGCTCAAGCCCAGCTGGCCATGAGGAAGGAGAGGGGTTTCAAAGAGGATGTGAGTTTGCAGTTTCCAGGGCTGAATTTTGCATAGCTTTTAATAAGTGAACATGACCGTGGCATTTTGGAATCTACCCAAAATTTAACCAAGCAGATAGAAAATTACACTACAGTCTGAGGCAGTGACTGGAGAAAAGACTGTAACATTTCTGAATTACATTTCTCTATGTTGTTCCACTCTGAGCTCCAAACATAGGTTCCGTAGTCTTTTGGGTGTTTAACATCCACAGTTTGGGCCATCTGTCAGCAATCCTTGCCTTGATGATTTCCAGTAATTTTCAGTTTTGCTCAAGGCTGGATTTGAAGCCCTTGATTGCCACTGAAACCAGGGCGTGGGCACTGCCCACTCCCCAGCCTGCCCTCCTTGACCCTGCTTGGGCAGAGTCTGCTTGTTTTCATGTACGTATTTTTCTGTGTTGTTTGCTTGGAAATGGTACTAAGTCACTTCAGTCATGTCCGACCCTTTGAGACCTCATGGACCATAGCCCTCTGTCCATGGGGTTCACCAGGCAAGAATTCTGGAGCGGGTTGCCAATTCCTTCTCCAGGAGATCTTCCCGACCCAGGGATTGAACCCACGTCTCTTAAGTCTCCTGCATGGGCAAGCAGGTTCTTTACCACTAGCGCCACCTGGGAAGCTCTCGCCTGTAAATACTGACTCTGAAGAGAAGACAACTGCCCACTGAGCTAACAGTGGGCTACTGGAGACATCCAAGAAAGGCGTATTTCAGAGTTGGGGAGAATATGGAGAGAGGGATGTCCGCGCTGGTGACAGCTTCAGTTGACGCTGAGCACATTTTGGTTGGAAGCTCTGAGTCGAGATGAAGGGGCGGGTTGAACAGTTCGTGCCTCTTCTTCTCAGGGCTGAGCGTACCTTCCGCGCACCAGACTCTGCTTGTGGTTTAGTCACTGCTTCAGAGAGCTGAAAGACTGTGGCCTTGACTGTATCCCAGGGTACTGGCTCAAAACAATGGAAGGGAACATTGGGGCTTTGGAAATTCACTGGAGCAGTAGGCTGCCTTACAAAGGCATGGAGCTCCTGTCACATGAACCAGGAAGTTTCGGTGTTTTTAGAGCTGTCAGGACCTGTGTTGTGATCTACATCTCCTTGTCCAGTGTTCCTGATGCTACACCTACAGGTGATAAACCCAAGACACTGTCAATAGTGTTGAGATAGAAGGGTGAGCCCTGCTAGAGGGTTAAAGTCAATGCGTAATGGACCAGAAGAGAAATCTGCAAAGTCATTGTTACCTTAATCACAATAAAGTAATGGCTGAAATTATTGATTACTTACTATATGCCAGGCACTTTGCTGATCCACTCATCTGTTCATCCGCCCATTCCCCCACCCGCCCATCCATCCCTTCATGCATCTGTCCATCTACTCCTCTTCTTCTTAAATCCCCTGTGAGGTTGGTGTCAACATCTGGGTTTTATGGATACGGCGTGATTCCCAAGTCCACAGGTTTGATCTGTAACCTGACTGAGAATATTCAATGTCCAAAGATAAAACGCGTTTCTAGGGCTGGAGCTAGTCAGTCCTGAGAGCGTGGAAAAGGAGAGACAAAGAAGCAGAGTCCTGGAGGGCAAGGCCTACCCAGTCTCAGATTTATTCAGAGGAAGAGGATTCTTGCCCAAGTGTCCTCCAACTTCATGATATCCTGGTCACACTGACCCTTTCCCAGGGGAGGTTGTCTACTTCAGGAACTCCTCTTTGTTGTCGCTTCTGTGGATGTCAATTTGGGACAGGAAATAGGTTTTATTTGTATCTTAACTGAAACGTCATTAGGAAAATATAGTCTGTAATGTGTGCATGAGAGATCATAAATACATATGTGCATGTGTAAAATAGATCGTGTGTGATGTAGTGGATTATACCTGGCATAGATCTACAAATATATAATTTGTGTATGTTATGTTTTATGGCTTCCTCTCTTCTGTATTTTGTACACACATGTCCGCACTCATCGTTTGAGATCACCTGAGGCACTGGAGCGGGTAGAGGGCCAAGGCTTCCTCTCTGTGCTGGGGGCCAATATCTGTCGTGTCCCTGCTTTGCACCAGTTCCCTCTGGTATGTGGTAGAGCCAGAATTTGGACCCAACTCTGGCCACTTTCAAATGCAGGGCTCCTCCAGGTGAGAGCAGGAGGAGCTGTATTTCCTGCTCTTTCTTTGGAATACCGGGCAGTCGAGCAATCTTGTCTGTAGCTGAGCATCAAGTAGACATTTGCTCTCTCTAACTTACGCACAACCCAGAAAAGCAGCTGGGACCAGCGGCATGGGGGCCAGGAGCCGCGTCCCGGGTCTGGGCCCTTTCTCACGGTCCAGTCACTGAAGAGCAGCTACCTCGGCCCACGCCTCACGGCTCTGAGCTGGCTGTGGAGTGATGTGAGCCGAGGTGTCTGCAGTCCTGAGGTGTAAATAAGTCCACAGAGATCAATCTCAGCTGTGGAGGTGCGATTCCACTTCACTCTATGCTCCTCAGAGGCTTCGAGCAGCAGCAGTCGGAGCCTTTGCCCAGGAGGGCAGTCTGAGTCCATCTCCCTGAGCTGGGTTTCCGGGGGACCAGCTGGAGATGCGGCTGAGCCAGGCTGGACCTCAGGGTAGGAGCGTGGGGCTCATGTCCTGACTTTGGCCAAGGGCAAAGTTTCAGAGGTAAGAAGAGATTCTTTTAGGAAATGTATTAAGTATATATTCCTGTTTTTTTTCAATCTGTCTTGGTTTTTGTTGCTGTGAAAGGCAGTGTCTTTTTCAAAACCTACAACCATGTCTTCAAAGTAGGTGATTAGGACATTGCAATGATTAATTTTGTTTCTCCAGGCCTGTGTAGTTTCTTCTTTCCTTGCAGCCCCGTCCTCCCTTAGAATGCACCTGCAGTGGCGAGCAGTGGTTCCCAGGGGGTTGGACACTGCCCCCACCCCCAGGGCAGTGCAGTGGAGCTGAGGTTGCCTCTGAGTTCACCCTGCATGTGTTTAAAGTCGAACTGCTTAGAAAAACGGAGCATTCATTTTGCCAGTCCAGGAATGCTGCTTGCTTTGGGTGGGAATTCTCTTTTCCTTCGTGCACAAGGGCTTCATCCATCACTGCGCTTCCTTGTCCGATTTCATTAACCTGAGCTTGTGTTCATCTTGTGGCGGCTTAATAACCTTTATTTGTGGAATCCCTCAAAGAAAGCCTTGGTTATAAATCCCACGTCACAAAAATGAAGGCATAAATGCCAATCGGTGTCACTGCATAATATTTATTATTTTAATTAAAGAAAATGGATAGTGACATTTATTAGGTCACAAGTTACTTGTTAATGGCAACAAATGACAAAAAAATTACTGATTTTATGAGCAAATCTTGGAACGTTCCTCAATGATTATTCTGTTACACTCTCAACGTGAGTGGTGCTAACAATGCATTGGGCACATTTTTGGAAGCTCATGCTGATTTTTGGTGAGACACACTTCCTGTGGGGTAAGTATCGGCTTAACCGAGAAGTGAAGTCAGAACTGACTGTGAACTCAGTTTTCCGCCCCCTAGCCCCCAGGTCTTTTTAGCATATACTTTGACTTCCTGAGATGTGTGTGTATGTGTGTGTGTGTGTGTGTGTGTGTAGGTTACTTCCAAAGCAGAATAAACATAGTTGTGAGAAACAGGGATGTTTATCACAGTGTTGTTCTGTGTTGTTTATCACAGAATACGTGGTAGCCCCTTACTAAAGCACCCATTCAGACCGGGAGACAAGTGAAAAAGAGTGAAATGCAAGAAAATAGTCCAAAGGCTGGGGACTTACAGTGTCTTTAAATGTGTATTATTTCATTTAATGTTCACCCTCCTGCCATGAGAAACGTACTCGCCTATCTCCATCTGTTTGTTTATTCACTCAGTCAGTATATCTCATCGGGATTAGTTACTTTAGGGCAGAGTTTATGGACGAGAAAACAAACACAATTGTTTAGTAACTTGTACGTGGCGCCACAGCCTGGACCTGACAAAGCTGGCATGTGAACCTTTCATTTGTGTGGCTGTAAAACCTGTGATTTTATTAATATCCTGCCCTGTGCCCGAAGCAGTGTCCTCTGACCACAGGGATTGCGGCCTCGACAGTGGAGCAGCTGAAGCTGGGTGGCTCTGAGGAGCTCACTGCAGCTGAAGTTAATTTTAGTTGGCCAGGGTAGCTGTGAAGTTACGTTTCGCAGGGTTTATTCTCCTTTGACTATTGTATGACTCTTTTCCTGAGTGAACAGGCTGAGGAACACTGCTGGAAGTTTAAGAAACTGGTCTCTTTCACAATGGTTATTAGCTTGTTTACAGTCATAACTGGTTGTGGTCTTTGTTTTGATGTATATTTTGTTTTCATCCTACTGATGACTAAACATTAAAATAAAAAGATTGTGTTGTTTTCACTTTACTTATTTTTTTTTTTTTTTTTTTATGCTTGGGGCTGGTGCACTGGGACGACCCAGAGGGATGGTATGGGGAGGGAGGAGGGAGGAGGGTTCAGGATGGGGAACACATGTATATCTGTGGCGGATTCATTTTGATATTTGGCAAAACGAATACAATTATGTAAAGTTTAAAAATAAAATAAAATTAAAAAAAAGTGGGTTCCACTGTTAAAAAAAAAATATATATATATATATATATATAAATAAATAAGAAAACTTCCTGGGTGATAATTGCTGTTCAATTCTTTTTTTTTTTTAATTTTATTTTATTTTTAAACTTTACATAACTGTATTAGTTTTGCCAAATATCAAAATGAATCCGCCACAGGTATACATGTGTTCTCCATCCTGAACCCTCCTCCCTCCTCCCTCCCCATTCCATCCCTCCGGGTCATCCCAGTGCACCTATCCTGGTAGATTTTTATCCCTTGAGTCCAATGACAACAAGAATAATTTCATTCTAAAGACAGAGTCCACATTTACAAGGTGGGCTTAAAGATAAAGCCACATGAGGAAAGAGAGAGAAACGGGTATTTATTGAATACATACTTTGTGTTAGCCATTATCCTAAACACTTTCCACAAGTTCTAGCATTTAATCTTTTAAGATATGCTCTATTATTTTCCCACTTTATAAATGAGATAACCAAGGCTGAGAATCTTCCCACTGTACAACCCAAGTGCAATGGTTGATGTGTATTCCCACAAAGCCTCTGATCCTAGGGCACTCACTGCCTGACCTTTGCAAAAAATTTTGAGGAATAACTTACATACATCAACATGTATATTAAGTGTGTGGTTCAACAAGTTGTGACAAGTGCATACACCCATATAGCTGACACCTCAATCAAAATATAAGACATTTTTTAACGTCACTGCAGAAAGTTCCCTCATGCCCCCTTCTAGCCAAACCCACCACCCACAGGCATCCGCTTTCCGGATTTCTTCACCATAGATTCTTTTTTCCTTTTTCTAGGACTTCATATGCATGGGATTGTATGGCGCACTATTTCATTTTTGGCTTCTTTCATTCAGCATGTTTTTTAAGACTCATCCATGTTGTATGTATCAATAGTTCATTCATATTTTATTGCTGATAGTGTTACATTACATGGGATGCTACTGTTTATTTATTAATTTTCCTATTGATGGATATTTGAATCCTTTCCAGTTAGGGGAGATTATGAGTACAGTTGCTATGAACATTTTTTCAGAGGTCCTTGTGCAAATCTGTGTTTTCATTTCTCTTGGGTGAAGAGCTAGGGTTGGGATCACTTGGTCATAGGGTAGGGAGATGGTTAATACTATAAAAAACTGTCAAACTGTTTACCAAAGTGACTGTACAATTTTATGCTCTCACTAGAAGTATGTGAGAGTTCTGGTTGCTCCGTATTTGCCAAATTTTGCATGTCAGGTTTTAAAATTTGGATCATTCTAGTGGTTTGTTGATGCCTCATTTTTTTGCTTAATTTGTATTGCCGTGATAATTAGTGAGGTTGGGCACTTTTACTGTGGGCTTGTAGGGCACTTGAATGTCTTCTTTTTAGGAGCTCCTACTCAAATCTTTTTGCCAGTTTTCAAGTTTTAAAAAATTTGATTGATCATGTAAATATTATTGATTTGAAAGAGTTGTTTACAATTTGAGGGAAAATTGATATCTTAATAATGATGATTTTTCAAGTCCATGAACAGAATATATCTCCCCAATTGTTAGGAACTTTGTTAGTTTCTCTTAGCAATGTTGTGTAGTTTTCAGGGTCTAAATCTTGCATACATGTTAAATTTGTTGTTGTTATTTAGTTGCTAAATCATGTCCTACTCTTTTGTGACTCCATGGACTGTAGCCCAGCAGGCTCCTCTGTTCATGGGATTTCCCAGGCGAGAATGCTGGAGTGGGTTCCTTTTCTAGGGGATCTTCCCGACCCAGCGATCGAACCAACGTTTCCTGCATTGGCAAGTGGGTTCTTTACCACTGAGCCATCAGCGAAGCCCCATGTTAAATTTACCCTTGTATATTTTTGGTGCTATTGTAAATGATATAATTTAAAATTTTTATTTTGTAATTGTTCATTACTGGTATGTTGGAATGGATTTTTTGTGTATTTACACTGTGTCCTATGATCTTGCTAGTTCACTTATTAATTCTAGAACTTATTTTACAGATTCCTTAAGATTTTCTATTTTACATAATTATGTCATCTGAAAATAAAGATATTCTTACTCCTTTTAAGTTTTATTTCTTATTTCTGCCTTATTGCTCTAGATAGGACTTTCTGCTAAATATTAAGTAAAAGTAGTGAAAGCAGAAATCCTTGTCTTATTTCTCATCTTAGGGGAAAATTTCATTTTCTCTTAAGAATGATTTTAATTGCAGCTTTTAAAAAATTAATACTTTTTATTAGATTAAGAGATTTCTTTTTGTTCCTAGTTTACTGAGAGTTTATTTTTTAATTATGAATGGGAATTGAATTTTGAACTTTGTCACAAGTTTTTCTGAATCCATTGAGATGACTGATTATAGCATATTTTTCTTTTTACTGTTGATGTGATCAATTACATTGATTTATTTTCTAATATTGGACCAATCTTGCATATTATTGATAAAGAGTATTTTTGTTGTGATATATTATCTTTTAATAAATTGCTGAATTTGATTGCGAGTATTCTGTCTAGGATTTTTATGTCTACTTCAGTGACATACATTGGGTTGGTTTGAAATTTCCTTCTTTCCTTTCTTTCTTCCCTTCCTCCCTTCTTTTTTTCCTTCCTTCCTTTTTTCCTTTTTGTATCTGGGTTATATTACCTTCATAAAATGAGTTGTCAAGTATCCCCTCCTCCTCTATTTCCTGAGTTTGTGTAAGATTGATAATATTTATGCCTTAAACAGATGATAGAATTTATCACCTAGACCACCTAGGCCTAAGCCTGGAATATTCTTTGTGGAAAATTCCACAAAGAAACTTTTAAATTATGAATGCATTTTTAAACAGATGTAGCACTATTAAAGTTTTCCATTACTTCTTGTGAAATTCTGGTGATTTATTTCTTTCAAGGAATCTGTCTACTTCATCCATGATAAATTTATTGTGATACATTTTTCATAACAGTCTGTTATTATCATTTTAATGTCTGTAATGATATAGTCTCTTTCATTATTGATATTGATAATTTATGTTTTTCCTTTTTCTTGTCAGATTTGCTAATAATGCTCAACTTTAGACCTCCTTTTGGTAAGTTTTGTTGATTTTTCACTATAGCTTGATTTTTTAATTTCATTGATTTCTCCTCTTTATTATCTTCTCTTTTATTATATATCTTTTATACATCGTCTCTTTTTAGTTACTTGATTTAAACTTGTTCCTTTTTTCCAGCTTATTCCTAGTGTTAGATCATTGATTTTACACCATATGGTTTTCTAATACAAATTTTTGAAGCTGTAAATTTCCCTCTAAGCACTACCCACATTTTGTGCCTTACTCACATTTTGATACATTTTTTTCCCATTGTTGTTCAGGTAAAACTATTTTCTTATTTCTCTAGTATTTTTTTTCTTCGAACCATGGATTGTTTAGAATCATGTATATTTTAAAAAAATATTTGGAGTATTTTATAGGTTTTTTTCTTACCGATTTCTTATTCAATCCTGTAGTTTCACATTGACTTCTGTCTGTGTTTTTCTCATAATATCTAAATTCTCTTAGTCCTTTAAGTCCTTACAAAAGGTTAATGTAGTAAATAATGCTGCAGTAAATATCTTTATGTGTGTATGTGACTATTTTTGTCTTCACTGTTTGCTTAAGACATATTATCAGAAGTAAAATTATGGACTTAGAGGGTATGCAATTTTTAAAATGGTCTTTTCTTTTAAAAATTTTTGCCAGGTTGTCTTTCATGTAGCTGCTACTCTTGCCCCATCTCTGTGAACAGGATTTCTATTTTCCTGGAGTTTTCCTGCAGAGATTCCTGTCTGCATGGAATTCAAAGCCCCAATGTCTCCTGAAGTTGTATAGTATGGCTGCTTTGAGGAACAACCCAAGTTTTAAAAACCTAGATTCCACAAGAGGTAAACAGCCTCTCCCATTTCCTGTCTCCAAAATACACTTTTATTTTCAAACTTTGTTGTTGCTCAGTCACTAAGTCGTGCCTGACTCCTTGTGACCCCCATGGACTGTAGCCTACCAGGCTTCCCTGTCATGGGACTCTCCAGGCAAGAACACTGGAGTGGGTTGCCATTCCCTTCTCAAACTTGGGCTGTGGGAATAATTGCTACTCAAAAATTCTGGCCACGTCCTAGGATCTATCCCACTTTTTTTTTTAATGAAGAATTTCAGTCTTTAAGAAATTTCACATTTCCATAGAAGGGCCCTAAAAATCACTTTCTTGGAGCACCTGATTTCTTGGTATCTTCCTAGGGTTTTTGAGCAATCAGGAAGGCTCACAAGAGACTCACAGATTGTATAACATTTCCTTTGTTTCTAAACATCTTGCTTAGAATGCTAAATCCACCCAGGGTCCTGAAATCAGGCTATAGGGCTTATTTACTATCAACTTCTTCACAGCTTAGTAGAATCCCAAGACCTCTGAGAACCCATATCCTCCCCCAAGTTCCAATTGTCTCTAATAGAGTCATTACATTTATAGTAAACATATCATCTCAATCCTATTCTAGGGCTAATAATTAGTCTATGGTGCAGATATACATAGTGCTGGGATTTATAATGATGACAAAGAAGTCTCTAAGATATATGCCTATTTTACAGGGACTTATTCAGCTTGTGGGTGTAAACAAGAGTTCATTAACCCTAAAACCTTCACACTGTAATAGCCTCTATATTCAGGCACACTCCGCTTTTGAGTCCATGTGACTAACTTGTACTGATTGGTCTTGGTGAGTCTCACTGCTGTTTCTACCAGATGCAGCTGAACCTGCTGCCTCTAAGGCCAGTCCAGGTTTAAAAAGAGAATTAGACTTTCCCTTTCACTGGGTGGAGTAGTAAATACTGCCATGTTTAATTTTCCACAAAATGAAACAAAACAAAAAACTGTTGTATCAGTCTGAGATTAGTCAGAAAAACAGAGCCTCCACATATATTATGGGAAAAAGAAGTTTACTGTACGACCTGTCTTTCATGAGTGTGGGAGAAGTCTAGGTGTGATGGTTTGGAAGCCAGATGATCAGAGACGCAGTCACTGGTGACTGAGGCTTGACACTCAGTCACATGGAGGAGTCGCAGGCCCTGGGGAATGGTGGGGAGCCAGGCACATGGTAGCATCCTGCGCCCGGGAGCTCACAGAGGGGTCTGTGGAGCTGCCCCACCTGGCTGTCACAGAGTCCCCGGCAGCGGTTTCTGCCTCACTGCCACCTTCCCGATTTCACATGAGTTCCTGTCATGGGAAAACCCTCACCTGCACCCGCATGAGCAAGGAGTTCCCAGATGCTCTTCCTTTGAACGCTTGGCACTGCCCAGGAGCTCTGTGAGGACAGCTACGCGTCCCGTGTCAACACTTAACTGGTGCTCTCTGGAGACCTTGCTCTATGCTGTGACGGGAAAATATAAAATCAGAGAAGCTGTAGGAAAACAAAAAACACATAATGACCTGTCTAGTCCTCAGCCCAGAGACACACAGGCCCTAGGACAGACAGAGTCTGCACGTGATCTGGCCTGCTGGCAAGATGCTTCTGTGCTGAATATTATCCCTCTGTGGAGCCCAAGAGTGGGTTAGTCATGTGGCTTTCCATTCTAGGTGGAGAGATTCAGTTGCTTTAACATGTATCCTTTTAAAACACAAACACCCTCGAAACCATGACATGGTCTCTGACTTTAGTGTAAACTCATCTTATTGACATTGCTTGCTGACATAGAAGTCCTCCTGTAAGCAGAGTTAGTGTTAGCCAGGGTGTGATGGATCTACAGAAAGACTCACTGAGCATCCTGTCAAGGGGTTATAAGGCATGTACTGGGGCCTCTGACCAGAAGAAGCATCGGATCACTAGGGGCATCAGACCTGGGGCCCGTGGGCAGTGGGAGGGCGGTGCACAGGCACCACCTGGGGCCTAAAGGCAATGGGGAGAAAGCTCTCGGGAGAGAGGGAGGGAAGAAGATGCACATGTCACTAATGAATGACACTGTTCTTAAAAATTTGCCCCAGATTATCCACGCATATTCAGAAAGAGCCTAAACACAGAAGAATGAAGGTCGCAGTCTTAGGTCCATTTGATATCTTGAATTGAGCTAAGATGGCAGCCAAATTGTTACATGGCATGAATTTTTGGTGATCCATAGGCAGATTGTAGAATTAGGTAGAGCGACATCCAATGGAGATACTGTGCTGTGCTAAGTCGCTTCGGTCGTGTCCAACTCTTTGCCACCCTATGGACTGTAGCCCGCCAGGCTCCTCTGTCTGTGGGAATCCCCTGGCAAGAACACTGGAGTTGGTTGCCATGCTCTCTTCCTGAGGATCTTCCTGACCCAGGGATGAAACCCGTGTCTCTTATGTCTCCTGCATTGGCAGGTGGGTTCTTTATCAGTAGCACACCTGGGAAGCCCCGACTCAGATGCTACCTGACTGGCAAACCTATCTACGATCATCCCAGTCCTGGTTAACACAAAAATCCATTCCAAGCCCACTGGAAGGGGATGCTAGAGTGCCAGACACACTTTCTATCTCCTCTTCTCTATAAATGACCCAAATGCTGTGAATTTGCCTTGCACAGCAGAAGCCAAACAGCTATGATGTCTAAGCAGCCTGTAGCAGCCTGTCATGTGACGGACAGCTACCAGGGAAACTTTTCCCTCTCCCTGAGGATATCACCAGCCAGCTAGCCTCATTTATCTTTTCTCTCCATCACTTTGATCAAAGCCTTTCATTGTTCATTGATTTAGCATTTTAAGTCTTACCTTGTATAGTCGAGTTCCCTTTTATTGACTTGCACCTGTCTAAACAAGTAATGGCAGAGTTCCTTCTTGTGTTTTTTAGCAGATAAGAAACCTTGGCAGTCATCAGCATAATCTTAATAGCCATTATCACCATCACGATGCCAATATCTATTGAGAATTATGCCCAAAGATCTTCTATGTGCTTAACGTGTTTCATCTAATTCTCAAAAGAGTTCTAAAGTTTGTAGCAGTTATTATGGGTTAACTTACTTGATCAGGGTCACACCTCAGAAGCAAATTCTTGGTTGGAATTCTGAACTGAAGACTGACAAGTCTTGTTTTATTGCCTGATAACTTGCTAAACTCAGAAACTAAGTAATTTCAGTAACCATGGGAGAGAAGTTAACAATTCCCTTATTTTTCTATTGCTTTTGAAGAATCTATAGGTACTAGCTTTGTTCTTTTGACTTATATTCCATTTTTAATTCTTAAAAGAAAAAAGTATGCAAATTTTTCTTTATCATTACATATTTTCAATATTTCTTTGATTTTACTCTAACTTTGTTTTCAGCAATATAGATCCTTCTATGTATGCATGCTTCTGACAGTGATACTATAAATCATTCTTATTAAATTTAAGTTCATCTTCATACCCAACTCTAAAATCTTCAATAGAAATCTGGTTTTCATAATCTAGCCTAGACTAGATTGGAGACATGTTTCACAGATCTGTAAGTCTTTACATGGGATCTTAGACTAAAAAGGGCAGGTTGGGTATGAAAAGAGAAAAGATAGTTTAAGGTGGACAGCAGAGCTGTGGAGAAAAGCTTTGTGAAAAAGCCCTAAGGACAAAGGGAAGCAGAGGTCAAAGTTAAGTACTCTGGGTTTTCAGTGGTGTTAACACCTCTGAAAATGGTGACCGGTTCAGACTTGAGGGGTGTGATAGAACCTGGAATATTAGATAGGGAGAAGGCTAAGTTTGTATGATTAATTTAGGTCTTGAGAAATATGTTCTTGGGAATATGAGGAGAGGCTCATTAATAATTTTCCCATTTAAAGTGGGACAGACTGAAGAAACAATACTCCTTTGTCTTTCCCTCAGCTCAGGTCTCTGTCCATACTGGAAAACTAGCTCTCAGTTCTAGCACATGTATTGCTTTGTGTTTTGGTTCCAACTGTTTGCAGCTCAAGCTTTTTGTAATGAAGGAGATAGTGAAGTTCACTGTCAGCTCATCTAGCTGGTTCAGAGAAAGGCTGTCTCACTGAGACACAGTGCTGGAGATTCTATTAGCATTTTCACATTTTCATGCATTGTGGACCATTTTAAAATAATTTTATTTTTTAAAAAATTGAAGTATAGTTGATTTACAATGTTTCAGGTGTGCAAAAAAGTGATTCAATTGTGTATTTATATGAGTGGTTGTTTGTGCATTCATTTTCAGATTCTTTTCCATTATAGGTTATTATTAATATAGCATATTGAATATAGTTCCCTGTGCTTCACAAGTAGGACCTTGTTGTTTATCTTTTTTATATATAATAGTATGTATCTGTTAATCTCAAATTCTTACTTTATCTCTCCTCCCCTTTCTCCTTTGGTAACCATAAGTGTGTTTCCTATGTCTGTGAATCTATTTCTGTTTTGTAAATGAGTTCATTTTTATCATATTTTTAAGATTCTACATAGAAGTGATATCATATGATATTTGTCTTTCTCTGACTGATTTAGTGTGGTGATCTCTAGGTCCATTTATGTTGTCACAAATGCCATTATTTCATTGTTTTTAAACGGCTGACTAATATTCTACTGTGTATTGATGGACATTTAAGTTGCTTCCAAGTTTGTAAATGGTGTTGCTATGAACATTGGGGTATATGGATCTTTTCGAATTAGAGTTTTCATCTTTTCTGGATATATGCCCAGGAATGAGATTGCTGGATCATATGGTAGCTCTATTTTTACTTTAAGCAACCTCCATATTATTTTCCATAGTGGTTGTACCAACTTACATTCCCACCAACAGTGTAGAAGGGTTCATTTTCTCATTGTGGATCATTTTTTCCTGGTAATTTTCTCCTTTTTAGTTGCTTTGTTTTCAGATTGTCTTCTTGTAAGGAATTCTGAAAGAGATGGGAATACCAGACCACCTGACCTGCCTCTTGAGAAACCTATATGCAGGTCAGGAAGCAACAGTTAGAACTGGACATGGAACAACAGACTGGTTCCAAATAGGAAAAGGAGTATGTCAAGGCTGTATATTGTCACCCTGCTTATTTAACTTCTATGCAGAGTACATCATGAGAAACGCTGGGCTGGAAGAAGTACAAGCTGGAATCAAGATTGCCAGGAGAAATATTAATAACCTCAGATATGCAGATGACACCACTCTTATGGCAGAAAGTGAAGAGGAACTAAAAAGCCTCATAGTGAAAGTGAAAGAGGAGAGTGAAAAAGTTGGCTTAAAGCTCAACATTCAGAAAACAAAGATCATGGCATCTGGTCCCATCACTTCCTGGCAAATAGATGGGGAAACAATGGAAACAGTGCCAGACTTTATTTTTCTGGGCTCCAAAATCACTGCAGATGGTGATTGCAGCCATGAAATTAAAAGACGCTTACTCCTTGGAAGGAAAGTTATGACCAACCTAGATAGCATATTAAAAAGCAGAGACATTACTTTGCCAACAAAGGTCTGTCTAGTCAAGGCTATGGTTTTTCCAGTGGTCATGTATGGATGTGAAAGTTTGACTGTGAAGAAAGCTGAGAGCTGAAGAATTGATGCTTTTGAACTGTGGTGTTGGAGAAGACTCTTGAGAGTCCCTTGGACTGCAAGGAGATCCAACCAGTGCATCCTAAAGGAGATCAGTCCTGGGTGTTCATTGGAAGGACAGATGCTGAAGCTGAAACTCCAGTACTTTGGCCACCTCATCCGAAAAGTTGACTCATTTGAAAAGACCCTGATGCTGGGAAAGATTGAAGGCAGGAGGAGAAGGGGACGACAGAGGATGAGATGGCTGGATGGCATCACTGACTCGATGGATATGAGTTTGAGTGAACTCTGGGAGTTGGTGATGGACAGGGAGGCCTGGCGTGCTGGGATTCATGGGGTCTCAAAGAGTCGGATACGACTGAGTGACTGAACTGAACTGAACAGAAGGAATAGTTTGTGACTAAGTCATTTACATTGTGCTGTGGACTGAATGTGTTTTCTTAACATTCACATGTTGGATCTCTAACCTCTCTTGGACTTCCAAGCCTCAGAACTGTGAGAAATAAATATCTGTTATCTGAGCATCTGGGCTTCCCTGGTGGCTCAGACAGTAAAGAATCTGCCTGCAATGTGGGAGACTTGGGTTTGATCCCTGGGTTGGGAAGATCCCTGGAGAAGGGAATGGCTACCCATTCCAGTACTCCTGCCTAGAAAATCCAATGGACAGAGGAACCTGGCAGGCTACAGTCCATGGGGTTGCAAAGAGTCAGACACAACAGAGCAACTGATTCTTTGTTGTACTATCTGAGCGTCCAGTCAATGACAGTTTATTATAACAGCCCAAACAACTGAAAGTTGTGAAATCCTTAGGGGAACTAAAACCCTTTCAAATCAGTAAAAATCAATTGAGAATAGCATAATATGGAAAAAATACAAGCTTTAAAGTCAAGCAGAGTTGTAATTGTATCCTTGAGTATCAGTGTTTCCTAATCAGAAGGATAGAGATAATTATTTCTAAATATTCATACATATAAAATAAGTGTACTTCTTAAACACTAGGCTTGATATATGATAAAACCTCAGTAAACAGTTATTTGTAGCCACAGTAATGATCGACGTTTTCCCTGAGAACACCAACTGCTGGGGAGGATATGGAGCAACTGGAATGCTCATGCATGACTGATGAGAATGTAAGTCGGTACACCACTTTGGAAGACTTTGCCACAGTATGTGCTAAGACGGAACAAAACAGAGCCTATAACCAGTAATTCTACCTCAGGTATGGGCCTGACCAAAGCACATACCTATGAGACGCAAAACTTATGCACAAAGAAGGATCAGTTCAGTGCAGTTCAGTTCGGTTGCTCAGTCGTGTCCGACTCTTTGTGATCCCATGAGCCGCAGCATGCCAGGCCTCCCTGTCCATCACCAACTCCCAGAGTTCACTGAGGCTCATGTCCATTGAGTCAGTGATGCCATCCAGCCATCTCATCCTCTGTCGTCCCCTTCTCCTCCTGCCTTCAATCTTTCCCAGCATCAGGGTCTTTTCAAATGAGTCAGCTCTTTGCATGAGGTGGCCAAAGTACTGGAGTTTCAGCTTCAGCATCTGTCCTTCCAATGAACACCCAGGACTGATCTCCTTTAGGATGCACTGGTTGCATCTCCTTGCAGTCCAAGGGACTCTCAAAAGTCTTCTCCAACACCACAGTTCAAAAGCATCAATTCTTCAGCGCTCAGCTTTCTTCACAGTCAAACTTTCACATCCATACATGACCACAGGAAAAACCATAGCCATGACTAGACGGACCTTTGTTGGCAAAGTAATGTCTCTGCTTTTTAATATGCTGTTTAGATTGGTCATAACTTTCACAGAAGCACAATTCACATTAGTCAAAACCCCAAAACAACTCAAAAAACTGTCAATAGTAGATCCAGCAATGAGAAAAATGGACTATTGCTGCAGACAAGTATTTGGATGAATCTCACAAGAATAACATTGATGAAAGAAACCAGAAATAAAGGAGTATATAAGGTATGATCCCACTTATGTAAAATTCAAGGCAAGCAAATCTAATCTATGTAGAAGTCAGGAGAGTGATTACCTTTGAGGAGAAAATGACTGGTGACTATGGGTAACAGGGTCCAGGGACCGGTCACATTCTGCATGTTCTTAGTCATTTCTTGATCTTGTTACAAAAAGCCAGGCAGTTAGTAAAAATTCCTTGAGACACATTTATGATTTTTGCACTTTTCTGTGTATTTTTTTTAGATTTTTTTTTTAATGTGGACCATTTAAAAAGCCTTTATTGAATTTGTTATAACATTGCTTCTGTTCGGTGTTTTGGTTTTTTGGCCATGAAGTGTGTGAGATCTTAGCTCCCCGGCCAGGGATCAAACCCATGCCCCCTGCATTTGGAAGGCGAAGTCTTAACCACTGGACTGCCAGGGAAGTCCCTGTATTTTTATAGTTAACAAAAAGTGTCTAAAACTGAAGCTGTTATTTCTCCGTATCATTTGCTAGCTGTCTCCAGAAGGGTTTGCTTTCATTCTCTTGCTTTGCAACCTCTGCTCCATCCAGAGCCTCTCGCCATGAAGGCAAGCCCAGCTCTACAGTCCTCCACTGTCAGCTGCATGCCACCCTCCTGGGTCATCTCACAGACAGCAGTGTAAAATCAGACTTGACTCTCCTGTACAGTGACTCTTCCCTGCGCAGGAAGGAGACGGCAGCCCTGGCCCTCAGGCGTGATGCCCTGCCAGCCCCTCAGAGCTCTTGGTTGATTGAATGCTACATCTTGCCGAGCTTGCAAAGTCCTGGATCCTGTTTAGATCTAAGCCCCTGGAGGGAGGGAGGCCTTGATGGAAATGCTCATATTCTGAACTCAGAGAATAAAAGGGGTTTTAAACTGTGTTCTTGGGCACAAGTTTATTCATGGATACTGCTATAAACTATACTAATGGCTAAGAGAGAGGTCTTGTTCTTAAAAAGGAGATGGATTATCTTCAAAGAAAAGAAAGTCATTTGAAGCCCTAATCTAAGTTGGTGGCAACTTCTCTCACCTTGATCTCCTCTGTTTCCTTCCCATATGAAGACCTGTGTCTTTTTAATCAAGCACCCGGTATGTACCAGACCTGGCATGATGCTTATACAAACGTTATTTCACATTTGATCTTCAAGGAAGTTCAGCGATACAGATATCCTTAGTTCATCTGTCCATATGTGGAAATTGAATCTCATAGAGCTTAATGTCCACTTATGGACATAAGACTATTAAATAAGAAGTAGCTGATTTTTGGAGAAGGCAATGGCACCCCATTCCAGTACTCTTGCCTGGAAAATCCTATGGATGGAGGAGCCTAGTAGGCTGCAGTCCAGGGGGTCGCTAAGAGTCGGGCATGAGCGACTTCGCTTTCACTTTTCACTTTCATGCATTGGAGAAGGAAACGGCAACCCACTCCAGTATTCTTGCCTGGAGAATCCCAGGGACAGAGGAGCCTGGTGGGCTGCCGTCTATGGGGTTGCACAGAGTCGGACACAACTGAAGCAACATAGCAGCAGCAGCAGCAGCAGCTGATTTTTAGGTATACCTAAAAATGTGAGGGCTGCAGCACAGTCATACCCAAACAGCAAGCTAAACACCATGAATTTCATGTCTCAAGAGCCGATGAGTCTTGATGCCAGGATTGTTTCGGCAGAAGGTCAGGAATAAATCTGTAGGTGAGTGGAGCTCAGCAAGCAGGAGTTGAACAAACCAAGAGAAGGCACCTTGGCATCTATACCATCACTTCTCTTTTTTTTGCAAGTTTCATTATTCTGTCATATTGCGATTTCATGGTTCAGGTGCTTGCCTTGGGTTCCTGGCCAGGATGCAGGCTTCCA
Organism: Bubalus kerabau; assembly: GCF_029407905.1. NCBI lineage: Eukaryota > Metazoa > Chordata > Mammalia > Artiodactyla > Bovidae > Bubalus > Bubalus kerabau. The sequence continues at coordinate 10,396,429 of NC_073640.1, read as the reverse complement.
GAGTGAGCACACACTCTTACACGCCTCACGTTTTGCAAGGTGTCTAGGCGAGGGCTGTGCACATAATGGCCCTGATGTGCCTCTCACAGTCAGCTCTGGTCATTAGTGCATCTTAATGGCCATGGGAAAATGCCAGGTCCTTGGCTCTTGGCCTCTCTCTGGGACTTCTGATTCGTGCAGTAAAAGGAAACCTTTAGGACATGGTGGTTTTTCTCTTGTCAAGCTGATGGGTAACTGCCACTCTGTCCTTTCATTTCCTCAGTCACTGCTCATTGGTTAACTCATTCCTTAAAAATCTGTTGATTAAAGATCTCCCACGATAGTGGCCCAAGTGACTAGAGTTACCATGCCACATCTCAGGGCTCCCTGCCAATTCCCTGGGCAGTTCCGCCTGCCCAATTAAGCACCTCACTTCACCCTGACTGCATCTGCCGATCCTCCTTTCTCCCTTCACCTGTTATGGAGCATTAAAGGCAAACTCAATTTTATACAGATAAATAGAGTTTAGTGGTAATGTGCCACATGACCTTTGAAGTGACAAGATGACATTAATTTTTAGGGATTCTACCTTCTCAGGCTGTCACTGTTGAGCATGTAACTTGATGAGAAGTGGAGGTCTCTGCATTTTGAGGACGCACTTACAGTTTAACATGCTGTTTCAAATGTAAGGAGGCTCTGTCTTTAATTTTTTTTCACCAGCTTGACAGTTTTTCAAACATATTCACTGTCAGCCCTAACAACCTGTCAACAAATGCCATTATGTGAAAATTGCCAAGACTCACTTGAAGACTGTGAATAGTGACAGACATGCCACACGGATAAGTTTCTCAAAAACCCAGGGCTGAAACTTTTGAAAGACACTCTGGCCCTTCCAAGGAAAAAATGAACAGTCAGATCTCCAGGAAAAAAAAAAAAAAAAAAAAACATACACTTGTCATATCAGATATCTGTTTCTTTCCCAGGCAAATTAAGGTGTATGTGAAGGAATAAAACATACAGAGGACAATAGCTGCCAAGATCCGAGGCTGTGCCGTGTCTCCACTCTTATCAGTGAATCCAGGAAAGGAACAGAAAACCATTTTTTTTTCTCCCACTAGAGAATTTAAGGAGAGGTCGCCTTCATTTTTAGGTTGAATGTTTCTGGGAATAGGAACCAGGAAGCAACAGAAACCGAGATAAAGCAAAGTGAATCCCATCATGACATGTGAAAATGAGGACTTGTCCTAGTATCAGAACAGGACATATCTTGGCGGTAAAATATGGGATGGGTTGGTGGTGGGGATGCAGTGATGTAGTACAAAAAGCCTTGGATATGAAATTAGGAGACCTGGTTTTGAAGCTCAGCTGAGCTGTTTAAGCGATGTCTGGCCTTGAGCTCTTTTGTTTAACTGTCTCAGATTCCTCACCCGTGCACTGGAGATGGTAATAGCCACACTAGAGTGTTATACAGAGGATGAAATGAGTTAATCTGTGAATGGGAATTTCCTCAAAACATGGAGTTGAAATCCAAGACTCAAAACTGATGTGGCAAGAGAATGTCTCAACCCCAAGGGTCCAAGATCTCATTTTGGATGTAATCTGGTTCTTCATTTGTAACTGAGGTTTCTGTTTACCCAGATTCAACCCCAGTGAAATGCTGTGTATCTTGGGTGATGTTTCAAACCAAAGGCAACCCATCCATGAAAAATGGTGGTGAGAGGGTAGCTGGTGACAGAGGAGAGAGGAAAGCCCTCTGGACTGCAAGTGTCTAGCCCCTCCTGTCCAATAATCTCTGTCATTTGATTTACCCATGGGCCCTGGGACTGCTGGGTTGTGTCCTTGATGTTGTTTGGACATTCTTATTCTTCCTGTTTTAAACTGCAGGGCTTTACTATCTGTCTCCCTCTTACAGCTGGTGTCCCAGAGATGAGAAATTCTCCCCTAAAGAGGAACCCACATGGGAGAGCCACAAAGGGACCAATGGAACAACTGTCCATGGCATTCTAGAAGGGCAGGGAGGGTCTACCCTCAAGTCTTGAGTGTTTTGTTCTAAAGAGGCATAGAAAGGGGATATTTAAACAGAATTAGAGTGAAGCTTCCTAGGGACCCTGCCTAATTAGAATCTGAGGTCAGAGCACATTTAAGTGCTGCAGATACCTGTGTCTTTTCCTGCTTCTCCATACCTCACTTTCAAAGTCACCTTCCCATTTTCAGATATATCTGGGTGCCCTTAATCCTAGAATATCTTACATTTTCCTGCTGTGATGGAGGGGGCATCTTTTAAAAGAGAACCCTTTTTCCTTCCCTGTGGTTTTTCTTTGGACCACAAAGAAATGTTGATGCTGAATTTGTGGTTCAGAGGAACGTCTTTGGTGCTACTCAGGAGATGTTGATCCAGCTGGAGGTCTCAAATGATGATTGGCTGATGCCTGTCAAGGCCCTCAGTATCCCATGTAAAAGGCCAAGGGACAAATGCCTTCTGAATTGACTGGGTGTAAAATCCACATTTGTAGGGTCATGACCCCAGATTTATGATCTACACTGTGATGGAATGTGCGGATTACGGCGATGGTGCAGGGAAGGATGCAAAAGTGCCGGGAAGACAGGAATATGTGGCCGAGGATCCAGCTTGGATAAAAGCGTGTAAAAACCTTGACTTGACTCTTGTTTAGTAGATTAGGTAACTAATGTCTTTCTTAACACAGCTCACCTTCTCTGAGCCTGTGCTTCTACCAACTGTGAAATGGGAATGATGTCTGTGTTTCTGAGCATTTGGGGAGATGAACTGAGACTGTGTGTAAGAGGATGGAATACTTACTCTGTGACTACTTGTGGGGTCTGATCTAGGTGGGTGCTATTGCACTTCCTGCAGTTTGCTCTTGGAAACTATTTGACTTGAAGAAAAAAGTATCTAAGACATTCTCTGTTCTGCAAAAGTGATCACGTTGTTAATTGTGATGATGATGCTAATGAAATAATAATGACGACAGCCCTAGATCACTTATAGAATATTTACTTTGTACAGTGCATTCCCTGTTGGGGAAACAGTGGAAACCATGGCTGGCTTTATTTTTCTGGGCTCCAAAATCATTGCAGATGGTGATTGCAGCAATGAAATTAAAAGACACTTACTCCTTGGAAGGAAAGTTATGACCAATCTAAACAGTATATTAAAAAGCAGAGACATTACTTTGCCAACAAAGGTCCATCTAGTCAAGGCTATGGTTTTTCCAGTGGTCATGTATGGATGTGAGACTTGGACTATAAAGAAAGCTGAGTGCCAAAGAATTGATGCTTTTGAACTGTGGTGTTGGAGAAGACTCTTGAGAGTTCCTTGGACTGCAAGGAGATCAAACCAGTCCATCCTAAAGGAGACCAGTCCTGAGTGTTCAAGGACAGATGTTGAAGCTGAAACTCCAGTACTTTGGCCACCTGATGTGAAGAGCTGGTGGCTCATTGGAGAGTCATTTGAAAAGACCCTGATGCTGGGAAAGATAGAAGGCAGGAGGAGAAGGCGATGACAGAGGATGAGATAGTTGGATGGCATCACTGGCTCGATGGACATGGGTTTGGTGGACTCCAGGAGTTGGTGATGGACAGGGAGGCCTGGTGTGCTGTGGTTCATGGGGTTGCAAAGAGTTGGACACGACTGAGCGACTGAACTTAACTGAACAATGCATTCTGTATATATAATATCATTTAGCCTCCCATCACAACCAGCTTGGTTGTAATAAGTTATAAACTTCTGTTACACTCCTTCTCAAGGTGAATAAACTGAGGTTTAATTGAAGTTAATCACCTTCTCAAGGTTATACAGCTAATAAATGGAAGAGCGAGTCCCACTTTTGTCCCAGTCCAAGTCTAGAGACTAGATCTCAAAGACACATGATTTTCACAAAGTCTAGAACTCGATTCCTAAAGTCCTTTATGCAGCTTCTGAGTTTTTACAATTTAATCTTCTTCTTTTTGCCTTTATGCCCTTGGGAGCAAGCCGTCACCTTGATTTTGGCTGTCATTCCCATTAACTCTAATGGTCGTCTAGCATGTCTCCCCAGTATGTTGGGATGGAGATTATTTCCCATCCAATTGTTTTAATGTTGTGGGTGTTGAATGAGTCTACAAACATTTAACCTTTGGTTTCATTATAAGGCTCAGAGCAGACAGGGTGTGGGGAGAAGATAAACCAGCACAAGGATGCTGGGAAAAGATGTATTGACAATGACTTTACGAGAGCACGGCACATGGAGTAATAGGAAAATAATTACAAGTACATTTGAGAAGTGGATGGATCTTTCTATTTCAACTTGGAGCACTGGATAGATATTGCCAGAATGCAGAATGGAAGATGCTAGAAGGAAGAAAAACAGCCCATGTTATATAAAATTGTGATATCATAGCTCTGTTTATTTTTCCATTATTTAAAAAAATAATAATATTCCTGAGTTTTTAGAGTGGATATGGGTTTTGTACAGATGACTTTAAAATTGTTATTTTCTGGTCTTCATGATAATCTTGCATGGTTTGAAGGTCTTTGGATGCCCTTGCTTTGAGTCCCACTAACACCACTTGTAGGTTTGCAACCTAGAGAAAGATAATCCTTCTGATAATAAGGACACATTCATACTTTGTGGAGTTATTGTATGAAATATACATTATGTGAAAGTAGTTATATGTGTGTGTGTATATATATATGTATATATATATTACCCTGTAAAGGGCTTGGACCTGATTAGGTGCTCAGTAGATGCTGTTGTAATAAAACTATTATTTTTATTCCACATGCTTCATTAATTCCACGAGTAAGCAAAGGCTCAGAGAGAAGACTTAAGTCTCCATGGTCACACAGCTCATTCGTGGTTGGGAGGGGGCAAGAGGTAGGGTCTCCTGATTCCCTCAGTGTCCATTTTTATTGGTTTTACAGGGCATAAATAGTTGGGAAAATGTGGTTTCCTGATTCCACTGATAAAGTCTTCAGAAAGCCATTCCCAAACCATTCTCAACCAGATCAAGCGGTTTCTGAGACCATTTCCATCCACAGCCTCACCTGACATCCCTCTCTCCCAGCTCGCGGGGGCAGCCGCCCTCTCAGTCCCTGTGTGCCCGTAACCTTGTGCCTGTTTTGCTTTCACTGGGAATCATGCCCCTGAGGTACCTTCGGTTACTAAGTCCCAGTGCCGGGTTGGTGTGCCGAGCTACCTTAGCGCTTCTGATTAACCAGATCCCTTTTTGTAACCCCCATCCCTCTCCCCAGGGTCTCAGTGTGGGACCTCGAGTAACTGCACATTGCCACAAGCAGCAGTTTTTCTCAGCCCATTGTCATCCCTGATGTCTTTCTGGAAGTTCTGTTTGGACATTGGACCTCATGAACTGGTCCTCCAATTTTCTTCACTTTTCTCCACTATATTCCATTTTTCTTTTTGTTTCTTTCTGAGAGATTTCCTATTCTGTATCTTCCAATTCTTCTATTGCTCCTACCCACCCCCACCCCTCTGCCCCATTTCTGCTATCAAGCTATCCAAGAGTTTTTCTTTTACTGTTTGAATGTTCCCTTTGTAAAGCACGTTTCCTCTGCAGAACTCGCTGTTTTTGCTTCAGGGTTACTATATCCTGTCTTGCTTATCTGGGTATAGAGATGATTTTGACAATGTTTTCATTCTCTGTATGGTCTTAAACTTCTTGAAGTTGCATTTTTCTGTTTTTGTTGGCATTTTTCCTCAGATAATCCAAGTAATCCTTGGTTGAGAAGGTGTGGGTCTGAAAAGCTGATTGAAAACTAAGCATGTATAAGGTTTGTCTCCTTTCAGTTTCACTGTAGAGTGACCTGAGTGGACTCGGAGTAATCCGAGTGATCTGAGTAAACTCTAGATATTAGTATCTGTATGTTTTTCCTCCTGGGTTGGTCAGGTATCCCTGAGAGGAATCGTGATCTGATTAAATGGGTAAAGGTCTGGCTGCTGGTTTTTTGGGAGCCAGAACTCAGTGGAGGAAGGGGTTGGGGAGTGTCTGCTTTTGGCATGCTTCCGTTCATTTACTCCTCTCTTCTCTTAATGAGACCCAGGCAACCTCCTAGTCCAGGTAGACTCATTTACTCTCTGCCAGGAATAAACATTTAGTCTTCTGGGGAGGGAGACACTCTCCACTCAGCGGCATAGAGTGGGGGAGTGGATCTAAGTATCTGATTGCTTCTCTATTATCTCTCACCCAATTCTGCCTAGTTTATCTCCTTACCTCTCCTGGCCTTAGTTCCTGCTATGACTGGTGGTGTCTGCTACCTAACCTTTTGGCCATTCTGCTGTGTAAATCAGGATGTTTCTTCACAGGTACCTAGAGTTGATAGTAGTCTCTGATTGTTCAGTTATTACGCATCCATCCATTGTCCAGTTATCAAAATTCTGCTTTTTTTCTTACTCTTCTCCCTGTCTTCGTGAGTTGTCTTTTCTATTTTCCTTTTAAATTCCTTTATTGTGTGTTATTTTTGCTTTTGTTTAACTGTCCTCACCTGCAACTCACTGATTAAAGTTTTCCATTAAAATTTTTTAAGGATAACCCTCTGAAAGAATTGGAATAGAATGTGTAACTCCAAATCAGTGGGGATAAGGGTGTTGAATAATATGTGGTCATTCAACTAGAAGCCAGGAAAGGAGAAAAAAGAAGCAAAGAAATGACTTAGGAGTTAGAAAACAAAATAAGATGATAGAAAGTAGCTTGAATATCTCCATAAACCAATACATTAATTTCAGATTAAGCTTGCCAGTTAAAGGAGAATAAAACCTTAAAAATATTAACTAAATGCTTTTTATTAGTAGATACATTTGAAATTTGGCTTCCCTGCTGGTTTAGCTGTAAAGAATCCATCTGCCAATGCAGGAGGCATGGGTTCAATTCCTGGGTCAGGAATATCCATGCCCTGAGAAGGGAATGGCTACCCACTCCAGTATTCTTGCCTGAGAAATCCTATGAACAGAGGAGCCTGGCAGGGTACAGTCCATGAGGTCACAAAGAGTCAGACACAACTTAGCAACTAAACAACAACAAAATATGTATTCCTAAAATTCTTCAGTGGTTCACTGCCACCATGAGGCACTACTGAGCTTTTGACGCGTACACAGGGATGAGTAAAGGTCACTTCTCTTGAGCCTAAATTTTTCAAAACTGAGGGTAAAGTAGAAAGAATCTGAGGAAGCTATTAGGAGAGTGAAGGGTCATAAGATCAATTTTCCTTGTATCTGGAATCTAATACAGAAATGAGACATGTTCAATCATTATTCACTCTAAGTTTGTCTGCTTTCAGGCATTTGGTTCTTCTTTCCAGTTTAGGGCACATGTAATGGGGTCAGCCTCACTATGGGTTTGCGCTGGATATTAGATGCTGTCTGCTGGCTGTTAATCAGGCTTAATTTGGAAACTGGCAGCTTTGGAAGGATCATGGTATTACTTGTAAAACCTGTAGGGCTGGTGTCTGAGCCCATTATAAAGAGGTTTACCTGTCATGTGTTCAGATGGATGTGTGAGTGTTCTTATTAACGATTTTGCTCAGGGAGGGCGAGTTTCTGAGTAGCAGTTTAAATTTATCAGACAGAGATTAAACCCTTCCCATTGTGCACCTCATTGTCCCTCTTTTCTCAGCGTAGGTGAAAACCATCGTGGTGAAAACCATCATGACCTCTAATATTTGGGACTCCTGTTCCTGAGACAGTAAACTGAGATGAATGTCTCCTGGTTCTGATGAGCTCAGAAAGCATTTGCTGCAGTGCCCACCTGACCCGCCGCTCACCGTCTCAAGGCGCCAGTGCTGTCAGCCTGCCCACGGGGCAAAGACCACCATCACTGGCAAGCTTAGCACGCCTTGATCACACACCCGCAGTGTTTAGAATCCCCTCTGTGCATTTCCTCTAGTTCTTCTCCATATTTCCAGGCATCTGTTTTAAGGGAATATGGGGTTTGCTTTAATCAGATTTGGTAAGACTTACAGACATGGAAATGACTGCCTTGAGGGGAGAAGTCTAGCAATGCTGGATGAGTAAAAAAGATAGGAAGGTAAATTTGAAGGAAGTCTAGTCTTTTTCTTTTGTAACTTGATATTCAGAAACTAGGAACTTTCTTTATGCAACATCACCTGAAACTGTGGTGAAGTAACTTCAGCAGTGTTAAGAAGAAGTCTGCAGATTCTTTGTATTTCATAAAACCGTGTAGACTTGCTGCTGCTGCTGCTGCTGCTGCTAAGTCGCTTCAGTCGTGTCCAACTGTGTGATCCCATAGATGGCAGCCCTCCAGGCTTCTGCGTTCTTGGGATTCTCCAGGCAAGAACACTGGAGTGGGTTGCCATTTCCTTCTCCAATGCATGAAAGTGAAAAGTGAAAGTGAAGTTGCTCAGTCGTGTCTGACTCTTCGCGACCCCATGGACTGCAGCCTACCAGGCTCCTCCATCCATGGGATTTTCCAGGCAAGAGTACTGGAGTGGGGTGCCATTGCCTTGTCTGGTGTAGACTTGCACCACAAATTTAATACAACTGGGTGTTTATTTACTATTAAACCTGGATATCTTCAAGGACAACACACTTTTCTCTCTTGAGATGGATATTCTCCCAATTCAGATTCGAAGAACATTTCTTGAATGGTTACACTTTCCAATTACACTTTCACATTTCTTTGGTAAGGGTTGTGTTTATTCTTTAAATAAGGAAACAAAAATTCAAAGAGGATAACTGACTTGCTCCAGGTCACACAGCCAGAATCAAATCTAAGTCTGCTGTTTCTGCATTCTGATCCTCGTTGCCATTTAGCCAAATATGGCTACATAGTCTGTCTTATTATTGACCTTTCTTTCATTCTGGTTTGGGCAGCAGGGTGACTCTTCCAATCAATAAAAAAAAAAATTCTTGGAAGTTATTTGGAACCTGTAGTATTTCTTGTGCAGACTACGACTTGGGTGGAGAGGCACACAACTGTCCCTGTTGGTTAAGCACCTACTGAATCTCCCACGAGAATAAGGCTGCATGGCCTCTTCTTGAGGAGCTAATATCCCATGGGAGTGGACACATGATAAGGAAGTAAACAAATGAAGAAACAGGTAACTGTGATCCTGTGCCACGGGCTTTGAATGCAGTAGGAAGCTGAGAGACGATTTCTTTGTGGCCAAGAACTCTGTTAAATGGGGTAGACAGAGAGGAGTGACGTTTAAGCCAAGACCTGGAGGATGAATGATTACTAGTTATGGGCCCATGTGGGGAAAAGCATGCCAGCTACAGGGAAGAGCACTGGAAAGGCACACAGGTCAGGGCTTTCATCTTGGGCAGTTTTGTTCTGTTAGCAAGACGTGACGGAGGAGTCCAGGCAGACGGTGTGTGCAGCGCACCGCTTGAGAGGCTCCGCTGGGCAGGCAGCCGCCCAGCGACCAGCAAGGCTCCTACAAGGGCAGCTAATTGCAGACCACAAGACTGGTGCTCCTAGAGGGTTGATGAGACTGGCAAGGGCCAAGAATGCCGCCTGTGTCTGGAAGCACTGAGAGCCGAGGTCAGCCCGGCAGCACCTGTCCCCACCTGCCTGGGGTGGTGGCAGGCAGCTCGCGCCCATTGTTTCCACCGCGGTGCCGGCAGTGAATCGCAGCTGGTTGTTGCTGAATTCTGGGATTTGCTTCTTAGAGAAAAATAATTAACACTGGCAGGAGTTTGATTGTATTAATTCACAGAAAGAAACACCCAAACGATAAATCCATAGTGGGAGAAACTGCCCATATGTTACAGATTGGCTTAACATGGTCGAGGCATTAAATAAAAGAAGTCTGGGAAACAAAAACCTTTATCAGCTTTATTAACGTTGAACTCTGTGGCTTCCACTGGGGCTGACACACTTAATTAAAGATGCTCTGGTCTAATTAGGTTGCACATCAAATATATAAATACAAGCTTTTAAAAAGCCCCGTGACTGGAGTTTGGATCCCCTCTGCTGTGCATATTTACTTCATGACAACGCCAGGACCTTCTCTGGTGAGATATGGACACGGTGAGGCAGCTCCGCCCTGTTTGGAAGGAGTAGGTATGTGCTGCTTTGTGCTGAACTTCTTTGCATCCAGACGAAGCTGGAGAAAGCAGACTTTGATTTTCTTCATTTTTCTGAAGAAGAAGGATGCATTTTGGAAAATTCATCCAGAATGCCCTTTTGGCGACAGTTCTGATACAGCATTTGTTGGCTTATTCATTTCAGTCAGCCATTGTTATCCTCTTCCTCATCTGTGTCACAATCATTACCTATTTCTGAGGGTTTAATTCATATTGGTTGTTATATTAGTCAGTTTACTTACACTATTGTGGCTTTGGGAAAGTTACTTAATGTTAAGTAACTTTTTAAATCTTAGCTATCTATTGCTGCATAACAAATTACTCCCACACTTAGTGACTAAAAGAACAAACATTAATTATCTCACAGTTTCTACAGGTCAGGAATCCGAGCACAGCTCAGCTGGGTTCCCTATGTCAGCTGTTGCCAGACCCGTGATCTCATCTGAAGGCTCGACTAGGGGAAGATTTACTTCCAGGTTCACTTTTGTGGTTGTTGGAAGGATTTGTTTCCTCACAGGCTGTGGGCATGAGCATCTCAGTTCCTCATTGGGGGTAATTATAGTGCTTACTTCATTTATTTCTTGTCCCTCACAAGGTTTAAAGTCTTGTGACAATTGTTTTTCAGTGTCCGAAACCAGCCATTTCATATATCCTGTCTCATTTTCTAGTTGTGCATGGCTGCATGGAAAGTCCAGTGCTGCTTATATCAACATGTTCAAAACTGCAAGTTGAAAAATTAGAGATAGCTATACATTTTGTATAGTAATTTATATTTTTTAAAAAGTGAGACTGTTCAAGTAAACCTGGGGCGTATCCACTGAGGAAACCAGAAAAGGTTGACATTTGGGGTTTCTTACCCTTCACTGACTCATCAGTCAAATTTACTTGAGCCAGTGGCCACCTGTGTCCTCAAACACTTGCTTTCTAGTTGTAAAACAGAACATGATGAAACCTAGTTGTGAGGCCTAACCAGCTCTGAAGAAGGGAGACCTGCAGAGGGTTTCTATGTAAGCCTCCCATCTTGGGGTAGAGAACAAAGTTTTTCTAAAATTAATGTTGTTGTCCCCCCCCCCCCACCACCCCCGCCCTGGGAGAGTGTTTTCTAAGGCTTTAATAATCCATGGACTCCAGTAAAAATGCTGTTGTTTTAATCAATTTGTAAGTTCTATGAGTCCCTACCTATTTTCAGTTTACCTGTTGCCTCTGATGACATCATCTGTCTGATGTCCTGGAAAAATCTGGCAGTGAATGTATTTACCTAATGCACCCAGGGCAGAAGGGAAGCCAGGACTGGGTGAGCAGGCCTGTGCTCCGCCACAGTTACCCTGGAGGGGCCCTTTCCCTTGCCCAAGAATCGCCTGAGTGTGATGTGAGGAATGGGCGCTTCAACAGCCACCGCCTCCAGTGTCCCAGGCTCCAGTGCAGATTCCCGGCCAGACTGGAAACCAGGAATGTCTGTCTCTTTCCTGATTCATCCTCTCTTTTCAACAACCTCCTGTAGCAATATTGTCTCATTAAGTCCCATGAAACTCGGCAGCCAAGGAATCCCCTGTGATGCTCAACCCACCTGTCCTTTCAGGCTCGTCTGAAGAATCAGCTGACCTCCCCATCCCCAACCCACATCCAAAATAGAGCTGTCCATTGTTTCCTTCTTGGGGTCTTGAGAGCTGACAACCATTAATAAGTGACTTTCTATTTGCTGGCTTATGTCTGCATCCTCTGTTAGTTTGTAAGCTCCACCAATATGTGGGATGCTCTTTGTCATTGTTGCCCCACTGCCCAGCATAGGAGTTGGTATATAATGGGCAGCCAGGAACCATCTGTACTGTAGTTTGAATAAAGGCATGGAAGGTTATACTCAGCTATACTTCAGTGTTAAGACCTAATTTGGTCTTAGAAGGCCTGAGATCAAATCCCAGCTCATTAGCTTGGAGATTTTTGAAAGTGCCTTTCCTTCTTAGGAGCCAAAATCGCCACCTCACTAGTTGTTGAGGAGCTCATTGTTGCTATGAGTTCTGAAATGAGAATATTTCTCATGGAGGGCTGGAATTTGGTTCATGTTTGGTAGAACCTGAAGAAATTTTCAGTCTGACATGCCCATGTCATTCCCTTAAAAAAATTAACCATTGATGTGGTGTACTCAAAAGTGCCCTAAGTCAAAATCTAGGTTTGTATTCTGGCTCAGTCACTTACCATTTTGGTGTCTTTGTTAGTCACTTAACTTCTTTGAGCTTCGCTTCCCTCATTTGTAAAAGGGGGCTAATATTATCTCCCACCTCCTGGAGTTGCGTTGAGGTGAGTTAATAAAGAGTCCACAGAGAATTCACAGCGCTGTGGTGTGTAGTCAGCTCACCATACTGGACAATCTCAGATGCATTAACCCATATAGATAGCTACATGGTTATTCAACCTTAGAGGTGGTGATGTTAAAACGGTTTAGAATGCAGGCAATGCCGTACAGATGTCTTAATGTGGCTGAACTCTTGGAGCACAATAGTAGCTGCCTCTGGATTTGTGTTGAGAGGGATTCTGAAGTTGCCTTCAAACTCAGAGAAAAAGATGCTGTGATGGATTAGCAATCCCTGCCCTGGTAATAGTGGCAGTTCATACACTAATCTCATCTCATCACATCTCAGACACTGATCATCTCTGAGTCTTCTTAGTGAAGCCGTTTTGGTGGTCCAGTGTGGGGTGAAGGATGAGAAGGATGAGAGATTTGGACATCGAATGGGGAAAGAATAAGAAGGGAGGTGTGGGCAGCTCTCCTCAGGGAGACACTGTGTCCCAGACCTCCTGAGTGTGTTTCCCCCTGATAGCTCACCTGTGTTGCCAAGCTCCTTCACAGCGGGGCGAGGTCGCATCCAGTCTCTGTGTTTAATGAGCCCCTCTTTGTTGCTCTGTTTGCGTCCACTGCGGACTCTGAATTTGTTTGCTCAAAGTTTCAAGGCTCATTAAGCAGGCCAAGTTGGGCTTTCCCTAAAGAGCAACTAGTTGCTTTTTGGATGATCCTTGGCAACCTTTTCCTCTGATTTCTTTGATACTCCTCACCCTGGCTCCAGGCATCACTCTTCACTGGTTCTTAAGCTAATTGGAGGATTTTCATTTTCTTGGAGGTGGTTGACTTTTATGCCAGCCCTGCTGATGACCTGCAATTATTAACCAGTGTAACTGAATGGGGACGGGGAATGTGAACGAGTAACTGGACACATTTTGTGGAAAGAACCCCAAAGCACAGCACTTTCCAAAGGCTTGTCTCAGTGAGGTGAAATAAAAGAATGCATGCAGAAATGCTTGGGAAATTAAAAATTACCTTAAAAACATGCACCATTTTGTTGTTTTTCATACAGGATTTTTAAAAAAAATGACTTTTCCTCCTAGTGCTTTGCCTCACAAGCTTCTTAACTTTCTCATCTTATCATAAGCATCACCACTTCAGAGATGCCTTTTCTGACACCTTCCATTGCTTGGGCTTCCTCTGTAGCTCAGCTGGTAAAGAATCTGCCCGCAATGCAGAAGACTCGGGTCGATTCCTGGGTCAGGAGGATCTCCTGGAGAAGGAAATGGCAAGCCGCTCCTGTATTCTTGCCTGGAGAATCCCATGGACAGAAGAGCCTGGTGGACTACATACAATCCATGGGGTCGCAAAGAGTCAGGCGTGACTTAGCGACTAAACCACCACCACGACCTCCACCGCTTGCCGTTGCTCTAAGAGATTATCGACTGCTGAAACAACTGGTTACGAGTGTGTTTAGCATTGTTTTGCCTATTTATTTTGTTTCCTCCACTTTAAGATTCATGAAGGAGGTCAGGTCAGTGTAGTTAACCAGTTTATCCCCAATATCTGGTATATACTTGGCACATAAGGAGTGCTTAATAAATGTCTGTTGAATGAAAGTGAAAGAGGAGAGTGAAAAAGTTGGCTTAAAACTCAACATTCAGAAAACTAAAATCATAGCATCTGGTCCCATCACTTCATGGCAAATAGAAGGGAAAACGATGGAAACTGTGAGAGACTTTATTTTCTCTGACTCCAAAATTACTGCAGATAGTGACTGCAGCCATGAAATTAAAAGATGCTTGCTACTTGGAAGAAAAGCTATGACCAACCTAGACAGCATATTAAAAAGCAGAGACATCACTTTGCCAACAAAGGTCCACCTAGTCAATGCTATGGTTTTTCAAATGGTCATGTATGGATGTGAGAGTTGGCCCATAAAGAAAGCTGAGAGCCAAAGAACTGATGCTTTTGAACTGTGGTTTTGGAGAGTTCCTTGGACAGCAAGGAGATCCAACCAGTCCTTCCTAAAGGAAATCAGTCCTGAATATTCATTGGAAGGACTGATACTGAAGCTGAAACTGCAATACTTTGTCCACCTGATGCGAAGAACTGACTCATTGGAAAAGACCCTGATGCTGGCAAAGACTGAAGGCAGGAGGAGAAGGGATGACAGAGGATGAGATGGTTGTCAGTGACTCGATGGACATGAGTTTGAGTAAACTCCAGGAGTTGGTGATGGACAGGGAAGCCTGGTGTGCTGCATGCAGTCCATGGGGTCACAAAGAGTCAGACATGACTGAGCAACTGAACTGACTGACTGACTGAATAAATATTTGAGACAAAACATGATATAGGAATGGGCTTAGTGTGGGACTGAAATAAATGGAATGATGGGTCACGTCCTGGTTTCATCTCTCAGTGGTGTGATATTAGAGAATTTACCTTACTTCTCATTAATAAAGAGAGAAAAATGAGAAGAAAGTGATGAATATAAGCCAGTGTGCACAGTAACAACCTAAGGTAAAGTACTTTATAAATATTAGCTATTATTATTATTAAAATGATTGGATATTATTTCCTTATTCATTCAACAAAAATTCACAGAGTAGTTATTTGTTTATGCTGGACACTGCCAGGAGGGTTTCCTTCAGAGAGGACCGAGCAGCTCAGATGTGATAGTCTTCATTCCTTCCCTTGCTACTCTTGTTTCCCCCATGTGACTGGGGACTAACTGTTGACACGTTCCTCTTCCTCTCTCCATACATCCGAATGACCCCCAAGCCCTACAAATTCAGCCTCCTAGATGTCTCTCGAGTTGGTTCACTTCTGTCCATCCTCACCTGCAGTCTCCAAGTTCAGGCCTCATCACCTCCATGACCACATCACCTTCTAAATCCCATCTCCCTTCACTTTCATTGGCCCTCCTCACAACATCAGAGTGATTGCTCTGCAACTTAGTTTGGGAATTAAGTCCAGTCCTGAACCTCTGTTAAGTATTTGAAATGAACTTGCTCCCTCCGTCTGAAAGATGAACGTGCTGTCAGATGAGTCAGACACTCAGCTCAGGTTCTCATCTGGCCTTCCTCACTGTTAAAGGACCCTCCTAGCTTGGGATCTGTTTGTCCCCTAGGGATCCTCTTCTCTCTTTCCTCCCTGGCCAGCAAAATATGAATAATTCATACTGGAGCCCAGCACCTAATAAGCTCTTCCTGAATACTCTCTTGAGAGAGGCAGCTTTCTATCTGGTCTCTGCCTCTCTGATGGGGCAGAAAGAAATTGGAGATCAAGACAGCTTATGATTAATACCTTTGGGTTGAATCCTAGCTGAGAAGGGTAACAAGAGCCTCTTCCTCGGGGCCTAGTTTCAGACAACCAGGAGAATGTTCTTTAGAAGAAACATACCATTAAAAATATTTATTTTCTAGCAAAAATGCATGGTGAAGATGCCTTTTCCTTTTTCAGGGCCACTGTTCCCTGCCAAAGCACACATCTGAGGGGGACTAACCTCCTGCCTTAGCATAAAGAGAAACAAATAGCTTAGAAACACAGCTCCAATTACATGGCAAATTTCTAGAAGACCGCTGATACTCTTCTGGGTAACTGACAAATTCTCACACCACCTAGAAGAAATTCTTATCAATTTCATGTTTTCCCTTGTAGATACCACTCCACCCCCCAATCCTTTGAGATTTTTACTATTTACCCCATTTTAAAAGTGATGAACTTGAGGTAAAGAAGATTAAGAAATGTTCAAACTTATTTCCCTGTGTCAGAGCCAAGATTTAAACCTAGGTCTGTGTCTACAACTCACTGTTTCTTTCTGTTCTGATTCTAAAACAAAGAAAATAAAACATTTAATCATATAAAACAACTTTTAATCATGACCTTTAGATAACTTTCCTGATCTCTTCACTATGGGAATATTTACAAAGAGCATTTTCAGCTTTTTGGGAGGAATTCTGAGACTGGGTAGGAGACATTGACCCCATTCATCCACCAACACAATATGCCGAATCTGTTTTGAGGGTGGGGGAGAAAAGAGAACAAGAGAAGAAGAATCCAGAGGAGGGGCAGCCACTGAAAGAACCTAATTTTGTAAAGTTATAGAACAATACATATGCTCATAATACACATTCTAGATAAAACAGAAAAGTACAAGAAACAACGAACACCATATTTAATATCATGCTAAGATGTGGTAGGCAGCTGTTATTTGTCTGCTCAGCCCCTCATCCTTGCTTTCCCCATTGCCTTCAGAAGCTTAGTCTTTTTTTTTTTTTTTTTGGTGGTAATTTCTTTTCCTGCTCCTACTTTAAGGTTCCCTAGAAACTTCCATTTTGTCCCATGATTCTTATACTCCTCCCACTACCCCCTAGTAGCCAAGGGTGATTGGTTTGGGAGGAGAACCTGACTCAAAATGGGCCAGTCACAGCCCTTCCCTTGGATTTTAAATCTTGGGCCAGAAAGAGCATCTGTTTTTCTCCACTAGTGGAAGGTATGAGATGAAAAAAAAAAAAATTATTTTAGATATTCAGTACTTGTATTTCTACAAGGTGGTGGAAATTGGCTTGTAGTAGTCAGTAATAAATATCCCTGCCTAGTCCAGGTTCAGTTCCTTATTGTACTCTTTACCAGGGGTGTGACACGGGCAAGTCATTTCACCTTTCTGTGCCTCAGTTTCTTCATCCGTAAAAAGGTACTGTGCTGAGGACTGAATCAGTTAATCGGCGTAAAGTGCTTGGATCACTGGTGTACACTCAGTAGGAACCACATAAACGCTTGCCGCTGCTGGTGGGCGGCGGCAGTGCTGGGAGCAGTCGTGGTGGTGGTACGAGGAGAGAGGCAGACTCCAGAGTGGGTGAGAGAGTCCTGGGGCGCTTCTGTTTCTTGGTTCAAGTTTGTTTCTAAAATCTCCTGCAAATTTGTCCTTCCCAGGGCTCAGTCTTTCAAACTGTCCTGGGACTCTGTGAGTCAAAATATTCCATTTTCATCTAATCTGGTTGACTACAGTTTCTTACATTTGCAACAAGAGTGAAACAACTAAATTTATTGGCACTTAGCATGTTTAATATAAATGAGTTAATTATAAAAGTAATAGAACAATTACTCCAATTCATTAATTAGAAATAAAATTTAATATTTTGATGTTGTGCTTCATAGTTTTATTTTTATAATTATAATTATTACATAAAATGTGACAGATATTGTTGATGTCTCCTTGCCCCCCACCCTCAGAGAAAACTAGTATCTTGGGGCATATGCTTCACTTCCACAGTTTCATACATTTGTTACATGAGTGTGTATCAGCAGATAACACCTGATATTAAAATACACTAGTGGTACATTACAAGTGCTTATCTTTCTGAAATTTGCTTTTAAAATTCAATATACTTACAAATCAAGTTCTTTCATTTTAGGTGTTGAATTTTTCATTCTTTGAATATAACATAATTTGTCTCTTTCTTTCCTCATGAACACTTAGTTGCTTTTCTCTTATCTATTTATATATTTACTAATTTTGCTCTCACAAATCATTAGCATGTTTGCTAATTTCTTCTTCTCTATGTCTGTGAGCATTTCTTTGAAGTACATACCTAAGAAAAGTGGGATTAATGGCTGACAAGGTTTGAGTGTTTTTTTTTTTAACATTACTAGGTGTTGTCAAATTGCCAAAGTATACATTTACCAGTAGCATGTACATGGTCCCCCCAACATTTGATATTATTATTTTAAAAAATATGCTAATCTTTAGGGTGAAAATGAACTCCTGTATCTCTTGCTTTTTTCTATAGGATTGTTGGGTTTTCTTTCTCTATTTATAGAAACTTTAAATATACCTGAGATGTTAACTTTATTGTGATATAGATTGCAAATATTTCCCCCTGCTTGTCATTTGCTTTTTACTTTGCTTTTTGTTCTCCACATGTTAAAAACTAGTTTGCTATTTTTTCTTTGAATTGTTCCCCTCATCATTCATTCCCCCCTTCCACCCTTCTGACCTCAACAATTACTGGCAAAGAGATAAATTTAAAATGCTGAGTTCTCAAAAAGGCAGAGACAAGGCCATTCTTCCAGGAAGCTATGATCACCTTCAGGAAAGGGGCTTTTTGTGACCAGGGACTGCAGGTTTAGGAAGAAACCTACTTTCTCATGAGGACTCAGGAAGGAGCTCTGGAGAATCCACACTACTGGAATTATCTGAGTTGTGAAAAGAAGAGTGATCTGATGTTAGAAGTTGGGGTTTGACTTCAGTTTTGGGTCAAGCCAACCCACCATCACTGAGACTCAGGTCACCTCCATCAGGAGATGATGTTGTCACTGAGTGCTCAAGGATGTTATGGCGCCTTGCATTTTCTTAGCCCTGGCTGTTGGTGAGTTGAGAGTGAAAAGATGCCCCTTTCCCATGATATGGGTGGAGCCGTTTTAACTTATTTGTTTCCTGGTTATCGTTTTGCTACTCATCAAGGGCAGCTGATTAATTTCTTCTTCCTCTATGTCTGTGGTTCTTTCCAGCAAGCAAGCAAGTTTCCTTTTTTGAAGTCCTTTTCTTCCTGTTGGTTCACAGACCTCCCATGGAATACCTCCTACCAGCTTCCAGGCCTTGATTTTTCACAGCTGAGTTACAAGTAGCTTAGGTAGTTCAGGAATGCCTGCATGCCTTCTTCTCAGGCCGTTGCTGGGAGATCTCATGGTTTCATCGCCTATTTACTCCACATCTTAGACATTGTGCCTGAAATTATATTGTTGCCCAATTTGCCTTCAGTTTGAATATGAAACTAATATGAAACTAACATGAAAATAATACAAATTGTAAAAGAGAAAGCAAATATTCTTGAGAAAACAAATATTTTACAACATGTGTCCAGCTCCACTCCTGTTGGTTCTGCATCCAAAGTGTCTCTTCCACCCAGCCAGTTCTCCTACTGCCACAGCCACCTCCTCGGCCCAAGCCACCAATGCGTCTTGCTTGTATTCCTGCAAAAGTTTCCTAGCTATATTCACCTCTTATTCACTTGCAACCCAGTTCCTTCCAAAGCTGACATGAATGTGTCACTACCTGGCTGGAAACACTCAGTGTCTTTTCAGTATACTTAGTGCCTTGTTGCATCTGCAAGGGTTTGTATGCTCTGACCTACGTCTCTGACCCCCACTTTGTTTGGTGTCCCCATCAGTCAAGCCAGCCAAGTTCCTTCCTGCTTTAGAGCCTTGGACTTCAGCTTGCTCTGCCTGGGATGTTCTTTAGGAGTGGACTTGTTGCCGACTCTGCCTTATTCCTGATTTTGCTCCAATGTCAAGATCTCGAAGAGGACTTTCCTGACCATTGTATCAAAAGCAACTCCCTGACTCCAGTCGCTCTTACAGATGGCTCGGTTTTATCTTCTTCGTAGTTTTTACATCTGGCATCTTGTTGAAATGTGACAGCTGACTCACAGCCTTATCCCCACTACCTAGAACTCTGCAGAGTATACATGTTAATAGTCCACCCATGACATGGACACACCTGGACAGCCAGCATCCAAGGAGGCCCAGTAACACGTGACATCCTTGCTGAGTGGAAATCCCGCGTGCTGGGCCGTGGTCCATTCAGTTCACCCAGCTTTCATGGAGCCCCCGAGGCCGCTCATGTGGGGCTCCGTTTTACAGATGAGGCCGCCTTGCTAGACTGCTAACTGTTACATTGTGGCTGAGGCAGGCCAGGAGTTGCTGACTTCCAGTGCAGTGTTTCTGTAAGTACCTTTCCTTCTGCTCTGGACTGCAGGCAGAGAAAGTGAAGATGAAATAAAAATGAGTCGTTTCTGCAGGGCATATGACCTGAAAAGTAAGTTTTCCAGAGGCTTAAAATAAAATTAAATGCCCAAATTGAGATTGGAACTGAAAAGTAAGCGAATGTTCATTTCAAAGAAAGAAAAAATATTTATTTATTTTTAATGCCACAGTTAGAAGAAGGAGGGAGATGGGCTGCCAAGATCTGGCATAACTGTTTCACACGCTGCCTGCTGGAGCTGTTTCCTTGACTTCAGCGGCTTGTTTTCCTGTGGCAGCTGGGAGACGGGGTTGCGGTGGTGCCGGCTCGTGGTTGTCTTGGTCGGTTAAAGGTGAGCGTAGGAAGGGTCAGGGCTTTTAGAGATCTGCTTACTGCCTCTCCCCTTCAGCTCAGGGTGGGATGAATTGACAAAGCTGCTCGTGGGAAACATTTCTCCGATTTTTAAGGAAGGTGAGCGAGGTGCTGGCGTCTCAGGAGTGTGGACTCCTGTTGACCTTTCCTCAAACCCCTGTTCTCAGGCCCTGTCTCCTCCTAGCTGTTTCTCACTGGCTTCATCACGGCCGAACCACAGAGAAAACAAAACAGACTTGAAATCTGCATCCTACAGACTCATACACAATAAATACTTAGGAACAAAAGTGGTAGAATTCAGTCAGACTGGCAGATAAGCATGTATCCTTGACATTGCCAGTTAACTAACATCTCCTCTAAGAAATCTGCTTTTGCCTCCACAGACTGTCGTGCTGCAGAAACCATTTTATGAGCACTTCATCATTTTATGATGTTCTTTTTAAAATGTTTATCTCAATAGGCTTTGGAACTGGAAACAAAATCACTGATTCCTTCTCTCCCCACACCCCACCCCAGGAGATAGCTTCAGCTTTCTGATTTATTTTACTTTTAATAAAATATTGAATGCCATTTTCTCTAATTATTTCTTATTGAATGTACTCCTTAAGTCCCCCTTTTTCAAATAAAAAGAATAAAACCGACCATGTAATAGGACAATGCTTCTATCACTACTGATAATTATACATTTTGTTCTCATTGTAATTGCCCTGGTTTGAACTGTGCTTATTTTAGCAGAAAGCGTTCATTATTTTATCAACAACTGGCAGACCCCGCTGGTATTTACTGACTTTTCTTTAACCAAAACAAGGATTATAGCTCCTATCCATGGCTCAGCTGCTAAATCTTTGCTAAGAAATTTGGGAACCCCTTTTGAATGAAACACTGTACAAAGCTTTAAGCACTCTTTGCAACTGAGTTGTATTAAATGATAGACAAAAAAAGCCCTCTGAAGAATTGGTGCTTAATTACAACTTAATTAGCATAATTATGCATGCTAATAGCATCTCAAATGAATAGCAGTTGTCAGGAGGTTGGGACCATCTGTAAGAATGTCGGATTAATACATCATTTTTTATTTCTAACAACGCTGTAACTCTTTCCCTGAAAGTGATTTTCATTAATCAAGTTCATTTTTATTATATAGAAAATTTGGCATTTTTCATTATGGGCCATTATCTGTTTCCCCACGCAGCCCTAATACAATACTAATGAGCCCCCGTGTGGCCGGCGCACACTGACAGTGGCGGTACAGGTGTATTATTATAATTGTTACAAACAGCACAGTGCACCTCTGGAGCAGCGGGGTTCTGATCTCCCAGCACCCGCGTTTCTACTTGGTACCTCCCTGGGGCCTAGTACAATTTTCAGAGCTTTATGAAAAACATACATGTTTGTGGTTACAAAGAAGCTATTTAAAGAGAAAGAGGCCCATGATTACCTGCAGCCAGGATGCTGTTTTGCTGAGAATCCCTTTTGTGGAAGCAGAAAGCTTTGGGGGCAAAAGGAGGTCTGTGCCTGGGCCAGCCCCACTCTGGGGAGGATGAAGGCAGCGGCTGGGAGGCCCGGGCATTTGCTGCAGGATGGCTCCGTTCCGTGCAGCATCACTCATTGCTAAACATGGTCATAAAACCGCAGGGGGGACATGTGTCTTCATGGTTCTTAGCCCCAAGAAGCACCCCAAATGGCAGTCTCAAAGTTCACATCTGGAGCCACGCACACATGTTACAGCAGGCTCTGTAAATATCTGGAGTCTGTCTCGTCTCGGAGCTGCCTTTTACTCTTAGCCTAGGCTTTTGATTGTTTGGAGGGTTTATCCATGCTCCACCTCTGCCCTAAAAGAAACTTCCCCTGGCTTTCTCCCTGGACGCGCATCCACCCAGGCTCTCTATACTCTGTTCTTTTCAGAGGAGCCTCATCTATTCTTGCACCTACACCCCAGCCTGAAACCCGGGGTTGATGCCCTGCAGAGGGGTGGGAGGGTCCTTCAGTGCTCTTCACCCATTTCCAGGCTCAAGGGAGCATTAGCCTCATCCACTTCGTACAAACGCAAAACAAAATGGCTACAGCTTTATTCTAAACCTCAGTTCCAGGGAGTAGAAACAAGCTACTTGCTGTGTAGATAAGCCCCATGGTCCAGAGGTGAATAAAGACCCCTTCCTTTGGCACCGCAAGCTGCATGGGGGCCGGGAGGGAGCTCTGTGTGGGGCCAGTGATGCATGTGTATACCCTGCACCCGCAGATGGGAAATAGGGGTGCTGGAGAGAGAGGCTCACGGCCTGGGTGGAGTCAGAGAGCACGGGGAAGGCTGCGGGCACCTCCCCCACTCAGGATCAAGTGCAGGTGAGTCTGCCAGACCCTGCTCTGGCCACACGTCCCGGGAAGCACACTGTGTGTGGAACATGCAGTCTGTGGAGCAGGGATACTGCCTGGGACATTCTTATGCTAAAACAGTTACTTGTCATTTATGTGGTTTTATAATTTCCCAAGTCTGGAAACGCTACTCCAGAACCAGACTGCCTGACCTTGAATCCTGGCCTTGCCCTTACAATCTGTGTGACTCTGAGCCACTTACTGAACCTCTCTGTGCCTTGTCTCCCCTGTAAAATGAAGATGGTGTTAGCGACTTTGAAAGGTTGTTGGGAGGATTAAACGATTTTTAAAAGGTCAAGCATCTAGCGTAATATTTGGCAAAAAGCTCTCATGGCGTGGTAACTATTAATGTTGTCTCCCGAGAACTGTTTCCTTGGGTTCCAAGATCGGGTGTAAGATGCCACTAGCAGTCTCAGTGTAAAGCAGGAGGGCAGCTGTTGCAGGTGGGGCCAGTGGGCTCAGAGGTGGTGCAGAACGACAGTTCTGAGCACAGGCTTTGGAGCTCAAGGGGTCTGGGTTCCCAAGGCCTCCAGTTCCTAACAGCAGGCTCTTCCACAGACTCTTTGAGGTGACATCCTGTGTCCTTATTGACAAATGGAGTTATGCACGGCCCCTGCCTCCCAGGGCTGCTGGGAGGACCACCCAAGATATGTGTAGATTGCTCAGAACAGTGCCTGAAGTATAGACAGGACCTCTCCCCTGGAACCGCAGCCTAATGGGGAATAGTGACGGGCCAAGATTCCTGTTCCACGTCTGCCACATATTGTGTAAGCTCTGTGACTCTAAACAAGTTACTCGACCTCCATGCCTCGTCTTCCTCCTCTGTAAATGTGTATCATAGTACGACTGACGCCCCAGGTGATGATCGGATGAGCCTAGCACTTAATTAGTTGCTAGGATAAGATGTTGGGGTTTCAGCAGCTGTGATTCCTTTTCTCCTGCAGACTCTCCCCATGTAGGCCCCAGTTTCTCGCCAGAGTGGATTCTCAGGCAGGGCGTCTGCCAGGCTTCCAGCGAGCTGCCACTGGGAGATGCACTGTGTCCGTGACAGCTCCAATCAGCTCGGAACAAAAGAGCGCCTGGCAGTCCTGCCGACCGCCTTTTCTCGGGGGCGTGGGGTTCTCCCGAAGCTCATGGGTGCTATGCTTTTGTTTCTTGTTGCTTTGTTTCTTTGTACTCAGGTATGCACATGCACACACAGACACACCCCGTGGTCACTGTCCTGCGTGGGCCCAGGTCTGCTGTTTGCTCCTCTGCACCCACAGGGTCACCCTGAAGAACACAGGTGCGACCTAAAGGAAGACATCTCCCTCCACACTCGAGAGGGGAGAGACCTTGTTAGCTTCCTGATAGAAGAACTGGTAGTAAAACCTATTGAAATAACCGTGAGACCCTTACTAAGCGCTCGCTATTCACTCCACCACCCATTCAGGATTCATGGATTATTTTAGCAAATCTTTAATGAATTACTTTTCCCTGCAAAGAGAGGAAGGGTCATCCCATGGGACTCTGTGAGGAATGGGATTTTTTTGTTTTGCACGGAGCTTTTGACCTAGTTGAGGATGGTACATGAGTGCTTTGGGGCCAGGGGAGAGATTCAAGGGGGCTGGAGGGAGCCGGAAAAACAAACCAGGCTTATGGGGGTTTCTACTGATTCTGTCTGGAGGCTGCCTTAAAACCTGTCTCCAGTTCAAAAATGTCCATCATGTACAAGCTAGCGTATCCACTACTAAGGGTTTATCCTCCAGACCTGTGTGTGAGACTGTTCATTCAACATAGATTTGAGGAACAAAAGACTGGAAACAACCAGGATGTTCATTAATAAGAGAATGGTAAATAAATGATTGTCGTTTAAACAATGGGATATTATGAACTTGTGAAAAAAGAATAAAGTGGATCTCTATACGGTGACATGGAAAGAACTCAAAGCTCTTTTGTTGAGTGAAAAATACTGAAGGCGATATAATGAGTGTGGAATGTTCCCCTTGGTGGAAAGAAACTGGAGATATACACAGATGCAGGGAAAAAAAAAATATGGTAAGCAGTACTTGCATCTGAAGGCAGGGCCTGGATCTGGGAGTTTGACAGAGACTTAATTTCTTTGTATGTCATTGTTATGTTTTCATTTTTTTCAGTGTGTGTACATTAATCTTTTAGTTGAAGAAACAGAGCAGAAAAAGAAAACCTCCCCCTGCCATGAGGCACAGAGAAGGCTGTTCAGGAGAGCAGGGTACGGGCAGGGGGCTGGGGTAGGGAACCCTTTACAGCCCTCCCGCCTGAAAGAGTCCTTCCAAACCCCTTCTCGAAGATTCTGTGACTTGTCAAATCCTGTCACTGGTAGAACCACCTTGTTGCTAATTTCCCAATATCATTTTGCCCCACGGGGAACGTCAACAGAACTTCATCTGAATGCAACTTGTACCTGTCTGTCTTGTTCCTGGAGTTGAAGTGGTTTAGGATAGAAGAAAGTGGATTTCCTAGAAGGGGTGGATCAGTTAGAACCAAGAAGCACCTCTTCTGAAGATCATCAGAAAGTGAAAGTGAAGTTGCTCAGTTGTGTCCGACTCTTTGTGACCCCATGGACTGTAGCCCACCAGGCTCCTCTATCCATGGGATTCTCCAGGCAAGATACTGGAGTGGGTTGCCATTTCCTTCTCCAGGGGATCTTCCCGACCCAGGGATCAAACCCAGGTCTCCCGCATTGCAGGCAGACACTTTAACCTCTGAGCCACCAGGGAAGCCCAAGGGCAGTGGCGTAAATGGTAACAACCCCTTGTTGTGCTGCTGTTCTTGTGAGACAGAAACATGGGTTCACTCTTCCGAACTGCTGGAAGAAGGCTGAACTAAAACCAGGAGCCCTGGGCCCAGCTGGGGTGCCGGTTGGGATACCGTTCCTTCTCGGCCTCAGTCAACTCGACTGTGAATGGGGCAGTCACTGCTCCTCCCTGCTGGGGCCCTTCAGTTCTGGGAGCCCATGGTTTTATCGAGCTTAGTGAAACAACGGAAGTCAAGTGGCAGGAGAGAATTTTTCTACCCCGTGAATACCAAGATGGCACTGCTGACACTTGCTGGCTGTATCCGCCTAAACCGTTTTTAGCTTCAATACTAGGATGATGTGGAAACACCAGTAACGCGGAGTTCAGACAGCTGCTTTAGGCTTTCTGCCTCCTCACTGTTTGTTTGAAACTCTCCCCTGCCTCCACCCTCCAGTGTTCATGACCCACGTGGGTATACTTGCTCTAGAGACCCTGCCCCTAGTCCCCTGCCCATGTTGGAGCTGATACCGGCCCTGGGTCCCGCAGACCAGCTTTAACCTCCTTTGGGATCCACGCGCTCGTTCTGCTTTTCCCACAGCACTCTCTGCCCGCTTCACCAGGCCTCCCGAGGGTTGCTGCTGCTGCTCAGTTGCTTCAGTCGTGCCCGACTCTGCGACCCCATGCACTGCAGCCCTCCAGGCTCCCCCGTCCCCGGGATTCTCCAGGCAGGAGCACTGGAGTGGGGTGCCATCGCCTTCTCCAATGTGTGAAAGTGAAAAGGGAAAGTGAAGTCGCTCAGTCGAGTCCGACCCTCAGCGACCCCATGGACTGCAGCCTACCAGGCTCCCGTCCCTGGGATTCTCCAGGCGAGAGCACTGGAGTGGGGCGCCATCGCCTTCTCCAATGGATGAAAGTGAAAAGGGAAAGTGACGTCACTCAGTCGTGCCCGACTCTGTGCGACCCCATGGACTGCAGCCCACCAGGCTCCCGTCCCTGGGAGTCTCCAGGCAGGAGCACTGGAGTGGGGCGCCATCGCCTTCTCCAATGCAGTCGAGTCTGACCCTCAGCGACCCCATGCACTGCAGCCCTCCAGGCTCCCCCGTCCCCGGGATTCTCCAGGCGAGAGCACTGGAGTGGGGCACCATCGCCTTCTCCGCTCCCGAGGGTTAGGATCCTCCAGTTCCAAAGCCAAAATGTTTTCTAGCTTGTGTTTCCCAACTGTATATAATGTTACTTTAAAAGGGGGAGAAGGCAAGAAAGAAAGGAGGGAAAGAAGGAAGAAAGAAAGAAGCTTAAAATGCTTCATGAAGTCAGGGTGAGAGGGGGAGTGGCATGTACTATTCACCAGAATTCCTGTAGAGTAATCAAGTCTTTTCATTCCAGAGGGTGTTATTGCCTGGTAATTAATATTAGATCTGATTTTGAAATAAGCCTAATGATGATGACTTTGGGGGTATATATTCTTTTGCTGTATTTGCATAAAGCCTCTTTCTCAGCTTTGCATATGGAAGTTAAAAAAAAATGTGAGTTTTGCCTATAAGATTCTTCTTGGCATACCGTGTGGCAGAAAAGGTGATTGTCGGCAGGGACCACAATTAGGAAAGTGAACTTAATGGTGTTCAGCGTGCTGCTTTCGAAAGTACGTGGCCTTCCTTGGGCTGGCCGGTGCTGGGAGGCTCGGAAGCACTGGGGATCTGGAGCCCCTGGATCTTTCCTGGGACCTGACACTGGGCGTGGAGGGATGCTCAGCTTGTCATATGTGCCTGTCCCACAGACCTTTGTCTCTTTGTTGTCCTCTGCGCTACGGCAAACTCCTCTGTATCCTCTGCATCCCCATTGTGACTCACAGGGTGAAGTTAGCGGCACGCACACAAGGTGGAGTTTTATCCTGTATTCCTTACTTATTGCTTTGTAACAAATTACCCTAGGATGTAATGACTTAAAATAGCAAGCATTGATTATCTCAGTTTCTGTAGGTCAGGAATCTGGGAGTGACATTCCTAGGTGCTTCTGGCTCAGGAGCTCATTTTCCTCTCTTCTTATCTGCACACAACTTTCTCTCTGCTTAGAGTGCTAAGCCTTGGCCTTGCTCTATCAAGAGGCAAACTCCTTTCTTACAAAACCCTGATTAAATAACCCAGGCTCTTATTTCTTCCTGTGCTCTCCCCAGAAATTGGCTTCTACCTTTCGGCTCCCATGACATTTGGACATACTTCTGTTAAAATGACAGCCTCTGACTTAAAACAGTTTTTGGTTTTTGGCCATATTGTGCGGCATGCAGGATCTTAGATCCTCAACCAGAGATTGAAACTGTGCCCCCTGCATTGGCAGCAGAGTCTTAACTACTGGGCCACTGGGGAAGCCCCAAGAACCCTGGACTTTTCAATGTGTGTGTATGTGATGTCCTTCACTTGTGGCTCATCTGTTAAAAAATCCACCTGCAATGCGGGAGACCTGGGTTTGATCCCTGGGTTGGGAAGATCCCCTGGAGTAGGGAAAGGCTACCCACTCCAGTATTCTGGCCTGGAGAATTCCATGGACTGTATAGTCCATAGGGTTGCAAAGAGTTGGACACGAATGAGCGACTTTCACTGACTCACACATGTGATGTCCAGACCTAAGGTGTCCAATATGGTAGTCATATGTGACTCTTTAGGTAAAATATTAAATTCAGTTTCTCAGTCACACAAGCCACTTTCAAGTGATTGCTAGTCACACATAGATGGTGTCTGCTGTTCTGGACGGTGTGGGTAGAGAGCCTTGTCACCATCATAGAAAGTTCTACTGGACAGCATTACTCTAGAGTGTTAGCTTTTCAACTGTGGAGTCCTGTCCTCTTCATCCAAAAAGCAACACTTTCTGGTCCAAAGCAGCAATTATTTGGTCTGTTCACCTCTGTGTTGCCTGGGTCTGACATAATGTCTGGTTGAATAAATAAATTTGCAAAGTGGTTTCTGGGGGGGCTCAGAGACTCATTTGACATATGTTGAGTTCCCGTTCTGTGTCAGAGACTGAATGTCTGGTCCCTAGGACTGACAGAATGCGAAAGGGCTGGCCTGGCACTCAGTGTGGATTGACTGGCTCAGTCTCTGTTTACACCTGTCAGCCAGGGGTGGCAGCAGGGCACAGTAGGCCACTGGCTGGTGTGGGTATAAGGCTGCTAAGGGGCCCCACAGTGCTCTTTTGCTTTCCACACACTGGTGTTGTCACAGTGATCTTTTTAGACCTAGGAGATGAGCAGTTGGCCTTTTTCATCCACATTGAAGTACAGATGTGACAGGCAGGGGCCGTGGCAGCTGTTCTGTGGCCCTGAGGTGGTGAGTGAGCACACTGAAATGGCAGAGCAAATGATAGAGAAAGCAAGGCATGATGTTGTGGAGTCTCTACACCAGCTCGGGACCACACTTCTCTACGTTTCTTATTGTGTGAGGAAAAGGTAGATATCTGTTTTTGAAGATACAAGTATATTAATTACTTGCAGCCAAATGCAATTCTAACTAACACAAATGGAATGAATAGAAATTCCAATTGCTCCTAATGAAGAAGAATTCAAAACTTAGTGTTTAGGACCTTCTGCCGCAGGGAACATAGCAGCTGAAGGTAACATTTCTTTTTTTTTTTTTTTTTTAATTTTATTTTATTTTTAAACTTTACATAACTGTATTAGATTTGCCAAATATCAAAATGAATCCGCCACAGGTTTACATGTGTTCCCCATCCTGAACCCTCCTCCCTCCTCCCTCCCCATTCCATCCCTCTGGGTCGTCCCAGTGCACCAGCCCCAAGCATCCAGTATCGTGCATCGAACCTGGACTGGCAACTCATTTCATACATGATATTTTACATGTTTCAATGCCATTCTCCCAAATCTTCCCACCCTCTCCCTCTCCCACAGAGTCCATAAGACTGTTCTAACATTTCTGACCAGATTATCAGATGAGGAACTGGAGACTGGGCTCCCTGGAGACCCTAGAACTTAGTCCTCCCCAGGTTTGATCGGCTGGTCCTCCACCTGGTTGCTCTACTCTCAAAGCCTTCCATGACCTTTCAGGCTGGTGTCACTGGGACTGTTACCTAAGGGACACCCTAGAGCACCTGTACCCCCACTGATGACAGGACCTGGGAAACACACCACCAACTGAGGTCCAGGAGCTCTGACACCGGACAGTCCTCTCTAGTCCCAACCTGCTGCAGAGCGCGGAAGGGATAAGAAAAGCTTATGGACTGACTTTGGAGTCCTTCCCTTTGTACATATCTTCTATTATGCTTTTGACTTAAAGCAGGCCCGAGAAACTACTTGATTCTGGCTAAACTCAGATTCACGGGGTCGCAGAGAATCGGACATGACTGAGCAACTGAACTGAACTGAACTGAAACTCAGAGAAATTTGTCAGTGAATGAGAATTTCAAACATAACCTTGCTTTGATCTCAGTCAGATCTCCCCTGCATCCCATTTTAATGTGTCAATTAAGTATTTTAGTATGTTGACAGAGGACCGTATGGTGTGCTTATCATCCGGGGGAATAAAAACACTTGCTGATCCTGAATGAACAGGGCACACTTTGCTGTAACGGTCGAACCCCATTCTGAGCAATGCACTCTTGCTCGGCCACTGGTTTGCAAGACTTCAAACCTTTAATTGGCCCATAACAGCAGAGTGACAGCAAGCAAGGTTTCAATCAACATACTCATGATTTGCCAGTATTTTGAGCAATAAATTGCTAGCTAATAAATTTCCCGTAGCTTCCTTTGTAAATGCCAGCTAAAGGCCTAAACATTCCGTGTAGATTTAATTACACATTTAGTGTTCCTGTAATTTTGAATTAATTACATGCCAAACAGATTTATGTTCTATGTACTTAATAAACCTTGGTAAGTGCCCTTTTAGCAATCAATTGGTATTTAGGACCTGGTTTGTTTTTTAAAAATAATGGTTCACATCACTGGGTCTTGTTGTTCCTTCCATATGTTTGGGTGTTGATAGAATTAGAGGCACCAGATGTTGATACTAAAATGAAAACAGAGTCACTGGTGGATAGCAGGGTTCGGGGGTGTGGGGCGAGGAAGGGGGATGAGCTCATACTTGGACGTCAGGGAGCCAAATCATCAGCTTCATCAGCAGGTTTGGGTTCTGCCGATTATCTCAGCCCGTTGTGTGGTAGGGAGCCCAGGCTGACCTTGGGAGGAGAGATGAACTGCAGGAGATGGCCAGTCTCCTTGCCATCTCCAGGTGTTTGGGACCCTGATGGCCACTAAGATTTTTATTTATTTATCTATTTTTCTTAAGGTGCTGCTTCTTATTGTAGTCTTTGTCAGGACAGACTTGTTTTCCAGCTCATTGGGAATCTCAATTGTGTTTATCGAGGGTTTACTCAGTGCTCAAGAGTGTGTTAGGTGTGTTTGAGTCCTGTTTCCTGATTTCTGATTACAACCGTCTGGGGTGGGGGAATAGCAGAGGCAGGGGAACCCATTTGTGCTTCACAGATGAGGAAACTGCGGTCCAGAGAAACGAAGACGCTTGCCAAGGTATCAGTGAGCAAATGATGGAGTGGTCCTTCAGCCTGGGGCAGAACACACAGATGTCCGTTACTCCAACAGCATTTTGATCTCAAGTTTTTTTTTTTTTTAATATTCTGTCTTAGTCTGCTCAAGCTGCTCTAACAAATTACTATAGACTGGGCGGCTCAGACAACAGACATTTGTTTCTCATAGTTCTGGAGGCTGCAAGTCCGAGATCAGGGTGCAGCATGGCTGAGCTCTGCTTAGAGCTCTCCTCCCCACTTGCGAATGGCTTGCTTCTGACTGTGTGCTCACATGGTTGCCGGGCAGGGCCAGGGAGAGCAAGCTCTCTAGAGAGTCTTCTTAAGGCCACCAGTCCCATCATGGGGGCCCTACCCTCATGGCCTCCTCTAAATCCAATCACCTCCCCAAGGCTTCACTTCCAAATCCCCTCCCACTGAGGATTACGGCTCCAAGAAACCCATTTTGGGGAAACATAGCTCTGTCCATAGCACCTTTGAAATGTCTAATGATAACTCAGATTGGGAAGAGAAACCAAGACTCTGACCTCTGGGATCTCTCAGGTGTGCATGACATTCCTGCTTCAGAAGCAAGCTGCAGAGCTGCCTCTCGTCGCGGAAGCAGCCACCACATCTCAGAAGAGCCTTCAAGAGAAATCCTGGCCAGGGCAGGACTGGAAGAGGCAGGCAATGCCCTCCGTCCGTGAAGATAAAAGTCAATTGGCTGGGGAGTGCAGAGGCAGGTCGGGGTGGTGAGGAGAGGGCAGCAGTGAAATGAGAAAGCGGCTTCCGGGGGTGGGATGGGAATTCCACATGAAAGAGTCGCATAGGTTACCCTCGGCAGGGCCAGCGTCTGATTTCCCTTGTTGTCAGAGGTCGGGAGGCCGGTTTACAAGCGCTGGCTAAGGGACGCTGCAGGTCACCAAAGATGCTCCTCTCCGCCTCCTGTGAAGGCAGCTCCGGCAGAGCGCGCCCACCTGCCGCTGCTGCCGCCGCAGCTCCTCTCTCTGACCCTCCCGTCCGTGTGACGGCAAGTTCCAAATTGAGCTCTGTTAGATACAGGGAGAAATGTGCCGTTTTTGCCTGCATCCTCTCTTTATCTGGAAACGTCCCCAGGCCTGTGAAATTAAGCAGTAACGTAGCAGGCGGCCATCATTATTGCTGGATAATTGACTGGGTATCCCGAGTGAAACAAAGGTGGTTACAGAATGGTAAAGTCAATTATCAGTTATTAATGGTGGTTATAGAGCATAGCAGAACAATTTATAAATTGAATTTCTAAGTTGAACAGCTTTCCATTTATATTTTTAAAGGCAGGAAGCAGATATATGAAACAAAGCATGTGACCTTTGCTGGTGACACCGTATGGTTTCAGGAGATTCTTTTTAAATAAATTCTTTATTAGGCCACTTTTATGATGGACCTTGTTGTTTTGGACAAAAACTGCTGAAGGAGCTAACTCTCTCCATCCGATTTGGATGCCTGTGTACAGTCACTATTAGTGCCTGTATGTGAGTCATTATGCGTCCACACACATATGTGTGTCTTTACCCGTCAGAAGAGTCCATGCAGAAGTAACATGGAAAAGCCTGGAGCAAGGCCTAAGAAGTGTGCATGAGCCTCATGATACTTTTTCATCAGGAAGTGTGCCATTTTAAGTAGCCCTGAAATGGAGAGAGAGCAAGATCCCTGAAAAACCAGGGGAAAGATCACTGCTATCAGAGCTGGGTTTTATCAGAGGGTGGTTTAGGCTTTACTGCCTCTTAAAGATAATTTTGTCTCTTACGGTGACTCATTTTTGGCCTCACTGGGCCTTGTTGCTGTGTGCGGGCTCTTCTCCAGTTGCAGTGAGTGGGGCTGCTCTCCAGTCTCCGTGCTCGGCCTCTCACCGTCGTGGCACCCCCTGTTGTGAGCACAGGCCATAGGACATGCAGGCCTCGGTGGTTATTGCTCCGTGGCCTGTGGGATCTTCCCGGACCAGGGATCGAACCCATGTCCCCTGCACTCGTGGGCGGATTCTTATCCATTTTGCGATCAGGGAAGTCCAAGGCTTTGCTGCCTTGTGAACACATTTTTGCCTTTAATAAAAGGAAGTTTTTAACTTGACACTGCTGATTAGCTACAATAAAAATTTATGGCAGGCTGAGTGAGTTTCTACAATTTGGAGGGGGTTGAAAAACTCCTTTATAATGCTTCGAATGAATAAGTGGGCTAGGGAGGTGCCATCTGTGAGTTTAAAAACACTTTGGCTCTTTCCACTCGTGCTGTTGGCACACACCTCAGCGGTGATGGGAGATCTTGTTTCTTCCGTGATTTCATAACTCACAAGACTCATTAATTTACATTCCAAGCCACACTTTCACCTGCACGTTACCTCACGAACTGAGCCAGAAGTAAAGGTGACCCCCGGGGGCTTTGTCCCTCGTCCTCGCTTGGCTTGTGCAATTTTGTTTTTAACTACCACGTGACTAAGCTAGTTCTCCTTAAACCTGCCGTGCTCGACAGAGCTGCTTGAAAGGCGCAAAGCTGGATGTCAGTGTCTCCTCTCCCCCCTATTTGAGGCGTTATTCACCGCGATTTGTGGGCAGCACAAACCATTTTGCTATCTTACCCCCTTCCCCAAACACCCTTTCTTTACCGTGATGTTTGGGGCCCAGGAATGTTCCGGCTCTCTGCAGATGTTGCCTCATGCGTGATAAACACAATGGGCGATTGCACAGCTGGAATTCCCCCAGACCCTCCGTTCAGCGAAGATTCCCTCCTGTCAGCCCCTCCTCTCCACTGTGAAATCAGCCACGAGCCCTACCCTCTCTGTGTTTCCATTAATTTCTCCTTCAGCACATCTGATTTCGATTGCAGGGTCTCTGGGTAGAGCCCTGATTAGCTTTTCTTTTGGAGTTGGTCCTCACATTGCTTAAAAAATGAGTGCAAATCATGAAAATGACTCTAAACAAAATCCACTAGCTGGAAATAGTGTGGGGAAAGAATATTGCGGTGGGGGTGATGCGTATTTCAAAACTCGCTGAGTTGGAAGCCGTTTGCCAGAGATTCTGCATAAACAGTGGTGATTGTTGGGACTTATCTTTCTTGCAGTATTTCTGCTGAGAACTGTTGGGCAGGCCATATCTGGAAAATTCTCTCTCTCTCCCCCTAAAAAAGGTGGTGGTGGAGGGGATGGGGCAGAACACTCATCATCTCTCCTAGGCATCCCACTTCTAACTTCCCAGCCCACTCAGCACTGACTTGGAATTTCTGGCCCCAACCAAAGCTTTTGTGCCTTTTTACATAATGACTGGGCCCCTCTGCAGAGGGATGGGTTGAGTGACAATTTTCTGCATTGTGTCTGTGTTCCGTGACTGGGTCAATAGTCCATCCCTTAGAACAGGAAAAATAGCTTATGGGTGAAAACAAAACCATCATTTAAAATCCCCACACAGTCGCCCCCTCCGCCGCAGACCGGGCTGACATTTGGGAGCGCTGGTCTCTGGAAGAAGCACAGTGCTGAAAACGCAGTCTGCCAGCATCTCCGAGTCAAAGGCAAACAGATCCGCCTCCCTCCCCCGCTCTTCTCCATTCCAGCCAAACTTCCTGCACTGGTTATAAATATTTAAAGCTACAGTCAACAAAGTTTAAAGATGGGGAAGTGAGGAAACCCAATCCCGCCTGCGATGCCTTCTGTGTCCTGTGGCCTGCCTCTTCTGGCCTTCGGAGTAAGGTGAAGGGCACGAGGCTCAGAAGGAGCAGGTGCCTCCTCATGCTCAGGAAAGCCATCAGCACCAGGGAGTGGCACAGACTTTTCATTTTATGGTCCTGACTCTGCAGAGTGTCCGATGTGACCAGTTTGCTGGAAATAAAGTTCCTGAAGCAGCTCGCTATTTTAGACCCCTGCTCTGGATACCTTTAGTGCAAGAAGCCTAGAAGGAGCACTCAGGCTTTGCTGGGCATGGTGCCGGGTGTGGCGCATGCAGAATCCAAAAGCTGCAAACCCTCCCCTGCAAGAATCCATAGTACAAGGTGGTACATCATGGGCCATCAGGAGGATTATCAAGAGTTATGCAGAGTGCTGTGGGGGCTCAAAAGACTGATTCATTCATTCAACCAACACCTACCTATATGCCCCTACTATGTGCTAGGCAGTGGGTGAACCTCTGAAGGGTCAAAGATAAAGCAGGGATGAGAGTGGGGTATAGAAAACTGAGATAATAAGGCTTCATCTATGGGAGTACTGTTGTTGGATCTTGGAGGATGAGTAGGAGGTTTCCAGGTAAAATAGTGAATAAGGACTGGGGAGAAGACATATCTGGAAGAGAGAAGTCAAGGGCAAAGTTGTGCAAGAGGCCCAGCATGACTAAAAGGTGGGCAGAAAACTCACGGGAGTTTCCCCGGTATGTGGGTCCCTCACAGGCAGGGACACCGCACACCAAGGAAAACATGGGTCTCATCCAAGCTGGAGACTCTGGTCCAGGGCTGTGTCACTCAGAGAGTGAGGTATGTTTCTCAAAACTGCTCCAGCCAGAGGTAATCCCTTCCCCAATTCTGACAAGCACCCTGTCTATCATCCCCTGTCTTGTGAAAACAGCTCTGGTCCATCCCTCACCAAGAAAGCAGAACTCCTTGATGGGTGGGAGAGAAGGAATTGCCTCCTGTCCCGCCCTTGCTTAGGAGCTGACTGTACTCAGCTGACTGTCCAGACAAGCAGGGCGAGGATCGAGGATCATTCTGGCAGAGGGGATGCTGTCTGCAGCCTGCAGAGTGGGACCAGGGCTGAGGGCTGCCAGGTCCTGCCCTGGACGCAGTTGCAACTTAGTGAGTTGTAGATGTCCTCTTGTTGGATAATACAGGTTGGGGGCAAACTTTATAGTCAGAGTGTACACCCTAGCCCAGAGGCCAGTTTCTAGCTGAGGTGAGGGTCTCATATCTGTGAATGGAGCTGTCCTCGTAATGGGGCAATGACCGCCAGGCTTAATTTTAAAGGCGTCTTTTAATCAACTGCAGCAAAACTTTAGTTGAATAATGTGAAACATGTTTTTACAAATGATATGTGAAGTGCATTTGAAAATAAATTTTGTTTTCTTCCCTTGGTGAAAAATCTCTAATTCTTTACTTGGCCTAAGCACATCATGGTTTATAAAGCATTGTCATATATTTACTCTTCCCAAGAACTTCCTGAAAACTGGGGCAGGGACTGGGGAGAAGACAAGACAGAGACTTGTGGTGGCATTGGCCTGCGTCTGCGTCTGTGTTAGCTCAGGTGCCTCACGGGGTCTGTAAGGGGCTCATTAGGCCCTGGAACCCTGCTCACACATCGTCCTGCAAAGGTTGATCACATGTCCTGCCTGAGGGTTTTGGGGCCAAAAGGGCTTCATTCTGCTGCTGAGGAGCTGTGGCTTTAAGGGACACATTTAGTGTGTATCTTGGGGTCCAGGAGGCCTGATACGGCCCTGTGATTGCTCCTGCGATAAGACACGTCTTCTGTCCTGCGGATGATGGCAGCATGGCCCTGGGGGAAGGTTCAGGGCGCTGGCTCAGCAATGGCCCTGTGGCAGTGAGGGGCTCACACAGGCTTGGACTCTCAAAAGTAACCAGCTGGGGACCCTGCCCTTCTGAGGTCACTGGATGGCAGAGCTGAGTTCGCAGTTGTGATTCAGCAGTTTGAAGTCACCTGTAGGGACTCCATACTACTTAAGGGGCCTGAAAGAGGCCCCTTAAGACTTTGGAAGTTGGCTTTTCTGATTGCTGGGCAGTGGAGTATTCATCTCAAGCATCAGTACCTTCGTTTGCCCTCACAGGGAGAAGCTGGAAACAGTTCCTCCTCTCCTGAGTCACACTGGCCCGTGACTCGTCTTGGAGGCTTGCTTATACGCTGCCTTATCTTCTGCCCCCGCTCCGTGTTTACCGTTCCCCGTTTGCTGTTCTACAACGCTGTGCCCTGGTGCGTGCTCTGAACTGGGAGCTCAGCTGTGTTTGGAAACCCAGGAAGACCAGGCGGCCACAGTTGCAGTTGGTCCTGGGGCTTTGTGACACCCAGGGGTGAGGCAGTACGCGCCTTCATGCCACCTTCCACAAACCTGCCACTGTCGTGCCTGTGTTTGTAGTGTACCTGGGCAGTGCTTCCTTTCTGGGACAGTGCTGAGAGTCACTGTCTAGGAGGCCTCCGTCAGTCCTGAATCAGCCTTTCTCTCTGCCTCCCCTCACCTCTATCCACACAGTTACAGGTGCTTGTATGATGCAAACTTCTGGAAGAGGTTGCAGAGTTAGGTCACCCGTGGATTCTCACGACTAGTTTGACTCTAAGTGGTTATGGTTTTAGTAGATGGTGAGGAGACCTTAACGTACTCAGCAGTACATTTCTGTAGGAAAGTAGCTCCAAAGGAAAATCATTTCTCTTGGTGCAGGAATCACGAATCCCAGCCTTTCCTGGGCCTATTCCTCCAGGATGGGAATTGGTCCCTGACCCTCTGCAAGGCAAAGCCTCCTGGGGATGGGAGGACGAGGTGGGCTGAGGAGTCTGTGCCTTTAGAATGGTTTTATGAAAAACAGGATGTGGTTCCCGAGATGAGAGACCATCAAAAGTGACCAGCTTATTTATACAGTTAAATGAGCAATTCTGCACCAGAGTGTGTGAACAGAGCTCATGTTCTGTGACTGAGGCCTGTTTATGAGACAACATGCTTCATGGGCAACAGTCACTGTTAAACAGAAAACTCAGTGCCTGGGGAAACACGTGCAGACTGGCTTTAGAGCTGTCTTTTATTTCTTTAAATACAGATCACCCAAGTCATAGGCCAATTAGGAAGATAGTATAGCTCAGTGAGAGTGACTGGGTTTAAATCCTGATTTGACCTGTGCTAGTTGCATGACCTTGGACATGTGAGTTAATCTGTCTTACCTCAGTGTCCTCTTTCTGCACAATAGGAAGAGAAACACCACCTTCTTATTTTAGGCTGAAAATTGCCTCCCCACCTCAAAGATATCCATGCCCAGATTATCCTGGATAATGTGGGCGGGATTTTAATGCTGTTATGATGGTCCTTATAAGAACCGGGCAGAGGGAAATAGGAGAAACTTGAATATCCTGGCCCTGGAGACTGGAGTGATGTAGCCATCACCAGGGAATGCTGGCAGCCACCAAATGCTGAAACAGGCCAAGAATGGATTCTTCCCTGGAGCCTCCAGAAGGAACCAGATCTGCTGACTCCTATATGTTAGTCAGTGAGATGTATTTTGGACTTTCGGCTTCCAGAGCTGTCAGAGAATACATTTCTATTGTTTAAAGAAGTTTGAGATGATTTGTTATAGCAGCCACATGAAACGAATATGCACCTTCATGGTGTTGTCAAGAGGATTAAATATGGTAGTGCACACAAAACATTTGGAGTAGTCCTGCTGTTACACAGTAACTCTAAGCAAGTATGAGCTTTGATTATTGTTTTATCTTGAAGCTGGGAGAAAGATTTGCAGAGGGCAAGGAGAACTGGCTGAGGGGGTCAACAGGGGTGGGTGTCAGGGCCTGGCTGGGTCACTGTCACTTGCAAGCCAAGCTTCTGTTTTCTCCTTTGGCAAAAGGAGGCCACCAAGTCCTCCCCCGAGTTACGAGGATCAAATGAGTTAATGAACGTGAAACTGCTTTGCACGTCACCTACGTAAATCGTTAAGCCGTGGTTACAAAGAGCGGGACCAAACTGAAGCAGCGTGGCAGAGGGCTGCGGAGAGCTTTGTCCCTCCGGCTCTGTGAGGTGAGGTCATCTCTTTCAGCTTTTGTTCTTGTCTCTCTGAGCTCATTTGCTGGTTTTTCCCCTAATCCGGGCCCCTTTGGCCCCAAATGGAGCTTCAGATGACAAAGCTCCAACAGTCCCAGCCAGCCATGAGCCACCCCTGGGGCATATTTCTTCTCGTTACCATTTTTAAGAGGCACAAACAAAAATAAAAAAAAAAAAACCCAAATACACTCATCTTAAAAATGATTTGCAATGCCCGCCATGGAGATTAGGTCAATGGATTCCAGTTCCACTTAGCTGAAGTTTGAGATGTTTTCAGTCTATTTTTCAGGCCAGAGACCCATGAGACCCAGCATCGGGTGTCAGCTTAGATGGGAACAAGTCAACCTTTGTCAAATGCTTGAAAGCGGTGAATTCATCTGTAAAGATACCCAGCCTCCCAGGAAATGTGCTGTTTTAGCCTGAGTAGGCAAAGGCCAACACATAGGAGTGAAGCAAACCATTTCTGCCCGCGATTTGCTTTGTCTTTTACTGGTCCGTCCAGTAAAATCTTCACACTCCCTAAGATGGTCAAAGATGTGTGTTGTAACGACAGCTCTTTGCTGAAGGACTCGGCAGATTCCTCCAGTTCACTGATTCAAATCTACTCACCTACCGGAAAAGAAAGGACCCCATTCATATGCATTTATCTCTAACAAATGGATCATGAAAACCCACAGCGTTCCAGGCACTGAGGGGACGCTACTGACCACAATGCATGTGTGTTATCTGGAGTTTGGAGCTGACTGGGGATGACATTGGCCAAAAAGTGACATGACATGGACAAACCACAACAGTGGTACGACAGGAGCTTCTAGTACTAACAGGGGCTCCAGTGGAAGTTTCTCCCGGCAGAGAGATCCCGGGTTTCAATTCGGGAGGCATCCAGGGATCAGCTGAACCCAAAGTAAGGGGAACACGCTAAATGTGGAGAGGATGGCGCGTGCAGAGGCCCCAGAGTGGAAAAAAACAACCAAAACCATGACATGTAGGAGGAATCAAGTAGAAGCCGGCATGGTGGAAAGCAGGGGAAAGAGTTTGGGGTGAGGCTGAAGGAGTATGAGGGACCGAGATGGGGTCCTGTTGGCTCTGTAGGGTGCACACTATTTGAGGAAGAAAGATTCACCTCCTGGGTCCCACTCCACCAGAGACGCATCTGTGTGGCCCTCACTGTGGGCCCCCCAGGTCTGACCAGGTCTATGCTGAACCTGGCAGAGCCAAGGCCTAAGAGAGAACCTGAGAGGCGGGTTCCCTGTGGCTCTGCCATTTCCTTGCAAGTTTAGGTCTCTGCTCTGAACTCAGCAAGACTTGCTCTAGCCTTGAACTCCGCCCCCCACCACCCCTCTCCAATTTGTTCATTCACTCAACAAATATTTATTGAGTATTTGTGATGTGCCAGGTCCTGGGCTAGGCCCTGGCAGGCAGAGTTGAGTGAAAGAAGGCCTGCTTCCTGCTCTAGAGAAGCTTCAAGTTCGGTGTGGGGGTAAGGGTAATAGCTTGGGCCCCCCACAGTCAGACATCAACTTGTCCTCTGCCCATTGTCTGAACTTCCCCCATCACCACTTATGGATTGCCAGCCAGCCACTTTTCCTTATCACAGGGGCTTAGGCCAGACTCTCAGTCATTCTGAGTGGACTGCACTGATCCTCCCTAATATGGACCAGGGTTTGGCCCCAGTCCAGTCCCAGATCCATCCTCCTGCATCTTGGCTGCGTAGCCCCAGGTCCAGACAACAAAACCATCTTGCTGAGATCCACCTCCCTCTGCTGTGTCTCCAGGTACCTTGTTATTTCCCCGTGGGCACAAATCTTCTGAAGGCAGCATAAGTTCCCTCCAACAGCAGCATATTCCCACTTGCCAGCAGTTAATGAACTGTTGTTGGGGATGGTTAATGCCCTGTGAAATCAGTCATTAATTGTAGAAACAACTGATCTCAGAGAGATCGCGGCAATTATGAGCCGTTTATGATGGCAGAGGCATAACAAAACACACTGCCATGCTGCCCATTCGTCACGAGGGGAAGATCTGCAACTTAGTTTTGAAGCTGTCTTCTAACGGGAGTGGTCACGCACTGCCCAAGCTCCCTGCAAACCACACTCTCAACGCCCTGGCTGCAAAAACCCAGAGCTAGTAACCCTGCTTGGGAAACAAAAAGATACACCTGCAGAGGGCCGGCTGAAGGAGGCAGCATCGGATAATAGATAAAGCGGCTCGCGGGCTGTGGCCTTTCCTGGCCTGGTGGCTTCTGAACTGCG
Organism: Bubalus kerabau; assembly: GCF_029407905.1. Lineage (NCBI taxonomy): Eukaryota > Metazoa > Chordata > Mammalia > Artiodactyla > Bovidae > Bubalus > Bubalus kerabau. The sequence goes on along the minus strand of NC_073640.1, from coordinate 10,355,340 downwards.
GACTGCTGAAGGAGCAGAGAAGGTTTTCCTGGTGGCCTCTGGGCTGGCCTCTGAGGGTGGTGATTCTGAGACGTATTCTTCATCAGTTCTGTTTCAGGGGAGCGTTTAAGATAAGCTGACCCCTTTGGTGGTGGTGTATCTGAAACATGCTCATCGTTCATTCTTTTCATGATGAATGTTCCCCTCCTGGCAGTCAGAAACTGGTCACATTAACAGAAACGTTTGCAGTCTTTCTCTGAGCTGTCCCTGGTAACACTGCCAAGATTTTCAGTTTTCTGCCTTCAAGTCTCCCAGCTGTTTCTGGAGCCCCAGACAGCAGAGAAGGTTTTCCTGGTGGCCTCTGGGCTGGCCTCTGAGGGTGGTGATTCTGAGATGTATTCTTCATCAGTTCTGTTTCAGGGGAGCGTTTAAGATAAGCTGACCCCTTTGGTGGTGGTGTATGATACTGAAATATTGGGACTGCCCTGAATGATCAACAACATAGCCTTAGCAAAATGCATTTTGGTATTCCAATAGGGTAGAATCCTATGCAGCATTTAACATGATTATTAAAATCTATGTTTATTGACATGAGAAAAATGCCCATGGTCTATTACTGAGTAGAAAAAAGCAGGCAACCAAATTAGCTCGATCCTATTTTACAGAAAATGTGCACACATGTGGGAATGTGGCATGTGACGATGACGGTCTTTCCTGATGCCCCGCAACATGCTGCAGTGCTTATTCTGAGAGACTGAAGCTGACTTAGAAATTCCTCCTTGTGCTTTTGGATAGTATCTGAATTTATTGTGACACGTGTGTCTTGAACTTACAAGAAAAGTAATATATATTTTTTACATTTATTGAAACCTGCTCTTTTATCTATTGTAATAAAATTATGTCTTATCAGGATTTTCTGAAGCTTTTTACATTACGTGTCCTTATTGGCCAAACTAAGACACAATGCTATTATAAAAATTTGGAAAATGATATCTCCAAAGAATTTGAAAGATTAAGTTGTAAAAGCTGAAAAATAAATGGTTTGCCTAATATCAACTGGACAGCATCAGAGAAATAGACTTGGCTGGGAGTGGGGGAATGGGAGATGGGGGCAATGGGCAAAGATACAGGAGCGTTTGGTGGCAAATAGGCAAACAGAAACAATGGTTTTACAATGATGGGGTGGTGGTCTAGTGGATGTAGATGACCTGTAGGGGTCTGTTGTGACCACAGAAGGGATTCTTAGGCAAACAAACTTGTAAATATGTGACGTCACTGAAATTTTCACTCTGCCTTTAAATTTAGACTTTTCTTGAATTCGTGTATAATTCCATATTCAGTCACACTTTCTCCTGTAATCTTCTGTCCTGTCTCTAAATGTTGGGCTTCTGCTTGGCCCCCGAGCTAAGAAGTGGCTGTGCCCATAGCCAAGGGAATGGCTGTGACCCCCTTGCCTTTCTAGATGTGGTCTTTTTCTTGTTAAACATCGTCGTGTGCAAACTTCATTTTAAAATACTGCAGCACAGTTGGAATTTCAGCCAGTGGTGCTTTTGAATTCCAAAACAAGAAGTGATTTCTTTAATGAAATTTGATGCAAAGCGAAAAACCTGAAATATAAAATCAATATGGTGAATCCAGGTTTTAGCTAGGTTATAAGGTGGCTGGAAGGAGGAATTTTTTCAGACAAATTAAATAAAATTATTTTAAAAATTATCTTTGGGGCTTTATATAAACAACAACAACAAACATGCATTTGAAAGTGGCCTTGTAATCATGGTCAGCGAAGAATTTCTTAAAAAATTCCACAGCATCATAAGCATCAATTTCATTTTATTAATGGAACAAAAATAGTATTTATTCCACAGATCCTATTTTTTCCTACTAAAAAAATATCCTGTGACTTGTCCGAAGTTCTCTAGCTTTGGGAAGATAATTCATAAATAAAGCAATAACATGAAATCAATGCAAGACATATTCTGACTGGAAGTGGAGCTAATAAAAATGTAAGATGCAGGTCAAAAATGAAAAAACAGTGAGTTCTCCAAATTATCTCTTTGCAGTGTAGTCCCAGTGATGAAGAAGACAGTCTGTTCTTTATTATCTACACTAATACAGCTTTAAAATAGCTTCCTTCATTGTTTCATGGATCTATAATTTGTCTCTCTAGCAAGATTTTGGGCTTGTGAGGGCAAGGGACCATTTCCTCTGTTTGTGTGATATTCCCTACTCCTGAGTTTTCAGGAGACTTGGGAACATGTGAAGTGCTTCACAATCATTTATGCACTGGGAAAGAAAGAACTGGAATCAGAAAATAATAGGTTTAGTTTTTTCACATGACTTGCCAAATCCAGTTGATTGCTAATAGCTTCTTGGAGTCCCAGGTTAAGAAAGAGTCTGAGCATCAGCTGGCACCATGTAAAGAGTATTTTTGTTGATGGAGGTAAAGTCTGTCAGGGCTGTAAGAGCAGTATGAGCTCAGTGCTCAGTTGCGAAGTCGTGTCGGACTCTTCTGCAGTCCCATGGACCGCAGTCTGCCAGGCTTTCCTGTCCATGAGATTTTCCAGGCAAGAAAGCTAGAGCACGTTGCCATTTCCTCCTCCAGGGGATCTTTTGGATCCAAGGATTGAACCCGCATCTCCTGCGTGTTCTGCATTGGCAGACAGGTTCTTTACCACTGTGCCACCTGGGAAACCCCAGCAAGAGCAGTGGTACCTACGATAGTTTTAGTCCCTGTCCCTGAATTAACTGACCCCAGACCCATCACGCCTTCAGACTCTGTTGGGTGAGAAAAACACATCTCATTATTTAGGCTACTTTGAATCAATTTCTCTTACACATTGTTGAAAGCATCCCATATGATACCGTCTCCTATTTCCCGAACCCAAAACTTCAGCAGAAACTTTTTTGACTCATGATTTCCCCCCCCCCACTAAGGCATTAATATATTTTATTGAAACCCCACATGAGATACAGGGTTGCAAAAGTTCTTACATATTGATTCTCCTACTTACTAGTCGAGTGACCTCTGCTTAGGTTTTCTTAAAGCTCTAAGTCTCTGTCTTCTAATCTGGAAAAATGGGACAATGTATATCTCCCCAAATTATCATGAGAATTAAATAAGACAATTGAAGTATGTGAGCACAGGAAACGTAGCGGCGTGCCCCTCAGCGGGATTTCTTTCTCTCCTGACCTCCCTGAGGACGTTGAAGCTCAGCTGCTTTGTAACAACACCGGCTTTACTTCACGGCTGGAGTTCAGTCCCCAGGTCTCTCCACAGTGAGCTCTGGCAGTTCTGGCGGAAGGCAGCGGAGGGCGCTCCCTTTGGGATGGTGGCTTTCTTCACCGAACCGTGTGCCGGTTCTGGCCTCACGTTCCCCAGCCCTGGTGCAGCTGAAAGGCAATCTAATCAGGAAAAGAAATTCAATGCGAACTAATACACAATTTGGAAACCTTCTGAGAGTAGGTGTATTTTTTTTTTTTTTTAACACATTGGAAGGTTTTGCTGTCATTTTATTACGGGGCCTCCTGATAAATTAAAGAGAGATGAGCTATTCCGCAGCCAAAGAAACCCTTACATTGAAATTAGTGTTTAAACCTTTTCTCTGTTTGCTCTGTCAGACCCATAGGATGGTGTCAGAAGGGACTAGAACTATGTGACACTGTTTTATAGTTGGTTTTTTTTTTTTTTTTCCGGCGGGGTGGGGGGCGGGGGAGGGGAGGGAAGGTCCTGTTGACTTTTTCTGTGATTCTGTAGTCTGGCATTAAAATGTTGTTCTTGAATAAAGAGGAAGTGGCTGAAGCTGTAAGGAGAATGACTTAACATTGAAGAATTGATTCAACAGCTAGTGCATTTCCTAATAGTTAAGAGAATGGGTTTAAAGTCCAGACAGATTTGGTGTTTGCTCATCCTGCTTAACAGCCGTATGACCTTGAATGGTTAGTTGACCTCTTCAAGCCTCTGTTTCCAGATCTGTAAAATGGGTATGATGCTTGCACTGTTCAACTACTGCTGTATGAAAGCCTACCGGCCACGATCGCTTTTATTTCTCTGGCGTCTGTGTGTCACATGGACTCATCTGCTCTTGGTTGGGTGGCTCCGCTCCTCTAGGCTGGACTCACCCACATGCCGGTGGGTGGCAGGGGGTCAGCTGGGGTGACTCTGCTCCACGAGACCCTCACCCTGCTTCGAACAGCAGGGCTGCTGAAGCTCAGTCTTCTCGTGGTCGTGGCGGGGGCTGGAGATGTGAGACCGTCTTTTAAGCCCTCGTCAGACCTTTGGTCATGCCTGCTGCCATTTCATTGGCTGAAGCAGGTTCCACAGCGCCTCACGGAGTCAAGGGGTTGCGCTCCTTCTGCGCCTTCCTCCTCCTTCCCGCCCTCTTCTTTCTTTCTCCTCCTTCCACCTCTCATCTCCTCCTCTCCCTTCTCCCCCTCCTCCTCTTCCTCCTGCTGCTCTTCCTTTTTTGCCTCCTCTTCTCTTTCTGGGCAATTTGAAGCGGGGAACAAGCCATGTTGCATTAACCTCTCCCCACCTGACACTGTGTAGGTACCTGATTCATGTTGACTTAACAGAAACCATAAGGCAGTTTATACAGAGCTTATGGAGCTGTGTGTGTTCATGCAAACATATGTGTGCCTGTGTGTGCGCTCATGGGCTTACACACACACACACACACACACACACACACACACGGTTGAAGATGTTGGACTATCTTCGGTTATGAATAATAAAAAAAATGACCTCAGTCTTGTCAAATGCTTCAGGAGAGAAAAATTTTTTTTTCCTCTTTTATGCCATCATTTGCTCAAAGGCAGATCCAGAGTGTTCATTCAAATGTTTCTTCTCCCCTGATTATCTTGTACAAAGCTCTCCATTTGGGAATACTTGCAGGTTTCCTTGTCATTCTCCAGCTCTGGTTTATATAAAAATGGATCATTTGTTGAGGCAAACTTCAAAGCCAGAGAGCGCCCTAAGTTATAAATGGTCCGTCTTTTAATTCAGGCATAATCCTATTAGAGACACAGCTCTCAGGCCTGGGGAATCCTTTTAGGACTCTTTGATCAAGGGAGCACTTTTGAGTTCCGTGGCTTCAGCCTTCCAAGCCCTAAAAGTAACAGGGAACCCATTTAATATCTGGAAATGTCCATGTCTCTCATTTCTGGTGAAAGAAGTATATTCTCGAGTGCAGCAGGACCCGGTTTTGAAATCAGGGGGAAATGTGGGAAGCAGGAATAGCGTTGCGCTGCGTGCCCACGGTGTGCAGGACTGACTCTTGCTGATGCGCCAGACAACTTTAGGTGGCATTATATCTGAAGGCGTTTGACACTCTGTTCATTCATTGCCCGCCTTCAAACGATCTTTCTGATTACATGAGATAGAAGTTTCAGTTTGGGCTTTGTCTTTAGCGTCTTGAAATCTTGTTGTCACTTCTGTTTCAGAGATGGTCAGCGAGTCTTGAGCTGAGACTCCAAGGCTTCACACATGCTCTGCTCTGCTTCCGCACCCCCACCGCTCCCCTGTCAGCTCTGCGTTTCTCATCCAGCCTCACTCACGCTGCTCCCGTCGTGGGGTTGACCTCTTTGCTGTGTGTTAATGCACCAAACACGTTCATTCCCACCTCGGAAACTTAGCACTCTTTGTTCCCTCTGTTCTGGCATCTCGTCCCCTGTTAATCCATGTGATTCAGTCCCTCATCTCTGATCTATAATCAAATGCTGCCTGGCAAGTAGAAAACGCTCACTGAAATGTTTGTTGACTGTATGAATGGGAGAACTGAGTTTTGACACTGGGGAGTGATATTGTCTAGTTAGAGTTCAGTAACATTGCTGCTTGCATTGTAGGTATTTTTACCTGCACTTTCTGTTTAGGGCAAGTGATACCAGCATCTGGGCCCACAATTCCTGGCCCAGAATTCCTTTAAAATTACACCTTCTGATGCCTCAATCATCCATCAAGGCTCTGAGTTTGTGGCAATATTCAACACACTCCTGGGATCACTTACAGTGCAAATGAAATATGTATCTCATTGGGCTCTGAAATGAATATTTTGAGTCCCTGTATCAACTTATGTCTTTGTTTTTTTTCCTGAGTTTCTCATATACAGGCCACATTTTTCAAGATCCTAGAGAATGAAATTTATTGACAAGAAGTCTGTGTGCTTTTTAAAGGGGGGCGGATCTTTCCTCAAATGTAACTGAAGAATTTACCAGTGGCATTTAGATTTGAACTGCACCCCAAGTACCATGTTGGAAGTAGCGCAAGGGGCTTGTCTGAGACCAAGCATGTGAGACACGTCCAGAAACACAGGGGATTTTGTCTAATGAAACATTCTCATCAGAGAAATGACAAATGGTGGAAAAAAATCTTTAGGGAGGCAAAAACTTTAGGGTCTGAGCTAGACAGTGATTTGGGGGCAGAAATTTGTGACTCTGAACCAATTCAGGTGGATCTGAACACTCCATCCTCAACTGGGTGCAGTGACCCAATTAATTCATTATGCAACAAACTTATCAAGTTTCTGCTATATTCCAAGCACTGTCTAAGAACTGGCTGCCCAGTGATGAGTAGATGGATAAGACCCTTTGATCCTGGTGCCTAACCTCTAGCAGACGAGATGACGCACAAGCCAACGCTCCCAGATGTTGGTCTGGTTACAGCAGCGGGATGGAGGCCCTGGCTTAGGCTGGGGGTGAGGGCACTGAGGACGCAAGCCGTAGGTCTGATGAGGCCCCCCGTGAGGCCCAACCTCTGCCCTCTCCTTTCTTCACCTGGAAGTCCTTCCTGCCTTTCTCTTCCTCACTTTTTTTTAAATCTGAGGCCACTGGTCATTAAGCTGGTGATTGCCATCTTTTAAAGGAGATGACAAACGACCCTGGGGCCCTTCACAAACAAAGGGACTCTGGGTCTCCAGGGATGGGTCCAGGGAATCTGCGTTTTGAAAGATTCTGTGGCTGGCTCAGGTTTGGGAGCTCTGTTTAATCATCCAGGGGAGCTTCTGAGGTCCCCCTACTTCTCCCACCAGATTACTCCCTGAAACAGTTTGGTTTAAATGCCAGCCTCTGCCTTCTCTCCTTCATTTTTACCATCATTGTTCTGGAGCCCAACCATAGTGGACGATGTGATTGACTCACCTGTCCAGAGGCTGTATAGACTTTTCCTGAAACTCTAAAGTGACCAGAACCCTCTTCTCTTGCATCTTGTCACAGGTACATAAGATACAGTTGTCAATCACGTAACACTCCTGCATGCCAGACCCTGCACAGGTACTATACCTGCCCAGGTACTATACCTGCCCAGGTATTATACCACTTAGCTCTTAGGGGCACCTCTGTTGAATGCTCAACCCACCTACACTGATAGGCACGCTTTGGTCATGTCAAAGTCACTTGAAGATCCTCGCAAACGTACAGACCCAGCTGCTGCCATGCTTCAAGGACCCTGGACCCTGGCCGTTGTTGTTCAGTGGCTTTCCCGGCGACTCTGATGCACATGTTTGAGTTCCTCTGCACCACGGCAGTGGTCCTCACGCTTTAGAAAGAACACCTCAGAATTGCCTGGGCGAGCTTTCCAGTGCCAAGACAGCTGGTGCTCATGTGATCATAGGATTCAGGATCGCATCTTGGGCTTCATTCTCATCTGCAGCTGCCTGCAGTCTGGGAAGGCAGAAAGTTGATTGCTTCTCCTGAGTCTTAAACATTCCAGCTCTCTCTTTGGTGCCATGCTCTTCAGTCTTCTGTGGGAAGTCTGGGTGCCTGACATCCTGTGAGCAAAACCCTGGGAAGGAGGCCTCTGCCTTTTATTTTGAACACAGTGCTTTTTCTCGAGGTAACTTTTGGGTTGGGTTGTTTTTTGAATCCCAGGTTAACGTGATTTACTAAAATTTGTAAAGCCCAACACTCAGGTTTTATCCACGTGGGTTAAGTTTAAGGTAGATTCTGTCTCTGGTGAAGCCTGTTACTCTGTTGCATTCTCCTAAACCTGTTCAGACCCAGCCTCTCTTTCAATAAGTTCAACAAGATTTGAGGGGTTGATTTTACAAGAGGGGAGACTGAAGCACAGGAGAGATGATGTGACCGGCTTAGTGGCTCCCGGTAAATGGATCACGTGGCTGGGGCAATAACCGAGGACCTGTGGCTCCCAAGCAGTGCTTGAATAGGCGGTCCTGGTCCCTTCACGCTGGCTCCCACCACATCAGTGATCCCTGATGCCTGGAGCTGAAGGTGTGGGTTGGGGTAAATCTCCAAAAACGACTCTTAACAAGGCATTCATAAAGCTTCAGCTTTTACCACAAGCCACAGCGACACTAGCTAGACTTAGGGCTCTAGTGATAAATTGGTAGTAATGAAATCTCAATATCTATCCACGAAGAGAAAAACCAAAAATCCATAATGGGCCCTGATGGACCATTAGGTGTTAATGGGAATAATACGAATACCCAACAGAGTACATTACTGAACTGAGTGAGCCTCGCCTAGCCCGTCACAATCTGTAATGTCTCAATATTTTAACTATACACATATATATGTTGGATTGAGAATAACAATAGCTGAGATTAGGGAGTCTGGGCAGTAAGAGTTAAGATAGCGCATCGTCACTGTAACTGAAGGACCTGTTTTTGCAGCTCTCTAAGCTTCTGCTTCTATCTGTAAAATGGGTACAATCACGCTGTCTTACAGGGTTGTTGGGAGGACGAAAAGAGGTCACAAGATCTCATTGTTTTAGCTTGCCTCTCCCTGATTTCTGGATGAATTGAGCACCTTTTCCTGTGCGGCTTTCAGAAGTTGTTTTGTGAATTGCCTGTTTATCTGCTTAGTTCAGTCTTCTTTTGAGATGTTGACCTGTATGTCTCGATATTAATCTTTCTGTCAGATGTGTTGCAAGTTGTCTTCCCATCTCTTTTTTTAAACAGCTGTGTTGAGATGTAATTTATATACTACAAATTGAGTCATTACAAGGGTGCAATTCAAGGATTTTTTGTAAATGTATAGAGCTGTGCAGCCATTACTGCAGTCCATTTTAAGACCTTTTCTACCAACCCAGAAGCTCCCCTGTGCCCATTTCAGTTTACCCTTGCTCCCACTCTGCAGCCCGAGGTAGCCACCAATCTGCTTTCTGTGTCAATAAGTTTCCCTTCTCTGGATGTTTCATCGCAATGGACTGATGCAGAGTGAGGCTTTTCACATCAGGTTTCTTTCACTTGGCACCGTGGTTTTTAGGTTTGTCTATTCTGTAGCCTGTGACCCCACGGACTGCAGCCTACCAGGCTCCTCTGTCCATGGGATTTTCCAGGCAAGAGTACTGGAGTGGGGTGCCATTGCCTTCTCCATTCTGTAGCATGTGTCAGGACTTCATTCCTTTTTGTTGTTGAGCAGTATTCCACTGGAGGAATATATCAAGTTTGTGTCCTCTCCAGTCCCTGCTCTGTGTGTGTGTGTGTACACAAACCCAGGAATATAGTGTCTTACACCATGACCACAGCTCAGACAACTAGAGCCGTTGGCCCTCCCTGCCTCCAGGATCATCGTCTCTGCTGATAATACCCTTGGGCTTGTACGTTCCCCTGGCAGGTGTGTGAAGCTGCCGCTCCTCACTGTTACCTATCCTGGTAGAGCCTCTCCTGACCTAGCTGGTGATGATGGTGGTGGCGATGGTGGGAGGGTGATGGTCATAGCGATGGTGATGGTGGTGGTGGTGGGAGGGTGATGGTCATAGCGATGGTGATGGTGGTGGTGGTGGGAGGGTGATGGTCATAGCGATGGTGGTGGTGATGGTGGGAGGGTGATGGTCATAGCGATGGTGATGGTGGTGGTGGTGGGAGGGTGATGGTCATAGTGATGGTGGTGGTGGTGGTGGTGGGAGGGTGATGGTCATAGCGACGGTGGTGGTGGCGATGGCGATGGTGGGAGGGTGATGGTCATAGTGATGGTGATGGTGGTGGTGGTGGGAGGGTGATGGTCATAGCGATGATGGTGGTGGTGATGGTGGGAGGGTGATGGTCATAGCGATGGTGGTGGTGGCGATGGCGATGGTGGGAGGGTGATGGTCATAGCGATGGTGGCGATGGCGATGGTGGGAGGGTGATGGTCATAGCGATGGTGGTGGTGGCGATGGCGATGGTGGGAGGGTGATGGTCATAGCGATGGTGGCGATGGCGATGGTGGGAGGGTGATGGTCATAGCGATGGTGGTGATGGTGATGGCGATGGTGGGAGGGTGATGGTCATAGCGATGGTGGTGGTGGCGATGGTGGGAGGGTGATGGTCATAGCGATGGTGGTGGTGGCGATGGCGATGGTGGGAGGGTGATGGTCATAGCGATGGTGATGGTGGTGATGGTGGGAGGGTGATGGTCATAGCGATGGTGGTGGTGGTGATGGCGATGGTGGGAGGGTGATGGTCATAGCGATGGTGGTGGTGGCGGTGGTGGTAATCATGATGGTAATGCTGGTGGTGACTGAGCTGGTGGGGACTGGGGGGTGCCATCCCGAGACAGAATGCCAGAGTCCCACTGCTCTTACCTTAAAGTCCAGCAGTTTTATAAGCATAAACACTTTTCAGATTGTTGTTTAACTTTGGTGATTTCCAGGGTATTAAAATGGTAATTTCTGTCAATTTTTTCCGGCTTTAGAGTTACTTTTGGGGAACTGATTGGCCAGTCTCCTTAGCTGGCCATAGCTGGAAGGCTCCTCTTGCTTCTCAGTCTCTCCATTGTCTTTTAACTGAGCTGTGAGTTCTATTGTCATATAATGATTTCAGATTTTTTTTTTAATACTATAGCTGTCCTCCATGTATCCTCCCCTCTATTTCAACATTTATCATTACACTGTCATTTTTGTTTCTATTAGCCCCTTCTCTTTTTTTCTTTCTTAATTCATTTGTTTTTAATTGAAGGATAATCACAATATCGTGTTGGTTTCTGCCATACATCAACACAGATCGACCACAGGACGACATATGGCACCCCCCCCTCTGGAGCCTCCCTCCCACCTCCCACCCCACCACACCCCCGAGGTTGTCACCGAGCCCTGGTTCAGCTCCTGAGTCACACGCACATTCCCACTGACTATTCCACATGGTAGTGTGCATGCTTCCATGCTACCCTCTCCATCCACCCCACCCTCGCCTTCCTGCTCCGCCTGAACGTCCATGAGTGTGTTCTCTATGTCTGTGCCTCCATCGCTGCCCTGCAGATAGGTACATCAGTACCATGGTTCTAAATTCCATACGTATGTGTTAAAATACGATACTTGTTTTTCTCTTTCTAATTCACCCTGTATAATAGGCTATAGGTTCACTCATCTCATTAGCACTGGCTCAAATGCGTTCCTTTTTATGGCTGAGCAATATTCCATTGTGTGTATGTAGCATAGCTTCTTTACCCATTCATATGTCAATAGACATCTAGGTTATTTCCATGTCCCAGCTATTGTAATTAGTGCTGCAATGAACATTGGGAGACATGTCTTTTTCAATTATGGTTTTCTCAGAGTATGTGCCTAGTAGTGGGATTGTTGGGTCATATGGTTGTTTTATTCCTAGTTTTTTCAGGAATCTCCATACTGTCTTCCATACGACTGTATCAATTTACATTCCTGCGAACAGTGCAAGAGAGTTCCCTTTTCCCAGCACCTTCTCCAGCATTTCCTGTTTGTAGACTTTTGATAATGGCCCTTTTGACCAGTGTGAGGTGATATTGCATTCAATTTTTGTGTAGACATGCGTGTCAGTATTTCTATTTTGGCGTCTGTGTTTTTTGGTTTATTTAGGGAGCCTTTCTCCATCCTGAGATCATTAACAAATCCTCTTATCCTTTCCTGTAATATTTTTTGCAGCTCTGTGACTCACATTTAAAGACTCTTGATTCATGTGAATTTGCTCTCTATAAGAATTGTACCCATGTATATTTATGCCAGAAAAATATCAGAATTTTTAAAAACTATATCTTAGCTAGCATTAAAATTTGTGTATATTCTCTCACCATTAAAGTTTATTGTTTAATTAGTTGTTTATCTTGTTTTATGAGTTTATCTTATTTTCCAAATATTTCTTATGAAGTCTTTATATACAGAAGATATTGAGCCCTTGTCTATCATACTGCTGTGAACATTCACCAATATGCTATTTGACTATTAATTAGTTAATTTTTTATAATATCAATGCAAAATCATTTTAGAAAAGTGAGAAAATAAGCATGGCTTCATTAAGACCTTATTGTATTTACTCTTCCTGGTTGGTGTATGTTTAACTACATGTTTACCCAAAAAGGCCACGTGGCATGTAGTACTTTCTCAATTGTTGTATCATAAACCTTTCTCACGGGCACTTTATCCTCAGCATAATTTTAATGTTGAGTTTTTTTTTAATTTATTTTTTATTGAGGGATAACTGCTTTACAGAATTTTATTGTTTTCTGTCAAACCTCAACATGAATCAGCCATAGGTATACATATATCCTCTCCCTTTTGTATCCTCAGCATAATTTTAATGATTGAAAAGTATTCTATTATATGGGTATATGGAAATTTAATTCATTTCCTTCAGTTAGTCATTCAGATTCTTTGCATTTTTTGTCTCTTACATATAACACTCTGAAGAACAAAAGTAGCTAAATTGTTGTGAGTATTCTAGGCAGCTTTGTCAGAGAACATACCAATTTCTGAAGTTTCTGATACCTATTAACAAATTGGCTTCTAGAAAAGTTATTTCAGTTTACATTCTCACTGGTGATATATGGGTAGCTTTATTCCTAGGACAGCAGGAATTAACATTTTAAGAAAATCTCTGCAAATTTGGTAACTAAAATTTTATCCTTCCAATGTATTTAGAATACAGTCATAAATTTATATATTTTGTAATAAGTAAATGTGTAAATATGTATTTTTATATATGTATTTATATGCATATATATGTTTTGATTGCAGTTATTTAGTTACAAAAAGGTTAGACATTTTTCAGTTTAACAATCACATTTCTTTTGTGAGTGGCCTCATCATGTCACTTATCCAGTTTTTTAAATGAGTATCGATCTTTTTCTTAATTACTTACGATCTTTACATGTAATTTCATTTTACAATATAAGACTACAGTATTTTGTAGGGTGCCATTCTTAGACTATGTAGTTACTATAATTCCATATCAATAGTATAATTTAAGCAGATTGGTACCATTTTACCTTCTCTCATTATTCTCTCCCCAGCTATGGTAGATTGATTACACAAATCAATCAGAAAGTCCCCAGTTCTCTAGCCTTTCTGCTGTCTGTGCCCTTTGCAATGTGACTTTGCAACTCCTCCAGAGATGGAGCTTTGAGTCCATGATACCTGGAAGACCTGCTTTGGCCAACAGCATGGGGTGAAGGTGACGAAGCCCCACCGTGCGAGGTTTCGCTTGCTCGTGCTGTCTCTCCTGGAACTCTGTCGCCGTCACGTGAGCAAGCTAGCCTGCTGGGTTATGGGAGACATGTAGCTGTATCATCCTATGTCCTTGGCAGACAGCAGCCCAACTGCCAGACTGGTAAATGAGGCTCTCCCTGACCACCGGACCCCGCTGTGCTGTGCTATGTGTAGTCGCTCAGTCGTGTCCGCCTCTTTGCGACCCCCTGGACTGTAGCCCACCAGGCTCTTCTGTCCATGGGGAGTCTCCAGGCAAGAATACTGGAGTGGGTTGCCATGCCTTCCTCTAGGGCATCTTTCTGACCCCAGGGATCAAACCAAGGTCTCCTGCAGTGCAGGTGGATACTTTACCAGCTGAGCTACCAGGGAAGGCCCCAGACCCTGCTAGCTAATCACAGATGCATGAGAAAGTCAGGCTGAGATCACTTAGGCAGTCCAGATCAACAGAACCATCCAACCATCCCCGAATGTGTGAGTAGAAATACACAGTGGTGGTTTTGAACCACTAAGTATTGGAGTCATTTGTTGTATAGGAACTGATATATTTCTTTTTAAGAAAGTGAGATGGTACAAAATATGGAATTTCTTTTATTCTGCAGATGATTGTTATTTCTATGTATTATATCTTTCAATGGTTCAGTTCAGTTCAGTCACTCAGTCGTGTCCAACTCTTTGCGACCCCATGAATTGCAGCACCCCAGGCCTCCCTGTCCATCACCAACTCCCGGAGTTCACTCAGACTCATGTCCATTGAGTCAGTGATGCCATCTAGCCATCTCATCCTCTGTCGTCCCCTTCTCCTCCTGCCCCCAATCCCTCCCAGCATCAGACTCTTTTCCAATGAGTCAGCTCTTCGCATGAGGTGGTCAAAGTACTGGACTTTCAGCTTTAGCATCATTCCTTCCAAAGAAATCCCAGGGCTGATCTCCTTTAGAATGGACTGGTTGGATCTCCTTGCAGTCCAAGGGACTCTCAAGAGTCTTCTCCAGCACCACAGTTCAAAAGCATCAATTCTTTGGCGCTCAGCCTTCTTCACAGTCCAACTCTCACATCCATACATAGTTAATTTTATTTCATTTGTACTTTATAAGGATATGGAGGTTTTCAATGTTAACTGCCAATCATTTTATACAAAATGCTAACATTTCAGTTCTTCATTTTGATTTATCTTTTGTTCTATTGTTCTGCACACTGATGAGTCAAGATGCAGTACTTGACTTAAAATGTTTTTGTTATAGTCACCATTTATTCTTGAAAGAAAAAGTAACTTTTCATGAAATATAGTCTTGAAAAAGTCACCATTTATTCTTACTTATTCATAATTTGTACCAGGTAGAAGAAAGATATTTTCTGTTGGTTTGTTTCATAGCTCCACGATGATATGAACTGTTTTTATGTTGGTTAAAATACTTACAACAACTTCAGTACAGTCATGATTGTTCTGTTTGTGAGTAAACTAAACCAAAAAACACAAAGAGCAAATAAAAATTCACCATTGTGAAAAATTAACTGTTTAGAATTTTAACATTATATAACAACAAACGACCAAAGTTTAAGAAGAATTGTACATCAGTGCTTCAAATGAAAAATATCACTCAGTTTTTTAATGATAAAAACATACTTCTAACAAAAAGGGACTTTTACCGTGCAGAGGCTGATATTCATATTCTCGCTATTTTAAGGCATCTGACTTTTCTCCAGCTTTTACCTTCATCTATATTTTAGGGTGTAATTGTTTGTACAGTACATCATATTCTCACAGATTTGTATCAATAATAAAAATTTATAATCTCTCAAGGTTCTCTGTCATCTGTCTTAAATTTGATTTTAATTAAGGCTGAATGAAAAATATGAAGTTTATAGTTTCACCTTTTCCTAATATTTTAGGAATTTCCCCCCCCCCAAAATCGTAAGTAAATGTTAAAATGTATGTATTATTATTTATCTAATGATATCATTTAATTATCTTCATATGCCCCTGTTTGGCTGGGTATAATATTCTTGAAACACTGTTAGGATGGACATTTTTCGGGTTTCTTCCCTCATGGAGTATTGGAAGGCCATGTGATTTCTCTCCCTGAGACTTCTTAATACTCTTCTGTCCTTTTCCTCTAAAGTCAGGAACAAGACAAGGGTGCCCACTTTCACCATTACTATTCAACATAGTTTTGGAAGTTTTGGCCACAGCAATCAGAGCAGAAAAAAAAATAAAAGGAATCCAAATTGGAAAAGAAGAAGTAAAACTCTCACTGTTTGCAGATGACATGATCCTCTACATAGAAAACCCTAAAGACTCCACCAGAAAATTACTAGAACTAATCAGTGACTATAGTAAAGTTGCAGGATATAAAATCAACACACAGAAATCCCTTGCATTCCTATACACTAATAATGAGAAAACAGAAAGAGAAATTAAGGAAACAATTCCATTCACCATTGCAACAGAAAGAATAAAATACCTATAATGTAAAATATATTAGGAATATATCTACCTAAAGAAACTAAAGCCCTATATATAGAAAACTATAAAACACTGGTGAAAGAAATCAAAGAGGACACTAATAGATGGAGAAATATACCATGTTCATGGATTGGAAGAATAAATATAGTGAAAATGAGTATACTACCCAAAGCAATTTATAGATTCAATGCAATCCCTATCAAGCTACCAACAGTATTCTTCACAGAGCTAGAACAAATAATTTCACAATTCGTATGGAAATACAAAAAACCTCGAATAGCCAAAGCGATCTTGAGAAGGAAGAATGGAACTGGAGGAATCAACCTACCTGACTTCAGGCTCTACTACAAAGCCACAGTTATCAAGACAGTATGGTACTGGCACAAAGACAGAAATATAGATCAATGGAACAAAATAGAAAGCCCAGAGATAAATCCACGCACATATGGACACCTTATCTTTGACAAAGGAGGCAAGAATATACAATGGATTAAAGACAATCTCTTTAACAAGTGGTGCTGGGAAATCTGGTCAACCACTTGTAAAAGAATGAAACTAGAGCACTTTCTAACACCATACACAAAAATAAACTCAAAATGGATTAAAGATCTCAACGTAAGACCAGAAACTATAAAACTCCTAGAGGAGAACATAGGCAAAACACTCTCCGACATACATCACAGCAGGATCCTCTATGACCCACCTCCCAGAATATTGGAAATAAAAGCAAAAATAAACAAATGGGACCTAATTAACCTTAAAAGCTTCTGCACATCAAAGGAAACTATTAGCAAGGTGATAAGACAGCCTTCAGAATGGGAGAAAATAATAGCAAATGAAGCAACTGACAAACAACTAATCTCAAAAATATACAAACAACTCCCACAGCTCAACTCCAGAAAAATAAATGACCCAATCAAAAAATGGGCCAAAGAACTAAATAGACATTTCTCCAAAGAAGACATACAGATGGCTAACAAACACATGAAAAGATGCTCAACATCACTCCTTATCAGAGAAATGCAAATCAAAACCACTATGAGGTACCATTTCACACCAGTCAGAATGGCTGCAATCCAAAAGTCTACAAGTAATAAATGCTGGAGAGGGTGTGGAGAAAAGGGAACCCTCTTACACTGTTGGTGGGAATGCAAACTAGTACAGCTACTATGGAGAACAGTGTGGAGATTCCTTAAAAAACTGGAAATAGAACTGCCTTACGATCCAGCAATCCCACCGCTGGGCATACACACTGAGGAAACCAGAAGGGAAAGAGACACGAGTACCCCAATGTTCATCGCAGCACTGTTTATAATAGCCAGGACATGGAAGCAACCTAGATGTCCATCAGCAGATGAATGGATAAGAAAGCAGTAGTACATATACACAATGGAGTATTACTCAGCCATTAAAAAGAATACATTTGAATCAGTTCTAAGGAGGTGGATGAAACTGGAGCCTATTATACAGAGTGAAGTAAGCCAGAAAGAAAAACACCAATACAGTATACTAACACATATATATGGAATTTAGAAAGATGGTAACAATAACCCTGTGTACGAGACAGCAAAAGAGACACTGATGTATAGAACAGTCTTATGGACTCGGTGGGAGAGGGAGAGTGTGGGAAGATTTGGGAGAATGGCATTGAAACATGTAAAATATCATGTATGAAACGAGTTGCCAGTCCAGGTTCGATGCACGATACTGGATGCTTGGGGCTGGTGCACTGAGACGACCCAGAGGGATGGTATGGGGAGGGAGGAGGGAGGAGGGTTCAGGGTGGGGAACACATGTATACCTGTGGCGGATTCATTTTGATATTTGGCAAAACTAATACAATTATGTAAAGTTATAAAATAAAATTTAAAAAAAAAAGACAAAACAAACAAATGACAAGAAAACAGGCTTTGTCAGGTGTTGGTTCCTCCACGTTGATTTTACCTGCCTTTTCACTTACAGAGTAAGTTATGCAGCTTTACTGTGGCTTTGTGTTTGACTTTGGTTTCCTTTGTTTTGGTTTCCTGCAACCTGGATTATCCATCTGTTGGAACTGGAGCTTTGTCGTTTGTTTTTCTTACCTATTACCTTCCCTCTCAACTTCTATTCAGTCTTTCACTTGCTCTTCCGTGAAAAGTACACCAAGCATGTTCTCCACATTTTTTTTTTCCAATGTAAATTTAGTCTTCATGATTATTAATGCTATTTCCTTTTAAATTCAGTTGTGGGGTTGTTTTGTTTTTCTTTACACATGTCAGGAACCATTGTATCTCTCTCTGTTGTCTTATCTACATGTCTTATTTCAGTTCCCCACCCCAGAAGCAGATCCAGTGACTGTTTAGAGAAGCCAGTAAGCAATGAGATGTGAATGGCTGACAAGTGGCTAACTGCAACTAAATCCCAGGTAGAAACACTTGGAAATATTCCAAGTGATCCCATCCGAAGTGTGAGGAATCTGGAGTGTTTATACTGCATACCTGTCAGGGCCATCTCCAGGGACTGGTCAATTTCCTGGGAACTACCATCTCACCACGTCCTTGGCATGTAGGGTTTCTGCAACCTGAAGAGATTACTCCAAAAAACATTCAGGTGTTGGCCCTTCTAAAAGAAGCTAGTATGCAGAGAAATTGTAGGATGGTTTGAGGGACTAGGGAAAGAGTGTAATTTTTGGCTACATCCGGTGAAAAGTCCACAAAACTAGGTGCTGCCCTGAAAAAGCTTTGATGATCAGAATGTGTTCTCCCCTTGTGGCTCAGCTGGTAAAGAATCTGCCTGCAATGCTGAAGACCTGGGTTCGATCCCTGGGTTGGGAAGATCCCCTGGAGAAGAGAACGGCTACCTGCTCCAGTGTTATGGCCTGGAGAATCCCACGGACTGTATAGTTCTGGGGTCGCAAGGAGTCAGACACGACTGCACAACTTTCCCTCACTCACTTGCACTTTGAAGCCTGGATTTAAATTTAGTTCACTTCGGCTGCTTCTTGGCTGTGTCGAACACCGCTAAGACTTCCATTTCCCTGTGTGTAAAGTACGTATTGTCCCAGCGTAGCTTTGAGGATCAAACACTTTAGTGCCAGGTCTCTAACTAAGCACTTACCGTATATATTTTAATTTTAAAAATTCAGCCTGGACTTTACCTTTGAGTGCAGTTTTGATCTCTCTCTTCGTTTTGTGATGTAATTAGTATTCTTCTGTGTGTGATGTTCTAAATGTGTGTTGTGTGTGTGCAAGCTCCTTATCCTACTTAAGGCCATTTTAAAGAGCTGCCCAGTTGCCAGATTCAAAACATACAAACAAAAAACGGAAACAACCAGTTGTTGGCGTTTAGTCGCTCAGTCGTGACCCCATGGACTGTAGCCCACCAGGCTCCTCTGTCCGTGGAATTTCCCAGGCAAAGATACTGGAGTGGGTTGCCATTTCCTCTGCCAAGGGATCTTCCTGACTCAGGAACTGAACCCACATCTCCTACATTGGCAGGCAGATTCTTTACCATTGAGCCACCAAGGAAGCCTGAGACAACCAGGCTTTGCACCTATTTTGTGTTTTGATATTTGAAGTGCTTTCTTCTGAAATGTAAATCTTTTTCTGTCCCAGAGTAGTCCTGTGAGTTTCTATGCATGAAGATTTGTGCTCAAAGAGATTAAGCAATTTATCCAAGGTCACACAGGAGTAAGTGACCAGAATCAGAACGGGCACCCAGCTTCCTCTGACTTCTGTTCCAATGATTTTCCAATAGCCTCACACTCCTTTTGTGTGGTGGACTGATAACGGCCTCTGAAGATGTCCACGTCCTAATCCCCTGAATATCTGATGGTTATTTTGTATGGCAAAAGGGACTTCGCAGATTGAAAAAGGCTCTTGGATGCAGGGATTCTCCTGGATTATGTATGTGTGGAATCCTAAGAGTTGTCATGAGGGGCTGCGGAGTCAGAGGAGGAAGGGTGATGAGGGAGGCAGGTGAGGGGCACTGGGTGAGAGGTTGGGGCGGGGCTGGGTGGATGGATGGAGAGCGAGAAGGGGACTGAGAAACAGAAGGAAGCCGGGCCTCTGGCTTTGAAATGGTCAGGAGGGTCCTGAGCCAAGGGTGGCAGGCAGCCTCTAGAACCTGGAAGGGAAGGAAAACGCTTCTCCTTGGAATCTCCGAGGGACCACAGCTCTGCCACCACTTGGCTTCAGCCCCATCAGAGCCCTTCTGGACTTTCGACCTCAGAATTGTAAGATAATACATTTATGCTGTTTTACGTCATTAAGTTTGTAGTAATTTGTTACAACAGCCACAGGAAACTGATACTTTGTAATGGTAACAGGTTTGCACACCTCTATGTGTGCTGCAATGGCACCCCACTCCAGTATTCTTGCCTGGAAAATCCCATGGACGGAGGAGCCTGGTGGGCTGCAGACCATGGGGTCTCAGAAGAGTCAGACATGACTGAGCGACTTCACTTTCACTTTTCACTTTCATGTATTGGAGAAGGAAATGGCAACCCACTCCAGTGTTCTTGCCTGGAGAATCCCAGGGATGGGGGAGCCCGGTGGGCCGCTGTCTATGGGGTCGCACAGAGTCGGATACGACTGAAGCGACTTAGCAGCAGCAGCATGTGTGCTGCAGGCATTTAGAAATTGTTTATTCATTTTTCATGCAAGGAATTGTACTAGAAAGGCCAGGCAGAGACGAAGGGCCGTCTCCTGCTGGCAAAGACCTCAGACCCAAAGCAGCAACATGGACAGTTGGAAGCCCTTGCTGGTGGGTTACACTAGAGGCAGACTTAGGGCACCACCGGGTGGAGAGCGCAAAGTCAAGGGCCTCTTGATGAAAATGAAAGAGGAGAGTGAAAGAGTTGGCTTAAAGCTCAACCTGCAGAAAACTAAGATCACGGCAGCCAGCCCCATCACTCCATGGCAAATAGATGGGGAAGCAATGGAAACAGTGACAGACTTTATTTTCTTGGGCTCCAAAATCACTGCAGATGGTGACTGCAGCCATGAAATTAAAAGACGCTTGCTCCTTGGAAGGAAAGCTGTGACCAACCTAGACAGCATATTAAAAAGCAGAGACATTACTTTACCAACAAAGGTCCATCTAGTCAAAGCAATGGTTTTTCCAGTGGTCATGTATGGATGTGAGAGTTGGACCATAAAGAAAGCTAAGCACCAAAGAATTGATGCTTTTGAACTGTGGTGTTGGAGAAGACTCTTGAGAGTCCCTTGGACTGCAAGGTAATCCAACCAGTCCATCCTAAAGGAAATCAGTCCTGAATATTCATTGGAAGGACTGATGCTGAAGCTCCAATAGTTTGTCCACCTGATACGAAGAACTGCCTCATTGGAAAAGACTCTGATGCTAGGAGGGATTGGGGGCAGGAGGAAAAGGGGACGACAGAGGATGAGATGGCTGGATGGCATTACTGACTCGATGGACATGAGTTTGAGTGAACTCAGGGAGTTGGTGATGGACAGGGAGGCCTGGCGTGCTTCAGTCCATGGGGTCGCAAAGAGTCAGACACGACTGAGAGACTGAACTGAACTGAGAGTGGAGAATGCGGGCTCAGGAGAGGCAGGGTGCAGTTGGAACAGAGTCTGAGGAATGTTCCTGTTCTATTTACCCTGGGAAGTAGGGACAGCATGGCAGAGCCACAGAAGTTAGTGGGTGCACGTGGGTCAGACGGAGCACAGGCAGCAGCCGGAGCCCTGTTCTGTCCATGCAGGGGAGGGTAGCACATGCCTGGCTGCCTCCCCTGCCTCCTAAGCTCCCTTGTGCTTCCTGAGATGGGCTGGGATCTGTGCCTTCCAGCAAGGTCCCTGTGGGCTTGCCTCGGGCTCTGGGCTGGGATCTGGGTCCTCCTCGCTGGAATAGCAGGTCAGCATCCACCAGCAGTCCTTTGGCCACAGAGGCGCGCTCAGACTGCTGATTCATAAATGGAGAGTGTCAATAGAAACAATCAAAGGAAACCAGCAACTCATAAATAATATCGACTCCAAAACAAGTAAGATGCAAGGGGCTGGAGAATATTGGAGCAACACGCGCTTGAGTACTTGGATGAAGTTCCACGGTATAATGTGTTTTCTGTATCAGTAACCCATGCCGATCAAAAGATCGAAACAGCAATGGGTTGGTTTTCTGTGTGGAGGGGAAGACCACATTCTTGCCCCTTTTCTGTGCGTCTTCTCTTGGAGACTCACCTTCCCAGCAGAGTTGGGCCCTGCACGTTTGCGGGTTTCCCAGGTGAGGCCTCCCGCCCTCCCAGTACCAGGTCTCAGGCTTGGTTGAGCTCACAGACTCCATCCTGTGACTGTTTTATGCCAGAATTCAGATTCCTTTCTATCCTGCCCATGGCCATAAGATTCACGTAGCAAACACGTGGATATCCAGCTCACGTAAAAAATCTGGACTAGTATGTTTTGAAGTGTATCGTGGAGCAGACTGCTTTCAATATTGGGAAGAGGTGGCAAAGATTAGATACTAACTCGGCCTGCTTGGCCTTTCTTTTAGCCCCTCTTGCCTGGTTTAAGTAACCGAGTTAACTAGCAGTGGCTTCCAACTTTCCCCTTGACCTCGTGCTGTGTGGACAGAGCCTGACACCCCAGGGCTGGATGAACCAGGTGATCTATGGTTAATCTCCCCTCCATGTTATTTCACTTCATTATTTATACTTTGTTTATACAGCATGTCCTATGTGCCAGACATTCTGTCAAGCACTTAACAGATAGTAATTCATTTGATCTTTGTAATCATCCTATTCGGCAAGGACTGATGTTATCTTGAGTTTGATGAAAAAACTGAGGCACGGAGAGGGTAGTGAATTTCCTTCCCAGGGTCCCGGGGCTCGTAAGTGGCAGGGTAGGGTTCAGCGCAGACCGTTTGGTTGAGTTGTCATGCTGTCCCATGGGAATGAGAGATTTGGTCCCTCTGGTGTCTTCCTGCTTGCCCACCTCTGCCCTGGGTCAAAACCCACATTCTCATCACTTAGGTCTTCTGGCCTCTGCTATAGCAGCCGCATGCACTTCTGAAGCGGTGGACTCTCTCTGAGGGCCTGGTCTTGGCCTTGGCAGCATCCTGAGGCCAGGAGTGAGGAGTGGGACATGCCCCCCTCTCCCCTCCTTTGCCAGGAGCCACCAGGCCCTGAGCCAGCCACCCCAAGGCAGGAGCTTGAACACCCTGGGCCTGCTGCCGCCCACAAACCTGTCCTTTCCCAGAAACATAACCAGGTCCTTTCTTGGAAACTGACAAGGGGATGACAACAGACAAAAAGCTTAAAGGTCCTGCTATATCCACCCTGATTGCCACCTATACCCACTACAGTCCCAGAGTTTGGGACAGAAATACCCATGTTCTTTTATCAGCTCCTTTGAAGTCCCGTACTTTTTCTGTAGGGCTTAAGGGATGTAGTAATCCCTTGGAGTCATTCTCCTAACACTGTAGACGAGGTAGCTGGAACAAAGGTCTGCAGGATAGGCCTTTGTTGTTAAAGGCATAGCCCTTGCATTGACTGTGTGCCCTGTACACAGAGTGATTTTATTTTCTGAGTTCAGGATGGTGCTTGAGCAATTCCCTTCTGCTGCTTGTTCACTCAGTCAACAGATGTAGACAAGCCAGGCCCCGTGCAAAGCACACAGAAACCAGAAAGAAAGCAGCCCCAGCTCTTGCCTCATTGAGCTCACAGTCTCCTGGGGGGAAAACAAATAAACGAGCAATTGCACCTGAATAGAGAGATGCTTTGATAGTAGCAAACAAAGAGGGAGAGACAGGTAGCCTACTCGAGGGGGGCCTGTCAGGAGCTGATGCCTGCCCGGGGTCCTGGGGTGGGTTACCTGCACAGAGGAGAAACGGAGAAGCTGTCCAAGCATAAGGAATAGCGTATGCAAAGGCACGAACGGGGAGAAAACACTTCTGAGTGATGCACAATGTGACAGTCGATCATAGGATTAAAACTTCTCAACCAGGGAGGTGCTCTTAATGTGAGCAGGTGATGTCTGGCACTGCAGCAGCCACCTTGTGATCACGAGGCCTGAGGCTCAGAGCCAACTCCTTTGGGATGATTGGGAAGTATTAAATACCCTTCGGATCTAAGCAACTTTTTGTGTTGTTGTTACTTTCACCATAAAGGATATTAACTGATATGGTAAGGAATTTGGCCTTTACCTTATGACAATGTGAAGACATATAATGTTAAGCAGTCTGCCTTTATAGATATGTTACATCTGTGGTGGATGTGTGTGTGTGTTTCCCAGCATCACACACTCCAGTTGTATCCCTGCTTTATCAGTCTAAACAAATGGCAGTTTAAATATAGTGATAGAGGCAGACACATTTCTGTCCCATCCCACTTCCCAGAACAGAAGGTTGTGTACAGTCACTCCTCTAACAAGCCACTCTCCTGCAGATGTTCACAAGGAGGACACCAGCTCTTTTCACACCCGCCCCTTGCTTCTGAAAAACTTTTCAAATTCATCATTATTTATAAAGTTAATACTCATAATGCAAAGGTTTCTCTTTGATGTGGGAGTGTTTTCGAAGCCTCGGTAACCTATATTGCCGACATGCTCTGTGCGAGGTGAGGCAGGGACCGGCTGGGGAATTACCCTTGTTTAATGAACACTAAAATTAGAATTTGACTGAAATCCACAGAAATGGCTCGACAGCAAGTTCGAGATGCCCCTGGGGAGCTGTGGGCAGCTCAAATTTACCCACAGGCGTTTTTGAAAAAAATTTTTTTTTTTTTTTGAATCAGCATAGTTGGCTGTTTTGAGCCGAGAATGGTGCTTGCTCTCAAAGCCTCTCCCAGCCCCTCCCCCAGCCCCTGACACGATGCTTCGGGGTAGCTGAGCGCCTCCGCGGGCGTTTGTCATGGTGGTCAGGCCCCAGCGAGCACGGTGCACAGAGCAGGGCGGTGGTCTGTCTGTCCTGTCGCCAGTGGTCACACCCCTCGTGGAAACTTCGCAGCGAAAACTTTCGCTTGCGAAAAATCGCAGCATCAAAAGCGAGTGTAAAAGAACCCTGGATATCCTCCTGTTCCGTGGACCCTACGAAGGGGGACTTGGGGTCGATTCTGGCGTGCTGCGATTCATGGGGTCGCAAAGAGTCGGACACGACTGAGAGACTGATCTGATCTGATATCCTAAAAGAGTTAATAGAAATTCTCCTTTTAGTGAGAACAAAAGCCCTAAGTGAATACATGAGCTTAGTTTGGTGACCATCACTTCAAACCCAGGAGTAATAAAGACGACAAACCACTGAAAAATGAAGTCCTGGTTGGCGATTGGGCGAGAGTTTGAGGTGCAGTTTCAGCGCAGCAGCCTCATTTCCCAGGAGAGGGAGCGTCTAGGAGGTTGGGGCAGAACCAGCGTTTCGAACTCAGACATCTCTGTTCGGAAGCCAGCGTGCTCCGTCTGGGGTTCCTCAGCCCACGGCGCACTCCGATGTTGTACAAAGTGCATGAGAATTCTGGGGGAGTGCTTTTATATACTTGTGTAATTCTAAAACTTTATTTTCTAAGTTATAAGAGCATTTATAAAAATGCTTGTTTGGACACTTTTTAAAATAGAAAAAGTAAATAATGACTTCCAATTCTCCTCCAGTCTCTCCTCACTAGGAAACTGATGGTAACATTCAGTCTTTGATAGTTGATAGTTTTTGATAGGTCTTTGATAGTTTTTTATATTCTTAGATAAACGTACAAATATATAAACTATAGGCATATATGTCTGCATGTTTTTAATAGGATATTATATTCAGCATTTTGCTTTTTTACTTATAAAGTATCAAAAGAAAGATGACAATTAAAAAAACAACACATCAGAAGTATCTTTCCTCATATATCATCTAATTCTCCTGACTACTATAAAATGAATTTATCAAAATTTATTCACCAGCCCTTACTGATCCTTTCATTCACTTTTCCAGAATATAAATTCACGTACCTTCCTCTCTCTTCTGTCATGAGCACCCTGGGTACTCAACTTGAGAGCAAATAAGAACCACCTGGTGATTTCTGGAGTCCCACTTCAACAATTTTGAGTCACCAGGTGTAGGTGGGCCCGGGAATTTGCATTTCTAAAGCAGCCAGGTGTGGTTTGATGCTGATAACTGAAGACTAGGTTTCAAGTGTCTCTGCCCTTCTTCAAAATCCTCAATCAGCTCAGGGGTGTTCGGGAATTTGTCTCTTTACCAAAACAGCTACTGAAATTTCATCTTCCTTTCAGCCTCAAAAACACCTCCCTGTTAGCAGAGGTCCTAGGGCCAATGTCACACGCTCTGTGGTACCCTCTTCCTGTACCAAGGGTGGCTCCTGATGGCTGCAGGCCTCACAGTGGAATTGAATTATCATCATATCCCACATTACATCAGTCATCCACACTCGAACCTCAGACAGTCTGCTCAAATAATGCTAACCTGGGGCCTGTATCCTGTTATTTTAAAAGAGAAAAAATTTATGGCATTACACATCAACCCTAAAGTTTCCAGTTTCTTGCATCGTAAAGCTCACCTGTATATGTAACAAGCTATCAGTCAGAGGGTAAAATGTTTCAACCTTCGGTTCTGAACCCCAACCACCAAATGACCTGGATTGTTATCACTCAGCTGCCTGTCTGCACAGAGGCTGTGGTACTTCTCATCACCAGCTTCTTCTGACACATGTGTCCCTTTTACTGCCCTTCAGGAAAATATATTTAAAAAAAGATAGCTCTTGAAAATATCTACATAGCATTCTGACATTCTTCTGATTTTATTTGCAAGGTCACTCAATTCTTTGTTTTTACATTGTTTTAAAATATGTGTTGCACGGTCTATAGGGGATCTAAATATGTCTCCCTGGATATTTGCAGAAGAGTGTGATGTTGAGAAATAGTTGCTTTCTATGAAGTTCAAATATTAAAAACACAGACATTCTGCTGCTAGAAAAATGTTAACAGAGGAGATGTTATCTTTGGTGGGGCGGTGCAGGAAAAATGCGTTTTCCACTAATCCCAGCCAATCAATAGCACCACCTGGAGAACTTTCTTCTTCAGATGATTCACAGGCTCCTCCCCCAGAGATGGGATCTAGGGATCCGGTCCTGAAATAACTGAAATGAGCAGGTTTAAGGATTGCTGGTTTCCGTTTCAGTCTTTGTCAACTAGATCATGAGTCTTTCGACGGCAGGTACTGCTGTGTGTCTTCTGCCTGGGTGCCTGGAGTGGGGTGGTGTAATAACTGAATAAGCGCTGACGCTGCGCCGCGGGCCTGCCTCACTGCTTTCCTAGACGCGCTTGTGTGCAGCCAGGCAGGCGTTTTGAAGACTGTCCTTCGCTGCTGCTGTAGGACCACGCGTGTAAGCAATCATCTGAGAGTCTTTGTTGTGATAGATCTGGGAGAATATTTTGTGCAAAACATTCCCTCCCCCTCCCCTACAGACTCAAGCAGGTTTTGTTGTTCTGCAAAAGTCAGACTTTCCTGAAGCATCTGTGAGCATGGAGTGAAGCCTGATGTCATCTGGTTCTCGTATCCTTCTGTCTACCCTGGGGCCAGGTCAAACTGCCCCCCTTCCTAGCACTCACCTCCAACCAAACTTCCTGCCCTTGACCGTGGGGTCCATCAGCTTGCCCTTCGCTTTGCCTCTCCAGCAGATTCAGGGTTGCCTCTGGGGTTCTCACCTTTCATTTTATTTCCACTAACTCCTTCTGGGGCTGCTATTTTTATCCTTATGTTTGAGGTGTCGAGACTGTTTAAGATGAGGCCTGTGCCGTGGGCACAGCTCTCTTCCGCAGGCTGGGGGCTGCTGTCCCACTCGGCCAGCTTGCAGCATTTACCTGGACACCCTGGGTGACTCCCATCCTCGTTCCTCCTCCCCTTCACTCCACACAGCTGGAACGCAGGCACACACTGCCGTTTATTTGTTAAGCCGATAAGAGGGGAAAATGTTGGTTTGCAAATTTCTGAAGTCACCTGCTTTTCCTGCACCGGTCACTTCTCTTATCCATAACTCCTCTGCTTCTGACTAGTGTCGGTGACTTGCTTTTTCTCCTGTAATATCCTGCCCCTGCAGTAAGACTCTTAAACTCTTTGAGATTGGGAGTTCATCTCACCGCTCTCCCTGTAACACCCAGGGGGGCCAGGAGAACTAAAAGATGGCTTGTTGAGTGAAATGTTAGGGCCCAGATTTCTGAAGACACAGCCATTGATGCACAGCAAATTAAAATGATCATAAATGAAATTCTAATGGTTTAGTTTTGAAAATGTGCAAAATGTAAGTTTAGTTTATGAAAGCATTTACGAAAATGTTTTAATAAGTAAGAAAGAAAACATAATTAATTTCTCCCCACCTTTCTCCAGTCTCTACAGGTTAGGGTGCTGATGTGAATGTTTTGATGTGTGGCATTCTATATAGCTTTTCCTACTCTTATGTAAACAGTCAAGTATGTAACTATATAGGCATGTGTTATGTTTTTAATGGGATTTTTCACGTGTTACTTGTTTACAATTAGACATAAACACCCCAAAGCTGCACCCTGTGACAGCTGGCTAATTGTCTACCTCAGTGATTGCCAAGGAGATTCTCAGTCACTGTTGACTCCTACTGATATTACATAGCAGTGAGCAAATATGTGTTGGTGTATTTATTGGATGGACAGGTGAATGAATGAGTGAGTGAATTTGGATGACTCCAAAGGAGGCTCAGACCCTAGTTTCCCCTGACTCCGCCAGATGCCCCTCTCTGCCCATCATGCTGGAAGCCGAACCCGACAGGCCCGTCTCCCGGTGGAGAACCGTGCGGTCATTGTGTCTCTTCCCCTTTGTTCTCCACCCTTGTCTGTCCCTGGGAAGGCTGGGCAGGGGCGCTGAGCAGCCAACACCAGACAACCCCTTTTATTCCTTTTGACGGCCCCAGGGAAGTTTGATGGGGATATTTCCATAATCGATGAGGGAGCCCTGTCACCCCAAACATGGAGTCTTTAAAGAGAATAGGTTTATGCAAATTAGATATTGATGGAGTAATGATTAATTGGCTCTGAGCCTTTGTTAATATGCAATTGTAGTAACAGAGATACATTTATAATTATTTTGGTTAATTGTTCAAACAAGCACTCAGGACTTAATTGCACAGAGTAATTGAAGAGCCTTGGTATCAGAATTATTTCTTTCCAGAGAAAAATCAGAGTTCTTTAACTAGTTGGATTCCTGTGCCGAGGAGCTTAGGTGAGTCTTTGAGGTCCTGGTATCGGCAGAGGAGAAGGGATAGCCACATATTCGTAGGTCTTCCTGTGTCTGCAGATGGTTGGGGATGTGGGCTTTGAATTTGGTCAGATAAAGGTTCAGAGTTCCAACTCCACCTGTTCAGTAGCTCTGTGGCTTTCGGCAAGTTATTTAGTTGCTCTGAGCTACAGTTGCCAAATCTGTGAAGTGAGAGGGATAACCCTTCTCTTACGCAATGGTGGGAAAAATACATGAGGCGGTCCGTGTGAAACCCTCTGCTCCTTGGTGCCTCGTCCCCGGTAAGCAGCCCCGATGGGAACCAGCGCAGCCGTATTTACCGGCAGAGCTGCCGGCAGAGGCGAGAGAACGGCAGTGAGTACAGGCTGCCCAACACCTGTGAGCCCACGAAGGCATTCAAGCGCCAGGGGCAGGAGGGGCACCAAAGGCCTGACTTGGATCATTTTTAAAAGCACAGAGGTGGGAACAGATGGGAGGAACATGTGTCCACTCCGGACTGGTCTGTGAAAATGATGACTGTGCTTTGCCAAGGAGCTGGCTTGGCTGCCCACCTCCTGAACACTGCTGTTGGCATATTCCAACTTTTCTCGCAGTTACCTCTGTTCAAAGTCTCTCTCTCTCTCTCTCTGTCTCTCTCTCTCTCTCTCTCTCTCACACACACACACACACACACACACACACACTACAAATCTTGTGGTGGGGAGAAAGAACTTGATGCTGCTTGAAAAGGGGCAGGCCTTCCCACAGCCCTTGTGTTTCTCTCTCCCTCCTCTTGAAAGTGGCCACTCCCAGCCATGCAGGACCAGAGGCTGCAGGATGAGCCAGCTGGAATGGAGGGAGTATGCAGTGGTGTTCGGAGCACGGGCTCTAGAGCTCAACCAGTGTCTGTGCCAGCCCAGGCCTTGCACTTCAAGGCTGCGACAGGCTTTGGAAGCTCTCTCTGGCTCATTTTCCCATCCACAGTTTGGACCTCATCGGACTGAAGGGAGGCATAAATGGGATGGTACATGTAGGGTATTTATTTAGCACAGAGCCTGGCCACTGTAAGCGTCTGACAGCTGTGTGGTGATGAGGATGGAGATCAAGATCCTGGGGAGCTCAGGCAGCACTTCAGGTGCCACCTGAAGGGGGTCACACTCGCCCACATCACCCCATCAACTGCAGCCCCCATAGAGGCACCCAGAAAGGCTGTCCCCTGGTCTTCCTCATCTCTGGGAATTTAGGAGCCTTTTTAGTCTATGGCTCAAGTCATCCCTGTTTATTTAACTCTTTTCCCACCTGAGGTTGAAACCAGGAAGCAAAGAGCTTCTTTCTGTGGTGGGCACCATCCAAGAGTTTCAATCACAGCAGCAGCTCTTCTCCCACCCAGATGTGCTCTTCTCACTGTCTCTGGAAAGATTCTTTGTTTCCAGGTTGACTTTGCACACTGTATCCGCGAGACCTCTCTGTCATGCTTTTTGCATCTGTTTACTTTCAGCCTTTGTCTGTCTTCATGTTTGAGACACATCTCTGGTAGGCAGTAAGAGTTGGGTTTTGATTTTTTTTTTTTACCCATTCTGACAATTTCTCTCTTTTAAATTGAGTGTTTATTCTATTAGTATTGAATGTCATTATTGATGTGACTGGATTTAGGCCTGGTTTACTATTTGCTTTCTATTTGTCCCTCCTTCTATTTTATTTTTGTTCTGTTCCTGTTTTTCCTACTTTCTTTTTGGTGTTTGAAAATATATATATATATATATATATAATTATAAAACATATTAGAGTTCCATATTAATCTATCTATTGGCTTTTTATACTTGAATATTATCCTGAGCCAGGCGCAGTTTCCTGCCGGCTAGTGTTGCCTCACTTCTAGTAGCGTGCGGAAAACCTCCAGCCATATGGGTCCATTCACTCCCCCTGACCCTCTGTGTTACAGTTATATGGAAGTATTATATCTGTAGGTTATAAGCCTCACCTCACAATACAACTTTATAATATTTGTCTTAAACGAAAAATTATAGAGATTGGCAAACTCTGACTTGCAGGTCAAAAATTGACCCATCACCTGCTTTTGCAACTAAAGTTTTATTAGAACACAGCTGTGCTTACAGGTTTATATTGTGTTTGTGGTTATGAGTAGTTGTGACAGAGACCGTATACCTGCAAAACCTAAAATATTTACTATCTTCTGGCTTTTTTCAGAAAATATCTGCGGACCCCTGCTTTAACCATTCATGTGTATTATAAAGAAACTAAAGGGGGGGGGGGTGGTTTAATGCCTTTTACAGTTTCCCAGGTATTTACCACATAGGAAGCCCTTCTTTATCTTAGTTGAAATATAGCCCCCCTGTGCTTCCCTGGGAGCTCAGTGGTCAAGAATCTATGTGCCAATACAGAAGACGTGGGTTTGATCCCTGAGCTGGGAAGCTCCCTTGGAGAAGGAAGTGGCAATCCACTCCAGTATTCTTGTCTGGAGAATCCCATGGACAGAGAGGCCTGGCAGGATACAGTCCATGGAGTTGTTAAGAGTCAGACACAACTTAGCAACTAAACAACAACAACAATCTCCAGCTGTAACAAGGAGTGATACCAGGGAATTTTGAATATCAGATTGCAGAGCTGACTGTAGAAGGGGAGAGCTGCACTCAGTACTATGGGTTTTCTGATATTGTATGAATATTTGAATGTGGCTTAGGCAAGGAATTTCATAAATGTAGCTAGCGTTGTTTTTATGGGATGACTGGGTGCCAGTCACTGGGGTAGATGCTTGCAGTGGACTGTCTCATTGCATCTTTACGAAACCCTCTGACATGGTTGTGGTTAATTCACCTGAAGGTCCAAGGGATGAGCATTACAGTCAAGGTCAGGCACCCTCGTGGAGCCAACAATCAAATCCACGGCGTGTGATGGCCTTATGCCCTTGCCCAGCGCTCTGCTCGGCCTTGTTGCCCTTTGTGGTGTGTCTCTGTCTGGGCAGACTGTCAGCTCCCAGCGTGCATAAGCTAGGGCTTTCTTGCCTGGAGCAATATCCACAGGCCCACAGCATTGCCCAGCCCCTGGTGTGTGCTCATGGGTGTTGAAAGGCAGGGCTAATGTGAACTGTCTGGTGTAGGGCAGATACCAGAAATGGAAAATCAGTGGAGTGTTAGAGAATCAGCAGACTTTGAGGGGGTGGGGGTGGGTGGGGCTAATGCCAAACCTTAAAGCAGGAACTGGGGAGGAGGTGTGGGCAGGGTTCCCGGCAGGGCAATACCAGAGACTTAATAAGGAAAAACAAATTCATCTGAAAGAGGCACAACTGATGGAAGACACACATCCATGCCCCAAAGAGGGAAGGGATACATTTCAGGACCAGGTGGAGAATCAGGCTACCTAGAGAAATCCCTGGATGATGTTCACTTGCTTTTGGAGGGTTCAGAATCTGCCAGCCCTTCCCCAGCCGAATGTAAGAGAATATACCTCTCTGTCTTTCTTTCTAGTTTCAGCTCCTGGAGTCTGGCTCCTAATATCAGGTGCATAATAAATCCTTGCTGAATTAAATTAAAATGTTTAAGGAGCCATTTTCTGAGCCAGGCCTTTCTCTGCTGTCAAGGAAGAATTTATTTAACAAGTCCTACACTTTGGCACACGGATTCTACTTCTCTTGGCTGGTCTGTGGCCATGATTTAAGATGCTGAGGTTGCTGCCCATTGTTGGGAAATAGATTCTTGGTTGGGGAAGGGGTGTGGCTTAAAGGTTTGGGAAGAAGATAATTTAAAGGAGTTTTGAAAAAGACTGTTAGTTTATACGCTGGTCCCCCTAGAGGTCTCTGGATCCTTGAACTGTATACTTGGTCTTCAGAAGTCATAATTCTCTGAGGGCAGTTGGGTTTTGCATCAGCATGAACAACTCCAGGTCATCTGTCTGCAAGATGCAGGGAATATGGTCTGGTGTAAGTTTTCCCCGACCCCCTCCTCCTGCCATGGATGTTGTCCATTGCGAGCATCATCGTAAATACGATGAGTATCTGCAGTACCTGGGAGCAGTGATCAGCACTTAGAAGACATGGCCCCTGGTTATAACTCCATGGTGTGTCTTTCCTCTTATTTCATGACCAGCAGCAAAATCTTTCCTCCCCTGAACTTCCCTGAGCTTGAAAAGGCTATATCCTTTTCGAGACACCCAGAGCTAAGATGGAGTGTCCGTGCCAGGACTTAATGATCACCTGTTTCTCAAGAAGACAGCTCCAGCAGCTCGGATGAGCCTCGTGATTCAGTGAGTTAAGAAGGAAAGGAGACGTTTTAATTTTAGTGGACGAGTGCCGTGTGGCTTCTGGGAATCCAAGCACTCAATCTCCACTCCTGCAAATGCCAGCTCTTGTCCCCACTTCCAAGGGATATGAGAGCCAGACCCTCCTTGCCAGGGAGGCATGGGCAAACCAGCTCTTGCTTCTTCAGCAAGCACCAGGGAGGCAGAGGAACAGAGAAACCCCTTAGGTACTGGTCTGGGCCCATGTATCTCTGGGCAGAATGCTCAGGATGCCATTAAATTCTTCCAGATCTAGTACTTGGGCTCAACACACAAGTTGTAACCTTCTTTATTGGTCTCTTGAGCTGGACCTTCAGATCCTTCCAGGTATAATTATCTGAGAAGTAGACTCTGTCTGCTTAATTATGTAGGATTCTCTACTAAGCCTAAACAGTTCCTTTTGCAGAGGTGACATTAAAGATGGAACAGTATTTCACAGACACCAAACGCTTAGGCAAAAGGGAGAGTTGGTTTTACCTTCTATTAGTGAGTGCTGAAGTTATCCATGAAGTTAGATGCTTCCGTTTAGTTTATCTTGACTGGTTCAGCGTGTAGTGAAGACAGTCTTATTCTGAGCAGAGTTGTCTGTCTGCTTCTGTTTAGTTTTTCTTTGAAGCCCCTTTCAGCAGGTGTTTTTCTTCTTTGGATGCTTCTCCCAAATACTACTCCTGAATATTTTACACTAATGAGCAACACAAAAATATTAGTGACTTTAAAGATGGGAAATCTGTGACCCCACCCTAACTCCTCATGACTTCATTTTTATCTCCATATTCCTATATAATTTACACAAATAAGGTAATACTTAGCCTACTCTTTTGTGTTTTATTTGTACCTCATCACTTTCCTCTGTGGTGCTGCAAAGTCAATTTAATGATTCCTTAGTATTCCATCCTATTGTTTAACAAATACTAAAATTGTCCCCAAGTATTGAGCATATATGTTGTTTTAAGGACTAGCTTTTAGAGAAAATCTGCATTAGATATCTGTGTGCATATTATTTTATTTTCTTATGTTTCTCTTGAATCGTATCATTGGGTAAAATTCACAGAAGCAGGACAGTTACGTTCAGGACTGTTTTCATGAATCTCGTTCCTTCTTATAACAGTTTCCAACATGGCTGTGCCAGTTTACATGGAATGAGTGAATGAATGTAGGGCTCGCTGAAAACTCACCAGGATTGGATGTTATGATTTGTAAAATTTAGGTTTGAGAGATTATGTCACTTTTGCTTAATTTTCATGTATTTGATTTCTCTCCAAGCTTTTGATCTTCTTTCTAGCAAGAGAGACCTGGCTGTTCCCAAACTAATCAAAGGCAGTGTTTACTTGGCTTTAAAGCATACTCAGTCATTTTTCTAAGTGCTGAGAACTCCTCTAGCTTCTTCTAAGAGCCAAACACAAAAGAGAGGGGAATGAGTTATTTAGCAACATGATAACCTGGAGTTACCTTTCCCCAAACAGAAAAAAAAAAAAAAATTCTGCTTAATTATTTGTTTCTTACATTGAAGACCTCAGTTCTGTTATTTGTCATTAATCCAGCGGAAAATTTTCAGCCTTCATCCTGCTTGAACCTCCATGGTGCTTGTCCTGGGCCATTCTCTCCCTGAAATGATTTCCTCGTTTGACCTTGTTTCCCATTTCCTTTCACTTCATCTGCTCTTTGGGATCCTGTTTGGCCTGTCTCCTCCCACCTGGCCTTTGAGTGTGGGATGTTCTGGGACTTAGTCTTAGACTTCTCCTCTTCTGTGCTCCCTGGACAATCTCATCCCCACAGAGTCTTCCATTACCACTTCTCTGCCATCTTTACCTCCCACTGGAGTTCCAGATTTGGAGATGTGAGCATCACCTTAGTACCCCAGTGGCTGCTTGGAGTACAGTGTGGCCTGCTCTAGCTCCTTTGGAGTCCTCCACCCTGGTCTAGGCACGTCTACTCATTGGCAGACCAGAAAACAGAGCAGCGTCCCTGATGCCTTTTACCCCTCGCACCCCTCATCTCTGCCTGCGTCAGACCTCATTAACTTCACCTCTAAAACCTCTCTTGACTCCATTCAATTCTCACTGTCTCCCGGGCCGCCTGCCACCTGCATACACGTGGACTGGTCTTCCCACCTCGGCTCAACCTTGCCTCTCTGCACTTTACTCAATTCTCTTCTTTTCGCTGAAGCAAATTGCTTCTTTTGCTTGAAAAATCTCTGTGGCTTCACATTAGTCTTAGAATGAGGACCAAAACCTTACCATGGTCCACCTGGCCCCATGTGACCTCATCCTGCCTGCTCTCCAGCTTTGTCTCATTGCACACTCATGCCTGCTCTCCACACCCCAGCCCTCCGTGGGCCTTCTCTCCATTGCCCACATGCTCCAGGCTCTCTGCTGCCACAGGGCCTTTGCACATACTGTCCCCACTGTTGGGTGTATCTCCTTCCTCCTTTGTCTCTGGTTCCTTTTAGGGACGCTGGGGTGAGTGTGGGGGGCACTGCTCACTATTCCCACTCAGCTCACAGGACTATTGTCAGCTGATACTCAAGTCTTTCCCCAGGGTTTGTCCTCAACTGAAAGGAGCTGCCTTGCCCAGAGAGTTATGACTGGTTGACGGGGGTACAAAGTCTAAGACTCTGATAAGACTTCAGGCTCTTGGCCAGATCCTCTGTTGCTGCTTTTCCCTCTGCCCCAGGCAGCCTCCCCAACTCCCTTGCAGGCGATGTTTCTGAGAGCACCCCACCATAGACCCTTTGTACTCAGATCTGCATGTCAGAGTCTCTTTTTCTGGGGAGTTGAACTATGGCCCTTCTCTTCATCCTTTAGATCCTGGTTCACACATCACATCCTCAGGACATCTTCCCCAACTCACCTCGGTCTCTGTATTCATTAGTGTTATTCATTAATGCATGACTAGATTTTAAGCTTCCAGAAAGCAGGGAGTTCACCAAATCCCCCACTCCAGGCTATCCCCGCACTATCTCCCCAGGTGACGTTGAGTTAGCTGTCAGACATGGAAATGAGACCACCGTATCCAGCCCAGATGAGTTGGCTCAGATCAGAAGACCTGCTGGTCAACCCACAGAACCATGAGAAATTAAAAAAAGAAAACGTGTGGGAACAAATTGCTGTAACCTATTGAGTTTGGGATGCTTGTTCTTTGTGTCTTCTTGCCAATTAAAAATGTGAACACCTGAGACAACTATAAGAGTTAAAGTGTCTTGAGTGAGTAGATTGGGTTTTGTCAATAGTTGAATGTTCTAAGCTCATCCAACTTTACGGCTCAGCTGGTAAGGAATCTGCCTGCTGTGCGGGAGACCCGGATTCGATCCCTGGGTTGGGAAGATCCCCTGGAGAAAGGAAAGGCTACCCACTCCAGTATTCTGGCCTGGAGAGTTCCATGGACTGTAGAGTCCATGGGGTCGCAAAGAGTTGGACACGACTGAGCTACTTTCATTCATTCATATCCAACCAAGGATTTTTAACTTGGAAATTGCTGTCCTGACCAACTCTACTTCTGACTAAAGATAAGAGAGTAAAACCAGGTGGATGTGGAGGGAGGGGATGTGCTATCCTGGGGGAGCATAAAGGTACCCAGCTACAGAGTTGTTGTTATTTTTTTTTTTTTTTTTTTTTTGCTGAAAGGTCTTAAACCAACTCAACAGTCTCTGTGGAGTACTGAGCCCAGCTTGGCAGTGAGCCATAGAATGACGCTTCTTCCGTGTTTCACATCATTTAGCTCATCTGTAGACGGACAGGTGTCTTCCCAAGGCAGGCTCCTGCAGACACGTTCACCTTTAATGTGTACAGCCTTCATGTTTAGATTCCCTAATACAGTGTTTCAACATACTTTCAAAATCCCCCCAAATCACTTATCTCAGACAGCGGTACATCTTCAGGAAAAAGAAATATTTGCATCAAAAACCAGAATACCAGTATTTCGCAATAAAACTGGGGGAAAAAACCAGAGTAGCAATTAAAAGGCATAGAGGTCTCTGCAGGTGAGTGTAAATTGAATTGGCAATAGGATGTACAACAAACTTTTCAAAAAAAAAACACACCAAGAACTAATCATTCAGTAAGCCAACAAAGTTATTTTTTAAAGCTTATCCTTTCAACGGCTTCCACTTTATTTTTTTTTTTAATGCTTCAGTGACTAAAAATGGCAAAAACATTTTATTTATGTAAAAAGAAATCACTTGTATGCAAAGTTGCAGCTGCTTCTTATAGGTATACAAATGGATAAAAGCCTGGGAACATGCAGTTTTTCTTTTTTTAATGGAAATCTTGATTTGCTCTTTAGTGTTGAGTTGAGAATCCTTCATTCAGTGGTATCTTGGAGTTTGAACTGGATTGACAGCAAAGAATGAAATACTAGAAAGACATTTGTATCCTGGTTATATCTCATTAGATCCACTTGTGCTTTTGAGAACTGTAACTTTCTGGGTTAGAACAGAAAATAAAAATAGTGATGATGCTGATGACTGTAATAATTTGTAAAATGTCTGAAGTTTCTAATTGTTTAATATTACTTGGTCTGCTTTCCCCATCCTCCACTCCCCTGTTTTAAAAATAAAGAATGTTTAAAATAGAATAATAACATGAAAATCATTCAGAGAAAGAACCCCCAAAATGTTGTGTACTCAATTAGCTTGTTTTTGGTGACTTGGAAGAAAAAAGACATTCACTGTATATACTGCAGATAGGAATGATGCTTTTGTAAAGAAAAGCAAATAATCCTTTATCTTTTGGTGCACAATTCGGGCTTGTTTATTTATCTTTTTTTTTTTTTTTAAGCCAGTTAGGTCAACTTCTGAAGGCAAAGGGGGTGGGGTGGGGTTTAAAGGACGTGACCTGGGCAGGACTGAGATGGAGTCATGGTCAGACCTTATGTCTGGGCTCCTGTCCTGCGGAGGAATGGCTGGGCAGAGTGGGTTCAGGAGAAGCTGACCTTGAACTTCCTTGAAAAACCTGTTGATCCTCTGCTCTGACCCATGATCTAGCGGCAACTCTTAACCAGGGGCGACTCCGTCCCCCAGGTAACAATGACAAAGTCTGGAGATGTTGTTGGTCGTCACATTTAGAGAGAAGGTTGCTCCTGGCATCTAGTGCGTGGAGGCCAGGGTGCTGTTGACCACCCTGTGATGCACAGGACAGCTTCCGCCACAGAGAATTGGGGCCCAGATGTTATTGTGCCCAGATGGGAAACCCTAGTGCAGTGGGACTATTTGGAATTGCTTCAGAGGCTCTCACTTTTTTGTGAAGAGGAGTGTGGGTGACTGGTACCCTCCCAGGGTGTGTTGTCAATGAGAAAGCAGAGTCACAGAGATAGTTAGCAGAACCCAAGCAAGAACTCAGGTCCTCAAGTATGAGCAGGTCTAAATTTTCATTTCCTGCATGTGGCTCCCACCGTAACGGACCCTGCTGCACACCTGGCAACAGCAAGGTCTTTGCTTCCACTTCTGACTTTTCTCATCACCAGCCATCCCCAGCCCCCAGGCCTTCAGCCATCAGTAAATGCCCTCTTGTTCCAGCATTTTAAACCTCTCTCACCAAATCTGCACCTCCGTACTCAGCCGTGTGTGAATCAGTTCCATCCCCCAAAGAAAGAAATGAGAAACAAGCCATCAGGAGAGCTTCTCTTGCTCTGCCTCACTGTCTCCCACGTCCCCGTCTAAGTACGACTTCCTCTGTCCCCACTGACTTCCCCCCTTCACTCCGCAGCCACTTCAGGGATGTTCTTCTGTACTTTCCCCTTATTTCCTTACTTAGCGCTGGTCTCCTTATACTAGAACATGAGCTCCTGTGTTAGGGTGCTTTTCCCCTGCTGCCCTGTCTGCCCAGCATAGAACAGGGCAGGCAGCGTAGATTCTTACCAACTGTGTTTGGAACGAACACATGATGAGTGATGTTCAGTTAAATCTCTGACATCATGGTCTTCCCTGGGATGAGGAAAGTGGTATTTCTAGAACCATGGGAAGTTGTGTTTTTCAGCTCCCAGAACAGCCCCACGTTCTGTCTTTCCTTTTTTAAAAACCACCTACACGTAATTGGTGACATACACTGATGGCATGGGATACCTGCACACGTATGTCATGCTTGGTGTTGTCCACGCTCTTAGGCCAATCAGTGCTACTCGAAAACTGTCAGGAAACAGTATCCTTTTCTTCTTCTGGCCTCAGCTTTGCTTCCACTTAGTCTCACTCTGGTGGAGGTCAGTTGTGAATGATGAACTCACAGTGCTGAGGGTTGGATCCTGTCCCTCCCAAAGATACGTGCAAGTCCTAAGCCGCAGCTCCTGTGGATGCGGCCATATTTTATTTGGAAATAGGGTCTTTGTAGATGTAATCAGGTTGAGGCCCTAAGTCCAGTGATTGGTATCCTTATGAGAAGAGGCCTTTGGGACATACAAACATGAAGACATCCAGGGGAAGACCATGTGATAACAGAGGTGAAGAGTGGAGTGATGTGTCTGCAGGCCAAGGGGTGTCAGGGATGGCTGGCAGCCCCCAGAAGCTGGGAGAATGGCCTGGGGCAGATTCTCCCCAAGAGGCTTTGCCGGGAACACGGCCCTGCTGACAGCTTGATCTCAGACTTCCAGCACCTGGGCTCAGGAAACACACTTTTATAGTTTTAAGCCCTCAGTTT
Organism: Bubalus kerabau; assembly: GCF_029407905.1. Lineage (NCBI taxonomy): Eukaryota > Metazoa > Chordata > Mammalia > Artiodactyla > Bovidae > Bubalus > Bubalus kerabau. Next base: position 10,315,424 of record NC_073640.1, on the reverse strand, counting down.
GTGGGAATTTGTTGTAGCAGCCCCCGGAAACCCACATGCAAGGCTGCTGCTGCTGCTAAGTCGCTTCATTCGTGTCTGACTCTGTGCGACCCCATAGACGGCAGCCCACCAGGCTCCCCTGTCCGTGGGATTCTCCAGGCAAGAACACTGGAGTGGGTTGCCATTTCCTTCTCCAATGCATGAGAGTGAAAAGTGAAAGTGAAGTCGCTCAGTCGTGTCTGACTCTTTGAGACCCCATGGACTGCAGCCCACCAGGCTCCTCTGTCCATGGGATTTTCCAGGCAAGAGACATGCAAGGCTAACAGTCGCCAAATGTGCAGGTCCCTTCAGCCAGCCCTTGCAGCTGAGAAAAGTTGTGTTGGAAATAAGCCCCGGGCTCTAACTGGCCGGCTCAGCACTGTCAGACAAAGGGCGTCCGTGTGGTGAGGCAGCGAATTCCTCTCTCTACAGATGAGGGAGGCGACAGGAGGTGGCTCTGGGAGCCCTGGGCCTGAGCCCTGTGGGTCTTGCACAGGGTCTCATGATCTGGGGCTGCTGGGGATCCCTGGGTCCCAGAAAAGTAAAATGGGGACCCGAGCGAGGCTCCAGTTTAGAGGAAGTCATCTGAGATCATGGACCAACTCGGGACATGACTCGAGGGAACCAGAACATGGAGGCTCTTTGCTTCGGGGACATGTGTAACGTCAGAGCCGTCATTCTGACCCCTTGGGTAGATTCTTGCAGCTTCTGTGTGTGCCCTTTGGAAGGGGCACTTACTCGTGTTTACTTACCAGATACTCATCTCGAATGGGAAGCCCTCAAGCTTTACGAGGGAAAGGACCATTTCTGTCTACTTCTCTTTCCCCAGCACACCGCCCGGTACCTGATACACTGTAAGCCTCACAGTGTATATGTGATGGGATTGAATTGATCGTACATCCTTAGGTAATTAAAAAATGAGTTCAGTTATTGTTTGTAAACGTGGTTGCTTTAGTACTTTAAAGAAACTTTTAAGGAATCCTTAGGTGCTAAAAGGTGTAGGAAAAAAACAATCTAAATCGAAGCATCTCACAACCCACAGACCTGCACAACACAAAACGTGAACCCTAATATAGACTGTGGACTTGAGTTACTGATGTGTGTCGTATTCGCTTATCAGTTGCGACAAATAACCACACTAATGATGACACTAGTTATCGGGCAAACTGGGTGGAGGAGAGAGAACAGAAGGTAGACGGGGACTCGCATGTTCTGCTCAGTCTTTCTACAGACCTGAAAGTGCCTAAAAAACAAAGTCTATTAATTAAAACCTCTAAACACACACAAAAAATCTAACCTCCTTAGATTTTGAAGACTTGCACGTACTTTGCAGGATTACTATCAAGACTGCACACACACACACACACACACGAGTTAAATAGTTGATATGAAGTTGGCTGTCGAGAGGAGACATGAGGAACGGCTTTGCTCTCTTCACTCCATACACTATTATTGGGAGCCCCTGTGGCAAGAGTTTGTATACAGATTAACTCCATAGATTAATTTTTATGTGCAGAAGCTCAGGAAAGGATCAAATGAAATTGATAACAAATTACGGAGTTAATGCTCCGAATCTTGTATCATCATTTCTGCCACATATACTCTCTGATGCTGGGAACTCCACCTCTTATATGATTCCAAGATCTCCTTGACGCAGCCTCTCATGCAATTTTTATCCAGCTACTCTAAACTTTATTTCAGCTGGAAGGCAGTGTTCTGGCCAGCACCGTGATCTGTATTTTGATCTTTATTTCCTTCTGACTTTTGGAGAAAATCCAGAAACTTCATCTGACAAGCACAATGTGACAGGTATGATATTAGTGACGTGAGAGTGTTCAGAGGCCCCCTCCTCCTCCAAAGTCCATCAAACAGGAATTGGTCAGAAGTGGTCAGTAAGTTGGTCTCAGCTAGAGCCTCTGCCAGGGCCGTTTCTAGAATTTCAAGAAGCAGAACCGCCGCGTTAGGCATTACTGACAGAACGCAGAAGGCCAGAGAGTCTAGTTGTGATGAACCTAGTGAGAAAATCAAACAGCTACTCAAAAGCATAATGAATGGGTTGGAGGAAAGAAAGTAAGGACTGAGCAGGGTAGGGAGGTGAAGGCGGGTTGAGGGCAAGTTTATTACGTGAAAAGTGCTAAAGAACATGGGAAGTGAGCTCTAGGAGGAGAGAGAAGGGACTCAGGACAAGTTTCTGGTCTGACCAAGAAGTTCTCTGGGGGTAACCAGTAAAGGGGAGGATTCATCCAAGTCACTTATTGGCTCTTTAATTGTCGGCATTGTTTGTTTTTTAACATGATACTTCTCTCTGTGTTATGGAAATGCATATCGTGTCTTCAGGACCCCTTGTGAACAATTCTTTGTGGGGCCCTTGTCTATAAGTAATTTCATTATAAAATTTATTATGAGCTATGGTGATTTACTGATGAAACTGTCGGACAGAGGGCAGAGAACATGAGTTTTTTATTGTCCAGTCTCCACATACAAGGGCACCATTACTTCAGGTCCAGAGACCACTTCTTTGTGCTTTTTATGGTCAGTAAGTCATTCCTGGCTGATTTAACATCTTCCATCATAAGCAAAAAGTAGCAACCCCATTATTATTCATAATGCCATGGCTTTTCATAACCAGTTTATACTGAAAACAACACAGATATTCTTGCCTCACAGCTCCCAATACCATTGATTAAGCTCTGGTTCCAATATTACTCATGACGCAGCGTCATCCTTCACTCTACCTGTGAATGCCAGCTCCCACTGATTCAGAGGCTGTGCTTTGTTGATGTTGACCAGAATACAACCTTACCAAGCGCGTGCAGGAAAACAGGCGTGATGATTCACTTTCCGGGCATGTTAAACCTACCATTTGGAATTTTCTCTGTATTGACACGAAATGCAGAACACCCCGTCCTCCGGTGGTGTCTCCTTTGGAGCTGTCGAGGGCCTCATCACTGGGTGCCTCGCATGTGGTCTCTTTCACTGCTGTTGACACCCTGCCACCCACAGAGCGGGACGCGCAGGAGAGGCCAGGCAAGAGGCCTGTGGGCGGAGAAGGGAGAACAGTCCACTTGGCAGGAAGCGTCTCTTTCTCACCCAGCCTGACCTGCCAGGCCATGTTCCTGGAGCCAGGGTCTGGCCATGGGGCCTCAGGATGACCTCACAGTATGAATCCTGGAGCTTTGGGGGCATTGACTCCACGTCCGGGCTAAAGGACCCACGAGTGCTCCAAAAGGGAGGATGAAGACTGTGGTCTGTTTCAAGGGAGGGACTCTCAAGTATGGGGTCAGTGAAGTTTGGGCCTGGAGGGCACACTGCCTGTGTACAGTGAGATTACAAATTGCATGTCTTCACATGGTATCACTGCTCCCTGATTTCCTGATGCACTTCCCTTTGACCCCCATTCAGGTCCTGTGTTCCACCAGCTCTTTGTTCCTTCAATGCAGTTTCCTGTGCCAGGCCTCTGATAAGCAGGTATTACAAGTGAATTTCTGTCTCCAAGAACATCTTTTTCCTTCTTCTTCTTCTTCTGAGTACTTTTTATTCTTCAGATCCAGCTTACTTATTCCCTCTTTCATCAAACCTTCCAGAAGCTTCCCAACTGCCTCATCAGAACATCCATTCTTTCCTTCATCCAGCCAATGAGAACTTTTTGGTGAGCAGCTACTACTCTCTGCCAAGCCCTGTTTCAGGCGCCGTAGCAACAACCGTGACTAAATAGGCCAAGCATCATACAGGCTCCCTCTGGACTCTGTATCTGTTTCCACTTAACTTGTGTTGAAATTGTCTCTGGTGGTGGTTTAGTCACTAAGTCTAGAGCAACTCTCTTGACCTCATGGACTGTAGCCCACCAGGCTCCTCTGTCCATGGAAGTTCCCAGGCAAGAATGCTGGGGTGGGTTGCCATTCCCTTCTCCAGGGAAATTATCTGTATTTGTCAGCAAATGTTTTCTGTAAAGGGTCAGATAGTAAGTGGGCCTTGTGGGATGTATGGGCTCTGGTAAAATTGCTCAGTCCCACCACTGTTGTGGCACAGAAGCAGCCAGAGATAGGAGGCAAATAAGTGGGTGTGGCTGAGTGCCAGTTAAACTTGATTTACAAAACAGGTCACGGGCCTTGTTCTGCCTACCATGCATAGTTTGCTGCAATAGAAGATAAGCTCCATTAGAATAGATCCTGTTTTCTTTACTCTTTCTATTTTATTGTTTTTTACTGTTATCTTAGTGCTGAGAACTTGGTGCTGAGCACTTTGCACACACAAGGTATTTGACATAAATTAAGCAAGAGAAGTAAAGGAATGTCATCCATTAAATTGGGAAGTTTTTGAAAGACGGGGTCCATCTACACAGTGATCAACATGAATAGGTGTTGAATAGATGAGTGAGCTACAGGAACACCTTCCTCCTGAGACTTCCTCCTGGTTGGTGCCTCTGGTGGGTGGGCAGGAACCAGGCAGGTCCAGGCCAGCCTTGTTATCCTGTCCTATTGCAGCTGCCTCCTCGGCAGGCTGAGTCGAGCATGAGGAACCAATAAGAGAATTACAGGCAGGCCCCACGGCCAGCTCGGTGACAGCCTGCTGCAATCTTGCAGAGCAGCAGTCCAGTCCAGGGAACTCGGCAGCGGAAATGGCCATTAAAGTGAAACACGCCTGCCTGTCAGAGAGAAGCAGTGACCACAGAAGCCCGATTGCCACCGTCAAAGCGCCTGTCAGCGCCAGCCCGCTTGTTAAGTTTCTGGGGCCCACCTTCCTGAGCAAGGGTCAGCCAATTGGCTCTGACAAGCAGGGCCCTGGTGTTTGGCGGGGCCTGTCAGCTGAGATCCAGAGGTGAAGCGGGTGCTGCTTTGGAAACGGGGGCCTGACAAGTGCCGCCAGATCAAGATGAGACGGAGAAAGGGTGGGGGTGCTGAGCTGGGGGGCTCCGGGCAGCGGGGCCTCCCCCAGGAAGGAAGCGGCTTTGCTTCTGTGTCGTGTCAACTTTGCTGTCGCTGGACAGTTGGCGAGATTTCAGACAGATCACCGCCCCTTTGGGAAGCCCGAATGCCTTGGCAGACAATTTCAGGCCTTGATTTGATTGATAAATCCTTTGTGACGGGAGGGGATGAAACAGGCCCCCAGTTTGGTACATACAAATAGGAAATTAGCTGGCAAAGTTGTCAAAGATAATTAACTTTCCGATTCTGCGGGTCTATTCAGGTTGACATCCTGAAATTATTTAGAAATGCACATGTCAACGCTCTGACAGAATCTGCGGCTGATCAGATAAACAGATTTGGAGATGTTTGATTGTAAAATGATGTAAGCGCTTAGCCGGTGTTTTATCACTGCGAGTTTCCGATTGCCGCTGTGGCTGATGTTCAGGGAGAGGGTTTGGTGGCTAGGGGTGGGTGGGGGCCAGGGGTGTAGGGGTGGAGAGATTGAACAGGACGCACCAAGTACAACAGACTTGCCTTCTCAGTTTACTCTCGATGAGTCGAGAAACTCCTAACCTTCAATTCAAACACAGTTAACCTTGGACTCAACCCAAGGACTCCTCTCCAGCCCTCAACCCCCAGTACGAAGGAGAGTTTTCCAAAGGATTTGGCAGCAGGCACGTGGTTCCTCTGTCAAACCCAGTCTTGGCCCCACAAGTACAGGGTGCAAAATCACCTAGAATCGCTGCTGTTTCTTATTCATCCCGAGTCTGGGTAGATGACTGGCTTGTCATTGTTGCTGTTAGTTGCTCGGTTGTGTCCAGCTCTTTGTGACCCCGTGCACTGCAGCCCGCCAGGCTCCTCTGTCCATGAGATTCTCCAGACAAGAATACTGGAGCGGGTTGCCATTTCCTTCTCCAGGAGATCTTCCCAACCCCAGGATTGAACTCACACCTGCTGCATTGCAGGCAGATTCTTTAGCGCTGAGTCACCAGGGAAGCCCAGATCACTGGGTCACAGGCTATTAAGAGCAGAGAACACCTTTTCAGCATTTCCATCTTGTTACTGCAAATTGCTTCTTTAAAAGACCAGTTCGGAGCCAAATTCTTTCAATGAAGAAATTCCTTCCTCCAAGTGAGTGAAGATGAATGAGAACTAACATTGACTGAGCACCTACTCTGTGACAGAGGTCAAGGTGGACACTGTATTGTGTCATTTGCTTATTGTAACATTTTTAATTTCCATAGTAGATAAGTCTTTATCGTTTGCCTGGTGAGAAAATAGATACTCAGAGAGGTTAGCTCAGCTACTGAGGTAGGCCAGCTATCTAAGAAGTGAAATTTGGACTTGAGCATGGTTTGGCTACTTCTGCTCTTCCCCCACCATGCTTTTCTGGTTAGTAGAATTGTAGGCTCTCAGATGGATGCCTGCCAGTGCAGGAGATGCAGGAAATGTGTGCTCTATCCCTGGGTTGGGAGGATCCCCTAGAGTAGGAAATGGCAACCCACTCCAGCATTCTTGTCTGGAAAATTGCCTGGACAGAGGAGTCTGGCAGGCTATAGTCTGTGGGGTCGCAAAGAGTAGGACATGACTGAGCAACTGAGAACGCACACATGCAGACTCTCAAATAGAAAGGATTCTGAAGGTCATAGAGATCAGGGTTCAGCAACCCAGAATCCATGGGCCAAATCCAGCACTTGTTTTTGAAAGGCCTACAAGCTAAGAATGTTGTTGTTTTTTGTTTTTGTTTTTTTTTTTTTTGCATTTTTAAATGGTTGGGGAAGAAAGAAAAATAATGTTTCATGACAGGAAAACTACATGAAGTTAAAATTTGAATGTCCATAAATAAATTTTTTTGAACATAGCCTCACTCATTCATTTATGTATGTCTATGACGGCTTTTGTGCTATATTTGCAGAACTCCATAGTTGTAACAGAGACCATATAGCCTTCAAAGCTGAGAATATTTACTGCTTGACCCTTGACAGAATACATTTGCTGACCCCTGGTTCACTGGTGTCTCAGTGAGAGCTTATTGAGCTGGCAAAATTATTTGCACTGGCAAAATTCTCAGCAGGTATTATCTATCTTAACTACTCAAGGGGGGTGCTCATAGGTGAAGAGATGATAGGTTCAGAGAGGTTCAAAAGCTGGTCAGGCTAACTCAGTAGAGCCAGGATTCATGGCCTGAGTTCACACTCAAAGCAATGCACTCAGTTCCCTTATTTTATTGCCATTTCGCTGTAATTCACATTACCTGGATGTAGCTTGAGACACAATGGTGATTACCACTGAGGTGGGCAGAGTAATGGCCCCCAAAGATGTCCTCATCCTAATTCCCAATACTGTGAATACCCTCCATGGCACAAGCGACCTTGCAGGTATTATTAGGGATCTTGAAATGAGAAGGTGGTTCTGGATTATCCAGATGGGTTTAAGGACAAGAAGGAGGCAAGGAGGTCGAAGAAAAGGAAGGAGACAGGGTGATGGAAGCAGAGGCTGGAGTACTGTGGGGCCACGAGCCAAGGGATACAGGTGATCCTAGAAGCCGAAGAACAGAGGAGGTGTATTCCCCTCTGACCTGAACGGCACGAGGATATGTTTGTGTTGCTCTAAGATGCTAAGGCTGTGGTCATTTGTTACAGCAGCCACAGGAAGCTAATATACGCTTCCAGCATCCTTGGCTTCAAGCTGCTCAATGTGGTAAAGGACCCCACCCATCAACAGAAGCAGATTTCAAAGAAAAATCTGTACTGCAAGTGTTAAAAATAAATAACTTCTTGGGGGTGGGATCAGTCTAGAGGCCTTCCTAAGAAGGGGGTTAGAGGGCTTGCAGTGCTGCAGAGCTGTGTCTTCAAGGAGGTCCTTTCTTCATTCCAGTTTCTGCGGCTGGATGCTGGCGTCTCCCAGGATCAGCTGCATGATGTAAAGAAACAGAAGAGAAGAATCAGAGGCAGAAGGACAGATGTCTGTCGTGCGTTCGTCTCAGCAACTCACACAGCACTTCTGAGGCTAAACTCGGGCTTTCTGGCACGTGACCTAACCTGATACCATGCTCCTTGGTGAGTTTTCTCCTCCTGTTTACGGAGGAGCTGAGCTTCTGCAGAAGGGAAACCAGAATCTCGCCTGCATTTTATTAGTATTGTGACCATTTGCAAATTAATTTGGAAGGCAATATAATTTACCTCTTGCATAGAATTCAGTTTTGATTACCACCATGTCACTGAATTTCCTGCTTTCATGAAAGCTCTTATTATGAGAAATTAAGATACCTTCCTCCTTCATCCAAATAAAATAAACATATGGCTGTGGGATGCTGTTGAATTAAAAAATATCATTTAATCCAGGGAAGATAATTATTTGAAAGAAACTGGAGAGGAGAGACTCAATCTAGGGTTTGAATGTTGACATGAAATTGTGAAGGCTATTTTCACTCATCACTGACTTTTAATAGCACTTTGTACAGAGTAATTTCCAGCATAAAGCTTGTTAATGTGATATTGGTTATTTCAGAATCATGTCAGGGAGTCGGAGCCATTCCCCAGACCACTGTTGGGGTGTCCCGGTATGTGGGCCTAGGTATTTAAGAAGTGGTACTTAATGACACATTGCCTTGCCTCTCAGTTGACTTTATTTTCTGTAGTCATGCTTTGTTCAAAATGGCATTTGGGAAGAGAGCAGAAAAATTAGCTTCTGTAGACATATTGAGTATATGCCAGTCTGTATTATATGAAGGGTGTGTATGTATGGGGCACGGATAGATTTGAGAGAGTGGTCTTGGCTTTCCATGCTGGCCCATGTGCCCTGAGTTTTGTTACGGTCCCTGTCACACATGTCTGTGGAACTTAGCACTTGGAGGCATACCCTGCCTGATTTCCAGCCTCCAGTTGAGTGCTCTGTCTGGCCCCAGGAGCCCCCTCTGTCAATTTTGAAGCAAGCTGGAAATGTTTAGGAGCACGAGTCCTCAGTCAACAGCTCACCTGAACTGGTGGGGAGAGAGAGAGAATGCCTCTCCTGGGACGAGGGTGGGAAGCTTGGACATCTCATGGCTCTTCTGCTGCCCTCCCAGTGTTACCCAGAGAGAGCCCGGTTGCCCTCAGTGGTAATGTGTGTGAGCTTCCATGCTTTGCAGCTTCTGTCCCTTTCTCATCCCTGTCTCTTACTTCTTGGCTGGTTTTTTCCTGTAATTGCCTCCAAAACAAACCACTTGCACCCAAATCCTTGTCTTGTTGTCCTTTGGTGGGGAAACCAGTTCAAAACAATCATTATTCCAATGAGTTCATTCGCTTATTTATTAAACCCTGGTTGGGAGCCTGTTCAGAGCAGGCAGCTGAGAACCACGTAAGACCCCTGCCTGGAGGAACACAAACCCTATCGAGCAGACAGATGTTAAACAAGCAAACAGACACAGAAAGGCTAGTTTTTTCAGGTTGTACCTCCGTGTCCTGCTGGAAATAAACAGGGCTGAGGGAGAGTGATTGATGGGAGAAGATTTTCATAGAGTGGTCAGGACAGTGACTAAGGCCTGGAGGACGGGAGGGAGCCAGACGTGCCTCAATGAGGGCTGTGTTGGAGATCAAGGAGCGCAAAGGAGGAGGGTGGGCCTGGAGTGCTGAGGACAGGGAGAGATGGGGTCTGACCAGAGGGATGACCCTGATAGGCTCTCTAGGCCCCTGTGGGCTGTGTTAAGATCTTACACTTCAAGGAAAACAACGACTCAAGTTGCTGAAAAAATCGTTAGGCCAGATGATCACTGTTGCTGATAAAGGGTAACAGGGCTTAACAGTAATGATGAGGGTGAGCGGCAAGCCTGTAATACTTGCTGTGAACTTAAGGCCACCCATTGGACACAGAGCTCCATACCTTGTAAGACCTCACTTTAATACTTCGAGCAAAGCATTAAGTTGGGGGTGTTTGTCATCCCTGTTTACTTGATGAGAAAATGTCAGACAAGGGAGTTTGGCTAGCTTACCTACAGCTGAGTAGGTTACGTGGGCTTGAGATTTGAACCTAGATCTCTCTGGCTCCTGAACTAATGCTGTTCCCATTGTTAAACCACACTGACATCTTTGCTTTATTAAAAACACTGCTTAAAAATCATTAATAAGCAGTAAGTTACCAATAAGACTCTTTGTGACCCCTTGGACTGTAGCCCATCAGGCTCTTCTGTCCATGGGAGTCTCTAGGCAAGAATACTGGAGTGCATTGCCATTTCCTTCTTCAGGAGATCTTAAAGAGTTGGATATAACTGAAGGGACTTTGCACACATGCGCACACCAATAAAAAAATTAGCCTGAGATCTTTTGATTCAGTGAAGAGAATCAGGTTATGAACTTAACTGCTCTATAATTTACATGTTTCCTGTTCAATGAAAGTATTAACATATTTTGATCATTCTACATCAAGCTTTGTGTCAAGCTTCTTCTCTGCTCTTGTTCTATTTGTTGTGCTTAAAAGCCTCGATCCCTGGGGGGAAGGGGGGGCGGTGTGGGTAGAGTACCCTGCAGATACAGTGGCTGACTGCCATTGGCACGTTCATACACAGAAATTAAAAAAAAAAAAAAGAAAAAAAAAAAGGAGGAAAATGCTTATCTCTGTTCTGGGTGCCTATCATTAGAAATGAACCTCTCCCCTCCTCTGGCTTGTATCTGTAGGATTTGCTTAATTAGAGAAAAGCTTTGCCCATCAACTGTAGGTGGTTAAAGTGGTTCAATAATTTCCTAACAACCCTTATCATTTGCCAATAGAAAGAGAAGGAAGAGGTGTGAATATAAACAGAGGAATATGTTTATTACTCTCTAAACTCCTCCACCTACAATTGATAAGCAATTTAGTTCCTTCTTAGCTTGTTTAGCTAGAGAAATGGTCACTGGCTCCCAGGGAAAGCCTTCGACTGGGACGATGGGATGTAGTGTGGAATCCTGGGGATGTCAGGGAGTCTATTAAAGTCTGGAATACTTGCTGGATTAATATTAGCAATTCTGTTTGGATACGCTTTGAATTTTATCTTAACAATATTGACTTCAGTAGCTAAGTCAACTCAATCAAGTTGATTTTATTATTTCAATCGACAGGACCTCTTAACTCATTTAAAAAATAATTGTTGAGGACCTACTATATGCTGAACACAGATGATATAACCATGAACACAACACAGAAGGTACCTACTGCTGTGGAGCTTTGGTGCAACAGGGGTTTCACACAAATAAATAAATCCCCAAACATCAGGTATACACATGAGTTATGATGCTAAAACATAGTGGAGTAAAGAGACTGGGGGCGGGGAGGGGGGCGTCCTCAGAGAGTGGCCAGGAAAGGTATCCTGAAGAACTCACAATCAGCTGAAATCTGAGTGTCCGGCATGTCACCATGTAAAGATGTGGGAGAAGAGCTTTTCAGAGACGGGAATGTGTAGATAGTACCAAGATGGGAATGAACTTAGTGTTTTTAAAGGTCAGAAATAAAGCCACGTGACATGAGCTGAGGAACCAAGGGGGAGGGAGGCAGAAGGAGATGTTGCCAGTAGACAGGGTGAGGATTGTATACCAAACTGTATACGGTTTTGGAAATCATTAGATGGTTTTTGTCAGACTCATAACATGACCGGATATTCTTCTTTAAAAAGATCATTCCAGTTACTTTAAGACAGCAAGACCAGAACCAAGAGGACCAGCCAAGGAACTATGGTGGCTGTTGGAGAAGAAACACTGGTGTCTGGCATCAGACAGCAGACGATATGGAGGGACCAGTGAGTGGGTTTGGAAAAGGTTTTTGTGTCATACAATAGAAAATCTCTCTATAGTGGTTTAAACACAAAAGGCTTATTCTCACAAGTAAAAGAATTGGAGCTCGACAATCCAAGGCTGGTATGGCAGCATTATGAAATCACCAAGGGACACCGGCTCCTTCTGCCTTGAAGCTCTACTCTTTTTAGCCTGCTGCCCCATGGTCCAAAATAGCTATAGAAGCTCCAGCCATTATACATATATTCTAGGCCACAAAAAAGTAGAAGGCCAGACCCCTTCTTCTTAAAGGTCATTTTTGGAAGTAGGCACCCACACATCTGGTTATAATTCATTGTCATATGTCTATACCTTGCTTCAGGGGAGGCTGGGAAAGTAGTCTATTTGTAGAATGACATTTGCGGAGAAATAGACAGTGGATATTAGCAATGATCTAGCATGCATGCGTGCTAAGTCACTTCAGTCATGTCCAACTCTTTGTGACCCCATGGACTATAGCCCACCAGGCTCCTCTGTCCATGGGATTCTCTAGGCAAGAATACTGGAGTGGGTTGCCATGCCCTTCTCCAGGGGACCTTCCTGACCCAGGGATCGAACCTGTGTCTCCTGTAGCTCCTGCATTGCAGGCAGATTCTTTACCGCTGAGCCACAGGGGAAGCCCTAAGGATCTAGCACTAACCTAGTTTACTTGCCCAAGACCACGTAACTTAAAACAGGTGCGAGGGGCTGAGACCTAAATTTTACTATTATTTGTTCTCTTATTTTCTGCCTTTCCTATACTCAGCTTTTCTATTATCTTCACAGTTGAGAAAATGACTAGTTTTTTTCTCAAACACCCTGTCAGAGCTATTTATTTTCCCATTTTTAGCACCAGGACCATTCTCTGAGTTCTGCAAAGTGTTATGGGGAACAGAAGAAAGGGAGAGTACTGATTTCAACCTTGCAATGCAATCACTCCCTGCTTCCATAAATCAGCAGGTTTTTAGGAGGCGGCAAGGAGAGTGCCATCTGATTTTTACACACTGATTCACAATAAAATCTGCACAGGGGCTTCTGGGGGTGCCTATTTCCCAAAAGGCTGAGGTAGCAGAAATCCATCTATTATATTAGGGGAGAAGGATTCACCCATTTAGAAGTAACTGCTAAATGCTGGTATAGAGCATTTTAACTTCCAATATCCATTTTTAATACAATTCGGTGGAGTGTATCTCTGCACGTGTCCTAAAACCCCCAGAGAGGATCCTTAATGACTTTTCTGCTATAAACCAAAGCTTCGTTTAAAAAATAACAGTGAACACTGGATCTCAGATCTCTTTCACTGACATGAATGTGTGGCTTCATGAAGTCCAGTAGCGGTAACTCCTCTTGCTCTTAGAAGAACCATCCCTTCTCCTCCCTGGGTAAATTCACACCCGCTGGATGGCATGACATGGCATTAGTGTGTGCGTGACTCTAGGGCCATACATGAGCATAAAGGCAAAGCATGGCTCACCGGGAACAGAGGCTGCGGTTGGCCCCGCCAAGTTTTGGGTCTCAGGTTTCCTCACCCCTCAAAGGAGGTTGGTTTAGACCATTTGGGATTTCCATGCTCCTGGGCAGGGCGAGGAGGTGGTGAGAACAGGGATCAGTAATCCTAAGCATGCAGTTCCATGACTGGGGTTCTCAGCGGGCATCTGTTAAGTGCGCTGCTTTAATGAAACATCCCTGCATGTGCCCTGCAGAGCAGGGGCTGCCTGGCCTGCGTGTTCTCATGAAGTGCTCTTGGTGGTCTGATGACATGGTGCCATCATGCATACTTTACAGTAGAGGAAACTGAGACTGAAGAGAGGCCAGTAGCTCATCCTCACTCTATTCTCTAGTGGGACCCAGATCGGAACTCAGGCATATGACGCCAATATATGGGCTTTCTTTCAGGAAAGCCAATTCATTACATGTATATTCAAAATAAATTAAGTTTTAAAACTTAGCAGCACTGAACATAAATAGATTGAACCATTTGGAATTGCCAATACTTGATAGTACTTGTGCTAAAAAGCAAAGTCAATCCCATGTGGTTCAATGGGTAGATCAAGTAACCCACTGCAAAGTCATTGTACTCAATTTGGAGTTTGGCAAATACAATTACTGAAGGACTTCTGGTGTATGTAATTCTAATCCAGATGGGTATAGTACCCTCATCTAAAACCAGCAAGTAATGGCATTATCAAAAGACTTGGTCATTACTCCTTGCTAAATATCTATCATCTGCTTTCCTCTGTAAGGAAAGGGCTTAGAGAAGAAAGCCCTGTACCAGCTCCTACTCCGGGATCCAGTAATGCTATCTCATCAGAGATCAGAGTAGTACTTCCTAAGTGATGGGTCTCTTTATGTAATTTCTGTGGTTGCATTTCAGGAAAAAAATTTTTTTGTTGCTACAATGATTAAATTACAAAAGATAAAAAGATTTACGCCAAAGAAGTTTATTGCAAGAAGAGTCACAACATGTCTGTGATATTTCAACCTATATGGAAAAATAGGACTGGAGAACATACGAGGGTTGATTAGTGTCTGTGGAATGGAGCTGAGTTTTGTTATATTTCCTCCCTGCTTCTTTGCATTTTCACATACTTTCTAATTTTCCTGTCTTATATTACTCCATATGAGAGGAAAATCAAGTCAAATCCTCAAAAATGAAAGAAAACTCTTCAAAAATAGAATTTAAATATGGCAGGACAAAAAGATTAATGTGAAAAGAAAGTCTAATTCTGCCTTTTGAAGGAGAAAAATGTTGATTTGCTGAGAGAGGAGCTGAGCATGTCTACACAGGGAATGTGGAGAGTCAGGTAAAAGAAAGAAAACAGAAAGGATGGAACAGTGTGACGGTGAGCTGGGAGGATATGAGAAGAAAAGGAAAGCCAGGGTGGCCCAATGCAGATCTTCCCTGCAATGCCGCAGCCTCTAGGAGGGCTCCCTGAGCCCCCTGCCTCCCCACCCCCCACATATAGGGTGACCCTATAAACTGATCCTGTTTAACCAGGGCCTCCTGGTTTTAAGGCTGAAAAGTCCCAGTTCCTGGGAACCCGCTGGGGGAGGTCGGTCAGCACCTCTCCTCTCCCCTACTCTGCACAGTTGTAGCACAAGGTTACAGTTGTAACAAGTTAGCACAGTTGTTACAAGATGTGCCATTGCCTTATCTCTTCAGTTTCCTGGTATCTATCTTCTCCCATCTGGCAGTAAATTTCAGGAAGACAAAAACCATCCCAGTGACTTGTATTTGTGGGTGTTGGTGGATTTATTGAATGAGGAGATGCGCTGGCCAGGCACGATTGGTCCAGGCTGAGCATGTGTAAAGATGGAGCGGGGGCAGAAAGCCTGGTGTGTCAGGAGCTGAGAGTCTTCCCGCTCGGCCAGTGAGAGGTGTGCAGGCTGGAGCGAGGCCATGCTAGAGCGTTAGCATTCGGGGACCGTCACACCCTTTCACTGTCTGCTGAAAGCGCTGGACCTGCTGCCCACGGAAATGCTCAACAGTTGCACATTATTTCGCATATAGATTCAGAATTTTGGGCGAGAGTGGCATGACTACAGCCAGTGGTATGTATCTTGTAAACGAAGTTTTGTTGGCACATAGCCACAGCCATTCATCTACATATTGCCTATGGCTGCTTTCTTATTCAAGCACAGGATTGAGTGGTTGTAACCCACAATGTGATGAACTTATGAAGTCTCAAATACACCTTTCAGCCCCTTACAGAAAAAGTTTGCCAGCTCCTAATCTGGGGAGCAGTTGAGAGCCTGGGGGTGGGTGGTGCCTAGACCCAGGTTAAACCCTTGCTGTAGACGTGAGAGAGCTACTGAAGGAAGTTAAAGATGACAGCAAAGTGGTTAGTCCCACTTTGGTTGGTATGGATGGTGTGGAAGGCAGGAGGCTGGGAGCAGGGACACCTTTGTGGTGATAGCCCAGAGGAGAGGCGGTAAAGTCTGAATGAGGCCGGGGTTGGGGGTGGGGGGGGAGTGGCCAGCAGAGATTTCCACATGCCTACCTCACCAGCTCTGCTTGGTTCCCTACACCCTCAACTCGGCCCTGGCCGCCCACACCCCGGGCAGTTCTAGTCTGCTCTTGACAATGAACTGCTGCTGGGTTCCATACAGATACTGTCAGATCAGCCCTCTAAGGCTCATTACTGGCAACGCGCAGAGCTCTAAGCAGGGAATGCACTCATCCACTTCTGCTTTGTGCAGTGTTGGCTTTAAAAAGATCTAAACCCAAGACTTGGTGAAAAAAGGATCTAAAACTCCCTGGGGTTCACCCAGCAAGTCAAAGAGCAAGCGCTTACTGTTGGCATTCAAAACAGCCGCTGCCTCTGAAGTGAGAGGTCTTGAAGGGTCTGCGTTGGCACAAAATGAGGGTGTGATGAGCTCTCCCTGGTCACCACCTCATCCACAATGCTGGGAGGTGTACCCTCAAAACTGCCCCCCCCACCAGGGACCACCCGCTCTTCCTGCTCACAATGTCAGGGTTCAGGGGCCACATTTGGAGGTGGGATCCTGGGTGTGAGAGCTCATTGCTCCACTGGCCCTCACTTTTCTCCGCCTCCACCTGGAAGAACTTGTGCTGTTACTGCCATAAGCAGTGTGCTCAAGGAACCTCTCGGCTAGTGCCAGGCAGCTGTGGGAACCAGGAGTGTTCTCAAGGATGACAAGGTGAGCAAAGAGCTGCGAGGGGGAACTGCACTGAGCCATGCCTCAGTGTGGATGCACCTCCAAGACATTCTGCCAAGTGAAAAAAAAACCAGTCACCAAAGACCACAGATTGTGTGATCGCATTTATGTGAAATGTCAGAATAGGCAAATCTGTAGAGACAGAAAGCAGATGAATGCTTGCCAGCAGCTGGAAGGAGTGAGCGGTGAGCGGGGAGTGAGCGCTTAATTGGTCTGGGGTTTTCCTTTGGAGTTGATGGAGACATTTTGAAACTGGACGGAGGAGATGAACAGCATTGTGACTATACCCGATGCCACAAAACTGTTCCCTTTAAAGTGGCTGATGTTATGTTGTGTGAATTTCCCTTCAGTAAGTCATTTCAGGAAGGAAGAGGAGCAGGGGAAGGAGGAGGAGGCGGCAGGACGTGGCACCTGGGGGACTCCATCCTGCAGCCCAGCAGCTGTCTCCGTGTTGATGGCCATGCTACCTGTCCTCCCATCGCTGGTTTCTCTCTGTGCCCTGCTACCACGTGCCACTGGCTGGCCTCCAGAGTTCTCACATTTCCCTGCTCTTTTCCTGTCTCACCGTCACCCCCTTCCTCTAGGACCTTCATCCCCCAGCCCAGGAAATGCCCTCTCCCCCTGCCTCCAGGCTCCTTGCCTCCACCCTGCACCCCTCCACCCACCCCTGGCCATAGCGTTCCTCCTATAGCACGTCTCGCTGCTGGGCCCCGTGTCTTCTCTGGCTCCCTTCCTTTGGTAGGAAGGAGCCTGGTGTGGCAAACTGAAAAAGACCCTGGACTTGGCTTCGGATGCTCCAGAGCACCCTGGTTCCGACCTTGACTAGTGACCCATGAGGGTGTCTAAACACAGGTTCTATCTCGTTTCTCCCTTTGGTTGCACAGTGGCAATGACAGTCCATCGTGGGATTTGGTGATAAAAATGAGATTGCATGTGGCCCAGAGTTACTGAGCATTGGCCCAGGCCAACCCTGGACTAAGGACATCATTTGAGTCTTCTCAAATAATAGAAGACTGCATTCAACCTGTGACTGTGTGTATATTTGATCCATCTGAGGAGCCTGGTAGGCTGCAGTCCATGGGGTCTCTAAGAGTCAGACACGACTGAGCAACTTCACTTTCAGTTTTCACTTTCATGCATTGGAGAAGGAAATGGCAACCCACCCCAGTGTTCTTGCCTGGAGAATCCAGGGACGGGCTGCCGTCTGTGGGGCCACACAGAGTCGGACACGACTGAAGCAACTCAGCAGCAGCAGCAGCTCTGTCATCATCACTCTAAAGTCACCTGCAGTGTGCTCCAGTGCTCTGCCTTTTTGCTTTTATTCTGTGCACGATAGATCAGTTTACCACCCGTACCTGTGTGTGCGTGATGGCTTCACACCATTGTCTGGACGGTCCCCTCTACGGGGAGCTCCCACTCTTCCCTCAGAGTCAGGCCACTTGTACTATCTCTAAATAGCATAGTTTTCCTCCAGGAAGGTCTGAGAGGATTGAGGCTGTTTTCCCAAAGATTCCTCAGACTCAAGCTGGATCTTCAAAAGTTGAGTAGCCACAGAGAGCTGAGAAAGACAGAGATGCCCAGATCTTTTAGTCCTCGATGCTGAGCCTCCAGCAGAAATTTACCCCACACTTGCAGCCACGTGGTCCAGAGTGGTCCCATGAGAAGGCTCGTCCTGATTGGCCAAATTTTAATCATGCAAACCTTTTGCATTCACATATTTTACAAAGGCCTTAATCTTTGGTTAAAGTGCCAGTCGTGGGTGGGGCGTTTCTTGTAAACGCCCATGACTCTTCTGAGGGTGTCCGTATGCGCATCTTTAGTGTGGCTGATCCTGGCTCTTGACTCCCTGCCCTGGAACAGACCTGCTTCTTTCATTGGTCCAGAAACTTGGCTGCTGCTGGACAGCGTCTCCTTTTCCTCTGATAACTCAGGTTGTGTCCAGGAGGCCTCATGGCGTAGGAGGTCTGTAAGGAGGCAGGAAACTGACGATTGTTTTCTGATCGCTTGACAAAGAATATGACTTTCCAAATACCCAAAGAAGAACAGATTTCTTTCCTCCCTTCATCCATCTCTTTATTCTAATCCCAGTCGTGGAACTGGCTGACAGGGAGCATAGAGGCCCCAAGTCTTGGCTGAGATGTTATGAACAGTGCTCGGTTTACTGATTCCTTGAATAAATGTTTATTCAGCACATACTCTGTGTCAGGGATTTTGCTAGGTGTTGGAATGTGAGGTGAAACACATGGACATGGTCACAGCCCTCTCAAGGTTTATCACGTAACAGGAATGACAAATACGGGATTACCAGCAGACATGTTGATCCCAGTGGCAGAAACAGGAGTGTGAAACGAAGGCACCTCCCTGGTGAGGAGCGGTCTGGAAGGCCCCCTCTGGTAGTCCTGGTGGAAGCTGAGACCTGAAAAATGGAGAAGCATGAATATGGGGGAGTGTTACCAGCCACCAGACAAGACACAGAGAGGCTCAGAGAAAGAGGCCACTCGGCACATCCCAGGAAGCGACAAGGCATCATCACGGTTGGAGTGGATGGAGAGCTCTACTGGGTTTCTGAGGATGGCGGGGAGGAGAATAATGAGAAATGAGGCTAGAGAATGTTGCTGGGCCTGACATCCAAGTGCCTCCCGGGCCCCAGGGTGCCCAGAGAGTCTCTTCTGCACAGGGTTATGGTAGGGCTGGAATGACAGGGCCCCCCTGAATTCTATCTCCCCGGCATTTAAGAGCAAGTTATTGCTACTCAGAACCCTAGTGTCTGCATCTACAAGGGGGCACAGTTGACCTGGTCATACATGGAGATAGGATTGGAGGTGGACACGTTTAGTTACCATGAGTTCAAGGCTTTCCTGGAGATGCTGATGCTGTGGCTGCTGCTCAGACCTGGCCCCCACGCCCCATCTGGCTTCAACCAGCAGGCACAGAGCCTGAAAGGCTGACCAGCAGGCAGGCAGCTCATCCACAGGCAGAATGCCTGTCATTTTTTTCTGACTTGGAGGAGAGGACTTGGGCACCAAACAGATGCAGACTAGGCTCTTGATGGTGTCATCTGTTCATTTTGTTCATCCAGTCACTCTCTCCAACATAACTTCTCAGCACCAGGGAAGCACTTGTCATGGTGAGCCAGACAGGCATTGACCCTTGCAACCCTCAGAGTTTACCATCTGATCAGGAAGAGAGAAATTAAACATTAAAGAGGTTCCTAGGTGACCGCAATGTGCAGCCAAGTTTGGGAACCAGCACTCTAGCCCAGCCCTTCTCACATGTCCACGTGCCTATGAATCAACTAGAGTCTTGGAAAAGACTTCTGATTTATTAGCTCTCGGATGGGACTGGAGTGTTTACATTTCCAGCAGGGCCTGGCGTGTCCTGTGCTGGGGTGATTTTACCTCCAGAGGACCTCAGTCAATGCCTGGAGATGCTTTCAGTTGCCAGAACTTGTGGTGAAGGAAGGTGGTGTTAGCAGCCAGTGAGTGCAGGTCAAGGATACTGCTACACATCCCGCAGTGCACAGGACAGCTTCCACAACAGAAAGATTTCTGGCCCCAAACGTCACCTGCCAAGGGCTGAGAATCCCTTTGCCAGGGTGAAGCTGATGCTGCTGTTCCCACTGACCACACTCCGAGGAGCAGCAGAGTCCCCTCCTCCAGCTCAGCCACCACTCTGGGCTAAGCTGTCCAAGAGTGACCAAGAATTCCTCACAAAGCAAGCCGACGCGGTGAGCAAAGATGAATTTTGTCTTTGGTTGGGGTTTTGGTGAAAGGCAGAGAGGATGTCACCAGCTCCAAATAATTGGTGTTAAGAGAAGCGGCCGTTTGAACGTGTGTAAGGATGTGGCACTGAGAAATCAAAAGGAAGCTCCCACATTTCCACCGGGTTTAAGCAGCAAAGACAAAAGAACTAAAGAAGGCAAGCGCATGAATTATTAACAGGCCTGGGTGTGAAAGTGTGGTGCAAGCCTTTTTAACACTGTTTGAGATCAGGATGAGGAAAAATGGGCAGAGGCTTAATTGTTTCATTGACTTTTGCAGAGGAAACCCAGAGTCATCAAATACACACAGGGAGGGCAGAGGAAGAATTCATGCACAACACTCTCCTCCCTCACTTTTCTGTTGAGATTAATTTGTAATTTATGGCTCTAATGACCTGCCTGGTGATGGGGTTCAGATCTGGATGCAGGATTCATGGCACGGCCGCCCTCGCTCAGCTCTCCGAAGCCTTCCCTCCACCCCACTCCCCCCGCCCTCTTCAAGACCCCCGACATTTCTCATCCAGATGAGCGCCGTGGGCTCCCACATGGCTTTCCTGCATTTGCTCTGTCAGCCTTCCCTTCGAAGTGTCTCCACATGGTGGCCGACGGGAGGTGTCTCAAAAGAACAGCTGACCACTGCTGCCCAGGGGAAGCTGTTTAATGGCACCTCAGGCTGTGGTCAGTTAAGTTTCCTAGGGTTCCCCTATTCTCTAGATCTGTGTTCTTCTAAGCATGATCCGTGGACCCTGCTGGGTCCCCAAGAGTCTTTCAGGGGGTCTGCAAGGTCTAAACTGTTTTCATAATATTAAGACATTACTTGCCTTTATCGCCATGTTGACAGTTTCCCTGATGGCACAAAAGCCACGGTGGATGGCAGCGCTGGTGCCTTAGCAGGAGTCGAAGCAACAGCGTCCAGCTGTCGTTGTGCCCTGCATGACCGTGCTCTCTGGATGACAAAGACAAGCAAATAAGTACACAAAGCATTTTCCCTTAAGAATGTCATAGATAAAGCAATACTAATGATTAATGGAATTAAATCTCAACTCTTGAATACACATCTTTTCATATTTTGTGTGATGCATGAGGAAGCATGCAGAAAGCACTTCCACTTCTGCTGCCTGGCAAAGCACAATGGTGGCCTCCGGGCAAAGCACTTGTGTGTTTGAGTTGTGAGCTCAACTAGCCACTTTCTTCATGCAACACCATTTCACTTGGAAGAGCAACTGACAGACAAATTATAATTATTCAGACTGAGGTATTTGGCAGACATTTTCTCAAAAACAAAAAAGATAGACCTGTCACTTCAAGGAAAACAAATGAGAGTATTTTTTGCCACTGTTAAAATGCAACCTTTCAAGTGAAAATTAGAATTTTGTACAACTTGTATCTGCAACTGCAAGCTTGACAGCATCCCAACACTTGAATAGTTCTGTGATGAGATTGATGGTATTAATATTGTGTGTGTGCTCAGTCATGTCCAACTCTGTGTGACCCCACCAGGTTCCTCTGTCTGTGGGTTTTTCCAGGAAAGAATACTAGAGAGGGTTGCCATTTTCTTCTCCAGGGGATCTTCCAGAGCCAGGAATCAAACCTGCATCTCTTTTGTCTCCTGCATTGGCAGGTGGATTCTTTTATCATGAGTGCCAGTAAATGTGAGTTTTTTAAAAAATGTGGTACAAGCAAAATATTAAAATATTTTAAAATCTGCATAACTCAGAGAATCTATATTTTCCAAATGAATTATTATGAATGGGTTCAAGAACCATTCAAAGTATGAGATGGAACCCTGGGTTTTAACTGGGTATAGTACAAAATAAATTATTGATAAGGTTTCAGATTCTACTATGCAACTAACCTTTAAGAAATACCTCTTGTTGAGTTTTGGTGTAGTATCAAACAAGACTACCCACAGTTACTTGGAAAAAACTATTATAATATTCTTCTCTATTTTCGTTACATGGCTATGTGAGTCTGGCTTTGCTTCATATTCTTTAACCAAAAATTAAATTATAACAGATTGAATGCAGAAGTCTATGTGAGAACCTAGCTGCCTTCTAAGCCAGACATTAAAGGGATTTGCAAAAACTGTTCAACAATGCCACTCTTCTCAGTAAATTGTTTTCTTAAATTGAAAACTATAATATTATTAAACAAAGCTGTGTTCCTTACATTGACATGTAATGGATTTAGTATTATTATTGCAAATAAGTAGATGAATATTAAAATTTCATCAGTTTGAATTTGTAAAGGGTAAATACTGATAGACATAACTCGCATAAACAAAAGCTGTTTGGGAACCTCAATAGATTGTAAGTGTGTAAATGGGTCCCCAAGACCAAAAGTTTGAGATCTGCCATCCTGGAGCTTCACCCATGTCACCTCCGATCTTCTCTGTGCTCAGAACAATGTGCGACTCTTGTTTTTAACCTGTAATTTGGACCACCCTAGGGAGCCTTGCATTTCAGAGAGTGATCACATTACATTATCAGCTGAAGTTTCGCAGGGCTAAGGAATTTGGGAGTTTGGGAGACTTAATGAATTGCAGCATGGAAAGCCATGCTGTGAAAAATAATACCAAACAGCTGGTGGGAACTGAATGCCCACCGAGAGCTGCCCTTGGGTGCGTCTGTCTTTCACCCTGAACTCACAGAACCTGTAACTATCAACCTTCCCGTGCAGCAGGAGCTGGGCTGGGCCACGTGTGGATTGCTTCTCAGTCAAGGGCCCTACAAAGGGCCCTTGCAAAGGATGGGTTGGATTCACTGTGTTGCCTCCTCAGAGTGACATCTTTTTTCTCCTTTCTCAGAGCTGACCTGAAAGTCACCATCAAGAGCCGAATAGGCTGGTTTCCCATGAGAATGCTGCCCCTTCCACAAGCCCACCTCCTCAGAGCTGCAGGCATTTTCAGGCCTCATTAAGCCTCCTCATGGAGTAAGTTGTCTTGGCCTGGACCAGATGGACTCCCTGAGGAGATTTGGCTAAAACATCTTCTCCTGAACGTCTGAAGCTCCCATGCTCACAGGCACCCATCTGTTCCTCTTGTAAATGCATCTCAGCCATTGCGTTTGGAATGATCTGGAATATTCACTGCAAATGAAATATCCCTGTCCCATTTCCTCTGACACCCAATTCCCACTTTCACGAGTGTTTGGTTTGCTGGGCAGACAGACTTCAGAGTGACAGTACTTTGGATTTTCATGTCAGATTGTAGCACCTGAATCCTGCCATTCACCCTCCCGTTCTCCAGCCTCCTGAGTCAAGCTTGCTGTATGAATAAGGACAAAGACTAAATGGAAAATGCAGAAAGGCTTAGATGGAAATCCATTTCTCTTGGAATGCTATATAGTCCCCCTCTAGGGTTTTTTCTCTTTTGGATAATTTTGAACCAGTGGATTCGTTATATATGACTTTTTTTGACTGGCTTATTTCACTTAGTATAAAGTTTTCAAGACTGATCGTGTTGTAGCATATGTCAGTTCCTCAGTTGTTTTCATTGTCAAATAATATTCCTTGGTGATATAACACATTTTATTTATTCATCCATGAGTCGATAGACATTTGGCTGTTTGCCAGTTTGTGGCTCTAATGATACTATGTTCATTCATGTAAAGGTTTTTGTGTGAACCTCAATTCTCAGCCCTCTTGGATGTATGTCTAGGAGTAGAACTGGTAGGTCTTATGGTGACGGTCACTTCATGGGAAATAGGTGGGGAAACAGTAGAAACAGTGTCAGACTTTATTTTTGGGGGCTCCAAAATCACTGCAGATGGTGACTGCAGCCATGAAACTAAAAGACGCTTACTCCTTGGAAGGAAAGTTATGACGAACCTAGATAGCGTATTCAAAAGCAGAGACATTACTTTGCCAACAAAGGTCTGTCTAGTCAAGGCTATGGTTTTTCCTGTGGTCATGTATGGATGTGAGAGTTGGACTGTGAAGAAGGCTGAGCGCTGAAGAATTGATGCTTTTGAACTGTGGTGTTGGAGAAGACTCTTGAGAGTCCCTTGGACTGCAAGGAGATCCAACTAGTCCAGTTTGAAGGAGATCAGCCCTGGGATTTCTTTGGAAGGAATGATGCTGAAGCTGAAACTCCAGTACTTTGGCCACCTCATGCGAAGAGTTGACTCACTGGAAAAGAGTCTGATGCTGGGAGGGATTGGGGGCAGGAGGAGAAGGGGACAACAGAGGATGAGATGGCTGGATGGCATCACTGACTCGGTGGACGTGAGTCTCAGTGAACTCTGGGAGTTGGTGATAGACAGGGAGCCCTGGCGTGCTGCAATTCATGGGGTCACAAAGAGTCGGACACGACTGAGCGACTGAACTGAACTGAACTGATGGTGACTGTATGTTTAGCATTTCAGAGAGCTGCCACGTTGTTTTTCACAGTAGCTGCGCCATTTTATAATTCCACCAACAATGCATGAGGGTTCTAGTTTTTTTATATCCTCACCAAGACTTATCATTGTTGGTCTTTTAGATTCATTCATTCATTCATTCATTTATTGAACAATTAGGGAATTTCCTGGTGGTCCAGTGGCTAAGACTCCACGCTTCCAATGCAGGGGGCCCAGGTTCCATTCCTGGTCAGGGAACTAAGCCCGACATGCCACATCTAAGAGTTTGCATGCTGCAAGCAGAGGATCTCGCATGTGGCAACGAAGATGGAAGATTCCACATGCTGCAACTAAGACCTGGTGCAGCCAAATACACAAATGTTAACATTAAAACCTAACTAGTCACTGAGTGCCTGTGTGTGCTGGAGCCTAGAGAATAAGAGTTGGGAATCACGTAAGGAGCTTATGATATTTTGGCAGAGACCGACAGACCAAATGAAAATGCAAATAAAAGTGAAAATGCAAATAAAAGTAAAAATGCAATTATGAGGGAAATTACAGAGGGGTGGTTGTACATGACGTTATGTGACTATATACCAGGGAGGTTTGACTTTGTCCAGGGGCTCGGGGAAGGTTTCCCTCAGGAGGCAATGATTGAGCTGAGATGTACAAGCTGAATAAGAGCTTAGTAGATATCTGATTATAAACAAGAGTGTTAATGGATCTCTGCCTCAGTTCTGCCTTTGTCATGGAGAGTTTGCCAGATCCACATAACAGAGTGGTTTGGGGAACTCAGTGGAAGTTATTGTTAGAGAAGGATTAGACCCCTCAATTAGTGATTCTCTGGTTTCCTTTTGTAATCTCCTGCCCGCCCTCACTCTCCAGAAGGAAGGGTCTCTAGACAGACGATAGTATTGATGGTGATGATGGCGGTGATGATGTTGGGGCAGGCTCTGATCTGATGGGTGCCTTCTGTGTCGAGCACTGTGCTAAGTAATTTAAAACATCTTTTTCATTTCTTGTAATGACATTGCAATAGAAGGAGGTCAGCATGAGATCAGAATAAAGAAGAAAAGGGAAAAGGCAATGCAGAAGATAGGCACTGAGTTTAGGTATGAAGGAATTGGACTTGTAGTTGAAGAAGTGACTCTTTGAGATAAATGTTTCTAAGTCCATATTCACAGAGCACCTGAAATAGACATTTGGTTTCAGAAAATATACTTTCATGCAATTTAATTCTGTTTATACTTAGAAGGGTATTTTAGTTCTTGAATATGGAATGCAGTTTCTTTTATTTTAAATTACTTCTCTGGTATTAAACTAAATGGTTTAGCTTAATCACATATAACAAACCTCCCAGTATAAGGGCCTGGATCCCAAATCTTGCTACAAATTAGTTTCCAGCCCAGGCAATAAATGCATACCTGGAGCAAATTCAAGAAGGGAAACCACTTTAATTAGGTTTGAAAGTGTCTCCAGTCAGTTCCAGAATAGCTGTCACTGGATTTATGATGTACCTTCCAAATTGTAACTCTTTTCATATTCAACTGAAGTGAGAAGGCCACAGAGAAATTGAACTTGATTTCTTGAAACCTAAACATTTATCTCCCCAAACAAGAGCCTCTGGAAAAGATGAGCAAGACTGATGGAAGGCAGGCTGGCTCACCTGTCGGTTAGCCTCTACGGTAGTTTCCACTTAATTGCAAGGGTTCTAGAAGGATTAATCCAATCAAACCTTCCTTGGAACATTTCCATAAGTATAGTCTGACCCCACTAATCTGTCATGCAACAATTGCATTCACTTTTACATTTGTGCCCAAATGACAGTAACGCACAGCTTTCCTGGAGGAGGAGCTGGCGCTGAGACTCAGAGGTTAGATGACTTGCAGAATATCACTGACTTCTAAGTGTCAGAACCAGGATTCAAGCCCAGATTACTCCAATTCCAGTATTTTGAGCCCGAAGAACATATTCAGAATAAAATATCAGCAACAAAAATAATGATCAGTCATCTCATCTATGTGATTTCCAGCTGTTTTGAAACTGAGTCGCCTGTTAATTTTTGTTGGATTCTTTTAGCCTTGTTTTCGCAGCCATAGTACATAAATGTGGCATAATTCAAGAAAGTGGACAGCAGGGCATGGCAGAAAGGCGTGATGCCAGAGTAGGAAAAGTGGGAGCAGAGCCTGGCTTTCCACTTCGCACCACTGCAACTTCGGGCTTAACCACTCTGACATGAGTCCGAGCAAGCTCTGGGAGTTGGTGATAGACAGGGAGGCCTGGAGTGCTGCAGTCCATGGGGTCGCAAAGAGTCAGACACGACTGAGCGACTGAACTGAACTGACCTGACTCTGACGCTTTGTCTCCTCCTCTGGGTAGAGGGAATTAACATAACACCTCTGGGTAGAGAGCTGTGATGAAGTTGAAGGGAGAAAATGCCTTGTGAACTCTAAATTGCCCTCACATTGCTTACTACTTTTATCTAAAAGAATACCATGAAGTCTGACAGGAGTGGTATGCAAGGTCTGCTCTGAAGGTAACTGGAGATGTCGTACTTTGTCAGAAAGTCCCCATGGCTCTGAGCCTTGATCACTCAGCAATCAGCTCTTTAATCCTTCTGTAAATGGCATAGTAATTGTGAAGAAGATAGGGTATCTGGGTTAGAATTCCTCGTGTCTCCACAGTGTGCTGGCCACTGTAGAAATACTTTATGAATATTATCTCATTAAATAAATGTATGTGATTGGCAGTAGCATTATAATCCTCACTTCACAGACGGAAACTGAGCATGCGTTAGCTCAATTCACTTTAGTCCAGCTACACGGTAATTCCCATTGATTCCCAGCCTTTTCTCCCTTCTATTTTACTTCTTATTATCAAAGTAGTTTGCCAATGGAGATTATATAACTCTTTCTCCTAGATGACTGTCATTTAACTTTGACTGTAAGATGATGTGGTAGGCAGGGGACTCCCCTGGTGGTCCAGTATCTAAGACTGCACTCCCAGTGCAGGGGGCCTGGGTTCAACTCCCGGGTCAGGGAACTAGATTCCCACATGCGGCAACTAAGACTTTGCGTGCCACAGCGAAGATCGAAGACCTTCTGCAACTAAGACCTGGTGCAGCCAAATTAAATCAATGAGGGGATAAATGAATAATATTTTTAAAAAAGATGATGTGGTGGGGAGAATAAGCCTCCCCCATTGGCCGCCCACCACCCCCCCCCAATAAAAAGGATGTCCACGTTGTAATTTCAGGACCTGTGAATGTGTTACCTTACATGGCAGAAGGGACTTTGCAGATACAATTAAAGTAAGGCTTTCAAGATTGGGAGATTACTTGAGATTATGTGGATAGGCCCAATATCATCAGAAGTTTCCAGGATAATTAATACAAATGCCAGAGACAGAGATATGAGGACAAAGCAAAGGCTGGAGTGATGAATTTTGAAGATGGAACAAGAGGTAGGAGTCAAGGAATGCATGCAGTCTATAGAAGCTGTTGGGGAAGGAAATGGCAACCCACTGCAGTATTCTTGCCTGGAGAATCCCATGGATAGAGGAGCCTGGCAGGCTACAATCCAGGGGGCTTGCAAGGGTTGGACACGACTTAGCCACTAAACCACCATAGAAGCTGTAAAGGATGAGGAAGTGGATTCTCCATTAGAGCCTCTGGGAGGAGCCCAGTCCTGCTGACACTGCGGTTTTAGTCCAGTAAGACAGACCTACTTTGGGCTTCAGACCTCGAGAATGCTGAGTTTTAAGCTACTAAGCTTGTGTTGAGTTTGTGGTAATTTGTTGTAGCAGCAATGGGAAACTAAGACAGAAGTCAGACCGAACGCGTGTTCTTGGCAAGCCTACCAGGCAAGCCACAATCGTACGCAGTCAAGCATGTGCAGCGGTGCTGCGGGCTGTAACATTCTCAGCAGCAGTGGATTGTGAAGCCAGCCAGTGAGGCCAAGCCCACTCAGCTGGGGAGCGCAGCTCCTGGAATCCAAGTTCAAGTCTTTCCAACCGCATCACCCTCCTTGTTCATAAATGTGGTTTGCGTGGTGACTCACTCCAGGGCCCACAGCCGGTTGCCAGCAGAGCTGGACTGAAATGTGGTCCTCACGCTCCAAATACATTTCTTCAAAAGCAGTGATGTGGACCACAGACTCCTCACAGAACGGGCGTGTCTGACCTGGTCCTTCTGCCTCTCCCTCTTGACTATCTCCGAAAGCGCCTGAGTGTGGTGCTCCCCCTTCACTTGTGACTAGCCTGTCCTCACTCACGGTTCCATGAGATAACCGACTGGCAGACGATACAGCCCATGGTGAAGTAATCACCACTGAAGTGGTTAATGTTTGCTGAATGTCCCAAGACTGCACTTTGATTCCTTGTCACCACCGCCCGTTATTGAGGGAGAGTCCTGATAGGGGAATGTCTTGGCATAAACGAGGGCTGGGGTTGCTCATGGTTCAGGGCGTACCCTATAGAATACTGTGTCCTCCCCAACGCTGAGCTTAGGATGCAGCTAGATGATAAAGGGTTAGTCACTCCGTTGTGTCAGAGACTCTTGTGACCCTAAGGACTGTAGCCCACCAGGCTCCTCTGTTCATGGGATTCTCCAGGCAAGAATACTGGAGTGGGTAGCCATTCCCTTCTCCAGGGGATCTTCCCAACTCAGGAATCAAACCTGGCCTTCTGCATTGCAGGCAGATTCTTTACCTTCTGAGCCACCAGGGAAGCCCACAGTTGTGTTTCTGGGGGAAGGAAGGAAAGTGAAAGTGGATGGGCACCCCTTTTGTACACAGAATCACACCCAGTGAATTCAGATGGCTTTGTCTCACAGTGGCATTATGAAGGATTATGGTTCCTCTTTCTAAATGTGGAAACTGAGGCACACATCCAGTGGGTAACAGGACTAGAAATGGTGCTGGAGAGTTTAGAAGTGTGGGATTAGTGAGGAAAATACCAGAGTTATAGTTCATACCTTTGGGTAACAAAAGGCGTTTAACGTCCTCTGCTTCCACCTGTGAACAGGAGTGTTCACATTGCATCACTGACTCACATATGTAGTTTATTCTGACCTACTAATGTCCTGAATAGAGCTGATCTAAATCCTCTTGTGTGGGGTGCTGGGTTGATGCAAACTACACCAGGGTAGGTTTCAAAGACTTGACTTGTACTTTGGATATTATTATTATTTTATCTTGGACAGATTAAAAATTTTGAAAGAGGCTTTCCCCTGGACTTTCTTACCTATTGAGGTAGCATAATATAGAGAATATCTTAGGTTTTGAAAACAGGAAAACTAGATTAAAATTCTGGTTCTGTTATATATGAACTGCGGCCTTATGCTCCTTAACCTCTCTTGCCCTCAAGTTCATCATTAGGAAAATAACGATAATTATATGGAGCTAGTTGGGTTGTTTCATCACTGCAAGTGATAAATGAAAAGCACCCAGAAGGCTCACTGGTGCCTGGTTTCCC
The DNA here is from genome assembly GCF_029407905.1 of Bubalus kerabau. NCBI lineage: Eukaryota > Metazoa > Chordata > Mammalia > Artiodactyla > Bovidae > Bubalus > Bubalus kerabau. The sequence continues at coordinate 10,285,492 of NC_073640.1, read as the reverse complement.
GTAAGTGGTGGCTCTCCAGTGAGGGACGTTTGTCTAAGTCACCTCTGGATCTCCTGCACATCTCTCGTTTTCGTTTCTTAAAGCCTTTGACTACTGTTTATGGGAAACTTATTACACAGTAGGTTAAATGCCAAGGATTATACTTGCATTATCTCAATAAAGCTTCATCACAATTTTGGGAGGTATCAGAATCCTTGTAGATAAGGAGAAGATAAATAAGTTGTCCCTGTAACTAAAAATACTGATAGAATCAAGATCTGAATCTAAATATGACCATTTCCAGAACTCCCACTCTTAAAATTAAGCTCATATTCATTCATAACATGTATGTCTATACATATTATCACTTTTGTAGAAAAAAACTGGACACCAATTCTCCCCCCTCCCCCCAATGCAAGTTGACAACCCTGTGAATTACTGAGTCCTTGCGAGTCCCTAGGTGGCATTGCTGCTGCTAAGTCACTTCAGTCATGTCCAACTCTGTGCGACCCCAGAGATGACAGCCCACCAGGGTCCCCCGTCCCTGGGATTCCCCAGGCAAGAACACTGGAGTGGGTTGCCATTTCCTTCTCCAATGCATGAAAGTGAAAAGTGAAAGTGAAGTCGCTCAGTCGTGTCCGACTCTTAGCGACCCCATGGCATTGGGATGAGAAAAACCCAGTACGAACCACACCAATGCTTTCTACCAAAAGTTGTAACTGAGACTAATTGTCAAATGTGTGAGGAAAGTGAGATTCAGATATCTGACTTCCCATGTTCTCAATGAGTGGAAGAGTTGCTGCTCAAAGCTGATGGGAACTTGCCTCTCCGAGAACCAATCAGGAGAAGTTAGGGTTCTCACCCTAGTTTTTTCTCTCTTCCTTCATGCTGATTCTCAACCATTCTATAGGTTAAGACATAGGTTGGGAAAGCAGATAACTGAATTCTGTAACTTCATCCAGCCCACTTCCCCCAAAATTCACATTTAGTGAGCTTCTGTAATCTGCCAGGTAAGCTTGAGCAACAAGAATATGGGACTTCCCTGGTGGTCCAGTGGCTAAGACTCTATGTTCTGAAGGCAGGGGGCTGAGTCCAACCGCTGGTCAGGGAACTAGATCCCACATGCTGCAACTGAGGGACCCACATGCCACCCCAAAGACTGAAGACTCCATGTGCTGCAACTAAGACCCAGGACAGCCAAATAAATACTTTTTATAAAAAGAGTGCCAGAAAGATAAGGTCCTTATCCTCAAATAAAACTTTAAAAAGCCTTGATTTGCAGCATCGGCCAGCATCTGCCAGTGGTGTAAATACTCCCCCCAAGGCCCATTTTAAGCTTCGTATGTGATGTTACTGAATGTGGAGTTGGAAAGAGCTACCTACTGGCTCTGGTAAACCTGTACTATCTGGCTCCAGCCTTCCCCCTGTCTTCTTAAATTTCCTCTTTGCTGGAAAACATGCCCCTCCTTTGCCTAGTTAGCACCCTCTTATCCTTCAGATCCTCAGAGTTGTCACTTCTGCAGATGGAAAGCCTTCTGAGAGCTTGAGAGGTCTTTCTAGTCATGGCCCTCTTTCATGAAATACGAGCAAGCGCTTCCAGAGAGGTTTTGACTGTGACTGCACATGAGAAGGGCTTCCCCAGTGACTCAGCAGTAAAAGAATCTCTCCGTAATGCAGGAGATGCACAGGAGATCTGAGTTTGATCCCTGGGTTGGGAAGATCTCCTGGAGAAGGAAATGGCAGCCCACTCCAGCATGCTTGCCTGGGAAATCCCGTGGACAGAGGAGCCTGGTGGGTTACAGTCCATGGGGTCACAAAAGTGTTGGACACAACTTAGCGGCTAAACAACGACAAGAACACATGAGAACCTCTGATCAGGGCCTAGAGATGAGTGTGACGTGAACAGCCTTGAAGCAGTCTTGTGAGAGGAAACTTTTCTGTCAAAATGGCTCTTGGACTGAGTCCTGGGTCCCAAGGAAACTTGTACAAAGCAAACCCAATTTTCCCACAAAACAACTGAAAAGGGTTAGGCCAGCTGACATAGGTATCCCCCGATACTGAAATCCCCTACTCCGCGTGTTCATTACTGAGCCCCGGGTAGCGCTCTTGTTTTAAGCCGAGTGAGGCTCTGCTTCCAGTGGCATGTTAGGCGCCTCAGGGCAGCGTCAAGACGTTTAGTTGCGGGCTTTGGGAATACCGCAGCAGCGCCATGGCCTTCTCTCTAGAGGCTGCTGCGCTGATCTGGATAAAATAAGAAATGGCTTCGCCCCTTAGCCTCAGGCAAAATCAGGACAAAATCAAATGTTTGAACTTTCCCAGAGTTCAGCCCACTCCTGCCCTATCGGTCTCACTTGCCTCTGCCTTCCCTTCCCAGTGGCCACTCACAGCCAGCTGTGAGGATGTCCTGCCTGCAGTCAGCTCTGCCCGGGGTATTTCTGGCCTCACCCAAGATAGAAAGAACCCGAGGTCTCCAGAGGTCACCCATCTGAGTTTGCAGTCAGGCGAGAGAGGAGCATCTGCAAGACGGAGTCAATGGCTGAACTCGCACCTGCTGATCAAACTAAAGCCGCTGACTCTGCAGAGGGTCACCTTGACCACTCGTCACCATCGCCTGCGGAGTCGCTTCTTTTCCCTCATGACCTGCTCTGACACCAAAGAGCTTTCTGGTGCCTCCTCCTGGGTCCAGGCGGCCTTTATCCGAAAAGGCCGGACCAGGGACACTTCTATTGAACTCCTCCTGTGCAGGTAGAACGCGGCCATCCCTGTCTTCACTTTTACGGCTGCCACTGCCAACGTTCCAGAGCTCCAGTGGGTCCTCTGTCCGTGGGCCTTCCCAGGCAAGAGTACCGAGGTGGGTTGCCATTTCCTACTCCAGGGGATCCTCCCGAACCAGGGATTGAACCTGCATTGCTTACATCTCCTGCATGAGCGGGTGGGTTCCTTACCACTAGTGCCACGTGGGAAGCCCGCCTCTGATGGTAACTTTGGCTTAACAGCTCTCTGATGACTGTGCCGAGCTTTGCTCACATTGAGAAGTGGTCTAGGATCCTTGCTCTGCACATATTGTGCCTGTTGTTCCTCTAGTGTATTCCCACTAAACTCCTATGTATCTGTTTATGAGTTTCCTGTTGTTGCTCCAAGAAATTGTCACAGATTTAGTGGCTTAAAAATACACAAATGTATTCTCTTACACTTCTGGAGGTCAGGAGCCCAAAATGGGTCTCACTGGGCTAAAATCAAAGAATCGCTGGGCTGCATTCCTTATGGAGGCTCCGGTGAAGAATCTACTTCCTTGTCTTTTTGCAGTTGCTGGAAGCCACCTGCATTTCTTGGCCCATGGCCCTTCTTCCATCTTCAAAGCTGGCAGTGTAGCATCTTCAAATCTCTCTGCCTCCGACCTTTCTTCCTCCCTCTTATAAGGACCCATTTATTATGTTGGGCCCATCTGGATAATCTCACATACTCTTCCCATCTCAGAATCCTTAATCACATCTGCAAAGCACGGTAAACATATTCACAGGTTCTGGGCATTAGGAGGTGAGTGTCTTTGGGGACCATTATTCTGTCTACCATAATCTCCTGATGATTCAGGAATCGGCTCTTCTAGGAAGCCTTCTCTTACTCCTAAATCAAAAGCAACTACTCATCCCTATGAAACACATAATTTTAATTTTATCATATATTATAATATTGTATTATTTAATAAATCACCCAACACTGCCCTTATTTTCTTATTTATGTCCCTTAAACTAGATGGTGAGAACCACGGGGTGTAGGGTCATCTCTTACTCAACTCTGTAGCCCCTAAGCTGAGCAGTCTGCCTCAGTTTAGGTTTCAGTAAATGCTCACCTGAACTGAAGCATGCCCTTTGCCACATGTAGATTGCATTTTGACGGGGACAATCCAGAACATCATTTGTAGAGTGTCCAATATGTAAGACCAACTAGACAGAGGGTCCATAAAACAGGTAGAAATTTGGGGCACTATCACAGTCCAGCCTAATTTAGAAGGCTGAGTGGAAGCACCAAGGCTGGGAGTGTGATCCAACATAGTGTCTTGGGAAAGTAACGATCTCTTGGAGTTGCTGAAACGTAAAATTCAAGTAGGAGCAGAGCCTGAAGATGAGGCTAGAGGGAAGAAATAGAAATTCAGGCCAGACTCATACATTTTTCTAAGGAGTTGGGACTTTGTTCTGCAGACAATTGGGCTTCCCTGATAGCTCAATTAGTAAAGAATCTGCCTGGAATGCAGGAGACCCCACTTCTATTCTTGGGTCGGCAAGGTCCCCAGGAGAAGGGATAGATTATCCACTCCAGTATTCTGGCCTGGAGAATTGCATGGACTGCATAGGCCATGGGGTCACAAAGAGTCAGACACGACTGAGCGACTTTCACTTTCACTTTCTGTAGGTGATAGAGAGCCAGCATGTATCTCTTAGTTGAGTAATATGATGGAATTGATATCTCCTGAGTGTGGAGGGTGAGGGAGGAGATGGCAGACAAAAGGCGGGGAGATTGGGATGGTTCACAGGAGGAAGACGTATGCTCTGGGTCAAGTCTGTGAGAAACGGGACAGAGGAGCAGAGCTCCCGGTTAAACACTGAGTTCAGTGAGGCAGTGACTGCCCGTTTCGACTCATCATTTGTCCCAGGCCCCACAGAATTTCAGTGGACACTCAATGCACAGGTATTTGCCAAGTAAGTGACAAGAGTGATTTGAGTGATGTTTAAAAAAAAAAGGATTGATGCAACTGGGTGATTTGGGAACTACAAATAAATATGTTAGACTTAGTTGGCGGCATAGCGCAGGAGTGTGCTAGGAGGGTAGTTTTAACTGGCTCTCCTTTGGCTATCAGATGACTGACTCGGAGTGTGACTGCTGTCCTGTTGAACGTGTGTTGGAGGTGGGCTTGGGGAGGGTAGCGGCCCCTCCCCCTTGGTTTCCGTACACTGGATCTTCCAAGCCTCCTGCCCCTTGACCTTTGAGGCACCTCTCCCCCGCCCCTCCCTGCCTGGGCACACCCCTCTGGGCTAATTCTAAGCTACTCAGGTTTCTAGTCTAGCTTGCCCCAGAGGGCATCCTGCATAGCATTCCTTCTCCAGCCCACTCGGGGATTCTTAAATTTAGCCTCATTTACATACTCCCAGCATTTGCCAGCAAGCAAATTCATTTGGACTCATTTTGAATAAGCTCCTGGGTGCTTGGCTCAGACCTTAAGTATTTCACTTGATTTGTGTTTGAGAGGGGAGGGGAGCCCACAAACAAACAAAAAATGATGGCTCTATATAAAATGACAAATATTTATTGGACTTTTCAAAATGCATGCAATACTTTTAAAGGCCTCTGGGAAAATATTAAATTAAACACTGTGCATTAAACAACCTGTGAAATCAACTGTTCTTGGTACATAAAGGTCTGTTTCTCCCATTGGTGTGTATGGGCTTAGACCATTTGGCCAGCACTGTCTTTATAAACAGAAAATGGTGATGAAACATTGCATTTCAGTGATTCGTAGGCTAAATTAAAAAAAATACACCCTCACCAACAAAATTCTTTCTTCCCTCTTGCTTCAGTATGTGATTTCAGTTCAGTTCAGTCACTCAGTCGTGTCCTACTCTTTGCGACCCCATGAACTGCAGCACGCCAGGCACCCCTGTCCATCACCAACTCCAGGAGTTTACCCAAACCCATGTTCATCGAGTTGGTGATGCCATCCAACCATCTCATCCTCTGTCGTCCCCTTCTCCTCCCGCCCTCAATCTTTCCCAGCACCAGGGTCTTTTCAAATGAGTCAGCTCTTCGCATCAGGTGGCCAAAGTTTTGGAGTTTCAGCCTCAAAATCAGTCCTACCCATGAACACCCAGGACTGATCTCCTTTAGGATGGACTGGTTGGATCTCCTTGCAGTCCAAAGGACTCTCAAGAGTCTTCTCCAACAGCACAGTTCAAAAGCATCAATTCTTTGGCGCTCAGCTTTTTTTATAGTCCAACTCTCACATCCATACATGACCACTGGAAAAACCATAGCCTTAACCCGATGGACCTTTGTTGAAGGTAGTGTCTCTGCTTTTTAATATGCTATCTAGGTTGGTCATAACTTTCCTTCCAAGGAGTAAGTGTCTTTTAATTTCATGGCTGCAATGACTATCTGCAGTGATTTTGGAGCCCAGAAAAATAAAGTCTGACACTGTTTCCACGGTTTCGCCCTCTATTTTCCATGAAGTGATGGGACCGGATGCCATGATCTTCATTTTCTGAATGTTGAGCTTTCAGCCAACTTTATCACTCTCCTCTTTTACTTTCATCAAGAGGCTCTGTAGTTCTTCACTTTCTGCCATAAGGGTGGTGTCATCTGCATATCTGAGGTGATTGATATTTCTCCCAGCAATCTCTATTCCAGTTTGTGCTTCATCCAGCCCAGCGTTTCTCATGATGTACTCTGCATAGAAGTTACATAAGCAGGGTGACAATATATAGCCTTGACATATTCCTTTTCCTATTTGGAACCAGTCTGTTGTTCCATATCCAGTTCTAACTGTTGCTTCCTGACCTGCATACGGGTTTCTCAAGAGGCAGGTCAGGTGGTCTGGTATTCCCATCTCTTTGAGAATTTTCCACAGTTTATTGTGATCCACACAGTCAAAGGCTTTGGCATAGTCAATAAAGCAGAAATAGATGTTTTTCTGGAACTCTCTTGCTTTTTCAATGATCGTTTTTTTCAGGTCATAAAGATCTTTTTTGTACAGTTCTTCTGTGTATTCTTGCCACCTCTTCTTAATATCTTCTGCTTCTGTTAGGTCCCTACCATTTCTGTCCTTTATTGAGCCCATCTTTGCATGAAATGTTCCCTTGGTATCTCTAATTATCTTGAAGAGATCTCTAGTCTTTCTCATTCTATTGTTTTCCTCTATTTCTTTACATTGATCACTGAGGAAGGCTTTCTTATCTCTTCTTGTTATTCTTTGGAACTCTGCATTCAAATGGGTATATCTTTCCTTTTCTCCTTTGCTTTTCACTTCCCTTCTTTTCACAGCTATTTGTAAGGCCCCCACAGACAGCCATTTTGCTTTTTTGCATTTCTTTTTCTTAGGGATGGTCTTGATTCCTGTCTCCTGTACAATGTCACAAACCTCCATCCATAGTTCATCAGGCACTCTGTCTGTCAGATCTAGTCCCTTAAATCTTTTTCTCACTTCCACTGTATAGTCATAAGGGATTTGATTTATGTCATACCTGAATGGTCTAGTGGTTTTCTCCACTTTCTTCAATTTCAGTCTGAATTTGGCAATAAGAAGTTCATGGTCTGAGCCACAGTCAGCTCCCGGTCTTGTTTTTGCTAACTGTATAGAGCTTCTCCATCTGTGGCTGCAAAGAACATAATCAATCACCAAATCACTGATTTTGGTGTTGACCATCTGGTGATGTCCATGTGTAGAGTCTTCTTTTGTGTTGTTGGAAGAGGGTGTTTGCTATGACCAGTGTGTTCTCTTGGCAGAACTCTATTAGACTTTGCCCTGCTTCATTCTGTACTCCAAGGCCAAATTTGCCTGTTACCCCAGGTGTTTTTTGACTTCCTACCTTTGCATTCCAGTCCCCTATAATGAAAAGGACATCTTTTTTGGGTGTTAATTCTAGAAGGTCTTGTAGGTCTTCATAGAACTGTTCAACTTCAGCTTCTTCAGCATTACTGGTCAGGGCATAGACTTGGATTACCATGATATTGAATGGTTTGCCTTGGAAACAAACAGAGATCATTCTGTCGTTTTTGAGATTGCATCCAAGTACTGCATTTCTGACTCTTTTGTTGACCATGATGGCTACTCTGTTTCTTCTAAGGGATTCCTGCCCACAGGTGTAGATATAATGGTCATCTGAGTTAAATTCACCCATTCCAGTCCATTTTAGTTCGCTGATTCCTAGAATGTCGATGTTCACTCTTGCCATCTCCTGTTTGACCACTTCCAATTTGCCTTGATTCATGGACCTAACATTCCATGTATGTGATTTACATGTCTGTAATTCAATTGACTTAGAGAAATTGATCCATGAGGAGATTTTTAAATCTATAGTTTTACCACAATTGGGAGACTATGAATAACATAATTGACCAAATATAATTCTCATCTAAAAGGCTCACCCCTAATATGTCAATATTTCAGAAAGGAAAGAAACCAACAATTATTGAGTACCTACTATGTGCCAGGTTTTGAGCTAAGTGTCTTTTTGATCCATTCTTATTTTAGCTTCATCTTTGCTGTAGCAAAATATATATGTATATGATCTCTATCTTATAGATTAGAGAAGGACAGCTCAGGAAAGCTAAGTGCCTTGTGCAGAATGACCCAAGAAGTGGGCAAAGCAGGATTCAAGAATTCAAGCAGATGTCTTTAACCTGCAGAAGGAATGGTCATAGGAATGAATGCAGGGACAGCTGTCAGACACCTCACTGGTGATTTTCCTCCTCTGTCCTGGTTTGCAAAGCATCAGCTCAGGCACTGTACATGCCAGTTAAATGGATTCAGAGGTAGCTGTGTGCAAGAGAGGAGCCTCCTCCAGCAGGCCACACTCTCAACTATAGTGATTCCTTGGGAGTTACTTACTGTCTTGTTGCTGAAATTAGTGGGGATTCCCTTGCTGTAAGGGGTGATGTTGGCTTTGGGTTAAGATGGTGTATTTGTTTTCTAGGACGGTCTTAGGCTTCCCTGGTGGCTCAGATGGTAAAGAATCTGCCTGCAATGTGGGAGACCTGGGTTCCATCCCTGGGTTGGGAAAATCCCCTGGAGGAGGAAATGGCAACCTACTCTATTATTCTTGCCTGGAGAATCCCCATGGACAGAGGAGCCTGGCAGGCTACAGTTCATGGGGTCACAAAGAGTCAGACATGACTGAGCGACTGAGCCCACAGTGCCCAGGGCTATCCTAACAAAGTACCACATCTTGGGTGGCTTCAAACAATAGGAATTGATTCCGTCATAGTTCCGGAGGCCAGAGTTCCAAATCAAGGTGTTGGCAGGGTTGATTCCTCCTGGAGATTCTGAGAGTGAAACTGCCCCTTGCCTCTCTCCAGTTTCTGCTGGTTGCAAGGACTCCTTGGGGTTCCTTGTCCTGTAGATGCATCACTGTGGTCCCTGCCTCCGTCTTCACATTGCCTTCTTGTCTGTCTAAGGACCCCCTCATTGGATTTATCGCCCGCCTTAATCCAGTATGATCTCATCTCCATCCTTACCTTAGTCACACCTGCAAATACCCTTTCTCCAAATAAGGTCACATTCTAATGTTCTCAGTGGACATGAACTTTTTTGGAGGGCACTATTCAAACCATTACAGATGGATGTTGTTTACGGCATTTAGAAAGTATTTAGATAAAATGCTAGCAGCATTTAATGCTTAATTTTATTAAATATCTTTTTGACTTTCTCTGAGATTAAAAAAATATACATCTTTTTTGGCAGATTGAAGAGGGTCAATCTATTAACAGACTCTCTATTATTAAATGGTAATTTTATGATGGTATCGAGTTTTTCTTAGCGTGTGCTATTATTGAAATATATTACTGGGTTCAGTAATCTCTTATTTAGAATTTTTATATTTATATTCCAATATAAAGGAGAACTGCAGTTTGTGGTTTGAAGTATTTCAACTCAGTTACAGAATCATTCCTGATTCAAAGCAGATTAGGAATTGCCTATCTTTTAAACATTCTGGATAACATTACATGTTATGAAAATCAGTTAATCTTTGAAATTACTTGCCTATTAAATCTTCCAGACCCAATGCCATTTTACTTAAGTGACAGTATGAAACTTAAAAAAAAAGTTCTATTCAAATAGTTATTGATCTAGGCAAATGGATCAATTTTGATAGCTTCTTGGAAACTGTTTAAACATTTCACTATGATTTTTCAGACTAATTAGGTGAATGTCATATCAGTTCAGTTCAGTTCAGTGGCTCAGTCGTGTCCGACCCTTTGCGACCCCATGAATCACAGCATGCCAGGCCTCCCTGTCCATCATTCTTTAAAGGCTTTACCCTGCTTCTTGTACGTACATTGTGCTTTCATGCTTCCTCCTTTTTTCCTCATTACTTGACTTCTTAGAGGTCATTTTATTTTTTGCCCTGCCACACTAAAGTATCAACTTGTAGACATTTTGATTAGTTTTCTTCTTTTTCTGATTCTTAATTTACTAAGGAAACATTACTTATATTTTCCCTCTTATTTTTCAATTTAAATGAAAAGCAGTAACCATATATATGTATCTATATATATATGACACACAATGAAATATACATATATTTAAACATTTAAAAGTTAAAAGTTAGAGTCCCTTGGACTGCAAGGAGATCCAACCAGTCCATCTTAAAGGAAATCAGTCCTGAATATTCATTGGAAGGACTGATGCTGAAGATGAAACTCTAATACTTTGGCCACCTGATGCAAAGAACTGACTCAATGGAAAAGATCCTGATGCTGGGAAAGATTGAAGGCAGGAGGAGAAGGGGATGACATAGGAAGAGATGGTTGGATGGCATCACTGACTCGACGGACCTGACTTTGAGTAAGCTCAGGGAGTTGGTGATGGACAGGGAGGCCTGGTGTGTTATAGTCCATGGGGTTGCAAAGAGTCGGACATGACTGAGTGACTGAACTGAACTGATATATACACACATATATGACACACATTGAAATATAATATACATATATTTAAACATTTAAAGTTAAGCATTTTTCACTTACCTAATATTTAAGCATATCTCATATATGTACAAATGTATAAAGCATTTAATTTATGAATCTGCTTCTGACTATAGCATTTAACACATCTCATGTGGATTTATTTGTCACATATTGGCTTTTTTTTTTGAGTCTTCTTTTTTTTTTAATTTATTTTCTTATTGAAGTATAATTTACAGAATTTTGTTGTTTTCTGTCAAACCTCAACATGAATCAGCCATAGGTATACATATATCCCCTCCTTTCTGACCCTCCCTCCCATCTCCCTCCCCATCCCACCCCTCTAGATTGATACAGAGCCCCTGTTTGAGTTTCCTGAGCCATATAGCAAAGTCCCGTTGGCTATCTATTTTGCGTATGGTAAGGTAAGTCTCCATGTTGCTCTTTCCATACAATTCATCCTCTCCTCCCCTCTCCCCATGTCCATAAGTCTATTCTCTATGTCTGTTTCTCCATTGCTGCCCTGTAAATAAAATCTTCAGTGTCATTTTTCTAGATTCCATATATATATGTTAGAATACGATATTTATTTTTCTCTTTCTGACTCACTTCACTCTGTATAATAGATTCTAGGTTCCTCTACCTCATCAGAACTGACTCAAATGCATTCCTTTTTATGGCTGAGTAATATTCCATTCGGGCATGGGGTCCTCCCGGCTTTTGCCCCTGACCTCAGACGTGGGGTAGCTCCTCTTGGCCGTGCTTAGTGCGCTGGTCGCAGCCGCCTGCGCTTAGAAAAGGCACAGGAACCAGAGATCAAATTGCCAACATCCGCTGGATCATGGAAAAAGCAAGAGAGTTCCAGAAAAACATCTATTTCTGCTTTACTGACTATGCCAAAGCCTTTGACTGTGTGGATCACAATAAACTGTGGAAAATTCTCAAAGAGATGGGAATACCAGACCACCTGACCTGCCTCTTGAGAAACCCGTATGCAGGTCAGGAAGCAACAGTTAGAACTGGATATGGAACAACAGACTGGTTCCAAATAGGAAAAGAAATATGTCAAGGCTGTATATTGTCACCCTGCTTATTTAACTTCTATGCAGAGTACATCATGAGAAACGCTGGATTGGAAGAAGCACAAGCTGGAATCAAGATTGCCGGGAGAAATCAATCACCTCAGATATGCAGATGACACCACCCTTATGGCAGAAAGTGAAGAACTAAAGAGAACCTCTTGATGAAAGTGAAAGTGAAGAGTGAAAAAGTTGGCTTAAAACTCAACATTCAGAAAACGAAGATCATGGCATCCAGTCCCATCACTTCATGGGAAATAGATGGGGAAACAGTGTCAGACTTTATTTTTTGGGCTCCAAAATCACTGTAGATGGTGACTGCAGCCATGAAATTAAAAGACACTTACTCCTTGGAAGGAAAGTTATGACCAACCTAGATAGCATATTCAAAAGCAGAGACAGTACTTTGCCAACAAAAATTCATCTAGTCAAGGCTATGGTTTTTCCTGTGGTCATGTATGGATGTGAGAGTTGGACTGTGAAGAAGGCTGAGCACCGAAGAATTGATGCTTTGGAACTGTGGTGTTGGAGAAGACTCTTGAGAGTCCCTTGGACTGCAAGGAGATCCAACCAGTCCATTCTGAAGGAGATCAGCCCTGGGATTTTTTTGGAAGGAATGATGCTAAAGCTGAAACTCCAATACTTGGCCATATCATGCGAAGAGTTGACTCATTGGAAAAGACTCTGATGCTGGGAGGGACTGGGGGCAGGAGGAGAAGGGGACAATAGAGGATGAGATGGCTGGATGGCATCACTGACTTGATGGACATGAGTTTGAGTGAACTCCGGGAGTTGGTGATGGACAGGGAGGCCTGGCGTGCTGCGATTCATGGGGTCGCAAAGAGTCGGACACGACTGAGCGACTGAACTGAACTGAAATGAACTGTATATTCCATTGTGTATATGTACCACAACTTCTTTATCCATTTATCTGTTGATGGACATCTATGTTGCTTCCATGTTTTAGCTATTGTAAATAGTGCTGCAGTGAACAGTGGGATACATGTGTATTTTTCAATTTTGATTTCCTCAGGGTATATGCCTAGGAGTGGGATTGCTGGGTCATATGGTGGTTTTATTCCTAGTTTTTTAAGGAATCTCCATACCATCTTCCATAGTGGCTTTATCAATTTACATTCCCACCAGCAGTGCAAGAGCATTCCCTTTTCTCCACACCCTCTCCAGCATTTATTGTTTGTAGACTTTTTGATGACCATTCTGACTGGTGTGAGGTGATATCTCATTGTAGTTTTGATTTGCATTTCTCTAATAATGAGTGATGTTGAGCATCTTTTCATGTGTTTGTTAGCCATCTGTATGTCTTCTTTGGAGAAATGTCTAAGTCTTTTCCCCACTTTTTGATAGTGTTTTTGTTTTTCTGGCATTGAGTTGTATGAGCTGCTTGTGTATTTTGGAAATTAATCCTTTGTCAGTTGTTTCATTTGCTCTTATTTTCTCCCATTCTGAGGGTTGTCTTTTCATCTGGCTTATAGTTTCCTTTGCTGTTAAAAAGCTTTTAAGTTTAATCAGGTCCCACTTGTTTACTTTTGTTTTTATTTCCATTACTCTAGGAGGTGGGTCATAGAGGATCTTGCTTTGATTTATGTTATCGAGTGTTCTGACTATGTTTTCCTCTAAGAGTTTTATAGTTTCTGGTCTTACACTTAGGTCTTTAATCCATTTTGAGTGTATCTTTGTGTAGGTGTTAAGAAGTGTTCTAATTTCATTCTTTTACATGTAGCTGTCCAGTGTTCCCAGCACCATTTATTGAAGAGACTGTCTTTGCCCCATTGTACATTCTTGCCTCCTCAGTCAAAAATAAGTTACCCATAGGTGCCTGGGTTTATTTCTGGGCTTTCTACCTTGTTCCATCGGTCTATAATTCTGTTCTTGTGCCAGTACCATACTGTCTTGATGACTGTAGCTTTGTAGTATAATCTGAAGTCAGGAAGGTTGATTCTTCCAGCTCCATTCTTCTTTCTCAAGACTGCTTTTGCTATTTGGGGTCTTTTGCATTTCCATATGTATTGTGAATTTTTTTTGTTCTAGTTCTGTGAAAAATGTCATTGGTAATTTGATAGGGATCACATTGAATCTGTAGATTGCATTTGGTAATATAGTCATTTTCACAATATTGATTGGCATTTTATATGTTATACAATCCCTATTTACTTACAAGTATAGGTGCAAACTTTAATTTTGATCTTCTCTGACCTAAGAGGTATTTAAAGGTGTGCTTACTCAAAATAATTGCAATTTTTGCTTTAATCTCTGCTCGACATTTCTAGTCTTATTGGATTAGAAATGATTCAATCACAGTCTTTTGGGGACTTATGTATTTGGAACTGTATTTAGCTGATCAATTTGCATGGATACCTTAAAGACATTTAAAATGTCTTTTCTATAAGACATAAGTATAATATACCTTTAACATTAATCTTACATGTTAATTAAAATACTCTATATCCTACTTAAATTTTCATCTTCCTGATCTTTCTAAGAGTGTTGGTTTATGTTGTTTCAGTTAATTGGCCATTTGGTGAGGGAATAGTTAGATATGAAGTTGGTTAGTGTTGTTCATCTGTTTCCATGTGGGATTTATGGCTATAGACAATGCCATTGGTGGTGGGTTAATATCCCCCATGTTTTTGTCAATATGTACTTCCATTTCTAATTATTTTGATTCCATATTTTGTGTTTTTGTTTTTCCTGTAGAGCTGCATGCCTATTATATTATGGGCTTCCCTGATAGCTCAGATGGTAAAGCGTCTGCCTACAATGCAGGAGACCTGGGTTCGATCTCTGGGTGGGGAAGATCCCCTGGAGAAGGAAATGCCTATTATATTAAATTAAGATAATTCCTTTGTTACTATAAAATGAGACTGTAGCTGTTACTCTTTACTGCATTTTATTCTGAATTCTACCTTGTCTGGCGGCTTAGCCACTCAATTGTGTACAGCTCTTACAACCCCATGGACTGTAGCCCACCAAGCTCCTCTGTCCATGGGATTTCTTGGGCAAGAATACTGGAGTGGGTAGTCATTTCCTTCTCCAGGGGATCTTCCCAACCCAGGAAATGAACACAGGTCTCCTGTAGATTCTTTACTGACTGAGCTACGAGGTCTACCTGAATTGATTTTCACTCATGTGTGATTGTTTACTGCGCACTTCCACTCCATCCTGGAGGTAGATGAGAGGCATCTTCCACTAATACTTCCCTGAAGCCTCTGTGTGTGTGTGTGTGTGTGTGTGTGTGTGTTATACAGGTGTATAGCAGGCATCACAAATGAGTGGAAGATGGTGAAAATTAATGTCAGGGAGATGAGATAGAATAACATGTCTTAAAGAGTAATAGCCACAGTCTCATTTTGAACAGACAAAGGAATTGTCTGAATTTCATGTAATAGATGTGTAACTCAATGGGGGAAAAAACAGTAGATTCAATATATATCAACTCAAAATAATCAGAAACAGAAGTAGAAGTTGACAAAAAGTGTGGGAGACCTGAACCCTCATGCCCAGTGTCTGAAGCTTTCTAATGGAGGAAAGAAATGGGGGCAAGACAAAACTCAGTGGTGGTTTCTGCGTTTTACAGGATGGACTGTTCATTTCCTGCTGGAGACTTTCTGATGCAGCTGTTAGTGAGACAAGCTGATCCAAACAATTTCTCTGTCAACAGCTGGGTTCTTAGGTCCTGGGTTCTGTGGACCTGCATTCTGGTGCTTTGTGGTGTGTACAACCTAAACAGAAACTATTGAGACAAGCACACAGTGCTTTGGTAACATCTATGTGAAGGATGAGTCTGGGGGCCATTGATAATTTCCTTGGAACCCATGGTGCTTTGGAAAACATTTTGGGAAGAAATAAATAATAAGTTCTGCCACCTCACTCCTTATTATTCATCCATTAAGGTTTTGTTGAGCAGCTAAAGTGGCCAATGAGGAGTCCAGCCTGAAAATAGCGAGGTCAGTGAAACAGACGTGAGTCATACACAGTCCCATGAGATGGAAACCCTGTCCCTCTGGAGGATAAAACCAATAAAGTTATGGTCACAGGTCACCCATTTCCAAGAACCACAGCCTCAGAGGGGAGACCGATTCGAGGTGGGTTCCCACAGTCCTCTCACATCTTGGAGAAGACAGTGGGAGAAATGATTTTTGTGATGAGGAATTGCTGGTGAGAAAAGTGATGTGACAGAAAGTGTCATTGCCTTGGGCTAAGAGAAAATCAGCAATTAACCAGAGAGAGACATGTGCCCACCCCCCCCCCCAAAAAAAATCCTTAGTGTTTATATATATGCTAAGGAAAGGGGTTGCTGTGGGGAGCGGCCTCCTTTGCCCTGGGTACAGATAAGTCTACAATCCATCGACAGGTCCTGGCAGACCGAATCAAGAACGCTGGGAAAGTCCTGAGGTTACATTTTTCTTTTTGAAGAGTACTGCCAAATTGCTAATTTGGACTCACGTTCTTTTTCTGCAACATAGCTTTCTCTGACCTCGAAGGAGCTAGGGTGTAGGCTGCTGAGTGTCTTAATGTTTGAGAATTGCCAACTCTGCTTCTCCTCCCGTAACTCTCGAGTGGATTGGTCCATAGAGTTAAATGGCTCATTGCAATTCAGCAAAGTGGCTTTTATGTGCAATTAATGTTTGTTAATTTGGTTAAATGTCAAAGTATACATTTTTTGGGGGGGCAGCTGGAAAGTTCCTGCAATACAACCTCCACCCCCAAAACCTTTTAAGTATCAAGGGGTGAGATGTTATTCTCAAACAAATGGGAAAGTGATCATATTCAGCATCTGTTTTAAATTGAATGGACAATACCTTAGTTAAATGTCCCTCTTGGGAGACAAGACAGTAAGATGTCAGCACAACTGAGTTTAGAAGCAAAATTAAGGGGATAGTTGAGAAAACCCAATGAAAAAATATTGCCTTTGCCACCTGGCCCCCAAAGAAAGAAGAAGGGCTTTGAGTTAGTTGTTTGGCCCACTTGTTCGCATTCCTCATCTTTTTGTTTCCCTGAAATTTTAATATTCTTCCACTTCTGTTTGTATATTTTATGCTCTGCATAATTTTTTGTTATTCTTGGATGTGTTCATATCTATATTCTGTGTTCTGGTTCTGTTGCTTTGAGTGCTAAAGACTCAGCCACAGTTACAGGATTCTCATTATAGTGACCATTTTTATTAAAGTCTACTGTGCATTTATTAAGAATACACACAGTAAAAATATAGACTACTGTACTTAATTCTTTAGCCCTGGCATGTATCTATCACTAAAGTAGAAAAACGGTTGTCTTTTTCTAAGTTTACAGGGAAAAAATAGGCTTAAGGGTCTCATACTTCTTTTCCCCTAAGAATTGGATCCTTACTATAACTCCGTGCTGGTTAAATTGTGCTGCAGACATGCGTGGGTAGAATTTAGGTGTGACTTGTGGATGTCCTAGATATTTTTAATTCCTCGTCTTGTCCTCTTTTTAAAAATCACTCTTTTGCACTGCTCATCTCTCTGTATCTCCATGGCGCAGTGCAGTGATGAAGTTCTGTCTGCTCCACTCACTGGCCGCTCACCCTGCTGGATGTGGGACTTTAGGCCAATTCCTTCTAAGCCTCAGTGTCACAGTCTGTCTTCCTTTTGTTGTATGAACTGCCTTATAGTCATCACTCCTTTCTTCCTCATAACGTCAGAAAGGAAAACCTCTGGGACCAAGATGTGGGATCTATGGAGACCTGTAGTTTGCTCCTTAGGTGAGGACAAGAGTCATCCCAGTGGCTCTTCCACATTAGGCAGGGTCACCAAAGCCAGCAGAGCGTAAAGAACCTACATGTTCTTGGTATGTTCATTGTTTGGATCATTTTCAGAAATCCATGGCCATGGCTCATTGATGATTCTTGGCAGGGCCAGCTGCATGGGCACTTGACCTGGGGCCAGTTGTGCAGGTCTCGGTGCTCAGAAGGTGCCTGCACCTGGTTTAATGCCTTACTGTTGCCATCTTAAAAGTTTTTAACCATCTTTGAACAAGAGGTCCTCCACTTTGTCTTGCACTGGGCCCCACGAACGGGAGTTCCTGTCTTCCTCACAGAGTCAGGGACACCTGTGTGTGTGCCTCTCTGGGCCAGGAGTACACGTTAGTGTCCCCAGGGTTCAAAGGAGAGAGCTGAGCTCAGTGAGGCTCAGCTTAACACGCCAAAGTGTCTGCAGTTACACTGGGTGGCCAGCTCATTCGCTGATAGCCACGTTTTTATGAATGGAAGGGAGCAATGTCCAAGGTACTTTTCGATTCTGTGGAAATCAGTCCTTCTTATCTGGGAAGCTCTCTGAAATTTGTGGCCCCCTAATCCTTGAAGGTTTCATCACTTTAGAGTTGATACAGAGTCCTATGTCCTACCACAGTTACCCTTTGGTTGTTCTTTCTCTGAGAGTCCTCCATAATTTTGCAGACATGGCCTGTGAATTTCACCCAAAGAATATACCATTGCTTCATGGGACAGGCTATGTCCAGGAACTAGACTATGGTATGCCAACAGAAACATGTTTGACTTTCTCCCAGACCTTGGCTGGATCTCCACTGCCTACTAGAAACAAAGCGGGGGGTGGGGGAACCCTCCTCAGCCAAGCATTCAACACACATTTTGATATATTTATCAATATGTTTTTTCAGAGAAGTCCCTAACTTCAGGGGCTGGGAAGGACATATCGGTGGGATCAGAGAAGATAAATGACACATTCTCAGAGAAATATGCCCGCCTTGGTGATGGGGTGATGTCCCAGGACTTACGCTTAAGAACGGGCAGCCAGGTTGGTGGAGAGAACCAACTGGAGACACACTGCATGGTCTCTTTCTCTGACTCTGCCTTTTATTTCCTTTTGTGTGTGAGATGAGATTTTAGTTGGTTCATGAAGGAAAGACAGGACATGATCCCACTCTGACAGAATGCTCCATCATAGAATTCCTACTCAGTGGGTAGGATTCTGGACAGGATTCTGTTGATTTCTTTGGTTTTCACCCAGTTCTTGACTTGGTGGAAAAGCAAATCCCTGGTCTAGATTCACTGTCTATCCCACCCAGGGCCTCTCTTCCCAGGAAACGGAACCGTGGTAGGGAAAGAGTCTTGGAAATGGAATAGGGAAGTCTGTTTGCAAGTCCCGGTTGTGTGGGTAGCCCTCAAACTTTCCGAGTCTCATGTTTCTCATACTTGGGAAGGGATGGGGTGAAGTTTGTGCATTGCAGAGTGACTGTGATGGTCACAGGCTACAGTCTGTGAAAGCACCCTAACCTAGCATGTGGTACATAAGAGCTATTCACATTTTATTTAGTTGAACCAGAGCAGAGGAGTAACTCTGTGTGTGTTGAATTTATTGTTATTAAATGTCGTTTTGGCAGGAAACCAGAGTTGACTGTATTTTGCTTTGTTTGCCTACATAGACTCCCTCTGTATTTTCTACATTATATATATGTATAATGATTATGACGAAGAAACCCCAAATCACAATAACTGGTATTTCTGCCCTGACTTCTGTGCTAGGAAATGTGAGGGGAGCAGGCAGAAATCCATTTTACTAACATTGTTAGACTTTACTATATTTTGGGCCAATGTAACAAATCTGCTAATCCTGAAAGAATGTCAGCCGAGCAAGAAAGAAATCCACTTGCTCCAGCCTGCAGCTGAGCAGAGATCCTGGGTCTGGTTGACAAGAGAGCAAGAAAGGGCAAGCTGGCCAGCAGTCAGCCTCCAGATGGGAGTTCGCCTGTCCCAACAAGGGCAGAAGGAGAGAGAAAAGGACAACCCGAGTAAGGACAAGAGAGGCGCATGCATGCGACGGGCACCGGGCGCACGGACCCTGACCACAGACCAGCAGAGCTGCACACTGGCCCAGGCGCTGGCAGATGCGCAGCAGGCCTTCCTCCTGGGGCAGAGACTTTCCCAAGAGGAGAATTAGAAGGGCTTCACCCTCATCCTAATGGCCCTTCAGAGGCCACTCCTTGCAGACTTGATTTCATATCTCCCAAGGGAAACATTTTTATCTTCATGGGAGAAGTCTACAACAGATTATCCTCACTGGGGTCTTACTTTTCCTACCAGGATAGAAGAGGGGCACACTTTAGGCCTTCATGGAATTCCAAACTCACATTCCAAAGAACAAAATTGCATTTGTTCATGTTATAAATAATAATGCATTTGGACCTGGCAACCCCTAGGCATGGCTGCAGAAGATATATAATACAATTAGCCATTGCTGGGAGTTGCCAGCTAACAATGCTGGCAAGATTTATGTGTTTGCTTTTTCTATAAGTAGAGTTTTATTTGATAAGTGCAGTCCAAAGATATAAAGAATTAATCCAGGGTCTACATTGTGGGGTATTTCCTCTGTAATATTAAATATTGCACCTCTATCCAATTACATAAAATTATGTTAATATTATCTTCTTTGTTGTTGTTGTCTGCCTGTTTCATCTTTGTAGCCAAAGAATTTATTAAAAGTAGTGACTGGCTTCCTTTCAGTAAAAGGTAGATTTTTTTTTTTTTAATCATCTTAGAAGACTACAATTATTTCCTCCTGAAAGAAACACTCCCGACTGGGGTGGAGGGTCTGCTTTTCATGACCTTTGCTCTGGACTCCTCCAACTTATAGCTCTTTCCTTATGGCCAACCTGAACTTCTAGGAATAGCAAAGTCACACATGTTGAATGCATTAGCCAGTTGGTAGTGTAGAGCATTGGGAGTGGGCATTTGATCATTTCAAAGGATTTGATACCTATCAAATATAGAGATGGGCTTCCCAGGTGGCTCGGTGGTGAAGAATCCCCGCTTACCAATGCAGGAGATGCAAGAGACTCAGGCTCAACC
Source organism: Bubalus kerabau (assembly GCF_029407905.1). Taxonomy (NCBI): domain Eukaryota; kingdom Metazoa; phylum Chordata; class Mammalia; order Artiodactyla; family Bovidae; genus Bubalus; species Bubalus kerabau. The sequence continues at coordinate 10,264,918 of NC_073640.1, read as the reverse complement.
CCTTGGTCGGGAAGATCCCCTGGAGTAGAAAACAGCACTCGTCTCCAGTATCCTTGCCTGGAGAACCCCATGGACAGGGGAGCCTGGCGGGGTACAGCCCATGGGGTCAGGGTTGCAGAGTCAGACACGACTGAGCACATAGCCCTGGGTGTTGTGCAGATCCTTGTGGCAGGGGAAACGGAGATAAAGACCCAGTAGGAGAGTGACGGGGGGCAAGATCTGGGGATGAGTCATTGTTTCTAATGCCACGTGACACCCAGACATTCAGTGTGTTTACTGGTGGCCACTTAATAAAAAATGTATCTCAGCCTGGTGATGGTGTGTACAGTCTCTGCCAAGGGTCTTAGAACCTGGGAGAGAAAGCAAAAGGTGACATAAAAATTAAAGTGTGCCACATTCTCAGGTGAAAGAAGGAAGATCCACTCTTTCACACAGATGTACATCTTAGAAGAACTAAGATACACACAGACAGAACACAGATAAACACTTGCCAACTGCTGCTTTCCATCACCAAAAGGGTGGTCTGTGGCCCAGTGCTGATTAGTTACTGTCTGTGGTGAGAAAAAACACAGAAATTGACAGTTTGCCTTTAGAAAGCTTTATAGCAATTTAACACTCTCATCTTATTTTTGAGGAATCAGAGTTTTAAAAAAAACAAAAACTTGACCTTATAGTTTGTGTTACATTGTTTTAATTCTACTGTTTGCTGGCAATGGATTTTTATTAATTAGAAATAAATGCATTAGAAAAAAGAAAATTGGGTTTTTAACTGGATGATTTGAGAAAGTGTAGGTCTTAACAGATAGTACTTTTTCCATCCACAGAGCCCATTACAAAAATTAAAAGACAGCAGAGACTTGATACATGTTAACCTGACTTGAGCTTTGAACCTGACTCAAATAGCTGCACTAACCCATGACTTCTGCTGTCAGGAAGCGGAATTATGAGGAGAAACTAGGATTTAAGGCAGTATCCTGTGTCCCAAACACGTGTATATTGAGGCTTCACAAAAATTCCCAGAAGAAGGATAGTTAGAACCACTGTACAGGGAGGAAGACCAAGGACACACAGTTACACAGCTTAGAAGGGGTAGAGCCAGGTTTCAACCCCCAAAAGCAGATTGTTTCTTTTTCTCGACTTGCCTTGGCTTAGGGGAGACTTCCAGGGAGTGGGCATCGCATCCCCTCAGTGTCCAGGCCCAGTGGGAAGCCCCTGGCCACATTCTCTCAGTAATTCCCTGAGAAGCCCTATGAATTTATCTAGCTCTTTACAGATGAGGGATCTGAGTCATGAGAGGTTACCCGATGGAAGAAAGACCAGAGCAGGCAGTGTCTGACATCAGTTCTGTTCAGCAAGAGGCGGACATGGTCCAGCAGTGCAGTCAGACTGTTTATCTGAGATGGGGGCTCGGTACCGCTGTGTGGGCTGTGCACTGCACAGCAGCGAGGGCTCTCAATCGCACCATCATCCGAGTAATGCAGCCCCTGGAGCTGTGCAGTGCACAACCCCCGTGGCTCAATCAGTGGGCCTGGCTGAGAAAGGCGGCAGAGTCTGAAACCTGCTGTTCAAAATAGTCCCAGATGCGCTTTTCAGAAAACACGCCACGCTCCGCCCTACACTCCTCAGAGAGAATGCCTCTCCACACGACCTGATGCCCCTATTGTCCTGCCCCCGGCGTAGGTCACCGGTCAGAAACAAAGCAAGATGAGCTTGTGATACACCCTTTGTTGGTCCTTTAATCTCTGGCTCTCTGTGCTTTTATGAAATGTGAAAGTAGATTATGGGCTGTGAAGCACTATAGAACCGCGTTAGGTAATGACTGGGACATAGCAAATGCTGCCAATGATAATAAAGGAAGAATGAGGTCATAGGAAAACCCACTCACGTTTCAGCTACTCGTTGTTTTGGAAGATCCAGATTCCCCAAGAAGAACAAAACAAGCATTTGTTCTTACTGATATCTCTGTTGCCCTCTCATAATAAGACTTGGCATGGAGTAGACATTCAATAAATGCTGACACATGAAGACGGGGACAGAGAAATGAAGCAAAAGTTGGGTGATTGAATAAACAAAGTTGCAGGAGTGGCCAAAAGTGGGAGCTTGCTGCCTGGCGGTGATCTTTTTTTGGAGAGGTAAATTGGCATAGATTGTATGGTGGTACCTCTTTAGGTGTAAATTACCAGTCATGGGAACCAGTGTTTATTGAGTCCCACCTCATACATCAGTCACTGTGTGGGGGACTTCTCCACATGCTAGTTCATTCAATCCCTCATCAGCCCCAGAAGGGAATCACTGTGGTCTCCATCTCACAGGTTAAGTAGCTGGTCTAGGTCCACATTTGTAAGTGACAAATGTAGGATTTAAATGATGTCCCTCATCACTCTGGAACATGCACTTTTCTGTCCTATTTGTTAAGCCAAGCAAAACTGCCCCAATTTCCTGTTTGAAATCATGGGCTTTTCAAGGTGTTGGGTTTGTTATGCCCTTGTGTCTGCTGTTAGGTTCTTGACATTCCTGGGAGAGCCTTTCTTCTCCCAGTACCTGGAGAAAGCCTGGACTCCAGGAGGAGAACACAGGGCAGAACCATAGATTCCATCCCAGCAGCCAGAATCTGCTGCTGCCTGGAAGGGCCAGACTCTTAGGTACTGAGACGGGCTCTTGATAAATCAACTTTCACAGGTCACAAGATCCTGAGACCTTTCAAAGGAAGGAAGGGGAATGAAACAGAGAAAGAATAAGAGGGTAAGAGGAAACCACCCTGGGTGGATCATTGTGTTACTGGATTCATCTTTTCCGCTGGTGCTTAGTGGCAAATACGCTGGGGACCATTAGGATTCAGGGTGATGAAAAAGAGAACCACTTCCTTCTCCTGTCGTTTGATGGCATTGGATCTGGAGGTGGGGCTGCAAACTGCTGTCTGTGTCTTGTGGATGTTGTTAGTTTTACTTCAAAGCCCTGGAATTCTGAGGAACGGGCCTGGAGAGGGATGTGTTTGCAAGGAGGAGGGGGGTAGGGCCCGTAGGTCAAGGGGGAAGAGGAGACTCGCCAAGTGTCAACATCGTTCAGTCTTTCAACCTGTCAGCTTGGTGCCACTGCTTCTGCCAAGACCCGGAGGTTTCCCCGTGGCCCACATGTCACCTCGAATCTGACTTTATGTTTCCAGGGCATGGCTTATGAGCACCCTCCTCCCTCCCGCTTATGTGCTGACCCAGCATCCCTTCCTTTTGCTGCCCGGGTGGTGGGTGAGGGCAGACCCCTGGGCTCTAGGTCTCCAGCATCGAGGGCCCCGTGCCAAGTCCACACCCGGGGCCACGTGATGCTCCCAGGCTGCTCCGCCCTCCTGTGCTGCTCAGAGGAGGCAAAGCCCTGGGTCTGGGGTTTTCGGTGGTGTGTGTTTATGCTGTTAGGATTTGAGGACAGTCAACCCAAACTTCCCAAGCATGGTGAGCTGGTCCTCTTAGCCGCTGACGCTGCAGGGGCCTAAGAGCCCAGGTGTCTTTCTTTGCGAGGCTCAGCGCTGGTAGGGGGTTTGAACATGTCCTTATTCCCTCAGGCTGCATCTGTAACGATTTGTAATGCTGAGCCACACGGAACATCTTCTGGTGTTTTCCTGTGCCTTCTCAGTCCTAAGTCCTTCTTAAGGATTCCAGAGCAGGCTGTCAGTGTGCTCTGTATTCATGGGCCTTATTATTGTCAGAATATTCTAGTTTAGCTGCCTGCTAATGGCTCCTGCAAACCCATCTCTGTGCCCTGCCTGCTGGGTGGATGCTGGGCAGGTTGCCATTAGAATCATCCCTTTTCCCTCCATCCAGAGATTTGGGGCAAAAGAGAGAAAACACTGTGGTTGTTTGGGGGTGAAGTTCTGCCTCCAAATAACCAGGATGTCTGGGCTTTCTTATCTGTGGGGTTTAATTCCCCAGAAACTTTCTAAATAAACCTTCCAGCTGTTTTTTGTGTCATTGCTAAAGTAGCTAAGTGTTTATCTGCAGATTAGAAGCTTTGAAACTCACATAGAGTCTGGTTCATAGGATTTAGGGTCATGTTCTTTGCACCTTTGATTTGGTGAGCTTTTTCCTAAGCACTCTTTGGTGTCTTTGGTGAGGTCAGTTAAAGAAGACTGTAATTTTTGCTCTTCCTCCCATGTAGAGGCAGGCTCTTATTCCCTCCCTTTGAATCTGAGTGGCCTTGGTGACCTGCTTAACTGGTAGAAGGTGACAGAGGTGATGGTCAGAGACATCCACGGCCGGGTCACACCGTCTTGCAGCTTCATCCTAAACCTCTTAGAATGCTTGCCCTAGGGATGCTCCCTCTGGGAACCCAGGTGTAAGGCCCAAGGAGAGACCATATGTAGGCAGTGTGTGGACCGGCCCCAGATGAACTCCACGGTCAGCCTTCCCAGCCCAGGCTCCTGGCTTGTGAGTGAAGATACCACCTTGGAAGTGACCCTGCAGCTCTGGTTGCATGACAAGTTAATCATTCCAGATAACAGATGAACCAGCCAGCCGAACCCAGCCTGAATTTCTGATCTGAAAAAATAAGATGGGTTTTTATTGTGGAGGGAGTGAGATAGCATGAAATTGCTGTGCATACAGAGGTGCCTCATATGTCTTGGCTGTGGATAACTAATACTCATTTCAACCTCTTAATAACAGCTCCCTTGGGGTCAGTGACATTAATAACCAAAATTTAGAGAATTATTTGGGGCTTTCCTGGTAGCTCAGCTGGCAAAGAATCCACCTGCAATGAAGGAGACCCCAGTTCAATTCCTAGGTTGGCAAGGTGGAGGGCATGACTACCTACTCCAGTATTCTTGCCTGGAGAACCTCCATGGACAGAGGAGCCTGGCAGACTACAGTCCATAGGGTCACAAAGAGTCAGACATGACTGAGCAACTAAGTACAACACGACTCATAGAATTATTTGGAAATGTAAAGTTATCTTACAGATCACTTCACATTTTCAAAAATTAGGGTTTTTTTTTTGATTATTTTTATTAATACAATTGTTGTTAGTACCATCATTACACTATTCGGACAAGTAAGAAAATATGTTTTTCTCTCCCATTTTAGAAATGCAAACAGACCCAAGGAGGCTGAATGCCTCATCACTGGTAATAGTTTTCATGACTTCAGGCCCTGGTACAGGATCATCTCACAGTTCAACCTCAGCAGTAACACAAGGGGTTATAATCAAGGACATGACAGAGACAGATTGTTAGCCAGGACTTGTCATTGCAGGTGAGGGTCTATGGGGTTTGGCATGTTCTTTCCATCTATTGTAAAATGACATGTGCAGAAAACCCAAGTGTCTTCAGATGTACTCTGTCTCTGCTCTAATTTCAGGATTTGATGGCAATGGCTTCTCATTTGTACCAATTGTAGAACTACCCCTGGCTGACTGTGAAGAAATGCCTATCAAAGTTCAAAACTGTTATCTTGAAGAGGTCAGTGAGAAGGAAAACAACATCTTATCAGCTGGGATCCAAGTTAATGTTTCTCCATTTATTTTAACCCTTAGATGGGGGTGTCAGAGGGATTAAGGGGTGCCTGAGTCATAAGACCTTAGTATACAGCACATGACACATCCCAGAGGAGCTTGGACTCTGGGAGCTAAAGGGGCCTCTGCTTGGGAATAATTTCAAGGGAAGCATCAGTTATGGGGCTCTGTACAGGGTATGTGAAGAGCCTGAACATGTCGCAATCATCACCCATGAAATGTGGACTCCTGTACGAGCCTGCTGTGGGCTGGGCATGGCTCAGGTGCTTTGCGTACACAGTGTGACTTAATCCTTCCACAAAGCTATGAGGGAAGGAAAGGAAACCAACTGTAAACCAACATATAGAGATATATACATAGACACATAGATACAGATAGGTATATCTGTTTATATATATATATTCTTAATATGGGCTCTGTAGTCAGCCTGATTTAGGATTAAATCTTGACTCCATGATCAGTATGTAATTGAGGCCAAGCAAACTGTCTCTAAGCCTCAGTTTCCTTGCCTGAAATTCAGCATGATACACGTGGAGTGAGTGCTTGGCCTAAAGTCTGCTGTGTGTTCTGAGCTCATGCTTGGTCTTCACCACCATCCCCACCATCGCTGGCATCATCATGATCACTGCAGGCCTTGATTATCCCCATTTTCTAGAAGGCTCAGTGATCCGAGGCTCAATGCCCTTTGGTTTGGGAAGTGTTTCTAAGTTTTGCTAACATCCTGTTTTATAGAACTGTTTCTCCTAAAGAGGAAGGTACTCCTTTTTCAACTGCATTTCAGTCCTAATTATCTGAAGGAGAACGTCACCATTTAATGCTAATAGGAAATTAAAAGCAGGCCTTAGGATCAGAACTCTAGATAGGAAATGCTATATGACCAGAATTTAAGAGTCTGGCTTTTATTATGATTTCTTCACATTTCCATTCTATTTATGTTGTTTATTTATTTATTTATGCTGTTGTTCAGTTGTCAGGTTGTGTCCTACTCTTCACGATCCCCTGGACTGAAGCACACAGGCCTCCCTTTTTCATTTATTTATTTATGGGAAATAGTAATTAATAGTTGTACACTTGAAGTGGCGATTAAAGTTTCTTATGCCATACGATTAAGGCAAAGGGTAAAATAGTAGACAAGTAGCAAATAGTAAAGAATGTACACAGATATGACATAAATGGTGATGGTGTAGGTGAGTGAGTGTACACCGCCGTGTCGCCTCCACAAAACTTAATCTTGGTTCTAGGCTCAGAATTGTAGTGCTTCTCTATTTATGTTCTTCCTAGAAAGCCTACTATGGTGTCACAACCACCCAGGAGAACCTAAGAAACATGCAGATTCCTGGCCCTGACCCAGTGGGCTCTTGGGTTCTCACCAGCTCACAAGAGCTGACACATCTCTTCCCAGCTCTGTGTTAACTGGTATCATGCTGGCAGCTGAAATTGGCCGTGGTGAGAACACTTACACCAGAAAATCAGCCAATGCCACAAATCAGGGCTTTCTTCTTTTTCTTCAAGAGAGAGCTGGTTGCAGACTTGCCTCTGCCCCAAACCTACTGAATCAGGAGCTCCGGGGAGAAGGGCCCCAAGCACCCGTGCTTATTAAGTTGCCGCCCAGGTGATTCTGCTGCTCTGCGTACGTTTTGTAACCACCACCGCTTCAGAAACTCTCTGGACCCGCAAGCAAGCCTTGCTTCCTCTAAGCCACTCTCCCTGCTCCACCCGCAGTCCTCCCAGCCTCCCTGCCCACTGACGGTTCCGCTACCAGAAGGGAAAATGCTGCAGCTGCTTCCCTACCTGATGAAGCAGAAACCCCGGGCAGGGCTGGAGCGAGCGCTCATTTAAGCACAGATAGCTGAAATAATTGCTGAGTGAATCTGCAAAGTGACTGGCCGAGTAAATTGCTTTTTTGTGTGTCAGGTTTATTCGAGTCTGCCCCCAGCGCTGGGGGTGGAGAGTGGTGGGGAAGGGACTCCCAGAGAAGCTCAGGCTGGCAGGGTGAGCCCCTGGCTGCACCTCCACTTCCTACTGCAGTGCCCGCCCGGCCAAGCTCCCCCGGAGGCTCTGAAGGCTGGGAGGGATCACCCCCAGACCCTGAGGTGTCAGTCTGGAGCTGCAGCCCTGTCAGCTTCCCCCAGCCCTGGAATTCAGATCAACACGCACGCAGCCCGTGAAATGGTGGGCTGATTTCCCTGTAAATAAAAGGTTACCTACCCATTCCCGGGCATCTAATATGTGGCGTTTCACGCACTATGCTGGTTTTATTTAGAGCAAAGTCATAGTGACCGCACAGGAAGAGCATATGAGGCACTGTTTTAAGCCCCCTTTTGTCCATTAACTCATGAAAGATGTACAGCAACACTATGCGGTGGGTTTTCTTCTTCTCCACTGAGGAGCAGAGTGAAGGCACCTGCCCGAAGCCACAGAGTGGGGATCCCCGTGGGGCCCACCTGCCCCCCACCGACCCCTGCCAGCTGAACTCTCGCCCACACACGCTGAGCTGCCTCTCACCCTGGGCATCCCTCACCCCCTCTGGAAAACCCTGCGCAGCGGGTGACGATGATGATCGTGCTGCCGAGGACAGGACAGCTCCAAGGAGCAAAGAGACTAGTCCCAGATCCCACAGGGAGCGACGGAAAGAGCCCCCAGGAAATAAAGGGCTGCAACAGATAAGCCCGGGACCATTCTGCACATGGAGCCGCTGTGCTCACACCTTCACAGGGTGGCGATACCTGCTTCAGGACCACAGAGCTTGAGACCAGGAGCAAGAGCTTGGTGTCGCGGCTGAAGCAGCTTCCTTGGGGGTCAAGTTTTACCTCCGCAGCCCAGGGGAGTCCCTCAGCCTAGCAGTTTCTCTCCCCTTTTGCAGAGTGGTCGCACTGTGCCCTACACCTGAAACTATCAACATCATAAATCAGCTACACTGTAACAAGTGAAAAAAGAGTAACTCAGAAAATATTAGCTCAAGATAGCATCGTGAACATTTAATAAACTAGCATGGAAAACCCTCTTAGCAAAATTCCTGACAAAGCAGGGGGGAGAAAAAAGTGGTGTTATTGTTAACTGTTTCCACTCAAAACTGGATGCTACTGTGACTTTGGCATCACGGTTGACCTACAGGAACATACCTCGAAGCCTGGAGCCCGCTGTCCCTAAGGTTAGTCCTGCAATTAAGCCCTAAACGCAGTCAGGGCTTTCTTCCTGGCTGGCTTCCCACAAGCATTAACCTGAGAGGGGGCGGGGGTGATTGACACAAGGTCCAGATGCCCAGCCCTCCTGAGATGCTGGGCTGGGGGAATGGACACGTTGCACTGGTTTTCTCTCCCAGAGGAACTCACTCATTTGTCACCACCTGGTCTGACCTTGGGGTTGACCCCCTTGCCCCCACACAGTGGCAGTCTCAACATGGAGCCAGCTGGGGATCCATTTGATCTCAGAGTGGTCCTCTCAGACCAAGAGTAAACTCCCCTTTCCCGTCTGTCGGTCGCAATGAAGGCTGCCTTGTCTCCCGCCGGACAGAGTAGACATATTGGTTTCAATGTTTGATCCTAGAATGTCAGCAGTGGCCCAGATGTAATGCAAGAAGCTGCCCAGGGCTTCTTTTCATTCTTATTTATGTTTTAAATACTTCAGACTATTCTAAGTGCGGTACTTGGTGATTGAAGACAGTTTAGAAAATATAAGTGAAAGTAAGAAAAAAAAATTTAAACCACGAATCCTACCTCTCAAACATAAGATATAGCTCGATAGTCTTTATCCAACTCCACTTCTCTTATAAAGTAGTGGAATCACTGCTTATAAAGTAAGGGAATAAATAATAAATATGAAGTGCTAAGTGGTTTAAACAGTCTCAATTTGTTGCTTAAAAAATTCACATGGATAAACATTTTGGACCTTTGCCTTCAATTTTGAAAAGGAAAGAGCTGTTCCAACAGCCAAGGTCTCAGGAAGACATAGGATATGTATGGTCTTTGGCTCACTCTGGTACCCACTGCTGCTACTGCTGCTAAGTTGCTTCAGTTGTGTCCGACCCTGTGCGGCCCCATAGATGGCAGCCCACCAGGCTCCCCATCCCTGGGATTCTCCAGGCGAGAACACTGGAGTGGGTTGCCATTTCCTTCTCCAATGCATGAAAGTGAAAAGTGAAAGTGAAGTCGCTCAGTCATGTCCGACTCTTCACGACCCCATGGACTGCAGCCTACCAGGCTCTTCCGTCCATGGGATTTTCCAGGCAAGAGTACTGGAGTGGGGTGCCATCACCTTCTCCATCTGGTACCCATGGGGATGTCATATTCTAGAGCCTGAGAGAAAAGAATTAGGAGTGTTTAGAAGCCTGTTTCAGATGGAGCGCCTTCCTGGAAATTAACAATGGGGACAAAGGTAGACTTGGGTTCGCCGGGCACAGAAAAAGGCTCTTTCCTACTCACAAAGCCATTCCTCCAGCTTCCTGGTGTGCACAGGAAGAGGATGAGGAGACAGAACAGGAGAGCCAGAGCTCCTTCGTGTTCGCAAGGCTGGCGAGGGGGAGGAGAACCTGGCCCAGCTCAGCCCCCATTGGCTGCACCTTTGTAGCGTCATCATGATTCAAGGCCTAGTCCTCCTCTTTGCATGCCCAGAATGACGCTGCCTTGCAGATGGAAAGGGTGTGTTGTTGGTTCAGCTGGCCCAGTTTCTAGCCCCCGAATGGTTGCAGGGGAAGCCAAACTGCAATCAGAAGATTGCTTGGTGAAAATGCGCCATAAGAACAGAGTGAGCAGGTGATGGAAGCGGTCTGTGCCTTCAAACTTGACCTCCCGTCTCCAACCAGGAGGAGAGGGTGGCCAGGGAGTCTGGACCTAGAGGCAGCCTGGGGTTGGACTTTCTCTATCCTGTCTTCTCTGTTTAGAGTGGTGCAGGGTTTGGAGTCAGTGGACCTGGCAAGTCACTTAGGTCTCCCTTGCCTCAGTTCTATAACCTGTAGGTTGGGAATGACGTAGTGTCTACCTGTGTGATCCATGTAAACCACCCAGCACGCTGCATTGCTGTTGCAAGAACCGTGCTCTTTATTTCCTTCATGGTTTGGTTTGTTTTGTATAGTAATGAAGCTGCTGAAAGTGAATGTGTTAGTTGCTCAGTTGTGTATGACTCTTTGGGACCCCATGGACTGTAGCCAGCCAGGCTCCTCTGTCCATGGAGTTCTCTAGGCAAGAATACCGAGGTGGGTAGCCATTCCACACTTCTTGCTTAGATCAGGAGCCATTCTGTCCCATTAAATGACCCTTGGCCTTCAACTAAAAGTAGTTGCTGATAACCTGTGTCCATGACTCCTCTTTTGATTTCTGCTCTTAAGACTTCCCTCAGGCTTCCCACATCTACAGGTGAGGCTTAATGACGGGATAATCCAGGAGAGGAGATGTTGTTGTTGTTCAGTCACTCAGTCATGTCTGACAATTTGCAACCCCATGGACTGCAGCACATCAGGCTTCCATGTCCTTCACTATCTCTCAGAGTTCGCTCAAACCCATATCCAGTGATGCCATCCAACCATCTCATCCTCTGTCGTCCCTTTCTCCTCCTGGCATCAAATTTTCCCAGCATCATGATCTTTTCTAATGAGTCAGTTCTTCACATCAGATGGCCAAAGTATTGGACCTCAGCTTCAGTATCAGTCCTTCCAGTGAATATTGAGGGTTGAGTTCCTTTAGGATGGAGTGGTTGGATCTCCTTGCAGTCCAAGGGACTCTCAAGAGTCTTCTCTAGCACCACAGGAGAGGAGATAAAGAGTTTCAAACTCGGATCATGGTCTCTAGGAAGAGTCGACCAACATTCTCAGTACCCAGAGGTTCGATACACCTTGTAATCTTCACTCCTGCCATCCAGTCTAGTAGACACCGTGCTTTCCTCCAGTCCCATTTTTTGGGGGTAAACACACACACACGAAGAGAAAATCTTAAGTGCCTGATTGGGGAAGGACCCCCACTCAGACCTAACAATATAATGATACAGAACAGAACCTAATCCAGATCTCATTTCATTTATAAGAAAGTGTTTATTAGCAAGCATTAAGATTATAAGGAATTAATTTTAACCCAGAAAGGAGTACATTTTTCAGGCAAGCAGAAAAACTTTAGAATTTTTTATTAACATCAATTGACATCTAGGGATTTGATAGTTTCCTTAAAAAAAGCTGGTTTGAAAGCCCAGCCATTTGTACATAAACTTTCTCCATTAGTTGGGCTAATTGCTTGAGGACTTGCCTACTAATCTGGCATTTTCTTCTTGCCTGAAGTCCCATATGTGGTCCCCACTGGGATTTAGACTCTCCTCTGGTGTGCGAAAGTTAGATCAATTGATAACTTCAAGAGCACAGATGCCAGTCTTGACTACAGAGAGTACAAGATGGCCTGAGAAACCTCTTCTCATTCTGCTTTTCCATCCAAGTTGTAAGGCAGCATTTTACAGAATGAAGGACCTTTAGGCCTAGAGAGACTCTTTCCATTTTGGTACTTTGGGTAACCTGATGCTTTCAATAATACCAGAATGTATCATAAGACAGTTGTTCGCTTTTCATTTCTCTTTCAATATTTCTGAAGGTGTCTAGGAGGAAAGGTCAGTGTGATGCTGGTATAAATTGTCAGCCTCTTTCTGGGGTTGCCAAATTTAGCACATAGAAGCATAGTACATCCAATTAACTTTGAGTTTCTGATAAGCAAATTACATTTTCAGAGTAAGTACACCTCCAGTAGTGCATGGGGTCATACTTATACTAAAAAAGTACCTGTTGTTTATCTGAAATTCAGATTTACTGAGAGTCCTGTATTTTATCAGATACTTTCACCCCTTTCTGATTTCTACTAATCCCCTCTTAACGAAGATTAAGTAGACTTCAGGCTCAGACCCTATAGTTGGCAATGCTATCTAGTTAAAATTTAATATCAGGATTACATTTTCACATCTTATTTTTACATGTCACTTTTAACTTAGGGCAAATAATACCAGTTATGCATTTACAGTAGTTCTTTTAGAAATAAACTTAATTTTAAATAAATTTAAGTAAAAACTAAGAAATGGATGGATTAAAACAAAAGGTTAGCATAGAGTGAAACTGAATGTGGGCCAGAATTACTGAGGATGGGGCACACGACCTTCCATGTGCTTTGATTAGATGTATCTTGCATATCAACCTGGATCAGATGTAATGCTTGAAGAGAAGTTTGAGGTTAGTTATAGGAATCCACAGTTCTCTCTGTAAATTTTTATAACTTAAGAGGGAGGAAAATCCAGATTGCCTTTTTTGAGGGGTGGGGGGAGAGTGATGGATTATTTTAGGACCCAGTGAGGCTAACTTCTGAGTGGGGAAGACTTTTCATTTGGAATTTCTTTTCTACTCTTTATACTTTCTTCCCAAGTTTTCTTAGTTCCTGGGTTCTCAAAGTGTGGGCCAGAAGCATGTCATGAGCTGGGAGCCTGTTAGAAAGGCAGACACTCGGGTCACACCTCAGACCAGCAGTATCTATTTCAACAAACCCTGCAAGTGATTCTGATGAAACAAAGTTTGAGATTTACGGTCATAATTCATACATTAAGGAATAGCCACACAAAGCAACATGCCCTGTGTGGTTTTCCCTGCTTCTCTTAGCTGGACATGTTTTCTCCCTTATCTGAATAGCCATAACGCTTCATCTGAACTCCTGTGGAGTACTTGACTGTGCTTCCTGGGCAGTGCAGGTATTTGCAAGCAGTATCTGCTGTCCCATTTGCCACAAGCTCTCTGACAAGAGGGACATTAATTATGGATATAGGAAACTTAGCAAAGAAATATCAGAACTCCTTATCTGACTAAGAATTTTAAAAAATTAATTCATGAGATATTCTACATAGGAATGATTAAGGGAAAATACCCCCACTAAACTCTGAATAGCAGTATCTTCGGCTAAAGATACCAACCAGACAAGACACAGAAGAAGAAATGCAAATTCCTAAATATGCAAAAATATTCAGTTTTCTTGGAAAGTAAGTTAAAGCAAATTAGGATATGAATAAAGAAGCGTTTTAGCTATAAAATTAACAGAGATTAAAAAATGGTAATATTCAAGTTTGGCTAGAATACAGAAAAATAAGCATTCATATAAAGTGCCTGAGGGAGTTTAAGTTATACAATTGATATGGAAAGTAATTTGGCAGAATATATGGACCGCCTAGGAAAGTTCATGCCCTTTGACACTATCATTTTTCTTCTTGGGGCAAAGTCAAAAATGCATATGAATATTTATGCACAAATATGTTCATTGCAACATTATTTATAAATAGCAAAAATGTGGGAATGAAATGCATGCCAAAATGGTTAAATAAATTATGTTAAATAGAAATGAGAGAACATATGCAGCCATAAAAAAATGTTTTCAAAAGATATTTAATGACATGGAAAATGTGCCTCTTCTAATGTTAAGTTAAAAAAAGAGAGCAAGATAAACATTTATATATACAGTATCATAAGAATTATGTTAAAAATGTGTGTGTGTGTGTCCAAAGGAAAATAGCCTAAAACGTTGCCAGTATTAGCTCTGAAAAGCAGAAATTTCTACTCCTATGAGATGCTACATCTCTTTATTTTCTTCTAGACTTTAGACAGCTGGATCCATGAAATAAAATAATGGGCAGAAATAGATTCACATACACTGTATTCAATCAGTTTGTTTTTGGCATCTGGATAAGCACAGAGGGGGAAAAGAAGTCTTGACCTCTACCTCACTCCATAGACAAAAATTAATCTGAGATGAATCTTACAGGGAAACGTAAAATCTCTTAACTTTCTATAATAAAACATAGCCATCTATCTTCAGGACTTTGAGGTAGGCAAAAACTCTTTTGGGGGCAGAGGTGGAGAGTTAGGAGGTGTACCATGAAGATAAATATATATGTTTCAAGTTATTTCAGAAGTTCAAAGATTGTCTTGATAATTAAGCAAAATAATGTCTATGCAGTGGCCAAGACATAGTATAGTGTCTGGTATGTAATATGTGCTCGAGTTTCACTCCCTTTCCTCATCTCCTTTATCCAGGCACGAATGTTACCATCTCCACACTGGGGTCAAACAACGGGAAGCAGTGGGTCACGCGTAAGTTCTGGAATTAGACCATTCGGATTGAAGTCACATGCTCACCCCCCGAATAACTTGGAACACATTCCATTTAATTTCTCTGTGCTTCAGTTTCTTCATATGTAAAATACTGAATTAACCCATACAGTCTTTGGGATTCACTAGATGATCCATATAAAGGGCCAGCACAGAGTGGAGGGTATAGTAAGTGCTCGAGAGACCTTAGCTAGATACAGTTACCATGGAGTGACCTTCTTCTGATGTTAAGTAGCACCCACTCCAAGTGTGGGGTAGAGGAAGTAAGTGCTTAGGACCTTGGAGAGCTGTCTGAGTCGAGGAATTGCCTCAGCTTTTCAAGGCCACGCCTTCTGTGTTTCCAGTGCCGGTTAGATGCTGAAATACATACTACATGGAACTCAGAGCAACACAGAAATCATTCTACTTAGACCAATGACTGCCAAATTAGGAACATGTCCTCAGCTCTGGGTTAGGATAAATTACACTCTATCTTCCCTTATTATCTTCATGGGGTCTGTGACATGGTCTCCTTGAAATTAGGTGTTGAAAACACTAAGACAAGTAGGGTCGCAACATCTGTGATGAAGGCCCAATTATCAAACGAGAAGCCGAGGGTTCTCAGGCTGCTTTCTTGGCTGTGTTTGGGGGAAGAACCATTTGTAGAGTATCCCTTGTTTGTAACTACGTATGATGATTTTGCTGGCTGACTCAATAGCTAGCCAAAAATCAAAGCAAAATCTAGTCACACCCCCCACCATGCAGAGGGATATAAAGAAGAGGGTTCCTAGTTCATCAGTTAATACGAGTTACCGCCCCAGCACTACCGGCAGGGGAATGAAGAAGGTGCCGGTGGTGGTGGGGTGTGTTGCATCTTGGGAGCCTCGGGGAATCCAAGAATTGCTGGTTTCTGCTTGTCTGGTCTAGGGAGAGTCATCAGGTCAGCCAGCAGTGTCCAGCAGGCACAGCTAAAATAGCATGGGCAGGGACACGGTGGAGGTTGGGGGGGGCGGTGTGTTCTTTGACGGTCTGAACTTCTGTAGTCATAACTTTTACTGAGAGGTACTGAGCATTCACAAGTTAGTCCACAAAGCACAAATAACCCGCTTATGCTTTCCAATTATCCCTCTTAAAGGTGGTCTAACATATGACTGAGACCTCGTATTTAGTGCCATATCTACATCTAGTAGTTTCTCAATAACTGAGCTGGCCCTTTAACTTTGCCGGCAGAACATAATACTGCCCCAGAGGACATACTTTCTACTGTTTCTCCCATTTCACTGATGGTTAGTTGGTGAGGCCCCAGGGAAGGAACTGGGATAAAGAAGATCCCGTAGATCTCAGGAGCCCTGTAGAAAAAGTTAGACTCTGGGATCTTCTTAATTAGGAGTCTTTTGGTTTGAAGCAACTCAAATCAGCTCTAACTAGAAGAATTGGGGAAAGGGAAGTTTGTATAAGTCTGTGGGTTATATCACCATTTTCACGGGCAGGGAAGGATCCAACATAGGGCTTGAATTTAAATCTAAACATTTCTTTGTGCCTCTCTATCTAGTCCATCCCTCTTTGTTGCTGAAGTCTTTTTTTTCCCCCCAGTTCACATGACTAAACCAGGTCATGGAAACCACATGACCTGGTCAGAGAAGACAACTACATGTCTTCTCTGGAAACCAGGCAGACTGAAGCTGGGGTCTTATGAGTTATTCTATATTCCTAGAGAAGAGACTTGAGCCTTCTTTGGGTCTGATACCATCTATGATTTAGTTTTTCTCAGTCAGGAGCCCATGCTGTTGCCAGATAGACAGAGCATATGGGTCAGGATAGCTCCCAGCAGAGATACTAAGCATGTGGCCCGATTGGTATCTATTCTATCAGTGATACTGGTACTCTAAGATGGTCCTCCTCTTTCCTGGGAATATGAGAAAGGATTGAGAAAGAACCCACATATTCCAACCAAGCATTCAGGGTGCATTTCCTTAATAGGCTAATGAAAGATGCTACTAAGATAGTGGACCTAGAGCTTAGCCTTGCAGCTAAGATACTTCATGCATGGTGTCAGAACAGCCCATTAACTAGTCCCTTGGGCTGTGCCTCCCTGACCGTCTTCACGACTGTCGCCTTCCTTCACTACTGCCTGCTGCTCAGCGGCCCACTGCTTGGCCTGCCTCACGGACTCCGTGCTCTCACCCTGTCCATGTCCTGCAGTGCTCTCAGAGATTGGGCTTTCTAAAATTCAAACCCGGCCACATCACCTTCCCTCTTCAGAATGAATGTTGCTGGTGTCCGTGTGCTTTGCTCTGCTCTGCAAGATGCCAACCAGTGGCTTTGTCCTCACGTCCTCATCATGCATGCCAATCAGAAGGTATATCATAGGTTTGTCCAGCTCAGCTCACAGGAAAGGCGATGGCGTCAGGCCCTAGATTCAAGTCTCCTCTCACTGCTAATTGGCTCTGTGACAATGGGCAAGATACTCATCCTCCCAGGCTTTTAGTTTCCTCCCTCGTAAAATAAAAATTAAAATAGGACCCACACACAAATCTATGGGAAGAACTAAATAAGCCCACGTAAAGTGCTTTGGGTGACGCCTGTGCCTGTGCATGTGTGTGCTTAGTCGCTCAGTTGTGTCCGACTCTGTGCAACTCCGTGGACTGTAGCCCGTCAGGCTCCTTTGTCCATGGGGACTCTCCAGGCAAGAACACTGGAGTGGGTTGCCATGCGCTCCTCCAGGGGACCTTGCCAACCCAGGGACTGAACTCAGGTCTCCCGCACTGCAGGCAGATTCTTTACCATCTCAGCCACCAGGTGGTAAGTGTGCAGTAAGCAGTGCCTACCATCAGCAGCAGCAGTTTCATCAATAAAATGAACACCGTGGTCAAACAAACGAGCCACCGTTTTGATTCCTCAGCCTCCAACTCTGGTAAATTGCAAACTGTGCTAACTACCCATTTCTCTGAAGCCAAGTTGAATATGCTCCTTTAGTAAATGGCCAAAAGGAGGATGCGAACTCTGGAAATAATGAATAAAATGCTGCCTCATTAATGAGCCCTTAACCATACCTCCGTCAGAGGCACCTAAAAGATAGGAATAAATATTTCTTAGAAATAATGTCTTTTTCTCCCAAGCAGAATACCAATCCTTGACCTTGCACTGCCCACAGGAGTCTAAGGGCAGATGCCACCGGGCCTTTGGGACATAGGGTCTGAGGTGTGGCACGTAGCTGGGCTCCCCGTCACAGGGATGTGGCAACCCCGTAATTCATTACCAGTGGAAATAGAACATCATTGAAGAGATAAGGGCAACAATGGCTTTCTATCCAGTGATAAATGACTAACAGTTGCATTATTTTCCCTTATTTATATATGGCTCTCTTTATTGAATTTAGGGAGAGATAAATAAACGATCTGCCAAGCGTCTGGTTAATATTACTTCTCGGGAACTTGTTTTAGGCCCAACTAGACTCCTACTGATACTATCTGTAAGCTTTTCAGGAGGGGAGAGACATAACATTTGTTTCTGACAAGAACCCTCTGTTTGCCTTATCTATTTCATTTGAGAGGCCATCGACCCCTAGCTTCTTTGGTTAAAATGAACTCTTTCCAGCCACGGGGGAGTTCTTGAACTTGCCTCTCAGCACATGGCGTGACTGGGTGTCTCCGCTGCAAATCTGAGGACCCCTGTCACAGAGAGTCAGACTCAGTGCTTCCTGCTGGCCTCCAGGAGACAGTGAGGGGCATGGTGCTGGGTGAGCCTCTCCCTGCACATGGTAAGATAAACTCACTTTTCAAATTTGAATAATTCCTTCCTGGTCTGAATAGAGAGAGGTGCCTTTTCTTTTAATCACACCGTTTTTAAAATTTAAGCATTTATTGATGCACACTGGTTTAGGAACACAGAGCTGGTGTGTGGCAATGGAAATCAACCCTAAGCCAATAAATAAACCCTAAGCTAATAAATAAATAGCCCTGAGCCTCTACCAACATGGAGACTTTATTTTCGAGATAAAGAGATAAAGCCGTCCTTCTAACGCCCTTTCTCTATGTATTGGAGGCATAGTTCTACATGCGCTCCAGGAATTCATACTCCTCCTTTGCAAGTGATTTCACGTACAGCCTCTGAAAACCTTGCTCTGATCCTAGATCTGCATCTCCAAACAGCTAACTGCTCTGCCGGGGTCTCACACTGTTGGCCCCCGCATGCTACATGCCTGTTTACAAGGCTCCTTCTTGCCCTAGACAGCAAGTTCTTGGAGGACAGGCACTGCAGTCTCTCTGTAACTTCAGGGTTTAGTAGAGGGTGTGGCACAGAGTGGGTGTTTAGTAAATATCTCTAGATCTAATGGGTCAGTTCCTTTCCCTTGAGTGCTGGTCGTGTTCTTTCTTGATATTATTTCTTATTTGAGACATCTCTCTCTCACCAGACTGTAATTTCCTTAAGAGCAGAAATTGTGTCTGTATGTATACAATGTTCCCCTCACTGTCTAGCACAGTGCCTGACAGTTGGCATTCGATGTATGGTTACCAACAGGATAAACGAGAGATTGAAAGCCATGGGGTCTTGGGATTCAAGGCCTGTGCATGTGGGCAGACGTCACAGTGCTGCACAGGACCATGCACCTAAGTCAAGGCTGGCTTGGATTCCAGCGAGATGCTTGTTTTACCGTCTGTAAAATGCTACCAGAATCTCAGAGATATTAATAAGGATAGAGAGCCAATGACCGTGGAAGCTCCTACTTCACTTTGAGGTGCCATGTGGATGTTAACTGTCTTTGACTGGCATCCTAGCCCTGACCACCTCCTTGAACCATAGTCAATACGCAGGGAAATGGATCCACGAGGTGGGTCTCAGGATGAGGATCTGGACCTGGGTGATTCTCAGGTTGCATGAGCCATGGTACCTAAATGAGAGAGTCAACAGGGAAAAAGAGGCTGTGCTGCTATTGTAATAAGATCTATCCTTGGTCCCTTCAACTCTGTGAGTTCCTTGAAGGTGGTCTTGAATGGGATTCCCTTGTTTTGACCGTCAGTGGTTCTTCTTCCCTGAACCCTCCTTACCTCATCCCACATCAGCCGTTTATTCTCTCACTTTCCCTCTGACCTTTTCTGCCCCTTCTTTACCCTCTAATTGAGCTAGGCACCAGGTGGGGTTGAGCAGCACAAGGAAACCTTTTACATCAAAGGAACACGAGGAAGAGTTTGGGCGTCTGGCAACTAGCTATGCAGCAGCAGGCTCTATATCATTCCATCCAATCAGTGTGCTGAGTTTTGTCTAAACCTTCCTCTGTGTCCTGCATGCAGTGCACCTGCCCTGAACCACTGCCGCCCAGCTTCACGCAAGCTTACTGCCTTGCTCTGAAATCGCTGAAGGTACTCGGGCTAATGAGCTAACTTCTGGCTAAAATCAAGTTTAAACCCTGAAATCCTTCACATTGCTAACAACATTATTCTTTTAAAACCAAACTGGAAGCATTATACTCCCTTTATCCCATCCCTTGAATGAGTTTCTAATTCTCCAAGTTAAATTTCACATGCCTCACCCTGAGACTGAATGCTCTGGATGCAATGTGCCTTTAACTCAGCTTTCTAGCCTCATTTCCCTCCGAATCTTAGAAATAACTAGCCCCCAAGCAGCTCCAGACCCCTTTATGGGAGGCGGGGAACATGGAACGCTCCCTGTAGCGCCATCCTTATATCTGTACTATTTTGTGTACACCTTCCTTGGAATTTTAAATTCATGATCATCATTTAATATCCACTCAATTATTCCCTTCTCTAGGAAATTTTCCCGGAGTCCATCTGTTGAAATAAATTGCAGGAGCTCTGCTCCTAGAGTGATTTCACTGCTGCTCCGTTCAGCCCATCACAGCTCATGTGGTCTCCAGAACTACAGGCACAGCGGTGCCTCAGTTCAGGCTGCTCTAGCGGAATACCATAGACAGAGTGGCTTAAACAACAGACACTTATTTCTCACAGTTCTGGAGGCTGGGAAATCCACGATCAAGGTGCCAGCAGATCTGATGTCTGATGAGAGCTCTCTTCCTGGTTTGCAGATGAGGGGAGAGAGAAACCATCTTTCTTGAGTCTTTTCTTGTAAGGACACTGATCCCATTCATGAAGGCTTCACCCTCATGACCCAGTTACCTCCCAGGGACTCCACTTCTAAGTACTATCACATAGGGAGTTTAGATTTCAACGCAAAAACTTTCGGGGAGGGGGTGGGGAGTGGTGGCAGACCTCCAGTCCTTAGGAAACATCTGTCACTTCAACCGAAGGGTGAGCTTCTTGGAGAACAGGATCCTGTTTCCACTCTGTGCTCCTTAGCTCAAAGTCTAGGACACAGTGAGTGCTGATGTATCTATGGGAATTAATTTTAGCAGTTTTTCCATAAGTATCCTTTCCCCCTGTGTTGCCAGTTCCTTTTAAAGGACTAGTTATTAAGGAAAATTTCAAAGTACACACAAAAAAGTTGAGAGAATAGTTTGGGAAACCATGTATTCATCATCCAGTTTAAAAAAAAAAAAAAAACCTTGCCCATGCTTTTAAAAGCAAAACTCCTCTGCAGACAAAGCCTTTGGTGTTGAGGGGTATAGTTCTGTAGTGTCCAATTAATTCAAATCAAGTTTGAGCTGAGTTTCTTCCCCCAGAATAACATCAATAGGACTCCCAGTGAAAGGATGTCTTCCTAAGGCAATTCTGAAGACAAAAATGCAATATAAGAACACACTTCCCAATAATGTGAAGATCTATGGCTCTACTAAATAAAAATGTTCCCTTAATGTACTGTTAAAAAAAAAATAAAGATGTTTGGCTAGATTTATCAACCTGCTTCAGGAGCAGAATTAAGTTTCCATGCTACATTTTTTCTACTTATTTAAAAACACCTGAGTTGTTACATAGCTAGTCAGACAACTGCTTCATTATATAAATACAATACATGTCTGCTCTGAAGATGTGTGGCTTAAGAAAAGACTTCTGTGTCCTCAGACCTGTTGGGTAACTTGCAACCAATGATTCCTAAGGACACAGATGTTGGTGCAGTTAGCTACATGTTACAGTTTCAATAGATTAATAAGACTATGCTTCCCTGGTGGCTCAGCTGGTAAAGAATCCACCTGCAAGGCAGGAGACTTGGGTTTGGTCCCTGGGTTGGGAAGATCCCTTGGAGAAGGGAGCTGCTACCCACTCCAGTATTCTGGCCTGGAGAATTCCATGGACTGTATAGTCCATGGGGTCGCAAAGAGTTGGACACAACTGAGCAACTTTCACTTTCTTTCAAAGATACTTAATGGGCTAGAGGTATGTTCCCACAAAATGAAATTAAAGCCGGCTCTTACAATTTTGAAGTGATGCTGCCTGGAAATTGAATAGCAAGCCAAGCAGGAGGCAGAACTCTTCATTCGGAATGGATCACCCCAGAAGATCTACAGTGATAACAAGCATGTGTGCATATTGACACGTCACTGCATCATATGCCCATTTTAGAATCACACAAAGTTCATGGCCTAGAGTTCGACAAACAGCACATGAAGAAGGGTTTTTGCCATGTCTTTGCTCTTTACATAAGCTATTCACCAGTGTTGCCCACAGCTTCTAACCCAGGCAACTCACAGGCCATGAGATGATGGAAAACAGTCAAACACGGAGTGTTGAAACTGTGACCCAGTGGCTGCCGATCTCCCCCGGGGAGGAAGGGAACCAGCAGCAGGGAAGGCTGGAGGAGCCCAGTGAGAAGCTACAATAATGTGAGGGTGAAAATCAGAATGAATGGGGTCTCATCACTTCTTAGAACCAACCGTAAATTCCATCTATGATGGAGCCAGGAGACTTGGAATGAACCAAGCAATGAAGACACTCGCTTCTTCCCCCCCACAGCTCCCACAAACCTGGATTGATGGAGTATAAAAAAGTTGGCTTTTTTGTTTCATCTTTACTCTCAATGGGAGCCCAAGAGAGATTTGGAATATCACATTTCACTGGGACAGACACTCCAAACTCACCTTAGCGGCCCCACCTCAACCAATACTCCTGCATGAGCTTGGCGCAGTGTAGATTCCTCAGGAGCCTTCATCAGCAACTAATTGATTGACTCAAGCCTAAGTAATGGATGCTCAGTCTCTGCTGGCCCTCTCTCTGGTTCTCAGTCTCACCAGATCAGGACCGACACATCAATGTAATGAACTGCATCCATTATTTTGTCTCCCAGCCATAGAAAACGCCATTGCTTCCAATTAAATTCTGTGTGGTTTATGGAAACCAGCCAGCTCACCTGCATTAATTCTTCCCTCTCCTGGCCAAGCCATCCTATTCAATTTCATCCTTAAAATCTAGTGCTCCATACTCTGAAATGCCATGGGTTGTTCTACAGTAAGAAAGTTGAAAAGAGGCTATAGGGAATCTGAAAAACAGTAACAGCTACCTTCCACTTTCTGGGCAGGACCATGTTCCAAAAAATGCACCAGGCACTTCAGTAAGAAGTTTCCCACTTCATCCTCTGGGTCCATATAATCCACCCTTGACAGAGGGGAAACTGAGACCTGGAGAGAGCCCATGACCTTCCTAAGGTCACACAGAAAGTGGCAGAGTTGAGACAAGAAAAGTGCCTGACACATAGATGACAGTTCCTCAGCATTTCTAGTCTTGTTCCCGGCTGTGGTTGTGTCTCCACCATCTATATCCTTCTAGAGTCCTGTAAAAGGACTATTGGAGTTTGTAAAGCCTGTTCTGGTATTTCAAAAACAGAAATAATTCCTACATTTACTAATGAAATAGTTTCACGGTAAAAACAGTGTTAATTTTGTTTGGGCGGGGATGTTACTAACCCGGCATAGTAATCCCAGTTATCCATGTTGATCAGTACTAGGAAGGAAAAGGAAGTCTTTGAGCTCTTTCCTAAAGGCTGACTGACTAACTGGGGCTTGGCCAGGTGGAAAAGGAAAAAATAAAAAATGGGAAACCTGTCGTCCTGAGATACCACAGTGGATATGGAGGGTAAGGGGATTCAACTCTGTTTTCAAGTCATTTAACGATGAAACCTATTCTCCATTGAGTGGATGGAGGGTATGGAGGATGTATGTTGGGACTGAATAAACTAAACTTCTTGAAATCAGGAACTTTGTCTGCATACCTTTGCTTCTCCAGAAGAGTGACTAGTATATACTAGCTGCTCAGTAAGTTATTAAAAAAAAAAGTCTTGAGGTGTCCCTGGTGGCTCAGTGGTTAAGAATTCACCTGCCAATGCAGAAGACATGGATTTGATCTCCAGTTTGGGAGGATCCCACATACCTCAGAGCAACCAAGCTGGTGCACCACAACTATTGAGCTTGCGCCCTAGAGCCCACAGGCCATGACTACTGAAGCCCTCACGCCCTAGAGCTGTGCCCCACCTCCACAGCATGAGAAGCCGCTGCGATGAGAAGCCCACTCACCACCTGAGAGCAGCCCCCACCCACCACAACCAGAGGAAAGCCCACGCAGCAACAAAACCCCAGCACAGTCCTAGATAAACAAATGAACTAAAGGAAGTCTTGGATGGGCCCTTACGTCCAGAACATGTGGTATAGAGAATGGTATTTGGGTTTTTTGAAGAGATCAGATCAGATCAGACCAGTCCCTCAGTCGTGTCCGACTCTTTGTGACCCCATGAATCACAGCACACCAGGCCTCCCTGTCCATCACCAACTCCCAGAGTTCACTGAGATTCACGTCCATTGAGTCAGTGATGCCATCCAGCCATCTCATCCTCTGTCGTCCCCTTCTCCTCCTGCCCCCAGTCCCTCCCAGCATCAGAGTATTTTCCAATGAGTCAACTCTTCACATGAGGTGGCCAAAGTACTGGAGTTTCAGCTTTAGCATCATTCCTTCCAAAGAAATCCCAGGGCTGATCTCGTTCAGAATGGACTGGTTGGATCTCCTTGCAGTCCAAGGGACTCTCAAGAGTCTTCTCCAACACCACAGTTCAAAAGCATCAATTCTTCGGTGCTCAGCCTTCTTCACAGTCCAACTCTCGCACCCATACATGACCACAGGAAAAACCATAGCCTTGACTAGACGGACCTTTGTTGGCAAAGTAATGTCTCTGCTTTTGAATATGCCATCTAGGTTGGTCATAACTTTCCTTCCAAAGAGTAAGCGTCTTTTAATTTCATGGCTGCAGTCACCATCTGTAGTGATTTTGGAGCCCAGAAAAATAAAGTCTGACACTGTTTCCACTGTTTCCCCATCTATTTCCCATGAAATGATGGGACCGGATGCCATGATCTTCGTTTTCTGAATATTGAGCTCTAAGCCAACTTTTTCACTCTCCACTTTCACTTTCATCAAGAGGCTTTTGCGTTCCTCTTCACTTTCTGCCATAAGGGTGGTGTCATCTGCATATCTGAGTTTATTGATATTTCTCCCAGCAATCTTGATTCCAGCTTGTGTTTCTTCCAGTCCAGCGTTTCTCATGATGTAGTCTGCATATAAGTTAAATGAACAGGGTGACAATATACAGCCTTGATGAACTCCTTTTCCTATTTGGAACCAGTCTGTTGTTCCATGTCCAGTTCTAACTGTTGCTTCCTGACCTGCATACAAATTTCTCAAGAGGCAGATCAGGTGGTCTGGTATTCCCATCTCTTTCAGAATTTTCCACAGTTTATTGTGATCCACACAGTCACAGGCTTTGGCATAGTCAATAAAGCAAAAATATATGTTTTTCTGGAACTCTCTTGCTTTTGCCATGATCCAGCTGATGTTGGCAATTTGATCTCTGGTTCCTCTGCCTTTTCTAAAACCAGATTGAACATCAGGAAGTTCACGGTTCACATATTGCTGAAGCCTGGCTTGGAGAATTTTGAGCATTACTTTACTAGCATCACATTCCAGAATGTCTGGCTCTAGGTCAGTGATCACACCATCGTGATTATCTGGGTCGTGAAGATCGTTTTTGTACAGGTCTTCTGTGTATTCTTGCCATCTCTTCTTAATATCTTCTGCTTCTGTTAGGTCCATACCATTTCTGTCCTTTATTGAGCCCATCTTTGCATGAAATATTCCTTTGGTATCTCTGATTTTTTTGAAGAGATCCCTAGTCTTTCCCATTCTGTTGTTTTCCTTTATTTCTTTGCACTGATCGCTGAAGAAGGCTTTCTTATCTCTTCTTGCTATTCTTTGGAACTCTGCATTCAGATGTTTATCTTTCCTTTTCTCCTTTGCTTTTCGCTTCTCTTCTTTTCACAGCTATTTGTAAGGCCTCCCCAGACAGCCATTTTGCTTTTTTGCATTTCTTTTCCATGGGGATGGTCTTGATCCCTATCTCCTGTACAATGTCACGAACCTCCATCCATAGTTCATCAGGCACTCGATTTATCACATCTAGGCTCTTAAATCTATTTCTCACTTCCACTGTATAATCATAAGGGATTTGATTTAGGTCATACCTGAATGGTCTAGTGGTTTTCCCTACTTTCTTCAATTTAAGTCTGAATTTGGCAATAAGGAGTTCATGATCTGAGCCACAGTCAGCTCCTGGTCTTGCTTTTGCTGACTGTATAGAGCTTCTCCATCTTTGGCTGCAAAGAATATAGTCAATCTGATTTCGGTGTTGACCATCTGGTGATGTCCATGTACAGAGTCTTCTCTTGTGTTGTTGGAAGAGGGTGTTTGTTATGACCAGTGCATTTTCTTGGCAAAACTCTATTAGTCTTTGCCCTGCTTCATTCCGTATTCCAGGCCAAATTTGCCTGTTACTCCAGGTGTTTCTTGACTTCCTACTTTTGCATTCCAGTCCCCTATAATGAAAAGGACATCTTTTTTGGGTGTTAGTTCTAAAAGGTCTTGTAGGTATTCATAGAACCTTTCAACTTCAGCTTCTTCAGTGTTACTGGGGCATAGACTTGGATTACTGTGATATTGAATGGTTTGCCTTGGAAACGAACAGAGATCATTCTGTCATTTTTGAGATTGCATCCAAGTACTGCATTTCAGACTCTTTTGTTGACCATGATGGCCACTCCATTTCTTCTGAGGGATTCCTGCCCACAGCAGTAGATATAATGGTCATCTGAGTTAAATTCACCCATTCCAGTCCATTTCAGTTCGCTGATTCCTAGAATGTCGACATTCACTCTTGCCATCTCTTGTTTGACCACTTCCAATTTGGGTTTTTGAAATGAACTGATAATTCAAGACCTAGAGGACAGTGACATCACAGAACTGATTACATTTGTGGAAAATAGGGGCAGGGCAGGGCAGGGCAGGGTGGTAATAAGTGTTGTCATGGTCACAAGAATGTATGTTGGGGCCACAGTTCGGTTGGTTTCAAAGAGCAAGGCACAAGAGTGAGTTACAGGTTAAGGTCCTGTTAAAAGAAACTCAAGAACAAGAGAATAAGACTTAGACTAAGCTGGCATGGTCCAGGCAAAGACCCCAGAGGGTAAAACAGCAGGTAACTATTCTTGTTTTGACCTGGCAGCCATTCTGCAAAAACCAATTGTGACTTAATGGTATTTTACTGCCTGTTTCCCATATAAATTGGTCTCTTCATCTTATCTTCCCAGAGAAGTTTCTCATGAAGCATCACATTCAGTAAAACAGAAACCACAGGAGCTCTTGGTAGCTTCTCTCTTCCAACATTCTTCTTGAAGTTAAGCAAAGCTACAAAAGGAGGAGACACAGGAGACATGGGTTTGATCCCTGGGTTGGGAAGATCCCCTGGAGGAGGAAATTGCAACCCATGCCAGTATTCTTGCCTGGAATATTTCATGGACAGAGGAGTTACAAAGACTTGGTCACAACTGAGCACATGGCACACTTACTGTGTTCTGTGCAGCATCTAGAACAAAAAATAGAAAAAAATATTTTCTGAACAATTTCCACGTGAACTCTGTCATGAAATCACAAGCATAGTTTTTCTAAATACAGACAGGTCTTTGGGGAAATTAGGAAACACTGAAATGATTAGTAGCCAGGGGGCAACTTTTCCTTTCCCTAGTGTTGGCTGGAGCATCACTTTGAGATGATGACAGGAAGCATCCTTAGGTTTTGATTCATTAAAATGACTGATGTTCAAGTGAAGGTGCAAAGGTTAATTGCACCATCTCAGAGAACCACCAAACACATCAACAATCAAGGGAGTATCAACCACCAGCAAAACACCACTTGGACGTCTGAGGAGTCATAAATTTCTGGTTTCAAATCTTGGCCTTCCTTGAATTTTCCGGAGCCCACTCTGTTAGCAACTTGAAGACTAAAACTTGAATATTGGCAAGTGTTGTAGTTAAGTTTTCTTAATCACCTGAAGACCATCTCAACTTGGGATCTTTTCTCATGATATTTTCCCAGCAGAGACATTACTTTGCCAACAAAGGTCCGTCTAGTCAAGGCTATGGTTTTTCCTGTGGTCATGTATGGATGTGAGAGTTGGACTGTGAAGAAAGCTGAGTGCCAAAGAATTGATGCTTTTGAATGTGGTGTTGGAGAAGACTCTTGAGAGTCTCTTGGGCTGCAAGGAGATCCAACTAGTCCATTCTAAAGGAGATCAGCCCTGGGATTTCTTTGGAAGGAATGATGCTGAAGCTGAAACTCCAGTACTTTGGCCACCTCATGTGAAGAGTTGACTCATTGGAAAAGACTCTGATGCTGGGAGGGACTGGGGGCAGGAGGAGAAGGGGATGACAGAGGATGAGATGGCTGGATGGCATCACCGACTCGATGGACGTGGGTTTGAGTGAACTCCAGGAGTTGGTGATGGATAGGGAGGCCTGGCATGCTGCGATTCATGGGGTCACAAAGAGTTGGACACGACTGAATGACTGAACTGAACTGAATCATATAGCACCTCAAATCCTAGGGATTCTGTAAGTCTCACTTCCACGTGGAAGCCTTCCATCGTGCATCCTCTGACTTTCTTTAGCACTCAGAAGCCAGATGCGAATGGAAACTGTTCTCTCCCTCGTTCCTTCATGTCTGTGAAACCTGTGCCCTCAGCTAGACTCCAAGCCCCCCATTGTCAAAGACACATCTTTTCCATCCTCTGTATCTTCCATCATCCACCATCCCAGAGCTAAACATGGAATAGGCCCTCAACAGGGACCCATGTGATCCTGTCCCACATATGACAGAAAATGTTACTGGGAAGCAAGCATATATCAAACCCTTACTAAGCTCAGCCTTGAGTCAGGTTCTTTTACATGCATGTTAATTTTGATTTATTCAGCAACCCTGAAAGATAGTACTCATATTTAAGAGATAGATAAAACAGAGTCAGAGACTGTTACTACATGGAAAAAATAGTAACCAAAGGCAGCTTAGCCTGACACCAAAGCTTCACCTCCTTCCTCTGTCCTGTGCCATTTTCCTCCCGATTCTGGCTAATACACCTCAAAGAGAGTGACTTGAAGGGATAAAGTGTTACACAAGTCTGTGCTCCCTGCTTGACACTTGTTCCCCTCCTAGCACCGCACATGAGTGGTATTGATATGAGGCCCAGGAAGCGAAGCTGGTAGCAATAAATTATACGGCTTATTATAGAAGGGACAGCCAATAATTATTATGGGGCCCATTTTAAGTGAGATCCACGTTCTCATGGCCGCTTTACCCATGGCCACTTATTCCAATTAAATACGATCAATGAAGAGAAGGAACCAGAGGAGAGGAGATATGGCCTCAGAAGGATTTGGTTTTTGTATGCTCAGTGATGGACTCCTGGGGTTTTAATTGGCTTTTTGTTGCCAGAACATTCTAAAGAAATAATTTTTTTTTTTTTTATGACTCCTGAGAGGTCTGGCAGTCATCGCTGTTTTACACATGGATTTGAATATTCAAACACTCACTCAAACGTGAGCTGGGAGAGACTGGCCTTTGCCTGCGATCCTGACACACACACTGGGTCCTGCTTCCCCACCTCCTCCCATGCTGGGCCTCCTGCCTGTGATGCTCGCCCTTCCAGCCTTTCTTGCCAAGTGGCGGCGTCCTTTCTTCAAAACGTTGCTAAAATGTCACCTCCTTTGTGGAAACTTCCCCGATCCCTCCCATGCCCCTCTCCAGCAAATACAAATCTGCTGAGATCCCAACTTTGAGAAGATCTCAGCGACTGCTGCACTGTAATCTTTACTGAAGCATGGACCTCCGCGCAGGATGTCTAATTATTTGAGGAGGCAGTACCGCCTGGTGGTTAAGGCTCTCCCACTTCTTGTCCAGACTCAGCTTCCTCATCGATGCTCTTGTTCAGGCACTCAGTCATGTCCGACTCTTTGTGACCCCATGGACTGCAGCACACCAGGCGTCTCTGTCCCTCACTGTCTTCCAGAGCTTGCTCAAATTCATGTCCTTTTGAGTCAGTGATGCCATCCAACCTCTCATCCTCTGTCACCCCCTTCTCCTCCTGCCTTCAATCTTTCCCAGCATCAGGGTCTTTTCCAATGAGGCAGCTCTTTGCATCAGGTGGCCAAAGTATTGGAGCTTCAGCTTCAGCATCAGTTCTTCCAATGAATATTGAGGGTTGACTTCCGTTAGGATTGAGTGATTTGATCTCCTTGTTGTCCAAGGGACTCTCAAGAATCTTCTCCAGGACCACAATTTAAAAGCATCAATTCTTCGGCACTCAGCCTTCTTTGTGGTCCAACACACACATCCGTAGATGACTACTGGAAAAACCATAGCTTTAACTATTCGGACCTTTGTCAGCAGAGCGATGTCTCCACTCTTTAATATGCTGTCTACGTTTGTCATAGCTTTTCTTCCTCATCAATAGAAGTGCCTTAATGTCCACCCCTTAGGTTTAGGGAGAGTTAAATGAGATAGGCGATCCTGGCAAAATGCTTAGCGCCTGCTCTCAACTAGCATTAACTCTTTGTCCTGCTGTCCTTTT
The DNA here is from genome assembly GCF_029407905.1 of Bubalus kerabau. Classification (NCBI taxonomy): domain Eukaryota; kingdom Metazoa; phylum Chordata; class Mammalia; order Artiodactyla; family Bovidae; genus Bubalus; species Bubalus kerabau. The sequence goes on along the minus strand of NC_073640.1, from coordinate 10,234,491 downwards.
GGTCATCCCTTTTGACCACCTACTCTGTGCACACAGCTGAGCACAGTGGGTTGAGGCGCGGAGCTTGCAGTCCACTGCCCAAGGAGATTGGCCGCTGTCCTCTTGCATGTCCTGCTCTGTGCTGGGCAAACACCATTTGTTGTGCTTGACGTGCCTTCCCCAGCCTCTCAGTGGCATTCTGACCCTCACTGCCAAGGATGACCCAAGTTGTACCTCTTCCAAAGATGCTCCCTGACCCACCCAACCCAGGTGATCCCAGGAACTCAGTTCCCATAGCGTTTATCTGGGATCACTAATTGTCAAATTCTATCCTTTCTCACCAGTTTGCTTCTCAAGCATGTATAGTTAATCTTGGATTCATAGTGAGAAACTTGAAGGCAGAGGCTGTGTCGGATTCTCCTTTGTACTCTCAAGAGCCTGGATCAGGGTCATTCCACAGAATCCTAGGGACTCAGTCATCACCAGTTCCAGCTCAGTCTTTCAGTGAATGCTGTTTGTTGGCATCTTCCACTGTGTAGGCCCTGAAGTACATCTGGGAACAGGACGGCCAGGACCCCTCCACTCCCATGGGATTCGCCCTAGCCTAAGGTATGGTCACATAAGCAAGTCAACACGTAAAGGCAGGCAATAGCTGGAGACACTGTCAAATCCTAGAGAAAATACAGCCGGGTGAAGTGTTAGAGAAGGACTGGGGGTGGCAGCCTACACTCAGCCTCCTCTTTCCATTACTCAGCAATCGAGCACACTACTTCCTAAGGAGTGCTCTGCTGAGCAGCCACTGGGCCAGATGCTCAACTAAGGCGAGACGAGGGGCTCTATTGTCAAAAACAGTTGGAAAATACATCCTGCGTGTTTATCCCCCGTTGGAGCTGCACAATTTATATTAGTACATTAAAGGCATTGATACTGCAGTAAAGGCATTTTTATTTTGCTTCTGCAAGCATTTCCCCAATTTTTTTTTTCTTCGTAGAACTTTTTATCTGTCTATCTTTTAATATTTGGCACTCATTAACAGTCCATGAAACTCAGGTCTGCAGAATAAACTTTGAGATATATTGATTGTATTGAATGATATTTATTCTCAGCAAAATTCTTATCTACGTAACCCCCCAGGGAAGCTGGCCTACATGTCATAGCTAAGCCGTAAAATTGAGACAAAGCAGAAATAGCTTCACTGAGTGAGCCAGTCATGAGCATATTTTCTTAATTCAACCCCCCTACAAATTATTAAATATCTCCTGTGTTCTAGTCAATGTTCTAGGAGCCGGGCCTAGAGGAGAGAGCAAAATACAGTCCTTTCCGCCATGGGGCCATCTGTCAGGCCTGCGGGGTGGTACTGGTGGCTTCCTCCCAGGTCTTCCCCACAGAGCAGAGGGCCACAGTGAGCCCGTAAAAGCCCAGGCAGGTCATCCCCCTGCCTCGTTCAGTGTCCCCGATGGCTCTTCATCTCATGCGGAGCAAAAGCCAGAATCACTTACGGTGGCCTGTCACTGAGCTGTTGCCAACACCAGCTGCTTGCCTCATGTGGGCTTTTAAAATTAAAATTATTTGCTATTAAATGAAATTCAAACTTGAGAGTGCAGATCCCTCAGTTAGAGTGGCCACCCTTCTAGCCCATAGGCATGCATGGTCAGAGGCTACCATTGTCGGCAGCATTGACGTAGAACCTTCCCGTCCTTGCAGGAAGTTCTGCTGGTTGGATGATGCCCTGTGACATCTGATCACTATTGCCCTTCCTATCTCCTGCTGGCCTTGCCCTCCTCCCTCCTCTGCTCCCAACCCACTGCCCCTGTGTGGTTCTCACACTCTCAAGGCACAGTCCTGCCTGTTTGTCCTTCTTCCTTCTGCCTGGCATGCCCTTCTCCGCGTGGCCACCTGGTTCGTCTCCTTGCCTCTTGCAGTTCTTTTCCCATATGTCACCTTCTCAGTGATGCTCACGTGGTACCCCAGTTATAACTGCAGTGACTGCTTCTTATCTTACCATGCCCTCTTCCCTCTTTACTCTGTTTTTCCCTTTAGTGCTTAGCACCATCTGGGGTACACGCTCTTTACACATTTGCTTACTTTTTGTACATTCCACGAGAGTAGAGATTTTTGACGACTTTGCTCACTGCTGCATCCCAATACCTGGAACACAGTGGTGCTTGAGAAACGTTTTTGGATGAACAAAGGCGCTTTATGAAGAAAGACATCATGACAATAGCACGATGGCAGCAACATATGCAGGTGCAGATTTATTGTAATGTCAGGTAGTGACAAGTACCTTAGAGCAAAAAAAATCAAGCCACGTTAAATGGAAAGTATTTCGTCTCCATTTTTAATAGGGAAACTATTGAGGAAAGTTAAATATATTTCCCATGATCGTCATCACGATGGGCCAGCCAGGATTTGAGCCTCCATCCCGTGCGGTGCTGGTTAACGTTTAAGAACTGGCCCTCCGAAGAAAAGATAAAGCACTGATTTGCAGTTTGCCTGCCTCCATGATACAAATACTCCCACCATGGCTGATTTCAAGCTACCAACCTGATGCCATTGACCATGGAGTTGGGAAGAGACGGGCACAGTCTGCTCCCCTGAGCTGTGTGAGTTCACATGCACCACCGCTGAACTTGACGTCCAAGCTCATCCTGCTGTTCCAGGCAGGCCACCCTGTAGAGAAGCAAGCAGACCCCTCTAAGGAATCCCCCTTCCTAGACACCACGTGACCACTATCCTCTAGCATCCTTGGCTTGTGTTGTAGCCTCCCTCTGCCCAAACCATTTGGGTTTGCATTTGACCTGTTTGCATCCTGGCATTTTTCTCCTAAGAGGGTCATGCTTATTTGATTTGACAGAAGAGGTTGCTCTCAGAGGGGTCTTCTTGCCACGTTAGCCTTTGGAATGACTGCCTGGACAGCACAGGTAATCCTACTGGACCTTTGGGGCCTGGGCAAACTATTTTTTTAATTGATAATTCCACATTTCTATAACAAGTGGCCTCCTTAATAATAGCCTGCCACGTCACATGCGATGATTGCTAATTTAGGTTTTCAGGCTTCCTGGATGTAATGAGCTCTAATAAGCCCAAGACTTGTCACAGGCTCAGAAAAGCCCATTTCCCCCCTCGAAGCAACGATTTCCCTTCCATCCCTGGACACAATCGGGCACACTCTTAAAAATATTAATAAGTGTGACTGGGATGTTCACCCCTTTCCAAATAAAACATAAAGTCCTGGTTTCATTAAGCCAAGCTATTAAATTAAGAAAGCGTTTTTAATTATCTGAGCATTTCAGGGAGCTCATAAAACATTTAAGGACCTCACGGGCTGGTGCTGAAGCCCTTTCAGAGTGAATTAAAGCCTTGACTCCTGGAGTTGGATCGGAAGGGCTGGGGCCCGGAGCTGCAGGTTCCCCAGGCCCAGGGCATCGCCCTGCCGGACAGGAAGGAGCTGCCAATCTGGCTGTTGGGGGTGGTGGTGGGGTGCACCTGTGTCCCAGGAGACACAGTCTGCAGGAGAAAGCAGATCCACTTCTCACAGCAGAACGCAACATCTCACAGAACCCAGCAAGCCTTTCCCTTAAGTCTTGCTCTCTGCTGGAGGCTGAGGCTTGAAATGATTCTGCTACTTACTGAGGAGTCTCTTACGTGCTTAGTGCTATAGAACTTACCAGATCTCAGCCCATCCTTATGAAGGTGACGCGAGCTACATGTTATCCCCAACTGATAGGTGAGGAAACTGAGACAATTACCCACGCGGGGCAGCTAGCGAAGCCAGTCTCCAGGAAGACACCCTGTCCTGTCTGACCCAAGGCCCGTGTGCCTTACACTGTTGAGTGAGCTGTAGCTCACACCCTACATGCCATAAAATAATGATGACCATCGTCATTGCGAGGGATAGTAAATACCTCTTGGGGTGCCAGGCTCAACGCTCTACACTCTGCATAGCTTATCTGATTTAGTCCTCCTAACAACCCTATGAGGTTATCATTATCTCCATATGACAGATGAAGAAGCTGAGTCACAGAGAGAGGTCGAGTAACTTCCATGGGACTCCACATCTAGCGCTAGCGGTGAGGTTTGTGCCAGGACTATTGAGTCCCAAGTCCAAGGTCTTAGTCACTCTGACCTTCCAATGCCCCATCTGAGCCCAACTCATCAGCTACTCAGTTTGTTAAAGCAGCTGAGTATTAGGCTGTACTCATACCGTGTGGGAGAGGCATTTTTCTTTATAATCCAGTCTTCTCTTTTTTTTAATCTCCCGTGTTCCATTGTCACTCCAGTTAATTCACCTGTACCCAAACATGCCTTTGGATGTATGACTCATTAATAATTGATAAAAGTGGATCATTTTTTTCCCCTCAAAATTCTTAACTAGTACCCTGCACAGGTTGCTGAGACATTGATGCCCAAGGCCTCTGGGTATCTGGATCCAGTTGTTTCTGGATGTGAGCAACTTCACTTATGTCCCTAGTGTGCTGCTCAGATATCATTAGTACAAGCATCACACTGGGTAATTATTAGGTCTTTCATTTGAAAATATCTAGTAGAATCCATATTTCACCTCCCAGAGTAACAAAAAAAGTAATATTTTGGCTTGTAGAGAACAGACTCTTGTGAGTGAGAGTGTCACTTGAAATGCCCAAGGAGGGAAATTTAGCAACATATATTCAAATTGCAATTATGCAATCATTTAGACCCAGCTTTGCTTCTACTAGGATTATGTCCTTTAGCTACACTTGTTCCCAGTGCCTCATGTATATTATTATTTGCTACAATATTGTTCAAAATAATAAAAAATGAAAGAGAGGGAGAGAGGAAGGAAGGAAAAAAAATGAAAGAAAGATAGATTATATGGCTTTGTGAATGGTTTATATAAGTTATGGCATAGCCATAGAATGGAATACTATGCAGGTATAAAAAGGAGGCATTAGTTTGTGGCCTGAAATGGAATGATCTTGTATTGCTTTTGCAAACATCAAATGACATAAATTGCAGCTGGAGGATGCAATGGCAGAGAGTGAGAGCATGGAGGAAAGCTCTGTATGCAAGGGGTAACAAGTGCAAATGAGAGCCTAGCATTTTCAGGGAACTGAGGGAGAGTTGGTGTCCAGAGCAGAGAGGAGAGGGGAGTCCAGAGATGCATAGCAGGACTTTGGGAAGGTTTCTGCGTCATTGTTCTCATAATAATTGAAGGGTTCAGAGCAGGCAGGGAGTGCCTTGATCAGATTTGCGTCTCGCTCGGAAGGATCATTCTGACTACATGGAGAGACCCGTGAGGAGCTGCTGCCTTTGTCTGGGGGACAGCCACCTGAAAGGCTGTGGCGTCAGAGTAGGGGGGTGACCACGACAAAGAGGTGACAGGATGTGCTGGAGGCTTGGCTGGGAGGTGACTTGATGGACTGTGAGAGGGATCCACATGGGTGGAACCATTTCCTGAGACAGGGTGGGACCAGGTGTGTGGTGAGGCAGGGGACTTGAGTGTGATTTTAGGACACTGAGTCCAAGACCCTTTGAAACATCACAGAGGAGACAGCAAAAACATGGTCAGAGGTAGAATTCTGGAATTCAGACAAGTCTGACCACAGTAGGGAGACGTGTACACAGAAGCTGAGGGTGTGCTCGGGACGGCATTTTCTGGGACGAGACTAGTAACCAGGCCTTCCTCCAAGAGGTGTGAATATTCATACCCCGGCACCATCCACATAATCAGTGCTTCCTGGGTGTCTGATCAGTCACAGAGGAGCCATGGATGGCAATTAGGGGGTTACCAGCTCTCTCCCTGCCGCACCCGCTCCAGGCTGGGGGGCCCCTCCCCTGACCCCAGAGTCTTTCTGCAGACCGCCCACACGGTCCCTCTCCCTGGTGGTGTCACTCCCGTAGCTTAGAGGTGAGCGGGGCATCCCGCCCTCTCTCTGAGCACCTCCCCGCCCAGCAAGCGGCAGCGCTCTCCGGGAATAATTGATATTACAGAAAACACAGGGCTGGATGCCAGCTTCACATTCTCCAAGCATTTAATGATTCAACCTTTTCAGTTTCATCAAAGCCAAGCGTGGAAACTCCCCGATGGCCCACTGCTAACAAATAGCAGGGTGCCTGCCTTAGCGTTGCTGCTCCTCAGGTGTCCGGGCGGTGGAGGAGCCCTTTGGCTGGCTGACAGCTGCCCGGGGCCCCCTTCCAGGTCTTTGTGCCCACACAGAGGCCTCCGGTTTGGCAAGCTGGGTGAAGCCTCACTCTTGCAGGGGATCAGCTGGCAATGCTGGCTTGAGCATCCAGGGGTTGGCACGAGCTCCCTTTTAAAATCTGTTTGTTTAAGCTGTCAAGACAGGACACAGCTGTTTGTGACAGGGAAAAGGAAGCACAGGACAGCCCTGCTGGCGTGGTAGAAGCAAGTTGGGGGGTGGGGGATCTATCACAGGAGTGTCAAGACCACTAGGGAGTACAGGTGAGAGAGGGGGAGGAGGGGGTGCTGGGCAGGGGACCTGGGAAAATGGGGCAGAACGGGAAGCCAGGAGATGATGGATGAAAGACAGACAGCTTAATAGAGGGACCAGGGACAGGCAGTTAGGGACACAGAGACACAGAGAGGGAGGCAGGGACAAAGGAAGTCAGAACTCAGAGCTATGCACATTCACACAAAGAGGGACACAAAATGAATTCGGGAGGACACAGCTAGGTCCTCTGACTTAAGGCCCCTCAGCTGGGCTCAAAGGCATTGAAAGAGACTCTGGCGTTCACAGTGTCTTTGATTATTGTCCAATATGAGCCCCGCATGATACGTCGTTATTATTTCTAACAACGAGTAGCAGCAGGAGTGGTGATAGCCCTAGCGGTCACAGCGGAATCGGAACTGGCTTCTCTATCGCGCCTTCCAGATTCCTCACAGCAACTACCCCCAAGGTAGACGCTGTAATCTCTGCTAAGACTTGAATAGCTATGTAATTCACCCAGAACTCCTACTTGGGAGACCGGTCATCCCCCCGTCCATGTGGTTCAGGAAGGGCTGACCTTGCTGATTGGCCCCATGACCAGGCCTGGCCAATCAGAGCACACCACCTATCTGCCCTTCGTGATTTGTTCAGTCGTGGTTGGGCCAAGTCAGGCCAATCAGAGGCCTCCTTTGACGTCTGTGAACCAGAACTGTTAGGAGAAACTACTCTTTCTCAGGGCCTCCAAGCCACATGCATGAGATGAGCCAGGCCTGCTTGTGGCATCTCCCTCATATGCTTGAAGGAGATGTGTGCTGATTGGGAACATGGGAACAGACAACACAGGAGCCCTGTGATCCATGTATCTCAACAGCCTTCTGAGAATGATTTCTTCATATGGGGTCCAACAGGGGCCTTATTTTGGGCTTGTTTTGAGTCTGACTTCCATCCTTTACAACTAGAAAGAGTCCTGATATCAAATGCATCTTTAATTAACTCTTACTTTTAATTATTTAAATAAGTATAATTTGTTTTCTACTCCTCATATCCACCCCAGACTTTAATTCACACAGTTATCTTCCATTGATAGTAAGAAACAAGACTGACTCTAAAAATGTTCCTGGAGATCATTTCTTGACTCAGTGTAGCTGCTAAGTGACTTTCCAGGTGTCCCCAAAATGTGACTGTGCTTGAAGACAGCGTCTGTTTCAATAGGTTGTTGGTTTTTGTTTGTTTTTTTCCTGAACCATACCTAAAGGCAACTAGGCATGAGCAGCGGATTCAAATGCAAAGATGATTTCTGTGTGAAAGGAATTAAATGTTCTCTGAGTGGAAACTGCTTCTGCTCAGTGCCTTATAGCAATTGGCCATTGCTGTGTAACAGATAACTGAAAACCCAGTGATTCAAAGGCATGCATATGTGCTGAGCTCTGAATTTGCAGATGGGTGGCAGAGAAGGCAATGGCACCCCACTCCAGTACTTTTGCCTAGAAAATCCCATGGATGGAGGAGCCTGGTAGGCTGCAGTCCTGGAGTTGGACACAACTGAGCAACTTCACTTTCACTTTTCACTTTCATGCATTGGAGAAGGAAATGGCAACCCACTCCAGTGTTCTTGCCTGGAGAGTCCCAGGGATGGGGAAGCCTGGTGGGCTGCTGTCTATGGGGTCGCACAGAGTCAAACACGACTGAAGCGACTTAGTAGCAGCAGCAGCAGCAAGTGGCTCTAGTGGGTTGAGCTGAGCTTGGTAGAGTTCACCTATCTCTCTGAGGTCCGGTGTGGCTTTGCTGATCTTGACTCAGTTCTCCATGTTCTGGACTTTGCTTCATGTGTTTTCTCATCTTCCAGCAGGCAAGTCCAGACTGCTTCTCAAGCTAAAGAGGCAGCAATGAGAGAGGACAGATGGAAGTGACCCTTTAAGCTTCTGCTTATATTGAGTTTACTTCTATTCTATCTGCCGAAGTAAGCCCAGAGTCTGTGGAAAAGCATCGCTGAAGGGCAGAGATACCTGAGTATCATCTGTTGTCTTTAGTGAACATTCAGAAAGTCTTGGTAGAGAACCGACTCCAGTCACTGGGCTGGCAAATACTAACTGCTGATGTGAGGCCCTGAGAATCTACTTTATTTGGGGGTGGATGGGCAGTTAAGGCATGGGGGATGGACCTTTCAATTCATACTCAGGAAGGGATTTAGAACTCTATGAGTTAATCTTCTGCTGAAAATATTTCACATGGAAAATTGTTTTGTCAGTCTTTTACCACTGCTTCTAATCCTTTACTTTTTGCCAGAACCCTTTTAAAAAATCTTTTCAGCAAAGAGGGTCCTCAAAGAACTTACAGTCTAGAATGGGAAACAGACCCAGAAACAGAAAATTTCAAGATCAAAAATAATGGCGGAGGCAGGACTAAGCCCAGCGTGCTATGCGAGTCAAGGGGCGGGGCGCTTAGCCTGAGCAGGCAAACCATTTACAGAAATCTATTTTAAATTGATTGTTTTATTTGCTGGATTTTGTATTGACATGTTTTGCTTTGTTCTCAATGTGTTCTGGGACTGCAGCCTATTCATTTATTATTAAGAGAACGGTAATTATTTCCAGGAGCTCTTGAGAATACACTTTGCTTCCCCTTTGCCTGATCTCTGCTGATTCTGGTGTAACCTTCATATCTCTGAGGACATCTGTAGCAGGAAGTGACAAACCCTGCGTGCCCCGTGGAATCACCAAAGACCCCACTCTGGAAGGAAGGCTTGCCGACCACCACTTTGCAGACTTTAATGAGCACGTGGGTCCCCTGGGATCTTGCCAATATGATTCAGGAGGTCCAGGGTGAGGCTTGGGATCCTGCTTTTCTAATAAGCCCCCAGGAGGTGCTGATGCTGCTGTCTGAACCACATTTTGAGTAGGAAGATTCTAGAAGACTGGCAGCACTTTCTCCACTGCTGAATATTGCAGCAGGGCTGAGGAGAGGCTGACCTATATCTCATCTGTCTGGCCAAAATGCCTGGCCTATAAACTCAGTGAAGACAGGCCCTCTTTCTTGCCCATAACTCTATCTGCAGTGCCAGGAACATAGACAAATCTTGATGAGTATTTGTCAAACAAATGCCTCCTGTTCCCACCCCCACCCCACCCCACTTTTCCATGGATGTGCTTACATGAAGATTTACCTGATAGTTTTCCAGGTTCATGATGTGAATGGAGCCTGGATTTGCACCCATCCCATGGGCTGTAGTCTTGACCCCAAACCGAATTCAAGACAGCCTGGATATCAAGGGCTGGGCCATGTGACCTGAAGCTCTCTCCTACATTTGAATAAATCTCATCCTGATGAAGAAAACCTTAGGAAACAGGGTAAAATTCAAGGTGATTCAGACTGCTTAGAAAATATCAACATTAGACTGAAACCAATTCTGGGCAAGTTCTGGCACTGTTTTCATGGATGACCTATTGGTCCCCATATCCTGCCCATGGGCCAGACTGGCTAGATCTTGATTCTAGCTGAATGTTACCCTAGAGTTCCTTAAATCCTCCTGGACTCAATGATTGACACTGTTAGCTTCTTCCTATTACAGCTCTTCTGGCTTAGTTTTCCTCAAATCTTTCAACACCTTCCTGCTTCCTTACTTGAAAATCCCAGCAAAGCTGCACGATTGGAGCTGGAGCTAGGCCAGTGATGACACGAAGGACTAACATTGAAATTTAAGATCATTACCGATCCCTTAGCTTGAGTTCCCACCCAGAAACTTGGCACCTTCCTTAGAATGCATTTTTAAAAAGCCAAAAGCAATTAGCCATTATGCAAACTATCTGCTTCTCAGTTTCCTCAACTGCAAAATGGAAAGAGCTGCACCCTCCTTGTGGGGTTTTAATTAAGATTAAGATTGTGTTATAATAGTTATAAACTGCTTAGCTCAAGACCTGGCACATGCAAAGGGCCCCATAAAGGAGAGTTCTTTTTATTTTTACATCTAAAGGGTAAGTCCTAAAGTCCAGGTCCTCTAGGGGGAAGCACTCCAGGGAATCTACACCCACATCGCCAACAGCTCATTATGGAAGAGAGCAGGTTGGGTCTGCTGCTGCTGCTGCTGCTAAGTCGCTTCAGTTGTGTCTGACTCTGTGCGACCCCATAGATGGCAGCCTACCAGGCTCCCCCATCCCTGGGATTCTCCAGGCAAGAACACTGGAGTGGGTTGCCATTTCCTTCTCCAGTGCATGAAAGTGAAAGTGAAGTCGCTCAGTTGTGCCCGACTCCTAGTGACCCCATGGACTGCAGCCTACCAGGCTCCTCCATCCATGGGATTTTCCAGGCAAGAATACTGGAGTGGGGTGCCATTGCCTTCTCTGAGGTTGGGTCTAGCAGAGGACAAAGTATTAATAGCTAAAATAGTGAAAACACTCAAGTTTCAGATCACAATCAAGCCCCTATGATGCCAGTAAGTGAATGCTGGCAGTAGAGGTCCCATGCTGGATGCCAGCCATTTAGCCAACAGGGTAGCTGTTGGGTGTCTCTACTCCGAGAACTCATGTGGACCCCTCCCTCTTCTGTAACATCTTTCCAGCCTCCTTGCTGTGGGTATGGCTCTTCCTCATGTATACCACCCAGCACTTGTCCAAAACTGACTTCATTCTAATGTTTACATTTTCTGAGCAGTCGGATCACCTTGAATTTTATTCCTGTTTCCTAAGATTTTTTCATCATCATAGAATATGAATATCCTATGAAGGATCATAGAATGTATTCAGCTAGTCAACAAATATTTAGTGAACATTTCCTATATACCCGACACTGTCCTAGGACAGGACACCTCCAAGGACACATTGCTGAAAGAGGAAGAGAAAGGTCCTGTCCTTATGAAGTTTAAATGTATTTTGCAAGAGCAATGTACATTTTTTAGAGTCAGGAGTCAAGATGATGACTAGAATGAGTACCAGCCTGGCAGAGATTCCAGGAGAGGTCCCAGTAGGCCTGTGTACACAATAGATACTTGCTTGCATCCTGAACTGAATCCATGAACGTATAATCATGAGGAATAAAAAGAGAAGATGGAAGAGAAGAGAGATGAGGTTGATGGACTCACCAGGAGCCATTCCGGTTCTTGTTGGGAGTCAGTCACTCACTCAGTTATGGAATGACCAGGAATATGTATTCTGTAGTCAACAAAAAGAGACTGAGCTTTGACTATGGACTAGCTATTATAATCAGAAAGATGAATATTACAGTAAATGAGAAAAACAATTCCTCCTTCGTGAAACTTACTGTGTCACCAAGCATTTTATTGGTTCTCTCTGTGTCTTGATGAGATCAGAATCTCTAACCACATATATCATCTTGCGTACTGGAAGGTGCATTCTGATCACAAGTTTTATCGAACATGTTTTGTGTATAAGAACATTTTAGGTATCTTTCTAGATCAACATGGCACACAATGACAAGTTGACTATTCAAAGTTTTGAAATCCTGAATCTTAAAATTCATTTTTCAGCTAAAACTGGAGGGAGGTAGGAGGGGGGTTCAGGATTGGGAACACGTGTACACCCGTGGCGGATTCATGTTGATGTATGGCAAAACCAATACAATATTGTAAAGTAATTAGCCTCTAATTAAAATAAATAAATTTAAATTAAAAAAATAAAATAAAACTGATAAATGAACAACCAATATTACACAATCCATTTAACTTCAGCTGAAATAATATCACCCAGTCCATCTTGGACTATATTTATTTATGTTAAATCAGAGTTTCTCAGCCTTGGCCCTGTTGACATTTGGGGCCAGATGATTCTTTGTTTTGAGAGGCTGTTACATATATTGTAGGATGTCTAGCACCATCCCTGGCTTCCTCCTACTAGATACCAGCAGCATTCTCCACAACTGTGACAACCAAGAGTGTCTCCTGGAGTTCTAAATGTCCCCTAGAAGACATATGGTCGCACTGTTGAGAAACACTGCATTGTGTGCATCTGTGCTTTCAAAGAATGGCACGGTGTACTGAGGTATGCCTGATCTGGTATTGAGTGTTGGTTCTGATGTGAACAAGCTATGTGATGTTGGATGGATGACCTGAGAGTCAGTTTCTGCTTCTGAGCAAAGGGGTAGTGAGTCCATCACCTGACACTGTGGAGAGGTTTCAGAGCTGACATGTGTGAAGGACCTGGTCACATCTTTATCTTTGGCTAGTAGAGTTGGCCATTGCGAAAAACTCTGGGTGTTAGGAGTGTGTGTGTGTGTGTGTGTGTGTGTGCGTGTGTGTGTGTGCGCACACATGCATGTGTGCTACAGGTCAGGGCTTTGCTGCTCAGAAAGAACTAACCCCCATGAGGCTCATGAACTGCCTGGTGGAACATGAGGGGTACAGAGCAGCACTTAAAAGCACAGCTTTGGAGTGGGACAGACCTGGATTCCACTCTGAGTTCCACTGTCTACCAGCTTTGTGGCAATTTCTATCAAGCTGTGTGACCTCTCTGCCTCAGTTTCCTTACCTGACACACAAAGGTAGTAGCAGTACCCATCTCACGGAGTAACTGTGTTGTGAGGGTTACATGAGATAGTGCGTGTGAAACAGCACCGTGCCTGTGGCCAAGGCAAGTTTGCTCAGTAACTAGTAATTGCTGCTCCTGTTATTATTGGTGTTATTTCACCCTTGGGTGCATCCCTAGGGGTAACTTCAAAGCAGAGAGTGGCCTCTTTACAGGGGGTTCCGATCTTGCCAGAGAAGCTCAGTCAACAACTTCCCTAATGAGCTCAAGGCTCCATCGGGGGGACCCTTTGTTTGCCTAGTAACTCTCTGTCAACGTGGTTTCTGTTCCTGCCTCAACATTATATACCAATTGCATATTCACTTGCCTGCTTGGGACTCAAAACTATCGGTTGCTACAATAGCGTAAATGATACTCATTGTTAAAATAGGGTAAATTCCTATTTCCTTTGCACAATGGAAGAAACCATTGTAGGCTATTAAGTAAATAACTATAAATAACACACTATAAAATGCTTTACATATGCCTTACTGCCCTGAACTGCAACACTCCGAAGTAGCTGTTATGGCTGGGTAAATTATACGTGTTTTTAAACACTGTCCAAAATACATATTTACACGTACTTAAAATCCTACACTAAACAGTCTCTATAGCAACCAGAAAAACACAAAAGCCTTATTAAGCATTCTTTGTAGTATTTTTAGGAGTTTAGTCATTAGGAGAAAGCTCATAGGCCATGTAGACACCAGGGAACACAAAGAAAGAAAGTCTTTATAGGAACAAAAGAATGAGGCTGGCTTTGAACCTGGTGGGAGGGGATTTTATTATTTTAAGCTAATAATCACCAAGGGCCTTCTCTTTGTGAAGGCGATGCTATGTTTGGGGTACATCAGACACAGTTTTGGAATTACAATCTGGTTTCTCAACAGAGAAGAGAGAATCTTCAGTTTACAATTACCATATTCCAGCAAAAGATCACTTTCAATGTTTTCTCTTTAGTCCCAGCAAGATTTCCTTGTCATTCAAAAATGAAGTCACATGTACTGTCTGTGTTGAGTCTGAGTCGTATAACTAACACTTCAAAGGGGAATTGTAACGGTTTCCCTGGGGTGAAGCCCACACCCCATCAGTTGAGTACTGGGTTTATCTGTCTATGACGTGTGGCGACGACAATGTGCCCCAGGAAAAGCAGAGACTTAACATGTGGTCCTGCTCAGACTGCATGTCCAGGGCTGGTCAGTAGAGTTTCTGCTCCATGCTGTCACCTGGGGACTCTGGGGAACTCTATCCTTGTGTGATACCACCTCTCAAGCACTTGCTTCTGTAGCAGAGGAAGAGGGCTGGAAAGTGGCGTGACGGCCCGGGAGCAGCACACCCCGTTTCCATTCACACCCCACTGGCCAGTACTCACATCACAGAGTTCCAGCCAACCTGCAACAAAGGCCAGAAGGATAGGGGAGCACATGGATTATTCACTGAACACTAAACATCTTTGGGAAGAATATCACGTAAATGTCCAATCTATACCAGACAGTTTATACTGCTTGATCTTATCATTAAAACAACTCTGCAATGTAAAAATTCCCCATTCACTACTGGAGAAACAGGCTCAGAAATCTTAAATGACATGCGTTAAGTTCACTCCACCAAAAACTGGAAAAGTGAATTTTAGTATGAAGTGAAGTGAAAAGTCTCTCAGTCATGTCCGACTCTGTGTGATCCTATGGACTGTAGCCTCCCAGTCTCCTCAGTCCATGGAATTCTCCAGTCCAGAACACAGGAGTGGGTAGCCATTCCCTTCTCCAAAGGATCTTCCTGACCCAGGAATCAACCCAGGGTCTCCTGCATTGCAGGCAGATTCTTTACCAGCTGAGCTACCAGGGAAGCCCAGTCTAAAGCAAAATATGAGATACTCTGTGACCAGCAGGTCCATTCCTAATTACTTTTCCAGAAATGCTGCATACATATGCTCACCAAAAGACAGGTTCATAGAGGCACGTTCAAAAGACACATTCATAGTAATAGCCCCAAACTGGAAACAACCCAACATCCATCAATGATGGGATAGATAAATCAGTTGTGGTATATTGACAAAATGGAACACTACACAGAACTGAGAACGAATGGTAGCTACATACAAGCAGGGCTGCTGCTGCTGCTGCTCCTAAGTCACTTCAGTCGTGTCCGACTCTGTGTGACCCCATGGACGACAGCCTACCAGGTTCCCCTGTCCCTGGGATTCTCCAGGCAAGAACACTGGAGTTGCCATTTCCTTCTCCAATGCATGAAAGTGAAAAGTGAAAGTGAAGTCGCTCAGTCATGTCTGACTCTCAGCGACCCCATGGACTGCAGCCTACCAGGCTCCTCCGTCCATGGGATTTTCCAGGCAAGAGTACTGGAGTGGGGTACCATTGCCTTCTCTGACAAGCAGGGCTAGAGCTCACAAATATTACCTTGAATAAAAGAAGTCATGTGGAAAAGAGATTATACTGTATGGTTCCACACTGTATTATTCAAAAGAAAGCAAAATCAATAGAAGTCAGGATAATCATTACCTTGGAGTTTGGTAGTGATTAAGAGGATATGAAAGAGCTTCGGTGTTTCTTGTAATGTTCATTTATCTGGGTGCTGGTTATAGGGGGTGTTCAGTTTGTGTAACTTCATCTAGCTATGCAGTTATAATTTTGCATATTGCTCTGTATATATATTTCAATAAAAAGTCTACTTGAGAAAAACTTGCAAAAGTGTAAATTATAGGTTCAAATCAAACTGATTCCAAAGCCCCATCTTTCATCATGTCATATCCATTTCTCTCTCAACCACATTAAAGTAAAGCTCATTGCCACCCTTAAAGGAGTTCAACTTGATTCCTACCCGAGTCACACAGCCCATCCATTAAGATGGTTCCTCAGAATTATGGCTTAGCTAGAAACTTGCAGCAAATTTGAGAGAATTGTCAAAGCCAACTCCAATTCACTCTAATACTGACTTTGGTAATGTAGTTTTCTGCCTTGAAATCGAATGTAAACCTGGAATCTCCAGACGCTGGAGGGGAAGACAGTGGAATCCGGCTGCTCTTCAGGCTAGAGGGATGAGTGCAGTCAAGTGTAGAGGAGAGAATGAAACCTGTATTACAACAAACTCCAAACCAAGACAATACAATTACATAGACTGGGGCTGGGGATGTTCACATCCATTTTATTTGGAGCCATCATAAGACTCAAAAACCATTGTGCCGACCCAGCTACGGTGAACTCCCAGCTGAAGAGTGATCCCATTAGTTTTCTCTGCCCCTTCCCTACCCCCTCAACACGCCCAGCACCAAAACAGCAATTTGGTGGAGCCCTGCCCGCCAAAAGACAGTGCTGTCTTAGGGAAGGTATTAGTGGTAAATCCTCAAGCTGTTTTATAAGCACCTCCTAGGTTGGCAGCAGAAGGCTAAACACAAAATTGCAAGATGAGCTTGAATTTAATTTTGCAGCTTTCATCTGTCATCACGTTATGACAGTATGGTGTTCTGGGCTTTACAGAAGGTGCAGGGCAGGGGTGGAATACTCCTACTGGGAAGGGCTTCTCTCCCATCTGTTACTGTTTTAGAAGAAATGCTTGTGGGATCATGGTTTCCAAAGATCTAGTGCGAGTCACCAGAGGTGTTCTTAAGACCTGTTAGGTGCTTAATCGATGGCAGCCTTTCTCTCCATACTTTTTTCATTCATTTATTTATTCTGCACCTATTTTGTTTCAGGTGCTATGCAGGGCCCACCAACCAAGAAAACGTACTTTCTGCCCATGAGAAGCTTGTGATCAAGAGAGAGAATAGACGACATGAGTAAGTGAGAAATTTTAAAGGAATTTTGCTGTTCAGGCAAAAAGAAGGACGGGCCACCAAGCCTGGAAGACTGAGATCATTTCTGGTGGTAATGACTTCTAGGCTAAAACATGAAAAGTCCAGTGTGGCTGTGCTGGATATACCCCATGTACCCATGACTGTGCTGTGCCCTGGAACTGTAAGGGTGGACAGAGCCTGGTCTGAGAAATGGGGTAGCGTGTAGTCTGACAAGGGATAAAGGAAATCAGTGGATTATTTCAGGAGGCTGATGAAGTTCAGTAGGGTGTTTTGGGACCAGCTTGGTGGAGGTGGTGTCTGGGGAGTTCATTCTGGACACATGAGTAGTTGTTAGGGGAAAAAAGCATAGAGGGAGAAAATACAGGGTGTCCTCAGAGAGGGAACTACATAAGCAAGCATAGCAGTCATGAAGCAGTGGACCTGCGATGGACGCTGTGTCTGTTTCAGTGCCATTGGCGTGGGGCTTGCACTGGGCGCAGTGGAATCGGGGAAGCGCTCAAGGTGGGAGTTAGGGCGAGCGCTGGTGATCTTGGTGAATCACCAGTCGGTGGTAGGGGCGGTTGATCACACGGTGCTTGAGAAGGATCACCCTAAGACCTGTCTGGTGAGAAGGTGAAATTGGAAATCCACATTAGTGTGGCCAATATCCCAGTGGGACCCACAAGCCTGATGCTTTCCTCTCCCCCTCCGTCGTCTGGGCTGTTAGAAACACAAAATCGAAACCCAGAGAATGCACATCGGGAGCAGAACAACCTGTTGCAGTGTTTCCTCTGTGGACACATGGCGTTGGTGTGGATTTATCCAACTGCATTTAGGACTGATGATAGAATCATTGCCTTTTTTTTTTTTATCCCCTCCATGACACAAACCAAGAAAAAAAATCATAATAAAATTTTACAAGTTAGCTGCCACCGAGAATAAACAAGAGAGCACTATAAGAAATGAATCAGAGGCTCTAACTGAATCTCCTCTCAGGACAATAACTCTAATGTAAAGCCAGGGTCTGAGGAGGTCACAGTGGAAAACTCTCCTGGGGCATTTCCGAGGAGAAAGGAGATATTCTCCTCCTGTCATTTCCACTTCATGTCCTAATATGTCTGTGGATGTGCAGGGAAACATAATCTACAGCCTCTGCTCTGAATCGAGGTTTGGATAACCAGGCCATTAAGGCATCCCCAAGGATCACAGAATTAACCCCCTATGAACCCAGGGACGCCACTGCCACACCAGGGGAAAGTTGCTTGATTCTAATCACGGCTGAGCCAAAGTGTCACTTGCCATTAGGTTCGATTGGCATTCGCCCCCGCCTTTTTAAATTACGAGATTACCTTTAAATTGTGTACAGGAGCTCATAACTGCTGTCCATTGGAGGTAATCGAGAGTGATTTCATTTTGCCTGTGGACAGGCTGCCTCTTCCCAAGTCTTTGTTCATTAAGCCTCTGTCTATCTCGGGTTCCATTCAGATATCAATGAGGAATAAATTCTGTAGCACAGAGCACATTGTGTATTTGCTTTCAGAGTTGCCTGCTTTGTTGACTGATGATTCTTTAGGGCAAGCTAGATTCTCCTAGAGCCTGTCATGTATTTGTGGCAGACATGTTTTCTCTATGTCGCCTGGGTGGTCTTCTTGACAGAGACTGCCGCCGCATTGGGCTGACCCCACGAACTCTCTGAAAAAGTATCACTTGGCAAGACAGGTCTAAATCTCTATAGTCATTCTTTGTTGCCTTCAGTTGAAGCAGCTTTGGTATAATTGCTTACAGACCAAGTCCTAGCATTATTCACCCATTTTATATACTTATACTTTCATTCATCCATCCATTCATTTGATATAACTGTGCTTAGTCACTCAGTTACGTCCAACTCTTGGAGACCTCCTGGACTGTAGCCCGCCAGGATCCTCTGTCCATAGGGACTCTCCAGGCAAGAATCCTGGAGTGGGTTGCCATTCCCTCCTGCAGGGGATCTTCCCAACCCAGGGACTGAACCCAGGTCTCCTGCACTGAAGGCAGATTCTTTATTGTCTGATCCACCAGGGAAGCTCAAGATTACTGGAGTGGGTAGCCTATCCCTTCTCCAGGAGATCTTCCCAACCCAGGAATTAAACCAGGGTCTCATGCACTGCAGACAGATACTTTGTTTTCTGATACAGTCACTGTGCATGTATTGTGTGTAAGACATTGAGCCTGACACTGGGTATACCAGTAAGCTGGTAAATGGACACAATTAAATAGGCTCTCCCGTTACAGTGTGATAAGGGTTGTGAGATGGGGAGAACAGGAAGCCCAAACTAGATGCATTTATTCCAGGGCTGGGGACACGGGCAGGGCTACTCAGAGAGAGTTCCTTCTGAGCTGGGACGAGAAGGTAGAAAATTTTCACTGGCCGCAGGAGCAGCTCGTGCAGGGGTCTGGAGGTGAGAGGGCAGTTCAGAGAGGGTGAGAATGGAGAGCAGGTGTGCACGCGTGAAGCTGGTAGAGCAGCACATCAGGGTGTTAAGGGAGGATGCAGGGACCATGTCACAAGGATGGCTGTAAACCTGTTCATGAGCGTGTGCTTTGCTGTCAGGACAAACACATGAGTAGACGTGTGTTGTAGAAACATCACTGTGGACTTTGCATGCATAGTAGATGACTAGTCCTACGGGGTCTGATGCACTTGCAGTGGGGGCCTGACTAGTTCTATGGGGACCTGAGGGGTCTGAGGTCTCTGATGAGGGTATGCCTTTCCCCAGACACAACATCTAATGCATCCTTTGATTTTTCTCTTTTCCCCCAAGAATGCCCTCTGTGTTCCATTTATTTCATTTCTGCACGTAATGAAATAGAATTTCAGTAAGAACCCATCTAAACAGGCTCACAGCCAAGAGTTGAGGGCATAACAAGAGTGTTGATACCCAAGGCCTAAGACTGTGGACCATAGTAAGCGAGGAAATGTTAAGATTTGCCTTGGCAAAGTGATTTAAATGGCCGTATTGTCAGGTCCTTCCACTTTACCAGTAGAAAATATTAAAATCCCAGCTTGTGCGTTGTAAGCCAGCACATGTTGGAGAGGACACTGGAGTCAGAGTCTTAAGATCCAAGCTGAAGTTCATTGTTGTTGTTCAGTCTCTCAGTCGTGTCTGACTCTTTGTGACCCCATGGACTGCAGCACCCCAGGCTCCCTGTCCATCACCATCTCCTGGAGCTTGCTCAAACTCACGTCCATTGAGTTGTTGATGCTCCAACCATCTTGTCCTCTGTTGTCCCCTTGTCCTCCCACCTTCAATCTTTCCCAGCATCAGGGTCTTTTCCAATGAGTCAGTTCTTCACATCATGTGGCCAAAGTATTGGAGCTTTAGCATCAGTCCTTCCAATGAATATTCAGGACTGATTTCCTTTAGAATTGATTGGTTTGATCTCCTTGCAGTCCAAGGGACTCTCAAGAATCTTCTCCAACACCACAGTTCAAAAGCATCAATTCTTCAGTGCTCAGCTTTCTTTATAGTCCAACTCTCACATCCATACATGACTGCTAGAAAAACTATAGCTTTGACTAAGTAATGTCTCTACTTTTTAATATGCTGTCTAGGCTGGTCATAGCTTTTCTTCCAAGGAGCAAGTGTCTTTTAATGAAGTTCATCATGTCACTTAATAGCTTAGATGACTTAGAAGTCATCCCATTTTTCCATCTCAAAAATTTGTGTTACTCTTACAACCCAACATGTTGTGGGGACTCATTGACAAATGCATAGCATTTTGCAGATATTTATTGGATGAATGGAAATGGGTAATATTGGAGAAGCTCTGGACTCTCTAGGCTATAGTCTCCTCATCTGTAAAATGAGGAGGTGGGTTAGATGTTTCTGAGCCCTTTCTACCTCAAATAATCTACAATTCCTTGATGCTTGCCTATTTCGGAAGTTCATACTGGCCAACTGTGCTAAAGACAGGGAAAAATGGCTTGGTATCTAATAAAGCCAAAGGACAAGGAATAAAAGAGGTCTGAGAGAAGAAGCCCTAGTGATTACTCTGGCCTGACTAAAACTGCTCTCATCCCAAAAGCCAGGCAATGAGAAGACTGCTTGTTTGCTGCTGTGCCCGGCTTCACTTGACTTCTCTAGTGAAGATTGGTCTCAGAGGATGCAACTGGCAGCAGATTTCCTGTAAGACCACTTTGCACTATAGAAAAAAGCTGCTTTATCCTTTTGTGTTATCTCAGGAACACTGTTGCTGCACTGTTCATGCAAAAAACCCTTCATGTTTCTTCTCGAACAAGGACTCAAAGAGAGGCGATTCTGAGCACAGAAAATCTGATATCCAATACTGAATAAAGGTTCTCGCTGGCTTTCTGAAAGGTGACTTGATTTGGAATTTAAAAACCACTGGGAATTATCCTCCTCTCTACAGCACCTCTGATGTATATACATTCTATCCTTGCTGTACTTAAAGACTTTGTTCTTTCTTATCATGTAGAGATTAGCATTACTCAGTGTTTAATGACTCAGCTGATTGGCCTTTATTATAGTGAGGTAGCTAAAAATAGCCACGCGGGGAACAGTTCCAAAGATACGAGAATGGAATGACTTGACTATGCCCTGATCACAGTTGAAATATCTCTTGACCACGTTGAGTATCTCCTATCCTGTTGGGACCTGGGACCTGAGGTTTTCTGTATTATTCATAGTCTCTTTTTTGGTGCTTCAAGAGAGGGCCAACTGTGATGTTGATCACATAGGACCGTCCAGATTCCTGTCCTAGAGCACAACCCCCAAACCTTGGGAGATAAAGCTACAAGTCAGCTACTCGAGATGGTGTGAAGTGATTAGAGAACCCAGTTTCAGCATCTTTGTCTCTGGGAGTCTGGGATGACCTCTCAGTAGGTTGCTTCTACAGCATGCAGCCACCTGTTACAGACTTTCCTTTGTTGTCCGTCTCTTAGCTTGGGCTTCACATTCCCAGGGAATAGAGAACTATTTCCTCACTCCTATTGTATGTTGTCTAGTACATAGTAAGTACACAAAATAATTTCCCATAAAGGGTAGAGATCTATTAATAATTGCATTTTAATTGATATCTGCTTGATTTGATTGCAAATTCCATGAAAGAAAGACTTCATTAAAAAAACAAAAGCACTGTATTAGAAGAACGCTGGCTGCTAGTCAGTGCTTAATAATTATTTGCTGAATGACTGAGTGAATGAGTGAGTCAGTGAATGAATGAATACACATTAACCAAACCCCCCCATCCAAAAAACAAAAAACCCAACTTCAAAGGGAAGAAGGTAATCAGATTAGTTACCTAATAATTTAACACTCAAAATCCACTGCCCAGAACCAATAAATTTGGCTAAAAAGGGCTGTTAAATTAGTCCATCTACTTCTTTATTCTGAATCATTAATCCATTTGGTATGCATAAGTATATTTTAAGAATTCTGGCACTAAAACCATTCCAGTATCTATACTTGAAAGAAAAACAAGTCTCCTGAGGTATAGTTGACATATAATCAACTGCACATTTTAAAAAGGTATAATTTGGTGTTTTGATATATGTAGACACTAGGGAAACCATTACATGAGATAACGAACATATTCATTTACTCGTAAAAGTTTCCTTGTGTCCCATTGTGATCACTCCTTCCCCTTAGGCTCCCACAGACCTGCCTTCTGTCGCTCTACATTAGTTTCTGTTTTCTAGCATTTTGTATAAATGGAGTTATACAGTATGTTCTCATTTCTGTTTGGCTTCCTTCACTCACCACCATTATTTTTAGACTAATCCAGGTTGTAGTGCATAACAAGAGTTTATTCTTGCTTTGCTTAGAAACATCCCATTGTATGATTATACCTCTGTTGAACAATTCAGCTGCTATGGGATATTTGGGGAGTTTCCAGTTTGGGGCTATAACACATTAGGCTTCTATAGACGTTCATGTGAAAGCCTTTGCATGCACAAATGTTTTCATTGCTCTTAGAAAATACCAGGGATGGAATTGTTGGGTGATTTGACAGGTGGATGTTTAACATTGTAAGAGATTTCCAAGTCATGGTAGCATTTTGCATTCCCACCAGCAGTGTGTGAGAGTTCTGGTCTTTCACATCCTTTCCAAGACTTGGTGTGATGGGTCATTTTAATCTTAATCATTCTGATAGGTATGTATTGGTATCTGTTGTAGTTTTAATTTTGTTTTCCCTAAGGACTGATGATATTGGACAGCTTTTCATGTGCTTATATATATCCATATAATCTTTTTATTTATTTATAAATAATCTATTTATTTATTGTTTGCTTTCTATTAGTGACTTTCGGGAGATTTTTGTATATTTTGGATACCAATTCTTTACCAAGTATAAGACTTGCAAACTGTTTCTCACAGTTTGTGGCTTGTCCTTTCAACAGTGTCTTTTGAAGAGTAGACATTTTAAATTTTTAATGAAGTCCAGCATATCAGTCTGTTCCTTTATGGATTGTGCTCTTGATGTCACATTTGAGAAATCATTGTCTAATCCAATGTCAGGAAGGCTTTCTCCTATGTCTTCCTGAAGTTTCATAGTTTTAGGTTTTATATTTAGGTCTGTGATCCATTTTGAATTAATGTTATGTATTGTTCAAGGCATGGATCAAAGTTATCCATTTTATATGGATATTCAATTGTTGCATACCCTTTGTTGTAAAGACTACCCTTCATCCACTGAATTGCCTTTGTAACATGTAGAAAATCATCTGTCTGTACATTATCACTATAGCCTAACTATAAGTTTTGACATTTGGCAGTGTAAGCTGTACAACTTTATTCTTTTTAAAAGTTATTTTGGCTACATTAGTTCTTTTGCATTTCCACATGACTTTTAGAATGTAATCAATTTCTATTATAAGAAGCCTGCTGAGAGATTAGGGAGGATTGACATCTTAACCATAATGAGGCTTCTGACCAATGGACACAGTATATCTTTCTATTTATTTAGGTCTTTATTTTTTCCAGCAATGTTTTATAGATGTCAGAGTATTTCACATCATTTGTCAGATTTATGCCTAAGTATTTCAAGTACCGTATTTTTTATAATATTGTAAATGGTATTTAAAAGTTTGGTATTTCTAGTTATTTATTAACAGAAATATAACTGATTTCTATATATTGATTTTGTATATTTGCAATCTTGTTAAACTCATTTATTATATTTTAGTATAATTTTGGGGGATTCAGTCAGACTTTCTAAATAGAAGATCATGTCATATATGAATAAGAGCAGTTTCGATTATTTATTTCTGATTGAGATCACTGTTATTTTTTCTTTGCCTTTTTTCCCTGGCTAGAACAAAAAGCCTAGTGGTGAGAATGGACATTCTTTATTTTTTTCTGCTATGGAGGGAAAATAGTCTTCAAGTTTGAACTCAAAACATTTGCAGACAAATACCAATTGTGCTCTGCAGTTCAAGGAGAGCCCAAAACATATATATTTGTCCACTCCTGATGAAGATTGCTATGGAATGTGGAATATCATTATACAAAAATTAGAATCAGCAGCTGACACTAAACCAGATAATGAGAAACAGAATTTTAGCAGGATAATACTCCCCTCAAAAACAGGGGCTAGGAGCCTAATAAGAAAGGATCGCAAATTAATATCAGATTCGCACTTTCAACTATACATAACTTGATAATGTTGGGGTGATATTCAGTAAAAACTCTGATAGGGCCTCACAGGTTGTTGCCGGCATATTGGTCCGCTGCGTGCGCTGCGCTGGCGGGGGAGGAGGTTGAATTCAGCTCTAGCTTTGCCTTCGTGCGGTGGTGCGCTGGGGCTGGCTCACCCAGGCTCTCCAGTCTTGTCCCAGCTCGCATTCAGTGATGTCACCTTGTTAGCTGGACACCGACCACGGTAGGAGGATGGATTTACACTAGGGAAACTTGGCAAATGCTACAAATCAGAGAGCTGGTTCTTAAACATTTATCAGCATGCTACTGTCTAATTGGCATTTATCAGCACACCACTGCGTAATCTGTACCCTGAATATAATATGAATATGAATATGAATATATTCACAAAAGTATAATTCCTTGAATCGAAGAGTAGGACACCACATGATTTTATGTATATCTAAGAAAGATAAAATGCTATCATTGTAATTTTGAGATTCCACTGGTAGAGTGGAAAAAAATCTCGTCCTATTTTCAGCTAGGCTGAAATGTAAGAAACCCTGAACTATAGCATTGAAGAAATACGGCATAAAGGAAACACTGTATAGTTTATTTTATTTGATGCATTAGCCATTCACATAAAATGCTTGGCTCTCATTATAAAGTCCTGTTAAAAACAAAACAATACAATAACGTTTTGGGGGTTTAACTAAAGCATTAGAACTTGATAAGCATATAGCTGATTCACTTCATTGTACAGCAGAAACTAAACATACTATTGTGAAGCCATTATGTTCCAATAAAAAATACAATAAAATAAGGGGGGAGAAAAGATTTTGAAGCCTTGTGTAGGCAAAGAACCAAATATATGGCCCTCTTTAACCTACGCTTACAAAGCACTTGCTGCTTTTTATTGATACAATTTGTTTATTTCTTCATTTATCTGTCTCAACTAGATGATGTTATGCTTCAGAGCAGAACTTTGTGTGTCTTACTACCCTTTACATTCTCAATATTGAAATAGTTGTTCAGCTCATTTAAGTGATGAAGAAATGTCATCTGAAAAAACAAAACAAAACAAAACAAAAAAAACCACTGTCTGTCTATCCTGATTCCTAAAGGAGGCATACTCGTGTTTGGGTGTAGTTCACACACAGAGATACCGAATGAAGGTTTATTTTAACAGATGTTTCGTTATGACTTATAAATTATATTGTTGAGTAATCTCTTTTCTTCTGACCATCTCACCAAAGAGGCCAGCCCCTAGTTGGATATTTCTGAGAGCGAAATTGAACATGAAAATGGTTAATGCCTGATCATATCAAATGGGCCACTGGCCTGGGGTGGCTTTCAAGCATTGTAACATAGATAGACTTGCCCTTTCTTGCTCTTCCTTTAAGGACTGAATACAGGTCAGAATCTCGTTAGCCTCTCTGTGCCTAGGTGCTTAACAGGCTGTGAGGAAGCAAGTCTTCAGGGATCGTCTCAGGCAGCCTGGTTCAGTATGTGAGAAGCTGACCATTTCTATGAGGTACCAGCCAAGCACATCACTCAATAGATCCATTTGGACACGGTGGCTTCTTTCCTTTTCTTTTTCCAGAAGCTGAAAATATTCCCTGATAGCTCAACAGAGAAGAATAAATTGTCCCTGTGTATTTACACAGAGGAAAAAGATTTTCCTCATTGTATTTGCAATTCCGTCTCATGCGATGACCTCCATTCTCATAATCCTTCATGGAGTATCATGATTTAAAAAGCTTTCTCTCCCTGCTGTTTCTGTTAAAAGGTTTTCTGGTGCGGTTCTTGGAAAGTCAAATTCTGCATTTAAATGTTGTATTTTCGCAGATATAATATAAAAGAGGGCATACTTCTGGCATTTTTTCTTCCTGGGAGAGTAGAAGGCAATTCCACCCTTCTGCGTATATTGTTAACCAAGCCATGAGAGTGTACAGCAGCTTTAATAGCAAAGCAATTGTGATTACATCTTGCTCGTAATTACATTTATTTGCTCACATATGTTGACAAGGCAAGCATTAGCCCGACCGGATGGGTATGTGTTTGTGCAAGGAAAATCATCCAGCAGACTGGCAGTGAGGAAAACAGCTTTCAGCCAATTAGGTCTCTCCTGTCACGGACACTTGCAAAGACTGTCAGGGCTTACTTAATTTTTGCTTTCGTGCTTCTAAAATCTATTGCATTTGGAAAGCAGGTGAATTTATTATGGGTGATGGATTTGCATCAAAATAATCAAAATATTAGGGGTTGCCTATAACAAGGTACATGTCTGTGGTCCAAAGGAGAAGGAAGTTGAGAAGTGCTATGGTTCAAAACAGCTTTAGAAATGGCCCCTGTCCCATCCGAGGAAAGGATGTATGCACCTCCTCAGGGAATTTAGAAGAATGTAAGAGGGTTATGTGTGTGAAAGAATTTTAGATCTGCATCATTGAACTGTCCCTAAGGAAAATTGGAAAGTGGTGGAAATGGCACTGATTTTTGTGAGACAGATGAGCTTGTCCAGGCTCCCAAAACTCAAAGACTTTGAAGAGGTTAGTTCACTCCTCTTTGCCTTCATTTGCTTGTCTCTAGAATGGGTGTAGCAATACTGAGCTTATTGGGCTGTTCTCTTATTTTTATACTCACTGGACTATAAGTTAGTTCCTCACTGTTTCGGCCACTGCTGTACCCTCAGAAGTTGGCACAATTCCTGGAACATCATGCTTACTCAGTAAACTTTTTTTTTTTTAATAAATGAATGTAAATTACTCAATACAGGCACAACTCAACAAACAGTATCATATTTACTGTTAATGGAATAAACTGCCAAACTTTGTGGCTTAAAGCAACCCAGATTTACTATCTCATAGTCCTGGAGGTCGGAAATGCTAAAGTTCAAGGTGTCTGGGGGTTGTGGTCCTTCTAGGGACTTGAGGGGAGAATCCATTCCTTGCCTTTTCCAGCTTCTGGAAGCTGCCTGCATTCCTTGGCCCAGGGTCCCTTCCTCTGTCTTCAAAGCCAGCTGTACGGTGTCATCCTCTCTTTCCCTGGCTTTGACATCCCGTGTCTCTCTTATAAGGATCCTGTGAAGGCACTGGGTCCACTGCATAGTACAGGGTGGTCTTCCCACCTCAGGGTCCTGAGCCCAATCATATTTGCAAATCCCCTTCTGCCATTTGAGGGAGCATCCTCACAGATTCTGGGATAAGGATATGGACAGCCATGGGGCAGTCTTGATTCTGCCTACCACGTCTCTCTTATGGAATAAAGCCCTCCCTATTCAGTATCACCATATCTTTTCATTACCTGTTTGAAAGTTCCTCTCAAAGAGTTTCCAAACAAGTCATAGTCACAGCTCTGGATTCTTTTTGCCTCCTTGATAATGGTCCAAGGATTCCAGACACCAACAATGTCCCTTTAGGCCTCCGTGGATGGTGATTTATCTCTCTTGCTTTTGGAGTTAGAAAAGAGCATGTTGTTGGTTGAGTAAGTCTCTCTCAGCAGCTAGCAGAGGGTTTGGCACTTAAATAGATGATCATGGAATGAATAACTCAGTGTTGAAACAGTAACAGCCTACCTTCTAGGACCACTTCTTAAGAGGAGGGATGCCTTATAGAAAATCCTTTTTAACCAGCAGAAAAGTAGCACTTAGTTGAGCTGATGCACTGAGCATATATCTCCCCAACTCATTTATCAAGAAAGAGTTGTTGAGATTCAGGTGCCTCTTTTCCCTTGGGCTGAGAAATTTTCAAATACAGGGTTGGAGCCCTCAAGGCCTGAAACTTGTTTGGCATGCCAAAAACTGTGACATAGAATTGAACTGTGCGAATAATCAAATAATTCATGGAGAAGCCAAGATGTCCTACATGTTTTTGGCTGAGACAGGGTTAAAGGGTCCTCCAGTGTAACCTTTTATCCACTATGTAGAGTTCTTTGGACCATGTGGTCTATAAAAAAGCCAGTGAAATCCTTTTATGATGACATCAGATTAGATGAGTTTTCTACCTTTGGCACATGTGGTGGGAAGTTCTCTCTTACATTGAGAGAGTTCTCAAAACGATCTCCCTACGGGGGCTGCCCATCCACACATCCTCTGTGTCATACATCACCTCCTCTTCGGCGCCTTCCATTAATTTCTCATCCCAGACTCATGTCTGCCTCCCTTTCTCTCTTCTCCTATCCATTCCTTGTGATTCCTATGGTTTCCGTAGTGCTGTATTGCAAGGGGTTATTCTGAATCTCTTCTAACAGACTCCACATTTCTTAAAAGCTGGTTTGTTGTATCTCTGAGTCACAGAGCTTAGCAGAGTGCAAGATTTATAGCATCAAGAGAGTCAAGTTTTGTTGAATTAAGGCTACAGGTAATTGAGCCTAATGGACTGAGCCCAGGACACCCAGTAAAGAGAATCAGGGTTGAAGTCTGCCCTGGCTGCTTTTGAACCATGTGGACTGGGCAAGGCAATTCTCCTCTCCAAGTCATAGATTCCTGTGTCTTAATGGCAACCACTTGGGGTTGTTTTGAGGATAAAATGTGTGAATTATGGGAATGTATTATGCAAATACAGAGGATTGTCTCAGTGCCCTTGAAGCCACGTAGAACAGACCTCATCCTCTTCTGCTTGGCAGCCCTTCAAATATTCAAGGGAAGAGATCTCACACTCCATATCCCCAAGCTGACAGTGTATATAATAACTAACTGGGAGATGTCCAAAATTAAGGCTCTGGGCTTCAGCTATCTCTCTGCTGCTTATTAGCTGTGTGACCTTGAGAAGTTTACTTCTCTATGCCTCAGTTTCTCCATCTGTGAAAAGAGGGTAAAGACAGAACTTGTTTCTTAAGGTTGATGCAGTATTGGGTAAGATATTGCTCATCAAAGCTTCAAATAGTACCTGGCATGTAGTCGACAATCAGTCAGTTATTATTGCATGACTCTCATTGTTTCCCTGCAACCTTAATGTCCTTAGTTCCTTCCACAGTATGAACTTTTCCCCCCCACAGGCATTATTCTCTGAGAATGGCAAATAAATTCTATCCATTCTTTCAGCTGCAGTTGGTTCATAATGACTGGCTTGAACTTTATGTTAAGGAGGATTCTGAGGCCCTGTGGTGTGGGCTCAGTAGGAAAGAATGTGGAAATAACCTACTTGTACTTTCCAACAATGGAGAAACGCTAACATCCGTGCCCTAAATGTGCCGGTGTTGCATCTCTTTACAATCCTAGGTAAATTGAGTCTAAATTCCTTATTTTATTGCATATGTCAGACCATATGTCAAGTCAGGTTCCCCAAAGGTCAGTTTGAAAAATATAAAAGGTAAGAAGTACCAGCTGAACTCCTGCCAAGTGCCAGGCACTCTTTTCGGTATTGTTTATACAGAAGTGAACACATTTTGCTTGTTAATGGTGTTTACCTTCTCATAAGGCAACAGAGAATCAACTAAGGAAATAAATTTGAAGGTGATTTCAAATAGTGATAGGTACTGAGTGAAAATCAAAACTAGCTCTTTTGATAGTAACTGGGGAACAGGGGAGTGGTGTGTAATTTAAATTGAACAGTTAGGAGGGATTTCTCAAGTGGTGACATTTGAGCTGGGATTTGAGTGGAAAGGATCTAGTTTTCTGCTGCCGCTAAAACAAATTACCGCAAACTTGATGGCTTAAAGCTACACAAATCTATGTATCTTACCGTTCCGTAGGACACTGATCTGCACAAATCTCTCTGGGCCCAAGTCAAGGTGTCGGCAGGACTGCATTCCCTGGGGACGCTCACCTCTCCTGGCTTCTAGAGGTTGCCTGCATCCCGTGGCTTGTGGCCCCTTCCCCATCTTTAAAGCTCGCAGTGGTGGGTCTAGTCCATCTCGAGTCTATGTCCCTGCCTTTTCTGCCTCTCTCTTCCACTTTTAAGGACTCTTGTGGTTACACTGAACCCTTTTGAATAATCTAGGATAATCTCCTTCTCAAGGTCTTTAACTTATTCACACTTGCAAAGTCCCTTTGGTCATGTAAAGTAGCATGTTCACAGATTCCAAGGCCCAGGAATGAGGATGCAGGCCTCTACCACACATTTCTGTGAGTATTTGGGGTAGAGGTCGCCAGGCTGTGGCACCAGGGAGAAGAAGGGCTCCCAGGTGGGAAATACTTGGCATGTTTAGAGGAAGAGAGAAACCCAGTTATGCCTGTGGTCTTCTGATCACAGAGAGGACAGAAGATAAAAGTCATGCTTGTTTCTATTTGAGGAACTGCTATGTGTCTGTCACTTGGTGAGCACTTTCTATATATTATTTCATAGATTCTCATGATAACCTGATGGGAAAGGTGTTATTATTCAATTCCTTTGACCTGTTAAGAAATTGGTAGCTCAGCAGTTAAGATATATAGCTAAAATCATAGAACTAACACAAGATGAAGGCAAAGTATGATTCCAAGCCATCTAGGTATGAGTCTCTGTTCTTGACCATCATCCTTTTCTGCTTCCAACACCCATAACACAACTGCTCGGGAACAGATCCCAGTGTAAGCTCAGAGAGGGTTGTCCATGATGCATGGTGAGCCTGGCTAACCTTGACTGCTGCTTTTTAAGTTTTCCTTGAAACCATCCTGAATAATTTTAGCTCCAGGAATGTTTTCCTGAGAAACAACAATCAGTTGAGAAGAGAATAGTGGCTAATAGTGGGAGCTGACCTGACATTAAGAGCCAGACCTTTGTAATTCTGGGAGCTGGCCTGGCGCTTACAGCAAGGGCATGGCATTTTTCCATTGCACATTAACAATTTTATGGAACACCAACATCAGACAATGCTACTTTGTGCCCATGATATAATAAGGCAAAAACGAGATCACCCTGTAATTATGCCTAAACACAGACAAAACATGAGCGCTGTCCAGCCACAAAATGCTTTCCCAGCCAATAGGAGTGACTGCAGCTTCCTTACCAATCATAGCTCTAGCGTTACTCTTGTTTGTCCCCCCAGTTGATAAGATTTATTGATATACAATCAGGGAATAACCACAGCTTTCTCACAGTGCCCAACCTAGACCAAATCCCTGTCTTTTTGGATCTACTTCATAAGCACCTAACACAAGCCCAAGCAAATCTTAGTTGTTCTAGCACTTTCTATTAAGATAATACATGGCTTCCTATGGTGTGGGTTCTCCCTTGTTCCAACAAGCCAATAAACCAATCTTGGTGTCACAGGTGTGTCCTGGGTGTTTCTGGCTGATAGGCATTGTCCATAGAGAAACACACATGCATACAGCAGTCCATACCTGCCTAGTCTTCTGCTCTGGAGTGCTGGGGACTGAGAAAGATTAGGTGGGGCCTTATCATGAAAAAGACACTTGCAGTTTATCACAACTTGATGATAAACTAAAGAACAGGGTACAGAGTACTCAGAGACAGGGATAAACAGAAGGGACATACTACTCAGGGTTCAGTTCCTGACCTGCATGTGTGACCTTGGGCATGTCTTCAGTCCTGTTTTATCATCTTCAAAGTGAGTGTAATGATGTGCTCACCTACAGAAACGTGGAAAGGAAGTGAAATAGTCCAGGGAAAGAACATAGCATAAGAGGTGCCACATAATAAATATAAGATAAATGTTGACTATTTATTATATTGTTTCCAAATAAAAAAGAGATTTGCTGGAGATGATATTAATATAACAAGGGGTACCATTCTGGAGGAGACGGACTTAAAAGTAACCCTGGTGATAGAAATGTTCTATGTCTTGTTAGGCGTGGTGGTTATACAGGGATATGCATTTATACAAACTCACTGCACTCTGCATGTAAGATCTGTCAGTTTCACTGTATGTAAGTTATAACTCAGTGAAGTAGTTCATACTTAAAAAAAGAGCCTTGAAGGCAAAGTGAGACTAGGCAAGTCAATGCAGATCAGTACAAATGGAGGAGGTACGGCGGGATTCCAGAATGGCATTAGAAGTTCTCAGTGATCAACAGAAACAGGCAGGCATTCCCCTAAGTCCTCCAGCCAGGCTCCTGAGCCCCTCACCAGTTCTGTGAGCTTGGCAAATTCAAAGGCTGTGGCTCTCACATCAGGTGATTACCATTCAGCAAGTGGGTCTTCAGAAAAAGCAAAAGTCCTATTTTTTGCTGAAATTATTTAGTGAAAGCACATCAAAAGCACAAATATAGTTTTGGACTGAGACTACCTGGATTCAGGTCTTTGCTTCTCTGGTTTTGTGACATTGGGTAGTTCACTTCACATTCTGCAACTTCCTGTGTCCTCTGGCATACAGGATGAATATAGTGCCTTTTAGCAGTGCTGTATTATTGAAGGGGAGAATGGATGTAAAGCGTTTAGCATATTGGGCATATGGGAGTGCTCTTTTAAATCACTTGCAGTGACAGCGGTTGTGATGGAGGAGGAGGAGGTGGTGAGGAGGGGGATTGGTGGAGGGGATGCTGGTGCTGGTGGTGATGGAGGCGGTGATGACGGTGGTGGTGATGGTTGGAAAGGTGGAGGAAGCAATGAAACTTATATAGCAATATGTGCACTGACCCTGCGTCCCAAAATATAAATCAAACCACATTTTCACTCAGCTGAAAGCCGAGAAGTTTATCTCTCCAAGCTTACTACCCTTCAAGCTTTGTCTTCTGTTGCTCTGGTGCCCTGTGTTGCCCACATGTAGCATAGACTGAGGTGGCAACAAAGCAAGAAGGACGTTCACAGTGAAGAGAGGGATAGCAAAGCCCGGAGCTCCAGCCCTCTTCTTGTGAAGGCCATTGATATCTGCACCTTCTGGCCCTGCCTAAGCTCAGGCGTGGTTTCTTACCCTCTTGGGGGTGCCCTATTCCTTCGGAGTGCAAGGAACTCTGGACCGAGCCCATACTTGCACCAACAGAAATAGCAACGTCAACGTCAGCTCGAGCTGCATGAGGATTTGCAGCAAATCGTGCTGCTGCTGTGCGGTAGACCCCGACTTTATTCACACAGCGCAGAAGCAAGCCGCATCCTGTGATCTGTCCTCTGTATTTTCCTCCTCTAGAATACAATAAATTAAACATAGAATGAAATGCAAAAAGGTTACATTGAGACATATACTATTTGAAGGTTTAATTCATTTTTCTAGTGTATAAGACACAAGGCTATTAAATTTTTAAAGCAGTGATCTCCTAAACTCTCTAGTTTATGAGGGCTTTCTTCATAAAGATAAATGGTTTCCTTGCCAAATCAAATGCAGATTTGAAACAAATTAAGTTAATGTTCAATGATACAAGGTAGAATGAATGGGGGAGCTGTTTTATTTTGCATTGTAATAACCATACACACCTAAATCAATAGCTGTGGAAAAAAGGCAATAATATCACGTAACTGCAGGAAATGAAATATAGTGGCCAAACGGTGGGGAACAGGCTGCAAAAAGAAAGGGTTTGTATTGGAATAATGACATTTCATTAAACAGGGAAGGAGGACTATTGAAGAGAAGTCCATAGCAGTAAATTCTGTTTCTTATAATAACACTTGAGACGAGTTAAAGTTGGCTGGGTATTGTGATAAAGGATAATGCTGTCGTCCTTCTGTGCATGGGGCTATAATTTTAGGTTTAAAGAAAACCTAGATATTAAAGAGCCAGTGCATGTTTTCAGAGGGCGTCCTCATTCCTCTCATCTTTTGCTTAATTTAGTGCAAGGTCCAATAATCTGTCTGAAAGATTGCAAGAGGAAGGTAGCCTGAGGTTTTTGGGTTTTTTTTTGTAATTGCTCTTGAATGAAAGTCAACAGGTTTTTTTTCTTCTTTCCTTCCTTCTTTCTTTTCTTCCTTCCTACCTCCCTCCCTTTCTTTAGTTCATAGTAGGCAGAGCAGGGACAGAGGGATTTGCTATTAATGAAAGCTGCTTTTCAACAGTTATTAGAGAAGGAGAAAGAGGGGGAGAGAGAGAGAGACATGTTCCAAGCTGATATTTTTGATCATATACCTCTCTACCCATACTCTCTAGAGTAGCTGCCAAGGAACTATCCTAGAAGACCTGAACACCCTTACAGAGGTGGGGGCCTGACCCAGGGATATCATGGTCTGAAACCATTTTGAGTAAACCATTATCACCTCAATCTTGCCCCGAGAGAGATGGTACAAGGCCCCCTCAGCTGTAGCCTCAAGTGGTGTGCTCTTGGATTGCCCCAGGACTTTGAAATCAGCCTTTGTTGTTGTTGTTGTCTAATTGCTAAATCATGTCTGACTCTTTGCAACCCCACAGACTGTAGCCAGGCTGCCCTGTCCACGGAATCTTCAGGCAAGAATACTGGAGTGGGCTGCCATTTAAAACTGGGGAGGAGCTTTTTTGTTTCTCCTTGGATATCTTTCTGCTCTCTGCACTGAAGGAGACAGATGCACCTTTTCTATCTGGTACCTGTGTGCCCGCCTGGAACTGGGCCTATAGAGATGCTGGCAGGAAAAGCATCTCATTAGAGGGGTTGCCTTCTCCAGGAAGGCTTCCTTGTCCTCCCCAGCTGGATGAACTTGTGGTCTCTGTCGACAGTGCAGCTTTGGCATGGGAAGATACTACACTGTGCGTTTTACTGTGTTATCCCAAGAAGTTCTGCCTGCGTAATGGAAGGCACAATTGCACTCATCTCACACGCTACCAGAGTAATGCTCAAAATTCTCCAAGCCAGGCTTCAACAGTACATGAACCGTGAACTTCCAGATGTTCAAGCTGGATTTAGAAAAGGCAGAGGAACCAGAGATCAAATTGCCAACATCTGCTGGATCATTGAAAAAGCAAAAGAGTTCCAGAAAAACATCTACTTCTGCTTTATTGACTATGTCAAAGCCTTTGACTGTGTGGATCACAAAAAACTGTGGAAAATTCTTAGAGAGGGGAATAGCAGACCACCTGACCTGCCTCCTGAGAAATCTGTATGCAGGTCAGGAAGCAACAGTTAGAACCGGACATAGAGCAACAGACTGGCTCCAAATTGGGAAAGGAATACGTCAAGGCTGTATATTGTCACCCTGTTTATTTAACTTATATGCAGAGTACATCATGCGAAATGCCAGGCTGGATGAAACTCAGGCTGGATGAAACTCAAGCTGGAATCAAGATTGCTGGGAGAAATATCAATAACCTCAAATACGCAGATAACACCACCCTTATAGAAGAAAGCAAAGAAGAACTAAAGAGCGTCTTGATGAAATGAAAGAGGAGAGTGAAAAAATTGGCTTGAAATTCAATATTCAAAAATCTAATATCATGGCATCCAGTCCCATCATTTCATGGCAAATAGATGGGGAAACAATGGAAACAGTGACAGACTTTATTTTTTTGGTCTCCAAAATCACTGCAGATGGTGACTGCAACCATGAAATTAAAAGACACTTACTCCTTGGAAGAAAAGCCATGACCAACCTAGACAGCATATTAAAAAGCAGAGACATTACTTTGCCGTCAAAGGTCCGTCTAGTCAAGGCTATGGTTTTTACAGTAGGCATGTATGGATGTGGGAGTTGGACCATAAAGAAAGCTGAGCACTGAAGAATTGATGCTTTTGAACCATGGTATTGAAGACGCTTGAGAGTCCCTTGGACTGCAAGGAGATCCAACCAGTCAATCCTAAAGGAAATCAGTCCTGAATATTCATTGGAAGGCTGATGCTGAAGCTGAAACTCCAGTACTTTGGCCACCTGATGCGAAGAGCTGACTCATTGGAAAAGACCCTGATGCTGGGAAAGACTGAAGGCAGGAGGAGAAGGGGACGACAGAGGATGAGATGGTTGGATGGAACCACTGACTCAATTAGACATGAGTTTAAGTAAACTCCAGTAGCTGTTGATGGACAGGGAGGCCTGACGTGCTGCAGTCACGGGCTCGCAAAGAGTCGGACACGACTGAGCGACTGAACTAAACACACAGGTTCTGGAAGATAAACCACCCAAGTACAAACAGGATCTGTGGTCCTAGTAGCACTGCAGTCTTGAGGAGTTCCCTTAAACTCGCTCTTCCTCAGCCTCCTCATCTGTAAAATGGTACCCAGCCCTCGGGGATGTTGTCAGGGTTAGGTGAGAGGTTACACATGCAGCAGTTAGCAATCTGGCGTGCAGAATGTCTGATAACCAAGGACGTAAACAGCACATTTAATTACCCACCGAGCACAGCTCCTGGAATTCAGTTGCACAGTCATTCTGATCCTGTATACTAAGATACTCCGCACAGTCCCAGTCCTGGAGAACCACCTGAAGCCCCTGGCCCTGAAAGGACTGGCAGGGGCCAGACTGGCAGGGGAACATGCAGCAGGAGCCTGACACCAACAAGAGTAGACGAGGCTGTTCAGTCCAGTGCCCAGGGTGGAGCAGGGCATAGGTACCCAGAGCAAGCACAACATGAGGAAGCCTGAGGGGGGATTCAGTTTCCAGGCACAGGTCTATGGGGACACCGCTGAGAAAGTGTCATTGCACTCTGCAGTGGCCTGTGGCTGGTGAGGGTGTATGCACGCTATGTTGCCCCAGGTGCCGTTTACCCTTGCCTCCCTGCTGCCCCAGCGGGCAGAGAAGTCTTTTCCATTCCATGTCGGTATGGCATTGCTTGGGTCTGTGCTGGGCAGGCTGATGCTCTAACTCCCCCGTCTTCTCACCTGCCCACCCGAAGTCTTAGCTCCTCAGCACATTTGTGTCTGCTGCAATATGTATTGATCTGGTTCAGCATGTGACACGAAGCCCCTACCTGCTTTCTATCAAAAGTCTACCACCTCCTAGCTGTGTGGCCACAGGAAAATAAATTGGCCCCTCTGAACCTTTGTTTTCTTATGAATTAAGTGAAAATCAACGTACTGATGATCTGAGGATTAAGTTAGGCGATACACGCAAAAGATCTAATGCTGTACCTGGCAACTAGCACATTGTTAAAAGATGCTGGGCATGCGTGCTAAGTTGTGTCTGACTCTCTGTGACCCTGTGGACTGAAGCCCGCCAGGCTCCTCTGTCCATGGGATTCTCCAGGCAAGAATACTGGAGTGGGTTGTCGCGCCCTCCTCCAGAGGATCTTCCCAACCCAGGGATGGAATTCACATCTCTCATGTCTCCTGCATTGGCCGGCAGGTTCTTAACCATGCATCAGGTAGGCAAGAGGCCAGAATTCACCCTACTCGGGAGAGGATATCTCATCCTCAGTGTCCTCAACATGCTGTGTGTTCAACAGAAGGGCCTCTGCTCCTCACTTGATGGGCACACAGCTTAGGGACTGGGATGTGGGCTCTGGAGCCAGACACATCCTGAGTGTGAGTATCAGTGCCGTCCCCTCTGTCTGTGGCACCTTGGGTGCCTCACTCTCATCGTCTGTAAAATAAGAAGGCAGTCTTCCTCACAGGGTCAGTGTGAGGGTGAAACGGACTAATGTGAGTGAAGGGCTTGACTAGAGCTTGACACTTAAAAAGCGTCCAGAGCCCAACCATGAAAACAAGTACTGTTATTCAATACTTAGAACCACCACGTGAGAGTGATAAGAATAAGGATCATCGTTTTGGAGAGAAAGACCCCGATGCTCAGAAATGAAGCAAGGTATTCCCCGCCAGGGGCAGTTTTGGGTAAAACAAAAGCACAGCCATGTTAACCCTCCACGGCCTCTCATTAGTGAGCCGCCTCTGCTCGCCCCACTTTGCCATCCACTCCAGCCTGAGTTCACGCGTTTTCCAGCACCTGGGGTGCATCCTGTCCTCCTCATCTTCTGATACGTCCTCTATGCCTCAGCCTGTCGTTCCTTCCAGAAGTCTGCCCATGTCTCTACCCCACCCTGGTCTGGACGGGGGCTCTCGCCTCACAACGCTGTCCGGGACTCCTCCTGCAACTATGTTCCCCCTGCTCTACAAGCCCCTTGCTTTCAGGGACCATCCCGCTAACCATTCACTCCCTGATGGCTTGGCTGCTGAGCGCCTAATAAACACTGCTGCTGCTGCTGCTGCTAAGTTGCTTCAGTCGTGTCCAACTCTGTGCGACCCCATAGACGGCAAGCCCACCAGGCTCCCCCGTCCCTGGGATTCTCCAGGCAAGAACACTGGAGTAGGTTGCCATTTCCTTCTCCAACCCATGAAAGTGAAAAGTCAAAGTGAAGTCGCTCAGTCGTGTCCGACTCGTAGCGACCTCATGGACTGCAGCCATGGCTCCCCCGTAGTTAGAGGAAAAAGCAAAGAAGGAAGAATCGAAGAAAGTAAGGGTGTTCTCTTTGGTTGATAGTATTTAGAGTAAAGTTGCTTTTCTTTTTTTTCCTAAAAAATTTAATGGGACTGTCACAGTCATATAAAAAGCAGTTGATAACCATATGCGAAACCAGGATCTATTTTCAAGTTCTCTGGGCAACAGAAAGATCAGGAGCTTTGTAGCCAGGAGACCCTGGCTTTGAATCTTGGTTCAGCGAATCACTCATGTCATTGTACTCAATAGTAAGATGGGCATTCACATTACCTACCACGCAAGGCTGTTGTGAGAAATTAGAAAGAATCTGATGGGAATGGTGTGGGCCGTGCACATTGTCTGCCGTGTTGCGGTGATGGCCTCATCATGGTGGGCATCACTGCTGCTGTGACTTCTGTGGTTTTCATTAAGAGCAGAGCTCTTCCCATCTCAGCAGATTGCATTCTTCAAGGAACACACAGTTCTAACAAATTAGCAGCTCAGCCCTTCTCTCCAATCAGCAAAATTTCTTAAATATGTGCTGGGCCCTGCCCTGAGCAGAATTTGATACTCATTTCTGTGCTTGCGTGGAGAGGTTCATAATCCTAAATTCGGGAACTGGAAATCACACTGAGTACGTTGGCTAAGGAGCCAGGCTGAACTCATCATACAGAGTCCTTGTTCCAAGGAAACAGAAGACGGGTGCTCCCAGGGGATGTGCGTGGTCTGGCGTGGGCACTCCGTTTCTTCTTGCTGCTGTAACAAATCACCACAGACCTGGTGGCTTAAAACTATGCAGATTTATTATGTGACAGTTCCGGAGGTCAGAAGTCTGAGACAGGTCTCACTGCACTAAAATCCAAGTGTCAGCTGGGCTGTGTTCCTCCCGGAGGCTCCAGGCAAGAATCCGTTTCTTGGTCTTCTCCAGCTTCTCGAGGCCGCCTGCACGCCTTGGCGTCTGGCTTGTCTTCCGTCTGCAGAGCCAGCAAGGGCAGCTTTCTCAGGCTGTGTCCCTCTGGCTCCAACTCTCCTGTCTCTTCGTTTCTGGGGACCCATGTGACGACATTGGAATAACTCATCTCCCCATCTCAAGATCCTTCAGGTCACATCAGCTAAGTCCTCTCCTCCATGTAAGGCCATACAGTCACTGGTTCTGGAGTTCTTCACATGGACATCTGTTCCAGTCTTTTGTCCACCACTGATTCCTGGGGACAGACAAGGTCTTCCACAAGAGGCCTTGAATGGAGATTTGCTGACACGCAGAGTGGTCCACCAAAGGCTTTGACAAGTGTGGCTTATTTATAGGGAAACAAGAGGGAAATATATCCATTTGAGTTTATTATCACACTTTCCATAAAAGGGCATTTTAATTTTAGATAGGGGGTGAGAATTATGATGCTAATTGTACATTGTGCAAAGTGCCTGACCACTTGCACTTATTTAGTCTCTGTAATAACCCAGCAAAGCATTAGCTTCATCCTGTTTAAAAACCTGTACCTGTTATATTGGACATCTGGAATCTGAACCCAAATCTGTCGAGCTTGAAAGCCCCGTTCTTTCCAATCGGGCACACGAATTTCTGGAAAAGAATCCCTTGCTTTTTCCAAGGACTGGGGCTACTGGTCAGCAGTCTCGTTTCCCAGCCAGATGTGGACAGATGCAAAACAAGGGGGCAGTCATGCCTTTTTTTTTCTTTTTTTCTGGAACACCAGCTGGGTGGGGAGGTCTGGCCTGGCAAGAACTCAGAGTCATCTGCTCTTTTCTGACTGCCCTTCCAGAAGCAAGCTGATGAAGGGGAAAGGATTTCCCCTCCAGCCTGACATCAAAGGTTCCGGTCAGGGGCTCCCCGGGCCAGGATGCTGTTAGCATGGGATATTAACCAAACACACTTCACCCCTGTGTTTGTCGGGGGTGGTTGTGTCTTTGACGCAGCCTCATTCCTTGGACTTAATTAAAACCCAGTTCCCTCTTTTATTCAATTTATGAGGCCTAGCCAGCAGGATTAAGCGATTACAGACAAAAAGCCCCATTTGTGAAACACTCCTAAACTCAAGCTGTTACGCTGCTTACTTGTACTCCATTAAATTAATAAGGAATGAATGGGCTGATCCATTATGAATAAAGCAGTGGGGAGTCTCTGCCCCAGCTCATACTTCCTGCTCCCTCCTTGGAGAACATTTGTGTAAAATGATTATGTTCATATTCATTCAATTGGAATTCTCTAAAAGTGGAATGCATAAATTACTCTAAAGACACAGAGTTTATCTTAAACATTAACTGCGAAGGGTGAATTAATACGACTATTATAAAACCATTAGCATTCAGCGTATTTACCTACAGCTGCAGTGTGCCTAAACCAAATTCAGCCCACGATTGCCATTTGTGTTGGGTGATCAGGCGAGTTTATTTTAGCCCTCAGTTCATTTAAACTCATAACACACCCTCGAATATCCAATTTTTCCATTAGCTCCTTTCTTCAGGGGTTAACTTGGTTGGAAATTGACTTTCATTGTTTCCTGATTTAACCACAAACCTCTATCCAGCTGTTATGACACCGCAGTGTTTCCAAATACCTGTCGTTTAACTCAACAAATAGGAACAAAGAGGCTGACTTTGTTCACACTTTGAGGTCCAGACAATTACCTGAGGAGTGCGGGAGACACAGCTGAGGAGATGGGACACCCAGGGATCTTTCACTGACCACTTACCCAGACCGTAGAGTGTGTGTAATATGGCCGCATGTGTAACAGGCTACATGTGTAACAGGGCCACATGTGTAACAGGCTACATGTGTAACATGGCTGCATGTGTAAAAGGCTGCATGTGTAACATGGCTGCATGTGTAAAAGGCTGCATGTGTAACATGGCTGCATGTGTAAAAGGCTGCATGTGTAACATGGCTGCATGTGTAAAAGGCTGCATGTGTAACAGGGCCACATGTGTAAAAAAAGGCTGCATGTGTAACAGGACTGCATGAATAACAGGCTACATGTGTAACAGGCTGCATGTGTAACAGGGCTGCATGTGTAACAGGGCCACATGTGTAATAGGGCTGCATGTGTAGCAGGCTACATGTGTAACATGGCCACATGTGTAACAGGCTGCATGTGTAACAGGCTGCGTGTGTAACAGGCTACATGTGTAACTGGCTACATTTTTAACATGGCCCATATGTAACATGACCACATGTGTAACAGGCTGCATGTGTAACAGGCTACGTGTGTAACATGGCCACACATGTAACAGGTTGCATGTGTAACAGGTTACATGTGTAACAGGGTCGCATGTGTAACAGGGCTGCCTGTGTAACATGACCACATGTGTAACATGGTCACACGTGTAACAGGTTACATGTGTAACAGGGTCGCATGTGTAACAGGGCTGCCTGTGTAACATGACCACATGTGTAACATGGTCACACGTGTAACAGGTTGCATGTGTAACAGGTTACATGTGTAGCAGGGTCACATGTGTAACAGGGCTGCCTGTGTAACATGGCCACATGTGTAAGATGGCCACATGTGTAACAGGCTGCATGTTTAACATGCTACGTGTGTAACTGGCTACATTTTTAACATGGCCCGTATGTAACATGACCACATGGGTAACAGGCTGCATGTGTAACATAGCTCCATAGAAGTCGAATCTTGCTATGGTCCAGGATCTTCCTCCCTGTTAACTCTGGACATTTGGGGCTGAATCATTCCTTGTTGGAGGCTGTCCTGTAGGATATTTAGCAGCATCCGTGGTCCTATTCACCAGATACCAGTAACCATACCTGCCTCCCTCTCCAACAGTTGTGATACCCAAAAATGTTTCCAAATGTTACATAGCCCCTAGTTGAGAATCACAGCCTTAATTTTCTTACCAGGAGTCACTCTGCCTCTTTTGAACTTCTTTTTCTGACTAAACTGAAAGAAGGTAGCCTCTGAAGGACTTTTATAACCCTGCCAGTACCAACAGTTGTGGAATATAAACCTGCCTGTCAACAGTTGCTTCCTGTCCTTCCTCTGGTGGGGACACAGATCCCACAGACCTTGGGAAGATGAACCACGCCTCACCCGAAAGCTACTCTCCTCTCTTTACCCCTGTCCTTTACCTGCTCACAAATGAATTTCCCATTTCAGCCTTGAGTGGTAAAACAGAAACGGTCAGAGCAGAATTTCCACAGGCTTTCCATCTACCCTGCCACCTCTATTTGCCCCTACACACCCCACCTTCCTCCTGCAAGTCTAACTAGGAAGTCCACCCGCTCCTAAACTCCATTGTCACCCAGATGGACTTGTGCAGGGCATGCCTCCATCCAAGAGCAGAGGTGTTGCCTCTTCCCTGCTTGAGTAACTCCAACATACACGCACACGCACACACATTCCCCCAGAACCGCACCTGAGAGATGCCTGCTTGCGAGGTCCCCCAGCTGTCAGGAGGGAACTCAGATGCCCTAAAATCCAGGCTGTCTTTTCAGCACGGGGATACCAAGTTCTCTTCCTTTTGTGACAACAAAATCCATACCGCCAGCACAATCCCCTGTCCCAGCTCCCTCGCCCTTTCCCTGAGGGCCTCCAAAGTCAGACCTAGGTGGTTGCGAGCCAAACTCACAGGAGGAAAGGGGAGTGCATGGCGCGGCATGGGTGGGAGCACAGATTCAAGGCGGGTGGAAGCTCTCGCCCAACAGCTTCTGCTTTCCTGGGGCTGGACTGTGGATCCCATCTGTTAACTGGGGGTGCTGTCCTTGTTGACAGAATACATGACAGAAATGTACATGAGGTAAAACGTGCTCATTGACACTCACCCAGTGAGAA
Organism: Bubalus kerabau; assembly: GCF_029407905.1. Lineage (NCBI taxonomy): Eukaryota > Metazoa > Chordata > Mammalia > Artiodactyla > Bovidae > Bubalus > Bubalus kerabau. Next base: position 10,191,229 of record NC_073640.1, on the reverse strand, counting down.
GGGGCAGGAGGTACAACCCCAAGTGCCTGGGACGCAGTCTGTTGACTCTGACTCAGCACACTGCTCTCTCATTACCTTTGAATTACTACAGTCGGGTTGCAACCCATCGAAAACCAGCTCTTCATGGCCAGGACTGAGCCCGAAGTAACCAAATGCACTGAGACATCTTTACGCCCAGAGTTTTGAACGCTCGCCTCACCGTATTTGTTTTCTCTCTTTCAGATGGTATCTTAAGCAGTTTTACCATCGGCAGGCTTTTGTCTTTCACCTCATTTGCCCCTTTCACCTCGCGGAGACAACTGCTGTCATGCTCTGCATCTCATCAGGCTTTTAAGGAGGAGAGAGTGAACCAGGCGGATGGATAATCAGTAGCGTGGCTTGTTGGCACGGCACTTGCATCATTTGGTACTGAAGGAACCGTCCGTGTCAGCTGCAGGTCCGTGCACCAGGGGCTTTGCAGTCAGATAGCACAGGGTCAGGCCCCAGCGGACATCATATTAGCTTCACATACTTGGGCAAGTTACTTAAATTGTGAGTCTCAGTTTTCTCATCTATCGAAAAAACTCATATTCTGTGAAAGTCTCTGTTAAGTGGTCCTGGCCCACCCTCTAAACACAAAACTGAGGCCGTGAAGGCCACCTCCTCCACGAGGCCCCTCACCTCCTCATCCCCAGCCCAGTGGGAAGGATTAATGCATTCTTTCTTGAAAGGACTTACATGTACATGTGGAATTGGCAAAAGTCTGGCTTTTTGGCCCAATTCCAAGTAAAACTAATCATCAGAAACTTCATGCAGATTTACGATTACTCTTTCTCTAACAGGGTGAGGCCCAAGCTGCTGAGACAGAATTAAAAAGGAGCTGCTGCAAGCAGAGAGGGCGCAGGGCTTCACAAAGAGGCATTTTCAGACAGGGCCCCTGGTGTGGAGCTCTGACTCCAGGTTGGCTGTAAAATAATATCAAACGCTAAAATGGCCTCACTCCCCTCTCCTGCGATTGTGGTGATGGGCCCTCACGACTGGGCAACCAGCTTTCATTTAATGCTGATAGAGAGAGGCACATAGGGTCTTCCTAATCTAGGGTGCTTAATCCAAGGCATCATTTAATTTTACGATGGCTGGTTTGTCTCAATTAAGCCAGATGTGTGCACTGAGGTCTTTCTCCTCGTGGGTCCAGTGGAAATGGCAGAGTGCTGAGCCTGTTCCAGAGCATCTTGCCATGTACTCATCATGAGACCTGTAACGAGCCATCTCCTTACTCTGCAGCCCTGTTCCCCTTTTATAAAATGGCTGATTAGGGTCAGAACGGAGGATGCCAACTGCAAGCAGCCCACAGAAACAGTTTGCTACACATGCCGAAGAAACATTAAATCCACTACCAACACTAAAAAATTGGCAGAGTCCACATGCAAAGCTTGATTTTTGGCTTCTCTCAGAGAACTGGGGGATTGGGTCATGAGATCTACATTCCAAGAAGGCGGCAGCTGGATGGCACTGATCATCGGGCCCTGCGTTTCACTGGATCAGATGCTGGCTTTCTGCTCTGCCACACTGCCTCCCCCACCCCTGCTCCCTATTATGACATCTGGCCCTGCTATTCATCCGTCCATTCTCTGGTTCCTATGTTCTAGTTTGAAACCCCCATGTTGCTAAAAGCTTTTCTAGTTGAATTTAGGATTTTGAGGATCAGTGTGATCTGGAATAGTCCAGTTGAAAATACTCTTGCTGGGTCAATATTTTAGTGAGACCAATCTATTATAATTCTACTAACAAACCTAAAATGCCTCTGATTTAATTGACTCTCTCTCTATTTTGAAAGCCTGCTATATGAAAAGAATTTGCTGGCATATTCTGGAGCTATAAGGATGAATATAAATTTGGTAGAAGAGAAGACAGAAATAAACAAGGAAGTGGCCAAGTGAATGTTAATGAAATTAACATCTGAGGGAATCTCAGTGTCACAGAGGAACAGAGTTTTATGGAAAAGAACCATTTAGATGGCAACTCCTTTGGCTTAGGAGTTGACATTTAAGCAGACAATAAGAACTAGAGAAGAAGCCAGACAAAGGTCAGTGGGGCTGGATACCAGAGGGTGGAAGCGAGGCGTGTGGAGAGGAGGTTGATGAGGTAGGCAGGGGCTAGACCAACTGGGCACTGGAGGATCTAACTGAGGGCCAAGCTTGATTTTTCAAAGGTCTTGGGAAATGCAGATGAAACCGTTATTGGATGCCAAGCTGACGTGGATCAGAGTCTCAACTCAGGGAACCCACAGAGATCGAAACAAACACATGCTCGTCACTCCCCCTCATCCAACTTTGTGACCTTCCTTCTGTCCCCTTTCTCCAAATTATTTGTCCCCCCAGTGAGTAAATCTCATTAAAGACATCATTTGCATATGGAGGTTTCTTTTCTTGCAGAGGTTTATGATTGAATCATTTCAGAAAAGAAAACCAGCCCTTATTGAAAATGTTCTATGTGCTAGATGCTGTTCCATTAATTGAAAAAAAAAAAAACAAAAAGCAAACAGAAAAAAACTTTGTATTGAAGTATAAACTTGTACTGCAGTTCAGAGCATCAGCGTACAGGTTGATGAATTTCACAAACTGAACTCATTGTGATCAACACCCAGATCAAGAAACAGGACATGTGCAACATTCGAGGTACCTTCCTGTACCTGCTTCCGACCACCATCCCTACCCCTACCAAAAGCAGCCACTAACCCAGATTCTCACCCTGTAGATCAGTTTTTGCCTGTTTTTGAACTTTATATAAATGGAAACGTATAGTATGCACTGGCTTCTTTGTTTCAACATTATGTTTGGTGAGATGTATTTCTGTTGTTTGCAGTTGTACTTCCTTCACCGGTCCTGACCCTCGCGTTACTCTATTATGAAATGTAGCACAATTTCTCATTTTCACTGTTGATGGACTTTTCGGTTGTTTGGTGCTATTATGAACGGTTCTGCAGTGGACAGTCCCGAAAACGTCTCTTCACATCTGTATGCATGCTTTTCTGTTGAGTATCTACCCCATGAGTCGTGTTCTGCTTCATTCAGTCCTGCCAAACGGTTTTCTGTCTTTACACCTTTCCCATACATTTATTCTTTGAGTTCTCCCGTCAACTCTTTGATGAAGGCATCTCATCCCCTTAGGACGGATGAGAAAACAAGGGCTCGGACAAAGCTCTGTCAGTTCCTGCGGGCCACAGAGCCAGTGAGCAGCGGAGCAAGGGCACGAGCTTGGGTCTGTCTGGCTCCTCGGTCACAGGGTGCGCTCCATGGCACCTCTCAGTTGCTGTTTCTCCACCACCCCTTTCCTGACCCAGCCTGGAGAAGTTAACGGTGCTACTCTGCTTCCCGGGCACCTTCCATGGGGTCCCTGTGGCCACCATCATGGATGGTGTTACAGGGGGTGGAAAGGGCAGCTTCCCGGTCAGACAGACCTGGTTTCAGTGTCAGCTCTACCGCTCAGGTCACACGGGCTTGAAGCAAGTTGTGTTCACTTACGGGAACATGGAGGATAATAATTATGGAGACCTACCAGGCTCAGTGTGAAGATTCAGTGATGGGAAGTATAGCACCTACGTGGGATCTGGAACAGAGAATAGGCCCTCAGCAAAATCGACGGATGGATGGACACGCAGAGGGCAAACAGAGAGGGGCGAGGTGTTCCCTGCAACCACGGTTAATCACGGTGTTGGGTACACGCATGTGTGTTTACGTGTATGTCTGTGCCTCACACGTGTGTGGTTATATCTGCCTGTCCCCCTCATTTATTGCCATCTACCTGATAGGTCTTGAATAACCTTCCTCCTTTTAGGGATCTGGCTCTCCTCCTCCATCTCTGAGGAGATGAGAGCAGATTCAGATTCGACAAGCCTCTATTGATCAACTACTCTCTGCCGGGGACTTTTAGAACCTCCATTCCCATTCACTCCATCATTTATATCAAGTAAAGCTTAAGGATTTCATGTCCAACTTCCAATAGGGAAAGTTAGGCTCAAAGAGGTCAAATATCTAGCCAGCTTATGAAGCAGAGACAAGACTCATCGTTGGGTCTCGTTTCCAGAGCAGAATGTTTCTCTTATCTCTGGAAACATCACAGTGTTTCTCTGTTGAGTCTTTGGTCCTCTGTGATCCTGCTAGAGTTCTCTCTGTTCTTGGATAAAGAGAGTCTTGTAGAGGCATCATCTATACTTGCAAGAAGTGGTTTGGAGCCAGCCTGCAATAAGGAAAAAATAGATGTCAAAGGGACCCCAGTGGAAAATCTGTGTAGCAGCTGTGAGCAAGTGTAACATCACAGGCCACGTGTCTCTTTGGCTTTGCCCTCAAAGAGCCCCAGCTCAGCTCCCGTTCCCCTTACTTACAGTGCTGGGTTGACTCAAATTGATGTCCACCTCAAATTGATGTCCACCCAGAACCTCAGAATGTGACCTTACTTGCAAAGAGAGTCTTTGCAGATGTCAGTAGTTAAGAATCTTGAGATGAAATCACCCTGGATTCAGGGTAGGCTCTCTATCCAAAGACTGGTGTCCTTATAGGTAGAGAACAGGACACAGAAGCCAGAGGGAAGAGGAGGCAGAAAGCGTGGTGCTGCAGGGACTGCCATGGACTGCCGAGTCTTGCCAGGGGCCTCCAGTGGTGAGGAGGGAGGCAGAAGGCAGGTTTTCCTCCAGAGTGTCCAGGAGCAGCCAACCGGGCCAGCACCTTGATTTAGGACATCTGGCCTCCAAAGCTGTGAGAGCCTAAGTTTCTGTTGCCTAGGCCATTCAGTCTGCAGTCATTTGTCATAGAACCCTAGGGAGCTCATGCCCTTATGGACCATGTCCTCCTGGGAAACCACTAACCACTGAGCCTTGGTTTTGCACACATGGAAAATGGGTCTATTGAGTGGGAACCATCTTACAGAGGTTTGAATTTATATATCTGTTGTGTAAAGAACCCAGAACCTGCACGCATTGGGCAGGTGTTCCTTCTGTGACGTGACACCAGGGGAGCAACTGGGGAAAACCTCCAAGCCAAAGTGTCCCTCCTGAGGGGACTCTGCCTGGGCCTGGTCTCTTCTGGGCCTGAAGCCAGTCCTCTCCACTGCCCTCTCAAGGGCAACAAGGCCCATCAGCCCAAGCTCTGTGTTCTTAGGGGTTTTGTAGTGGCTCCTGGAATCAGCAGGCCCTGTTGCTTCCAGTTGCAAGCACATATCGCCAAAGACGCGTATCCCCCTTAGAACCATAAACGCTCTAATGGCAGTAACGGGGCGGCCTCGATCGTGACCAAACGTGATTACATTCCACATAAAAGTATAAAAGCTCATTTGAGCCAAGGCTCCCCCTGGGCCCATTGCCTGCACTTTTATTGAAAACCCCGCATTCCTGACTCCGTGAGCATTGACGTCAGGGCCCGGTGAGGCTGAATCTCAAGGATCTGTATAAAGCCCCACGGCGGCTGGTGGGCTGGACTCAACTGAAAATCCCTGATGTCTCCCAGTGTCCTGTGGCCGAGGGCCCCTCACCCTCTATTGTCTGGGAGCCCCTGTCTGCTGCGAGAGCCTCACCCCCCTGGCCCAGCCACAGCCTCACGCTCTGCTCTCCGGCTGGAATATGAAGGGCCGCCCTGCCCTGTTCCCAGTATGTCCTGAAGCCCTGCCCTGGAATAAGCAGCCATGGAGGGCTCCTCTGCCTCCCCTCTGCCTGGCCTCTCATGGTCCTGCTTCACCCACCCGTGCTGGGCCCGCGAGCCTCACGGTTCAGTCGCCCCCACAGCCCGAGGCCCAGGCTGGCCTCTGTGGGCTCCCCGCATGCCACTGCTCGCCTCCTGGCTTTGGCTCATGCTTGTCCTTCTGCTGGGACTCTCATCAGTTACTTATCACTGACTTTCCGACATTACTTAGGTTTTGGCTTCGACATCACTTTTTCCTCCAAGATGTCTTTCTTTGTTCATCTTTTTAAAGAAAATTGAACTATGGTTGACTTACAATGTTGTGTTGGTTTCAAATATACAGCAAAATGATTCAGTTGTATATTCTTTTCAGATTTTTTCCATTATGCTATGCTATGCTAAGTCACTTCAGTCATGTCCGACTCTGTGCGACCCCATAGACGGCAGCCCACCAGGGTCCCCCGTCCCTGGGATTCTCCAGGCAAGAACACTGGAGTGGGTTTTTCCATTATAGTTTATTACAAAACACTGAATGTAATTCTGCATGCCATACATCTATTTTATATATGGTAGTGTGTATGTGTAATGTTAATGTCAACCTCCTAATTTATCTCTCCCCTCTCCTTTCTTCTTTGATCACTGTAAGTTTGTTTTCTATGTTTATGAGTGTTTCTGTTTATTAATATAAGTTTGTACTACTTTTTTGATTCCACATGTAAGTGATATTATTTAATATTTGTCTTTCTGTGTCTGACTCACTTCACTTAGTATGATAATCTCTAGGTCCGTCTTTGTTACTGCAAATGTCATTATTTCATTCTTTTTGTGGCTGAGTAGTATCCCATCGTGTATATGGACCACATGGTCTTTATCCATTCCTCTGTTGATGGACATTTAGGTCGTTTCCGTCTCTTGGCTATTGTAAATAGTGCTGCAGTGAACGCTGAGGCGCATGTGTCTTTTCGAGTTAGAGTTTTCTCTGGATATGTGTCCAGGAGTGGGATGCTGGATCATATGGTAGTGCTGTTTCTGGTTCTCTAAGGAATCCCCATACTGTTCCCCCCGTGGCAACACCAGTTTGCATTAACAACAGTGTAGGAGGGCTCCCTTTTCTCCACACCTCCTGCCAGATATCTTTCCTGTGCCAAAGCCTGGCATGGCTCACTTCTCTGGTCGCCTGTGTCCTCGTCACCCTGGCTGGTCAGCCACTCTGTCCCCTCCGTGGACATGTCTCTGCACCCCAGGCACCGTGAGGTCCTGGGCAGTGTCTTCCCACCCCTCTCCTTCGGGGCCTGGAGGGTGTCTGACTCACGGGCATGTTGATAAGGGCTGTTGAATGAGTTGACAAAGTGTTGAGAGAAGAACACATCTTCATAGAAGCAGACACAAAAGGGAGGGAAGAGGCAAGAGGGACTGCTGAGTCAGTGTGACAGCAGAGCCACGGAAGGTGGCTTCTCGAGCCCTGTCTGCTTTGATCCCTATAGCAGTGGTGGAAGAGAGCTAACACCCTCCCCCTCCTTCCCTGTCTTTTACTCACGGAAAACAAGTGGTCAGAGACGTTGACTTGGCCTGGGTCACATTTACAGCAAGTATGTGGGGCCAGGATTTTCATCGAGCTTTATTCCACTCTAAATCCGAATTCTCAGCCAGGTCAGGATATAAGAATCCTAGGAAACAAAATCCTGAGAAATGTTCCTAGAGTGTGTGATTGTTCGAAGCACTGAACTAGGAGTCAAGTCATCCATTCTGCCATCTACACCTTGACAGGCCTGGGACAAGCCAGTTCCCTGCTCTGGGCCTCAGTTTCTTTTCCTGAAACAAGACATTTGGGCCTCGGATTAGGTGATTTCAAACAATGCCTGTCCAGCTCAAAAACATTCTGAAAGTATGCAGTTTATGGGAAAAGCGTGCATTTTGGAAATTCCATGATTGAGGCAACAGCTGTCAGCATATTTTTGTTCTGTCTTTTAAAAATAGATTATACAGAAGTGTGTATGTATGTGTGGTTGTGTGTGTGTGCGCGCGTGTGCTCACATGCACATGAACCCATGAACTGAACCTTTTAATGAGTGCTGTTTCCACTCAGAATCCTCAGGGACAAAATAAATAAGTTGTTGATAGTGCTGATCTGGAATCAGACCAAACACTGTGGGTGCTGTCAACGTATTTGTCTTGATTTACCTGGGTTTCTGTTCAAGTGGCATCTCTTCTCTAATTCAAGGAGACAGTCAGTTCAACGTGAAAAGCTGTGGGCTGTGAGAGACGGGAGGTGATGGTGATCAAGCCTGGTGGAACGGCCCAAGGAGGCAGGCCCCGATGAAAAGATATTGTTGGCAATACCTGATGAGAAGGGAGGCTTGTTGCTATCTGTAGTTTGTACTTGGTTTAACATGAGGGCCAATTGTAGTTTCCCAAAATATTTAAGTTAAATGGATGCTTAATAAGCTGTTAATGGATTTTCCTGCAAGGTGGTTTCTTTCTGATAGAGGAATTCTATCATGTGTTCATTCATTCACACACACACACACACACACACACTCTCTCTCTCTCTCTCTCTGTCTGTCTCCAACAATGGGCCAGATACAGTACTTGGCAATGATGAGAGGTCCCTGCTGACACAGAATTTATGAACTAGTTGGAGAGTGCAACAGGCAGAGTAGGGGACACCTGATGATGTCCACGTCCTGATCCCTGGAACTGGGGGTTATGTGGCAAAAGGGACTTGAGAGATGTGAAGGATCTGCATATTCATCCTGAATCATCTAGGTGGGCCCAGGGTAGTCACAAGCATCCTCGACATGGAGGACAGGGAAGAAGAATCAGGAGGTTTTGAAGATGCAAGAAGGGACCATGAGCCCAGGAGTAGGTGTCTTCCAGAAGCTGGAGGAGGCAAAGAAATGGATTCCCTCCTGGTGCCTCCAGAAGGAACACAGCTCTGCTGATGCCTGACTTTATCCCAGGGAAGGTGATCTTGGATTTCTGACCTCCGGAACTATCAGCAAATAAATGTGTGTGGTTTTAAGCCACTAAGTTTGTGATGCCTTGTTAAACAGCACAAGGAAACTAACACTTTAATCAGGAAATCAGAAGGCTACATATATCAATGCACAAAGCAAGGAGTGATGGGAAGGAGGAAAACTGAGTGTTGTAAGAAGGTCCAGTCGAGGTCCCAAATGCTGTTGGTTGGGGAAGATGCCTCTGGGCTTCCCTGGGGAGAAGGACATTGGTGCCTTGGAGCCCTGTGGGCGCGGAAGAGATTCCACATGGACCGTGTTCTCTGTGGGAGGGCCCCAACCAGGGAAGGAATAGGGCACAGATCAGGGAGTGAAGGGAGGCCAGAGGGCCTGGTTCACAGTGTGAGGAGGACACAATGCAAACCCCTTCCGGAAATGGGCTGCTGGATCAGGTGGAGTTTCTGAAAACCAGCTGAGGGATTTGGGTTCTTATGAAATGAGAATACTCTCAATAGTGTTAAGTCACAGGGAAATAGGTCAGATTTATACTTTTGATCTGTACTTTCTAATGCAGTAGCCATTATGTGTAGCTATGTAAATTTAAATTGATAAAAAATAGTTTAGAACATTCAGCTTCTTAGTGACAGTAGCCCGCATTTTTAATGCTCAGTAGCCCCATGCAGCTAGTCGCTACCAAACCCAGACAGAACAGAGAGAGAACGTGCTCAGCACTGGAGAAGTTCTACTGGACTGTGCTTCTGTAGAGGAAACATCCCTTCTGCGAGGGGAGTGTGAGCTGGGAAGGGGGAGAGGAATAGATGTGGGAGGGCAGGGGGGGACTCTCCCCAATACCCCAGGTGGAATTTGATGCTACGTCAGCCTGACGTGGCGGTAGAGGTGGACCTGAGTGGGTAGATTTGAAATCTGTGCAGGAGGGAATCATGGGTTTAGAGGAGTTTCTGCTTCACTTTGACTCTTCATTAGAAGTGTTGCTTAAGTTCATGGGGCCTCAAATTCCTCATCTGTGAATGGGAGTAAAACCTCTTTTAAAGTGGATATTGCAGGGAAAAAGCCCTGGCATGATGGGTGTCCAATAAAATGTACATTTCATACTCTTTATAAGTCTCCATCTTGAAATTGTCAATCAGATATCAAGATCCAGGTGGGTCACCTTGGAGTTGTTAATAAAAGCACCTACTGACCAGATGAGCTCTCTGTCTCATGAGCAGAGCCTGATCAGAGAATCTCCCACTCAGCTGGACAAGCCCTAAGTCTAGAATTGCGCTTGGGCGTGAAGGTCACAGGGAAAGGTACAAGGGGAAAGAGCCATATGCGGAAAATGAGCAATTCTGTTCCCACCACGACGGCGGGGCGCCCAAATGGAGCTATTTTACAGTGAGAACACCACATAGGACCACACTAGGAGAGCGAGCTTGAGGGAGGCAAGGAGAAGAGCGTGCCATCCGTGTAGAGAAGATAATTGAATCCATGGGAGGTCGACTGGGGCTCATTTCACACGGAACCGCACAACAGTGCATGGCTCGCTCAAAGACAATACAGGCCTTCAAAGGGAACCGCCAAGGGGAGTGCATTTTGCCATTAAGGGCACAACATACTCTAAGTGAGACACATTGTTATGCCTCTTCTTCCCAGCCACAGCCTGGAAATAGCCATAAAAGAAATGAAGTATATTTGCCTTGTTAACACAGTTTGTATTACATATTCATAAACCATTTTGTGAAACTGCAAGGGAAAGATTCAATTGTCTTGGAAGCTGATAATGGCCAAACTGCCATAGAGAAAGCAGGCAGCATGTTATGGAATTAGCTGCACAATGAATGAAATGCAACGCCTATAATAAACCCATTCAGATATAAATTATGGCCGAGTAGATGCAATGTTTGTTAAGCAATAAAGCTTGCCACCCTGCATGGGAAATTGAATGAGATTTATCATAAAATATGGCGGAGGATGTGCTAAGAATCCGACGCCCCAGACTGGGTTTAATCAAAACAATCTAGAGAGCAGGCTTCCAGGAACAGGAAACCAAAAGAGAATGAAAGCAGCGGGTCCAAAGGGCATTATGACATTATGACTCGAAATACTCTTGGTCTCAGCAGTTCCACCAAGAATACTTGAATTTTGGAAAAAGCCAGATCTGTTTTGATTTTTCCTTCGGGAATTATCAAAATGCCTTAAGCTCTGGGAATACAAAATGTGACCAATAATTGGCTTCCTGGTTGGCCAGGGCAATAAATGAATTCGGGGCAGGGAACTTGTCCAAGTGACACAGGGCTCTTGGTTTCCCTTGGAAATGGTGAGACTGATGATCCCAAGGGAGCCAGTTGACTTTTCGACCACACTGTCAGATGTTTCCCTGGGTCCCTGAAGGGCGTGTGGCTCGTTTTCTCAGAAGACCTCCCATGAATCTTCCACACACGGTGCTAAATGAATATGAGGGCATGTTGTGTGACGTCTCCTGGAGCTGGAGCTTGGGTTTATCTCAGACTCCATTTTCTGGGCAAAATAAAATGAAACCAAATAAAATAAAACAAGTATTAACCCAGCATGATGCAGTCTTTCTGGTACTGTTACTTGAAAATAACTGCAAATATTTTATGGCTTTACAAGTTGGAGTCAATGATTTCAGTGTATTGAGAACAATGAAAAATACCTTAGGAATGTAATATAGTCCCAGAGTTGGATTAAGAGCGTTCGGAAGCCAAAAGGAATTTTCTGCCTGCTAATAACATTACCCTGAAACCTAATGAAATAATCTCCCCAAAGTCAAGTTTATTTTCCCGTTTGCTGCTTAAAATAAAACAAGCAAATGTCTTCGGTCAGCTCATCACTCCGTCCATATACCATCACATTATGCTTCTGATAGCAAAATTGTATGGGTTAAATGCATCAATTATGAGCTTGTAGAAATACAAATTATTTCCAGCCTTCAGTGAAGTAGGCAGAAAATTTGAATTTGACAACAGGCTTCAACACACTCCCAAAGATACTTTATTTATTTATTTTTTTGTTGTTGAGCAACAAATATGATCTTATATTTTATTTCAAAGATTATATATTTTGCAATTAGTTGATATTGTTGTATGCACTTTGGGTACTTTAAAAAGCACACCCTTTGGAGATTTTACTGGTGACTTCAGCCACACCATACTCAGTGTGTGTGTGTGTGTGTGTGTGTGTGTGTAAATGTAAACATATACAAATACATACATATGTATGTAAACAAGTGTATACATTTTACACACATGTATATATGTATATATGCACAACGATGTATATAACAACAAAGAAAAGTATTAACAAAAAAGATTGGAAAAATCAGAAGTTGTATCAGATTCTAATAAATTGATAATAAATCTTTTCTTCCCTCTTCTCATCAACCCCCATTCTTCACACTCCTCCCCCAACTAAGATGAAACAAGTGCTAAGTATTTGGAAAGGCAATCAGAACAATAGGATACTGAAATAAAGCATAAAGATGATGATGGCTCTCAAAACCTTATCTAAAAGGATAATGCCAACAGCTGCATTCCTATTGGCTGTTAACTTTCCTTCCTATCATCTCATTCACTTCTCACAGAAATCGCTACAGGGAAGGCACCTCCATTGCCATTTTCTGGGTTAGGGAATCAAAGAAGCTCATGCATTATTAAAAAAAGATCCCTTCAGGTACAAGAAATAAGACCCCTGGATTTGAAGTGATGAAGGGCTGATTTGTCCGACAAAACAGGAAGTCTAGTGGTTAGCCTTTCAGAGCAGAATGTGCCAACAGATATCTAGACCTTTTCTCTCGTTCCTCACCATCACCCTCTAGACTTTCCAGAATGAAGAAAGGTGAAGGGTCACACCCCCAGAATAGGTCCTTTTTACCACCAAAATCAAAGTTTTCCCAGTGGCCCCGTTGTGCAGATTTCTTCACTTTCATTTCCCCGATCAGAACTTTTCCTTGGCCAGCCCTCACTGGGAAGTGACCAGAGAGAAAGTGGGGTGTGGATGTAATGTTGTGAGTGAATTATTACATGTCGATCTGCGTTTGCCCAACTGGCACTTCTGTATACTAGCATTTACGTGAACTTGAGATGGATTGGACAGACCCACACAACAGAAGGTTTTTAAGTTCTGGTTTATGATTCTGAATTAGTTTAACCAATAAGGATAATTTAGCATAGTTTCTGAACCATTTGGCTTTCACGGGAACACTAGGTGAGGCAGCCATTAGGACTGATTTTTTAAAGCTGCGTGAGCACTAGGGCCTCTACTTCCAGTTGAAAACTCTAATGTGCGTGATAGTCCTCTGTGAAGTGAGCACTCTGCAGTCCTCACTCTAATGTGCATTACAGATCAGTTAACCAGGATCACGGTGATTGTATACCTAGGGCACCAGCTGAGAGTTTCAGAATCCAAGATAAAGAAAGAAAGAATATGCTTTCCCTTTAAAAAAAACTTCTTCATCATCTTGGTTGGTCCAGCCAACCACCATCTTGATTCTGGGTACAACCAATTTGGTACAGATGCCATTCGGTATCCATGATTCATTGTGGCCATTTCCACAGCATGAATGCTTCCATGCACCACGCAGATGTGAGGGAAGAAGAGAAAAGAGCTGAAAAGTACACTACAGACCCCGCTTGCCTTTAAGGCAACCCTCAGTGAAATGTGGGAGCTAATGTTACATCCTTGTTACATCACCTGAACTTAGTTCAAAGCACAGAGTCTCTGTTGAACAGGCTTTGGCCGAGGTAGAAACTTTCTCCAAGTTTCAGTTACCTGTTACTGTGCAGTGAGCCGTCCTAAAATAGAGTGACTTCAAACAGCACCATGCATTGGCTCACAGCACTGCGATTTCAGCAGGGGTTGGGGGGAGTGGCTTGTCTCTGTACCAGCTGATGCTGCTGTCACATGACTCATTCATCTGGGGGTCATACAGGAGTCCAGGCTGACCTTTTATACATGGCAGTTGGATCCCAAAAAAGTGAAGGTGGGCACTTCCAGGCCTCTTCAGTGCTAGATTCCAGAATTTAACACACCTCTGTGCCCCATTGCACTGGTCATAGCAAGACACTGGCCAGCCCAGATTGCAGGGGAGGGAAATTACAGTGCAGCCCTTGATGCAAACAGTGGCGTGTGCTCAGGTGGGTGGGAGGGATTCTTGGCGGCCACCTCTGCAGGCAGCCTACACACCCAGGATCGACTCCCTCTGAAGACCTTACAGGTTCCCGCAAGGAATATTTTCTCCCTGCCCATCCCTCAGTGGAGCATGATGTGGAGAGCTTCAGAGCAAGGGATTTGAAGTTGGGTTTCTGGATGCTAAGCCTGTCTGTCTCGCTGGCTCACTGTCAGATCTTGATCAAGTTATTTACTGTGTTTGGGCTTCAGTGTTCTCAGTAAAATGAAGATAATAGCAGTGCTCTCCTCAGAGCCTATTCATAGTATTTCCAGAGTTAATCCGCCTAAACCATTTAGGACAGTGCCTAATACATGGTTGGGGTTCAATAATATTGATTCACAGCTGCCTCCCGGTCTTCTGTGAGTTTCTGAGTGCAGGCGTGGTGTTGTCATCCCTGGGAAAGATTTTAATGTGTGTAGGTGGGTGCTCAGGGCCTATGTGATAAAGTGAACAGTGAACCAGGCTGTCCTTTCTTTCATTATGCCCAACTGAAGGCAAATATTTAATTTCAAAAGACTACAAATTGGGGTAGCATATATCATGTGTGCTAGAGAAATGAACACTTTTTCATTCATTCAGCAGATATTGTGAATACCAGTTATGAGCTAGGGAGTCCATTATGTACAGGAAGTGTCATGGTGTATAAGCCAGGGGTTTCTGCCCTTGTGGTAGTTATATTTTAGTGAGAGGAGAAAACAAATAACCTCAAGATAGTAGATAGTGATGCACCGTTTGAAGATTATATTTATGATAGTGTTTGGTCGAACCAGGAATGGGATGAGAGGCAGCTTTGGGCTGGTGATGCAACTTTGGGTTGGTGGAACTCCCAACTTTTCCTAAAAGTTAGGATTTCAGAAGAAACCTTGGGGAGAAAAAGTCAGTCATTTGGAGATGTGTGGGTAGAATCTTCCAGAGAGAGAGGAGCAAGAACAGAGACGTTTTCTGGAAATGAGCATAGAGTTTAAAGACATCAGGAAGTCCTGTATGCCTGGATCTTGATGATCCAAGGGGAGAAAAGGTAGACGGGCTAAATGGGGTGGTACTTCTGATTCCTGTTTCCCTCTAAGTGCAGTGGATACCATTAGACATGGATGGGAAGTAACCTCCCTTCCCTGTGTTCCATTTGTGGGTTATTTTATTGCTGACAGCCACCCAGCACAGCCATGACTCAGGAAATCCTGATCTTCTGAGGTATGCGCGTGGGAGTAGGTAGTGGTGGTGGTAGTTTAGGGCTGGTGGAGAGGGTCCTCCTCCGACAACGCTGGAAATACATTGAGTTCCCCAAGCAAATCCAGATGGTCCAGGTTCTTTCTGTACCAAGAATCAAATGATGATGATCATTCAGTGAGAGTGGCGGCCACTGGTTTCCTTTTGACTGCGTGCCGGGCGCCAGTAAGTGCCTCACAGACATCGTGTTTGATTCTCACACACGCCCAAGAGCTCACTGCTGTTGGCATCAGGGTTTTACAGATAAACATGCTGAGATCTGCGAGGTGAAGTGCCTAGCCCGGAGGTTAACCCTCTTGGGATTTGAGTCCGAAGCGCTGGACCTTTTATTTCCAGCACATTTCAAAGCAGCTCATCTGCGTCTCCTCCCATGAAGTCTCCCCAGACGGTGCAGATAGATGGGGACTGAAACTCAATGATCAGTTACAAGATGTTCTCTAGAACTTGCGGAAATCATAGGGTGGGCGAGCTGGTTTTGCAACAATGGTCCTAATGAGCCATTTAGCGGCGAGCATGCACATGTGTGGGAGAGTCGGCAGCACAGCCCGCCCTTGGCACACATTTGTGTCATTGTTTGGTGTCTGTACACAACTTGAGATTTCCAAAGTGCTCCCCGAGGAAGAGATGAATGGCCTTTCTCAGATTTTATAGATTTGGGGGTGAGGCAAGCTAACGTCGGCCTCAAGTCTCACGGCAAGAGGATGGAATTTTCCAAGCCTCAAATGGAGAAGCCATTGTTCCATGTCCTTCTGTCTAAAGGGTGTACTTTGACCTTCAGCTGAGGTCAGCATACCCAAGAGAGGTTGGCTGTGTCATAGCCTGTCAGTGACTTCTGTAGTTTGTCTAGCAAACATTCAGTGCCTCTGAGGTCTTGGGCACTCTGCTCAGTGTGGGGAGTGCAGGGTGAATAAGACTTGGCCCTGCCCTTGAAAAGTTGTCAAATTTTCCCACCCAGACGTCTATCCTCATTCAACCTCAGCGTTCTCAGCCCAGTCTAGTGGTGATAGGGATGTAGGCACTGACGGAAGACCACCTGCGTTCAAATCCAGACTCTCTGTGACTAGGGCTAACGCTTTAACTTTTCTGCCCCTCGGTGTTCTCACCTGCAAAGCTGTACTGTTAGTAGTACGTAAGTAAAATAACTTGCGTAAGTAACATGATACAGTACAGCTTTTGTTTTCAAGTTCCTTAATGATAAGTATCACCTGGAATAATTGTTAAAAATGCAGTTTCTCAGGCCCCTCTTGTGGAAATTCTGAGGGAGTGGCTCTGGGATTCAAGACCTTGGTTTTCTTTGTTTGATTTTTTGATTTTAAACAAATATTCCAGGTGATAGTTGTAAACCAGATAATCTGGGAAACATTGATATAATGCATGACAAGAGGTGGTTCTCAGCTTTAGTCGCATATTGCAGTTGCTTGGGGAGCTTTGAAAATACAGACGCCTGGGTTCTGTTTTCATAGGTGGTGGTGCCCACTGGGATGTTTAAAGGCTCCCCAATAATTTCTCATGTGCAGCCAAGGTAAAACATTTAGCTGTAAAGCATTTAGCACTGTGTCTGGTGCAAAGCAATTGGCAACAAACACCTTGTCATCTTTATCGTTATTTTCATCTTCCCCAAAGAAGTGGGAAACCACAGTTAAGGAGAAAAGAATGCCAACTAGTGTGCAAGAAAAGTAGAAAGAGCCATTCTGAGCCCTGTGACACTGACTATTCCATTATGGCGTTTGGGTTCTCTCCTGGACTCCAAATTTTTGCCTTTCTCCTTCTTGACTGTAAAGCTCTATCGGGAGCAAAATAATATGTTTCATTTTAATGTTTTAACATTCCCCCCCAAAATTTATCCAACCCCTTGTATAGCTGGAAATGGTAACCAACTGTTTATCAAATTGATAAGATAAATGTATTAGTAGAGGAATTGCAGAGACAAACTGCTACAGAAAAGAGTGAGGGAAGAGGAGATTCCAGACCACTGGAGAGTGTGCAGGTTATCACTCGAAGGCCAGCTTCAGTGTTTTGAACTGGAGAAGAGGAGGGCATTTTTGGTGCGAGGAACAGTTTGTAGGAATTTGAGGGGGAGGAAATATCATACAGCTGTACAAGGAGAAAAGAATACTCAGGTTGGGATGGGCTGAAATATCCCAGGCAGACCTAAGCTAAAAGGACAAGTGGGAGAAGATGCCGGAGGGGCCACAGCGTTAACTCCGAGAGTTGGGTCAGCTTCCCGAGGCACGCCGGGGTGGATCTGGATTGGAAGCTCGGCTGGGGCAGCTCGCGTGCACACTCCCAGCTGCTGCACCCCTCTGGCTCCCAGTGTCTTGAACAGCAGGGGGATAATGAAGACTTTCTCCGCAGAAGCATGACAGCCTCAGACAGATTCCGTAGAACAAGCATCTTGGCAGCTGTGAGGAAGGGGCGAGACTAGAGATCAGGAGAGCAGTCCTTTCCCAAGTCTCTTCTTCTCAAATAGGCTGAGTGACATGTGTGCTCCCGGCAAACAAACAAGCAAACAGAACCGGCACCGCGGTCGGCACATAGAGCGCATGAATACGTGCCACGCATTGTCTCCTGAGCAGAGGCAGGCTGCGAATTTGGATCTCAGCGTTGTGACAACCAGTGTGACTCATGGAGGTGATGAAGGTAGATAGGGTGGTCACTCAGGAGATGCCCAGATCTTGCTTTTACTGAAACCTGAGAACACATTCCCCTGTGGATCTCAAAGTGAAGGAAGACCCCGTGCCAAACGCTCCACATTGCACTCAACACTGAAAACAGCCCGGAGTGCATGGTGCTGCTTCGAGAATGGTCCTTAACAAAGGCGGTCTCGCCGGTGGGTAAGGCTCTATCTTAACCCTGCAGGATTTCCGTTTAGCTTTTGGACACTTCAACTTAAGATTCTCATAGCATTTTTGTTTATTAAACTATACTCCTGTGCCGCCTCCTAAAAGTAATGGTTGCCTTTTTTTTTTTTTAAGTCAGCTAAATGATTGATCAGATCCTATTATATCCCACTTTATCTCCAGTGCTGAAAATGTAAGGCTAGGCTTTTAAATATGTATATTGTAATTTCTTGATGTCATATCTAAAGCGTTTATAATGAAATGTCAATAGCAGAGGTGGTATATTAATACAAATCTTCTAATGACATATTTATTAAACAGAACAGAAGCATCTCAGCCTTTCTCCCTTGATGCCTTTATGCTGTTTTTAAAACTCTTCATGCCCTGTTTGCATAGAAACATAGGTTCTCATGTTTAAAGCTGCCTGAAACTTATGCAGCCATGGATTCTTTTCTATTCCAGCCACAGACTCTTTTCCCCTTCTAACCACTTCTGGTCACAAGATGTGGCAAAATAAGACTGAATAGGCTCTTCATACTCCAAATATTTCCCCCACCATGCCTCCAGGAGAGCAGCTTTGGAGGGGAAAGAAGAGGAGAGAGGGCTATAAGTAAGTAAAGTCGCTCAGTCGTGTCCAACTCTTTGCAACCCCATGGACTGTAGCCTACCAGGCTCCTCTGTCCGTGGGGTTTTCCAGATAAGAGTACTGGAGTGGGTTGCCATTTCCTTCTCCAGGGAATCTTCCCGACCCAGGGATCAAAGCCGGGTCTCCAGCACTGCAGGCAGATGCTTTACCGTCTGAGCCACGAGGGCTATGCTGCTGCTAAGTTGCTTCAGTCGTGTCTGACTCTATGCGACCCCATAGACGGCAGCCCACCAGGCTCCCCCGTCCCTGGGATTCTCCAGGCAAGAACGCTGGAGTGGGTTGCCATTTCCTTCTCCAATACATGAAAGTGAAAAGTGAAAGTGAAGTTGCTCAGTCATGTCCGACCCTCAGCAACCCCATGGACTGTAGCCCACCAGGCTCCTCCGTCCATGGGATTTTCCAGGCAAGAGTACTGGAGTGGGGTGCCATTGCCTTCTCCTATGAGGGCTATAAATGAATAGAAATGAAGCGCCTGGTCTATGTCAGGCACTTAGCACATTACCTTCTGGAACTGGACATGGGTGACATGCATTGACTTCCCACTTAACAAGGAGGGGAAGTGAGACTCAAGAGAGGACAACTAGCATGTCTGTTTGCACAGCTAGTGTCAGAGAAAAATTCTGTCTCAAATCTGACGTCCCTACCCAAATTCCATCCATGGTAATATACACCTCCAAGGATAAACCTGAAAACATAGGCGGCGAGGGTTTCAATTCCAGGATGGACACACATTCCTCCAGCCTGTCTCTTCCACTGAATGAAGCTACAGAAGCTCAGTGGAATGCACAGGGAAGCTATGCCTGGAGAAGCAAATGAAAGCCTCTGAAAGTAGCAGTAGCAGGCAAATGGGGAGAAAAGAGCCGAATTCAGAGTCTCTGAAACTTTGGTGAGTTTATCAGCTTTTTATCTTCCTCTAACCCACAGCCTGAACTCAAGACAGCTCAAAACACAAAGTGGTCATTCATGCAGACAAAACTCCAAAAGAAGCCCTCCAGCCCTGGCTTGAGGGGCAGGAAGAGGGATGCTCAGAGGGAGCAGGAAATTCATCTCTTTTGAAAAATATCTCTACTGTCTTGAGCCCCAGTGCCTAGGTAATTACTGAACGGCGGTGGCAATGCAGTGTTAGCGAAGGAACCAGGGCGCTTCAGACCACTGATACTCGGAGGGGGATGAGGCTTCCTCTCCAACTGGTCCCAAGAGGGTGTGGAGAACTCCCATTGCTCTTTGCCTCCCTTGTCTCCACACCACTTGGTTTGTAGATGAGGATGCTCTTGTGGGAAAGAGCAGGGAAACAAAGCCCTAGCTTTCTGGTGGGAGCACTAAAATAGCAAGCCTCAGGAAAGTGGGGTGAAACGGGGACATTAAGGAGAGAGAGGAGCTTGGCAAAATCAACCCAAGTTGTGTATAAACTCCTGGAATCGTTCCCACACTGAGCATGGATGTTTCTGACCCCAAATAACACACCAAAGACTCCGAAACCTGAATTGAGAAGGCCTACTCAGGTCCCAGACAGCCCACTGATAGGATACGCACAAGATAAATTCAAAGAGCACTGCAAAGGCTTTGAAAAGGGGACTGAAAATTGAAACCACAACCTACAAAAGTCTGGGGAGAATTTGCTTCATCCAACAGAGTCAGTTTCCTGGTAAACCGGAAGGGTCAACATTCCCCATGGGATTTAAACAACATCCAGTGACTCCTAACCTAACATTCAAAATGTCAAGCATACAATCCAACATTACCAGACAAGAACCAGGAAAAGACCAACTTGCATGGGAAAAGATCATGAGTAGAATGGTTGCTGCTGTCCATTTGCTGAGTCGTGTGCGCTTTTTGTGGCCTCATGGCCTGGGGCACACCAGGCTCCTCTGTCCTCCACTGCTTCCTGGAGTTTGCTCAGGTTCACGTCCGTTGAGTTGGAGATGCTGTCTAATCATCAATAGAATAACAATGCCAAAATGACACAGGTATTAGGGTTAGCTGATAGAGACTTTAAAACAGCTATTTTTAAAATGACCCAAGGAGTAAGAG
The DNA here is from genome assembly GCF_029407905.1 of Bubalus kerabau. Classification (NCBI taxonomy): domain Eukaryota; kingdom Metazoa; phylum Chordata; class Mammalia; order Artiodactyla; family Bovidae; genus Bubalus; species Bubalus kerabau. Next base: position 10,170,692 of record NC_073640.1, on the reverse strand, counting down.
CCTACACTTTTGAAAAGAATGGAATGATAGAATGCTTCACAAAATAAATGGAAGATATATAAAAATGAAAATTTTAGAATAACCTAAATTAAAAAAAAAACACCTCATTGAATGTACTTTATACCAGAGTAGAGATTAAAAGAGCACAATCACTAGATGGACCTGATTGATGAAAATTACCCAACCTCAACAACGATAGAAAAAGAGTGAAAAAAATGGAAAAGACCCTCAGAGATCTTGGTTCAATAGCAAAGGTTGAATATTTGTGTTACAGGAGTCCCAGAGGAGAGGATAAACAGTGTAGTAAAAACACGCAATAAACAATTTGAAGAAATAATAGCTGAAAACTTCCCAAATTTGAGAAAAGATATAAATTTACAGATTCATGAATTCCAAACAGAATAAACCAAGTGAAATACCCTCTGATAGATTATCATTAAACTATTTAAACAGATAAAGAAAAAAAAAAATCTTGAAAACACCTGGAGGAAAACAGCCCATTACTTTAAAGGATGACAATTTGAATGGCTATGGTTTTCTTCTCAGAAATCATGGAGGCCAGAGGAGGTAGAATGACACTTTTAAAGGGTTGGAAGAAAAGAACTGTCACCTCATAATTTTACAACCAATGAACATATAGATACATTCAGTGAATAAAGGTAGACCCTAAGGGGAAACCAGCTGTCCCAATTTGGTTCCCCGAGACTGAGGGGCTTCCCTGGATACAGGACTTTTAATGCTACAGCTGGGCAAACAAGGTCAGTTGTTCTCAGGTGAGAGAAAGCTCAGAGAATTTGTTGCCATTAGTCCTGCTCTAAAGAATTGCTAAAGTGCTTTAGACAGAAGAAAATGATAACAGGTGGAGACTCGAAGCATCAGAAATGAAGAAAAATGGAAATGACAAATATCTTAATAAATAAACTGGTGATTTCTTCTCCCTTTGAGTTTTTAAAATGTGCTTGATGGTTGAAAGCAAAAATATAACACGGTCTGATGAGGTTTTCAATGTGTATACACATGCTATTAGCATTACACTTAATGGTGAAAGACTGCAGACGCTCCCCCTTCAGTGGGATAAGATGGGACTAAGGGATGGAGATCTAGTCTCAGCGCTCCCGTTCAGCATTTTTGTGGGAGTTCTAGCAAGTATAACAATCAGAGGGGCAATCACAGGAAATAAAATTCATATGGATTATAAAGGAAGAAATAAAACTCACTCCATTCCTCAGAGGACATGATTGGATTCATAGAAACTTTCAATTAGTTTACAAACAATAGCAACAACACTATAAACTCTTAGTACTGGTATGTTAATTTAGGAAAATTACAGGATCCAAATTATAGGTAAAAATCCATTGTATTTATACATACTAGCAAGAAAGACCTGAAACCAAAATTTGAAAAACAAGCAAAAAAATAATACCATCTACAATAGCTCCACAGGTGAAATTCTTAGATATAAACCTTGAAGTCACATTTAGGATCTGTGTACTGAAAACTACAGACTGCTGACAAAAAGAAAGAAAAGAAGACCTAAGTCAATGGGGAGACATCTCTTGATGGTGGAATGGATTGGGAGACTCAATATAGTAAAATGTCAGTTCTCCCCAAATTAATCTATAGGTCCAATGTACTTTCTAATCAATATCCTCGTATTTTGTTTGTTTCTATCTTATAGACAAACTTATTCTAAAAATCTATGGAATGGCAAAGGAGCTGAAATAATCAAAACAAATTTGTAAAAGAAAAATGAAGTTGGAGAAATCACTCTACCCAATTTTGAGACTTACTATAAACCTGTAGCAATTGTGGCTGAGGTATTATTTAAGGGAAAACCACATAGACCAAATGGAGCAAAATAGAGAGTTCAGAAATAGACCCACACAAATATGGTAAATTGATTTTTGAAAAAAATAAAGAAGGTAGTTCAATGGAGAAAGGATATTTTTATAATGATGCCAGAAAATATTACATGTGTGTATATATATATATATATATATATATATATATATATAAAACCTCAACCTAAATTTCACATCCTATTTCAAATCCTAAAAGATGAAGCTGTTAAAGTGCTGCACTCAATATGCCAGCAAATTTGGAAAACTCAGCAGTGGCCACAGGACTGGAAAAGGTGTTTTCACTCCAATCCCAAAGAAAACCAATGCCAAAGAATGTTCAAACTACCACACAATTGCACTCATCTCACACACTAGCAAAGTAATGCTCAAAATTCTCCAAGCCAGGCTTCAACAGTAAGTGAACCGTGAACTTCCAGATGTTCAAGCTGGATTTAGAAAAGGCTGAGGAACCAGAGATCAAATTGCCAACATCGGCTGGATCATCAAAAAAGCAAGAGAGTTCCAGAAAAAACATCTACTTCTGCTTTATTGACTATGCCAAAGCCTTTGACTGTGTAGACCACAACAAACTGGAAAATTGTTAAAGAGATGGGAATACCAGACCACCTGACCTATCTCTTGAGAAATCTGTATGCAGGTCAGGAAGCAACAGTTAGAACTGGACATGAAACAACAAACTGGTTCCAAATCGGGAAAGGAGTACGTCAAGGCTGTATATTGTCACCCTGTTTATTTAACTTACATGCAGAGTACATCATGAGAAGTGCTGGGCTGGATGAAGCACAAGCTGGAATCAAGATTGCCGGAAGAGATATCAATAACCTCAAATATGCAGATGACACCACCCTTATGGCAGAAAGTGAAGAAGAACTAAAGAGCCTCTTGATGAAAGTGAAAGAGGAGAGTGAAAAAGTTGGCTTAAAATTCAGCGTTCAGAAAACTAAGATCATGGCATCCAGTCCCATCACTTCATGGCAAATAGATGGGAAACAATGGAAATAGTGAGAGACTTTATTTTGGGGGGCTCCAAAATCACTGCAGATGGTGACTGCAGCCACGAAATTAAAAAATGCTCCTTGGAAGAAAAGCTATGACCAACCTAGACAGCATATTAAAAAGCAGAGACATTACTTTGTCAACAAAGGTCCATCTAGTCAAAGCTAGGGTTTTTCCAGTGATCATGTACGGACGTGAGAATTGGACTATAAAGAAAGCTGAGTGCCAAAGAATTGATGCCTTTGAACTGTGGTGTTGGAGAAGACTCTTGAGAGTCCCTTGGACTGCAAGGAGATCCAACCAGTCCATCCTAAAGGAAATCAGTCCTGAATATTCATTGGAAGGACTGATGCTGAAGCTGAAACTCCAATACCTTGGTCACTTGATGCCAAGAACTGACTCATTGGAAAAGACCCTGATGCTGGGGAAGGTTGAAGGCGGGAGAAGAAGGGGACGACAGAGGATGAGATGGTTGGATGGCATCACTGACTCCGTGGACATGGGTTTGAGTAAACTCCAGGAGTTGGTGATGGACTCGGAGGCCTGGCATGCTGCAGTTCATGGCGTTGCAAAGAGTCAAGCATGACTGAGTGACTGAACTGAACTGAATTGATAGAAAAATTAACTCAAATTATAAATAGATCTAAAAGTAAATGCAGAACATTAATACTTTTAGAAGAAAATATTTGTCACCTGGGGTTAGGAAAAGAGTTCTTGCTGCTGCTAAGTCGCTTCAGTCGTGTCCGACTCTGTGCAACCCCATAGATGGCAGCCCACTAGGCTCCCCCATCCCTGGGATTCTCCAGGCAAAAACACTGGAGTGGGTTGCCATTTCCTTCTCCAATGCATGAAAGTGAAGAGTGAAAGTGAACTTGCTCAGTCGTATCCGATTCTTAGTGACCCTATGGACTGCAGCCCACCAGGCCCCTCTGTCCATGGGATTTTCCAGGCAAGAGTACTATGATAATTAAGGAAAAAAAAATAATTCGACTTAACATTAGAGGTGTTTGCTCCATGAAAGATGCTGCTAAAAGAATGAAAAGGTAAGCTGTGCTGTGTGTGTGTGCTCAGACATGTCCGACTCCTTGTCACCCCATGGACTGTAGCCCACCGGGCTCCTCTGTCCATGGGATTTTCCGGGTAAGAAATACTGGAGTGGGTTGCCATTTCCTTCTCTAGGGGATCTTCCCAACCCAGTGATCTGACCCACATCTCCTGCATTGGCAGGTGGGTTTTTCACCACTGAGCCACCTGGAAAGCCCAAGAAGATAAACTACAGACTAGGAAAAATATTTGCAAATCACATGTCAACAAAGGACTTACATCTGGACTGTATATTCAATAGTAAGAATGAAATAATCTGATTTTCTTAAAAAGGGCAAAATACTTGAATAAATATTTCACCAAAAGGAAGGCAAATTAGCACATGAAAAGACATTCAATCAATAGAAACAAACTGAATGAAAATTAAACCCATAATGAGATACCACTGCAATTTATTGGAGTGGACAAAAAAACCCCAAAAACCTGACAATATCAAGTGATGGCTATGGGAGGTTGTCATCGAGAAGATGTGGGTTGACCCATGAGCCAGACCCGGGGAGCTGAAGGCTCCTCCCCATCCTTGGAATGTATGTCCTGCCTACTGTCCCCACTGTGGGACTGTTCCAAGGACAGAACCCTGAAAGAGTTAGTTGTGGTTGAGGCCATCTGGATACTATAGTGATGGGACCCCATTGAAGCCTCTGTATAAAATTTTATGATTCTGACCAGTGGGCACAGAGATCTATCTACTTGTTTTGTGTCCGTCCAAGAAAAGCTTTGGAAGTAAGTTCTCTTACCAATATAGAGTGGTCTACCTCTTTCATCCAACTCTTTTTGCCCCATCTGTGTACAGGAGCCAGTCTGGGATTTCATCTGAGAAAGTCCCACAATTGTAAACCCAACAGCGGCGAGAGTGTGGAGCAGTAGGAACTCTCATCCACTGTCAGTGGGATTTTAAAATGGTACAGTCTCTCTGGAGAACAATTTGATAGTTTCCTCACAGTTAAATACACGCCTATCCTGTGACACAGCAGTCCTGCTCCTGGGTGTTTATCCTACAGAAATGAAAACTTGTGTTCACAGAATAATTTGTGCATGAATATTTGTAAGAGCTCTACTCACAACTGCTAAAGTTGGGAAACGAACCAAATGTCCTTCAGTGGATGAATAGATGAGCAGAATGTGGTGCATGCATCCAATGGAATACTCTCAGCAATTAAAAAGGAGCAGGCTCTTGGTACATATGACTCAGATGGATCTCAGTGCACTATATGGAGTAAAAGAAGCCGCTCGAAATATTCCACTCACATGAAATTCTTGAAAGGAAAACAACTGTCGTGCATGACAAAGACCAGATCAGTTACTGCCAGGTGTTAGAGACGTGGGCGGGGGTGGCTACGAAGGCAAGGGGGGATTTTGTGGGGAAGTGATGGGCTTCTTCTGTATTTTGATTGTGGTTGTAGTTACATGAACCTATGAACATGTTACATAGAATTTATAGAACTACAGGTGTAAAATAAAAGGCATTTTTAGCTAAAGTGCTAAAAAGTAGTAAGTACAGTCACTATTCTTGTTGTATTTTATTTGTATAAAAAATATATATATAATAAAAATATATATAAATAAATAATATATATAATATAAATAAATATAATAAAATATATGTTGTATATATATTTTTAATTACAAATGTATTTCCAAAATACATTCTCATTGCAAAAACAATAGTTTGTTGTCTGTCTGTGTCTCTATTTCTGCTTTGCAAATAAATTCGTCTGCATTGTGAGGTGGGATGAACTGGGAGACTGGGATGAACTGGGAGACTGGGATCCACATATGAGCACTCTTGACTGTTGTCGTTGTTTAGGCGTTCAGTGGTGTCCGACTCTTTTATGATCCCATGGACTGTGGCCCATCAGGCTCCTTCTGTCCGTGGGATCTTCCAGGCAAGAATACTGGAATGGGTTGCCATTTCCTTCTCCAGGGGAATCTTCCTGATGCAGGGATCAAACCCACGTCTTGTGCCTTGGCAAACAGATTCTTTACTGCTGAGCCACCAGGGAAAGCCCACACTGTTGATATTATGTACAAAGTAGATGACTAATGAGAACCCACCACAGGGCACTGGGAACTCTACTCAGTGCTCTGTGGTGACCTAAATGGGAAGGCCATCTTAAATGGGGGGTATATTTACATACACGTATAACGGAGCCACTTTGCTGTACAGAAGAACTAACACAACATTATAAACCAACTGTTCTTAAAAGAAAAAAAGACAGTCATAAAGATGCGGCTGAAGCTCCTATGCCACCTTGACAAGACCCGTCAATTTCCCTCCCTCCCCAGGGGCAACCTCTCTTATCAGTGCATCTCTTTCTTTTTTTTGAAGTTTTATTTCAAAAACTCAACTCTTAATGATAAAATAAGTGAGATTAAACAAGGAAGAGCATCTCAGTCATTCAAATACGTGGAAAAATCGGTACAAAGTAGGTGATGATGCCATTGTTATGACATTGTGGGGCACACACATGTGTATCTGTGTTCACTGAGTTTATTTTAAAAATTGTTTTCTGTTACCAGCCACCGCCCTCACTCACACTTCAACTCTGTTCATCTCATGTCTTGCTATTCATTTACTCTGACTTATTTCATGCCTTTTAAGCCTTCCCATCTCAAATCTCCCTCATCAATCACGAACTATCACAAAATCAATCTTAGGGCAGATGTTACGAACAGACACTCGACAGATGCAGAGCTACAGCCAAAGCAAATCCCTCCTTTTGGATCTGCTGGTCCCTGTCACTCGTGTCTTGGATATTCCCTGTGCCATCTTTCACCTAGTGGCTCTGACGAAATGCACTGATTTCTCATATTTCTGGTTTTAAATCTGGGATCCATTTTCCAAGTTCTGAGCATCTCTCTTGTTTCAGTGTGGGGTCCTTCCAGGCCGAGCTGGCTGTGGTGCCTGTTCGGTACACCCTGGGGGCCTCCCTTGTTGGTCAGCCCCCTGGACGAGCTCTGCTAACCTAAAGCAAAGCATGGCCTAGGCTCAAGCCACAGGCATAGCCCATCTTTCTTCCTGTCTTGCCTGTCCACATTTTGGATTGTTTTTCCTCTTTGCTCAATCATAGATGGTATCTCTATGCTGCCACTAACTCAACCATATTTTAATCACATTAGTTAGTCCAATTGTCAAGTGGCAAAAAATAGATTAGTAGCTTGAATAGTTGAGCTGATATGGTTATTTCATCATCAGTGGCTGTAATGGTTCAGTGATTATAATGGGATCAGATTGAATATTTAGCATCCAATCCATTGAATAGAAATTGACCTAAAACAGTCAATTTGGCCTCTCAGTTAGAGCCAGCCTCTGTCCTTATTTTTAAGCATCACCTCTCTCAGTAATATCACAAAGCTGCTTTCCATGACCACGTGTTATAATTTGTGTCCTGATTTACGTGAATTCTCTTTGGTAAACACTGTCGTGTAACAGCCATATCCACAGATACGATAACAATGAGCTATGTGATTATAAGGGATGTTTTTCTAGTTCCTCAAATTCCCTTGATATTTACTATATTGATTTTATAACAAAGCTACAACCCAAAGAGAGACCACCTTTATGAATAGACCTGGGAAGAGAGAAGCTTCCTCCATATTTAAATCCACAAAAGGAGATGCCTTCTTTACTCTCCGACTATTTTTCGTAGCGCCCGGAACAAGAACTGCGTATACTAATGGCAGGCACTCCCACTGGAGAAGGACACAAACCACACACGGCCCCAGATATGTGTGGGGTGCCATGCAGCATGCTGTGCCCTTTATATGTGTGAGATTTGGGAAAATCCTGCAGTGATTGTGTAAAACTCACACAGGAGTTTCACACAATCATTCTATCCTTCTTTTAGAAGTAGGGAAATAGGCTCACAGTCAGGGACACCCCAAGTTGATACAGTGTCTGTGCAAGTGAAACCCCTGGGGGACACAGTTCTGTGACTTGGCTGGTGGGGCACAGTCTCCAGTTGTTGAAAACATGTTTTGCAGTTAGCAACCTGTGCAACTGTACATGGTGGCCCTACTCTGAAAAGTCAAGAAACTTACCCTGGGTCACAAATTAGAAAGTAAAGTTTAACTGAATCTGAAGTTCATGTTCTTGCTGTTTACACCAACTGCTTACTGGTAAGTGAATAAAATTCATGCTGTCCTTATACTGAGAATATTCAGTGATCCAGACTCTAAAAGATTGGATGTAACAAAATACATGTAGATGGTTTCTCCAAATTCAGCTCATATTGCCTCTGATTGAGAACTTCTTTATTTTTGCATGTTGTGGTTGACTTTAAATTCAACTCAATCAAGCTCCAAAACCACCTCCCCGCCCCCAGCACCACCTCCCAACCTCCTAACCCCAGGGGCCAAGTTCAACAATACACTTGCTTTATTTCCTAGACAGGGCCCTGAAATATTGGCAGTGGCATCAGTAAAAACCACAATAGCATTAAGAGAATTCAAAGAAACCGATTTTCTTTTAGTAGCTCATATAGCCAACACTTTCCAAAAATATCTACAGCTTTGTCTAATGCAGATTTATAACTTGACTCCTAATAAAGCTTTATTTCTCCCAAGCTGTGGTATTTAAAATTCACATGATGTAATGCTATTAACTAATGTTGCAATTTATTTCTATTTAAGGTATTATGCAAGGGAAACATAGAAGAATAGCTTAATGGGAGTGATTCAGAATGATATAAAGTGTTAATTAAAGCACAATAAAGTAATAATGAGCTTGATTTTCACACCTGGGTTAGAGGTAAAGTTTCCCTGAATTTTGACCACCTCTTTATTATTTACAATGCTGTACCCCTCTGAACATCCCTTTTCTGCCTTGGTGTGATTTGGGTCCATGATTCACTATTTGTGCCTTCAAGAGTTTTCTTTAGGGGGATGTATAGCCAGATAGAGTTTCCCTGGTGGTTCAGTGGTAAAGAATCTGCCTGCAATGCAGGAGCTGCAGGAGACACGGGTTTGATCCCTAGAGGGCATGGCAATCCACTCCAGTATTCTTGCCTGGAGAATCCCATGAACAGAGAAGCCTGGCAGGCTACGGTCCATAGGGTCACAAAGTGTTGGACACGACTGAAGCGACTTAGCACACATGCATGCATAGCCAGATAAGGCACCATATATCTGTTTTATTAACAAATGGGCAAATGTCTGGCATAGCCAAGCAAACTTTCTGGCATAAAACACATCTAAAGAACATGTGCCCAGTAGAATGCATATACGTGTTCACTGAAAGACATACAGCACAGTGCTCACAGGGGCACCGTTTGCGGCAGCCCAGACGAGGACACCACTAAGTGCCACCTGCAGTGGAAGGCACACTGGTGGACTCCCTGCAGCGCCCCGTGTGCCATGCCTCTCTCGCCTCTCCTCCTTGACGTCTGCTGAGTTTAGCTGATTCCAAAATGAGTACCAGGTCCTTTCAGAGTGAATGCATCCCTACGGTGCTCATGGGTGCTCCTTGCCCCACCCAGCCGGCCTGTGTAAATCAAGAAGCATGCTGCCTCTGAGCCCTTGGTCGCCCGTTTCACTGGGTGAAATGCAGAAACCAACTCTGGCTGCAGATGAAGTATCAGAGGCTGCTTTTCCCACTCTAAGGCCTGGGGGGGTTAAAGGAAGGGGGAACATTATATCCTGCTCTGGGTCTACTGTATTAAATGAGACCATACAAAGCCCTTGGAACTGGGTAACCACTTGATACATACTGGTAACTACTTTGACCATACTTTGAGCACTTTTACATATTGGTAAACTACTTTTACTTTGTAAAAGAGAGGAACAGCATGTAATGAAAACATCCTACTTCTTTATATGTCCTCAAAAGTTCAAGGAAAAAAAAAAATCTATTCCCTTCCTGTCTTCAATGGCTCCCTAACACAGAATAAGCATTTTAGTAAGTCATTTAAACCCAAACCCCTCCCCACCCCACCCCACCAATCAGACACTGCAGACTATGGCCTAGGGGTCAAATCTGGCCCACCACCTGACTTTTGTAAATAAGAGTTTTATTGGAACACAGCAGTGTCCGTTTGTTTACACACTGTCTGTGGCTGCTTTTGTGCCTTAAGAGCAACGGTGTAGTTATGACAGAGGCGGTATGGCCAACAATCCCTTGAGTCCTTTGGTCCTCCACAAAAAATGTTTGCCCACCCCTTTTTAGCCTCATCTTCCCTCCAGGTCTCACCCCCAAAGAGGCTCTCCTCCTAGATCAGTGATTTCTTTCCGGCCCCCAGCTTTTCCCTCACATGGTTCCTTCTACCCAGAGTTACCTTTCAGCTGTGCCTTTCTTTCAAAAGCTTATTCATTTTTTTTCCCCCGAAGACTTTCTGAGATATAATTGACATATGACATTGTATAAGTTTAAGATGCACTCGTGACAATTTGATACCTTTGTATATTGCAAAGTGATAACGACAGTAAGGTTAGTTAACATATCCATCACCTCACATAACTATATATATATATATATATGTATTTTTTTTTGGTGTGTGGTAATAAAATGCAGTGTTGTTAGCTATAGTCACTATGCTTTATGTTAGATCCCCATAGCTTACTCATAACTGGAAAATTTATACCCTTTTACCTATGTCTTCTCATTTCTTCTACTCCCCAACTCCTGGCAACCACCCCTGTACTTTCTGTTTCTGTAAGTTCAGCATTTTTAGCTTCCATATATAAGTAATATCAAGGAAATGGCAACCTACTCCAGTATTCTTTCCTGGAGAATCCCATGGGCAGAGGAACCTGGCAGGCTACAGTCCATGGGGTTGCAAGAGTTGGACACAACTTAGCAACTAAACCATAATCCATGATATCAAGTGATATCATACTTATACGACATCACTTACATATAAGTAAAGAATTTGTCTTTACCTATAGGGCTTATTTCACTTAGCATAATGCCCTCAAGTTCTGATTATGTTGTTACAAATGTCAGGATTTCCTTTTTTATGTCTGAATAATATTCCGCAGTATGTGTGTGTGTGTGTGTGTGTGTGTGTGTGTGTATCACATTGTCTCTATTCCTGCTTGCATTGTTGGACACTTAGGTTGTTTGCATATATACTTCGGTTGTTATAAATAATGCTGCAGTGAATGGGTATAGATACTGTTAATAATAGATAATGTTGAGATACTGATTTCATGTCCTTTGGATGTATTCCCAGATATGGGATTGCTAAATTATAATCCAGTCATACTTTAAATTTGTTGAGAAACTTGCCTACTGGTTTCCATAATGGCTGTATTAGTTTCTATCCAGACCAACAATGCACAATAGTTTCTTCTTGCCCACATTCTCATCAACACTTGTTATCTCTTTTCTTTTTGATAATAGCCATTCTAACAGGTATGAAGTGACATATCTTTGTGGTTTTGATTTGAATTTCCATGAAGTTTTGTGATTTTGAACATTTTTCATCTACAGGGTGGACATTTGTGTGTCTTCTTTGGAAAAATGCCTATTCATATGTTCTGATCATTTAAAATCAGATTATTTGTTTTATCCTCAGATATGCATATGACACCACCCTTATGGCAGAAAGTGAAGAAGAACTAAAGAGCCTTTTGATGAAAGTGAAAGAGGAGAGTGAAAAAGTTGGCTTAAAACTCAACATTCAGAAAACTAAGATCATGGCATCCGGTCCCATCCCTTCATGGGAAATAGATGGAGAAACAGTGGAAACAGTGGCTGACTTTACTTCTGTGGGCTCCAAAATCACTGCAGATGGTGACTTCAGCCATGAAATTGAAAGAAACTTGCTCCTTGGAAGAAAAGCTGTGACCAACCTAGACAGCATATTAAAAAGCAGAGACATTGCTTTGCCAACAAAGGTCCATCTAGTCAAAGCTGTGATTTTTTCAGTAGTCATGTGAGAGTTGGACTATAAAGAGAGCTCAAGTAAGTGGAGTCACTCAGTCAGGTCCGACTCTTTGTGACCCCATAGACTGTAGCCTACCAGCTCCTCAGTCCGTGAAATTTTCCAGGCAAGAGTACTGGAGTGGGTTGCCATTTCCTTCTCCAGATAAAGAAAGCTGAGTGTCGAAGAATTGATGCCTTTGAACTATGGTGTTGGAGAAGACTCTTGAGAGTCCCTTGGACTGCAAGGAGATCCAACCAGTCCCTCCTAAAGGAAATCAGTCCTGAATATTCATTGGAAGGACTGATGCTGAGGCTGAAACTCCAATACTTTGGCCACCTGTTGTGAAAAACTGACTCATTTGAAAAGAGTCCCATCCGATGCTGGGAAAGATTGAGGGCAGGAGGAGAAGGGGATGACAGAGGATGAGATGGTTGGATGGTATCACTGACTTGATGAACATGAGTTTGAGCAAGCTCTGGGGGTTGGTGATGGACAGGGAAACCTGGCGTGCTGCAGCCCATGGGGTCGCAGAGTTGGACATGACTGAGTGATTGAACTGACTGAGTTGAGTTATATGAATCCCTTACGCATTTTGGCTTAACTCCTTATCTGATACATGGTGTGCGTATATTTTCTCCGTTTCCATAGGTGGCCTCTTCATTTTGCTGATCATTTCTTTACCTGTGCAGAAGCGTATAAGTCTGTTGGAGTCCCACTAGTTTATTTTTGCTTTTATTGCTTGTGATTTTAGTGTCGTATCAACAAAAATCATTTTCAAGACCAGTGTCAAGGACGTTCCCCCCATGTTTTATTTTAAAAGGTTTACAGTTTCGGGCCTTTCATTTTAGTCTTTAATCCATTTCAAGTCAATTTTCATGCCAGGTGTAAGATAGGTTACAATTTTCTTCTTTTGTGTGTGAATACCCAGTTTTCTCAAGACTAGTTATTGAAAAGACTGTACTATCCCCACTGTATAATCTTCTCTCTCTTGTTAAATGTTAGTTGACTGTATGTGCATGGGTCTATGTCTAGGCTCTTGATTCTGTTTTATTAGTCTTTGTGTCTGTTTTTTATGCCAGTACCATGCCGTTTTAGTTACTATAGCTTTGTAATATAGTTTGAAATCAGTGAATGTGATGCCTTCAGCTTTGTTCTTTTTTCTCCAGATTGCTTTGGCTATTCTGTGTCTTTGTGGTTCCATGCAAATTTTAGGATTTTGTTGTTGTTGTTCAGTCACCAAGTAAAGTATGACTCATTGTGACCCCATGAACTTCAGCATGCCAGGCTTCTCTGTCCTTCCAATCTCCTGGAGTTTGCTCAGCTTCATGCGCATTGAGTTGGAAACACTATCTAGCCATCTCATCCTCTGCCACCCTCTTCTCCTTTTGCTTTCAATCTTTCCCAGCATCAGGGTCTTTTCCAGTGAGTCAGCTCTTTGCATCAGGTGGCCAAAGTATTGGAGCTTCAGCTTCAGTATCAATCATTCCAAGGAATATTCAGGGTTGATTTCCTTTAGGGTTGACTGGTTTGATTTCCTGTTGGTCTAATCATTATTATTTTTATCCTGTTACATTTGGGTCTAGCTTGTCCTTGTTTTTCCAGTTCCTTGAGGTATAACATTAAGTTGTTTATTTGAGATCTTTCTTTTCTCTTAATGTAAGCATTTATCACTGTAAACTTCTTTCTTAAGAACTGCTCTTGCCACATCCCGTAAGTTTCCGTACATTGCGTTTTCATTTTCACTTGTCTCAAGATACTTTCTGATTCCTCTTTTGATTTCTTCTTTGACCCAGTGATTTTCAGGACTGTGTTGCTTAATGTATTTATGGATTTGTGGATTTGATCATTTCCCTCCCGTTCTTGACTTTTAGTTTAGTTTCATCCATTATAGTCAGAAAAGATACTTGATATGATTTCCGTTTTCTTAAATTTCCTGGGGAACGTTCCATGCATGCTTGAGAAGAATGTGTATTTTGGTGTTGAATCTTGGTTTTCTTTAATACGGTCAGTCACTTCTTTTGAAGAATTTAGTCTACTTATGCTTAAAGTACTTATTGATAGGTAAAGCCATTTAGTTCATTGTTTCATGACTCTTTTTTCCCCACTTCTTTTCTTTGTGATTTATTTTTTTGTAGTTGTATATTTTAATTCCCTTTTCTTTGTATTTTTGAATCTACTAGAGGTTTTTTCTTTGTGGTTACTATGAGGCTTACATAAAACATCTTATTGATATAATGGTCTATTTTAAGCTGATAACAACTTCAATTGTATACAAAACTACACACTTTTACTTCTCCTCACACTTTATGCTATTATTGTCACACTTTACATCTTTTTGTGTTACATATCCATTAAAAAATTATAGCACTAGTTGTTTTCAGTATCATTGTTTTTTTAACTTTTATATAAGAAATAAAACCAGTACTATATTTGAGTATTCTGAATTTGACTGTATATTTAACTTTGCCAGTGAGTTTTATACACTCATATGTTTTCATGTTACTTAGTATCCTTCCGGAGAAGGCAGTGGCACCCCACTCCAGTACTCTTGCCTGGAAAATCCCATGGACGGAGGAGCCTGGTAGGCTGCAGCCCATGGGGTCGCTAGGAGTCGGAACGACTGAGCGACTTCACTTTCACTTTCCACTTTCATGCATTGGAGAAGGCAATGGCAACCCACTCCAGTGTTCTTGCCTGGAGAACCCCAGGGACGGGGGAGCCTGGTGGGCTGCCGTCTCTGGGGTCGCACAGAGTCGGACACGACTGAAGCGACGCAGCAGCAGCAGCACCAGCAGTATCCTTTAGTTTCAACCTGAAGAGCTCCCTTTAGCATTTCTTATAAGATAGGCCTAGTGGAGACGATCCCCCTTAATTTTTGTTTGCCGGGCAATGTCTTTTATCTCTCCATAATTTCTGTAGGATGGTTTTGCCAGGTATAGTATTACTTGGCCATGGATTTTAGATGAGTGCCCACCTGAAGGACAAAGACCCTGGGGAGCTTGGCCAGAATAGATCCTCCGTTTACATCAGTGCAATAAAGGAATGAACACACGTGGGACTCAGCCAACTTGTGAAGGTCCAGCCCTAAAATTCAGGCCTCAGATATCAGGAGGCTTTCAGAGGCCATCCCCAGACTGATGGCTCCTTTACTAGCATAAAGTCAGTGGCTTCTGACTCACTCCCCCAGGCACCGGGAGTGACAGGATTGGTAGAGAGCAGGTTTTCACTGGGGGTTGTAAAAGCCACACTCCCTAATGAGTAAGCAACTAGGGACTAGATCCAGAAAACCAGCCCCATTGGTAACACCCTTGTAAAAGAGACTGATAAATAAATAAGCAAGCCATCCAGCTTTTCTTCTCCTCAGCAAATGAGATGGAACAGCTGGCCTTGGAAAGAGGCCCCGTGCTTTGTTAACTGGAAACAGATTAGCAAACTCAATCGGCTGACCAGTTTTTTTCAGTCTCGCAGCCTTGCAACTTTTGAAAAAGGGAATTTTTTGTTAAAAGTTTCTCTAGCAAGGGCCAGGTGACAAATGCCACTGGCCTGGCCTGAATGTTTCACGCCAGTGGGTAGAAATACTTTGGAGGGGTGGGGGGATTCTCATCTTTAACTTTCCTGTGCGTCTTTGACAAAAACCTCAGGGAATTCTATGGAGTGCATGTTGTCAGTATTTTAATCAGCTTCAGCTGTCAAAACTCTTGTAACCCGCCTCTTCTATTTAAAATGTGTCTTCTAGGCATAAAATAATTAAAGGTGCAGGGCCATACAGCAGGCTCAGGGCCATCGCAATGTGACAGAACCCTATGGATGAAAGGTATTATTTCAGGAAGTTTTAAATATAAATTTTGTTTTGTCAGAAGGCTGCAGGGCACACATTTTCTATACTGTCAAGCTTGATAGTAACAATATTTATATTTCAAATAAAAAGATTAAATTGCAGTTTTATGTGTTTCTGCTTTTCGTCAAATTTTTTTTTTTTACTAGTTCATAGTGCTATGTTCTTGGTATGTCATTATCATACCTTTTTTTTTTTGCTGACAATACTTTTATTTTATTGAAATATTTTGTCTTTCACTGTCAATCTCAGGATTGAAATAACGAAGGCAGACAGCCGCGTCACTCGGGTTTGGTTGTTTTACAAACGTCTTGTTTTACACCTTGTCAAAGGTTTGATGAAGGAAATGCAAAACAACACAACCAAACCAAATAACAGAGAGGCTCAGACCAACGTGTTTCGTGCACGTGATGGAGAGAGCTCAGGGTTCTGCACCTGGAGTCCTGTGTACGCCCTTTCATCTCAGGCATTCGGGAAGCAAACAGTGAACAGATAAGGCCAGCCTGCCCCAGGAAGGAGCGTTTGCCGTGCACACTGCGCAGGCTGCTTTCTGTCAAGGCCTGTTGGCTGCTGCAGCTCAGGGTCTCCGAAGGGGCCAAGACAGCCCGTGGAGCTTTCTGAGCCGCGGGAGCTGATGAGTTTCTGGTCTGGCTCGGTGTCAGCCCTTCATTATTGCACCTGACAGAGATGTTTGGGGGCAATGTGCCCAATGCACGTCTGTCACACCTGTTGGACCCAGAGCCTAACTGCGGCCAGGGGTTCTGGGCTTGCTCGTGTTGAAATGAAGGGAGAATCCTTGCTTTCTTTCGGACGGTGGCTGCGTCTTTCAGAATGGCCACACCTTCTTCTCATGTAGCACTCTTTGCTCTGCTGAGGGAGAGTCAGCTGGTTGACCAGAACTCTTCTCCCTCAATCCCAGTCCATGGAGTCTGACCTTTCTCAAGTCAACTAGGTACAAGGGTAGTACATTCATCTCTGTGATCACAAATCACAGAGGAGCAGTAATTTCTCCTTGCCCAAGGCAGACATCACTAATCAATGTCAGCACTTTAACGCTCAACCAGCTGTCTCCTCAGATTCCCTTGCAGCCCAGCTCTCTAGTCAGTCACAGGCAATCATCTTGGCCCCACCGGTTCCCTCTGCAGGACCCAGGGGGACCAATCCAGGCATGTGTGTCTCAAGCCACCTCAGGACTCAGGCAGCACTGCCGCTTTAATGTTGCAGATCACAGCCTCAACCCAATCACGTTTTAACAGTATTTCAGTTCACAAAGTCCTTTCATATCCCAATCCTACATAGCGGCTTAGAGTTTTCAAAAACTCCAAGTGAAAGCTGCTAAGCAGAGAGTCACTCCTACCGCATTCTGTTGGTGAAAGGGAGGTACAAGAGTGGCCCAGATTCCACATGGGAGGCGACTACAATCGCAGCACACACACACACACACACGCGCACACACGCGCACACACACGCACACACACACGCGCACACACACACACACGCGCACACACACGCGCACACACACACACGCACACACACACGCACACACACACGCACACACACGCACACACACACACGCACACACACACGCACACACACACGCACACACACGCACACACGCACACGCGCACACACACGCACACGCACGCACACACGCGCACACACGCGCACGCACGCACACGCACACACACGCGCACACACACGCGCACACACGCGCACACACACGCACGCACACACGCACACACGCACACGCACACACAAGCACACACACGCACACACGCACACACACACACACGCACACACACGCACACACGCACACACACGCACGCACACGCACACACACGCACACACGCACACACATGCACACACACACGCACACACACACGCACACACACACGCACACACACACACGCACACACACACACACGCACACATGCACACGCACACGCACACACACACGCACACACACGCACGCACACACACACGCACACACGCGCACACACGCACACGCACACACACGCACACACACGCGCACACACGCACACGCACACACGCACACACACACACACACGCACACACACACGCACACACGCACACGCACGCACACACTGGTGGGGAAGGAGCGTTGGAGGCTGTCTTTGGAATCTGGCTGTTACGAGACCACTCACCAATCTGGATTATGACGCTTGACTCATATGGAAGGATTTCCTATTAGATCAGTTCAAAAGTGACCTTTGGCCTTTGTGTTGAAACCCAGACTCTTTAGCATTACTATCAAAACGCCTCCCCGTCTAGCCTCCATTTGCCCAGGGTCAAGCCGTGCTCTTTCAATGTATGAAAGTATGTCTTTGAAGCACTTACTTTCCTCCAGTTCCTAATCTTCGCTCACCCCATGTGGTCACCTACTTACTCTTTAAGAGCCAGTTCTGATAACTCCTACTTTCTGCCCCTAGCAGAGGCAGAACGACTTATTCCCTCCCTTGGGCTCTTATGGGACTGTGGAAGGGAAGAGAAGAGAAAAGGGGGACAGAGGAAGTTATTTGCGTGAATTGTGGGCAAGGGGGAAGGCCCTATAATTTAATGATTAGATGAACATATTCTAAAAACTTATCTTTTCCAATGTGTACACACACATGCACACACACAAAACACACACAGACACTGAAGTTCAAAGGACAGAAGCTGAATCAGACCTTATTCTGGAAGGAAGTTTTTTTTCATATGTATAAACTACACAGATCTGGAAACCTATTGATAACATCACCTCATTTAAATTTATGCCAGCATTTCCCAGACTACAAAACCATGTGTCGCATGCGTGCCACGTGTCACCTTGTACATGGAAAGGAAGCTAAAGCTTGGTTACATCTAAGTCAGTCATTGTACCAGGCAAGTTTGACGTCTGTCTCCCTTTATCTTTACATCTTACAGTCTTCAGTGGCAAAGAATAGCTTAAGCAAAAGTAAAAGCGTGATAAGAAGAAAGATACAAAGAGGTTTGACAGAAGCCGAGGAGAGGAAGGATAAGCAAGCCTTGCTGGGCACAGGGACTGGGACCAGAATATTGTCATGGAAGCAAGAAGTCCCCTCTCCTGGGGTTGCATCAGCTTCTGTGCCTAATTCCATACAGATGTCTCCCCTCTTTCTCTCTCCCTCTCTGCCTTTCATTTATTGCAAACCAGGTCTCTTCGGCTCACTGCATGTGGTCCAAATGTGGCTTATGCCATGGAAAACTTGATATTCTCCAGTGCCTCAACTTAAGACTCAGGGTTTCTAGGGTTTTCTTTTCTTAAATATATATACATGCGTTCAATGAATGTATGTACGTGACTGCATGTCTCTTAGTGCACATGGCTTCTTTAAGATTGAAGTTGATTCACCATGTTGTGTTCGTGTTAATGTGTCATGAGAGAGGACATTCTCAGATGAAGGGTCATGGGGTGGCTGGGAGGAGGTCTGAAGATGCTTACTTGTCATTCGTATTTTATAGACAAGAAAACAGCATTTTGAGACTTTGCTTTTGGAGAAACACTCTTTGTCAGACTTTACGTTTAACATAGAGGCTGTCTTTTGTTGTTGTTTTGTTTTCCCTTTCTTAAAAATTTTTTTTTTATTTTAAACTTTTTATTTTGTATTGGGGTAGAGGGACGGTGGAGCCTGGTGGGCTGCCGTCTATGGGGTTGCACAGAGTTGGACACGACTGAAGCGACTTAGCAGCAGCAGCAGCATAGCCGATTAACAATGTTGTGCTAATTTCAGGTAAGCAGCAAAGGGACTCAGCCATACATATACATGTATCCATTCTCCCCCTAACTCCCCTCCCAACCAGGCTGCCTGAATAGGCCGCACCTCAGTATCTACTTCAGCCCAACTTCTACACGATCTAGTCACTATTTACAAATACCAGGCTTTTTGTTCTTTCTTTTTGTTGACTCACACAGTGGACCATCATTATGACACAGACCGTTTACATTTGGGTCGACGAATCAGCGGCATGCCCAGTACAGAACATAAAAGACACTCCTTAAAACTCCTGGAGGGGACATCACTAACCTGTGGTTTCACAATCAGGAATTCATAAGGATAGAAGTCACTAGAAAAAAATGATATTTTTTCAAATAGGTGATTAATAGACTGAAATTACTGGCAAAGGAGGGCTATCAAGAGCCAAAGGAGTCATTCTTAAGCTTAAGTAATAATGTGTCACAGGGCGGTTTTCCGAGTTTTACTGCATTTAGAAAAGTCTGACAGAGCCCATTCTAGTTCACCTCCATCTGTCAAATACCTTTTAAGGCATCATTGAGAAACTTAAGTAGTCTCTGTTGTAAAGAAGAAAAAAATGAAAAAAAAAAAAACCAACAAAGCAAAATCGATATTCTAACATTGTCAAAGCATGGAATGGGAATTTGTAGGGATTTGTCATGTGGCTCTAACTCATTTTCCCAAGAAATATGTAAGAGGACTCACCCAAACACAGAGAAGACGGGACTCTTTGGAAAGCTGTAACCAAACTGTTTAGAAGGGACAGAAAAATGTACTATTGCTTCTAGAGGGTTTCCCAGGTGGTGCTAGTGGTTAAGAACCTGCCTGCCAATGCAGCAGATGTAAGAGACACATGGATTTGATCCCTGGGTCAGGAAGATCCCCTGGAGGAGGAAATGGCAACCCACTCTAGGATTCTTGCCTGGAGAACCCCATGGATAAAAGAGCCTGGAGGGCTACAGTCCACAGGGCAGCAAAGAATTGGACACGACTGAAGTGACTTAACATGCATGCATTGCTTCCAGGAAGCAAGTTAATGTAGGTGATTGCTCATCAACTACCTACAGAAAGCCTAGTTGGAATATTTATCTAATATTATCCACGTTATCCCTAAGTCAGCTTCTTGGTACCTGCCAAGAAAGGCGGACATTCTGAGTTAGATGCTTCCTGAGTTAAAAAAAAAAAAAAAAAAATTAAATGGCACAAGCTCAAGAAAAGAGGCAGTGTTCTATCTAGCACCAGCATCATGCTTCAAGGAGGAATTTATTTGCTAGAGGCTCTTAGCAATAGGATGTGGGGAATTATCATAGAAAGTAGAGATTCAGTCCTTTTTGGGGGAGAAGAGAAGCAACAGGGAAGAAAGAGGAGGGGAGAAATGGGCTCCTACCCAGCTCTGCCATGGAGCGTTATTGACAATACCAGCAAATGAATCAGGAAGCTCACAGCTTTGATGATAAGGAAGCTGTCACTTTCCCTGCTGAGATTGACGTGCCTCATGCCATCAGGATAACTGATGTCTGTTCAATAATACCCAGATCTGTCCCAGAAGCTGTGCGGGAACATCTGATGGTTCTATCAAACTTCAGAGTGAGATGCTGAGGGGGAGAGTGTCCAGATGGACACAGATGTTCTCAGACAAAATAAGATTTTTCAAGAAATTATTCAAAGCTGTTTAACAGATGTCACATTCAACAAAGGAATGGTTCAGAGTTCACATGCTGGTTCTGAAGAAAGGGCTGGGCTGGGCTGGGTGGGGCTGGGCAGGGCAGGGCACCAGGACCCTAAGAGTCACTTGCCCAAGGCCTGGCTTAAGTTTGTGGGCGGCCAACATGGTTCCCTCCAGGGAAAGCCTGCCTCTCCCCCTGAACCATCTGAGAATGCTTGCTCAGCTCGAGATTCGGTCTCCTTTTAGCTTCAGTCATTAAGTCACCTCGGAGAAAACTGAACACCCAGAGGACCAGATCTTCCCCCGGTCTGAAGTTTCTCCTTTCCTGATTTCTGACCTTAAATTAAGCAGGTGAGACGCATACCAGGTGGCCCAGAAAACAGTTTTGCAAGTGATTCTCCTGTCGATGCTTGAGCGAAGGCTGTGGAATTGCTGGTAAGGGCCCTGGCGATGGCACAGCCATAGAGAGATCAGCAGAGTAAGGCCCATGGGCCACAGTTGCCCTGCCACCTGTTTTGTAAATAAATTTATATACAGCAAACCATGATGCTGCCTTTAAAAAAAAAAAAAAAAAAAAGACATTCTTCAGTTTACAAATGCATGGATAAACCTAGAGGACATCTAAGTGAATTAAGCCAGACACAGAAAGACAAATATTGTATGACCTCACTTATCTGTGGAATCTAAAAAAGTCACAGCCATAGCATCAGAGAGTAGGAGGGTGGCTGCCTTGGGCTGGGGGGTGGGAGAAAACAGGGGCGTCATGTTGGTCAAAGAGCTCAAGCCTTTGGTCATGAGGTGGCTAAGTTCTGGGGACCTCATGCACAGCGTGGTGACTATACTATTATACTTTATTAGTGTGTTGCCTTTTCATACTGCAAACAGAGTGCCAAAGAATTGCTGCTTTTGAACTGTGGTGTTGGAGAAGACCCTGGAGAGTCCCTTGGACTCAAGGGTATACAACCTTGTATGCAACAAGGGTATATCTCAAGGAGATACAACCAGTCCATCCTAAAGGAAATCAGTCCTGAATATTCATTGGAAGGACTGATGCTGAAGTTGAAACTCCAATACTTTGGCCACCTGATGCGAAGAGCTGACTCATTGGAAAAGACCCCGATGCTGGGAAAGATTGAAGGCGAGAGGAGAAGGGGACGACAGAGGATGAGATGGTTGGATGGCATCACCAACTCGATGGACATGAATTTGAGTAAACTCCGGGAGTTAGTGATGGACAGGGAGGCCTGGTGTGCTGCAGTCCATGGGGTCGCAAAGAGTTGGACACGACTGAGTGACTGAACTGAACTGAACTGAAGTGTGTTGTCTACTTGGAATTTGCCAATAGAATACGTCTTAAGTATTCTCATCATAAATAGGAAATGGTAACTATGGGAGGTAAGGTGATAGGTATATTAATTAGCTTGACTGTGGTAACCATTTCACAGTGTGTGATACACAGAGTCATCACTTGGTATACCTTAAATATGTTGAACAACACGGGTTTGTGAAGGTCCTCTTAGACTATTTTCAATAAATGCATACAGTACTGCATGATCTTAGTATAATACTAAGTATAATACTGGTAACCAGTATTATCATGACCTTGTGCTCAGACTCTTGACACATTTTGGCCTCCCTTATCCCCAAAAGAAAGCATTTGCACTTCTGTTCTTGTTCCTTTAGATACTAAGGGCACAGAAGTTGCCTCAACAACAGATAAGGTTTATTTGACAAAGCAGTTTTCTCCCCAAAAAGGCCCAGTCGGTCCCATGAGGCCAGAGCCCTTAAGTTGAATCGATCCCTGTGGAGTGGATGGCAGGGTCTGTTACATCAACATCAGCTTTCTTGGATCCACAGAGGGGAAATCCACCTCTCCCACACTCTCTGAGGGCTCTCCTTTCAGAGGAAAGGGCTTTAAATCCAGGCCAGAATGGGATCTCAAGCCGGGAGTCAGGGAAGCTCCCCAACAGAGGAGTCAGGGTGCTGAGGATGTTGTCTGCAGATGTGTATGCAACGCACCCCCTCCTAAGAGAAAGCTCATTTCATTAGGTTTTCTATTTATCGTCATATTTCCATCATCTTGAAGTAGTGCACACACCTCAGGGGAAAGGTACTCCATCTGCAGCATCAAAGGTAAACTGGGTTCATCTAAGGATATTGCCTCTCCTACCAGGGGTCATTCCACGAAGAGCAGAGTAACCCACTGAGCCAATGGGGTACATCAAGCAGTGTTCTGGGGCTTTCCTCACTCTTCTGGGGGGACTTTCTTGACCTGTGCTGTACAAGAATATGGTCTAACCACATGTGGCCCCTGAGTACTTGATGTGGGGTGAGTCCAAATAGACCTCAGATCTCAAAGACTTAGTGTGAAAAAAGAAGGCAGAATCTTTCATTAATACTTTTTACCATTGATTTCATGTAAAAAAAACCCAGTCTTTTGCATACATTGGGTTAAGAAAATCTATTTTAGTAAATTTAATTACACCTGCTTCTTTTCACTTTTTAAAATGTGAGCACTAAACAACGAAACATTAGTATTAATACAATGAAACATTAGTATTAATTGCCAGAGGACCACCCATTAGCGAGGTGTTGTCTCGCTCCAGTAGGCGGTTTACGTTCTCCTGAGCAGAGCTATTTGAAAGTCGGAATGTGGTTGTGTGCAGATAGAGGCCGGGAACTGCTGCAGCCTGTGGGCAAAGCCGACTCGGAGAGAGGGGCAGAGTGAGGGGCCAGGGCCAGGGCATGACGTTCAAAGGACCTATTCACTTCCAGTTATGCCATCCAGCAGGTATCGGTTCGGTTCACAAGACTCTGAGTTAGGGCTTACCCTCCCTTGCTGTGGAAAGTATATCAACTGCACGTGGCCAAAGCAAAGCTTGGGATCTTCCAAGTCTTGTGGCCAGCATCTGAAGGACCTGGTCCGGCAGCATGGATTGAGCCTCTCTCAAAGATGGGATTCCAGAAGGCTGAACTATCCGTGATGCTTTGCAGCTGGGAGCCCACCTGTGAAGATAAGGTCCTGAAAGGAGACTGTGGGGGAAACGCAGAGCCTGGGCCTTCTGGCCCCCCGACAACCACAATGACGGGCCCCTCCGCAGCAGTGCCGGAAGGAGAGGACAGAGCTCCTTCAACCTGAGCAGCAGGCTGACTGTGCCGGGAGTGGCCTTGTGCCCCTCCAAGGGGCTCTACACTCTCCTATCCATGGCCCCCTGCCCTGGAGAGCAGGATTTACGACAAAATCCTTTACTGTCTGTCTCAGTAGGGTTTAGCCTGTGGGGAGCACCAGCAAGAGAGGAAGAAGACGGAGGAGGGTGTGATTGGGGTCCTTGCTCTCCTGACCCCCTCCCTGAAGGCTGTCGTGAGCTGGCGGCACCCCTCAGCTGCAGACCCCAGCTCCTGGTCCTCTTGATCCAGGTGCCACATCCCTCCCCTCCGCCCTTGTCCTGTCAGGTCTAGCAGTCGTCACGTGCCATCTTGCTGATAGCCCCAAGCTCCTAAACCTGTGGTTTGCCTAGAGCCTGCCCACACCTTCCTATTAGACTCTCTTATAGTGATCCGCACTCACTATTATCTCTCTCTCTTTAACTACTCTGATTCAATGGTTCCTCCAACTCTCCTGTGGTGTTCTTTTGACTAGGTTGTGGGGCAAGGTTACCAAGGCCACCGGCGTACATATTTGAATATGGAGGGTGTCCTATGGTCAGGGAGTGGGGATGGTACAGCTGCATTAGGACAGGAAGGTGAAGGGAGTGGGCTCAAGGAATGGACTACATGTGGGGGTGAGGGTGATGGACCCTCCTAGGTGATGGCGACTTGGTTTCGGAAGGTCGGCATGGAAAGCTAGGGAGTGCAAGGCAGCGTGTCTTGGTCTTCACTCTTGACTTGTGACCTGCTGCTGCTGCTGCTAAGTCACTTCAGTCGTGTCCAACTCTGTGCAACCCCAGAGATGGCAGCCCACCAGGCTCCCCCCATCCCTGGGATCCTCCAGGCAAGAACACTGGAGTGGGGTGCCATTGCCTTCTCCGACTTGTGACCTACAAAGCTGCAAATCACACCCTTGTTTGGGATCTTCATGGTACTGCAGAGAGACTCTAGAGCCCTGCTCCAAAGACCCCGCATGTATGGGGACTTCATACTGAAGGACATTCCTGGCGATGCCACAAAGACTGGGTTTATGGAGTTATGAAGCATGTACTATCTATGTGACATGGGGGGGTGGTGGCCAAGCAACATGTTCTAGTTCTACCTCAGGCAAAACCGGAAGGCTAAAGAAATTTGATGTAGACGTTCCTACCTCTCTCCCTGTGAACTCTGCTATTTTTCTTCCTTCTTTCTCTTGTTAAGTTTCCTGATCCTTGGGGTTCATTGGCTCAACATTTTTTTTTCCTGTTAAAAAATTTATTTTATTTGTTTTTTTTGTCTCTGCTTTTTATTTTATTTTTTTTTTAAATCAGTCATTCCTTTATAAAGTATTCAAAGACTTTTGCCAAATTATTATAACCAATATTGATTTATTTAAAATGCCCTAAACTGATTTGACTCACTTTTTTTTTTAACTTTACTTTACCATAAGTATTGATATGTGTGAAACCACATATTTGGTAACTGAGTTATAATATTCTTTTTACATACACATACAGATACATAATGATAGTAATACGAAAATTCACATGCCAACTAAGCCATCCAGGTCCCACTTGATCTATGGGTGCCCCAGTACAAGAAAAGTGAAATTGTCAGACAGATTCTGAAATAGCGCTCTCTAGCAGAACCCTGTGCAGTGATGGAAATGTCTGTGTCTGCCCGGTCCTGTACACAGCTGCTAGCCATGTGCCGCTGTTGAGAACCTGAGACATGGCAAGTTCAACTGTGAAACCAAATATTTAGTTTAATGTAAATATTCCTTGGGCTGCAAGGAGATCCAACCAGTCCATCCTAAAGAAAATCAGTCCTGAATATTCCTTGGAAGGACTGATATTGAAGCTGAACCTCTAATACTTTGGCAACTTGATGCAAAGAGCTGACTCATTTGAAAAGACCCTGATTCTGGGAAAGATTGAAGGTGGGAGGAGAAGGAGACAACAGAGGATGAGATGGTTGGGTGGCATCACCAACTCAACGGGCATGAGTTTGAGTAATCTCCAGGAGTTGGTGATGGACAGGGAGGCCTGGCGTGCTGCAGTCCATGGGGTCGCAAAGAGTTGGACACAACTGAGTGACTGAACTGAACTGAATTTTAATTAATGTTAAGTTTAAATTTGAAGAACCACATGTGGTCCTTGGCTTCCATACTGGACAGCACAGCTCTGGGGTATCTACCGTTAAAAATAACTCATAGCAGAAGGGAAGAACCTTGTGCCAGATACTGTAGAAGCGATTTACATCTCTTCCTTATGTATTCTGAAGGACCCTGTGAGAGATGTACTCCCTCATTCTGGTGGTAGACACAGGTCAAAGATGGGAGGATTTTCTGTTGCACCCTTAAATGTACAATGGAAGCATCCTCTGTTATTTACAGAGAGGGAGAGAGAGACTGTCAGCGAGCAAATTGTCATCCAGTCCCACCACATTCAAGATTTAAAAGGTTGACATTTCCTTTTTCCCTTCTCTCTCCCTTTTTTTTAAACACCCAACTCTCCTCATTAACCAGATATCTTTATTCTCTAAATATTTACCACCCAAACGAAATTTACAGTTTAATTTGCTGTATAAAATCATTTATTGACTGATAAACCTCATTACTAAGCTCCAGCACAGCCCCTGGTACTCCCGACAGTTTTAATTCTTGTAGCAGCAGGCTACTGCGAGAGAAAAACAATCCTGTCAAATTAACGGCAGGGGTCTAAATTATTCAAATACACTAAATCCATGCAGAACCGTTCCCCTGCTCATAATTTTTCTTTCAGAGCCAACAATTAACCGGCAATATTCTAACTTAAACACTGACAGCCATTCTAAAAGAATTCTGGGAACAGGGAGCATTGCACCTCCCCATGTGTCCTTCTGCTCCTGGGGGCACCGGGGGAGTGACCTCTGCAGCGATACCCGCAGAAAGGGGAGGTTTTCCTCCTCCTCCCAAACAGTTCACCTGTTTGGATCATCACTCTCTGTGTGTCTCTCTCACACCCCCAGGTCAGAGATGGAGTTTTGGATGTCAAGGTGCGTGTGTTTCTAGCATTTATACCAAATGAGCATCAGCCTGCAATTAGTTAATTGCACATGTACCTTTCTGCCTGTGGGGGGAAAAGTGCCTCCAGTTTTCTACCTGCAAATGCAACCAAACTAATTATTGAGCTGCTGATTCAGAAGGCAGACCCATCTAATTGAGCCTATAAAACAGAGGGGGAAAAAAAAAAAGACCTAAAAATGGTATTAGCTTCAGAACAACAAATAGCAAGAATCTCTCTCACATTTGAGAAGAAAAATCTTTCCCACTACATTGGACCTCAGTCTGGATCTGCAGAATGAATGGCCTTGGGTGTTAGTCTTTTTAAAAAAACAAAAACAAAAAGCTAATTTCCTATAGCTTGGGTCCCCTAATAGTGATGAATCCCTGGGCATAACACCCAATGTCAAAGTTCTTAAACAGAAAAAAAAAAATTAAATATTGATCTTGACAGTTCATGCATGCATGCATGCATTCATTCTTTTATCAAATATTTATCGAGTGTCAACTATCTGCCAAGCTCGTGGTACCTGGGAAGCATCGTGGTGCTAGATGTGGAATGAGAAGCCAAAGAATGACATTTAGTTGAAAATGATGCCTAGTCCTTGCCCTTTACTTCAGGGTTGATCAGAATGTATGAATCAGAAAAATCTCAGAGGTTTATTAAAAATGCAGGTTAATTGGCCTCACCTGACACAGAATAAATGAGAATCCCTGAAGTAAAGCCTGGGAATCTGCATTCTAATGTGCTTTCCCTGGCGATTCTTAAACACACTGAAGTCTGAGAGCGCTGGCTTTGAGCTTTCCAGATGGAAGACTTAACTTGAAAGCATTGGGCAACAATGCATAACCATAAAAGAATACCAGCATCAGTATACAAATAAGTAACCCAGGAAATACTGGTGGGAGCATACCCAGGGTCCAGCATAAAGAAGCGGGGAAGGTTCAGCATGACGAGGCGGTTTGCACAAGTCCAAGGTCACCTCTGTTATTTTAAACAATGGCTGTCCTACCCATGGTGTTCATAGGACCTTGTGTTTTGTTTTTTTGTTTTGTTTTACTTGGTAGCTTTGTTTATCTTATTAAACTTTTTAAACTTTAGAGTTGCAAGTTACAGAAAAGTCACAAGGATAGTAGAGTATCCACGTACTCACACCTGCTTCCCCCCATCATTAGCATCTGGTGTTCGTGTGGCACGTTTGTCACCATTCATGAATGAGTACTGACGCGCTGTTATTCACTGGCCTCCATACTTTAATTTCTTAGTTTTGAACCTAACATCCTTTTCTCATCTAAGATGCCATGGTACATCTAATCGTCATGTCTCCTTAGGCTCCTCTTGTCTGTGACAGTTTCTCAGACTCTTCTTGTTTTCAATGACCTTGACTGTTTCGAGCTGTACCATTCAGGTATTTTGTGGTATGACCTTCAGTTGGCACTTGGTTGATTTTTTCCCCCTCATAATTAGAGAGGGGTTATGGGTTTGGGGGGAGGATGAGCCGAGAGGTAAGGTGCAATTTTCGTCACAGCGCATCAGAAGTATTTGCGATCAACATGACTTATTACTGTTGATGTTGACCTTAATCACCTGGCCGAGTATGTCACTCTCCCCCACTGCACAGTTACCGTTCCTCTCCCTCCTGGTACTGTACTCCTTAGAAGGAACTTTCTATGTGCAGCCCAGACTTAAATGGGGGAAAATATGTCCCACCTCCTTGCTGCTGCTGCTGCTGCTGAGTCGCTTCCTTGGACATGGAGTAAATTATTTGGAACTCTTCTCTATGGGAGATTTGTATATTCTCCTTTGCGATTTGTTAAATCAGTATAAGCTTAATGGATATTGATGTGATACTTTGTATTTTAGCACAATGGTTTGGTCTTAGTTTTTCTTGCTGAGAATTGTTCCAGCTGTAGTCACTGGGAGCTCTTTCTCCTGACTCCTGTCTTCCTCTTATGTGCTCACACAGTTTTGTCTTTTGAGAACTTCTTAATTCCTGGCACTAGAAGATCGCCCTGATCTAGCCCTAGAATCAGCCATTTCTTCAAGGAGCTTTGCTTTCTTTTATTGGAGAACGGTATTTAGAAGCCAAAATCTGGGTGTTGCCTGTGTTTATTATTATTGGGATGTTGTTGCTTCTAAACCCTCCCAGAACAAGGACAGAACTAAGAAATGTGTGTATTAACATATATGTAGATATACATTATATCTCTATACCTATGTAACATCTGTCTGTATCCAGCATTCGTTCATTTATCTATTTATATCTATATTAAACTATCCATGAGGTCATGCCAACTCTAATCCGTTACCACCTTGGTCATTCTAGCCGCCTTCTCTTGTTTCTCTATAACCACCCACAGCAACAGCGAGAAGCCCGGCTTTCATCATCTGCCACCCATTTATTTGTTCAGCCTCAGCAACCTGCCCTTTTCTGTAATGTCCGTTTACAACCAAAGCCATGCCTGTTGACTGCAACACACTTTGAGATACTCTGGCTTGAAAGTATCTGGTCACCTCCCTAGAGGCACAGTGAGTGCCCTGGGCCACTTCTCCTTGTTGCGGCTTATCCTTCCAGGTCATGGCTCGGCTTCCACTGGCCACACCACCCCAAAGTTTGCCCAAGGTCTGTAACAGCTGCCACTGCCTTTCTGGGCCATGGTAGTTATCGGCATGCATTCAAGGAGCATTTGCTGAGAACACATACTGCATACCCAGATCTGTAAAGATGCTAAATTTAAGGGTATGGATATTAGTATAACAGAGTCCTGCCTCCAGTAGCTTTGTTAACTGGGGACGGACCCTTGTTGCTATCTTGCTCTTGTCCATTTACTTATCTAAGTGCCACCAGGCAAGGAAGCATGGAAGGCCACAGGGCCTCTAGGGGAAAGCACCTCCTCATAGTCCGGAACAGTCAGGAAAGCTTCTCAGAGGAGGTGACTCTTCAGCTGAGTCCTCAAGAACTGATGATTGCTTTCAATATGTATCTGCTGAGCATCCTAATATAGGCTGGGAGTTGAGGGTACAACAGAGGGGGAAAACCCAGATAAGGTCACTGGTCTCATGGAGACCCCAGTTAAGTGGGGCTTCAGGCGCTTAGTTCCATAAGTGGTCATTAACCAGGTGGGGCTGGGATGTTGCAGTCCTGAGATTTCACCTGCAAAATTTTCCTCCGTTCTCACATCTCTTTATCCATCAAGCCCCACTGGGAGGAAGCTCTGCAAAGATTCCAAAGCCCCTGCTTACCGGGGAGCCGTGTACTAATTCCTGTGCACGAGGGAGACGGGAGGGAAGCTGGGTGCCAAGTGGGACAACATCCATTTGATCCTTTTTATATGTAAATGTGACTTTAAATAATATTTTGTAATGACCTGCATTTCTGTTAGGAAATATCTCTTGATGATTTATTTTTTTTCCCTGCAATTACGACAGTCTAGTGATCTTGTTAATTAATGCCAAAGAAGGTTTTCAGCACCTCATTAGAGGTTTTCCCTTTCAGGACACCGAGTTCTCGTGCACAGCCGGGGCAGAGAGTCATTTTCTTGTGGGTGGAAACGCATCTTTTGATCCCCACATCTTCCTTTTCTTCTCCTTTGCTTTCTTATTACAATTAATTTGTTTTCATTCTGTGCCCTCTCCTTCTTCTCCTTTTTCTTTACTTTAATCCAAAAACACAGTCACCTCTTACTGCTCTGAAACATTGTTTTAAATGGTTCAGGTGTCATCAGTGTGTTCCCTTAGAGGCCCTCTTTCTCCTGGAAGAATTGTTTTGTTTGCTATTTAATTCAGTGCTTCCTATTCAGTGAGTTTTGGCTGAGAGTTTTCTGTGTTTCATGTTCCCTTGTAGATATCGGGGAAACAGTCATGAACCAGAGAGCGTCCTGACTGTAAGACACTTAGTTTTGTTCCATAAAAAATAGCTAACACATGCATGGATGAATGAATGAAGGGTTCTGTGGTCCAATACATTTTATTAATCCTACTCCAGGGGTTGGAACATCATGGCCTGAAGGCCGAATCCTGCCCTTTGCTTGTTTTTATAAATAAAGTTTTATTGGAACACAGCCACACGCATTGCATATTGTCCAAGGTTTTGCAGCAGCTTTGCTGCCACAACAGCAAAATTAATTTGTTGTAGTGGAGACCATTTGACCCACAGGGCCTAAAATATTTACCATCTGGCCCTTGACAGAAAAAGTTTGCTGACCCCTGCTCTATCCCATAATTGGAGAGTCTGAATGCCTGTGAAAAATTTAAAAGTCTGAACAATTCTGCCGTCAGAAAATGTATTAATTTTCTTCAACCCATTTTTCCCCAAACATGTTTGATCATAGAACCCTCTTCCAACCCACCCCTTCTTTATAAATTGATTTATGGGTATTTCCCCTGGATGACATGCCTGTCCTGAAGGCTGTCTTTTTCTGTCTGCCTGATTTCAGTTTGGTCAGCACCCCGGTCTTCTGTGTTCTGGCGGCACTGTCGCCCAGACTGTCTGAACCGAGCTGTCTCTCAGCCTCTGTGAACGTGTCCTCCACTCAGGCGTGGAGGGCGGGGAGCCTCCTTGGCTCCACTGAGACACTGTTTCTCTCTCCAGGAGCAATGGTGTGTGAAACCCAAGTCACCGCTGATGGCAAAACAGGTTAGACTGGTTTCCTATCCTGGGGGTTTTCACTCTTGCCTCATCTAAGGTGTCTCCAAGAAAACTCTGATTTGTGGTTCATTTTTCTGAGGCATTGTTGAAGCTCAGATTAGACTGGGATGCCTTGAAGATCAACCAGATCTGAAGGAAAAAGGTCATGGTGGTGTTGAGAAGTCCCAGCCAGTAAAATTTTCCCCTAAGGTCCAGAGAGAACCTGGAAATGTTACAGTAAGGGAGACATCCTTCCTTTCCCTTGCCCCCACCACAACATGCCAGAAAGGAGACATGAGGATGGGGGATGCAGAGCCTGCACCTACCTGATCAAATACTGCTTGATAATCGTGTCAAAGTAGCTGTAGTGCACAACATTGTTCATGTGGCCGTACTGGTCATTGTCCTGCCACCTCATCTGGGTGGGCAAGAAGTACCCATAGGCCTCCTGGGGCCGATGGCGATCCTCAGTTCGCTGGTTCTCTGATGCTGCAGCCAAGGAACGGCCATTTCTAGGAAGCAGCCTCGAAACCCAAGAGGTCATAGTGGGGCTGCTGCCTTGGACAGTACCTTCAAGAGAAAAAGCAACAGAGGATGAGAATGGTCTTCAGAAATCTTGATTTTAGTTTTACAAAGGCAATTGCATTAAATATTGACCATTGGTTTCAAAAGGAAATTAGACTTTTTTTTTTTTGGCTAGGAAATAAATCTTCCCTGATAATCCAGGTCCTTACCACAAACCTACTGACTTTTTAAAAAGGGTTCCTAAAAGGTTTTGACACACACGGACAGAAACAGGTGAAGGTCCCTTTCCCTGGGACACACGGAGGTGGTTTTTGGAAGCAAAGACTCAGATGATTACATCTTGACCTTTGGACAGTGTCCCAAAAGTAGAAATGGGCATCTGTGTTACCTTTCCTGTTCCACCAGCTCTTTCTCTTTCATAAATGAGGCCTGAAGAAGGGAACAGAACGTCAGGAACCACAGGGAGGGTGTCGGGGCAGGTATCTCTTCAGGGGGTTGGGTCCCCAGGGTGTGGAGTCAGTAGGTAGATGCCAGAACTATAAGGAAAGGCCTGCGAGGGACTGAAATCTGCCAACAACTTGAATGAGCCTGGAAGCATTTTCTTCCCCGGAGCCTTCAGATAAGATTTCCGCCTGGCTGACACTTTGATTCCAGTCTGTGAGATCACATCTTGGGTAGAGAGCTAGTCACACCAGGCTGGACTTCTGATCTTCAGAGCATTGAGCTACTCAGCGTATTTTGTTGATGCTCCTAAGTTTGTGATCACTGGTTACATAGCAGTAGGAAACTAACATAATAAGGGAAGTATAAAGGTGGCTAAGGGTTTCATGAGGAGTGTTACGGGCACATGAGACGGTGTTTAATGCAGCATCCATCCCTTTGGTGAGCTAGCACTTCCCCTCTCATAATAATCCTGGCTCAGCTGTATGGTTCCTTGAAAATTGACTTTATGCCCCTACTCAACCCCAGGAGTTGATGCCAGACTCAGGCCCTGCTCACAATGGGCGTCCTACCTCCTGGCCACACTGGTAGGATCAGGGGTAAGTCTGTAACACAAGGAAGGCAAACGTGACTTACTGTAGAGATAGTCTCCTTGAGCTCTTGAGCCGTAAAGAGTATGTGAGCCTCTTTCCTGGCAGCTCGAGGAAGTCGGCCTATTGTTGTTGTTCAGTCACTAAGTCGTGCCCAGCTCTTTGTGACCCCAGGGACTGTAGTGTGCCAGGCTTCACTATCTCTCAGAGTTTGCTCAGATTCATGCCAATTCGGTCAGTAATGCCATCTACTCATCTCATCTTCTGCCACCCTCTTCTCCTTTTGCCTTCAATCTTTCTCAGCCTCAGGGTCTTTTCTAATGAGTTAGCTCTTTGCATCAGGTGGCCAAAGTATTGGAGCTTCACCATCAGTCCTTCCAGTGAATATTCAGGGTTGATTTCCTTTAGTACTGACTGGTTTGATCTCCTTGCTGTCCAAGGGACTCTCCAGAGTCTTCTCCAGCACCACAGTTCAAAAGCATCAGTTCTTTAGTGCTCAGCCTTCTTTATAGTCCAACTCTGACATCTGTACACGACTGCTGGAAAAACCATAGCTTGGACTATATGCACCTTTGTCAGCATAGTGATGTCTCTGCCTGGGAAGGAAGCAAACACAGAGTAAAGAAGTTCAGAGACATTCACTCAGTTATAGGCAGTTCTGAGTGAGACAGACTTTTATGGGACCCACAAGGGAAGATCCAGCAGGAATCTTACTTCAGGGAGAGAGAGGGAGGAGCTAAGTCAAATGCAGTTTTCTTCCCAGCTTCAGCCATCCAATGAGTCACTTCCTCTGTTAGGGCACTGTGAGTAAAGGGAAGAAAGAGGAGAAAGTGACCCACTAACCAAATTCATTCCAATTGGAAGGAAATAGCAGGAGTTGAGAAGAAGCATTTCTTTCTAATAGAATCCTTGCACAAGGCTTACGTCTTGCCCTGGATCATCAGCCGTGAGAGGGCATCATCCCTTTGTGCCATGATGCGCCATCTGTCCATCCATTTCTCCTTGTCCCCAGCAGTGTCCAGAGATCCCTTTGGAGTAGAGATGAAACCTGCGCATGCTCTGACCACTTTCCCTTCCTTTTTACTTCTTTGCTGCCTGTAATTAACAAGATATACCTGGAGAGGGGCCAATATCCTTCCAACATGGAAAGTAACTCCTGCTCTTGGGCTTACAAGTATCTTTAATCTGTTTACCACAGGCAGAAAAACTTAAATAACCACTTTCAGGTTTTATAAAGAAAGTCAAAATAAACCAGCCAGGGCAGGATGTCCGCAATGCTGCTGCTGCTGCTGCTGCGTCACGTCAGTCGTGTCTGATTCTGCGCGACCCCATAGACGGCAGCCCACCAGGCTCCCCCGTCCCTGGGATTCTCCAGGCAAGAACACTGGAGTGGGCTGCCATTTCCTTCTCCAATGCATGAAAGTGAAAAGTGAAGGTGAAGTCGCTCAGTCGTGTCTGACTCTTCAAGACCCCATGGACTGCAGCACGCCAGGCTCCTCTGTCCATGGGATTTTCCAGGCAAGAGTACTAGAGTGGGGATGTCTGCAATGCTACATCCCAAATCCTCATGAGGTGCTAACGAGAAGGACACGTGCTCAGAGCAGAAGTCCCCTGAAGCCCTAAACTCGAAGTGTGGTCTGTGGACCGGCAGCACCCATCACCAGGAGCCTGTTAGAAGTCTCCCCCTGACCTACCTGGAGTCAGATACAAGTCTCCAAGGAGGGGAGTGCATGAAGCAATTAAGGAACTCAATGTGGATTGTCCAATTTGAACATTTTCTGAACCTGACCTCACCCTGGGGTAAGACCACCTCCCGGGTCATCTCCAAGCTAAACTATTAATGGGGGCTTTTGCACATAAGCATTTTTTTGAACCAAAACCTTCCACACATAGGAAAAAGGTGCTCATCCATTGTTTTGCCAGGCTTAAAATAAAATAAAAACAATAAAACAGAAATTCCTGGTGCTAACCACCTGCTGAACTCAGGTTCTGCCTATGAGGGAGACTATTCTTGCCTATGTTTGTCAGTGAGGCAAATAGAGTAGAAATAATATTGGGATCATCACAGTTAAATCATAGTCATCGTCAATGACATATTGACTGATCTCAGTCATATTTAAGTAGAATAATGATGACAAAAAGAGGAAGGTGTTATTTATTTGTTCTTTCTATTAAGTCCAATTAGATAAGCTTGAAAGTAGAAAAAATAAAGCTGCTAAATTTACTCAAGTTGTCAAGGAGAACCAGCAATTGATTTAAACAACAAATTGAACAGCGGCTTCCTCTTTGGAGCTATTTGTTTAACTTGTGCTCTCATGTAATACATCGAATCTTTCTTAGGACCAAACCACTCTGCTCCTGACTGAGGCACTGTCCTAAAACTTGTACTAGCTAATTATTTGGGAACCGTTCTGCATAGCATTCTCATTTGAAGTAAAACTTAAGACTAGAGTCTCATTTATTACAATGATTCCTTTATAGCAGGAATGAACATGGGATTTAAATACAATTCTCTTCTAAAAGCCACGCTACTTGCTCACACCCAGAACTGTTCACTGAATTTACTGAAATGTCCAAAACAAGACTTTTATGAAATCCTGTAGCTGTGTTTGACGTGCCTTGGAAAATTCTCCAATAGAGCAGACAGAGGGCTCCAAGGCTACAATTTAACTCTTTTCCCCAAAGTTTAATTTCCATGACTTAATTTCATAAAAAGCAATTTCACCATGGTTTTTAGGTGGTCTTAACTGAAAGGGGAAATTCTCCCCTGAGAGAGAATTTTCTCCCCCCTCGATAGCTGTTTCTGACACTGATACGTCTTGCTCTTGGCCAGAAGCCACAGAAGAGGAACCCCCTTGTGTTAGATCATTAATTTGTTCTTCTACACACACACACACACACACACACACACACACACACACACACAGGTCTGCACACACTCAGCTGAGAACCAAGGCGATTATGCACTGAAGTCAAGCAGAACACGATGCTTGTGCCCCAGTGAGCCACGGTTTCAGCTGACAGTGGCTGTGACTTGACTTGTCCAGATAATGGCTTCAAGTCCTCCATGACCCTCCTACGGAATGCATGGTTCCTTAAGAGAAGGTGTATTTGACGGGGAGTGCCACCACCTTCTTAGAAAGAGACAGGGGATGAATACTGATGTCCTTTGTCCAAGTCAAATACAACTGTGTTAGTTTGGGATCCCCCAGAAGCTGACCCTTTGACAAAAACCCAAATGAAATGGTTTATTCTGGAAGTGATTCCAGGAAACATTGGTAGAGGGATGGGAAAGGAAGCCTGCAAAGTAAGAGTAAGCAAATAATGAGCTCAGTCTTATGGGGGAGACCTGGGAACCAGTGTAGAACTCTGCTTAGACGCCCACCTGAGGGGCCATACTGACTCCCAATGGTCATTGTAGAGGGTCTACACTGAGGGCCTTAATTCTTTGGCACTTGGGACAGAATTGTCTCTGTCCTGCAGGGACAGCCCTAAGGCAGAGGTCCCCAACCTTTGGGATTTAATGCCTGATGATCTGAGTTGATAATTATTATTATTATTTTTATTTCTAATAATAGAAATAAAGTGCATGATAATGCACTTGAATCATCCTGAAACCATCCCTTCCCACACCCAGATCCATGGAAAAATTGTCTTCCAATGGTCTTCCTGGTGCCAGAAAGTTTGGGGATCGCTCTAAGGCAAAGAAAGCAAATGCTGGCCTGGGAGGTCCGTCTGGCAGGGGCTGTCGAGACGAATCCCAGAGGGAGTGGATGGGGCACCACCTCTACCTCCAGACTTCCTCAAGCCAAAAGACCTCAATTTTTGTCATTCCAGATCTGAATCCACCTTACTTCCATTCTCTGCTCTCAGAAAAAAATCTGCACATTTGGACGTGGACTTGACAGTGGTCATCCTAGAGATGGTATGTCCCTGGCACTGTGCATAAGTTTTTAGCCTATTTCAAATCTGAAATGTTAGCTGTTTTTACTATTGAATACCCTTTTTTCTTAAAAACAAAACAAAACAAAACTTTGAAATGGAAAGACCCCACTGTACCTGATCTTTGATACATTCTGAATTGTATACCTTTCTGCAGTCTTTGCTGCGAGGTCGTATAAATCTGCCCAGACTGTTTTCTTTGGTACACTGCAAACAGAGCCAGGGTGAGCCAAATCAACAAGTATTTGTTTAACAGTTAATGTGTATTATGATTTCCTAAGGTAAATACTTCTAAACCACATACTGTGTCACTTGCTCTAAATCAGCTTTTCTTCTTTTCCTGTGGTATTATTTGCAAATACAGGCAGTAAAGAAACAGAAAGAGAGCTAACAATGGGTCTGTGGGATGAAAAGCTAATTTCTTTCTCAGAATTTTGGCTCAAGTAACATTCTTTGAAAACCTGAGTACACGGAACTCAGGAATTATCACTATAATTATTTACATAAAGAATTATGAAATTCTTTATTCTCTCAATTACAACCTTTAAGAATACTTAATAATATTAGACTTATCCAAATGTGATGTGATTCAGGGTAATCCTTTGGCTGTATAAACTGAAGTCCACACGTGCAGAAGAATTTTAAAGGGAGTGGGGATGGAGGAGCCTGGAAGGCTGCAGTCCATGGGGTTGCTGAGGGTCGGACATGACTGAGCGACTTCACTTTCACTTTCACTTTCATGCATTGGAGAAGGCAATGGCAACCCACTCCAGTGTTCTTGCCTAGAGAATCCCAGGGACGGGGGAGCCTGGTGGCTGCCGTCTATGGGGTCGCACAGAGTCAGACACAACTGATGCGACTTAGCAGCAGCAGCACTTGTATATCATTCTTAACCAGGGCATCATTTATTGCAACATTGAACCCCTCCTATAATACTTTGTGCTTGGAGAAACTTCACTAAACCCTCCACATAGAGTGAGTTGTTTTTCCATTTCTCTCTGCCACCTTGCATGGTGAATTTATCGGAGCAGGAATAGTTTCATTTATTTTTAAATTCTCTCTTTCCTGGAATAGTGACTAGGACAATGGGTGATCAGAAAAGGCTAGCTGAGTTGGCTTGAGGGAGAACCTTCCTTATTCTGAAGCATGTCTACCAAAAAATCTGTAACAAATATTATAATTAGTGGTGACGTACTTAAAGCTTTCCCTTGTGATGGGGGCCCAAACAAGCATGCCCACTGTTATCACTTCTGATTAATGTCACATTGTATGCCCCAGCCAGTTCAGCAAGGGAAGGAAAAAGAAAAGTTTTAAATATTAAAATGAGGCAGAAAGAAATATAGCTATCATTAGGAGATAATATCATTGGAAAATAGAAATCTTAAAGAGTTTGTAAATAAACTGTAAGAACTAATAAGTGAATTTATCGAGGTTACTTAATTTAAAGTCAATATGCAAAAACCAGTTTTATTTCTATGTATGTGCAACAAATAATTAGAAAATAAAATGAGGGTAATTAAGATGCAATAGCAATAGTGTCCTGTACATTATATACTTAAGAAAAAGTCTAATGAAAGATGTGCAAGGCTTCTATCCGGAAAACTTAAACATCACTGAAAGAAGTAAGGCTGTGGCCACATCCTTTCCATGTTTGCCAAAGTACCGATCTTGTCCTAGGACTAAAACACATGGCTAATTGCATATACGGCTGTGACCCTAGGGAAGTCAAGTCCCCGGCATAGTATAGAAGATCATCAGATGCTAGGTTCCTTTAGATTTCTGTGTGGCCATACCCTGCTGCCAGACCTGAGCAAACCCAGGAGCTGTGGGCAGATTTGTCTCCATGCCTTAGCAGTTTTGTACACACAGGAGTTTAACTTGTGCCAGGGAAGGGAGCTGAAGAGACCAGGTTCTCAGGCTGGTTCACTGGCTTCCTAGGTGAAGACCAGACTTGCCAAGAGAGCAAACACTGGAATGTGTCTTGACTCTATGGGAAAGGAAGTTCTTCCCTTCTCGGTTTCCTAATACTTACACGAGGCAGAAAAGTCTTTGGATAAGGTGGATAAAGGGGGATAGTGCACCTGTTTTCTCTCCTGACACTGGAGAAAAAGCAAGGGAGAGAAACAGATGACAAGGTGAGAGAAGAGAGAAGCACTGGAGATGGAATTCCTAGACGAAGACTCACCAACTTGGATGAAATATTCTTTAGACTGCTTTTACCATACTGTCCTTACAGTATGGTACCATACGGAGAAGGCAATGGCACCCCACTCCAGTACTCTTGCCTGGCAAATCCCATGGACAGAGGAGTCTGGTGGGCTGCAGTCCATGGGGTCACTAGGAGTCAGACACGAGTGAGCGACTTCACTTTCACTTTTCACTTTCATGCATTGGAGAAGGAAATGGCAACCCACTCCAGTGTTCTTGCCTGGAGAATCCCAGGGATGGGGGAGCCTGGTGGGCTGCCTTCCATGGGGTCGCACAGAGTCGGACACGACTGAAGTGACGCAGCAGCAGCAGCATGGCACCATAAGAAATAATGGTCTTGGCAGTCAGAAACTGTTCATGGGGTTCTCATTACTGGTCTTATCACTTCATGGCAAATAGATGAGGAAACAGTGGAAACACTGACAGACTTTATTTTGGGGGGCTCCAAAATCACTGCAGATGGTGACTACAGCCATGAAATTAAAAGACGTTTGCTCCTTGGAAGAAAAGTTATGACCAACCTAGACAGCATATTAAAAAGCAGAGACATTACTTTGCCAACAAAGGTCTGTCTAGTCAAAGCTATGGTTTTTCCAGTGGTCATGTATGGATGTGAGAGTTGGACTATAAAGGAAGCTGAGTGCTGAAGAATTGGTGCTTTTGAACTGTGGTGTTGGAGAAGACTCTTGAGAGTCCCTTCGACTGCAAGGCGATCCAACCAGTCCATCTTAAAGAAAATCAGGCCGAAATATTCATTGGAAGGACTGATGCTGAAGCTGAAACTCCAATTCTTTGGCCACCTGATGTGAAGAACTGACTCATTGGAAAAGACTCTGATGCTGGAAAAGATTGAAGGTGGGAGGAGAAGGGGATGACAGAGGATGAGATGGTTGGATGGCATCACCGACTCCATGGATATGAGTTTGAGTTAACTCCGGGAGTTGGTGATGGACAGGGAGGCCTGGAGTGCTGCAGTCCGTGGGGTTGCAAAGAGTAAGACACAACTGAGCGACTGAACTGAACTGAACTGAGTCCAGAAGCACTGGATTTGATTCCTACTTCCATGACTCATTAGTTATGTGGCTGTAGATATGTAATGGAATTGTATACCATTAAAGAATTAAC
Organism: Bubalus kerabau; assembly: GCF_029407905.1. NCBI lineage: Eukaryota > Metazoa > Chordata > Mammalia > Artiodactyla > Bovidae > Bubalus > Bubalus kerabau. Next base: position 10,129,978 of record NC_073640.1, on the reverse strand, counting down.
AATTAATAATGGCCACCAAGAACTTTTTGAGGATTAAGTGAAATAATATTTGCAATATCCCTAGAACAGTCACAGTTATAAACACTCTGTAAAGTACCTTCCTGTCCGTAAATTGCCTATATTCATCCTTTCATTTCCATTCCATGGCCTCGCATAGCTAAAATCTTATAGTTTTGGCCAGTATTTTGGTAATTTTGTTTAGAAATGGGGCATAAAATCCACGAAAGAAGACTCACTGAAGTTCTAACATTTGTGTGTATGTGTGTGTGTGTGTGGAATAAAACAAACTTGGGAGGTATTTTTGAGTTATTTAGTAATTATGAGTCTAGTAGGGCAGGGGCTAGTAGAATGAAGGGAAATGAATTTAATATTTTTTTTGAATTGTAGTGATTGTAAACACTCTTTTGATCTTAAAAACCAAAGAAAAACGTAAGGGGAATGCGAATGGATTGATTACACACAAAGCCAAACATGTATATATTTTAATGGATCCCTGATAAAGTGGAAAGTAGGGGTCATTTTAACCTGATGGTATTCAATACCTAAGGACGTTGTCTAGGTGAGCGTGGTAACTGTACTGCCGTTGTCAAGAAGCACCTGTCACATGTCTCCGTGCAGGTGAGGCACGGTTGAGAGCAGGGTTCTTGCTGTTGTCTTCTCGTCGATTGTATTCTAGGTGGATGGTAATTGCAGATGCAGACTTATAAAGTAAGACACAGTGATATGCCAGAGTCAGCTTGTACCAGCTCATCAAAACAGATTGATCACATTTCTTTTTAACTCCGGGTTCATTGTCATCAATCACTTTAGTAGCTTGAAATCTTGAGCCGTGCCGGGAGTATTTACATCATGGAAATTGGCAGGAGCCGCAGGTTGTACTTACTCCTCCCCAACCAAGGGTGGTCACTAAACATTTACTAGCATACCGCTGGACAGACAGACAGATAATGAAGGGAAACAACATTCTAACAGCTTCATTCAAAGGCTAAGAAACTCTATATTACATAGTAAAATTTTTGTTTTTGTTTTAAATTGGGAAACATGTACTTGAAGTTAGAGGAAAAAAAAAAATCTCAGTTTAGAACTTACATGCTGAGTTCCAAAGGAGTGGAATGACCACCATCCAATTTAATTAAAAAAAGGAATTTCATTGCTTTTTGGATTCAGTGAAGGGGGGATTTTTTTAAAAATTGATTTTTGTTTTAAAGTTCAATAAAATTTTATTAATTTAATTAGTTCCTATCAATTTTTAAATAAGCAGTAGCTTAGATTAAATTTGTCTCTCTTTCTCTTTCCTTATTTAACCCAAACTCCTCCAAGTGTATTATGGGGTCTGGTCTATCATTTTGCAGCTAGAATGGTATTGGTGATTGTAAATCAAGTGAATATTTTGGATCAGGATCTTGAGATGTTGTTTCTATGAGGATTTTGAGGTGTTTCCATTAGGGTGTATGTTATGGAAAAACAGCATACATGTGAGGGGAAAAGATTTCTCTGGAAGCAGGAAAGGGCTTCTGTTGACGGTGGCCCTTAATCTAAGACAATTGCACTAAGTGTCATTTTCAGAAAGGTGGTTTAAGAGTGGGCTTGGTATCAGTCGGCATCTGCAGGATGGTCTGGGCTCCCCTTCCAAGTGCCTAGGGGCCTGGGGGGAGCTGGAGGAGGAAGGGGGCATTGCAGTGTGATCAGGAGAGGACCAGGCTAGGAGAGGTGGGGCCCACGCCTCACTGTTCTCCTGAGGGAGCCTTGATAACTTCCGATCAGGATTGAAACCACAATCCAGAGGAACTAGGAAAGGAAATAAATAGGCAAGACTGGAGTTAACTTCTGAGGCATGAGGGTCCGAGTGTGAGAAAGACTTTTCCCAAGTATTTTCCTCCGTCCTCTTGTTCCACGTGATGATTTCCAAAATCAAGGGTCTGAAGTCAAATAATTTAGCAACTTAATGGCTGTATCGGAGAAGGCAATGGCACCCCACTCCAGTACTCTTGCCTGGAAAATTCCATAAATGGAGGAGCCTGGTAGGCTGCAGTCAGTCCATGCGGTCGCAAAGAGTTGGACACGGCTGAGCGACTTCACTTTCACTTTTCACTTTCATGCATTGGAGAAGGAAATGGCAACCCACTCCAGTGTTCTTGCCTGGAGAATCCCAGGGACGGGGGAGCCTGGTGGGCTGCTGTCTCTGGGGTCGCACAGAGTCGGACACGACTGAAGCGACTTAGTAGTAGCAGTAGTAATGGCTGTATACTCCACGCCTCATGGAAATGCACAGTGGGTGCGGTCCGTTTAAAGCTTTGACAGGTCTTGTAGTTAATAGAGGCATTTAGGACTGCTTCACCAAGCACAGAACACATTTTAGCATCTTGACGTACACTTTCTGAAGAACCATGTCCCATACAAAATCAGTTTAAGATGTAGTATGGCAGAAAGAGCGTGGACTCCGGCCAGATGTTCTCAGACCCGAGTTCTGGAGACAGGCTCGATCAAGAGATGGAGGGAGACCCAGATGCCTCACAGACCCTCACAAGGTGGCCTGAATTCTCCAGTGAGGGGGCAGGGTGGTTCTGAAAGCGGGGCTGTCCTCACAGGGGAGTCAGCTGGGTTACTTGCTCTCTGCAAGGTTACCTGTCTGCACTGAGGGAGTGAAAAGATGGAGACAAGTTTTCAGAGTCCATCAACCTGGCCTTGACTTCTGACTCTCCTACTTTCTTGGGCGCAAACTCGAGTTGATCATTTTCATCATTTTGAGCCCCATATTCCTCAAGAAGAACTTAACTTTGTCAGTGACAGGAGTTCAGGGGCTCATAAAATCAAATAGGGGGTAGATAACGAACGTGCACACAGGGTCAGCCTCCTGCTTTTGTTGAAGACCATATCCATCACTGAGCATTTTTCCTTTCAAGCAATCTGTAAGGAGAATGTTGTGTCTTCTGGAGGCTCCAAGATCCAACCTGAGAGGATAAAATGAAACATTGTTTGTGCAAACCTTGTGCAAACAGTAGGGCTCTGGGGGCGGGGGACACTGTTTGCCTTGTGATGGTATTCAGGACCACTTGGGTGGTTTTCTCGGTGTTTCTCCAGGGGTGCAGGTTCCCCCCACCACTGTGTGTGTGGGGTGGGTACACCATGGGATTTCCATCAAGGGAGTCTCTTCTCAGCTCTCAGATCATTTTGAATGCAACTCAGCATTGGATGAGTTTGCTATATTCATTTCTGGAACATTTGCTGCACCAGGCCCTGTGCTGGCTGTTGGGATTGCTAAGATGAAAACGGGGTGACCCCCTCCCAGAAATCACTCACGGGCTGGTGCAGGGGAGCAAATGTGCATACCAACTGATCCTTACGCCACAAAGCAGTGAGTGCCGGGAGAATCTAGGAAAGGTGCTTAGAATACTGTCTGAGCTCATGATAAGGGCTCAGTACATCTTGATTACTGTTATGATCAATATAATTATTACTATTAAACAGGCAGGTTGCAGGGAACATCAAGGAGTGGGAGGCAGGGGCCCGGGAGGCAGAGGTGCCTCATTTTGCCTGGGAGCTCAGAGAAACCTCACCAAGAAAGAAGGTAACAGTTGAGTCATGAAAAGATGAGAATGTGGCCAAGTCCAGGAGAGGGAAGGTGTATCCCTCTAATAAAAGAGACATGTGCATAAGCCCTGACCTGTAAACCTGTGTATCCAGGCCTGTTGCTATAACAGCAAGTATTCCAGCACGGCTCAGACAAGAGGCATGTGTGTGCATGTGCGTGTCTGCACGTCAGTGTAGCAAGAGACACAATGGGAGGGTGGACGGATGAGAGTCAGCTTGAGAAGGTGCTCACGTTTCCTGTTGTCCAGCTTGGGATTAAGCCTGCTTGCAATAGGAACATGACTCTCTCTCTTTTTTTATTTTAAGAAATGTGAATTAAAATAATTAAAAAAAAAACCAAAAACAAACCTGTTTGACCCCGATTTGGGAAGTCTATCCTCATGAAGCAGAATTGTCTATGTCAAAACATCAGAAGAAATGTGAGCAAAGAGGAATTGTGGAATACGTTTGAATATGTCCCCATGATTCCATCAGGTCACTATTGTTATTAAAGAACAGTATTAAATAGCTTGGGGAAATGAAAACAGTGTAGCTTCAAGAGAAAAAGTCTACAAATAAAACTGACTGCAAAGAGAGAATGTTAGCCCTATTCCCAATGTGCTTAGCTAGACGACAAGAAGGCAGTGTCCTGAAAGGTTAAAGTCATTGTCTGTGGGTGGCGGGGTCATGGGAGAATTTTCTTTCCTTTTAGTTTAAAGTATTTATTCCAATCAAGGGGGAAACAGGGATGGTGTCTTGTGCCCCACTGGAGAACCTGGGTAATCACCCTGCAGGTTAGCACCTCTCCAAAGCTGCCGGGTTGGTGACTCGCCTTCGAGTCTCGGGGGCACTGTTCTGGTCCTTGGAGCCGACAGCAGAGCTCAAAGGCAAGGCTCAGTGAGCAACTGAGCCGGGTGCCATCCCCCACAGCTGCGTGCTGGTGAGAATAAAGCCAAGCCGTCTCCAACAGAGGCTACACGAGTGCTCAAGGGGAGAGAGCAGGGTGGGCCTGGGGGCAGGGGAGGCATCTTAAAGGGTAAGGCGGCTTAGATGAGTAGAAGGAAGGAAACTTGACCCAAAGTCTCTAGCCCTTTCTAGCTCTTTAATGAGAAGCTTAACCCCCACTCTTGAAGATCTGACCCCAGCTGGTGCCCTATCTAGGATGGCTCTCGGTAAGAAGTGTGCTAAACGGAGCCGATGGCTGGTTGGATCCATACTGTAATTGTAGAAGTGGTGATACTAGCTACCGGCTGCTGAGTGCCTGCGATGTACTTTTCCTGCCTGGCTTCTCTACTAACAACTCACGGGCGTGCTGTTATAAATTGCTGTTTGTACAGATCGGAAAACTGAGGTTTTGAAGGATCCCCCAGGACAGTGCATAAGTGCTGGAGGTATAAGTGCAGTCCAGGCCAAACCCTCTGAGGGGAAGCAGGGGAGGCTATCCGTTGCATGAGTTTTCCTTTGTAACTATCTATCTTCCTTGCCCTTACCCACTCACTGTCTCATCTGTCCTCGTCACACCTGGTGGAAGAATCAGGACCCATGACGTTCAGGATGCATTATCCGGCTGAGAGCAGTGAGGTACTGGATCCGTTCATTCAGTCAGCAAGCTGGTAAAGGATCCGCCTGCAAGGCAGGAGACCCTGGTTCGATTCCTGGGTCAGGCAGATCAACTGGAGAGGAGATAGGCTACACACTGCAGTATTCTTGGGCTTCTCTGGTGGCTTAGCTGGTAAAGAATCTGCCTGCAATGCAGGAGACCTGGGTTAGATCCTTGGGTTGGGAAGATCCCCTGGAGAAGAGAATGGCTACCCACTTGAATATACTGGCCTGGAGAATTCCATGGACGGAGGAGCCTGACAGGCTACAGTCCATGGGGTCGCAAAGAGTCGGACACACTTTCACTTGAAATAAATACGGTGTGCACAATGCTGAGTGGGGTGAGGTGACGCCAACACCCTTGGGAGCTCTTAGAGCAGACCTGGGGCCTGTGAGGGGAGGCCGCTGCCTTGCTCCTGAAGCCCTGCGTTAGCCGTCACTGTTAGCGCAGGAGCCTTATCTTAGAGGGGAGCGACCTCGGTGCAGGCTGTGTGACCGCAGACAAACCGCCGGCCGGTCTCTGCACCTCCTTCCCTCTCGAAGAAATGATGGGACTGGAGTCATTGATCTCCAGAGTCAGGACCTCTGGGTGGGTTCAGCTCCTTTCTCTGTTGGAGCAGCCCACCCTGGTTCTCAGCAGTTCTCACATATGAGCCCGCACCCCACCTCAGAAAGGCGCAGCTCCTCCTAGCACAGGGGCAGGCGAGTCACACAAATGACACACGGGATGAGAGAAGCGTGGCCACAGGCAGGGCTTACTCTGCGCGCAGGCCAGCACAGGCCGGGCTTACCTGCGGAGCTATCACAGAATCAGGACACTGGTCACCCTGGGAGGGACCCGTGACGGGAGGGACGGGGCTGCTTCCAGGAGAGTGGGTTCTGCTCCAGACGTGGGCGCTTGGTGATGCCTTGTCAACCTGTCCACTCAGGAATCTGGGCTCTTTATGGTTTTCAAGAAAAACTTCAGTTAAAAAAAAAAATGCACGCAGCATCTAAAGAGAGTGGTGAGTAAGAAGTGTTCCTGACGGGCGTCAGGGGGCGGGCAGGGGTTCCAAGCTGGCTTTGTGATGAGAGCAGGTCCCTCCTGAGTAGCTGGGGTCACTGGGGACCACAGCATCCCTTGACCACCGGGTGATGCTGCAGGCGCTGCCTCGCTCCCCCAAGCCGCACGCCCTCAGCCCAGAGCCCTTGCAGCGAGCACGCTCTCTCCGGCCCTCAACAGGTGGCAGTCTTCCCTCAGCCTCCGCAGGCGCTGCGGGTGCCAGCGGGGGGCTGTGTCTACCCGCCGCAGGGTTAACCAAGATGCTCGTCTCCGGGGCGGGGTGGGGCAGTCTTTCCATTCCCCAGCGCGGGGGTCTTGTGCCAGGGCTCCCCACTCAAATACTCTGCTCCTGCCCCGTCTCCTGGGGCCCCCGGTTTCCCTGGGAGGAGCCCAACACGGGTGCCCCAGTCCCCTCCTGTTTGGAGGGGTGCTCCCACAGCCCCTCCCCTGGCCTCAGCTGTGGGGGAAGGGCGGCCCCAGGCCTCACTCTGGGGGGATCCTCTTCCTGTGGAGCAGGCTTCGAAAACAAGAGAGAATTTCTGAGAACCGGGGTAGACTGCTCCAACAGAGAAAGGAGTATGAATATTTCATTAAGGTGGTTCAAGTTATCAAACATTACAAAACCAAGTGTGTTGGCAGGAATCTGAGAAGCACATTAACATGGGTAAAAATAGTGCGAAAGCAGGCCAGAGCGGGGGCACCTCGGGGAGAGTGCCTCGGGGACCCCGAACCAGGGGCCAGCCCTTCAGGCTGAAGGGGCCTCCACCACACCTGCACCCCCTTCCAAACACGTTCCAAAAGCGGGGCTCAGAAATGGTGGCCGGGGGCTCTTCTTCCGCAAGGACTTTGACTCTGGTCTCTGGGTGCTTCTGGAGGGTGAGGGACGACTCTCGGTCACCACTTCCCTGGTCCGAGGGGCCCACTGAGCTGGAAGAGGCTTACAACCCAGACTCACCCGAGAGGCTGCCCTAAAGTCCCAGGTATCTGAGCTGGGGGACATCGAGGCTGGACAGCCGGGGAAAGCTGTTGGTCACGGTGAGGGTGGCTTCCGGCCTGGGTCCTCTGACCCTGCTGGACCACATCCCGGCCTCCCAGGGTGTCTCCCAGGTGGCCCTCTGGCTAAAGGACAAGAACACACAAAGGCCCCTTTGTTTGGCCTCCACCAAAAGCTTAGAGACATCTTTGCTCTGCGTATTGTGTGTCTCCCCTCCTGCAACTCGAAGCTACTTCTGTAGAGACTACTTCTGTGTTATTTCTGTATAAAATTATAACATAGCAACATACACTGAACTTAGCACTTTGCCTATTTAACTCCTCATAAAGCTGTGAGGTAGATACTGTTATTATCCCCATTTTACAGCCTAGGACATTGAGGTTGAGAGGGGTTAGGAAATTACCCAGAGTCATACTGCTAGGAGATATAACAGAGGAATTTAAGGGTAGGCTCGTTTGAGTCCATGGGGTCGTGAAGAGTCGGACATGACTGAGCGACTTCACTTTCACTTTTCACTTTCATGCATTGGAGAAGGAAATGGCAACCCACTCCAGTCTTCTTGCCTGGAGAATCCCAGGGACGGGGGAGCCTGGTGGGCTGCCGTCTATGGGGTTGCACAGAGTCGGACACGACTGATGCGGCTTAGCAGCAGCAGCAGCAGCGTTTGAATCCAGAGTCTTGCTTAAGCCATCTTGTTTGGAGAATGTGTCAGAAGCACCAGGTTCCCCAAGTCCCTGATGAGCCCTGAGAGAGGCACAGAGGAGGGGAACTCATGAAGTCCTCGAATGAGGGCAGGGGAGCAGGAGAAAGCCAGGCCACTGGTGAAGCCAGCCATCGTTCAGGGCACTTCAGCTCCGCTGCCTTGAACCTCCATTTTCTCTGGTTGCTGGGAAAACAAACCAGAGGAAAATCTGTGGCCTGCCAAGCCTGGAGCCTGGCAAGCACTGTGCTCAGTGAGTGGTGGAACCTGTTTAAGTCCGTGCCGCTCCCTCTGTCTGCCCAGCTGCACGTGGCGCTCTCAGAGCCAGTCGTCCGCCCGGGACGCGTCTTCGCAGACAGGCTGCGGCTCCAAACCCCAGTTGTGCGTCAGGTGGCTGTCCTCTCCCTGCACCTTGAACTCCTCCTTATCTTAGTACTTATCACACTGTCCTATAGACTGTTTAATTATCCACATGTCATCCTCAACTGAGGACTTAACGTGGCAGGAAATGTGCCTACCTGTTTCACTGAGGAAAATCAAGGTACCGTCCAAGAACCTAAAATGTTAGCGTGCTCAGAAGGTATCTGTTGATGTATGGATGGATGCATGATGGATGGATGGATGGAAAGATGGACTGATGGGTAGAGGGGTGAATGGATGGATAGATGGAAGGAAGATGTGGGTGGATGGATGTTAGGTGTGAGGTGGACGGACCGAAGGGTGAGTCGGATGAACCATTTGATAGATAGTCAGCTTAAGTATCTTCATTTATAGCATTCTATCTCGCGTGTGTGCACTGCTACTTTCAGGAACATTGTCCTGTTTACTATTAACTTTTTGGCTTTTACAATAGATAGATAAAAGCAATACCTAAGGCTGGCCCTGCCCAAGTAGATAAGGGCTGGTGTCCAGCCCAACACTCACAAACAAACAAAAACATTTCCTAAGCCTTCTCCTTCTTCACAAGCTCCGGGGGGGAAAAATAAATTTAATTCTATTTGGCAAGAGTAGGTGCCAAACACTATCACTCATTGCCACAGCCTGTCCTCCACTTAGGAAAAGGGGCTGCTTATGATTTCTGGAATCTTAAACTCCCCTTTTTATGGTGTTGATAGGAAGAAGGGGACTGATAACCACCGATAACCAGGCTGCTAATTGATCCGCTTATCAGAAGATGGCCGTTCCTTGCTCTGTGTGTGTGTGTGTGTGTGGTTCAAAAGGCAAAGCGATGCTGGAGTCTGTGGCTTGGCAGTGATGGGGTCCCGGCGGAGAGATCAGGGTTCAGAGAGAAGTGAGGGAGAGCAGGGCCAGGGCAACAGTCTCAGGATAATCTCCTGTTCTTATCGACAGCACGTTCCCCCAACACACACACTCAATGTATGTGAACTTATAACCTCGGGAGGCAGAAGAGCAGCTTCAGTCTGTTGAGCCCCCAGAGGAGCAGATTCTCGTTCTGATTCTGGAGAAGGCCTGACCGGAGATCCATCCTGGGGTGGGTCTTAGAGACCAGGCTATCTCCTTCCCGTGTCTCTTTACTCCTCCATGGCACTCGTCCTTCTTCCTCTGAGACATCATTTGAGGGTTCTCTTCATGCCCGCCACACCCCTCCTAAACAGCTTCTCACAGTAGAATCAGGTCTACGTAGACCCATGGAGGCATCAAGGACAGAGAAAGCTCTCAGCTCTACCAGTGGTGGGAATTACACCATTTCCAGTTGGTATAGTCCGAAGCTCCCATTTGCATTTGACTGAAGAAATGAAGTTCACGTCAAAGAAAAATAGATTCCCCAATAAAGGAAGGTATGGAGGTGAGCTGTCAAGAACTACTGCCATTCTCCCCGGAGGAGGGAGAAACAGGATAAAAGTGGATGGAAGGGAAGAGGAGCCAAGGAGAAAGGAAAAGAAGGGTATCTGAAAGAATGGGTGGGAAGTAAGAGTAGAATGGTGCAGAATGTTTATGGAGCATCTGGTTCAGTCAGGGACTGAGCCACACGGATGTCTTCACTAATATCCACAGCAAAGGTGGGATATCTGGCCGGGCAGATTTGTTGACTTAGAGTTAACAGATGAGGAAACTGAGGCCCAGCAAAGTTCATTAATGTGCATAAGGTCACACAGCAATTGGAACTGCAACCTGGAAATCTAACTCTCGCAGGCCACCTTCTGTCTTCCCCTCCTGCTAGGATTAGGTGGGTGGAGTATGGCCCAGTGAGGTTCACCTGGTCTGCAGGGTCAGGACCTTACTGTTAAGGGGTGACCAGAGCCTCCTTCCTGGGCCAGCTTCTCCTTCTCCAACTCAGGAGCTGGAACTGTCCGATCTTAGAACCCACTGCCTGGAGACGGAGGCCCAGACAGAAGGGAAAGTCTCATCTAGGGACCCACGGGACTTGGAGGCAGGAGCTGGGACTACATATGTAGTCTCCTGAGTCCCAGCGTGGTTGTTTTGGGTCCACTCCAAAGTCCCTGTGCGTTGATATTCCATTACTGTATATAAAGTCACAACTGAGAGCAGAAATAACGTAGGAAAGTGAGATGGAGGCTATGAGGCTATAAACCTCTGGCTTCACATAGCTTATCTCTGTAATGGGGTTACTATGGGATGGCGTGTCCAGAACCGTCTTGGCTACCTCATCCTTTTAGTGTCTGTTAGTGGAGACTCTGAAGATACTGCTAGAAAGCATTCTGAAGGTACCAACTGTATGCAGTGACCTGTTGCCCCAGAAGCAAGTTCACGGGCGTGGTACTTTGCACTCTGTTTATGGAGGTTGGTCAATGGGTCTGATAGAGATTCCAGGACTGGAGGCTGATAGGGCGAAAGGACAAGACACCTGGAGTCAGAACTCCTGGCTCGTGCTCAAGCGTTGACTAAACGTCCTGGTGTCAATCTCTTCATTTTTAGAAACAGGTGGAGATGATATGAACAAGCTTTCCTCTAGCCTTATTTCACCCAGGGCTCACAGCAGCAGCTCTGAGCAAGTGTCTTGTCCCTTCAGGGCCTTTGGGTGGGCCTCGTCATTCTGGTGATAAAGCCCCGGACTTCAGAGTGGCCCGTGGGGCCTCTTCTGGGAACTCTCATCCCCCTCCTTCTGCTGCTGCTGCTGTCCTTGGGGCCCCATTTGTCATGGGGCCGCCATCCCTGGGGTGCCACCCAGGCCCACTTTGCCTGCCAGGCCCTCCTCTCCCACGATCTCGTGCCTGCGGTCCTTTCCTGGGGACAGCACTTAGTGGCCTTCACGGGCCTGTCCCCTTCTGGGCGTGTCTTCTTCGCCACACCACTCTTATAGTCACACTTTTGTGTTTGTTTGTGAATTAGCCTTTAAGAAAAGATGAATGATGAACTCCATGAGGTCTAGGATCATGCTGGGTTGCGACGGTCGTTTTATTCCTAAACTGAGAGTGTGTGATAAAGGCAAACACTTTGGATGAAGGAAGGGACTGATGAAGGGAGGAATTGAGAGAGAGGTGGAGGGAGGGGGGTGTGACGATCCGGGACACAGCCGACTTTTCTCTGCAAAGGCCTCTGTGGTCAGTTACTAGTCGGTGGGCGGGTCAGGTGCGAGCTCAAGGCAGTGTGGCTCCTCTGAAGCCCTTCCAGTTCCCCAAGGCCGAATCCTCATGGAAACCCCATTCTGGTACTTGAATCCTAAAAGAAGATTCCATACTTCCCAAGCTCTGGCCACCAGACCATGTACATTATTTATTGCTTAGGACTGAGGGCTTGTTCAGCACTCACCCCCCACTCTTTTATGACATACTTTCTTGATCAAACTGTAAACCAGCAGAGAATGCTTAGCAATCATTAACAGCTGTTCTTGGAAAAGGACTAGATCACATAATTGTACCTTTTACAACGTGCCCCCTGATCACTGTTCCACCTCCGTGGCCATGCATGTCCTCTGGAGCTGGAAGCATCGCAAACAAGTCAGGAGCAAGAAGGTGGGGAGGAAGACCCAGAAAACAATTGACTCATTATAAAGTTGCTGAGAAGCTTAGGGCTGCGGCATTTCGGTTGGCTGCTAAGTGAATATGTAACTACTTTATATATTTCAACAAAATTAAACTTAAACCTACAGAATTAGGTTTATTAATTTCTGTCAGGGCTCAATGGGGGAATAAGAATGGCCATTCATTATGGACACACAATTACTGGAGACAAAAATGAAGCCCAGCACTATTAAGTATAATAAAAATGTTGAACACTGAGGAAATTTTCATTAAATATAATCTATTCTTTATATTACTACACTTAATCCTTGCTGTCTGCTTCTCTGTTTTTCTCCAACCTATTTAATTTTATTACTTAACTTTTTATAAATGTTTCTTAATATAATTATGATTAAATATTTGGGAGGAGAATGTTAGTCTCTTAAAAAAGAGAAAGAAAGAAGTCTCCTTCCATGTCCTCTTCTCTTCACTCCTACGATGGTGAAAAATGATGTTTTTTTGGAAAAAGCAAGTGCTAAGTGGGATTTTATTGTTGGGGCAAGGCCGGAGCATGAGAGAAGGGATGGCAATAAATAAGAAAGAAGCTCTGATCAGCAGTTGTAGGAGAGCTCTTTATATTACACATTTAAATAAAAGTCCATTGCCTTACTAAAAATGTCTGCGAATATTTGCATGGCCAAACCATGTAATTAAAAGATGGGCCCAGCTAATGTTATTGCTTGCACTACAAGAAAACATTTGTGATCCTAGTGTTTATTTATTTTTTAAGTCACGATGTGTTCTTGTGTGAATTGCCCCCCTTTTATTAGGTGCTAGGGGTGGATTGTGGGAAGCAAAATGGGGAATTTCATTTTCTTTGCCAAAACATGGCTGTGTCACCGTGTCTCCAAGCTTCTTCTTGGAGCTATCACGATCTTACGTATTTTTCTTAGCACAGCTCAAGCAAGAAGCAGCCATCAGTGCAAGCGTGGCATATAGGGGTTATTGAAATAAAACCAGGACTCAACCTTCATCCACTTACAACTGCTTTAATGATTGTGTTCAGAACAGAAGGGTCTTGGTTCCACAGCCATGTCATTTGGGGAGCTCAGTTCTGGGCACCATATGTTCGGTTTTAAGACTAGTCCATTTTCTGTTTTCTTCCAGTTAAATAAGATGAGAATCAAATGTTCATTCATAGCAACCACACAACCCTGCCCGACTTCCGGGGCCTACTACATATATTCTTATTTCCCAGACCCGTCCTCCCAATAAGCTTATGTGTACCTTTGCTCAGCCAGATATTTGACATTTACGGGGTAATGACTGTGCAAACTCGTCTCAGAGCTGGGGCCTGATGGTCAGTATGCTGCCTTTTTCGCTCAGGGCTTGTTTCTTTGGAAGCTGACAGTGCTCGTCATCATTGTTGGTGCAGCTATTATTAGTTTGCACAGTTCATGACATAATTAGGCTTCCCCCATCCTTCGCACCACTGGTGTAAATCCTCTCAAACTAGGATATTCTACCGATATCTTTTTCTTGGAAAATGCTCTCTAAGCTTTCTGACCTGGTCCAGCCTGGGTTGGTGGCTCGCGTGACGGCTCCCCGATGTGGTCTTGGGATCTCCTTTCTCTACTGTTCTAAGCGTCCTTTCTGCCTCTCACTCTGTGTCTCTGTTTCCTAGGCCTGTGCCCTCCTCCTGATTGCTCCCCATGTTTTGTAGAGCATGCGTGCCTGAGTGCTAAGTCACTTCAGTCCTATCTGACTCTTTGTGACCTTGTGAACTGTAGTCCGCCAGACTCCTCTGTCCATGGGATTCTCCTGACAAGAATACTGGAATGGGTTGCCATGCCCTCCTCCAGGAGATCTTGCCAACCCAGGAATAGAACCTGCATCTCCTGTATCACCTGCACGGCAGGTGGATTCTTTAGTGCTGAGCCCCCAGGGAAGCCCTGTTTTGTAGAGCATATCTTCTTGTAACTTTCAAAGATGGAAAGCATGGGAATTAAACTCCAGGAACTTGCCTGCTAGGGAAGTCTTCTCTCCCAGCACTACCCCTGTTTCTCTCTAGAACCTCAGCTTATCTTAGTGCTCTGCATAGTCTTTATGTGAACCAACAGTTGACAGTCTTCATTCTTACTCACTGGCTTACATTAGTTTTTGGCATCCCCCGTAAGAAAGTAAGGTCATGAGTAGTGGGACTTCATCTGTTTCGCTCACTGCTGAGTCTCAGTGCCAAGAACAATAACAGATCTATTAGACACTCAATAAATGTTCATTGGATAAAGGAATTGATGAATTTATTAGCTTGCTTAAACATATGAATCTACACAGAACAGGAGGTGCTGGAAAAGGCTAGCCCTCACTCGACATAGCTCATCGTTAGGCAGAGGGCTGAAGTGATTCTGTGTGAACAAGAGCATACGTCAGCCTTTAGAAACGAAGTCTCCATCGGAGCCTTCCGCAGGGCCCCCTGCTGCTGTCTCCCCTTCGAGCAACGACACAGAAAACCTGGACTTTAGGCACTTGCTGGAGGGGTTTGCCATTGTCCTCCTGTCAGAGTGCAGACAGCCAAACTCCAGAGAGGCAGGCAAAGGGGTGTGCTCCCCAGGGAATCTGTATTCCAGATGAGAGTCCTCAGGCTCTTCTGAATGTCCATGTGGGTGTGCACAGATGTGTAGACATGGTGTACATACATACTGATTTTTTTAAAGTATTTTTTTGTTTTTTAGAGTACTGTAGTAATATGGGACTTCCCAGATGGCAAAGTGGTAAAGAATTTGCCTGCAAGGCAGGCATCACAGGAGACGCAGGTTCGATCCCTGGGTGGGAAAGATCCCCTGGACTAGGAAATTGGCAACCCACTCCAGTATTCTTGCTTGGAGAATTCCGTGGACAGAGGAGCCTGGTAGTCTACAGTCCATGGGGTCCCGAAGAGTTGGACACGACTGAGCAACTGAGCACACACGCATACTAATATATTATGGCCAGTATACAATGTATGAAAAACTGATTTTTAAACATAGAAGAAATAAGAATAATTTTGAGGACAGAAACTTTGTGGTTTTTTTGTTTGTTTGTTTGTTTGTTTTTGTATACTCTATTGGGTCACTTTCTTTTCAGAGACCCTAAGGTAGATCAGTATTTGCCAGACTTCAGGGTGCTGAGAAACCATCTGGATGGCTTCTTAGAATGTAGATTTCCAGGCTCCTATCCCAGGGTGACTCATTAGGGTGTGTGAATCTGCCCCCATGCACTGCAGTTGTTCTGCTCTCTGTGGGTCACAGACTCCATCCTCCTCAACACGCGGGGCCCTGCTTCCTTATTTGGGTAGATTCGAGCACAGCCACGTACTGGAATCATGCTAGCTTAGCTTCTGTTTGAAGTGCCTTCACAGACACACAAAGTACTAGGGAGGGGCTGTCAACTAATAACAATAAAAAGACCATCACCTTCCATTTCTGCATCTCTCATTAAATAGCATCAGTGCCTTGCACGTGGCTGTTGATGTCCCTTAAGTTATAAATTCTTCAAGTTTGGCGTTAAGCACCATTACTATGGTTGGCGTTGTTTTTTTACTTAAAAATGGTGCGATAATACTGACAGCTGTCTAGTTTGGATCCTGTTTCTTGCACCTCACTCAGTGCCGATCACTTTTCCTCTCTTTAGTGCTCGTAAGAAAGAGCATTACAAGGTAGGAAACATTATCTCCATTTTATAGATGTAGAAACTGAGGCCTGGAGAAGTAATGACTCAGTCAGCCCTGCCATCAAACAAAACAAAGCAAATGAAAATGTAAACCAAAACCTCTTGACTCTAGGCGTGCAAAGCAATATATTAAAACTTAGAGAAGTCAGAGCAAGTAAGTGGTAGGTGGGTGGGGAATCGAGGCCTCCTGACTCTTTCCCTAAGACAGAAGCTGCTTCACTTCCCGACTGGTTACCTGCCGGCTGATACATGACAGAGCTCTTTAATCCCTTGCTCTGTTTTTCTTCTGCTCAGCTTCCCATGACAGCCTTTGATAGGCAGTGGGCTGCACAGAAGACAATTTGGATGTCATCACAAGCGAGTGTCCAGTATACCACCAAAGAACGGGACCCCAGTGCTCTGCGGCGGTGACGCAGCAGCACCCCATTTTGCTAGGAGACCCTCCACGTTATGGGCTTCAGGGATGACTTCCTGCTCAGCCAGCATCTGCACACCCATTGCTCCATCCGTGTGCTTGGCACCAGTTAAGCAAAGCAGGCGGATGCCAAGCAGCTTTCTCCCTTTTCATCCGATGTTTTGGCACTGTGTGCACATGGCCCCTGGGGGCATTTTGATGGATGCTTTTCTCCCCTCCATCACAGTAATATTAACCTCGTTTAATAATCCATTAACAAAGAGGATAAAGGTCTTATTAACATTTACATGCTTTCCTTGCCTCTAAAGTAACACTGTCTTTTTGTGTATTCTGAAGGCTGATTTTTATTTTCTCAGTGACAGAGGGTTGATGGATGTGGTGGAAAGGGCACTGGTAGAAAGACAGTAGGTCACCTGATTCAGACCCCAGTCTGCCACTTACTCCGTGTGTGACCCTGGTGAGGCCACTTAGCCGCTCTGAGCCCCCATTTCCCCATTTGTTATAGGGCCACATTTGAACCTGTAGCCACCATTACTCTGAAGGTTTGAGAATGCTTATAACTCGGGTTACAGAAGTCACTAATCAATACGAATATTATTACCATTTCCAATTTCATTCAGCTCGGTTTGTGATTAAGGGGAGCGGGAGGCTCCTCCCGTCTGGGCTGCTACAGAAGCAGACATCCCTCCTGCCGGCCCCGCACGCCGCATCGTCATAACCAACGGCCATCACCTCCCAGCCGCCCCCTCCAGCATGCCCGGGAACCCGGGACATTAAGCTGCATTTACAAACGTCACTTGTCGTGTCTGGGATGCCAACCACGTTAATAAACTATTTTTCCCCCTCTTTGGAGAATTTGATTAAAGCGTCTTGTGGATAGAAAAAAAAAAAAAAAAAAAAAACACACATTTATCTACTTCCCTTTCATTCCCATGTTGTATCACCGAACAGCAGAAACACCTGAACTTTCAAGTGCCCAGGGCAGACAGATCTGTCTGTCCTCCGAGGCTCTTTCACAGTCCTAGGGAGGTTTTTGTTTAACCTGATACCTTGACCCTTCCAGCCAAAGCCTCCTATGCACTCGGGGCCGCGGCGAGTTCTCGGAAGAAGAAGGAGCCAGCTCGGCAGAAAGTGCAGGGCCCCGTGGCGCCAAGGGGGGCGGGCTGGGCTCAAAGGTGTAGGAAGGAGAGCACGTGGCCGAGGGGGCGGGGGCCGTGGACGTGACCCAGCGGCAGGTGCTTTTCCTGCAGGGGCTGCGGTTTCCAGCTCACGCGGCGCATGCATCCATGGTTCCAGTCCAGCCGGTCCCCAGAACCCAGAGCTTTTCCCAGTGGTGGCAGTCGTGGGGAGAAGGATAGGGGCTCCAGGTGAGACAGAACTGGGACTGAGTCCTGGCTCTGTCCTCAAGTCTCTTGGTTCAGACCAGCCTCTGGGTCTCAGCCTAAGTCCTGAGGATGCTGTTAACACCTTGGTAAGAAGGACTCCGCACTGTTGCCTCCTGTCACTGCTGAGGGGTGACCCTCATGATGTGTGAGACCCGTCGTCACTGGCACGGAGCTCTGGCGCTGGTTCTGGATGCCCCCACTGGGGCAGGCCTTAACCCTTTAGTTGCTGGAGTGTGGAGAAAGTTAGGATAGCCGTGTTGGAGGATGGTGGGGGATGCTTAGTCCTTGCAGGAGTATTCCAGTGTTCTAACAACTGAACTTAGCTGTAGTAGTCCAAACACCTTGGCACTGCAGGTACTCATGGAGCTTCCTGCCAGCCCCCTGCGCAGTCTGGGCAAAATGACCCCACGGAGGGGGTTGTAAACCCGGGGGCTCATGATGCAGAGGGTCCTGGTGAGACCCCCCTGGCCAACTCCTGTGTGCTGAGCATCTTCTGTGTACAAAGCACCTGTTTAAACACCGAGTGACAGAGGCAGACGGGAAATGCCTCCATCCTTAGGGAGCACGTGGACAAATGAAGGAGACGTGTGTGAACAGATAATCGCAAGAACGCTCAAGTAACTCAAAAGCATGCAGACATAACATTCAAATAATTCAAAAGCACACAGACACCAGAAGAACAGATTCTGCCAGAGAGACTGGAAAAGCTTCAAAAACTTTTGGGCTTTTAGGAAAATTATTAAATTTTAGTTGTTCAGATAATACATGTATCACCTGTAAGATATCACCTGTAAAACACTGTAAGTTCAGAGATAACTTTCAGGACAAGTGCCCCTCCATCCCTAAGCCCACAGGTAACCACAGTTATTAATCAGATGTGAATCTCTGAGTCTGTTGCTCTGGGAGATAGTGACAGTGTGTCTGTATGTTTGTGTGTATCAGTGGATGTTTACATGCATTATGTCAGGCTATACATATCCATTTTCTAGTTGCATTTTATTTCTCACCAATATGCCCAGAGGGCTCTCCCGTGAGTGCTCGGAGAACCAGCTGATCTTCTGACATTGGCAGCATGTTCGTAATTGGTAGCGTTGTTCTCCTGTTGATGGGTATTTGTGTAATTTTTGATTTTGCATATTGTAACCAGTATTACACTAAATGTCCTGCTCCAGTCTTCTTGTTAATAACTATGAATGTTTTATGGGAAAGATATAGAAATATGCATTTGTTAAGTCATTAACTATATAGCGATTGTCCCCTCCCCCACAGCCCAAGTGGCTATACACACACAAGCACCTCCCCACCAGCTGGCTATAGAAATACCAGCTTTCTCCACCTCTGCCGTCTGTATGATACTATCAATCTTTTCCCTTGCTGTTATCTTAAGGATGAAAACATTAATCATTTTCCAACAGGATGTATGGGTATCACATTTGAGTTGATCTTCCCCTGAGCATTGTTTTAAAAGTACACCAGCCATTTGTGTTTCTTTGGGTTTGGATTTGGAAGATGATTAAGGCTCTACCGGACAAGTATGTTTACCCTGGAAGAGAAAGCAGTCAGGCCACAGGCGGCAAGCCTTATCAGAGGTCCCCAGGTCCACAACACAGGGGACTGTGTTGTGGGTGACATATTAGGCGCCAAGGCAGGGGGGTGTGGATGCAGCTGGTCGGTATCCTGGGACTGGAGGTGTGGGGTTCCAGACCGCACTAAGGGATCTGCCTCTCCTCCTGTTGCCAGTGAAGATGTATCCAGCAGGGCCTAAGGAAAGGTTTTAAAATCCAAGGTAAAGTTTGCATTTCAACAAGATGCTTTTGGCCATCTTGCAGAAGAAAGGCTGAACACAAAGCGGTACAAGAATAAATGGAGAGACTCAGGACCAATTTCAGAGGTAACATTGACAGGCTCGCAGCCCCAAAGAGTTTGTTTGTTTGTTTGTTTGTTTTCTGTAGCCTCCCAGCTGGGTGCAGATGAACATGTAGAAAGGTTCTGCTCAAAGTATGGTCCAGGGACTGGCAGCATCAGCATCGCCTGGGACCTTGTCCAAAATGCAGATTCCCAGTCTCAGCTCAGACCTGCTGAGTCACAACCTCTGGCGGTGGGTCACCCTCCGAGAGAGGATTTCACACACTAAAATCTGAGAGGCGCTGATGTCCAAGATTCCATCCGAGTTTCCAGATGTGAGGAATTGGGATCCCTGGTCACTATTTGGAGGAGCACCACTCAGGAGAGCCAGCTCACCAGGATTCCCCGCACTGGAGCTTATGCAAGGGAAAACGGAACACTTCCCTGGCAAGGCCAGTGAGATCATTGCTGTTTGTTTTAGCACGTAGCCTGGTTCAATGACCGGTACACGGCACATTTAAATGAGGGTCAAGACTTCTACTCAGGGCTTCTCCTAGCAGACATTTGCAACCCCGGCTTTGGGAGAAATCTGTTTTAATAATCAGCGCTCAGGTTTGCAGCTTCCAGGTGGCCACAGGGGTATCGGGCTTGGACAGTGTTGTAGCCCTCCTACGTGTGTGGGGGGTAGGGGTACCGGGCCAGCACGGGTCAGTCGTCATCTTGGTCACTGATGAAAGACTTTTAAAGACCAATTTCTTCCTTCCTTGTTCCAGCCTGACCTTCTTCAGATTGAGAAGGGACCATAGAGGTTTCTTCATTGGGAAGAAGTCCTGGAGAATAAAAAATGGGGCAAAAAAAATCTCCCTTCTCACATTCTCGTTTCCCATTCACCACCCAAGACCCCCTTAACCATAGCTGCGCCAAAGACCAAACACTGGCATCAGAGCTAGCCAGGTGCCGCCAGCCAAGGATCCCGTGTTCTTCTAGCTAGAAAAAGCGGGGCGGGGGGGAGTAGAAAAGGAAAGAAATGAGTTGGATGGCAGTCTGGTCTCACGTGTGCGCTTGCATCACACTGTCGGCCTAGGTCACTGGGTTGCGAAAGACTCTGAGGCTTTGCTGAAACAGCGGGAGACAACCCGAGTCAGTGCATCAGTCTGCTAATCGCTTCTCATTGCTACCTGTTACCAGCTCTGCCGTGGTTCAGGCCCTGCTCTGCATTTCTGCCAGCCTCCTCCTCACACCCCATGCACTTTCTGCTCTGTCTGCAGAGTGAAAATGCCCCCAGGGGTCTTGGCATCCTCTCCGGGGCTCCTTCAGGATCCCAGCCAGGAGCCCCTGTTTTCTGTGGAAATTCTGCCGTGGTCTCTCAGAGGGCTGGGGTCTCGGGAAGAAGGTATAAGAGAGAAGTGACACCCGCCAGCTCCTGCGCATCACAGACAGCAGCTGTGGCTCCACGGAGCATCCTGGGGCTTGGGTGCACCCGAGGCCATTCGCCCTAGCGCCCTCTGTACCAGGAGTCAGCAAACTATCGCCCGTGGGCCAGGCCTGGCCCGACACCTACTTTTGTGCAGCTTACAAGCTGAGAATGGGTTTCATATTTTTAAGTGAAAGAAGAAAAATCAAAAGAAGGAAATTCGGTGATGCATAAAAATGTTGAGTAGCACGTATAGTGAAAAGTTACCTGGAATTCAAATTTCGTTGTCCATACATGAGTTTTTCTGGGACTTGGCCCCGCACACTTGTTCACATATCCTCTGTGGTCGCTTTTGCCCCACCGTGATGGGGCTGACTGCTCTGAGATGGAGGCCCCTGTGACCCACAAAGTTTGCCATCTGGGCTTTCCCAGAAAACGTTAGCCAATTCCGGTCTGTACAGTGGGGAGCTGGAGGCTTGTAATAACTTTTTCCCACGCTGTCACATGGATTTCCTGGATAGACAGGGCCTCCGATGATTGGGAGGCATGGGGTAGTCGAGAGGGTTTTCCAATTTGAAAATTAGGCTTCGGGCAGGGCGTGAAGTCAGGTGACGTCTTGCCTGAAGCTCCTTGGGACCCAAACAGGTGTGAAACAGCCTGCCTGGTTGGCAGTGGCTTTCACCGCAGAGAGGGAGGATGAAACTTTCATGGTGAAGCCTTTGCTTCCACAGCTGCTGTTCTTTTTAATTAGGGTGTGGGCCGGTGAGGCCAGCTCCACCCCAGAGGCATCATGGGAAGGGGGTGGGCTCCATCAGATAGCAGACCAAAGTGGCTTTGGGTGAGAGCTTCTCACCGCTGGCACACACATAACCGTGGGGCTCATTGCTCCCAGTGGGAGCTCGGGAAATCAAGATGCGATGCAAGACGGCGTTCCCCACCTCCCCCGGAAATGAGGGGAGATCAGTTTTATTTATTAATTCCATCTTGCCGGCTCCCGATTTGGTGCGAACAGTTATGTTTTGCAGCCCGTTTCCACCTTGCAACTAGCAGAGTTAATTTAATGAAATGAGTAGTCTTGTGATGACCTGAAGGGGAAAAACACATTAATCTGGAAACTATCAAAGCCGTCTGACATGTATTATTGTAGGACTCAGAAAAAATAAACAGTTTATGGAGAAGATTAAGTGGCAGTGTGGATTTGTTTTTGACATATCTTGTCTCCAAATCTAAGTTGGGGATTTATTATCGTGCTATCATGTCACAGCTATCTCATTTATATGATAACACATCTGTAATGTTTTACAAGAGCAGCACTACTTGTTCGAAATGGGGCTTTTTTAAGTCCTAAATTATAGTACCTGGAGAGGCATGCATAATTATAGTGCGTGTTAGCAAATGAGAGGGTGCATTTTCCACCCTCACTCAGCATTAATCGTCAGCACAGTGGGTGCAATAAAATCATAATTGCTTCTTCCAAACTTCTCAGCTGAGCTGTACAGGTTGAAGTCGGTGGTTTGGTGGAGAGATGCCTACTGTCATGCCTACTTCCCTCTTCTCCAGGAGCCTCTGAATTGTATGGCTGGAGCCGGCTGTGTTCAGACAGAGAGCTAGACCCCATGGGGGCTACACAGGGAGGTCCCTTGATCTCAATTATACTCTCAAATCAGTACATCAGTATATGTTCCAGAATGATATAATTATGGGCCCAGGTGTTTGGAACCAGCTTTGGATTCTAGCTCTGCTTTTCAATTTTGGACAAATTGTCTTACCTCTCTGAACAATTGCTTCCTCATCTTCAAATAAAATGGGAGTCCTTAACTCAAAGTGTTCTTAAGGAAATTAACAATGTTTATAAAGCACCAAATAGCCGACTGGAGTGATAAAGTTAGATGTTATTACAATTCTTTTCTAAAGATCGTTGCCTGAGTCTTGGCTGTCCAATATGGCAGTCACTGGCCATGTGTGACGATGGAGCTCTTGAAACATGCCTGGCCCAAGTGAGAAAGGCCTTAAATACAAATTACACTCCAATTTTTGAAGACTAATTATGGGAAAGGATATAAGATACATCAATAATGGCTTATATTGATTATATTTTGAAGTGATAATATTTTGGCTACATTGGCTTATATTAACATAAGTTTCACCTTTTTTTTTCACTTTTTTTATTGTGACTAGAACATTTAAAACTTTACAAAAGGCTCACATTATAATTTTATTGGGTGGCACTGGCCTAAACAGATGAATGCAAACCAAAATGTTATGTATGTGTTTTGAGTTGCAACTCATGGTTCCTGGTATTAATATTATTGTTATCATTGATTTATACTTAGCATACTTTGGAAAAATATTTTAAATTGTTTGCTGGATAAAAATGGAGATGAGTTAGTGATTGCTGTGGGCCACCTCATTTAACTCCAAGCTCCCTGGTAGTGAAGACAAAAAAAGGAAAAAATAGCAGAAATTTGGATCCTATTTTGTTGTCGTGGAAGTTAAAGTGTTAGTTGCTCAGTTGTGTCTGACTCTTTGTGACCCCATGGACTATAGCCCACCATGGAATTCTCCTGGAAAGAATATAGGAGCCATTCCCTTCTCCAGGAGATCTTCCCAACCCAGGGATCAAACCCAGATCTCCTGCACTGCAGCAGATTCTTGACATCTGAGCAACCGTTGTTCAGTCGCTAAGTCAAGTCCAGCTCTTTGCCACCCTATGGACTGCAGCACGCCAGGCTCCTCTGTCCTCCACTGTCTCCTGGAGTTCGCTCAAATTCACGTTCATGGAGTCGGTGATGCAATCCAGCCATCTTGTCCTCTGTTGCCCCCTTTTCCTTTCGCCTTCAATCTTTCCTAGCATCAGGGTCTTTTCCAGTGTGGGTCAGCTATGTGGGTCCTTTTAAATGGTCAAGGATTCACGTAAGCTCTTTTGAAAAGAAGGGCTTACTCCAGGCAGGGAATTCTCCAAGGACCATTCCCGGTGCAGCCCTGAAGCTGCAGATGTGTCTGCACCTCTCCGTCCTCCCTAGCCAAGGCTTTTGTGCATTTAGAATGCTGTGAGTCATACCAACACACTGATGACAAATACACGTCCCTTCGTTTATGTAAGTGGTCTGATTTGATCCTCGCAGCAGCCCTGCAGGATGGGCCGTGCAGGGACCATTGTTCTTTTCTTATGGGTCAGGAACCTGAGCATCAGGTGGGGTTCCAGGAACTTGTTCAAGTTTTCATAACCAGTACACGGCGAGGCCAAGGCCGGAGCCCTCAGTGACTAGGGGAAACGCCCTCTGCTTTTGGCAGCCATGTACTCTCTAGCATGAAATAAAACTCAGAGGAGTGACTGATGGGAGAAAGCAGAGCGCGTCCTGCCAAGAAAGGGGACACCCATGCAGCTGGGAGGTTGATTGCTCCAAAGACACACTTTGCTTTAGCCAGAGAGAAGAAATCCATGTTTATACACATGCGTTCCATTATCTTGCGAACTGCGGCACACCCAACTCAAGACCGCCTATGCTGGGGCCTCAAGGGACAACTGCCACAAGATCGTATTAGCTTGCTTCCTCTGAGATCAGCTCTCCTGGGACCTTCGCACACACACCCATCATTTAGGACCCTGTCACAGCGCAGATTTCAGCCAGAGGCCTGGAGGAGTGGGCTAGACACCTGCTTTTCTCCCAAGTTCCTAGGTGATGTCCAGACTGTCGGTCTGGAGGTTGAGTAGCAAGCTCTACCATGCTTGTCTTCTCCTTTTCCCCAAAACCGCCTCAACCATAGGGCTTTACACAAGGAATAGAGGACTGATTGTCAACCTGGGCTATAAATGTAAACCTCATTGGGGGCTTTTGAGCAAAACCCATGCCCGAGATGCACTCTACATTAATTAATTTAAGCAGTCCCTGTGAGTGGGGCTCCAGGTTTGGCGAGCTTCACTTTTCCCCGTGTGTCCTGAATTGAATCTGAACACTGGCTTCCCAGAGGTTTTTTTTTTTGTCTTTTTCTTTACCCTTTCACTACCTAAACCAAGGTGTGTTAAATCACCTCATCCTTCATTCTTGAATTCATCTATTGTGAACCAACAGCCAGCAAAGCACAGACCTCGCCATGGGTGCAATGTGGAGGCAGCAGGCAAGGTCCCAGCCTTCTCCAGGTTTACATTCGACTGGGTTAAATTGCTGATGTAGGGATGACCGAGAAGAGAGACAGAGCATTTCAGGTGGTGATAAGGGCCATGAGAGAAATAAAATGGGGGGAGGGCTGTTAGAGAGACGCTGATGGAGCATGATGGTGAGGGGTCTCCAGGGTGACCTCAATTCAGCAAAATGTTGAATATAAAGAACGAACAGGTTCTTTGGCAAGGGGGTGGCTCCTTTGCCCCGTCCTATGGAGGCCCTTCCTTGATTCTGAGACCAACATGCTACTCTCAGCAGCAGTTGACGTCCGTGGTGTGGCCAAGAAAGTCACTGAGGGGAGTTGGGAGAACAGGGCCAGCCCCAGGAGAAGCAGAGGAAAGGGAACGGTTCTGCTGACTACCAGGAGGCCCATGTGGGGACCTCAGATGTTTTCACCCCAGGGCAGGTTTTAGAAACATTGGCAGAGAATTTTTAAAAATCTGGATTCCTAGGTCCACCTCCAGTCTGGTTCATCAAAGCAGGGTGAGGTGTGGATATTAGATGTAGATGTTAGAACCAACTCAGACGACTCTGAGGCAAACCCCAGACTGAGCCTCAATCTAGACTTTGAAAAGCACTGACATTAACCAAAAGTAAAAGGTATGTCGTCAAACCTTCTCTCCACGAGACAAAGAGCTCACATATCTTCTTGAAAGTATAGGCACAGACGTCAAAGCTGCCTTCAGAATCCCCGGATCACTCCCTTTCTTTTCCTTTCGAATAAACAGCTGGCGAACGTGACATCAATTTAACTGTAATGACTGCTTTTAATTTTCACTTTAAATCTATACCATGACTATATATCGGGATCCTGGCTGGTGCCAGCTGCTCCGGCCACACGTCTGGTTTTCATTTCGTTTCTGAGCTCCTTTTGGGTCGTCGTGTTCAGAGGCCTGGTTTAATGCATAACCCTAATTGCAATGTGGAATTAAGTTGGTGCTGACTGTAGTATTTTCAGTCTTAGAATCAAGGAAAGGATCTAATAGGAGGGGAAAGAAAAACCTCTCCAGAGTTGCCCCGCTTGCCAGTGCCTTATCTTTATAAATATTTTATACTCAACATTTTTTTTAATTGAGTGCATAATATGGCTATAAAACAGAAGTTTAGATAATGTGGTCAGCCTGCTGGTTTATATGTGTCTCTTCTCAGTTTCAAAATGTCCCCTTCTCTTCTTCTTAGTCTGACACTGGCCTCATTTCTCATTAAAAATGCTGGCAGCTTGGAAGTCAGGCTAGAAACATAGGCTGAGTTCCTTCTCCCAAGTTCTGTGCAGCCCTGAGTCCCTCCTGGAACCCTCAAAGCTTTTGAGGGAAGCTAGGTTGCCAGTTGATAGTCATTTCCAACAATTGTTGGCCTGAGATCTCCTATGTAAAGGATTAAATGTAATATTTTCACACCCAATGTATAAGGAAAAAAAAAAGATTTTCTCTGTGATGTCCAGCACCTCTTGATAAACTAGGATGTGGCCACTGTGGCAAAAATTTACCCAAGTTTTTAGTCCATGGGAAAATGTAGATAAAAGAAGATACTGCATGGAGCTTGAGAAGTGAATGAAAAAGAAGCTGAGTTGGTCAGGCTATATTGGGGTGGGATGGGAAGGATACACCAGAGGAGGTAACAGTGCCCGGTCCTATGCTTGATGCCTAATCCTCACCACAAATATTTGCTGAATGAAAGCTAGTCATTAACATAGATTGGCTCATTCTCCTCCAACACAGTTCCCTTGCGTTGGTTTCTCTCTTCTATTTGTTTCTTCATGCACTCATTCAACATGCTGTTTATTGAGTGATTGCTGGAGTAGGTGCTGGGGGCCATGGGAAACCCTGGACATAGCACATGAGGAAGAAGGCCGTGTCCCTGCCCTTCCGGTCCTTATAGTCTAGTGATAAATGGGGATGAAAATGTGCAATAAGAAATGTGTCCCAGGTGGTTTTGTAAGGGGCAGAGAGTCGTGCTGTTGAGCACCAGCAAATGACCCAGGGTGAAGTGACTCAGTCCCTGCCCAAACCATCAGAAAACCAGTATTCTTATAGCCTCACCCCAGGGAGATGCCTGAGGCTCAACGTGGAGGCCAATGTAAGATGATCACTTGAGCACTTTGTATTGACCACAATGATATTGTTAAAGATTCTGAGTCTTTCACAATTTATTTTTAGGTGGGTCCACAGCAGAGATTTCTCTTTGGCCTACATATCAGAAAATTCTGTACTTTCCTTAGTTTTGTGTATCTTCAGACAGTACAAACATTGTCCCTGAACATGTGGGTTTTCCTTGAGAGCTGAATAACTATGGTCACACTTGCACCTTGCTGCTGCTGCTAAGTCACTTCAGTCGTGTCCGACTCTGTGTGATCCCACAGACGGCAGCCACCAGGCTTCCCCATCCCTGGGATTCTCCAGGCAAGAACACTGGAGTGGGTTGCCATTTCCTTCTCCAATGCATGAAACTGAAAAGTGAAAGTGAAGTCGCTCAGTCGTGTCCGACTCTTAGCGACCCCATGGACCCTTTTGGAAATTACCCTGCTTATTTAACTCATATGCAGAGTATATCATGTGAAATGCGGACTGGATGAAGCACAAACTGGGATCAAGACTTCCGGGAGAAATATCAATAATCTCAGATATGCAAATGACACCATCCTTATGGCAGAAAGCAAAGAAGAACTAAAGAGCCTCTTGATGAAAGTGAAAGAGGAGAGTGAAAAAGTTGGCTTAAAACTCAATGTTCAAAAAACTAAAATCATGGCGTCCGGTCCCATCACTTCATGGCAAATAGATGGAGAAACAATGGAAATGGTGAAATACTATTTTGGGGGGCTCCAAATTCACTGCAGATGGTGACTGCAGCCATGAAGTTAACAGTCGCTTGCTTCTTGAAAGAAAAGTTATGGCCAACCTAGACAGCATATTAAAAAGCAGAGACATTACTTTGCCAACAAAGGTCCATCTAATCAAGACTATGGTTTTTCCAGTGGTCATGTATGGATGTGAGAGTTGGACTATGAAGAAAGCTGAGCGCCGAAGAATTGATGCTTTTGAACTGTGGTATTGGAGAAGACTCTTGAGAGTCCCTTGGACTGCAAGGAGATCAAACTGGTCAATTCTAAAGGAAATCAGTCCTGAATATTCATTGAAAGGACTGATGCTGAAGCTAAAGCTCTAATACTTTGGCCATCTGATGCAAATAACTGACTCATTGGAAAAGCCCCTGATGCTGGGAAAGATTGAAGGCGGAAAGATAAGGGGATGAGAGAGGATGAGGTGGTTGGATGGCATCACCGACACCATGGACATGAGTGTGAGCAAGCTCTGGGAGTTGGTGATGGACAGGGAGGCCTGGTGTGCTGCAGTCCATGGGGTTGCAAAGAGTAGGACATGACTGAGTGACTGGACAGGATCATAAAGTGAGCTGTTTATAAGTTATTATTACCAATCTTAGTATTTCTCTACATTTATTTTCTCATTTTACCCCATTCCTTTATTTATTTTATTATTTTGGGTTTCATCCATTTTTTTGGGAACTACCTCAAATCCTCCACCAGGAACAAGGAAAACAAGGGAGGGATGGCAGAACTTTGGTTTCTGTTGAGAACTTCCAAGCTAGTCTAGGAGCACATTTGGTGTCAGTGAAATCATTTGAGGAAATAAGCAACTCGCAGTGGGCCAATGTAATCAGATCAGAGAGAAAGGAGAAATGGGACGTGGGGTGGGGCTTGGAAAAGTCAGGTCTGAATTGCGAGGTGATTCAAGATAATTAAGTTAAAAAACAAAAAGGAAAACAAGACCAAATCCTTCTAGTTTCTCTGAATCCTGGACATTTGACACCCAGCCAATGTCAATATTAGCTAAAGAGGTTTGGCCCCTGTTCAGTCTGATCAAAAATAAATTAGGAGGATGCTTATAAACAGGGTTGAAAGGAGGGACACACACACACACACACACACACACACACACACACGCACATACACCCCACAAGTAAGGATAATAATTACAGGCTTTTAATAAATGCTAATTTAGTGATAACAACTTTACAGAGAGTTGTTTATGCCAAGATCTGACATTAGCTGATTTGGGATTTTAGCCATTGACCTAGAAGCCAACTAACTGGTGTGTTCACTCCACGTCCCCTGCCTGCCCTCTCCTCTGCCTCCTCCTCCCCCACCTCCGCCTCTGACCTGCTGCGTGCTTGCTTCTCATCAGCTTCATCCAGGCTTAGCTCAGAGTGACTCCCGTGGTGGGGCCTGACGTGCGTTGCTGCACCTTGACCCCCTCAGTATTCACTGGACCGAGTTTCTTCAGTCGTCTGTGAAGGAAACATTGAATACCTAGCATGGAAGTTCTGGTCCTCAGAGTCCAGATTTTCTTTGCTCTTTTGCTTTCCTCCGGTAGATCTTCGTTGTGGATACTTCCAGATCACAAAAGAGAAAGAACGTTGTTTTTTCTTTTTTTTTTTTACTCTGCAAAAGATGCACTGTGAGTAGAAGGGAAGGGAGAACTAAGATTCCAGCCAGCGATTCTGGCAGGCGATGGAGCATGTGGAAAAAAGCTGCACACTAGGTACCCACTTGGTCCCACCCAAGCCGGGATTGTCTTTGTACAGTGACTTATTATTGAAAGCATGCCTTTTAGTTCAATGGATCTGTGTCTGAACTTGGGTCCCCTATTTGCTAATTACGTCACGTGAAGCCCACCTCAATCTCCTGAATTGTTTCCTCATTTGTAAAAGAGCAGGAATTTAACCACTTTACAATATTATTCTGAAGATCCAAGGTGGTGGTGAATAGAGTTCAAGTTCTGTGGGAGTGCCTCCTATATCGTAGATGTGCAATTAATCACAGCTAATGTTTCTCTCGAGGAGAAGGCAATGGCACCCCACTCCGGTACTCTTGCCTGGAAAATCCCATGAACCGAGGAGCCTGGTAGGCTGCAGTCCATGGGGTCGCTAAGAGTCGGACACGACTTCACTTGGACTTTTCACTTTTATGTATTGGAGAAGGAAATGGCAACCCACTCTAGTGTTCTTGCCTGGAGAATCCCAGGGACGGGGGAGCCTGGTGGGCTGCCATCTATGGGGTCGCACAGAGTCGGACACGACTGAAGCGACTTAGCAGCAGCAGCAGCAACGTTTCTCTCGGGTGATTGATTATGTGCCAGGCACTGTACTCAACAATTTGTGTGTAGTTTTTCTTATTACCTTTATTATAATCTTGCCCTGTGCAAGCTCCAAGAGAAGTTTTCGGAGGGCATAGTAGATAATATATTCTTGTTAAATGAGAGACCAGTTCCATTTAATCCTCTGAAGAACCCCAGTTCAGTTAGTACCATATATATCCCCCATTTGTCAGAGGGGGAAACTGAGGCACGGGCAGATTAAATAACAAATGCAAAGCTGTGCTTGGCTAATAAACACCAGTGTGAGCATGTGAAAGCAGGCACCTCGATTTGCAGCAACGTGGATGGACCTTGAGCTTATCATACTAAGCGAAGTCAGTTTGACAGGGAAAGACAAATGCCATATGATATCGCTCATATGTGGAATCCCAAAAAAGTGAGACAAATGAGCTTTTTTACAAAACAGAAATAGACTGATGGATACACACACACGCACGCGTACGCATGCATATAACTGAATCACTTTGTTGTGTGCCGGAAACTATACAACATTGCAGATCAACTAGCTTTCAATAAAAAAATTTAAATAAGTAAATAAATAGATGCAGGCACCCCTAGATATCCACCACACTGGATCCACTCTGTAAGTATTTTATGGAGGAGTGAGCAGTTCTCATGGTCTTCTCCAAGCCTGCTCTCGGCTCTGCCAAATGGTAGTGTGCACACCAGCCCTGGGGGATGTCCTGCTCGGGGTCTTGCTGTCAGCAAGGCAGTGCCTGGATTCAGAGCCTGTGGGTGGGCTCAGGGGACACGAACAGCACATGCTCCGTGAAGCCCCAGGAATGACTCCATGGACACCAAAGCCACACAGGCCAGGAAGCCCCGAGCGTTTTGGCGGACCTAAGCTTGCCACCTGTGAGTTGTTTATGAGCCTCCATCCACAGCGTGTTCATGGAGGCTCCACGCCACGGCTCCGTTAGGAAGGGAAACGTCTCCCTGAGACTGTGGTCTTGGGCCCTCCGGGCCCTGGGGTGATGGCTGGATGGGAGGGAGGTGACGGTGGGGCAGGAGCCGGGGTGAAGCCCAGAAGGACTTCCTGCTGGAGGGGGCGGGTTTTTCTGCTGCCCCCACCGCAGCTTTCTCTGTCCCCTCCAGTCCTCAGCAACCTGCTTTTTCCCCCACTTTCTTCCTCTCTTTCTTCCCTTCTTTCTCCAATTTCTTCATTTCTTGGCTGGTTCTTTGTAACTTCTACCTCCATCGATCTTTGTTTCTCACCTTCATTTCCTTTCTCTCTTTAAAAATTATTTTCTTCTGTTTCTCTGTTTCTGCATTTCTTTCTCTCCATCTTCATCTCTCTCTGGCCATGTCTCCTTCCTCTCCACCCTTCTGTCTCCTTCTGATGTCTCTCTCTCTTTCCATCTCTGTCTCTCAGCTCATTTCTCCCCATCCCTCCTTCCCTTTCTTTTTTCTCAGAGTCCTTGAAGTTAAGGGGGAGAGTTAGAGAAATCAACAGCTAACTGTCAGAGACTGATACCCCCAAGACAGTACAGAGTTGAGAAAGAAGCAGCTATTTGGTGGCCCCGTCCTACAACTGATTTGTATCAGGGGAGAAATATTCTAAGGTTTGAGTTATAGAGAAAGATCTCCAGCAGCTTTGATGGATTGATTGATTAGAAGTGAGACCGAGGCTGGGAGAGGAGTGGGTGGGAGCAGACTGCTGGTATCTGGGGGGTCTTTCTCGACTGAATGAAGCCCGTCCTGATATTTAAGGTTCACCTAGGAAGACATTGTTTGGACATTGGATGTCACTCATGGAGCCCTAGTAGCATCTGGGACAGGGATGGTCTGCCTCAGGATCTAGAGCCCAGTTGCACATTTCTCTTTCCATCACTCGTTTGCTGAACACAGAACATGATGACGAACATCACAGTAGCCACCTGCCTTGGGCTCACAGTCTGGTCTGGCCCATTGAGGGGATTTCTCCAGTGCGGGAGTCATGGGAACAAGTAATACTCAAGAGGCTCGAGTTAAACGCAAAGAAGAGCTGGATTACGGCTTGAATTTGGGCTATGGATCAAATCTATCTCCAAGCAAGGCAGGAAAAATGACTATTTCTCATGAACCTTCTGTGAGTTAAGTACTGAGCTAGGCATCTTATGTACAGCATCTCATTTAACACTATTGCTGTTGTTTGGTCGCTAAGTCGTGTCCGGTTGTTCTTTAGTCACTGAGTCGTGTCTGACTCTTTGCGACCCCATGGGCTGTAGCCCGCCGGGCTCCTCTGTCCATGGGATTCTCCAGGCAAGAACACTGCAGTGGGTTGCCATTCCTTCTCTAGGGCCCTGACCCAAGGACCCAAGGACCCGACCCACGGCAGATTCTTCACCACCGAGCCACTAGGGATGTAGCTGGCCGCGCTGTCACACAGAAGACACCTGCACCAATACTGTGGATTAGTTATTGTTATCATCCCCGTTTTACAGATGAGGAAACTTAAAGAGTGCCATGAAAGAGGAACTTTGGCATGGGCTGTATGTAGTGACTTCCAAAGAGTTGAGGATGGGCCGAGGGGTGGCGGAGAACCAAGTGATCCAGGGCCATATTGACAGCGATGCCCTGTTGACAGCTGGTATTCTTGATGTCACATGATGAAATGGCACTTTCCCCCTGTGGTAGCCTTCCCCCACACCCATAATCCCAGGATAATCACGAAGGAATAAAAAGGCAGAGAAATCCCAACCGAGGGACGTTCTGTGAAGTACCATGGGCAGACTCTGTTGGCTGGTTCCAGGGTACTCTCTCAGCAGCCAGACTGGATCAGGCCTAATGCTCCTTAAGGTGACGTAGTAGGCACAGTTGAGGAGAGGATCAAGAGCTGGTACTGAAACAGATACCCATTGTCTGTCCCGGGGTTCACCCAGAGGCGACACAGGAAATCAAGAGCCAAGGATTCCGGTAACAGGTCAGGAAATGGAGTGTCTGTTGGTTCAGGACCAAGCCCTCAAACAAAAAATAATATTTCCCCTTAGGTTCTTATTGGTTGCTGGATCTCATTGTGGGAAAGTTTGTTTGGGGGAAAGGCAGAGAACTAAGGTGACGCCAGCCCAAGAAACAGGCGTCTCTGATCGCCCAGTGTCAGGAGAAGGGCAGGATTTCCACTGCCATTCACTCTCCCGTCCAGGCTGCCTTGCGATATCTTTTCTGTGGGTCTTTCAGCAGCAACCTGTTTGTTCATTGAAAACATCAGCCATCCTTAAGGGCTCTTTAGAAGGAGGATTGAACATCACTGAGTGCTTTGTCCATTACCCTATTCTAATGAAATGTGTTCTTTGAAAGAATTATTTAAGTCTATGAAAATTGGTCAATGTGAGAAGATGTGATTGGAGTGGGGGCCAGCAGAGTTGAGCTGGGTGATAAAAATAGGGAGTTTTGTCTCCCTTGGGACGGATTTTGAAAAGGTTTTTAACCATTGCAACTGAATGCTTTTCAGAACCCTCCTTTTTCTTTCTTTCTTTTTTTTTTTAACCCGAGTTACTATGAGAACATGAATCATCTCTTTAGCACAATGACAGCAAGTGTAGCATTTAGGAGCGGACCCTGATTTTTCACTGTTTGTTCTTTGCTCTCAACAAGATAAGCTGTTGTTATTTCTTTCTTCTTGAACAAGCACACCATGATTGCTGAAGTGGGAAGAATAATTGGACCAAATAGTCATGCGATTAATGCAAACAGAGAGAACTCATCTGTTTCAAGTACAGTAAATGCGCTTCTGAAGACGCGCGGAGAGCTTGCTTTCTCTGTTTATTCTTGGGCTGGGGAACAAATGTTGCTGAGTTCACTGCCACAGATTCCTGTGTTTCTTCCGTGGGGCGGAGACCTTAAATGAACCGAGTGCAGGGAGGAATCCGCTTTATCTGGGGAGTGGCTGGGCTTGGGGAGGGGGGCACGGTGGCACCCCTCGGGGTGAACAATAAACACAGGGAAGGCTGCCCTGCCCCAGCTTGACACTCCCCCCTCTCCATGGCAGGGGGGGCGGTGTAAGGTGACTCCTGCTTTCTTAATGATACATTTTAATTACAAGATGAAGTGACCCATTGAAACAGAAGGAGAATTAGCACTGATGAGAGCCTTCACAGAGCCCTAGCTCTGAGCTCAGCATTTCTGTCATTTGGATGCTACGGGCATGAGGAGGGTTCCCTTACCACCACCAGACAGATTAGAAAACTGAGATCCAGACTCAAACACGGTGTGATGGAGCTCCGGGTTTGAACTGGGGTCTTCTGGCTAGTTGTGGTAAAGGCGGGGCTCAGACTGCCCGCTTTAGAAGTCTGATTCCACCACATCGTAACTGGATGACCTTGAACAAGGGACATCACCACTCAAGACCTCAGTTTTCGCTGTCAGTGGAAAAACTGGGAATGATCATGCTATTTTCTGTTTTAGGATGAAATGAGTTCTCACAGGAGCAGAACATAGAATGGTGCCAGCAGAGGGAAGGTCCCTAGGTGCCCCTAGCCACTCTGATGACTCAATGCCCGGGTGCTTTCTACCACAGAGGGTGACTCTCAGAGCACACGGGTGGGTCACCTCAGTGGCACTCGAGCTCCTCTCATTCAGGCTCCACTCAGTCACCCGGGCACACCCTAGCCAGGCGAATAGTCTAAAATCCTATTTCTCAGGCCCCTTGAGAGCTGTGGCAGCTGCCCATTGCCCATAGGGACGAAGCTTGCAGATTCACCCCTTGACCGGCTGTGCTCCATCTTCCCCACCGCACCCTCCCCAACTCTGAAAGTGCTCCCCCCACACACCACTCAACTCTCACCCCTGGCTCTCAGCTCACTCCCTCTTTGATCATCAGTCTTTCTACACCCTGGGAACTTCTCACATTCCCCACCCAACATTTCTTCTCTCAGAAATGTTCCCTGAAACATGGACTCACCAACACCTCAGCCTCTCTCTGGTCCCCAGAGCCCATCCTTACAGGGGGGCCCTCAGCCTGTGCCTTTTATTCACTGACCAGTGCCACCCCCATGAACCCCTGTTTCTCTTAATGACAGATGTGAAGGAGGGGAGCAGGGTGATCACAGAGCATGTTGGCTGTCGATTTCTTTTCTCCAGTGATATGAGAGGGAACTGTGGCTCTGGACGCCTAGGAGACTAGAAAGGTCCCTACAGGAGGAGAAGTTGGAGTCTTGAAGGACCAGGTAAAGTCTGGCGCATAGGAGAGTAGACGAAGGAATCCTGGGGAGAGGGAAGAACTGTGCAGAAGTTAAGGAGGCAGGGAATCTGTGCAGATGCAGACGTCTGAGCTTTCCCCGATGATGAGAGGCTGTACAGTGATCAGTGACCTGGGGGACAGACGTGCTTCTTCTCCTCCTCTGGCTCCCACCTTTGCCGTTCACTGCTCCTCCAGAATCTGTTTCAGCCCTGAGCTTGGTTCTTTCAGTTTGATAAACGGTTCCTCCCTTTTGCTTAATTGTTTCCTTCTAGTATTCACTAAGCAGAATGAAGATTAAATCCAATTAAATAAATAAAGCACCCTGCACCGGTTTTGGCCTGGAGAGCCTCATCCATTTGTGTTTGTTTGAAGTGAAGACTCCACTGGGTGCTCGTTCGCCACAGATGGGTACCCTGTCCTGGGTTGGAGAACGTGGGGGGCACCTGGCCTCCTCCTGGGCCCCTTCTCTTGGTTGGCACACCTCCGCATCTTTCAGGGGATCCAATTTCTCCCCTGCCCTCAGCACACATCTTTAGTTCCAGGAAGGGTTTCTGGCCTGTGGTTCTGGCCAGTTAGCTTATGACATTCTCCAGTCACTGTGACTGGTTTGGTGATGAGAACCGGATCGAGATCACAGCAGGGCCCTTGCCAGGTGTCCTGGGGGAGAACAGTGAGCCTGGGGAGGGGCAAAGCTTCCCCTCTGCGCAATGAAGCAGAGGAAGAGATGTAAGGAAACTGGCAAAGAACAATTGAGTCTGGGAGTCACTGTGTGGTCGCCTCGGTTAAGCCAGGGCTGAAACTAGGCATCGTCCAGGAATTTTCATTTAAAGGAGCCCAAATATTCCATTTTTGTTTAAATAAGTTTGGGTTGGGCTTTCTATCTTCTTGCAAACCAGAATTATCTAACTAATTTATGGAAGATCCCCTGGAGAAGGAAATGGCAACCCACTCCAGTATTCTTGCCTGGAGAATTCCAAGGACAGAGGAGCCTGGCCGGCCACAGTCCATGGGGTCCCAAAGAGTCAGACACGACTGGAGAGACTAATACTTTCACGTTTCAATTTATGGATTTAAGGATTTCACTGAGACTTCTAAAGCACTAGACTTCTCTTCAACTTAGCAAATAGGAAAAATGGGCTCCCAAAATGAGTGAGTAGAGTTGGTAACTTTCTTAGCATCCTTCATCTCGCCCCACTCACAAATCCTATCCTTCTCTGCCCGTAACTGGGCACCTTCCCCGCTCCAAATAGAGAGAAAACCGACTCAAATGGCATTTTCTATCTTAAGCAGTAGGCATTTATTATGACCATAAAATGATTTCCTAGAGACTTCAGCCAGGCATGAGGCCTTTGTGTTCTGAATTTACCAATCAGTGGCAATTTGCTAAAATAATCATCTTCACATTTGCTGTTAATAATCTTGCTTCAGGCTGTTACAACCAAATGGTTGGTCACTTCCAGTAATGGCCAATTTTTCAGGGATTATTGCTAAAGTGATTAGGTGCTTTTGATTTCCCAGGGCACATGCTTTGGAGTTGATCCATTAACAAATAAAAAGGCTTCGGGGCTGATCTGGAAAGTGGGGAATGCTTATCTGAAAAGGTAAATATATGTCATTGTGTCTATTTTTTTTCCTTAGCCAACTCCTGGCTGCTCCTTTCTCCCCCTGCCCATTATTGGTTCGTTATTTAGTCACTAGGCAGCATGCCCCTTTGCTCGCTCTAAGCCCTTCATTGGAGCTGATGGGCCTGGCAGACCTTCTACAGCAAACGGGATGAACCAATTAATCCCCTTTTAGGAAGCGTCTTGAAGTCGTGGATGAGCCAGGTACTGGCCTAGATGTTTTGCACAGTATCTCACCATATATACGTGGATCGGTTGCTGTGCTCTCTGCTATGTGCCACTGATTTATCTGTTCATCTTGTATCAGTAACTACACTGCTTTAACCATCGTACATTTAGGATAAGTCTTGATATCTTATAGATATCCAAGTTTGTTTTTCCTCAGGATTGGCCTGGCTATTTTTGGTCTTTTGCATTTCCATATTTATTTTAGAGTCAGCTTGTCAATATCAACAAACAACCTGTTGGGATTTTGATTGGAAATACATTGCATTTATAGATCAGTTTGGGGAGAATTAATATCTTACCAATATTGTTTTCATCCTTTTGCTTTCAATGTTTAATGACTCTTCGTATTGCAAATACGTCTCTTGTAAGTAGTACAAAATATTTTTCAGGTCATCAATCTTTGTATTTTAATTTAGATGCTTCAGTATCTACTCCATTTATATTGAATGTAATTTGTTGTTGTTCAGTTACCAAGTCGTGTCTGACTCTTTGCGACCCCATGGACTGCAGCACGCCAGGCTTCCCTGTCCCTCACCATCTCCTAGAGTTTGCCCAAGTTCATGTCCATTGTATCAGTGATGCCATCCAATCATCTCATGCTCTGCCGCCCTCTTCTCCTTTTGCCTTCAATCTTTCCCAGCATCAGGGTCTTTTCCAATGAGTCAGCTCTTCGCATCAGGTGGCCAAAGTACCAGAGGTTCAGCTTCAGCATCAGTCCTTCCAATGAGTGTTCAGGGTTGATTTCCTTCGAGATTGACTGGTTTGATCTCCTTGCTGTCCACTGTAGTCACTGACACGTAATTTCATTGCATGTATATTTGAGTTTTAATCTGCCATTCTGCTAGTGGTGTTCTGTCCTTCCCACCTGTTTATGCTCTTCACCTCCCCCCTTTCTTCACTTATTTTGGGTTAATCAAGCATTTCTTATTTATTTACTTTTGGCCGTACTGGGTCTTTGCTGCTGCTGGGCAGGCTTTCTCTAGCTGCAGTGAGTGGGGTGCACAGACTCTAAATGCACAGGCTTCAGTCACTGCAGCGCGCGGGCTCGGTAGTTGTGGCGTGTGGGCTTAGATGCTCCACAGCATGTGGAATTTTCCCAGACCAGGGATCAAACCCATGTCCCCTGCATTGGCAGGCAGATTCCTACCCACTTTAACCCCAGGGAAATCCTCAAGCACTTCTCAATTGTTCATTCCCAGAAGATTTCAGGTATATATTGAAGAAGTGAAGTGAAGTGGAGTTGCTCAGTCATGTCCGACTCTTTGCGACCCCATAGACTGCAGCCTACCAGGCTCCTCTGTCCACAGGATTTTCCAGGCAATAGTACTAGAGTGGATTGCCATTTCCTTCTCCAGGGGATCTTCCCAACCCAGGGCTCGAACCCAGGTCTCCCGCACTATATTACTCTTTTTAAAAATTTTTTACTTTACTGGACACACAAGAGATCAAACCAAATATCACTGACTGATTAGAGTCTAATATAAATAAGTACCTTTACCAATTCTCAGAAAACATGATTAAGTTAGGGCACTTTCAGTTCAGTTCAGTTGAATTCAGTCGCTCAGTTGTGTCCGACTCTTTGCGACCCCATGAATCGCAGCACGCTAGGCCTCCCTGTCTAGCACCAACTCCCGGAGTTCACTCAGACTCACGTCCATCGAGTCAGTGATGCCATCCAGCCATCGCATCCTCTGTCATCCCCTTCTCCTGCCCCCAATCCCTCCCAGCATCAGAGTCTTTTCCAGTGAGTCAATTCTTCGCATGAGGTGGCCAAAGTACTGGAGTTTCAGCTTTAGCATCATTCCTTCCAAAGAAATCCCAGGGCTGATCTCGTTCAGAATGGACTGGTTGGATCTCCAAGGGACTCTCAAGAGTCTTCTCCAACACCACAGTTCAAAAGCATCAATTCTTCAGTGTTCAGCTTTCTTCACAGTCCAACTCTCACATCCATACATGACTACTGGAAAAACCATAGCCTTGACTAGACGGACCTTTGTTGGCAAAATAATGTCTCTGCTTTTGAATATGCTGTCTAGCTTGGTCATAACTTTCCTTCCAAGGAGTAAGCGTCTTTTAATTTCATGGCTGCAGTCACCATCTGCAGTGATTTTGGAGCCCCCAAAAATAAAGTCTGACACGTTTCCACTATTTCCCCATCTATTTCCCATAAAGTGATGGGACCAGATGCCATGATCTTTGTTTTCTGAATGTTGAGTTGTAAGCCAACTTTTTCACTCTCCTCTTTCACCTTCATCAAGAGGCTTTTTAGTTCCTCTTCACTTTCTACCATATGGGGGGTGTCATCTGCATATCTGAGGTTATTGACATTTTTCCCAGCAATCTTGATTCCAGCTTGTGCTTCTTCCAGCCCAGCGTTTCTCATGATGTACTCTGCTATTTATTCCCTCATATCTGATGTATCATGGTTTCCATGTACGTTAATTGACCCACACCATTATTGTTATTTTATACAGTTAATATTATTTTAGAATTATCCATATCCTTACACTTTCCACTGTTTTTCATTCCCTCATGCATTTCTGATTTTACATCTAGGATCATACTTCTTCCACCTAAAGCACTGCTTAGAATGATTATTTTAGTGTGGTTCTGTGGGGGTGATTTTCTTAGTTTATTTTTTCTGGAAATGTCTGTTTTTCCCTTTCATTCTAAAGGGATATTCTTGCTTGGGATAGAATTCCAGTTTGGTCATTATTTTCTTGCTGCTTTTTAATGGTGCCATTACAGAACCTTTTGGACTCCATCTTTTCAGTGGAGAAGTCAGCTGTCATACGTACTGCCATTGCTTTCTGGTGGGAATGTGCCTTTTTTGCTCTTCAGGCTTTTAAGATTTTCTCTTTATCTTTGGTGATGTTGTGAATGGAATTGTTTCCTTAATTTCATCTTCAGCTCATTCATTGGTAGTGTTTAAGAGTACAATTACTTTTTCATGTTGATTTTACATCCTGCATCTTTTCTGAAGTTGTTAGCTCTAATAATTGTATGTGTGTATTCTTTAGGGTTTTCTGTATATAAGATAATATTATCTGTAAATACAGATAGTTTTACGTCTTCCTTTCCAATTTGGATGCCTATTTTTCTTGCCTACTTTTGCTGGTTAGAACTTCTAGTACAATACTGACTAGAAGCGGTGAGAGCAGAGTTCCTTGTCTTGTTTCTGATTTTAGGGGAAAAGCTTTCAGTCTTTTTTTAAGTATGATGTTAGCTGTGAGTTTGTCATAGATGACCTTTATCAGGTTGAAGAAATTTATGTCTATTCTTGGTTTGCTGAGTGTTTTTATAATGCTTTTTCTCTATCAACTGAGATGATAATGAATTTTTCCTTCATTTTATTAGTATACAGTGTTACATGGATTGATTTTCATTGCTGAAACACCTTGTATTCTTGAGATAAATCCCGCTTGGTCATGATATAGTATCCTTTTAATATACTGCTGGATTAATTTGGTAGTCTTTTATTGGGGTATTGTTATAGTAGCTTTAATATGATACCCCTAATTGTGTTCTTCTTTGTCCTTGTCTTCCTTGAAGTTTTGATGTTTTTTATATTCCCTTGAAGTCTTTCATCACTTTTGAAAACTCTTAGCAGTTGTCTCTTCATGTGTTTTCCTTTGGGCCCTTTCTTGGTGAAGCCTCCAGTGCAGCCGCAGTAAACCTGTGGCTCTTTCCTCCTTCCCTGGACCCACCTGCCCATCCAGCCTGACCCTCCATTCTTATTTTTCAGCTCCAAAGCTCCTGCCGCACATTCTTGCTCTTTCTTCCCAGAGCATTTTCTGTAAGACTCTTGAAATCTGGTTGGGCTTCCCAGGTGGCTCAGTGGTGAAGAATCCACCTGCCAATGCAAATAGACACAGGAGATGGGGGTTCGATCCCTGGGTCGGGAAAATCCCGTGGAGGAGGAAATGGCAACTCACTCCAGTATTCTTGCCTGAGAAATCCTGTGGACAGAGGAGCCTGGTGGGCTACAGACCACAGGGTCACAAAGAGTCGGACACATGAGTGAATGAGCATGCTTACAGTCTAGGTAAGGGAACGCTTGTGTTCAATGAAGCTGTCTTATATTCAGCAGGCTGAATCAGGATAATGGTGCCAAAGAGGTTTGGTAGCTCTGGGGTCCTCCTGCCTAACAGTGAAGAATCGGCCTCCCTTTTAATCCAGCCATTGTATTTCAGAGCTGGACGTTCTTATGGAGGTTACTTGGCTACTTTGTGCATCATTTTCCTCATTTACAAAATAAAATAACCATTATGTGTGCCAGAGTTGTTTGGAATATTAAATGACTTGCATGCAATGGTCTTAAGAAGTTGTCTGGCACAGAGTAAGAGCTAAGTAAGCTACCGTGGAGAAGAGCTCCTTTTCCGATATATAAAGGTTGACAAGAGCATGGAGGAGTGACATTTGGACTGGAACATGCAGTGACCGGCTCTTAGGATTTGCGTGAGAACAGTCTTGGTGGAAGGATGGGATAAACAAAGATTCCTTGTCTGTTTCCTGAGCCTCTTCTCCCTTTTCCCCCAGCATGCTTGCTGGGCTAGAAATGCAGAGAACAGGTCACCTTCCTTGGAATACAGGACCTCTATAGGTCATGAAAGCATCTCTCCTGGCTTGTCTTACCTGGGCTTCCTCACTCCATGTTTTGGGGTGTTTGCCCTGACTCATGGCTGAAATCACCCCTTCTTTTTTCTGCCTTGCTACTCAGTCCTTCTATTTTAGATCTTATCATGTTCTAATTATGGCTGTATGTGGTGGGTTTCATCTCCGTGTTGGACTGATTTTCTCTTTATTTGCCATGGAGACGTGCCCATCTTTGTTTTCTCAGCGCTTGAGTCATGGTGAGGGGTCAGTGGTTGTTGGCTGGATGTGTAAATGCACAAAGAATAGGTAAACAAATGACGGGACAAGTGAATAAAATGTTTCCAACTAAATAATAGCCCGAGGCACAGGGAAGATACTGTAACATAGAGCATGTTACTCAGAATGTGCTCCAGGGACCAGTCGCATCTGCCTTTCCTGGACGCTTGTTAGAAATGGAGAATCCCAGCCTCAGACCTGCTGAATCGGAATCCGCGTTTTAACAAGACTCCTGGGTGATTCTCGTGCACTCGACAGCTCTCGCGGTTAAGAGAGAAAGCCCTGGAGACCGAGTTCCGATTCTAGATCTGCCTCTTGTCCGGCTTTGTGGATGTGGTCAAATCACTTACTCCCACTAGGCCTTAGTTTCCACATCTGTCAAATGGACTGAATGGTATAGCCGCTTCGTAGTCTTTTTGTGAGGATTAAATGTGTTAACAGTTGTCGAGAGCCTTGTGCAACGCCCGCAAACAGTAAGAGCTCAAAATATCAGTGAGTATGGTTATTTTTATTATCCACGTTCTTCTGACTGCCCCCGAGGCAGTGAGGGAGGATTAAAACTCACTGAAAATCTAAGTCCCTGTGCCCTTGTGTTTCCTCTCCGCACCTGGGCACTGGGTGGCGGAGGCCGCGGTCCCTTCCTGTGTGGGGCTCCCTCCGAGGGGCACTGCTGACGTGCGTGGCGTGGCCTTCCTCTCG
Organism: Bubalus kerabau; assembly: GCF_029407905.1. NCBI lineage: Eukaryota > Metazoa > Chordata > Mammalia > Artiodactyla > Bovidae > Bubalus > Bubalus kerabau. The sequence goes on along the minus strand of NC_073640.1, from coordinate 10,087,470 downwards.
GCGGCCACGCCACAAGCCCGCAGCTTCCTGGAGCTGAGGACACCAGCCAGACAGGGAGAACCACCCTTCCCCGGCGCTGAGTCACGCTCTCTATTCAGACGGGGATCAGGGCAGGTGGGGAGCTCCAGGGGCCTGGCGGAGGTGCCCGGGGCGTGGGATTGGATGACTCACACTGTCGTGAGTCATCCTTCTTACATAAGGGCAGATCAAGCGCATTCAAACGCCACACAAGTCCAAATCTGTCCCCGTAGACTGGGAGGGGAGGGGGGCTCAGGGGGAGACTTGCCCAGAGACATGTCTTGGAATCTCCGAACCAAGTTGGCCCCACTCGTCATGGCTGTCTTCTCACACATGCGCCCAAGGACAATGTCATCATCACTAATGTGGTTATCGTTTGAAACAGACAGGAAAATTACCTCTCAGGACAAGGGAAGAGCTGTAGATAACTTACTTTAACTTAAACAGGTAGAGATTAATTAGCACCCAAAGATTGGGGATATGGGAAAAGCATTAACTTTTTCTCAAAAGCTATCTAAAGAAAAAAAAATGTGGAGTTAGATTAAAAAGTAGCTCCACAGGGGGAAATACATTTATTAAGCAAATGAAGGAATAAAGATTTATACCATTTAATTTATGAAAATTTAGATGTTGTGAATGTTGAGAGAAATGGATACCTATACTCTTATCTACATTCTATCACAGGGTGATAGAAAATCAGTGGATTATTTCTAGTAGCAAATTTGCCTTAGAAAAGAGACCCCCTAGGTTCATGCTAAGGAAGCAATCTGAAACAAAAAGATATCTGTAAAGAGGGGAATGGCAAACCTCTTCAGTATTCTTGCCTGCAGAATCCCATGGAGAGAGGAGCCTGGCAGGCTACAGTCCAGGTATCCACAAATATTAAAACTACCACCATGTGGCTATCAGAAAGGCCTTTGAAGAGTCTTCTACACTATAGAATATGCTATCGCTCAAATACTAGGAAAAGTAAAAATTCAGAAAGCAGGATTGTTTTTAAGCTTGAGAATCAAAGTTGTATTAATAATGACAAAGTTTGCCCTACTTTGAAAAAAAATCAAAATGTGACAATCTAAAATGAAACATTAAAAACTGACTGTTATCAAGATCCAGTAAACATTTTGTCCACCTTGGGTAAATTTTCAAAAATTAACATTTTTATAATTTAAATATGTATATATGTAATTTAATATATATGTTTTATATAACATATGCATATATAATATAGCGGCTGTGTATAGCATCTATAACAAATATGATATAGAATATGCAGTAAGCTATAAAATTAAACTTGAAGGAAAGAGTATCTATGAAAAGTGAAAGTGTAGTCACTCAGTCAGTCCAACTCTGCAATCCTATGGACTGTCTGTAGCCCGCCAGGCTCCTCTGACCATGGGATTTTCCAGGCAAGAATACTGGAGTGGGTTGCCATTTCCTTCTCCAGCTTCCCAACCCAGGGATTGAACCTGGGTCTCCCGCGTTGCAGGCAGATGCTTTACCCTCTGAGCCACCAGGGAAGCTATTAATCCCTGTGGATTAGCCATTTCTTGTTAGAGAACTCTTGATTGGTTTCCTGGTGGCGGGCGGACCAGATCCCAGCTTTGACTTGTGGGAGTTACAGGTCTTTCAACTTCACTGTAGGTAAACCAGATGACACCTGAGTGGTACCTACTCTTTCATCCTCTCCCTTACTTCTTCAATAAATGATAACAACCTGGGTTTTCCCGGGCCATCAGTATCAGTGTCATGGCCAAGGGGCAAGTTCACTGGCATCCCCCACTCAAACACAGTTGTGGAAACTTCAGAACTCCCTGCATATAAATAGGCTCTGGCCCCACACCCCAAAATGTGATAGATAGGGTCTCCTGCCCTATGCGTAATCTCCAGAAATCCATTTTATGAAAAGAACATTAGCTGAACCAGGTATCTCCCTCCTGGAAGCAGAGGGACTTCGAAACACACTTGCCACTAATCGTGAGGCATAAAGTTCTTTCCAAGTCCTGATCCACTGCGCAGACAGTTGGCATATCCACTTTACAAAGGCCGTCCCCTAACCAGAGCTCACACTGCAGCCTGGGGTCCAGAGCCAGCCAACTGCCTGGGCTTTGTTTTGCTTTATAGCCCTTGAGCTAAGAGTGACTTTTATTTTTAATACAATGGTCTTAAATGCTTACATAAATAGGTACCTATTAAGTCTGCCTTTTGCCCTCAATTTTGCCTCAAATATTTACTCTCTGGGTCATTAAGGAAGTATTTCCTGAAGGTTTCCTTTGCTGCCACCCAGCTCAAGCTATTGTTTCCTGTTGGAGTTACTGCAGTGATCCTTAGTGGTATCTCTGTCCACTTAGGTACCCCCATCCTCACCCCTCCACTGCCCATTTCTTTCTGCAGACAGCAGCCAGAATGCAAACCAGAGTATAATTTTTCCTTGCTTAGAGTCTTCCAACAGCTTGTCTGTTGTTCTTAAATAAAATCCAAACTCCCTACCCTGCTCCCCAAGCCTGGGGCCCCTGCCTACTTCCTCTCTCCTCACCAGTCACCCACCCATTCCCTCACCGTGTTCCAGTCTCCTTAACCTTCCCAGTCTTTCTCACGTCAAGCCTTTGACTATAAGCTTCATGGAGGTATGGACCTGGTCTTGCTGACATCATCCTCTCCAGAATGCTATCTGGCACAAAATAAGTACTCAATAAATATTTATTGACTAAATAAAGACCTTTAAATCTTCAAAGCATCCCTGTAAAGCAGGATTTTATATTTTAAATCTCCATTTATCAGATGAATAGAAAGAGGTTCAGGAAGGAGGGAAAATTTAGCAGATAGTAGAATCGGGATTAAGGACTTTCTGACTCCCTTCCCCACTATATTAGGTTCCCTTCATTCCCGCATGTGGATGCGTGAACTAAACTGAACTAAACTATGGCCTCCGTGAACACATGACCTTCTCCTAAAGGAATTGTCTTTCTCCTTGGATCAGAGTTGTCTGCTCAACATGCCCTGGTCCTGGCTGCTTCGTGGTACTAAACAATTCAAATTGAAGCTTGCCTGTAATCCCCTAAAGCCAGTGTCTGGCTCTGAGCTGCAGAGCCTTGTTTTTATGCTGGGATGTTCCCATGTAACTACTGCCTAGTAGAGAACTTAAAATACTGCCTGTCCACCTTCTCCTCTCACGTCCAGGAAGCATGAGCCAACCCTCTGATCAGAAGTCTGGGCTCCTGCGGTTTTTGCTGATGCTCAGATAACTCTTTATCTATAGTTAGAGTGGGGATTTGCTGGGGGCTGGGGAGTGATGTCTGATACATCATTGCAACCTTGCTATCTTTGCAGACTGTGGGCCTTTGTTGGATCTCTATCATCAATTCAGTTCAGTTCAGTTCCTCAGTCATGTCTGACTCTTTGCGACCCCATGGACTGCAGCACGCCAGGCCTCCCTGTCCATCACCCACTCCTGGACCTTGCTCAAATTCATGTCCATGGAGTCGGTGATGCCATCCAACCATCTCATCCTCTGCTGTCCCCTTTTCCTCCTGCCTTCAATCTTTCCCAGCATCAGGGTCTTTTCCAATGAGTCAGTTCTTTGCATCAAGTGGCCAAAGTATTGGAGTTTCAGCCTTAGTATCAGTCTTTCCAATATTCAGGAATACTCAGGACTGGTCATCATCATCAACCATAGTCTTTCTCAAACTTTGGTCATGCTGTTGCTATTCTCCTGATTTGTGCTCTACTTTCCTAATTTAAAAAAAAATTGTTATTTTGAAATAGTTTCCAAAAAGTTGTGGGAATTCACATATATATTTCATGTAGAGTCTCTGAATGATAACATTTTATTGAATTTGCTTTATTATTCTTTTTCATATATAAATGAAAGAAAAAATTATATATGTATAAATTTTCTGAATTTTTATCTTCATGTGTATGCAAAAACACATATATGGATAGATATAATGTATACATGGACTTCCCTGGTATCTCAGATAGTAAAGAATCTGCCTATAATGCGGGAGATCCCAGTTTGATTCCTGGGTCAGGAAGATCCCCTGGAGAAGATATAGGCTACCTACGCTAGTATTCTTGGGCTTCCTTGGTGGCTCAGATGGTAAAGAATCCGTGAGCAATGCCAGAGACCTGGGTTAGATCCCTGGGTTGGGAAGATCCCCTGGAAGAGGGCATGGCAACCCACTCCAGTGTTCTTGCCTGGAGAATCCCAGGGACAGAGGAGTCTGGTGGGCTGCCGTCTATGGGGTCGTACAGAGTCGGACATGACTGAAGCAACTTACCAGCAACAGCAGCAGCAAGCAACTAAACACAGCACAGTACATAATGTATGCATATGTTTAATTATGGAGCGGGTTGCCATTTCCCTCTCCAATGCATGAAAGTGAAAAGCAAAAGTGAAGTTGCTCAGTCGTGTCTGACTCATAGCAACCCCATGGACTGCAGCCCACCAGGCTCCTCCATCCATGGGATTTTCCAGGCAAGAGTACCAGAGTGGGTTGCCATTTTCTTCTCCAATGTATAGATATAATTTCTGAACTGCAGGGGAACGTGTTATGGATATGAGTATGTGTTTCTTAAAATGAAGGACATTCTCACATAACCAGAATATAATAATCAAAATTAGGATTTTGATTCTTCCAGGCTAATATTAGACTTTCCCAGTCCCTGCCCTGGGATCATTCATTTCTCCAAGGAGCCCTGGATTCTTTGAGACAATGATGACATTTAGAAACTGGTTTCTAGGCCTAGGCCCTCTCATTTAGCAGAGCTACAAAATACATGTACAATACATGGGTGTATGTATACGTCCACATACACACCCATACACATCTTCATCTAATTGTATCTTTACCTATCTATCTTATAAATCAAATATCCATTGAATTCCAATCCAGAACATAGGATTCATGCTGATCTGGCCCTTTTCCACATTTATTTCTTCCTTCTTTGACTGTTAAGTGAGCATGCGTGCATGCTAAGTCACTTCAATCACGTTGACTCTTTGTGACCCTATGGACTGTAGCCCACTAAGCTCCTCTGTCCATGGGATTCTCCAGGCAAAAATACTGGAGTGGGTTGCCATGTCCTCCTCCAGGGGATCTTCCTGACTCAGGGACCAAACCCATGTCTCTGATGTCTCTGCATTGGCAGGAGTTCTTTACCACTGAGCCATCAAGGAAGAAACCACAATTCCACTCTCCACAATGTATTTACTTATTTCATCAACCCTAGAATACACAGAGAGTGGTTTTAGAATTGCTAATCCATATAACAATGAAGAACAAACCTACTAACTAGATTTCAATATTTGCATAGTTATTTTTTTTCTGTATTGTGAGGAGTATCAACCAGCTCCTGTGTGTAGGTTATTTGGGTTCATTTTTATTCTTTCAGTTTTGTCACATGATTTATTTGAAACAGAGTTAGCTCATTTATCACTATTTGTATTGCATTTCAGGGTTTGTCCCTGATTCTTGATTTTTTTTTTTTAAATATGAAACATGGACATCCTTCCAAATGTCACTACTCTACAAAAAGTTGTCCTCTGAGAAGAACTCCTCCCAGACCCTGCACCCACCTCTCTAGTCTTTTCAGTTCTTTTTGGTCCTTTTCTACTCATCCCTGGAAATAACAAAGCTCATTAGTTTCTGATTTATCCCACCTGTATTTCTTTTTGCATAAATTAGGAGATGCAAGTACATCTTCTCATTTACCTTTCCTCCTTACACAAGAAGCAGCATATTATAGATGCTCTCTGTACTTTGATTTTTCTCACTTAGCAGTAATTCCTGGAAGTCACTCCTATCAGTTAGTAGAATTGAAAGTGAAAGTTGCTCAGTCGTGTTCAACTCTGCGACCCCATGGACTAAACAGTCCATGGAATTCTCCAGGCCAGAATACTGGACTAGGTAGCTGTTTCCTTCTCCAGCAGATCTTCCCAACCCAGGGATCAAACCCAGGTCTCCCACATTGCAGGCAGATTCTTGACTGAGCCACCAGGGAAGCCCAAGTTTGTAGAACCCATTCTCACTGTTCTCCACCATGACCTTGTTCTCTGCTGTGTGTGGATGTCCCAGCGCTGATCACCATCCTCTGTGGATGGGCATTTAAGTTGTTTCCAATGTTTGCAATTGCAAACAATGCTAGATGAATAAATTTACGCACACTTTACGGTGGGAGCTATATCTCCAGGGTAAATTCCTGCAAGTGAAACTGTTGGGTCAAGAACTAAAGGCATGCTAATTTGCTACGGTCAAATTCTCCACCACAAGGGTTGTACAGCTGTTTCTACCAGCAATGTATGAGAGTGCCTCAGGCAGTCCACTTTTTAAAAACTTACACAGACTTTGAAAATAACATGATTGAACTCAATCACTGTTCAGAAAAAGATGATAATCTGGGGAATAAATGCTGTGTCAACAAAAGATGAAATTATTATAGCACTGTCGGTGGACTGACTGCCAACGCCCTGCACCTGGGGTCCTATAACTGTATGCAAAAGGAAAACGTAAATGCTCAAGAAATGCTGATGATCAACCAGGGTCAAGGTCAGCCGTCTTAGTAACATAACCAGAAGGTTTAAGTGCAGGGTGAAAGGGCAGAAACACTGTCTCTGGGATCCAGGGTTGGTTGGTGCTTGGTCAGCGGACCTTACTATAGAATCTGACACATTCTACTTCCTTCAGATCTGGGATAGTCCAGTCTGTGAACACCAGGCCAGACTCCTAGGAGGTTCCTCACTATGTGCTTGGTCCACATGTTAGCCACATCGCTCTCTGTTCCCCACACCTCGCTAGATTTTCTTGTAACTGGAATCTTATCACAGCCTCCGACTGAAGCTTTGCCCAAGTGCTTACCTCCTCCCAGGCTCCTGTGCGCCTCATTTAGTTAATCCTTCCAACAAGACAACCACTTGCCAAGATCTCACAGAGACAAAGCAGGGCAGAGCGTGTGTGGAAATCCTGGTTTTGTGCCTGTATTTACTTTTTTCCAAGTCCAAGGCAATGACTTTTCTCTCTCGGCCAGGGTCCTTCAGATATAAGCCCAAGAATGAGCAGGAATTTGACAGTTTTGCTCCTTTTCTAAAACTGCCCCAAAGGCTGGGACCTGGAGGGGACCACTTTCGAGCTTGATGCCTGTGTCATGGACTGCAGGTCTCAAGCTTTGTTGTGTTGGCCAGAAGAGAAAAAATGTAAGATGTTTTCATGAAGAGATAAAGAAGCAGGCATACACAGGTCTACTTCCAAGTCAGCAACAAAGAAAGGGTCTCGTTTATTTATTTTTTAACCTGGTGCAAACTCTTATTTACCCAGAAAAACGCATTTACTTTGCTTCTTTTATTTCCCCATTGAGACGGGTTCCCAAGGCCAGGAAATGAAAGGGGCTGCAAGACATAAGCCATCTGTAAGCCGGCCTGCCATTCAGTATCTTTTCTTATACAACAGTTATTTGTAAACTAATCAATAAACTTTTCTTATTCTGTGCGCTCCTTTGGAACTCTTAGCAGCCGCCTGCTGAACCATGAAGAAACTTCGAATAGTGGTGATCTCCCTTCCACGCTGTTTCTTTCCCCCCATAGAACCCGCAAGCCAATCTGTGGTGTTTATATTCAAGGCCCTATGAAGCTAATCTGTATGGAAATAAAGGATAGAAATATTCAGATTGAGTTTTACTAAGTGAACCTGAGGTTTTCTGTTCAGCAAAATAGGCCAGGTAAATGCGTTTCTGATACAGAATAAATCACTCATATGAAGACCTATATTTCCCTTTTTGCCATTTTGCTTAGAAGTAAAGAATTCACAGCCTTCGGCATGGACTGTGAAAAGCCCAAGTCCCTCCCTGCAAGGTAGCTCCCCGAGCTGGACTCATTTTCTTCTTAGGTTCTGAGGGTCACACTCCCCTGGCTTGAGCTGCCAGGGCTCCTCACAAGTCCCCAAGAAGAGAGAGGAAAGGATGAGAGTCAGGGACACATTTATAGAGCACCTTACAAGCCAGAGCCCAGGTCCTCCACTGGGGAATCTTGAGTGTGAAAAGGACAGCCTCTGGCTTTGACTAATAGGATATTGTGTAAAGGTGTGGAGGTATCGTAGGGGAATAGGGGAGAGCATGCCAACAGAGAGGCCTGTGGCCAAGGCAAACTTTATGAAGCTCTTGATTCGAAACTAGGTCTTTTCATTCATTCCTTAGTCGTTTTTCAACCAATGCCTATTGAATGCAGGTAGCTTTTTAGGAAGATGGCAACGGACAAGACAGACAAGGTCCTTTCTGTCATCTAGCAGCTTAGTGTGTCCTAAAGCACAGCTCCAGAGGTGGGAAAGAAGAAAGTGGAGGAGAGGAAAGGCATTTCAGGCAGAGGGAAAGGGGGAACTGCTGCTGCTGCTGCTGCTGCTAAGTCGCTTCAGTCGTGTCCGACTCTGTGCGACCCCATAGATGGCAGCCCACCAGGCTCCCCCATCCCTGGGATTCTCCAGGCAAGAACACTGGAGTGGGTTGCCATTTCCTTCTCCAATGTATGAAAGTGAAAAGGGAAAGTGAAGTCGCTCAGTCTTGTCCGACTTAGCGACCCCATGGACTGCAGCCTACCAGGCTCCTCCATCCATGGGATTTTCCAGGCAAGAGTACTGGAGTGGGGTGCCATTGCCTTCTCCGGAAAGAGGGAACAGCAGGAGCCAACTCATGGAGTCAAGAAGTAGTCCAGTGCTTTTTGCCACTTCCCTGACACCTGAGGCTGGAATAAGCAGCTGGAATAACCTGGAAATAACCATGGCGAGGGCCATGTCATGAGTTCATCTGCTAGGCAGTGTGGAAAAACTAGAAGCTCCTCTCTGTTATAAATTTCCCATGTGCTTCTTCTATATCTCAGGCAGGGAACAACATAAATCATATTTTATTTTAGGGCAAATCTTCAAGCAGATCTTTCAGAGGCAGCTCTTTGGTTCTGTATGGCTGACATACTTCAGACTGTCTAGGAGCATAATTAATGCCACAGGGCAGAGGTTCTGACTTGGTCTTGAGGGAAGACCATTGGCCAAGGCCGCTCACCTGTGGCAAAGTGGTTACAGACTCGGGGCCGGAGCTTATATAGACGTGACTGAGCCTGCGTAGTCCATTTTGAGAAGCCAGTTGAAGGGGAAGTGTCTGAAGGCATGCTGGTGTATGAATTCTGAGCCAGGAATAGCCCTTCCTGAATTATCAGAATCCTGCCAGGAGTGAAATCAGCTCCTAGTAACTGACATTTGTAAGTTAACTACATGAAACTGTCAAAAGAGCAAAAATGGCAACTTCATATGGTTTAATAGTATGGGACTCTTGATATTTATCATCTCCCCAGATCTCACATCCCTCATTTGTGGTATATACTATGTTGATCCCCATTCCATAGCTGAAGGAACTGTGGCTTAGAAAAGTGACATAGATTCCCCAGAGTCACACAGCCAGAGGAACCAAGACACGGACTTAAGTCTGGTTGATGTCAAAGTCTGACCCTGACTGAGGTACAGGAGGTCTGCTCTCTACTTGTGGGAACCTCAGGGGCCATTGCTGGGCCCAGCAGGGCCTTTTCTACTCTGCAAATCAACCTCTGCGCTCCATGCTCAGAGGCCAGCCTGAGGGTGGCTGTCCCGGTTCCCTGCTTGGTTGGAACCACAAGGAGCTGGAGGACAAAGACACAGATGTTCTGCTTGAAACTTGGCTTCTGATGACAGGGAAAGGCCAGTCAGGATTCTGGAAGTGTTTCAAAGATGACTCAGTCTCTACCGAGGTTTCTCGTAATGACTGTCTCAGCACCTGTTTCTCCCGCCTCACCGCAGACCCTGTTTTGTCAAGACAGCTCCACGACTGAATTGTTAATATCAAAGCTGACAGAGCTGACAGCCCTTCCCCAGACCCTGCGTCCTCCGAGGGTGAGAGCAGTCAGCAGGAGCAAGCTGGGGACCCCAACATCCTGCAACTCTCAGGGTCTTGACATAGTCAGAGCTTCTGGCTGGGTCTCTCTCTTTCTGTCTCTTTCCCGCTACGTCTCCAGCAAGGGCCAGCTGGGAGTCGCACGGGCCCCCAGCTGAAGGAGGCTTCCTTTCAGCATGTGCTGTGCCATCCTCTTGGTGTAGGGCACGAACGTATCCAGTGGTGCCCTGGCTCTCACAGCTTCCACAGAGCAGAGGGGGCTGATATCGCCTATGCGTACAGTGCCCGGGCCAAACCAAGTCACTCATCATACCTATCCCAAAAGGGGCTGGGGAAATGCAATCTGACTATGTGTCTGTGGGATACAACCCCAGGTGTGTTTGTTGAGGGTGTCAATGACTTCTGCAATCTGCTCAGCATAGTGAAGAGGAAAACGGGCTCATCCTTTGGCCATTAGATACAGCTCTGCTAGACACAAAGGCTCAGGAAAGCTAGTTCAGTAGGACAAAAGCTGAGCCAAACAAATTCTAACAACCACAGACATCATGAAGGTGCCTCTGAGTGCAATCCCATCACTGAGTGTGGCTGTTGTGATAAGAGGCTAGCTTCCAATGAGTGCAGAGCGTTTGCTTTCCTGCATGTCTCCATCTTGCTAAGGCATCTCTTTTCCCTTGGTCTCCTACCCCAAGTAAGCCTAGGCTCGGAAAGTAGCCCTACTTGAATAAGCAATAAAACTTAGACACTGCATCCAAATAATCCTTCTAGACTAAAGTCAATGGTAATTTTGTGGGGGACTATGCCAAAATACCATTCCAGGATCCCTGTCTGAGTGAGTCAAGACAGACAAACATTCTGAGAGCTTGCTTTAGACAGATGTCAGTCACTGGGATGAATTGCACACTGTAAATTGATGATATTTAATGTTCACGTCAAATAAATGAAACCTGTTTATACATAGTTTATGTCTTTATGTAATAGAAGATACTGATGAGTTCTTACAAATTCTGACCTGTCTGATGTGAGGGCAGAGAGCTTACAGGCACCACTAGGAGAAAAGTGAAGAGGAACTAAAGAGCCTCTTGATGACGGTGAAAGAGAAGAGTGAAAAGCTGGCTTAAAATGCAACATGAAAATAACTAAGATTGTGGCATCTGGTCCCATCACTTCGTGGCAAATAGAAGGGGAAAATGGAAGCAGTGACAGATTTTTTCTTGGCTCCAAAATAATGGCAGACAGTGACGGCAGCCATTAAATTAAAAGACACTTGCTCCTTGGAAAGAAAGCTATAACAAACCTAGACAGCATATCAAAAAGCAGAGACGTCACTTTGCTGACAAAGATCCGTCTAGTCAAAGCTATGGTTTTCCCAGTAGTCATGTACAGATGTGAGAGTTAGACCACAAAGAAGGCTGAATGCTGAAGAATTGATGCTTTTGAACTGTGGTGCTGGAGAAGACTCTTGAGAGTCCCTTGGACTACAAGGAGATCAAATCAGTCAGTCCTAAAGGAAGTCAACCACAAATATTCATCAGAAGGACTGATGCTGAAGCTCCAATACTTTGGCCACCTGAATTGAAGAGCCAACTTGTTAGAAGAGACCCTGATGCTGGGAAAGATTGAAGGCAGGAGGAGGAGGGGGAGACGGCAGATGAGATGGTTGCATGGCAACGCTGACTCAATGGACATGAATTTGAGCAAATTCTAGGACTCAGTGGAGGACAGAGGAGCCTGGCATGCTGCAGTCCATGGGGTGAAAAAGAGTCAGACATGACTTAGTGACTGAACAACAACAGCAAAGAGAAAAGAAGAAGACAAAGCTACTGATTTACTAAACATCAGGGCATTACATAGGTCTACTTCATTTCCTTAAACTCCATCTAAATCTGGAGGAGATGGAGCTGGTGGGTAGAGATTTACATAAAGTGTTTATGCCAACACAAGCTGTCTTTTCTTGCTTCTTTTCTTATTTAAGTCAAATGATCATGCCTAATGTAAATACAAAAATATGACAATGCTAAGAGTATGTCACAATTGTTACTATCTCTACCACTAACATCATTTATTAAAGAAGTGTTTCTTTAGTGTCTACCATGTGCTGTACATGGAAGACTGAATGAGGTGCATAAAGTCCTTGATCTCATGGAAATTATATTCTGGCAGAGACATGGACAGTGATTGAGGAAACAAGTACTTATATAATGGAATTTCAGGTAATAGGACTCTTTTAAAGGAAAACAATACAAGGAATGAGGTTGATGAATGGCATGCTGGCTTTAGGGAGGTAGTCAGAGATACTTCTCTGAAGAGGTAATATTAGGCCAAGAAATGAATGAAATGAGTGATGAGTCATTGAAAAGTTTGGGAGAAGAGTTGCAGGTAGAGGGAACCACAAATACAAGGGCTCTGACATGGGAATGAATCTAGCGTGTCTGTAAGCACCAAGGTCAATACAGTGGAACAGAGCCAGTGAGGCAGAATGTGGGAGGGGAGTCTAGAGAGATAGATAGAGGTAAGATCACGATAGCCAAGGCAAAGAGTCTGGATTGCATTCACTGTGTGATACAGAATCATTGGGGTTTTATGAAAAAAGAAGTGACATGATCCAGTTTATGTGTACCTTGACCAAGCTCACTCTGGCTGCTGTGTGAAGAATCGACTTTGGGGACAAGATTAGAAGAAAGGAGATCTGTTAGTGTGTTTCACAGGTCCAGCTTAGAAATCTTGGTGGCCATACAGGTGGTCAGAAGAGTCAAAATTTTGATATATCTTAAAGGAATAGCCAACAGGACTTACTGATGAGTTGGATGTAAGGACGATGGAAAGAAAGCAAGGACAGCTGCTTAGTTGTTGTTGTTGTTGTTTTTTTAATTGAGCAGCTAAGTACAAAGCAGTACCTTTTACCAAAAGGGTAAGGAATGAGTCTGAGGAGGGAAATCATGGATTCTAGTTTGCATTCTAATGTTTGAGATGTTTATTCATCATCCATGTGGATATGTCAACTATGCAGATGAATGTGAATCTGGATTTCCAGGGAGACATCAGAACTAGATATAAATTTAGAAGTCACCAGCAAAGAGTTGGTATTTAAAGCCAAGAGGCCATATGAGGTCATCTTGAGAATGAGTTGTGGCTATGGGAAAGAAGAACATTAAGGTCAAAATCCTTGAATGAATCAACATTAAAGATTGGGAAAAGACCAAAGAATTGGATGGGCCAATGATGCTGGAGGAAAACCATGGAAGTGTAGGGACTGAAAAGCTAAGATTTAAAAAAAAAAATGCTTTAAGAAGAAATACCCTGACCAAGTATACCAAATGACACTGAGAATTCAAAGACAATGCAGTCTAAGATGGGAACTGGGTTGAAGGAGAGGAAAATGATGGGGTTTCACAAGAGCTGTTTCAGTGGAGCAGTAGTGAGGTAAGCTTTGAAGTTTTCTGAAAGGGTGGCAAAGAAATGGGTTGAGTTAGAAATAAAAAGTTGTGAGGTCAAGAGAAAGTTTCTTCGTTTGTCAGAAGGACATCTTTTGGCATGTTCAAATGCCAATGGGAATGATTCACTCAGTTGATGACACAGGCGATGGAAAAGTAACTTTATGAACAAAGTCCTTGGATGGATAAGGGTGGGTAGGTTGAGAGAGCAATGGAGATGTTTGAGTCATCATAACAGCAGAGAAGAAAAGACTGAATCTATATGTAGAAATGCAGGTAGAATAGAGAAAATGCTCTTCTGATTGATAAGGTAAGAATCAAGGTCACCTATTGACAATGAGAGTTGGCTGCCTTAGGAGTCAAAAGACATGCCAGTGGTCATCTGGATAAACGGGAGAAGGTTTTGACTGGGGAATTGTGTTTAGCTTTTCAGATGGTGCTTAAGATCCACTTGTGATATGTGGTCATACATCTAAAGTGAGGCCAGTAAGCGTGTGCCTTTTCCTCCAGCCACATTCTGCTTCAGGCACGGAGGTCCTGTCATGGAGCAAGAAGAGACATGAGTTCTAACAGGGGTGAGGTTTACCATCGCAGCAACAGAGGGATGGGGCAGAAACTGAGAGGGAAAGAGTGTTATTGTAGGGATGGACTGTGGAATCCAAACTGGAGAAAGGTGGGTGATCATGTGTGAAGCTAGGATTGGGGTCTGTGTTGGGGGTAGGCACTGTTTGTTGGGGAGTGTAGATTAGAAGAAGTCATTTGTTCATTGCTGAAATGTCTGAATGTTATCACCTAGATATAGAAAATACTGTGGCTGCTAACAACATACAGATTTGAGGTGTAACTTTGGAAGAGGATGGCTGATGTGTGCTAGAGAAAAATCACTAGAAGATCACCATCCAGAGAGAAGAAAATATAATAAGAAAATATCGATGTTATTTTTAGACTGCAGCTACTGAAAAGAAAAAAGTTGGGGTGGGATGGATTCCTAACTTGAAAAAATTATTTTGACTAGTGATTCCTACCCAAATGCATTGTCTCTTTTCTTAGCAGTTTTGAGGTCTGTTCACGCAATTTGTTGCTAATAATGAAGTATTAGCAGTGAGATAAATGACTTTTTTTTTTTAAAGGAAGACAAGACACAGCTAATCTTAATAATAATCTGACAGCATATGACTCACGTTGACCATTTTTTCTTGAATGTGAGAGAAGAGACGAATTTAGAACAGGGTGGGAAATGCTATGGATTCCACAGCCTCTCTTGGCAATAATGCAAACTGCAGGGAGCGACCTTGAACTGACGTGCCATTAATAGTTGTGGTGATGGTGCATGTTTGTGGTGTTGTGTAATTCCCGTGTAATCTGTGGGGCTCACAGACATCTGGACACCCCACGGGGGCATGCTAGTCATGTGAATGACGCTCAGTGTGCGAGTCTCTGTGGAGACAAGAGGGAGGGGGTGTTGCGTGCTAAGCTGTAGGCAGACAATGTAGTCTCTTGTGGAACTGGCCCCCGTGGATCCCACTTGCTGTGCACACGCTCCTTCATGATGGGCCTTCACTCCTCTTTCCACCTAGAAATAGAGCTCATTTCCCACGATTTGTTCTGAGTTGACCTGTGGCTTGTTTTGACTAACAAAGCGTGGTCAAAAGGACATGGTGTGACTTCTGAGCATAGGCCTCAGGAGACCATGCAACTTCTGCTCTCGTTTTTCTGGAACATGGACACCTCCACATAAAACTCCAGGCTAACACTTCAAAGGGTGAGAGGCCCTACAGACAGCTGGCCCTGACAGCTGGACTTGTAAAGGAGGCTGCCTCTGTTAGGTCACTAACTGACTGCTGCCATATCCATGCCCCACACCAAGGCCAGTAGAACAGCCACCCTGCTGAGCTCAGCCCAAACTGGCAACCCTTGGAGCTATGAGCTGGGGAGTGGACTATTGTTTTATGCCACTAAGTTCTCTGGTTGTTACACAACAATAGAGAGTTGATGTAACCCGTAAGAGTTACTAACAACAGAAGCAAGGGAGGGGGAGACGTAACATTTATTGGGTACCTACATGGCTGTTAAGTAACTCCTGAGAATATTATCTTGATTTTTGCCTGAGAACACCTCTGTAAGGAGGGATCACAGTTTTCCCCAGGGAGGATACTTAGTAACTGCTCCAAAGTTGCATGTCTAATGAGTAATAGAGCTTAGATAAAACATGCCCAAATCTCACTCTTGAAATATATCAGTTTCACAACTTCAACTCTTAAAACATCTTCCTAAGTTTTGGCATATGTTTATACTATCAAAAGTACTATTTATTTAAGGCTATATTTTTTAATTGGCTCACATGAATAAGTAAACAAATAAATATATTTAAAGCAGAAGCACTTTGTTACTAGGACAATGGCCATGGCTAATGTTAATTGCATGCTTTCCCCAGGTGAGCTCCCTCCTGATTACTTTGTAGGAATTAATTGCTTTAATCCTCAACGCAGCTCATGGAGGTTGGAGCCACTGTGTTCATCATCCCCTTTCTGCAGACGAGGGAAATGAGGCACGGGATTAGGCGCATTGTCTAACTGACAGTTAGGCTCAGTGTCACTAAAGAAATAAGTGGCAAAGGCATGCTTTATGCTACTGTCACCCAGCAGGTGGAGGCCAGGGATGCCATGCTGAACGTCCAGTGAGGCACAGTGCAGCCTTCCCACCCCAAGAGAACAGCATCCAGCCCGAGTGTCAACAGCGCCAAGGTTAACAAATCCTGTTTCTGCCTTTCTAAATGGTACACAGAAGCAAGTATCACTTGCAGTGACTAGAAACTCTGCAAAAACCAAACAAGACTGAAGATTCTCTCCAGAAGCTGTTGCTTGCCAAGGCTAAGAGCCTTGGGATCTCTCTTTTTCTTGAAAAAGTGATTAGCAAAATGTTAGAGGGAAGGTAAAGGCTGGCCCCCTACAGAGACTTTCTCCTTGATATAATCAGAGGATTATGAGACTTAAATTGGAATGAACTCTTCTCATGTGTTTCTAAGTTATCTACACCATGTCTGTGTACCTATCAAATCATGCCATAATCCACTGGCACATAGGCTGTCTTGGGAAATGTGATGCTAGTGGGCAAATTGTGCTTCTCCAGCTCAGCCCCTGTTTTGTAGATAAAGTTTTATTGGAGCATAGTCACACTCATTTGGAGAAGGCAATGGCAACCAACTCCAGTACTCTTGCCTGGAAAATCCCATGGATGGAGGAGCCTGGTGGGCTGCGGTCCATGGGGTCGCTAAGAGTCAGACACAACTGAGTGTCTTCACTTGCACTTTTCACTTTCATTCGTTGGAGAAGGAAATGGCAACCCACTCCCTGGAGAACCCCAGGGACAGGGGAGCCTGAGTCGGACACGACTGAAGCGACTTAGCAGCAGCCGCAGTCACACTCAGTCATTCATGTATTGTGTCTGGGAGCTTTTGTGCTACAAAAAAGGGTGGCTTAATGGCTGGGGAGGCCATTGGCCTTCAAAGCCTAAAATATTTCCTCTCGGACCATTGACAGGAAAACCGTGCTGCCCTGCCTAGAACTATGCTTGATTCATAGTAGGCACTCAGTAAATATTTGCCTCATCAGTCAAGCCCAGGGAGACACCGTCTGGGGCTAAAATCCTCTTTCTCCATTTCTCTTTCCTCCCTTTCCAACAGCATTTCCCTTCATTATCTGTTAGTTTGTTTATTTCTTTTTGCATTTCCGTGTTGCTCATCACAAACGACAGCTCCATTCTTTAGAACAAACACTTTGTAGCTGAAACCGCGAGCTACTCCATTGTAGGGCTCAGAGATATAAATGGGTCTCCCTCTGAGGCGATGGTGATGGATCACCGGCATCCAGGAGTCTGAGCCCTTCCCATTCTCCTTGTAGCTGTTGGCATTCACCGCACTCTCTCAGCTCCAGCGCTAAGGGATATATAATAGACACGGGAAGACCTATAAAAGTAACATCTGAAACTGCCGCAGAGCTGAGTATTGATTTATTCATTACTATAAATTTTTTGTCATTACTATGCAATTGCTCTATCTCAGGAAGAATTGATAGATGTGGTTGGAAGCTGCAACCCACTGTGCAAAAACTTTTCCCCCCTTCTGTAATTTCCCGTAACTCTTCTAAAGAATCATTATTCCTTATTACATGGCTCTGGCATGCCACCTATTTAGATAAATGTGTGAACAAGTGTGCAGTAAATATTCATAGTGGCCCATGTGTCAACGATATATGTCACTAATTAGATAATTTAGTGGTTCAAATAAATAAATAAGAAAATAGAAGCACACCCAGGAAAATAGTGAAATAAAACACAGACTCCTTGTAGGAATCTGGGGGAAAAGGACAGCTTTTTGGGCTATAGTATCATCTTCTGTGCTGGCCAGTCAGAAGGCCACAGAAGGAGTGAATGAGGCTCTTTATACATGGGAGAAAGCCGGACCCACAAGGGCATAATCTGGCTGGGTCTTGTCAGCAAGTCGCATACTCGTTACCTAGACTTGTCCACTCTGGAAGGTCTCAGGGGGTTCGGTGGCTATTTGTCTCTTCCATCCTGTTTGTTCTGTTGAGTCTGCTACTAATGATTCCATTAATACAAAGAGAACTAGTCTCAGAGTCTGAAGATGATGAGTTCAAGTCTGACTCTAATGGGAAGCGGGTAAGTTCCTTATTCAACTCAGGCCTCAGTGTTCTTATCTGTAGAATGGGGATACTTATAATTTTGATGATAATAACAATGATGGTGATGCACAAATGAGGTAATGGAGGTGAAAGCCCTTTGCGGAGCTCAGAGTTTCAAACAGGCCTCAAAACAGGTTTCGTTTTGTTTTAAGCAAATTATCTCAAAGAAAGTGGAGCAGGCAGACCGAGCAGCTATTCAGGGACTCAGGAAAAGAGGAGCTACTGTTTACTGGGGCCTCTTTGTATCAGGCATTGAACTAGACCCCTTCTATGGGTTATCAAAATCCAACTCTGTACAGTAATGGATGTTTTTCACATTTTGCAGATGGGGAAACTGAGGATGAGGGACATTCCACGTACTTTGCCCAGGACCACAGACCTAGTAAGTGACACCTGACGCAAGTCTGTATCTCTCTGGCTTTCTCTGCACATCCTCTATACTACTACCAATGACATGCTGTGTTGCCTCCAGGTTCAAATTTAAATGACATTTTAAAAAAAAAAAAAAAATCAAAGACAAGACTCTAATCTATGTTGTTCAGATAGCATGACTGTCTTGACCAAACTCAAAGAGTGATCTTCCCCAACTGAACATTTGTGTACTGCTATCAGCCCTGGGATTTCTTTGGAAGGAATGATGCTAAAGCTGAAACTCCAGTACTTTGGCCACCTCATGCGAAGAGTTGACTCATTGGAAAAGACTCTGATGCTGGGTGGGATTGGGGGCAGGAGGAGAAGGGGATGACAGAGGATGAGATGGCTGGATTGCATCACTGACTCGATGGACGTGAGTCTGGGTGAACTCCGGGAGTTGGTGATGGACAGGGAGGCCTGGCGTGGTGCGATTCATGGGGTCGCCAAGAGTCAGACATGACTGAGCGACTGATCTGATCTGATACAAATGTAGTTACCCCAAACAGTCAGTTTGATTAAGGGCTTCTATGGAGACCTCATGAGGCGGTGTTAAACAAAAGTAATTGCAACTACTGAATTCTGCAGTCTGGCTGACTAGCTCCCAATCCATGAATCTAGCCTCAGCCCTTTCCAGTGGGGTGTTAGAATCTGAGGGAGAAGGCGTCACTCCATGAAACAGCTAAAGCCAAGTCTTGCAGACATGTCTAATCTAGCCATGGCCTTGCCTGGGCATGTTAATCGCTTAAATGTAGATAGGATGAGTCTTGCACACTACTATTAAGCAATCATACAGAAAGTGAACATGCTCATCTCAGCCCTAGGGCTGGCCAGATTATCTGATCAAGGGCCCGCCTTTCTGGTTTGGGTCTATCTAGTCATAACTGAGAACACTCATTCATTTAGCAAATATTTAATTTGCACTTGCTGTGTGTTAGTAGCTATGGAAGAGACTGGGAATGCAAGGATGAATTAAACGTATGTGATTACACCTACTCATGAAACGCTGGTTAGGAGCCCTTGCTGTAATTGTTGGACAATAAAAATGTAGACAAATGGATGGGTAAATGGAAGTGTCTTAATCACCTTGGCATTTTAAAGCTTCCTTCCGACCCTCAAGAAGGTTCTGAACCATTTATTAATATAACTATGACTGACTTTAGTACCAGAAGGAGTCTCCAATTCCAGACTCTTGTCTCTTGCTGACTTACTGTTTTGTAGCCAAGTCCTTCCCAACTGTTATTTTGGTCGCACTGTATGCAAGGAATAGAATCAGGGTTCATCTCTACTTATCTCTTTGAACCTCCTTGGGATCCACCCAGTAACCAATTGAGGGCCCACAGAGGTGGAATTCTACAAGCTGGATAAATGAATAGATGCCAGTCAATGGGAGACTGATGAGTGGAGAGGGGAACAGGAATCATATTGTTCATCCTTGTTCTTCCAACATCAAAATCATACCTGATATATAATAGGTTATTATAGGTTTAAAATATTATAGGTTTATAATGAGAAGGGGGCTTCCCTGCTGGCTCAGAGGGTAAAGTGTTTGCCTGCAATGTGGGAGACCTAGGTTCGATCCCTGGGTCGGGAAGATCCCTTGGAGACGGAAATGAGAGGGTGGTTAGGTGATTGAATAAATAAGCACTTGGGTGACTGAGGAAGTGATGCATGGAGGGATGCACCTATGCCTGGATAAATGGTTACCTTACTGGATTGGTTATTGGGTCAATGGGTGCATAAATGGAGGAACTGATACACAGTCGAGCAATTAAAACAGGGAGTATGGGTGGATGCCTGCATCATCATCAGTAAATGAGTGGGCAAGGGATGAAGAGCTGAATGGATGAGTGACTATATGGATGTATAGTTGCCTGGATGCAACTTGGGAGGATCAAGGGGTAAGCGTGAATAAAAACATGGATGGTGGGATGAATGCCTGGATTATAGCATTAAAGCCTGTTGGGTGCTGAGAGAGGACAGGCTGATACTTAAACTCTGTCCCGATTATGGCCAAAGTAAACAATCCTCCTGGTTTAGGGGAATGAGGATGCTGGCTTTGGGAGGATTAAGGGCATCACACACAAGGGCATGGAAAGTCTGACTGGCTGGCCAGAAGAGTGATAATGACTCGTGGTTTCCAAGCACTGTTTATAAAACAACCAAAGAGGCAATGAGTGTGTTTATTGGGTTCCTTGAGGCCACAGTGAGGAGGGCGGTAACCTCAGCAGGGACAGCCTCATGTAAAAGGCTGGCCAGCACAGAGTGCGTGACCGCTAGCCTGGAGGCTGCAGGCCCTCCGTAGCCACACGGCCTCCTTGCTATCTGCTAGCCTTTTTCTTTCTCGCTTCCTGTCTCTTTCTCCTTCCTCTTTCTCCCTCCCTCCCTCCTTCTTTCCTTCCTTCCTTTCCTGTTTCTTTGCTTTCTCATTATCAGACGTGGATGACCAAGGGCCAGGAAGACCCTTTTGGAAACTGCCCCATGCTTTGCCTTGATGTGTGGAACTTCACCCAGGAGGCATCTAGACTTCTGGTTGAGCCAGCTGGACGCTTTCCCTGCCCAGGGTGATTTACATCGTTTGTGTGCAGACTGACTGAGAGGAACTGTGCTACAGGAGGGTGAGGAAAGAGCTTGGAGCCAAACAGAAATTATAGTCTAGTGACCTTGGAGGGTTTTCTAAACTCTGATTCTGCTGTATCTGATAAACACAATGGAGAAAGAGTGTAAAACTAAAAACACTTGCTTCGTATGATTATTATATAAAAGAGATAATATGAAAAAGCAGTACTTGATTGACACATTCTAGGCGTCTTATAAAAGGTATCAATTCTTTTTTGTTGTTAACTGCTTGATCTCTCTTCTATAGTTAGGGCACACCTGCCCCCTATGAGACCTGGGTATAGGTGGGCTCACTCATCTGGTCTCTTCAAGACTTACAGAAGACAGTTTGGCAGCTTCTCAAAAAGTTAAACATGGAATTACCATATGATTCAGCAATCCCACGCTTAGGTATATCCTCCAAAGAGCTGGAAGCCAGAACTCAGGCAGGAACTTTTGCACCAGTGTTTTATAGCAGCGCTGTTCACACTAGCAAAGAGGTGGAAATAGCACAAATGTCCATGAACGGATGAATGAGTAAACAAAATGTGGTCTATCCAAATGATGGAATATTACTCAGCCTTAAAAAGTAGCGGGATTCTGGGTTGAGCTCCCTGTGTCCCACAGCAAATTCCCACTGGCTCTCTATTTTACATATGGAAGTGTATGCGCTTCCCCTGCCGCTCTCTCAGGGCCTGCCGCCCTCTCCATCCCACACTGTGTGCCCAGGTCTGTTCCCTAAGAGGGAGGGGACGTGAACACGTGAGGCTGATTCATGCTAATGTATGGCAGAAACCAGCACAATATTATAAAGCAATCATGCTCCAATGAAATTTTTTTAAGTAGTGAAATTCTGATAACACTATACAACATAGATGAACCTTGGAAACAGTAGCCTAAATGAAGTAAGCCAGGCACCAAAGGACGGTTATTGGATGATGCACTTATATGTGGTGACCTCGTAGAGACAGAAAGTAGACTAGAGGTTACCCCGGACTAGACGTTCCCTGGGGGAAGGAGGAGTTACTGTCTCATGGGTGCCCAAGCTCTGTTTGAGATCATGAAACGTTTTGGTAATGGATAGTGGTGTGGGTTGCACACATTGTGAATGCAAGTATACAACTGTATACTTACAAATCATTATAATGGCCGATTTTGTTGTGTGTATTTTAATCTCATTAAAAATCACCCCCCACCCCCACCTAAGAAAATCCTAAAAAAATAAAGCAACAACCATACCTGTGCCTGTGAGCTACAAAGGTGAAGACCCTGGTGCACCTCCATTCGTGGGTCAGAGACCCAGCTAAGGTAGTTAATCTCAAAATATAGTTAAGCTGTTCTAGCACAGGTTGGCTTTCCGGGATGGGAGGCAGGGGTGACCAGCATCAGTGGTCCTTTTTCTCATGTTCCTACAGGCACTGCTGTCTTATCGTTAATCTCACTGGCTTCAATGAGATAATTAATTATTAACTGTCCCTCGGACCACCAAGCCCATCAAGGGCAGGATCCTGCCAGGTCCCAAGATGAGTTGGGTCTCGAGACATGTTCTAGTTATGCTCCGAGCTTTGCCTCACATAGCGCTTGCGTGTTATGTAGTAATTGCTCGTGCAGGATCTCTCCTCCCCCACGGACATCACCATCCATAAGGAGAGACGGCATGTCAACTCGTTCACTGCTGGATGCCAGTAACACACACATAGGAGAGACTCCAGATGAAATGTTTAAGAAAATGAATGCGAAACTTGGTCTTCTTCAAAAAAAAATGTCCAGAGAGAGGTTTGGTTCACCATTCAATCCCCAGCTGCTAACACAATGTCTGGAAGGAGAGGATTTAGTTGGGGTTCTTTGATTGTAAGCAACGGAAGCCAACTCTGATGATCTGAAGCATAAAATGTGAGATGTGTTGAAAGACACTGGGCAGGTCACAGATTACAGGGAAGAGATGGACCACCAAGACTTGGAAAGGCCAGTGGCCTCGAATTCACAACCAGCCTCTTTAGCACAGAGACACTGGAAATGATTTAGCTGCCTTTGCTTTTGGACTGAGAGAGTGTGCTCAAAGTTTACATTTCTGAAAGTGAACGAATGACTTCACTACGATCTTAGCAGAAGGAGGAGAATGGGCTCTGGACAGACAAAGCCAAAGGTGCAACCCGTGGTCAGGAGACTGTCAAGGAAAGAAAATGCAAAAACCAAACTTGGAAATGCCCCATCCAGTGACGATGGAAGGGATAATGTCAGGACTGTCCTCACCCCTGCCCCCCGCCATCATCTCCGAGAAGCCTTGAAGACCGCCTTACCCCATCACCCTTCCTGTTCCCAGATACTTAGAAGCTTTGAAAAAGTGCCTGCGTCAGGCTGAGGAGGCCACAGTTGAACCAAGCAAGACTTTTCTGGCCCAAACATAGAATGGCATACGTGGAAAACCCGAGCCCTGCTGGAATCCTGTTACAATATGTGAAGAGCCAGAGCCTCAATTATGGGTACTCTGAGGGCAGAATTTCAGACTTTGCTCTGGCTTTTGTCAGCTTAAGACTCTTAAGGTAGTTTACACAGAGATTTGTATGTCTGAATTTTTCCCTGGCAGGTTCTCATTATAACCTAGATAACACAAACCCCAAATATTTGTGGTTGGCAACAATGAGGAATGTTCAAGTTGTCTGACATCTTCTAACCGTGCAGATCACCTCCCAGGATCAGCAGTCAGCCCTGAGACAAAGAGACACAGAAGGATGGTGGGAAATTTTTCCATGGTTTGTGCAGAGTCTGAGTTTAAACTTCTCTAACACCTTTGATCTCTCCCTCTGTCTCATCTAAGCCACACACACACACACACACACACACACACACCCCATACACCCCAAACCTTTTTGCCCTCCGAGCTAAGAAAGGACAATGTTGCTGTCTAATCACCTAATCTCGCATCACTAACTAATGCCTTCCAACAGTACAGGAGAGGAACGGGCCATCTCAGTTTGCTTTTTGCATTTTCTTTCCTTGGCAGTCTCCAGGCCATGGGTTATACCCTTTGCTTCCACAGCAAGCTGGTTTCAGATCTTCCTGAGTTGAGCAGAGCCACCAGACCACGTCGGTAAACAGAAGACTGTTTACATAAAAAATATAGATTTCCTTTAAGCACTTGGCTTAAGCCTTTAGTCAGTCGTATTTATGTTATTATTGTTTATGTTCCCAGAAGTCAGCAGGAGGATGGCCTTGCTGCAGTTTATGCGGTTTCATGATTCACACTTGATGAGGCAGCTATCTTGCAGGGCGGGGATGAGGCGGGGGTTGGGCAGAGTCAGGGAAGCACTGAGAAGATTAGAGCAAGCCCACTTGTGGGATCCATGGCCTTAACGTGATGGTCCAGCCAAGGGCCCGGGGATTTCTGAGTCAGTCTTTCAAATTCCCAGACATGTTTATCAGTTTTGAGTTTCAAAACGGGCCCACCCAGAATAAAGTTCTGTTTGCACCTGAAGTTTCATTTTGGCTGCATTTTGGGGGATTCTCCCCGATTTCCAAGCTCCTTCCCCAGCTGTCAGCCCGACAATGTGCTCGGCTCCTCCACCGTCTCTCGGGTCCTGTAAGCACCCGGCAGTGTCCTGCGGGGCCAGCCTGCAGGTGGCCGCTGGTGGAGCCCCTTCTCCGCACAAGAACTGCCCATCCTGCCGTGTCTCTGGACTTCGGTGGGAGCGGGTGTTGGAGAAGGGGCGCCTGATCCCCAGGGCCATAGGTTTGCCAGCATGGAAACTTGGTGGGTCATCCCGTGAGCTTTCACCCATGGCATGTCCAGCTCAGGGCCACGTTAACGAGTTCAGAGCCAGATTTCCAAGACAGGATGAGCCCTAGTAAGAAAGAGGGCACACTCTCTTTTATGAGCTTTGAACAGAGTGGACAAGAACCTGCATTTAGGAGACATTCAGATCTTTTTTGTTTGCTTGATTCTTTGTTGTTTTTGTTTTTAAGACCTCACTCTGCTTCTTGTTAGCCCTGTGGCTTTGGGGAAATTTCTTAACCTCTTTGTGCCTTGATTTTCTCGTCTGTAATTGAGACGGACTCTGTACCTCATAGGCTTCTGAGAGGATTAGATGAGATAATGAGTGGAAAGCACTTGGCATAGCAAGTGGTGAATAGTACATTCATAATGCCTAGTAGCAAGATATAAAAAGTATTTTTATTACTAAAGGCAGCTAGCAGAAAAACAGAGAGAACAGAGAGGCTTCTGAACCAGGAGGAGAATAAGCCAGGAGGAATTTCCTGGGCCAGCCATGTTGCCCATGGAGGTGTGTGTGTGTGTGTGTGTGTGTGTGTGTGTGTGTTGTTTATGGCTTTCATGTGAGATGCTGGGAATATTTCAAGGAACTTCAAGTTGCCAACTCTCCTAGGAGCTGTTTGAGAACCAGAATGCTTAGGGTATATATCCAATTATGGATGCCTTGTCCTCTCAGACCACAGAACCATCCTTTAATCAATTCTTCTGGGCCTCACATGCCCTGGACCCTTGATATTTTGACTTGGAAGCTTCCTCTGATTAAACCTCTGGTCACATGTGGCCACTAGATTTGAATTAGTGTTTGGGGGCAATGTCTATTATCAAAGTCGGCTGACTATAACCACCAGAACTCTCCTCTGAAGCTAAACCATTTGTTCCATGATTCCTTTATTACAAATATTTGTTGAGTACCTACCAAGTACCAGGCTTCATACTTAGTGCTGAGGATATTACAGTGAGTAAAACATACAAAACTTTATCATCATGAACATAGATTCTACTAAGGGAGACAATTATAAATGATCATAAAAAGAAATACAGAGTCTAGCTTGTTGTCAGTGCTATGCAGGAAAACTATAAGTTTCTACGAGAACATGTGGGAAGGTACCTCAGCATCTGGGGTGAGGGTTGTCAGGAAGGTTTCTCTGTGGGAAGAATGTTTGAGTTGAAAAATGAGAAGGAATTAGCAAAGCTAAATGGGCTGGATGGAGACTGAGAAGAGCCCGAGGGTGTTCTGGTTGCCTCCTGCTGTGTAAGAAATCACCCTGAAATGGTAGTGGCTTCTCACAGAACTTCAGTGAGAAGTTCCCCCAGTGCTGTGGTTGGCTGGGCTCAATTGGGTGGAATTTTGCTCGGGTTGCACATGGGTGTTGACTGGGACTGGACTGGACATCCAAGGCGGCTGTTCAGATAAGTGGCTGTTGCTGGTTGTGGGTTAGGAGCTCAACCAGGCTTGTTGACTAGAGCATCTCCATGTGGTCTCTGGGCTTACCAAAGCATGATGTCTGGGATCAGAGTGGGAGCATCCCGTGAGAGGTATCTGAGGGGTCCAGGTAGAACCTGCAAGACTCTGTATGACCTGGCCTCAGTAATTCCAGAATGTTACTCCTCTCTCATTCTGAGGCAGTTCAAGAGAGTTGCCAAAGCCAGCCCAAACTCAAGGACAAAAGGGAATCAGATTATACTTCCTGGTGGCAAGAAGGCATCAAGGTACAGGGAGGAAGGAACCACTGGAGCCATCTTGGGAACAAGTTATCACGCGTGGCTTTTGCCCTTGCTGTTTGTTCTGTCTGAAATGATCCTTCCCAAATATTCACATGATCTGCATTGTTTAGCTCTCAGCTCAAAAGATCTCCTCATTTGAAAATAGCTCCTCCTGAAAAAGGGCTTCACTGACCTTTGTATCCAGTCACTTTCTCTACCATGACCCTGTTTAATTATTTTCATAGTACTTATATGGCAAAATTATACCTTCATTGGCTCATTTGCTTCAGTCTTCTCACAGTGATCCTTGTCCTCATATGCCCATGAAGCATAAGCTCCGTGAGGTCACGTCACCACTGTGTCCCCTACCAAAGTGCCTGACACTTTTGAGTGGCTCTATTGAGTGAAGGATGAGGACCCAAAGCAACAAGAAATGGCCCATTCAGAGATCCTGAGGCAGAAAGGAAGCACGTGATCCAAGGCAACGGTAAAGCCACACACGTTGGCACACAGCGGCGAACAAGCAGCCACTGGCCAAGGGGCTCAGAGCAGGTCTTGCTTGTCCACAGCCAAACTGATCCAGCCCTAACCCTGGCCGCGATTTCTGAAATGCAAGTGTACTGACTTTCTGATATGTAAGCACTCCTGTTTGAATGTATCTGTGTGGCCAAAATTATTTATTCCATGGATACTTGGAACCCACTGAATTTGGGCTATTTCTTACTCTTTCCAGATATAACCAAAAGAACAAAACAAAAACCAAACAGACAATTGAGCCATGGCTTATGTTTTGAAAAGTTTTGTCCTTTTCCAGGTAGATACCAGGACTTTGTTTCGGTTATTTCTTACAACATGTCTATGAGGCTCATGTTTTAAACCCCTCATTTTAGTGCAAAAGATGACCCTAAGAACCCAGGAAAGTTGCTTGAGGTGCTCCAGCCTGATCCTCGTAGAAGCTGGGTTCAAACAGAGGCCTGCTTTACGTCAGAGCCCCACAAAGTTTTGGGTAATGGCCCAAGATGGAAGGAGAAAGAAATCAGGGAGATGAATGTCTAAACCAAACCCCAGAATGATATATTTCCCTGTGGCATTGAATTAACTTGCTGAGCCCCGTGATGAGTGGCCAGCTCTGATTATAAGGCAAGGATCTGATCCCTGCCTCAGTTATGACTGAATGACCACTAGTTAGGAATCATGGAAAGGTCCAGATGAAGGCATGGGATGAGGAGAAGGCTGCTGGCTGCCAGAGATGGAGGCAGAGGCCATTATAAGTGACGGCACTTCAGTCAAACCCAAACCGAAGCCACCAGAACATCATGTACACAACCAGGGCGAGGGGAGGGGAAGTGTGCTTGGGCAGTGTGTTGGCGATCCATCTGCCGTTCGCAGGCATCACTCTTGGTGAACAGAAGCGGGTGTTTAAGTCACCCTGGAGGGCTTCCAGCTGGTTGTCACTTACTGCCCAGCTCCAGGGCCCTCCCTACTAAACCTGTCTGAACCATGGTCATTTCCGTCATTTTGTGTGCTTGAGTAGCCTCTCACTTGATATCTCAGTCCATTCTTGAGCTATTTTTCTCTTTATTTTTGCTCCATATAGGGAAAACTTAAATACATTTTTTAAAAAAGGAGACGGCTATAAAAACTTTCCTTAAGCCAGACCATCTGTGTTGATGGAAACTTCAGCCTTTTGTCTGGGAAAGGAAATTTCTTTTTCTTCTTTTCTCCCATTCTTTGGGAAATCCATGGAATGGAAAAAAAAATACCTGCAAAGGAGAAAAAAAAAAATCTTTCATAGGAGATCTGGAAATAAGAGAAATTAAGATATCTAATGAACATTTCAACTCAAATATAAAGGGGGATACATTGAAGAATTCATATTGGGCTTGGACACTCACTTCTTACCTAGGTCGTGTGCGGCTAAAGCCAAGATCAACTTCTCGGAATAAATTCTAGGTAGGTTTGGAAACTGAGAAGAAAAGAAGAAAAAAGTGGTGGGTGGGAGGGGAAAATGGATTCAGCTAATGCTGCCCATCATTGAAGCTGGTCTTCTTGGCCTCGTCTTTTACTGCAACACCCTTCGAGGTAACTAACTGTGACCTCAGCTGAACCCCCACCTAACAGATGATACTCAGAGCCTTTAACCCCAGTTCTTGCCGGCCCCAGATCCTCCTCTGGCTCTTTCTTGTTCCCATCTTTGGCACTAAGGCTCACTCTGTGAATGAATCTACTGAGAATGGACTGCTGAGGTAACAAGAACCTCCGCACCCATGGGACCGACAAGTCAACAGCTGACGAAAGTCCAGTGGCTGCTCTTAGCAGTGATACGTTTGAACTCAGGCATGGATGGGAATTGAAGTGTCTCATTTTCTCACATCTGTTTAAAGCAAGCTATGGGTGGGCTTCTCAGGTATGCTAGTGGTAAAGAACCCACCTACCAATGCAGAAGACTTAAGAGGCATGGGTTCAGTCCCCGGGTCAGGAAGATCCCCTGGAGGAGGGCATGGCAACACACTCTAGTATTCTTTCCTGGAGAATCCCATGGACAGATGAGCCTGGCGGGTTGTGGCCCACAGGGTCACAAAAAGTGGGATATGACTGAAGCAACTTGGCATGCGACTTGGCACGCACGCATGGGCAAGGTGTGGTTTATGCCTGTTTTATAGAAGAGAAAATTGAGACTCAGGACTATTAACCTGTCTAAGGCCACCCAGTTCTTAAGTGGAAATGTGATTCTAGTCGAGGCCTCTCTGACTTCAGGGACTGAGTCCGTCAGTCACTTAAAATTGACCATAATGAACATCTAGCTGGAGGGAAGATATAACTTTATTCATTCATTCATCCATTCACTGTGTACTTATTTGAGAATTGCCCGCGAGGCTCACCAACTGACTTCCAGGCCCCAGGCTGCAGAAATAACAGAATAATAACAGAAAATAAAAATAATAAAAAATAACAAATAATAACATCTACCCTCACGGAACTCCTGGTCCACCTGAGTCTTTGCCACTCAAACAGTGGTCCACAGATCTTCATCTCTGAGTGCTTTTTAGAAATGTGGGGTCTCAGGCCTCACCCCAGAGTCCAAAATTAGAATGTTCATTTTAAGCCTGTCTCCAGGCCATTTGAGAATTCTAAAATTTGAGAAGATGAATAAAACCTAGAAGCAAGGCAGATGGAGCAGTGGAAAATGGAAAGTGGCCGTGCAGGCAGTGGGCAGGCTGTGCGCAAAGCATGAGCTATCTGAACATGGTCAGGAAAAGTGGGTGATAAACCAGAGCAGGACAGGAAGAGCAGGGAGAGAAATATTTGAATCCGGGCCAGACAGCTTCGGTATGTGGGCATGTCTGCCTCTCACTGGCTGCCAGACCTCACCCAGCCTCAGTTTCCTCAACTGTAAAATGGGGATAATATTAGTATCTGTTTCACAAAGTTGTAGCAAAAAATGAGCCAGTCTCTGTAAAGTGTGTCGTAGAGAACTTGGCATATGGCAAGTCCTAGGTGTATTGCGTATTGTTGTCGTTATTATTCCTGTGAACTGGCTGCTCTGAGGACTTCCTAGGTGGGGTACACTGCCTTCTCGAGGACCTGCAGCCGAGTAGAAGATGAAACAGGCACGTTAGCTGTTGAGACTGAAGGCAAAAGCCCAAGATACTTTCTAAATCATCCTCAGAAAGGAGCCCAAGCATCACCTCCTCTTAAAACATTCCATGTATTTATTCTTACATTTTTATTAGTGTTAACAATGTCACATCTAATTACATAATTACCTATAGATAACGTCAGGAAAGAAAATAGCCAGTGTTTACTGCACATCTGTTACGTGCACACGTGCTGTGTAAAGCCCTTCACAAGCATTGCATGTTGTGTGCTCAGGCACTCAGTTGTGTCCCACTCTTTGAGACCCCACGGACTGTTACCGCTCAGGCTCCTCTGTCCATGGAGTTCTCCAGGCAAGAATACTGGAACGGGTTGCTATTTCCTACTTCAGGGGATCTTCCCAACCCAGGAATCAAATCTGCATCTCTTGCACTTCCTGCATTGGCAGGCAGATTCTTGAGCACAAGCATCACCTGGGAAGCCCACCTCAATTTAATTCTCTGGAATCCCTATGAATAATCTCACCTCCAACTTCACAAATGGGGAAATTGAGACTTGGCAGATAGACAGGAAATCCATCTGTTGATGCTGTTGTATGGTGCAGGCACAGGCAGGGTGCTAGAGGGGCAAACAGAGGAGGGGCCGTCAGATGCTCAGCCCCTCCCCAACTTCTCTCCACCCACATCTCAGTCGCCCGTCGCCTCCTGCACCCATTTTTATCTCTGTAGTGAACCAGGTTCTAAAGATGTCCCCCGCAAAAGATTCTCACCCCTGATCATTTACTAAAATGCTAATCTAGGAACTGCTGTGAAGAGGTTTTGCAGATATAATTAGAGTCCCAAGTCACCGTAACATAGGGAGATTATCCACTTGGGCCTGACCCCATCAGATGAGCCCTTTGAAAGCAGAGACTTTTCTCTGGCTATCGGCAGAAGCGGAGTCAAAAAGTTTTAAAGCACCAGGAGGACTTGACATGCCATAACAGGCTTTGAAGATGAAAGAGGCCACATGATGAAGATCCTGAGAGGCTTCTAGAAGTTGAGAGTGGTCCTACTAACAGCCAGGAAGGAAGCTACCCCTTAGTCCTGCAACAGAGAAGAACTGGATTCCACGAATAAACTGAATGAATTTGGAAGGAGACTCCTCCCCCAAACCTCAGCGCCCCACCGGGCTGACACCTTGACTCTCGCCTTGTGAGACCCTAAGCAGGAACTCCAATGAGCCCACCTGGACTTCTCACCAGTGGAAACTGTCAGGTACTAAGAAGGTGTCATTTTAAGTGGCTAAATTTGGGGGAGTTTGTGACAGCCATAGCAGATGAACACAATCTCCATCCATGAACACATCACAGTATATCACACTGTTGGGTTTTCACTTCACAGCTCTTTTGGCTGCGAAATCAAAGGACATTGTTTCACTTGAAGTAAATGTAAAAGTGATCGAAGCGTGTTTCTTGAAAGAAAGACTGGGTGGGGGCATAGGTTTTTCTTCTTTTGACATCATGCTTCCCTGACTCAAAGTTCAAATTCTTCCCTTAGTAGTTGTCTGACCTTGAGTTTTTCGATCAGTCTCTCCAGGCCTCACTGTTTCATCCATAGAACTGGGATACTCATAGGGTTGTTAGGATTAAGTGATATAATACTCATAAAGCCCAGCACACAGTGATCACTGGATAAGTGTTATCTGTACATGGGATCTTTACGTGGGTGGGTTAATGAATGAATACATCCACAAAGAAGAAGATAAGACCATTAACATCATCACCATTAACACAGCTCTCAAGTTTTGCAATCCAGGCATGTTTTGTACTAGGTCAGATCAACACATATTCCCAGATCCATAAAGCTGATGGATGAGTCTCACAACAGATCCTGGAATACAAAGCCAGATCCTAAAAGAAAGATGGACAGTCCAACTGGAGACCCGGAGAGCCACAGGGCTCATCTGGGATGCCTCTGCAGGTATTGGAACCACTAACCCTTCAGACATCCAAACTGCTACCCCTGGGACTAGGCTACCCACAGAGGGGCCACTGAATCACAAGACTCCCATTCCTTCAAACTGGTTGAGCCAGCAACTCCAGGTGGACAAAGTCAGATTTAACTCTAGCCTCGTTCCCGGCATCTATTCATTTCAAGCCTCTCCAAGGAGCCAAAGGTAGAAATCTACAAACATGTTTCTGTTTTAACTGTGTATCATTCCATCTTTTTAATTTTTCTAAAGGAGAGGTAATCTGGACCAACGTTGGTATGGCCTGTCGTTGTTGTTTTAAAATCTACTTTTTTTTTTTTCTTTGTCAAAGACACATGCATCATAAAAGAAAACAGTTTGTCACTGGAAGAAAAAACAAATATTTCAGGTCAACCCCCAGTCCCGTGCACAACAGTAACTGGATTTTATTAGAGCTGGGTATAAGCTGACATCCTAAAATAAGCCACATAGGGAAAGGAGGAGGGTTTCCTCCACGCCCAGACAATGACTAGCGTCTCTCTTGCAATTTCCCCCCAACCAGCTCTTATTTGCAGAGGCCCTCATGCAGGTACTGTTGTGGCCACGCGTTCCGGGAAACAAACTCAGTTAGAAGGATGATGCAGATAGTGGAGTGCAGTTTAGTACACCGGCAGGCCCAAGGCAGAGTCTCCGCTTAGCCAAGGACTCCGGCCAGTTTTTGTGAAAACCTTATATACCCTAAGTGTACGTGCCCAAACCCACCTCCCCAAATTCTCTGAAACTAGTCTGAACAAAGGAAAAGAAAGATACAATCAAAGTTAACCTGTGATTTATATGCCTTAAACCCGTGGTTCGTACGCCTTAAGTCTGGCCAAGTTAACAGTGGACAATTATCAATAGGCCTGTGGTCATACCCTAGTAAGCATAATAGAGTTTATGATTCTATTTGGTTACATGGATAATTAGTGTATTCTTTTAGGCGATGGAAAGTCTAGATACGAGCCCTGGGGCTCTTCCATCCGCGGGCGGTGGGGAGGGTCTGGTTTTCCAGTTGGTTTGCCGTTTCCATAGATACTGGGCATAGAGCTCAAGTCCACAGCCCGGCCCAAGGTGGAGTCCTGCCTTCAGGATGGAGCCTGTTCTGTTTACTCCTTCAGTACCTCTTTCTACCTTTCTTCCCCCAAGTCCCTATTCTCTAGTTCTGGCAAGTTAGGAAAGATCGTGGCACGCTGTGGAGGAGGAAGCTGGAACACTTGTAAATAACCAGCGGATGCAAAGATCCAATTCAGCTGAAGGGAAAAGGAAGAATGCAGGGTGCGCGTGGTCCCTGCATGGGTGTGCATTCAGGGTCTGGAGCACAGAGGAGGGGACAAAAGCAGAGAGGGCTGGTCAGAACAATGGGCCGTCACAAATGCCACGTTATGTAACTGGGTTATTTGAATTCACAATTGTGAAGGCCACAATTGTAGGAGAAGGCCTGTCCCCCCAGCCCCGTGGTGGGAGGAAAGCAGGCTCCTGTGCCCCCACCCAGGTGCCTCGGGAGCCGGCTCTGACCCTCCCTGTTAGGCCAGCAGCCGCCACTCAGGACAGAAGGGCAGGGCTACTCCTGACAGCACGGAGGTGCCCGGTCACTGTGAAGTAGTATCTTTGGGTATTGGCAACAGAAAAAGGCAATGAGCCCATCATACACCTTTCCCCAAGCGGCAGTGGGCCATTTTGAATGACCTGATTCTTTCCATTCAGTGTACGCTCCTTGAGCTCAAATGGTGTTCTCTAGAGAGTGCTGTTCCACAGCAGGGTCAAGGTGTATGGACATGGATTTGCAGAAATTCATAGCATTGCAGGGAGGCCACAGAAGCTTCTTGGGAGAGCTGAGCTTTGAACACAGCTTGGCTGTGGTCAAGGTAAAGACATTCAGGGTCACTTTGAGGGCTGCTTTCCATTTTGGTGACTTGTGTGTAGCACCTGATGAAATGGGCAGGAGTCGTGAAAAGACTCCCAGGTTCTTGGCCAGTGCCCTTGTCTGCAAGCCCTGAGCTGCGGTGATGCCCAAGAATGCCAGGGGCGCCTTTCCCACCCCCTCATTCCTGACTGTCCAGCTCCTCCAGCCCTCAGACCTCATTGGTTTACATGTTCTCTTTCCTGGGCTCTCATAACTCCACGTGTTTAGTTCCTGCAAGCTCTTCTGTCACCCCACAAGCCTGGTCAACTTGCAGCCCTGCCTTCTCCACTGGAGTGCGCCCTGCATAAGGGCCGAGGCCGTGTCTTCCCACTTCTTTATCTCTCATGTTCAGCTCTAAGGTGGCTTTATAAGAGGTTGTTGTTTTTATTTTCCTGGATTCTGCGTGGTTGTAAAGAAGCTTTAGAATCAGTAAGCTCACTTGCAGATGCAGGCTGAATCCTTTCTTCCTTGCCCTCGTGGCTGTGTTGCTCTTGTGCATGTAAGCTGGGCGTGCAGAGTGCTGGCTCTGACTCTTCAGCAATCCTACCTGTCTGGGCAGTTTGTCGGTCTGATGTAGCTGATTTTTGGTTCCTACTGGAGAGCTTTCCAGGCAGGAATGGGGAACAATAACTCAGATATCTGCTCACTCCCTGGGGTCTTCAGATGGAAACGGGGACGATGCTGATGGTGCTGATGATGTTGGTGACGATGCCAATCACTTGAATAGGCGTTTCTGGGTGCTTAAGACCTTTCCACTTCTTTTTCTTGCTCACGTCACAGAGGATGGGTATGATTATTCTCTTTTTCCTTCCTTGAAAAAAACACTATTGAGGTATGATTCATGTGTAAAAAACTGTCTGTGTTTAACATGTACAACTCAGTGTGTTTGGGGAAGAGTGGGCTTCCCTGGTGGCCCAGTGGGTAAAGTGTCTGCCTGCCATCTGGGAGACCCGGGTTTGATCCCTGGGTTGGGAAGTTCCCCTGGAGAAAGAAATGGCAACCTACTCCAGTACTCTTGCCTGGAAAATTCCATGCATGAAGGAGCATGGAAAATTCCATGGATGGAGGAGCCTGGTAAGCTACAGTCTATGGGATTGCAAACAGTGTACCCATGAACCCATTACCACCATCAAGGCCAAAGATATACCCATCACTTCCCAAAATTTCCTTCTACTTCCTTCATTAGAGTTATTGCTATGTTGTTATGATTATTGTATGAATTCCTAACATATTCTACCCTCCTCGAGAATGTTGACTACAACTGAGTATTGCCAGCTACGAGCACTATGCTGTATAGCAAATCTCCAGAAATCATTGATCTTGCATAAAACTTACATAATGCCCCTCCCTCAAGCTCCTGGCAACACCATTCTACTCTCTGCTTCTACAAGTGTGACTGCAAAAGTCACACATCTGAGGGAAGGAAACACTGGTGCTGGAGCAGCCCCATTCCAGGGGTCTACATACTTCTTATCGCTGCTGCAACAAGTCTAAGCACGTGCACCCTTCTGCTCATGTGCAAACGTGTGCGGGTACTTGCAGAATTGGGTGTGTTACGTATGCTTGAGTGCACGTGAGTAGGCATGTTCCAGGGTGCGTGTGATTTTGTCTGTTCACAATAGAATGTCTGTCTACATGTGCAACATGTGTGTATGTGTCTCTCTCAACTTGGAAAAAGCTTCAGAGTCCAAACAGGGCCATTATTAATACAAGGAAAGTCTCCCCTGGTGTGGGTGCCCCACCCCTGGCTTGGTGGCCACCCCACCATCCTTGTCCACTCTGAATCAAGGAGACATTAGGCAGAGTCTGCCCTGGGGAGGGTGTTCATCTTCACCTCACCCCAATCAGTGCTGCAGAGAGAGTTACACATTTGGGGGAGGTAAACTTCCACCAGTGAAGACTCGCTTTTCAATGGGAAATTTACATTTCAATGCACCCTGTCATTTTTAATCTCAGGCACTTGGCACCATCACCTTCCAGGAGCAGACTATTTGTAGGGCTTACTTCCAGCCCTGCAACACCCAGGCTGCAGGAGCCCATCGAGGACTCCAGGGCCCAGAGGCATGTATGGGTGCGGATGGAGCCGCCTGGGGACGTATGCAAATTTCACTGTCAGGGGCAACTCAAATGCAGGCCTAGGATAGTGCCAAGGGGCATTTTTGTGTTACCAGGCCATGGGCGGTGTCCCCGGAGACAGGAATCCTCCTGGTAGGAGGTCGGAGTGCTGAGTGCCTTGTTCAGTCCCATTAAAGGTGAGAATGCATTGAAGGCAGCTGACAAGGCGAAGTTGCTGTTTGTCTCATAAAGACAAACAGTAGACAGTTCAAAGAGAGAAGCGAGCTTCCTCCAAGTTGCCCTCGCTGCTCCCAATTCAGGGCACAGGAACCTGGCTGGGCTTATTTTTCCTTCATTGTCAGAAAGTGAGCTGCTCACTCCCAGGGTTTATTTTGTTTTGTTTTATTTCACATTATTTTATTTTGTTCAGATTTTCAAGTTAGCGATTACTGGCCACGCCCTCATGGAGCCTAGTAAATAGGTGCACGTTAGGTCTTTATTTCTACGCCCTGTAACTGCTCATCTTGAGTCTGTATAAAATCTTCCTACATTTTCAAAAGTCCCTATCTGAATTAAAAGCTCACAGCCTTTCTTACAGCATCAAGCAATCTGAAAGGAGTTTTCTAACGTTTGCTGTGGGTCTAGAGTGTGAAAAGCCTTTTTGTTTTACACAGAAAGACACTGAACTCAAGGTCTGGCAGCATGCCTGAGGCCACTCAGTAAGTAGCCTTAGTAGAGCCAAGAACCTCAATGTGACAGGCAAAAATATCCAGAAAAAGTTTCAACTTGTAAACTTTGGCAGACCACTGGGTGATGTGAAATGAACCATCTATCATGGAGGATCATTTCAGAGAGTAGAGGGTCAGGAACAAGACTTGAGTCTTTATAAGTCTATCGGGTGAATGTCAGGTACGGAAAATAGTAAAGGCACGGAACAGCTGCTGATTTCGGAAATTCTGAAATAGTGCTTTTTCATTATATATTTAAATCTGGAGGCATGGTGGCTAGAAGGTATGAAGAAGGGATTAAAAAAAAATTTATATTTACATCACACAGATGTAACCCAGATTTCCTTCTAGTCTTTTTTCTGCTCGTGTGAGAATAGCGATCCTGGAGTTGGAGGACGGCTGAGGTCCCAGTGGTCTGTGGGACAGTGGAATATATTTCGGTTATAATCCACTCAGTTGGTGGTACCTTGTTATGGCAGCCCAGGAAACTTAATACAGTCGGATTCTTGTTTCTGTCCCTGCGTGAGCACTGGACACCATTTTTGCTGGCTGGTTTGTTTGCCTTGGCTCTTGATAGAAAGACCACAGGTCATAAGATGTAAACATTTGGAACCCGTGAGATGAGAGAATTCCTAGGGCTCAGCAAAGTACACGAAGAGCTCCTAGAACAGAGACTCAATGCCTTGTGTGTGCTAACCCGTTCCTCTTCCTGGCTAAGGTGATGACAAGCCTTCAAAGTCTCTATCGCAATTTCTCTTTTTCCACTGCTGTGACCTTGGAGGAAACTGCTCTATGCGCACAGAGACAAGTGGAGCGGAGCCGTCCACTCCCCGCCAGACTTTGTGCGCCTGAGAAAGAAACTTTATTTGTGTCCTGCTGGATTTGGGGCTTTATTTGTAACTTAGAAAATCCTACCCCCCATTCTGCCCCGTTCTGTTACCCCACCAGGGGTTGCTCCCTGAAAGGTTCAAAAGGGAGTCAATGTTCAGAGGGTGAGAATACAGCATGGTTGACCCTGGTGGCACAGACTTTTAAAAGAAGTCCACACTCTGAGACCCATCTCCTCCTCCCACCCGTATTCTCGCAGTTTGAAGAAAATGTCTTTAAACAAAGTGCAGTAATTATGGGCTTGGGCTCCAGAGTAAGAAATCCTGGATTTGAATGTATACTAGCTATATGACCCTCAGTTTACTTGTGTGTGTCATAGGTTGCAAGTATCTCTTGTTGAGAGGTTTCAAGCAAATGTTGCTGCTGCTGCTGCTAAGTTGCGTCAGTCGTGTCCGACTCTGTGCAACCCCATAGATGGCAGCCCACCAGGCTCCTCTGTCCCTGGGATTCTCCAGGCAAGAACAACGGAGTGGGTTGCCATTTCCTTCTCCAATGCATGAAAGTGAAAAGTGAAAGTGAAGTCGCTCAGTTGTGTCCAACTCTTAGCGACCACATGGACTATAGCCTACCAGGCTCCTCCGTCCATGGGATTCTCAAGGCAAGAACACTGGAGTGGGGTGCCATTGCCTTCTCCATCAAGCAAATGAGCTGTGTGCAAATGAGCTATGTGATGGTGATTGATAGCATCCATTCACTGATAAATCATTAAGCATGGTGCCTGGCACTGTATCAGTTTGATTGTGTGTGCACACTCAGTCATGTCTGACTCTTTGCAACCTCATAGACTGTAGCCCACCAGGCTCCTCTGTCCATGGGATTCTCCAGGCAAGAATACTGGAGTGGGTTGCCATTTCCTACTCCAGAGGATCTTCCCGACCCAGGGATTAAACTAGTGTCTCTTAGCCTCCTGCATTGGCAGGTGGGTTCTTACCACTAGCACCACCCAGGAAGGCCGTCCGTTTGACTAGCATGCCTTTATTTTATCAGGAAGGCTGCTGTCTTTGGTGATCAGGATGAGTTCTCTCGCTGGTGGTTCATAAATTTGTATATCTGAACACCAGTGTATATGTGCAGACCTATGAACTTCCTTCACAGTTAGGTCTCTCTCTCTTTCTTAAATTTTTATTTTATATTGAAGTGTAGTTGATTAGTAGCTAGTAGCTAGTAGCTCAGTCATGTCCGACTCTTTGCGACCCCATGGACTGTAG